>NC_059140.1:37257447-38495661 GCF_020740605.2 Lemur catta | reverse complement strand
GGTACAGTGGGTGGTACATGGTAGGGGCCCAACAAGTAACCCTTCTTGCTAGGAACATTGAACACATATATAATGACTTACTGATAAAAGAATCACAAATATCATTTATAGACCCCCACTGGCTTTTAGGCCTTCTATTTGCTCCATGGTGACTTGGTAACATATGGGAAGAGCATTAGGTTTTAGTAACAAAAAAATGGAAAAGCAATCTCTTAAACAAACTAGGAGGCTTATTTTCCTCTTGGAAGGAGAAGTCTAGAAACAGATAATTGGCTATTGTGGCAGCTCTGTGACACTGTTGAGGAACTGGGCTCCTTTGAACTTCCTGCTCTGCCATCCTTAGAGTGTGAATTTAGTCCTTATGGTTGCTCACTATCCATAAGGCCTAAGATGATGGCTCTGCAAGGCATGTTAATTTCAGAAAAGAAGAGGGGGAAAGGACAAATTCTTCCCAGGAATGTCCGCTTCAGTCTTAATAGTCAGAAGTACACATGTGTCTACCTCTAGCTTCCAGGGAGGCTGAGAAATGTAGTTTTAGCTACAATAAGAAAGAGGAGAATGAATATTAGATAGGCAACCATAGTATACCATGAGTTCCTATTTGGAAATTTCCCGATTATCTGTGACTGGGTCTTTCTTTCTTGCCCTCTTCCATTTGAACAGGGCTCCTTTGATACCCCCCTAAAAGTTCAAGACAAATCTTAAACTAAAAAACATATCAGTAAATTTGTAATTTAAAACAGGGAGGCATGACATTCTGGAGGCATTCTAAATATAAAAATCAAGATTTACCCTAAAATATAAAGTGATGATTACTAACATATTTGAGCATGAAAATTCGTTTTTAAAATTAGAGAACTTCATGATGTTTCACATATGAGACTAATTATATTTTTAGTAATTCACTGGTTGACAAAAAGGTATGATGGATTTAGTAATTTATATTCCACTAAAAAAAATGCTTGGATGCTGAGAGAAGGATTTGCAAGCAGACCCTTACAATAGCTCAGTGCTGTTGCTCCAACCCCCCACCTCCTCCACCCACAGCCCACCTAGGGGTTTGCAGCTAGGGTTGGGTACTATGCTGGGATGGGTTAGATTGTGGTAGACTCCCATATTATCAGCACTTCCTGCAGAGAGCTGTATAGCGAAAAACAGGTATCTCTTCTTTGTCTTTTATTCAGGGCTAGCTCCCATCAGACTCAACATGCTGCTAAAGAGTCTGATATTTTCATGCTTTTGGTATCTAGATATTCTCCAGAAGGCCTGGTTAAATGAGAAAAAAATGAAATAAGTCACCCGAATAAGTTCATGAGCCTTAACCCCTTTCTCTCCGCTAATGACTAGTTTTAGGTCTATAAACACCCCCATTGGCTCCAACCCAGAATTTCTGGGATACTTTCTAGGAATAGTTTCCAAGAAACCCACTTGCTTTCTCTTGGACATCCCAGTTTTCATCTTGTTTCCTTTTCCATGGTATGTAGCTCCCTGCCAAAACCCCATACGGATATTGTTTTTTTGAGTTTTCCTTGTTATTCTACCCGTATCCCACCTCCGTCCTGCTTCTGACCCAGGCTTCTGCTGCCCCTTTAGGCCCTGCTGGGTAAGGAAGAGAGTTCAGCCAATGATAACACTTTAGATGATTTTATAATAATTTATAACATACAAAGCACTATCTCATTTAATTTCCACAGCAACCTTTTAAGATTGCTGTAACCCACACTCTGCAGAGGCCAAAGCAGAGGCTTGTTCCAAGTAGCTAATGAGTGGCAAAGCTGGAACTCAACCTGAGGCTTTTCAGCTCATGCGCCATCATGTTTCCTTCCATGCCACCACCAACACAGTAACTTCTTACTTGTTCAGACATATTTTACTTCAGATTGGCTAGTAAAAGGATGCTGAGGCAATGAGGCTCAAATAGACTTTGAGAGTTTGAGAGCAATGGAAAGTTCTGGGACATAAAGGGAAGGCAAAGATGAGATATAACGGGGAGAACAGAGGTGTTGACATTGAGATGGGCAGGAATTCTGCAAAGATCCAGTGTGCATCTTTAACCCTCTAAAAGAAGGTAAGGGAAATTTCTACATGCAGTGGATATTTGTTCATGGAAGGTAGCCTAAGTAGTATGGATAGAAGAACACGGTATGCATAAGGTAAGTTTATGTGTTTTAATGTGTGTTAGAATGTTTTCTAAAAATTGAATTTTAAGTTTATAGCTATAGGGATAGCTGTGTTGTATACTTATTTTATAAATAATATATTTATATATACCCTATATTTACTAAATATATACTAGATATATCTGTATCTATAGCATATATTTTTAAATAGCATAAGCTCAACTGAAAAAACAGAAAACACATTATCCAGTGGTTACATGTTTTGATAACACAGTAGAATATCACATTCTCTTATTGTCACATAGTCTGCTGTACCCCATTGTTAGTTCACATCGACATACTCTTGCCTGGCATTGACTTTTTCCTTGCAACTCTCATTTCTGCTTTCCTGTACAATAGAGTGACCCTGTTTGCAAGCCATAAATGGGAAATGGGGTCTGACCAGGAGTTAGAAAGTTTTAAATTTGGATGTTTCTCAATAGTTGTTTAACGTATTCATGTGGCCTCTGCTCGTGAGTCACAGGAGCCACAGGAACCAAGTCCTGTTTGTCCTTATTGCCCAAGTTTAACAGTGACTTGGATAGCTCAGGTTCAGAGAGCATGTTTTCAGGTCTACAGTGATGAATGATCCATGCTTTCCTCAAGACACCAGCTTAGCATTTAGGATTTGATGCAGATATTTACCTAGGGAGGGTCCAAGTGTTAGTAGTAGATGAAGATACAAAGTCCTCATGGGCCTGAGATATCTTGTGAAATAGAATCTAATTCCATTTTATTCTGGCAAAACCACAAAGGCCATATAAGCATGCTTAGCTCAGAGAAGGCCTGCGTCTGCTGCCAGTTTTTGTTTTTATTTTTTTAGTTGAGATATAATTCACATACCATAAAATTCACCATTTTAAAATGTAAAATTCAGTGTTTAAAAGGGGTGTGAAACCATCACCACTATCTGATTCTAGAACATGTTTTACCCTGAAAAGAAAACCCATTCCTGTTAACATTCTCCATTCTTCCCTCTTCCAAACCCTGACAAACACCAATCTACTTTTTTTTCTATATGTTTGACTATTCTGTATACTTCATATGAATGGAATCATACAATATATCATCTTCTTTGTCTGGCTTCTTTCATTTAGATTAATGTTTCAAGTTTCGTCTATGCTGTCACATGAATCAGGACTTCATTCCTTTTTATTGCCGAGTAATATTCCATTGTGTGGATATACCATCTTATATATCCATTAGTCCATTGATGGGCATTTGGGTTGTTTCCATTTTTTGGCTATTATATGCTACTATAACACAGTAGCACATAATTCATGTACAAGATTTTGCATGGACCTGTTTTATAACCAAAGGAATATCAGGGAATACACAGAGAAGGCTGTCCTATGAGGGTTTGTTGCAATGGCTCCTTAAGAGGCTGCCCTGGTTCTCCTGGGGTCCAGCACTGGGGCAGAGCTCATGGGACTTCCAAAGAGTGAGATATCCAGGATGAGGCAGGCCCTGCTGTTCACGATCCCTCTCTTGCTCTAATGCGAAGGCACTGATTTAGTCTTGCAGTGACTATGATGAGCATTATTGCTGGTTGCTGAGGATTAGAAGCCCAACACTGCCTCTTCACACCTTGACCGTGTGACATAAGTCTCCCTGAGCTCCAGTTGTCTTATCTGGGAATGGGAGGTAATAATAGCCACCCTGCAATGTGTGTGAGGATGAAAGACAATGCCTGGGAGGTACCCTGTTCAGAGCAGGGGCTCACCTGCGGATATTTATGCTATTAGAATTGTCCTGTGCAGTAAGACAATTGAAGACACAGAGAACACAGTCAGGGACAGTATGGCACAAAGCTCTTTGAATGACTTGGCTATTTCAGAAATACTTAAATCATTTTTTCCCGAGAACTGTATTACTTTACTAGGGCTGCTATAACAAAATACCACAGACTGGGTGACTTAGACAAAAGAGATTTGTTGTCTTACTGTTCTAGAGGCTGGAAGTCGAAGATCAAGGTGTCAACAGGTTTGCTTTCTCCTGAGGCCTCTCTCCTTGGCTGGCAGTTGGCCGCCTTCTTACTGTGTCCCCACATGGCCTTTTCTCTGGTGTCCTTTTGTGTTTCCAAATTTTTTCTTTTTGTAAGGCCACCAGTCAGGTTGAATTAATGTTCACCCCAAGGGCTTCATTTTAACTTAATTTCTTTAAAGGCCTTGTCTCCAAATAGTCACATACTGAAGTAATAGGGGTTTAGACTTCAGCATATGAATTTTGGAGGGACACCAATCAGCCGATAACAAGCCCCTAGGGAGCACCTACTCTGTCCCAGATTCTGGGAATAGAAAGGAAAGACTTAGGCCTTGCCCACTAGAAACTTAGTCTCTTGGAGAGACCGACAAGTAAGCACCCCTGCCCTTCATCTCACAACTGAATTTGTGATCTCTGCAAATGTGTCATCAAATATGCATTCAACATGTTGGCCACCGCAGAGCCCCAGTTCAATCAGCTGAGAACTCTCCAGGTCTTCATCAGCTAAGAGGAAAAGAATTTATCAGGGCCCATTTAGGAACAGGAAATAGGCTAGCCAAGAATCCTGAGAAGCACTAGCAGACAAAGACAAAATTAACAATTAGTTGATTTTTACGTTGTCTTTAGGTGCCCCTTTACCTTCCTTTCTGCTTTACGCAATCTCCAAACATAACCAGCTAGGGGCTCCCTCACATTGCCTGCATGCCCAGCTGCAAGTTCAAGTCTGTTCCCTTCCCTCCCCACATCCAACCATATCTCTCCTACATCTTTGCTCTTTGCTTTCCAAAGTGATAGAGTAGAGGCATGAAGTTAAGAATTATTGGGCACCTACTGTGTGGCAGGCAATAATTAGACACTTTACATATGTTATTTCATTTGAACCTCATAATAGCTCTATTTCACCTCGTTTTACAAATGAGGTACTTGAGCTAATAACATACCCAAGGTGACACAGTCAGGAAATAGCGTTGTTTAAATGCAGGTCTTTCTAACTCCATGCTATTAGTAATCACCCTATATAGTCAGACGATTGAAGACACAGAGAGCACAGGTCAGGGACAGGGTGGTTGGTACAAAGCCCGGCTGCAGGCTGTAGTGGGCAGGGAGGACCTGCAACCAGGCAGCCCCACCAACTAAGGGCAAGTCCTCAGAGAAAGTGCAGTCATGAGCCTATAGTTGCCAAGCCCCAGACTGGTAAAGGGGACCTGGTCTGGGCACCTACAGCCTCCGCTTCTGTAGCACTGCTGGCACTGCTGGCATTATAAAAGAAGACTCCAGGGGAAATAAACCCTTGACCCAAAGGAATGTATCTTTACCACTTCAGGTCTTATGGCAAGGTGTTGCAGGAGATAACTTTTGTATCAAAAGATAGAGGTGGGGGCTTTTATAACCCTGAAGTTATACCCATAGAAGGCTATCCAATAATGCTTTTTTAAGTCCAATAGGATTTATAGTTTGACGAAGTAGTTTTTGTATACATTATTCATTTGATCATTACAAAAACCTTATGAAATAGATGACAGTTTTCATCGATCCCATTTTGCAGGGAAGTTAAGTGGTTCAGTCTCAGAACTCGAATGTGATAAAGCTGGACCTAGAACTTGCTTCTGACTTAAAATCAAATGCCCCTCCAACGTTGTATACATGGTCTGGTTGGATGGACACTGCAAAGAACATAATACCCAACCTAGGGTGACCAGCTATCTGGTTTGTGCAGGACTTTTCTGGTTCTAAAACTGAAAGAGACCGAGGGCTAGTCTCTGGGTCTAGGCACAGTGCCCAAGGCCCACAATGCATTTAAGACCCACAGAAGTGCTCAATTTTAATTACTGTCAAAAGCAGAAGAAAAATATGAATTTAATAATAAAAATGAAGCCAGTTTAGATTATATTCATACTAACATATTCATAAAATATAATTTTTAATTTGTGTGTATATATGTGTGTGTGTAAGAAGGGACCATGAAGGCAGAAGTACCATACAGTCATAATGCAGCTCTGGGGAACTGGATCAGTCCTAAGCAAACTGGGACTGTGGTTTGCCTTAACCCCTTCACACCTTAACAGTAGTGGATGGTCTTAGCTAAGGAACTCTGAACTTTCCCATGTGGTGGTTGCCTAAAATCATGAGTGTTGCCCCAGATCTATGATTTCCATGCATCTGACTTCTTCCCTTCTAGTTATGTGTCAATTGCTTGAGTTTGCTTTGGCTTCTCTGATAAGGAGCAGATGCACCCCCTTTGGGCATTCCTCACACCATGCCATGGGTTCCAACGCAATGTCTCTCTCTTCCTCTTGACTATGACCAGGTACTTGTCTAACTCATCTTTTTGTCCTCAGTTCCTTGCTCAGTGCCAGGCCAGGCACACTGTAGGTACTAAATGCATATTTATTGATTGAAAGAATGAATTAATTGATGGTCTGATTCAACCAATTGCTTGTTATATAACACTGGGGACACTAAATGCCCTGGGCCTCATTTTCTCCATTTGTAAAATAAACATGTTGGAATAAATGAACTGTCAGGTTCTTAGGGAGCACTTTATGTTATGTATTTGTTATGCCAGATCATGTGACTTTGTCAATGTCATTGAAAAGTGTGCCTCGGTTAGCCAAGACATAGTCATTTCCAGATTCTTAGTAATGCTATGTTTTCTTCCATTCCCATTTTTCTTTTAGGTCCTTACTGGAAGGCAGCATGTCCAATTTTGCCTTGAGAAAAACGTCTCCCACAGGGAATGGTAATGTAAATGTTTCTCTTACTCAGAAAACTTAAAGATCTAGGAAAACTCACAGATCCTAATTCTTTACTACAGATATTGAGTGCTTAGAAATAGCAATCTAATTTAATTAGCCTTGTCAAAGGGAGGCTTAAGAAAAAGTAAGAGTGCTACAGCTTTTACTCATATAATTGTGACTCAAAGATTTTTTTAGAAAATCTTTGGGTGTTTTTTTAAAAAAAAATTTTTTTAATGTGACCTTCTATACTTCTTACTCTCACGAGATCAAAGAATTAAGTTACTTAAAATCAAATACACTGGGATTTATTGACTATTATTTACTAGGTACCATAAAAACATTCCTGTATGTACTTCTGAGTCATATTTCTTATTGAGTAAAATGGCCAATCTATTAAGCTCTGGCTCGGTTTATTCCGGGTTGTTGGTTCTGCCTTCCCAGCAGCTGGATGGGGCCTCATGAGCTGCACTGGCAGTTTCAGTTGGCACCTGAGCAGTTGTATATGTTATCTTTTATTGTGGGGTGTGGGATTTGTTTTTTCTTGCTGGTGCATCCTACTTGGAAACTGCACTAGCCTTGCAAGCCTAGAAGACTGATTCTGGCCAATCAGATGTGCCTCTCCTGATGTTCAGGTTAACAAGCCCACACTCAACACCACACTGTTACCTCTCCCAATTTTTCATGTTTCTCTTCATAGATACGAAGAGTTCCACTGAGGGGGCCAGACTGAGACAACAGGGGTTTCACGACGTGAACAAAAGAAGAGCTTTCTTACAGGATAATAGCTGGATAAAGAAACGTCCTGAAGAAGAAAAGTAAGAGGGTCTGGACAGTGGTGGGTGGATGGATGAGCCGCGAGAAGCATTCTCTGTTTGGGAAGCTAATGGCCATCTGAAAACCAAACACTTCTCTTTTAAAAACACTTTGTGTCATGGTCTAATTTTTGGTAAGATATATTAAGCATAAATTGGTTCCATCACATTTTCAAGAGTATCTCTACCATTTTTAATATCCACATACATAAGAGAATGTGAGTCATTACTGAGAGAGAGCCTGGTTGTCACCAAGAGTAGGCATATGTGCTTACTTGGTAAACTGAAAAGAAAACATGACTTTCCAGTTTCCAAAAAGGTTACAGTTAATCCATGATAAGGAGATTCCTGATATGGGTTGATCATGTCAGTTGAAACAAACACATAATAGTATAATTCCAATTTACAAATTTAATAATAAATTCCCAATTCATTTTAGTCTCATTTGGCCATTTAACTCTAGGTATTGAAAGGGTGGAAAATGTGCTATTACTTTGTAAGGGAAAGTGTTTACCACCAAATGTTTTGTCTGCTTTGCGCATTGCTTCTATTAGCTGTAAGTTTAAAGATCTGAAAACTATGACCATAGGCATGTAGCCTCATTGCTAAAATAGATTTTTAATATATATTTGTCTAGACTATATATTTATTATAAATTATGTATACATTATAGATTATGTATACAAATATATACATTTTCTGATTTCCTTATGTTTTAAGCTTGATGCTAGATATTGTACACATAATGCATCTTTAAATCTCAAAGCAAACATACAAGATAGATACTGTATCCTCATTTTATAGAGGAGAAACCTAAGGCTCAGAAAAGTTAAGTAACTTGTCCAATGACACACAGCTATTAAGTGGGTGGAATTGAGATTTTTAACATGGCCTATTGTCTTTTCATTACACAAGTATTCCTCAACCAGAGGCAATTTTACCTCCTGGGGACATTTGACAAGTTTGGAAGACATTTTTGGTTGTCAAAATTGGGATGTGCTCCTGGCATTTAATAGGTAGAGGTTAGGGATGTTTCAAAACATTCTATAATGCATAGGACAGCCTCTACAACAAAAAATTGTCAAATCCAAAGTGTCAATAGCCCTGAAGTTGAGAAATCCTGAATTACAGGATACCTACTCTAAACTATCTATAAACTATTCATATATGATTATTTGAGGGACATCCTTGTGAATATTGAATAAAAAAATCTATTAATTTCTGTTATTAAATCTTATTATAGTAAGGAAATATAGGGGTGCTTAGAGACTCACACTAATTTTTGGAGTTAGTATTATTGGACAGCAATCATTGCCTTCTATGAAACAGCACTCATTGCTTCTGTAAGAGCCTAATATGGCATTTCTATCTCTCTGTAGTGGTAATGTGATGTCAGATGTAGACCATAAGTTTTGGATTGCAAGTATTTACACAGATGGGTGAATATAGAATGCATAAGACAATCACAGTTGGTAGGAATGCTGCTTTTATGCCAGGCATGCCTCCCTTAAAAAAATCTGGGGAAGCCAGCTTGGATGGCATGGGAGCTGCTGAATGAAGGGGAAATTGGCTCTGATGCTTCCCTGACTCCCACTGGCCCGGTTCTAGGCCGTGTGTTATGATTCTTCTTCAGGTAAGAACACACCTGGTGTCTACTACTCTCTCATAAGTTTTAGGAAGAGATACCAAGGAAGATACGAAAATTCTCTTGGGATCTTTGAGGGTGTATATTTGCTGGCATTGTTTCAGTTTCACTACTTATCTTTCTTTTTAATTGTCTATTATAATTCATTTATAGCTTAATTAAAAATGGTTCCAGAGTGTTGTGTAATATTCGTGGGGAAGAACCAGGAAAAATGTGGTATTTCAGGTTTGGTTGGGCTGATGCGAAAAAGGTTCAGATACATACTCTTTGCCTTGGTTCAAGTCTGGAGGCTCTACTACATGTTTTGACATTTCCTAAAATTGCCTGTACTTTCAGGCCCACTGTATAAAATAAGAAAGACATGGCTTTGGGATTTTATGTATGAAGGTCTATTGCAGGGTTGACTAGTAGAAAAAGCAAAGATTTTGAAGAAAAAGATCTGGGTCCTAGACCCACCTCTGTCACTTGCTAACCTTATGGTCTTAGGAAAGCCATAAAATGCCTGATCAGTTTCCTCATCTGTGAATTGGATATGACAGTGTATTCACTGACTAATTCATAGGGTTATTTTAAAGACCACATAGAGCAAACTATGTATTCTCATGGTTCAAAAACTAAGTCTCCTGTGAATTGTCAGTCTCCTCCACCACAAATATTGGTACTTGTTTTCCTACATTTTATCAAGGAAACTTGTCAAGTCCACCAACATATCCAGACATAATGGGCTTAATCAAATTCAAACAATATTTGTAGAAAGCTTTAGTATTTGCCTTCCTGCAGAAAAAGACTCTTCTAATATATATAAAGTAGATGGCCTTGTGTTCCCACACTCTGATAAATGAAACAAAACAAAACACTCATTCACTGTTGAATCATGTGGCAATCTCATGGGGTAAATGATCATTTGCACTGGCAAACTTGTTTCTTTTCGCCATGCTCTTTCAAGTGGTAACTGGTTAAAATAGATACATAGTTGTGTTCTTATGCCTGAAGTAAAACAAATTAACCTTCCGAAAAATTGGAAGCTATCTCCCCTGTCTCTCTCTTTTAGTGCTTGGCAAATATTGTAGCAACTTTTTATGTGACATAATTTCATTCTTTCTCTGCAGAGACGAAAATTATGGTAGGGTGGTGCTCAACAGACACAATTCCCATGATGCCTTGGACAGGTGGGTGTTTAGACAAGTTACATCATTGGCAGGAGCACAAAGATGGTAGGTTTTTTTTTTCTTTTTGTAGATAATATGATTTAATATGTAGAAAATCCTAAAGACTCCACACAAAAACTCTGGTTAGAAACAATAAATGAATTCAGTAAAGTTGCAGGATGCAAAATCAACATGCAATCTAAAGATTTAATGCAATCTCTATCAAAATTCTTTATTTTATTTATTTATTTATTTTTGTCTAAAAGATGGTAGTTTTGAGAAAAGACTTGTTGAAGTCCGCTGAATATTTGTAGCTAGCCTCAGGATTTCCCTCATATTCTGGGCACGTAAAGAAGAATCTGATATAATCAGGGCTCGCCACAGGGCACCAGTGGTGCTTTTCCAGCTCTGTTCTCCCAGAACTATGGCTTGGAGGCAGAACACAATCACCCCTCTGTCCTCCTGCACAGAGATGGTCCTCCTCCTATAGAAACATCACTAGACGACATATCTCTGAACCTTACAGAAAAGAATCCTAAAACACAGAAATAACAACTCCAGAGTTCACTTGCCTTATGGGAGAATACATTTCTTTTTGGAAACTCCTGAGTTTGTGGGAAAACACTAACTGATCCTCAGTGGCAAATACACTTCCAAATGCAAGTTGATAGGAAAATTCAGACAAAACTTATAATCACAAGGATGTAAATCATCTCAGATTGATCAAGTAAATAGATAATATTCTTATTAAAACACATCTGTACTTGGAATGCATACAAACAACTACACCCATCAAAAGACCTAATTATTTATCAGATGCAAGTTGTATCTGGTCTAGTGGCTTGTGTCTGTTTCTCACCAAGAGCCTCTTGGTAAGGGAGTATGGTTGTCTTTCATTGTGTAGATTTTAAAAAGTTAAGTAGATAACTTGAATATGTCTATTTTGGAAACATTTATCTGTGAATTTCTCTCAACCACTTTAAACCTTTTCATAATTTTGACCTGTTTTCTGTGTAAAGTAGCCATTTCATTTTCCTGACGCTAGCCTTAGTGCAGCTGATTTGCTATTCTGTGATCTGGCAGAATCTCTACCTAGGCCCTCTCCCAATTGTCATGATATTGAAGATTACAGTCTGATTCTCAGTTGGCCCTCAGCTCACCAATGAAGGGGAGGCTCACTGAGTTCAGCCACCAATGGAAATTACTCCCTCCATTTTATTGACCCTTCTCTGGAACTACTAACGAACATAGATACTTGTTTTGAAGTGTGATAATGAAAACTAAGCATCATATTCTTAGTGTTATACAGTGTGCTTTAGGATAACAGGAACTTAATGCTTTCCATGTCTGTTTTGTATTTTAAATTATATTGGTTGCCTGGCCCCTTCCTCTTGGTGGCCAGCATTTTGGCCAAAGTAGCACATCAGGCTTTTTTCTTTGGTAACAAAAATCTCTAAGCCCTAGACCTACAACTAATATCACAGAATACACCTCCCTCAAAGAGTAGGGGAGATTGTTTTTCTCCTGGCACTTGCTCAAATCATGCTGGTTGTAATTTTTCTGCCCCGAGGAGGCTGTCTTCACTCTGATGATCATTCAGCAGCCACTTTGGAGCACCTGCTATGTGCTGGCCTCGTGCCAGGTGCTGGGAATACGAAGATGTGCAAGTCACAATCTTTGACTTGGAGAGTTCTAGCATGCATGGAAAACTATCCATAAACTAAAATAGAATACTAAAATTTACCAAGGGAAGTGCTGTTGTAGAGATGTGTGAGTATGCTATGGGAATAGACAAGAGAGAGAGACTAACTGTGCCTGAGTAATTAATTGAAGACCTCACCAAGGAAGTAGTCTTTGGTGTTGACACTGCTTCTTAAAGGATGAGGAGGAAAAGTTTCCCAAGTAGGCAAGGCTGGCTGGTGGGCATGGGGCAGGGAAAGAAGCACGTCCAGCAGAAAGGACAATGTGTGCCGAGTGCAGGCGTGAGCAAAGACCGAAAATAAAGGAAAAGGAAAAAAAAATAATATATTCTCCTAACCTTAGATGACAGCTTCATATTATCTATAAAGTAGGAAATTTTTCTGTGTATATCGTTTGATGGATTACTCAAATATATCAAATAAGGCTAGTAGACAAATAGTGCCTGTGGGATGCCTACTGTGAGCCAGATGCTGTGCTACGGACTGGGGACAAAACAAAGTCCCTCCTTCCAACCTGGCCTCCTAGCTGAAGGTGAGGGAGGGGAGAGACTAACACAATATAGTAGAAATAACACAATGTGATATGTCTTGTTGTGATAAGCTTTGGAAAGGATACAGTCTGCTAAAGAGATATAAAGTGATGGTATCTGTGAGGGGCTGTTTTATGGAAGGGGTCAGAGGGTCCCCCAGTACCTCTTTGCATTCGCACCTTCACAGGATGGCGAGCCTCACCACTCTGAGGTTTCCTAAAAACCTTGGGGAGTTATATTAGGCATTTTTCTTTACTTTTTTCTAGCCTTCACTGATAGATACTGTTCCCTCTACCTCAGTTTGAAAATGTTCACATCTATTTATCTGCCAAGGCCCAGCTCAAACTGCACCTCATCCGTAAAGCCTTCTCTGTTTTTACATTTGGAAATCAGCTTTCTCAGCTTAGAACTTCCTTGTACTTTACCTCCGAACCTCTTTTATGGCACTGACCACTTTCCGCCTTTGGATGTGCATACCTAATTTGTCTGTCTTGCCCTGTGTGGGTAGCATCTATAGTTATTTAATTCTAGATGTCCTCATAGTCATGGGCATAGTACTTTGTATATTGCCGACCTCCAAATACATGCTCAGTTAAAATATACCAGATCAAGTTTAAAATTGAATCTTGAGTATCCAGTCTTAGTAATTATCCTAATTCAATGCTTTTGATCTGTTGGCTTTCAATAATGCTTTGAAATGTAAACACAATAAATCATGGTATAATTCCCCAAAGAGCTTGCTTTTTTTTATATCACAGGGTTACACGAGGTGTTAAATAGCCTTTTCTTCCCTATTGGATCAGTCTGATCAGGATATTTTCACTGTTCCCACGATAGTGATTCCTCCTTTCAAGTCTCCTGTCCTTCCTTCCCTTAGTTTCTTGTTTCCTCTCCTTCTCTCCTGCCTTTTTTTGCTCATTTGCCTTCCATCTCTCCTCTCCTTACTTCTCCCGATCACTCTTCTTTTCTCCTCTTCTTTCCACATTTATCCTTTCTCTCATCTTCCATGTTCTTCTTTTTCATTTCTTTTTCCAGATTTTCCTGTTTCCTCCTTTTTCTTTTCTTTCTTCTCTGTCCCTCCCATTCTTCTGCCAGTGAGTTCTTTTCTTTCCACCCTGTCCACGGTGCTGAATGTTCAATAAAGCATGTTAGTATTTACCCCATTGTGCTGGCTTATGGCACTGCTAAAACTCTGCAAACTAAACGCAGCTGATTATAAGGGATTGAGTGCCTATTATTTAGAAATCAACGACATTGACAAGAGTACATATTAGTTATTAACCATTTTGCATGTTGTGTTGTTTGTTTTACGTATGTTATACCCAATTTGAATATGTCACATTGTAGTTAGAAATAATTAGAGCCAGAGACGAATCCTTTATTAGCATAGAGAAGTAGGTTTGCCAAAATTTATTCTAGCCAAGTAAAAAAAAAAAAAACTCGAAAGATTTTGGTACTCCAAATCAGTCTTTCCTTGGTAACATGTACATTTCCTACCTAAATAGGTCAAAAATTTGCCAGATGTTTGGTAGGTTTTGTAAACTGTTTTTTTTTTGTTATTTCTTTGATCTTTTGGTAATTATTTTTGCTGTAGGAAAATACATGAGAGAGAAGAGCCAAAAGCTACAATTAGTCGGTATAGATCTGATGACACTTTGGACAGGTAAGGTGCTTTTGAGCTGTGTAAGTGGAATGTATAACACATATTAAATTCCCTTTCTTATAAAGTTATGAGGTATTTAAATGTTTACCAAAATATGCTTTGAACTTTGATATTTTATTCCCAGGGATGGGGGCTCTAAAGATTGAACTATCTTCTTCAGAACTCACAAAATCTTGACTAGATACATTATTTTCCTAAAATTCTGCTAATAGTAGATTGATATAAAAAATTCTGAGAGACACTGATTTGAGTACAGGTAGGGTGGGCACTGCATGGAATCTGTTTGTTCAATGTAAAATGAAGAATATAGTTATTTTTGTGAATATGAATAGCCCTTGTTCTAGCATTTGGTTCTTCTATCCTGATGGGGGAAAAACAGCAGTTTCTGTACAAATTTTTTATGAAGAGATTGTAAATTTTAATAATACAATAGTCTTGATACACTGTTGGATAAAGACATTAGCTCTTTACAAAGTGAAACTGCTCTTCCAGTGCTCGAGTCACTACATGGCTTGTAGAATGAGTCCATTGTGTTGTGCCTGTTATTAGTTTCCTCTTAGGTCAAGGAAAAGGCTCACCTCTATAGAGAAAATTGGGAAACTTCTGTTCAGGTTGACAGGCAATGCCACAGTAACGTTTTTAGTTCATATTTGGTAGAGGTGCTTAGTAAGCATAAGTAAAGGACGAAGTTAACATCTTTCATAGGAGTATAAGCACCATGGACACCCCAGGCCAGTGATAGCTGGGTTCACTCTCTGTAGCTAAAGATGTGCTGCAATTGTAGGCAAAAATGGCACCTACTGGGTTGTGGCACCTACTGTGATGCTGAAATTTACAGCATCTAATAGACTCTGTATTCATACTATGTTGGTGTTGATTAATATAGCAAATGTATATACTTCTGTCCTATTCATATAGGCTTTCAAAGTCAGTCTTCCTAATCCACACTGGCATTCTAAAGAGATGGCCTCTCTCTTCTTTTAATTATCAGTCTTATCAAAAATGAGTTTGTAGAAGTTAATGTACAAGATCTCATCTCCACAGAAGTGAACGGAGAAGAGGTAGACAAAATACCTCTGTTCACTTGCCTTGGCCTTGCAGACTGTCCTTTTGCACAGTTAATTGAAGAAGGAAACCCTGTTTCTAGGAATGAATTTTAAAGTGAGATAATTAAGCCTCAATAAAGATGGGAGATCCAAGCTTTTGTAGGCTGTGTGTCTGAAAGTTTTTGTCAGGCCAGTCAAAACACACCCTTGGAATGTTAGAAATGGTCTAGACCTCACAGGCAGTCCAGTTAAGTCATTCTCAACCTTAGCTGCAAATGAGAACCACTGAGGAGCTTTTAAACTTTATTGACACACCTTGGTCCTGCTGCCCCTCATTCCCCCAATTCTGATTGAATTAGCCTGAGGTGGAACTCAGGCATTTTTTTCAAGCTTATAAAGTATTTATAATGTGCAGCCAAAACTCAGAACCATCAATATAGCCCAAACTGTTCACTTTATACACTAGAAAATGTGGCCAGAGATTAAGTGATTTACAGAGGTTTAGTGGCATGCTTGGGAGAAGTGCCCTGGTCAGCTCATTTGCAAGGCAGTAAATGTGGAAATAGAAGTGAGGAAGAAAACGCAGGAATCAGTAAAGAAAGGAAAGTCCTGTTAGCAGGAGTCAGACTTCTGTAATGTGGGCCACTCCAAAATGCAAGATGTGAAATAATTTTAGGAGGAAGATAATCAAATATATCTGGTGTGTGTGCATGCATTTTAATAATAATGCATTTGTTTTAGTGAATATGAGTTCAAGTTGGAAGAGTTCTCTATTAAAATATAAATATATGGGTAAAATATGAGGTGTGCTAAAGAAACATAAGTAAATAATAAAGTATGTACTGTGCATATATGGCCCAAATCATGAAGGTGGTTGAATGAGTAATTTGGAAAACCTAGGTTTGGGAGCCCCCTAGTGCTCTATTGTGAAAGTATAACTTTTCCTTTGGTTCTTTTGATCATGTTGCTAATTATAGTGTTTGAGTATTTCCTGTCTCCAAGCCCCACTCTTATTAAAACAACCTATTTCATATCACATGTTGACAGAAACCTAAATTCCAGGATAAATACAAAATTAATCTCCCCCAGCAATAAGATATTGACATATGTGTTGGAATGGTGGTTTAGAGTTCATTCCATGATTGTTAATAGACATATCCCTCTGGTAGCATGAAAGAAATTGTGACAGGTGAAGAATAATAACTAAAGAAAGACATGTAAACCTAATATATGAGTTTGGGGGACAATCATACAGAATCAGATATATGACATTGGGTCCCAGTGAAAAGATTTGGAGATAGACTACTTCCCAGTTGTGAAGCCAAGAGAAAGTCACCCAACTTCTCTGAGTCTCTATGTCTTTATCTATAAAATGAGAATAATTACACCTGCTCTGCAGGGATGTTCTGAAGAGTAGAGAAAATCTATGAAATGACAAGCAAAGAGTAGTCGGTAGCTATTTTTATTATATTTAGTATTGTCCATATAAATTTACATTGTGGAATTTTAATTAACTTTGTTTTATTTTAACATCAGAACCCACCTTGAGAACATTTGATATTAAGGTTCCATTTACTTTAGACATATTGCTGTTTTCAGTATACCAGAGTAGCAATTTTCCAAGGTTATTTTTATCTTATATGAGGATCTCATAGATAGCTATGAAGTCTGACTAGGATTCCCACAAAACATTTAAGATTTAAGATTGCTGATTGCCTGACATTTCACCTATGGTATTCACAGTGATTTACTGCAGAGCCTTCGAAATCTAAACATCTGAGAGCTTCAGAGGCTTCAGTTAGTGCAGGGGATATGATCCTAGTCTTTGGCCCACTGATCATTTTAGACATGAGTTTTTTTTACACATGGATTCTAGGATTATGTCCATATTAGTCCCTGCATTGTGAACAGTCTGTGGAGAATATGGAGCTATAACTACAGGAAGACGTGTTAAGTTACCTACAACACTAGAGTGTTATAACCAGTTATTTATTCTTCCTTTTGTATTCAAGAGTTAGCAGTTTGTGGTTATTATGTAGCATAAACAGAAGCTGTTCTGTTTGATTCAGAAATTTAATGTATTAGAGTCATCACCCAATAGTTTAGTTACAGATACCAAAATGACATCTAGAAATTGAAATGATTTTTAGTTTGTGACTAAAATAAGTAATATTTTATTTTAAATAAAGTCATATTTTCCCCACATGAACTTCTTTTAGAGAGGGGCAAAGTCAGTGTCCACCTTAGCAGGAACAGTTTATTTAAAGCCGTGTCCTAAAGTTGATCGTGAAAGCAGAAGTTCAGGCAAAGTTATAGTAGACCTGTAGTGTGGGATCAACAGAAGAGTCTTACTGACCTTTTGTTTTCCTGAGCTTAGCTTTGCTGTATCCTACTTTCCCGAAAGCTTGCAGAACGCTCCCAAAGACAGGCCCAGGTCTTAGGAGGAGCCTTCCTATGTGGTGTGAAGCAAGGAAGGAAGGAACAGGGCTGAAGTCGTGAGACCCCACCACTGGCATGGAATGATAACCTCCCTAATTTGTGTTTCCCGATCCAAGGGGCAGACAGACACACCTTTTCTAGATCTATGAGATTAAAGGGATTAAAACCTCTGATAGCCATTAGGAGCTATTAACTAAATGTATTAGTCAAAGTAAACTAATTTAACAAGTCCCCTTTCTCTTCCCCAAATCTAGATGGTTTGACACAATATAAGGTACTGCTTGACTCATCAGAGTCCAGTGTGATTTGCTGGAGTCTGTGCAGTGACTCAGGGAACACGTCCTTTGCATGTTTTAATGCTGCCGCCTTCAACCCATGGGCACCAAAGCCATAGTTGAAGGGAAGGAAAGAGCATGGAAGATTATGCCGGAGGTTTTTGTTGGGTCTGGAAGTGGCAAATAACATTTCTGCCTACATTTTTTAGTCTAGAACTCAATCATATGGCCCCAACTTAATTGCAATAAAGATTGGGAAATGTGGTCTTCCTGTGTGCTCAGGAAGAAAAGAAAATGAGTTTGGCAAACACTTTATATCATCTATGCCACAAATATTGTAAAAATATTTAAGTAGTCCATTGATGCTTTATCAACATAGGAAGTACCGTCATTTACTAGATATATGACTGAACAACAAAGTATATAAAAGTAGTTAATGAGTTAAATGCTCAGTGAGTCAGAAAGGCAACCTGGCAAAAGGCATAATACTTTTAAAGTTTCAAACTACATTAAAATAGCCTCATAAATAGATTTTGTCATCATAAGTAGCTTTTTTTAAACTGTAAAATTTTCTAAAATGTAACATCTGAAAAAAACAGTTTCTTTACTAGAGAAAGGTTATGTTGTAAAGTTATTCTAGCATGAAAGAGGCCTAAAAAGAGTTTAATAATCTAAATGTTTATCCAGACTTTTGTCTTGTTTCTTTATAAAGGATCTCAGACAGAAATGATGCTGCTAAAGTGTATAAGGCCAATACCTTGGATAACCGACTAACCAATAGGTACCAGTATCTACTAACTTTGGGAAAGGCTCAAGTATAGTATTCTTTTAAGTGTTAATTACTTACTTACAATTCTTTGATCCTACTTAATATCCTGCTTTAAATTATTATCTTCTATATTTTTAACACAAAAATTCTGGAGTAAATTCTTTATTCCTGCTCATGGCTAGAATAAAATCTTGTCTGGCTTAAAAATCAAGAGAGCTCACTGCTTCTCAGGGGTGGGAAACTGCGGCCTTAAGGCCACATGTGGCCTTCTAGATCCTAAATGTGACCTTTTGGCTGAATCTAAATTGGCTGCAGGTTCCCTACTCTTGCTTCTGGTCATCATTCTTAACCACATTTATGTTTCTGTTTCAGGCATCCTGGTGACAAAATTATGAAATGCATGCAAATGCAAATTTTAAATTCTTATTATTAAATAAAATTACTGAACCCAACAAACCAAAACACTGGGCTTTTAAGAGACACTGAGTTTTCCCAGAAGAAAAAAAAAATTTCTTTGGAATCTAGTACAAGAAATAGAATCATAAAGTCACCTTATCAAATTTATTCAAACATCGATGCTTTCTTTTTCTTTCTCTCAAATAATACTTAACTTTTAATAATAATAACTCTAAATTTATGGATGATTGCAAATAGATGCAAGTATTAATTTTTCGTTGCTGCTCAAATTTTGCCTTTTTTTTTTCTCTCGTTGTTACCAGGAACTTGTCCACATTTAGATCACCAGAAGCAACAAAGTCGTACGTACTTTCCTAATTTCTTTGTATGTGTTCAAGAGAATACAGGGTTTACCTCTCTTTTATTGGAACATGGCCACAGTTTTATTGGAACACAGTCACACCTATTGCTCTGGCAGAGTTGAGTAGTAGAGGTCAGATGCTGAAAAGGTCTGCAAAGGTTGAAATATTCATTTTTTTGCAGAAAAAGTTGCGGACTGTTATTCTAATCAAACACCAAAGTTTGGGTCATCTTTTTTTCTTCTTCTTTTAGAAAACTTAGACTCTTTATTTTTTTCCCCACAAAACTTTGTTTCCCTCTACTCCCACTTCCTTCCCCTACACCTCAGTTCCCTTCCCCCACACCCTTCCCAGCTATACCTCCTCTTTCAGGGAAAATTGAGTTGTGAGATCATAGGTCTGCTCACAATCTGTTTAGGTGAAATGCATTACCCCTGGAATGTACTACTGGCGGTTATAAGCAGCCCAAATTAGATAGAGTTTTTTAAAACTTAATTAGTTTTTAAATTTGTATTTACATGTAAAGTAATTCTCACACTGGACCATACCTGTCAGTGCTTGAAGCAGGCATGGATCACTTCCATTTTCTGAGGGTCTGAACATGTTAATAAATGCTAAATAGAGACTTAAAATGATGTGATTTAAAAATTCTTCTTACACAAACTAATGTTTTAATGCAAAAAATTGCAATATAATTCTGTTAGTCGCAACATAATCACAGCATTAAAAAATATGAATCCATGGCACATCAGAACTGATTGGTGTGAATTTCAGGCATACAATTAATGTCATTTTATGAATGACTCCTTCATCCATTCCTTTCAGTTTTACCTAGTTGTATGAGAGCCTGACAATTTATAAATGGGTAAACTAAGGAAGAACTTTTTTTGTTGTTGTTCTTCCATCCTCAAGGGAAACACTTTGTGGTAGACAGAGAGCAGGCGGGAATATGAGTAGATTATAAAATCTTTCAAAGGTGGGGTGGAATGAAAAAATGAGGAATGTGATGATTTGTTGTTTTTGTCATTGAACAGGCAACCTGGTGGTTTGTTGAGTGTGAACACTGCTAATACCACAGCTTCCACCTCTGCAACTACTCCTCTAAAGAAAAAGAGGTACGATGAGAGCTCCTTGTGTCTGCTTCTTGCTGATATCCTGTAAGGGACTGTTCCTTATTGACTTTTGAACCAAATCCTCCACCAAAACTCCCAGGCAGCTTTCAGAAGCTTCCTCCTCTCCTTCCATGGATCCAGCACCTACATTCTGTTGTTCCCAAACTTCAGTTCTTTCCTCCTTTTCAAATACACGGTCTTCTCTCCAGTTGCCTTGTGGCCTTAAGTTTCTAGGTAATGTTTTTGATGACAGAGCTCAAATGTTAAATGCCAGGCAACTTTGGGTTACGTGTTTATAGAGTCCTGCTACACGGAATGCCTTAGCCTGAAATAATGATTGATATATGGCCACATATTGCCATGCTCCTGAAACTAGCCTGCTCTGTAGATTGGGCTGACCCTGCTTTCAAGTGCAGAGTCTAAGGCCATCTTTCAAGACATCTGTCTGTGTTTATGTGACTATTGCCCCTTCCTCTGACTCCTCCGCGTGGTTGCCCACGCTTTGCTGGAGCAAGGTTCTAAGTATCTAGTAGGCAAGGAGGAGCAACTGGACCTGTGGTGGCCTGGATAGTCTTCATGGCAGGGAGCATTATGGTGGAAGAGATTTTCGCATATTGAAGAGAACACAGTGCTAATGAATCATGGTGCAAATGGATAACAAGCATTCATAAATATCAGTGCTTTTTAATTTTCTTATTTTCTTTGCCGGCACCTAGGTCACGCCATGCCTGGTATAGGGTAGGTGCTCAGTGTTTGTTGATGGACTGGCTGACTTTGCCACAGTGATGCTATAATCCTTCTGGAGAGAAATGACTGATTCTATTTTCCCTGTATTCGAGGTTCTGGTTATAACTGCAGAGTCTCAGAAAATATCATTCATCTTACCGTTGAACCCAAATTTCACATCCCCTTGACCCTTTCTTTGTCTGTTTAAAACAGATTCCTAAGGTTGAAAGAGAAATTTAAGACCAGTTAGTTCAATCTCCTACCCAGTACAAGAATCTTTCCTCTGAGACAGTAGGCACAATTCAGGACCATTGAAGCCAGCGATGAGATTCTCACTATTTTGTGATACACCTTTGACTCACTCTCCTGGGTGGCATCTACTCCGGATATTGAGCTGGAATTTTTTTGATTGATTCCCAGCTGGTCTTAGTTCAGTCCTGTGGTGCCCTAGAGAATAGAACTACTTCAAGAATTTAAAGCCAGCTCTCCTTTCCTCCTTATCCCAGTCTTTCCTTCTCCAGTTTGTATCACTATCCTCTGAACATCTTCACTTTGGGTTCATTTCTTAGGTTTTTTTTTTTTGACAGAGGCTTTAACTATTGCTACCAATTAAAATGATGTCCTCTGATTAAGGTTAAAATTGAGGTTAGTGTTGCTGTGGTGCCATTTATGTCTTCAATATTCTTACTTGTCAGAGTTTTCTATCACATGGTTTTTTAAAAAAATCATATTTGGAATAGAGCATAAGATTGTTATTTCTGTTATGAAATGGTTCCAATATGCAGAAAAATATAGAGAATAACATGATTAACATCCATCAGCCTACTATCTAGATTTAGCAATTGTTATTATTTTCCAGATTTGCTTTTAGATTTCATTTTAAAGAAATGCCTATTATTTAGTGCCAAAGGAAACGAGAAAAGAAGTTTTGAAGGAGCAGGTAGCCTGGAACATAGGATATTGACTTCCTATTTCATTTATGAACTAGTGTTCATTTTATTTCTAAGGCCTTGTATAATCTATTGTCTTTTTAATTGTCAAATTATTTTAAGACAGGTGGGTGGGATCAGCCTTTCAAACACTATGTTTATTACTACTAATGTCATTTCTTAACAGACAGTCCTGGTTCCCGCCGCCCCCTCCAGGTTATAGTGCCACCCCCAGCACAGGTGCCAGCAGAAGGTAAGAGAAAGGTGTCATATGTAATTGCAATGCCGTTGAATGAAAGAATGTGTCAGACATTGACAACATGTAATTGTGGATGCTTTGGAATAAACTGGAGGCAATTTTGTGAAGTTGAGCTCTGAACAAGACAATGCCCAGTGGGAGTGAGGTCAGGGCTAGAGGTGCCCCTGGTAGGAAATCTGACAAGCTACGAGGAGTAAGCAGGTGGCTGTATTAGTTTTCTAGGGTTGCTGTAATGAAGTGCCATAAAGTAGGTGGCTTAAGCAACAGAAATTTATTGCCTCCTAGTTTTAAGTGCTACAAGTCCAAGATCAAGGTGTCAGCAGGGTTGGTTCATTCTTAGGGTGAGAGAGAGTTTGTGCCATGCTCTCCCTAACTTCTGGTGGTTTCCTGGCAATCACTGATGTTGTCTAGTTTGTGCAAACATTATCCTGATCTCTGCCTTCATCTTCACATGACCTTCCTCCTATGTGCATGTCTGAATCCAAATTTCCCTTTCTTATAAAGCCACCAATCAAACTGGATTAGTGGTCCAGCCTACTTCAGTATGACCTCATCCTAATTTAACTAATTACATGTGCAATGACCCTGTTTCCAAGTAAGGTCACAGTCTGAGAAATTGCAGGTTAGAATTTCAACACATGAATTTTTGGGGGACACAATTTGACCCTTACCAGTGGCAGAAGCAGAGAACAGAGTCAAGGACCAGGCAGGGGCTCCAGTGCAGGCATCTGGTGCCCAGATGCTTCTAGGCTGTGCTGAACCCAGGACCAGATGGAGATATGTGTGGCAAGTTCCTTATAAACATTTAGTGACAAATGAGAGTTTTCTACTTTTATTTTTTTGTTGAAAGTAACAGTTATAGATCATGTGGAAGACACGTTGTTCTACAATTTCCATGCTAGAAATGCCAGCAACAATTCAATGTAATAAACATTTAATAACCACTACTGTGTGCCAGATATTACTCTAGGATCTTGGGATTAGTGAATGAAACAGGGAGCTTACACTCCAGGCTTTAAAGAAGCATGTTTTACAAGTGTAGAATTCCTGTCATCACTAACACAGAAAGCAAAATAAGTCTCTGATATGGTTTGGCTTTCAGGTATCCAAAAATGTTTTTATGTTTCAATCTCTAGAATATCTTCACCAAATATTTTCATGTTTCACTAGGATCTTCTTCCAATTCCAACAATTGGGAAAGAGAATGTCATTAAACTATCTGCTTGTTTAATATTAGATTGGTTTATTTTCTAAAATTTTCATCTACCATGCAGACTTCTAATGTCTCTTTCATTTCTAGGTAATGGAAATATTTGAAAATAAATGTCCTTTATTATCCATTGAGTATATTTTAGGCTGGATCTATAAGGATGTAAATAAACTTCAGTTACTGAATAGACACAAAGAGCTCAAGTTGCTTTTTTCCATACCTGTCATTACTTCTGTTTCTATGTATTAATATATATAACTAAATCAAATTATTGAACATGTTGAGCAATCACAACTTTGAATCACATCCACATTCTATTAAAATGTTTTCTTTTTATGAACTACCAAGTATGAATTACATTTCTAGTTTAACACATTAACTGCCACGTGAGTTGTATTTAACTCATGCTAGTTTTGAGCCCAGGGTGTCATGAAGCATATGGAACTCACATGTCTCTTCACCTTCAGAGCCGTGAGAACTATTTTTCAAGTTGCATATAACTCGGGCACAGAAAACAATACAAAATAACAAATTTTTCATTAAATTAGAAAGGCTTGTTTTGTTTTCAAAGTTTTTATTCTATTTTCATAATAAAACACTATGGCCCCAAGGAAAAAAAATTCTTTTTTTTTTTTTTTTTTTTTTAGTGTGGCAGTCAATGTGTTAAAGCATTCTTTCCCCTCAGGCTGTTATTAGACATTTCCCTATGGGTGATACATTTGGTGGAGCTAAGTAAAGAAAATGTTAACTAGGAGTTCTCATAGTTATAATATTTTTCCTGAGTATTAAGATCCATCCAATTTTGTCTTGATAGAGAATAACTGGTACTTTCCTTAAAAATATTTGTGACTTACTTCCAGAATAACTTATTTTTGTCCTCACACCATTATTTCAATATTAAGGTAAATTATCACTATAATAAGGAACAGGTTATATAACAGTATAAAAATATGAAAAGATTATTCATTCATGAATTAGCATCCCAGGCTTTCAGTGCCCATTGAGCTTTTGGATCTCTATTTGCACAGCACTGATGGTGCTTGGCTATATGCCCTTACAATTTATGCGTTACTGGTTGTGATTTACATGGGAGATGAGATGAGTTACAATGCTCCTATTTCTGATTTCTGGCTCAGATCCATAGCACTGGAACTAAGGAAAAGAGATTATTAGGCTAGGTTGATCAATTTAGATATCCATTCCTTTTTTTAGAGTCACAGATTATTAATATAATGGCTAAACAGAAAGACTTCTCTTTGAGGATCAGAAATGATGTCATGCCAAGCCTTCAAGGAAAGGATAGAATAATAACAATATAGCAATGCCTTTGATTTCTAAAGTGATTTTCTTTGGAAGAGCTCAAAGTACAGCTTCTGTTTCTCACCTTTAATGCCAGTACATTCCCAGGGCTGAGAAATAGCCCTTTTTAGTAAATGCCGAAAAATAGAAGCAATTATTAAATGATGAAAGAGAGTAAAGGCTTCAAAAAGAGATCTTTGTCCCCAGAGGAGCCCAAAGAAAATGAAAATAGGTCAAAAGCAGATAAATGGGGGACTCTGATTTATAACACTAGTTAATAGCTCAATGCTAAACTTATTTCCCTTTATCCTTCACTAATACGTGAGTATTCATAGTTCTCCCTTCCCATCTTCTCCAAAAGAATTTCCCCTTAATACTCACACCCTCACTCTCTTTTCTGTTCTTCATTTTGTGAGCCATTGTTTGTTTGTTTGTTTTACCACCCAATCTTTCCTTGAAGTTTCATTTTTCTCCCACATACCTGTCTTCATGCCGCACACTTGAGAACACCACCAGACTTCCCAGTTATCTAGGAACAAGTCCTTCTTAGACTTCTTCCCTTGACCTCTCTGTAGCCTTTAACACCATGGATTATCCCATCCCTCATTTGTTCCTTTCTTGACTAACGTACTATGAAAGAATTCAAATTTAGTTGTGTTTGGATTGAAAACTTGTGTTAGTATTGTGTTTGGATTAAAATCTATTACAGGCACAATGTAGACGGCACCCAAAGGGTCTCAAATTTTTTTTATTAACAGAAGAGCTCATGACATCTTGTCTATATGTATGTGTATGTCTATGCCCATGACTATGTAAGTCTATCTTTAGATCTTTATCTATTTCCATATCTATATGTAATTACATACATAATTAACACAAGCCTGGTGAGGTCAACTAGAACTTAAGTGAGAAAATAGAGTTTTCTGAAATAATCATATTTTGTAGCTAAAGAAAAAATGCAATTTCCTAAAACAAATATCATTTTAGGTATGATATACATTAGTCTTGGAATGAAAGGGTTCAGACCTAGGTGATCAAACACAATTTTGGAGTTGAGAGTTGAATATCTTTGAAAGCCTCCTGCCCTATTTTTGTAAATGTTAAAGAGAGAAGCTGTAAATCATGACAACGAGACATGGCATGTAGAGTTTTCAACCTAAAAAGTTTTCAACTTAAATAAAATCTTTGTCCCTCCTAGCTGATTTCTAAAGTTGCTTTTTGGTCATTGTGATTCTTGTCATTGGGATATAAATATTCTCTCTCTTCTTCTCTTGCTGAAAATGGAAATAACCAGTATAGTGTTTTGAATTTTCAAGGAATGCCAGCATTATCCTCTGAATTCTTATTACCAAACGCCATTGAAATGTATATTTTCTTTTCATTTTAATCAAGACTGAATCAAAATTTTAGCTTTATAACTATCATTCCTCACTACATTCATCTTTCCTCCCACCTCTCTGATCAAAGTCCTGCTGCACTGATTGCCCTCTTTTCCATGTTTAAATCTTTTTAATTTTAAAAAATAGCCTCCTAAAAATCTGATAGCATAATCTTAAAAACCCACTCAGCTGACACCCTTTCTATCTTTCTATCATAGCCAATGTTCTCGGAAGGGTGGATGATGCTTTTCATCTACATTTGCTGGTTCCCATCACCATTGGTTCATGGAAACAGCTCTCCAAGGTCACCAATGACTTTGGTGATATCAGTCCCTATGACTACTTGGCCCTTTAAAAGGAACCACTGACTATTCATGACTTTACGAAATCTCTCTTATTGTCTTTTGAGAATGAGACTCTCCCAACATATTGTTCTGGATTTTCTTTTATTTCTCTAGCCATTCTTTCTTAGTCTCCTCTGCTACCTGATCATCTTCTACCAAGCCATTAAATGTTGATGTTCCTAAAGGCTCAAAGTTGCTCTTCTCCTCTCTCCTGTTCCGTGCTCTGCCCTTCAGCAGAGGCATCCATACCCAGGACTTCAGTGGCCATTTGTATGTTCTCCACTCCTTCATTAGTAGGCACTTCAGACCTTTCTCTGAGTTTCCTCTCCTTAGCCAATTGCCTTCTTGCCACCTTCACTTAGGTGTCTCAAAAGCATTTAACATGTTCAGAATGAAATCCATAATTCTCCGTCCTAACCTGGTCCCCATCTCAGTGAAGAATACTATCCTTCAGCCATTTGACTCTCTGAAAACTTGAAGCTATTTTTCACATCTTCCTCTCCTTAGCCACCAATATCCAATCCATTAGTAAATCCTGCCAATTTATCTCCTAAATGCTTCTTGAATCCATATACCTCTCTCCTTTTCTCTCCTCTTCATCATGTCTCCTCTCCTGGACCACCATGACAGTAGCTGCCTACATATTCTGCCTTCATTCTTCCTGATACCTACCACCCACACCCCCATGTCTTCTCCTCACAGTTGTCACAGTGATATTTATGAAAGGATAATTGGAACACATCACCCTCCTACATAACAATTATAGTGATTTTTCATTACTGCTAGAATAAAGATCTGAATCCTTAGCACTGACTATTGGACCTTACCTGACCTCCATCCCTCATAACTTCCCTTTGCTCTCTGTTTCAGTTACTCAATCTGTTTTACATATGTTGTACTCCCACCATCTACAGATCCTTAGCATATAAGGTTTGTTTTACCTGGAATACTGTCTGTTCCCTAATCTGGGGCACTTAAGTTCTTGTGGCCATGTTTTGATCTGATGTTGTTTCTTCAGGGTTTCAATCCTGACTTACTCTGTCCTGTTCTCTCAACTCCTCACTAATCCAGCAGTAGTTTCTTTGATTTGTCCAAATGTCACCTCCATAAGGTCCTAATAAAGATGTGGGATAGCAGGAGTGGTAGCAGTACATTGCAGAAGCCCAGACCAACCTATGTAAAATGGACTAATAGAAATTCGTGTTTGTAAGTTCTCTGACCATGTCTGTTAGTGAGCATTTCTCATTGGCTGACATTCCTCTGCAGGTCTTACCCTGCTGCTGCTTTTGTCAACAGCCCCTCACTCCTTTCTTCCATCTCTCTCTTTCTCTCCCTCTGACCCTTAAATTCCTGTTAACTCCTTATGCTAGGTAGCTTAGGTCTTTTATTGCTGTGCCAGACTATCCTTAGAGAATCCTATCCTCATAACTAAACATGATGATATATTCAGTTTTGAGAGTCGTTCTATGCTACCTTTTAAAATAAAATCATTTTCTCATGTCACAATAAAGTGAACATTTAGTCAAACCCACACTTAAAAATGAAAACTATCATGGACTTCTTTGTCTTCCTTACTCCCCTTATTCAAATGTCATTGGAGTGAGTTTGAGGGATTAGGGTGCTGATTGAGGAAAAAGATGTGACCATGAGTGGCAGAAGCATGCCATGAGCTTGACTTGGGTGGTGCTTTGACAGATTTGCCGGCTGAAGGAGTCACTCACAGCATGAGACCTTCCAAAGACAACTTCCAAGGGACTGCCCAGAAAATGAGGATGGCAAAGGGACTCCTGGGGAGAGGGGCTCAGAGAAAGGGCTGGCGTGTCTAGGTGATGTCACTCAGCAGTGTGGCAAGAGTTCTTACGTCAGAGAATTCTGAAAGGCAGCGGCAGGTTAGGGTCCTTTATAACCCCCAAAGTTGGATAATCCGGGTGTACAAATATCTATAACACAAAATCAACTGTGGGGTCATGAGAAGAACACCAACATTCTCTAGGAGATCTGATACAGTAGGGAGAGCTTCTGGCAGGGCACTCAGGGAACAGGTTCCAAAAAAGGTGTGGGACTTGGGAAAAGGAGAGAAATTACACAATGCTAGGTTTTCAAGCCCAGGGTGATTTTAAGCATAGGGATGCCATCAGTCAATAGAAGAAATAGGAACAGAATATAGGTCTTAAGAAGCTGAGCAGGTAGAGTCTGGGACACTGGAAGGAAGTATTTGTGGAGGTGATTCCCAAGCAATGAGAAATGGCCGAGTAGGGGAGATGTTGCTCAGATAAAAAGCTTGTGCCAGAGATCTGGATTTGGGCATGGACCCAGGAATTTAAAATGTGGTATCTTCAGAGTGAAGATACTTCTGGAGAAAATATCAAATGAGAAGAGAATGAAAGTTGAACCTTGATGTGTGTCTACACATCAGGTGGTGGAGGAGGAACCAGAAAAATGAGACCATAACTACTGCAGTTACATGGTAAAGGTGGGGTGTAAGGAGGGGTAGGTAGGGTGGAAGTAGGAGGCAGGGTGGATGGATGGATTCCACCATCCCAAACCAACCCATCCTTCCAAGTCTGGCATGAATCTTACTTCCTCCACACAGCTTTCTCAGACCAAGGGGTTTTTTTTTTTTTTTTTTTTGTCATCTGGACTCAGAAAGCTTATTGTCTATAATTCTCTCTTAGCATTACCTTGAAATATCACTCACTTTTGTATTATACTCATCAACTAGATGGCATCATCTTATAACTCTTTGAGTCATCAAGTAAATTTATCCATAGTAATTGTTCTATAAATACATATTGATTGGTTGATTTTAATGGTATCTACAAGGCAACGAATTTTCCTCAACCATTGTCCTATTTGTCTCTTTGTAGTTGGGCCTTATTATATGTGCTTAGGTTATAATGACTGTTTAAACCTCTCTCTCTCTCTTTTTCTTTTCTCTCTTTCTCTGTGTTACTCTTTCTTTCTGTCTCTTTCTCTTTCTAAAACAATTGTTGAGCTCTTGCTATACACTAAGCAAGAAACTTTGCTAGATGCCAGGAGTATAGAGAGGTGTAGGACCCAGTCTCTATTTCAGGAAACTCAGAGTTTACCAGGAGTCATTTCAAGCCAGGATCATTAAACATGAAGGCTGGCTCTGACTGAAAGTGGGTCCTTGGGGGTATGATAAACACAGAGGCAGAGATAGCCACACAATATGTGGGGCATGGAGAGGGAGGCAATAGAATATGCATTTGGGGTGCAGCAGGCTCAAAGGAGGCAATGCCAGAAGTAAACCTTAAAGAATGAGTGTAAGCAAGCCAGGTGCAGAGGGGAAGTGAGGATGGAGCCATTCCAGGCAGAAAGGGGAGGAGAAGCAAAGTTCCAGTGCCAGAGAGCATGGGGTGTGTGTGTGTGCACGCGCCTGCGTACCTGTGAGTGCATTTGTATGTGTAGGACTATGGGCTTTCTATCTCTGGGGAATTCTCTGCATTTATCCTGTATCAGTTATGCTTAATGGGAGCAGGAAATCCAGTAACTCCAAATCTGATGTCATGTGGAAAAATGTCTTTTAGTATAAGACACTATGGATAGATATCCACTCGTAATTTGTGGTAAGCTTAAGTACAATTTCAGAATATCATGTTTCTATTTTAGGAGTTAATGCTGTGCTGTTATGTAATTTGAGCTCTGACCATGTGATAGAGATTTGAAATATATATAAGAGAAAATGCAAGTGTCATCAATGAAAATTACTACAAGGGCAGGGCCAGTGAATGTTTCCCCCTTCCCACTTCTTTTGTTTTAAGATGTGTCCAAAAGATGATAAATGTGTCAGCAATCACTAGTGTATGTCTTCATTTTTCAAGATCTTAAACTCTTTCTTGTCTTTGAGGTGGTACCACTTTAAAAGAGTAGTACTGTTTACCAGACGTGAGCCAATAGAGGGAACGATAGGTGCTATCAGGAGAAATGTTCACATGCATCCCAGGGACGCATGGAAATAAAAGTTCTGGATAGTGGATATTGAATTTTCTTCTGATTTCCCAACCTACTATGAATCTTGGTATTCTATTTATGGGACATTCAAATGCTTCTGACTATGTATTTAGGTGACTTAGAGATTCAGTGGTTAAATGGCATGTAGAGCTAACTTAGGAAATTCATGGAAGCCAAATTAAAGTACTTGCTTAACAGACAAAAAATATAAATATTTATGAATGTTATCAATTATTCTGATTTAGGAACATCAATGAAGGCATCATCACCACTACCACCAAAAAACCAATGTGCTTTTTTCTGGAACCACTTTTAAAGATAGAGAAGAAAATAAATAATATTTGATAGAATTAAAATAGTAGAAACATACCTATGGAAATTACCATATAAATATTTCCTAAATACCATCATAATCTCTCATCCTTGTTTGTTTCAACCTCTTCGGCTTCAGAGGTTTTCGCTTCCAGTTGGCTGATTGGTAGAGTTGAAGGAGGAAAAAAAAATCCTGATTGAGATGTGAGTTGCCATGGCAACCTTGCACTACAGTTATATTTTTCTGTCTGTAACTATAAATGGTAAAATGTAACCTTTCTAATTATGCTGCAACAGTTTTAACTCTGTTGGTACCAAATCCTCTACAAAGTTTGATATCACTCTAAATAAAAACAACACATTTCATTTTTATTTCAACAGAAATCTTTATATTAACTGGAATCTCTTTTGTAAAAATTAAGAATCTATGACACTCAGTAAAATGTCAAAGTATAATGATTTTAAAATCTTACCTGAATGCCTAGGTTACTCATTCTAAACATTCAAAATAACTAAAACATTAAACCAAGTCAAGGTTTATTATTTTTAAAAAGTGATATTTGGACAGGAACAAGGAGAAACCCAATTCAGAATGTGTAAATGAAGATCTTAAACTTTAGCAATGAATTGCTATTTTTTCAGTCCTATGGGGACAACCTAGACAGTCCCTGATCTCATATGAGTTTTAAATAACTCATACATTCGGACGACAACAAATAAAAAGCATTCCTGTTTTGTACAGTCCAGATTCCCTCCTCCCCTCCCTCCCTTGGAGCCCCTGTCGCCTCTGCCTCTGCCAAGGGAGCTTCTGGAAGTATCAGGAAGCAGAGAAGCTCCAGGTTCAAAGGGAAAGGTGGGACAGAGCCATGAGAATCAGGATACCTAGGGCAAGTGCTCTGCCAAAAACATCAGCCTGCCCTATCTATAAAAATCAAACAATTTGATTTAAAAATTATTTCACCATTTATTAGTATTGCTGGAAGTTCTATTAACTGGTGATTGTAAATCTCACCTCAATTAGAAGTATGAAAACTCTGACAGATTAAAGGGGCTGTCTCTGGCCATCCAAATCTTAGTGTCAATTACATAAATCAGGTTTCTTTCCTGCTAAAAGTGGGCAGAATTGGTGCACACTAAGGGAATGGAGGTTTGCATCACGTAGAGAGGAGTGGAAAATGGTTTTGGAGCAAAAGTACTGTGGGAGGCAGGAAAGTTGTGGTGTGGTGTGAATGATGGGGCACACTGTGGCACAGGGCCTGGGGGAGGGCCATGGGAGCCCGGGGTGGAGGATGTAAGGACCAACATTTTCCTTAGGACTGTCCTAATACTTGGGAAACGGGGTCCTTCTTTATCCTCTCATCTCTCTGTCTCCTCTCTCAGCTATATGAAAAATGTCATACAAATATAATCACACACACTATACAGCCTCTGGAATCTTCATAATGCATGTAAGATTCATCAATGCTGTTGCACGTGTCGATAGTTTATTCCTTTTTATTGCTGAGTCGTATTCCGTTGTATGGATGTACACAGTTCATATATCCATTCACCAGTTGAAGGACATTTGGGTTGTTTCCAAAGATGCTTTAAACATTCACATGCAGGTTTCCATGTGAACATACGTGCTCATTTCTTTTGAGTAATAAATGCCTACAAGTGGTATTGCTAGGTCACATGGTAAGTGCACTTTGATCTGTCAAAACTGCCAAACTGCTTTCAAAGTGGCTGTATCATTTTGCATTCCCACCACATATGAGAATTCTACTTGCTCTGCTTCCTTAATATTACTTAGTTTTTCAGTTTAAAAATTATTTTAGCCATTCTAATAGGTGTGTAAGGTATGTCATCATGGTTTTAATTTGCATTTTTCTGGAGACTAATGATGTTGTACAGCTTTTCATGTTTGTTTGTCATGTGTATATATTCTTTGGGAAAGTATCTGTTAAATTTTTTGCCTATTTTTTCCTACTGGTTTGTTTATGTATTGGTAAGTTTTGAGAGTGTTTAAAAAATATGTTCTCCTTACAAGTCCTTTGTCAGAAATGTAAATTGCAAATATTTTTTCAAGTATGTGGCTTGTTTTTTAAAAAATTTTCTTAACAATGCATTTTTCAGAAGAAAAGTTGTTTTAATTTAATGAAATCTAATTTATCTAGTTTTGTTCAATGAATTATGCGTTTGGTGTCTTTGCCTAATCAATGACCACAAAGATTTTCTTCTATATTTTCTTCTACAAGTTTTGTAGTTTCATGTTTTACATGTAGATCTATGGTCCATTTGGGGTAGACTCCTGTTTAATGAGAAAAATTTTTATTTCACCTGGTAATAGACTATTCTTACGTCTTTGAGAAACTATCTAAAAACAAAAAGCTGCTATGACTTAAGCAATACTTAAAAATTTGTGTCTTTTGTGTCTATTAACCAACTAAAGTTGATTTATGTTCTTACAGATCCAACCTAAATTTAAATTCTATTAATCACAACAGCATCTACATACATTGAAAAGTGCATACATGAATGTCGAGGTACTTTGTCCACAGCAAGATCAAGGGGCTTTGTCAAATTGGGGATTCCTTATAATGACTCAGCCCTCCCTCAGTCACTTGGTGGTTTGCTAACCGCAGATCGGGGCCAGTCTCTTCCTTTTATAGATAAGGAAGAAGAGGCCCAGAGGGAGACAGTACTCTTTCCAGAGTCAAACAGAAAGTTGGTGGCCACGCTAGTCTAGAACCAGGTCCCTGGAGTTCTTGTCCAGTGCATACTCCTTTCCTACGTTTTACTGAAATGGACACTAGCCACTAGGAAGTGAGACATCATCACAACAATCATTCTTTTGAACATGTGCCTTGCATTATATAAGTTCTAAAAAAGCATGAACCATACCTTTTCTAGTCTTTGAATGCCCAATTTTGTCTCATACACTGCTGTGTGTCCTAACATTATAACTGGGGCAGTTGTGGAATAAGTGCTTACCAGGCTATGGCTTCTTCCTTGGGCAAGGCAATATTTCAGAGCAATCTGTTTTTAAAAGACTTGCATTGAAAATACCTGGAAGAGAATTGGTTGGTTACAGTATGATATAGAGAAAAAGGTATGGAACTAGGTTTTCAATTTGCCCTGGGTCACACTTACTAGCACACTTACTAGGACCCAGGGCAAGTTACTTAACTTTTTGAGCCTCAGGGAATAATAATAATAATAATAATAATAATATACACTCTACAGGTTAGATGTATAGATTGAATAAAATAATATATGCAGGAGCTTGGCAAAGCTGGCATATTACTAAGACTCAATAAGTATATAAGTTAGTTCCATTTCCTTTGCCATTGTTGGAATAACAATTCTATCTGTGGGATACAAGAGCTAAGCACAATGGAAAGTGAAAATGATACTCACAATTAAATATTAGAGACAATTATTCCTGGTTCAACTTAGACTTGTGCTGCAGTCACAGAAATGTTGTTCACAAAGTCAGACTCGAACAGAATTCACAGAGTCAAACATATTATCCAAAAAAGCCATCATGAAAGGAAGTGATCTTTGCAGAGCACATGAAAATGAAGTAATGTAGGCAGCTTTCTTTACAGTGTTATTTCTTTTAGCTCTGGCCTTTGAGCTACAATCTGCAAGTTCTCACACATTTCTTGTGAAAGCTGCCTTTTTATTCCTAAAAGCTTTTCTTTACCATTATAGGCACTAATATGGTGGTGTAGATCCTGCAAAGGTCTTGTGAGGTCAGGAAGGGCAGAGAGGAGAGCCGAGGTCAACTTATCCAAGCTTAAACATCACATATCGAAGCAGAATTCAATCAGGATCATTCCAGTGAATGTCTCTTGTTTCCTTCTCTCCAAAACACTCCAGGCCACAGCTTCCTGCCTCAAGCTTGCATTTTAATCCCTCTGCTTGGCATCACATCATGCTCCTGGCACTGCATGAATGACTTCTCTCATTGCCCCCACCTCCGTCCCGCCCCAGGGCTTGGGTTCTGTCATCTGTGGCTGTCATTGCAGAGATGCAAATGAAAGCTCCTTTGAGGTAAATTGAAGTCAACATGGCATCGCCTGGCTCCTGGCCCAGCAGGGGTATAAATGCATCACCCTCGGAAATAAATATGGTCCTCTGCTTTTCTTGGCCTTCATAATAACCTCACACTCACCTTTTCTCTCCTGAGTACTCTCCAGGCCATCTCAGATCTACTTATACACATCTCTGCCTCCTAGAGACCCACCCAAGCAATATTTTCCCACCTCACTGAGGCCTTAGACATTGTCAAATTGAAGAAAGTTAGCATTTTATCAACACAAATATGGCATAAGCAACGCTTGGCATCGTCCCATTTCAACTTTTTGCAATGCCCCTTTCCATCTTGTTCCCTCTCTCCTGCCTGCCCTCAGATGTCCAGTGCTCTTTCCAGCCCCATTATTATCCAGGACTGATCACCTCCTTCCCCCGTTCCCGTATCTCTGGAAGGAAAGCATATAATCAGCTGAGCCACACAGATACACTAAAGACTATCACCTGACACAAAGCAAGGGGATTTTTTAGAAAAAAAGATAACAGTAATACAAACAAAATAATTTTTAACTGTAGAATCTGACACTAAGCCAGGGTTGGGAGATTATTTCCATGTAGATTGTTCTTCCAGAAATACTGTACAACACAGTAAGTCAGCTGTGCACCTGGCACTTTGTAAGTGCTCTGTAGTGGAATCAACAATGGAGTTCTTCCTATGAGAAAACCGCACAGATTTTGACAGTTGCAGGTCCCTCATCAGTACTCATTTCCTACCCACCAAACAGAAGAAATTTAACCAGTCACTGGCTCCTTCATTCATTCAACACTTCCTCATTGGACACCTAGGTCATGCACAATCCTAGTACTTGGGACATAACTATCCTTTTAGGAGATTTCAGTCTAGTGTGGAAACAGAATATCATGTGTAATCCAGAATAGCGTGATATGTGCTGTGAATAGGATTGCTATGGGAAAATGCAGGGATGTACCCAGCACAGCTTTGGGTACCACTGAAGATAGTAATTCCTAAGCCCAAGTTTGAAGGGCAACGAGTGAGCATCCAGGAGAGAGGGGGCAGAGGGTACTCCAGAGGGAAGAGAACATGGTGGGGCGGGTTTAGGAAGTACAAATGTTTGGCACCGCTGTAGCATTGGGTTCATGTGGGATAAAAGCAACAGCCAGAGAAAAGACATTTATTGAGCACTTCCCATGAGCCAGGCTGTCCCCTAGAGGTTTGCATGCCCTCTTCTGGTTTCAATGCCACCATCAACACAGGAGCCAGGAGACCTACTGTGTCCACTGCTCTGCTGCTCTGCTGCTCCACTGTTCCACTGCCCAACACCCAGAGCTCACCACCACACTCTGCCAAAGGGTCTTCAGGACTGATTCCATCATGTCTTCCCTCCCCGTGTCCATGGATCCCCATAGGAACCCCAGTCAGCTCATTTCTTGTCACCTGGACCATCCTGGACCATGTACTCTGTACATCCTGAACCTGAGCCCACCTAATGTCACCATGAGCTCTCAAACCCTTCCATCTGCCTTGCCGAGTGTGTCAAGCATCATTATCAAAGCCCTCTGCTCGTCAGCCTCCCCCTGAGTGGCCTCTCACCTTTCTGCTGGGGTCTTCTAGAGAACCTGCCTCCACAGCCTCCCTCTCAGTAAGGGCTGTTTTTCCCAAACCCGGCATATCACAGGGTCTGGAGGAAGGGTAGGGGTCTTGTTTGCTCCTCATTGCCACCTCCTGTCAGTCTTAACTTCCTCCCCTCTAGAACCCCCCATCTCCTCTGAAGCCATGCCATCATGAGCTTCTCTTCCTCGTTGGAGACATCTGAAGGTTTCTGAGTCACCCACCTTCATTCTTTGAAGACTTTAGCACCAGGCTCATTGCCTTTCCCAAACCCTTCTCCTGTCATAATGCTTGGTGATTCAAAATCCATGTGGAAGGTCCTTCCCCAGCCTGGCCTCTCACTTTCATGACCCCCTCTCCTGTGATCAGCCACCCATGGGACGTGCCCTTGTAAATAACCACACACCCTACAAAATGACAAAATGCCAGCGTCAAAGTTTTTCCTCTCTGGTTCCCGCTTTCTGTCCTTCTAGCTCCCTCCCTCAGTCCTTTGCCTCCGGTAATTCCTCAGCCCCGCCACAATCACCAGACCATTGATCCAACCATCTTTTCCATAATCCCTCACCCCTTGTATCTCCTCCTTCCTCTCTATATACATCTCTGACCCCACAGTCCCTCATTGTAATCCCTTCCTCACACACCTCTTCCACTCCTTTGCCATCCTTCTCTTTGTTGCACTCACTTGACTGAATTGTAAACTTAGTTAAGTCCAACTCTCTATCTCTTCTCTTCCTGCCCTCAAAGTAGCTGAATATGGCAAGAGAAAACAAAGCCAAATAACCCAATTTTAATTCTATTAGTACTAACCTCAACTGAGCCATTGGTGCTGCCCAAGGATCCCTTGAGAGATAGCATAGTGTGAGAAGGGCTTGTGGACTCATGTTTCCTAGTTTAGTTCCTTACTCTGCTCCTTACGAACTGGATCATCATGAGATATTTATTTTCACTTTCTGTGCCTCAGTCTTTTCATCTGTAAAATGTGAAGAAGAATAATACTTGTCTCTGGGATTGCAGTGAGGATTAACTTAGTTAATATCTGTAAAATGCTTAGAAATGTTCCCAGCACATAATAATCCCATATAACGGTGTGCTATTATTATCATCATATTTCATTTCCTGGGTCCACTTGCTCCCCTGTTCTCCTAGGAAACCATTTCGTACTTTCTCTCTGTCTCTCTCTCTTCCCCTCTCTCTCACCTCCTGCTCCTGCTCACCCTCTCACTTCAAATTAATGATCTTGATTCCTATTTTACTGAGAAAAAAAAGTAAACAAAGAGAACTTTCTCCACTCTGGATCAACTAACATATACCTCAGCTGTTCCTGTCGAAGTTCCTTTCTCGCTTTTTCCTGTGAATGAGCCCTCTGTGCTTCTGTCCAGCCACCCTACTTGTGCCTTAAGTCCTGTCACTTCTCAAGGACATCTGTCTAGCATCTGCTGCTCACTCTCCTGCAGCAGTGATTCACTGGATCATTCCCATCATGATGTCTACATGCTGTAGTATCTTTCCTTGTCCCCTCAAGCTCCAGGTGGCTACACGTTTCTCTCTTCCCTCTTCATGGCCAAACACTAGCATAGATGCCTCTACTGCCTTCCTTCCCGTTTTCTCCTAAATCCACTCCTATAATGTTTTATTCACCTCTGCTCCATCCAAACTGCTCTTATCAGGGTTACCAATGAGCACTATGTTGCCGAAACCATAGCAATTTCCTAGTCTTTGTTTTATTTGATTTAACAGTAGCATTTGGCATGGCCAATTACTGCTTCCTTGAAACACGTTTCTCACTTGGCTTCTAGGATACCACACCCTCCTATTTCTCTTGTCTTCTTGGCCACTCCTCCTCGACTCATTTGCTGTTTCCATCTCATATTCTTGACCTCTGAATATTGCAGGGCCAGAGGGTCCAACCCTTGGCCCTCTTTTCTTCTCTACTTACACTGACTCCCCTAGTGATCTCATCCAGTTTCAAGCATTAAATACCATCTCTAAGCTAATGATGCCTATTTTGTATGCTAGATTCTATCACTTCCTCCAGATCTTGGCTCAAATTTCACCTTACAGAGAGCCCTTCCTAGGCCATTCTAAATAAAATAGTGTTCCCATTCTATCAGTCTATATCCCTTTGTTCTGTTTTATTTTTTGCATAGCACTTTTCTTCTTCTGACATATATTTGTTTATATATTGAAAGCCTTTTGAGAATGGGGACATCATCCACCTCGGTAGAGTGCCCTGCACATAGAAAGCCACCAATAAATGTTTGTTGAATAAAAGCACAATCTCATTCAGTCCTGATAATACCCCAACAATCCTATTAGAAGAATTTTTACAGATGAAGAAACAGAATTGGGTTAACCCATTACCACACAGCTGGCGGCTCAGACCACCTGACTCCAGACCACACACCAACCTACCATGTTACAGAAGGCAGGGGATACATGGAGTCCAGATCAGAAGGTGCTTTTACTAGGTGCAGACTTTATCTTGAGGACACATACAGAACCACTGGGATTGTAGCGGTGGGAGGGCTGAGGAGTGACATGCCCTTGGTAAAGTGCTCACTCCATCCAAAATATGCATGTAATTGCCCACCTCCAGTTCTTAGGTCATTAAATCTTGCCAGCTCAGAGACTACCTTGGTGCCTCATTGAGAAATTTAGGCTGACAGTATATACATATGCTCTGCCAGCATCAAACTGGCCTGTGCTGACACTGACAATATTTAAGTCAGATTTAGTTAAGAGCTTCAAATCAAGCTTTAACTTGAGGCCTCTGAAATTAAAAACCATTCTTGCTGTTTCCATAGCAGCCTGATAGTTGACATAATCCCTAAAGGAGCTTATATGTTAATGCCCAAGAACCACTTACAATGCTCATGTATTGCTGACTCAAAATGCCTGACTTGTGCTAGATACACTAGCGAAACATTAAGCTATTTATTTAAAGAACATATTGTAGTTGACACTATAGTGAAAGAGGATGGGTTTCCAAAAGTCTGATTTAATGAACTTTTAAAATACTCATATTTTAAATATTTGACTTCTTTAGGATTTAATGCTCTGTGGATTCTGACCTTTTGCACATGGGGTTGGGTTGTAAGATGCAAGAGGTACTTCCATGTAGGCAATAAATAAATTTGATTAATAAATGCTAAAATTTACCATGTTTCCATGGTAAAAGGAGCTGCTATTTTCTGTTTTAAAGGGAACCAGTTTTTCACCCTCCGATACCTCCAAAGCCCAGTTCTCCTGTTTCTTCTCCTAATCACCTGAGGCAGGATAATAGGTAAGACCTAGTACTCCAGAATATCTTGCCAAAATGAAATTCAAGAGAAATGAAAGTAAATGAATTGTGACTTGCTTTGTGCAAAGCATGGATATGTTTTGTGTGCACATTCACTAAAGAAGCATTTGCAGAGCTTTTTCTAATTTTATTTGTCAATGCATATGTGTATTTACATTTGCCCTCGAATACTGGTGACTATTACTAGTCTCAAGGAATAAACCTTCAAGATAGAACAGGAACAATATTCATGTTCAGAAAGTGTTCACAGGCTTCTTATATACTAGCTCCTAATATATAAATATAAAATATATGTGTATTTGGCATATATATTATATATAAAGTATAAATATGTACGTATTAAACAATATATACATTTGGTTTGTATTTACTCCAAGTTTACCATTGAAAGCTACATATTCTGATGAAAGATGTTCTTGAAACTTTGTGTTACCACTCAAATCTTCACTTATGTTAGAAATATCTTTGGGTAGTTCTTTCATCTTTTATTTAGTTACGAAATTTGTGATGTATTTCAAAACTATCACAAATTTTGAAAAAATGTTCTAATTAACTTGTCTTCAAATCAGGAAAAACAGACTTGCTTTTCGGCTTTGAATCTGTGTCATTCTATAATTAATACTTAGAAACAAATTCAAAGATCTGCAAATCTTCCCATGTGTTCTTGTTGCACTGTTTAATATATTTTGAACCATTTTTCAGAATATACATCCCACATTTCCATTATTATGGTGAGATTAAAAAATGGTATCTCAATGAAGACCGACTCTATTAGATATGCTTGATTGCCTGCCTTTGATTTTTATGTATTTTTGCTTTTTTTTTTTGATGGTGATTTTTTAACACCATGTAAGACACAATTATAGAACTATCCTTCAATAAGACACAATTATAGATAGAACTATTCTTTAGTAGACACAATCATAGAAATATTTCTCAGTAAGACAGGAACTTCAGCTAGAAATTGCTGACTGGGCAGCAGAAGTATGTAGCATTAGGTGTTCATCTCCTTTGTTAAAACTCCAGGTCTGATTTTCTTTTTTTTTTTTTTTTTTTTTTTTTTTTTTGAGACAGAGTGTCACTTTGTTGCCCGGGCTAGAGTGAGTGCCGTGGCATCAGCCTAGCTCACAGCAACCTCAGACTCCTGGGCTTAAGCGATCCTACTGCCTCAGCCTCCCTAGTAGCTGGGACTACAGGCATGAGCCACCATGCCCGGCTAATTTTTTTGTATATATATTTTTTAGTTGGCCAGATAATTTCTTTCTATTTTTAGTAGAGACGGGGTCTCACTCTTGCTCAGGCTGGTCTCGAACTCCTGACCTCGAGCGATCCACCCGCCTCGGCCTCCCAGAGCTAGGATTACAGGCGTGAGCCACCTCGCCCGGCCTAATTTTCTATTCAGTGAAACTTCACAGGATCTTTTAAATTTTGTCCTTAGGATGTGAGGATAACTTTTTTTAATGAGTCAAGAGAATATTTCTTCACTGAACTAATTAAAAATATAGATCGGATTTATAACTTATTTGTACAATGGTTATAATTATCTCTTAAAAATAGCTTCTGAAGTTTTTTATCTTACATTATTTTCCCTTTAACTCTTATAGAATTAAGCAATTACATCTTACTTGAATAGAATTTTTAAGGGGCTAAAATTAATTGGCCTTAGTACACCTAAATTTTAATCTAAAATCAGTTACACTAGAGTTTTAAGCTTGTTTAGATTTAAAAGAAGGTAAATTTCACAGGAATTGGTCCAATTCATTTTTACTACTCTAATTTCTTTCTTCCACCAATGAACTGAAAAATAAAATTGGGACAACTTGCCTGTTTTTAAAACCCTGATTACTTTAATCACAGCAAGATGATTTTAATGAAAGAATATGAAAGGAAAGTGTTTCCTATGTAATTAACACATGTCCTCAGGAGTACAAAAAATAGTTGAATATAGCTTCTTGAGAACAAGCAAGAATGTGTAAGTAGGTCAACCAGATACTTAGAAAAAGAGCAGAGAAAAGCCTTATATCCTAAATTGTGACAGAACCTAACATAGTAAAATTTAATTCTGTCAGCTCAGTGTGGTCATTCTCAATGTGGTAGGTGAACTTGAAATGCAGACTTATTTCCCATCTTATCTGAGCAAATATATTTCTGGAGAGTATTCAAATGGGATAAATCCAAGAGAAAAATTATTCCTTTGATGCCTAATAACAAAAAACATTCTTACTATTTAAAAATATTATTACTTCTAATAGAGATAAATATGAAAATGCTTTATTGATGAATGGAGGCCAATAAAACCCCACATGAACATGTTTAGAACAGATATTTCTAGACACATCCAGAGGTTTAAAATATTTGAAAAGAGAAATAGATGAAATTAAAAAATGAGTATATTGGACTCTTTAGAATTTCAAATAGGAGGTGGTTGGGTTCCAGCCAACCCAATAGTTAAAGTTTGTTATCTCAAGTAGTGGTAGGATTCCAACACAGACCGATCTTTTTAAACATAAATGTTTTCTTATACATTTAAATTGAACAGAAAAGTGTTTTCTTACCTAATGGACATTATCTTTAACTTTGAAAATACAGGCAGATATGTCCACCTAAATCAGGTGTATATACAGAAACCCACAGATCTGCTGAAAGAAACATCAGGTATGATGCAATGGTCTCTATCTATATCTATGTAATTGTAGATATGCAACATGCAATGATAAAGTATGCTTTATTAAAACGCTTTAAAAATATAAAACATTAATAAAGTAGATAAAATCAATTTTCCAGCTGACTTCAATGTGGTGGATAATAAATGTTTTATAAGTACTTATAGAATTTTGTTTCTTTTATTTCTATCCTAAGCTTTACATTAAGAAAACAACCAAAATTGTCTGAATAGGATAACAGTATAAGATCAAAGCTCTTTAAGGAAAGACAGTTTGTTCTCCTCTTTGTTTCCAGCCCCTCCAGCTAGGTCCATGGCATAGCTGGTGTGGATGTATAAATGAAGAGGTGGAAGTACAGTTGTTTAGTTGAACCTGTGTTACAAAAGCTTTGCCTAGTGGTGACTGTACAAAGTCATGTCTACCTCCTCCGGTAGCATCAGGAAGAGGCACAGAAACTGTGTTGATGTCGTTGGGTAAGGCGACAGTCCCCAAATGTCTGGTTTCCCCATGAGAGTCCTGCTTTACACCTGTTGTCTTGCATGTCCTAGCTCATCTAGTTTTTGTTCTGGTTACATCTGTTTTTTTTTCTTTTTAGAAAAAAATGCTATTTTTGAAAATAGTTTTTAAACGATATTATTTTATAGGTCTACCAATATGATAAACCAATTTTTTAGTCAAAAGATTTCTTTGACTAAAAAAATTTTTCGGAAGTTCAAAACATATATACTTTTTGTGTTTTTATATTATCCCTTTTGACTTTCAGAGGAGTCCCAGTTCAAAGGACACATCACACAAATTCTTTACCTTTGGGGAGAATCATGTTTCCCTTGTACCTGGGAACTTAAAGCCCAGCTCTCAGCATTTCCCAAACTGTGTGCCCTGTGCCACAGAACATCCATACGTGCTCTGTGAAAGAAGGGTTCAATGATCCAATACATTTAGGAAACAAAAATAGACTTCTCTGCCACAGGACTTTTCACAACCTTCAGTGTACTTATGTGGATTCTGAATCACCAAAAGTAGGTTACATTTTCCAAAATTACTTAACTAGAATATCCTTTCTTCATGGAACCTTTTTAACCGTCTGTGAGACATTGTTTGTGAAACACAGTTATTAATTACAGGAGAGCTATAAAGATTTTCCTAATTATTCCTATTCGTGATCCAGGGAGATTGGCATGGATCCAAGCCCTTTATGTCTCAGGTGCTTTCACCTGTCCTATGGCCTTAGAAGACAGATATTTTCATCCCTTTAGAGGGACCAATTAATTGTCTGGATCTGTTCCTTAATGCTCTTTGGCTCCAGTAGAAAAACTTCCAAACTCACTTTTTTTTTTTTTTTTAGTATTAAAACTTTAGTTTTATTTATTTATTTATTTATTTATTCTTATTTCAGCATATTTTGGGGGTACAAAAGTTTAGGTTACGTATATTGCCCTTCCAAACTCACTTCTATGTTTACTTGTGCAATTAACTGGATTTTCTTTTCCATGTTCCTTTTTTTTAGCATAAACTTGGGAGCTGCCAATACAAATCCTTAGGGGAAAATGTAGTTATTTCAGTGAGCACTAGATGGCAGAGCCAACACCCAGGTGCAATGAAAAACTGTGTGTGGTGTGCGTGTGTGTGTGTGTGTGTGTGTGTTTCTGTCAATGGGGGATGCACATGTCTCTGTGTGCCATGAGCTGATAGAATAGAACCACTTTGTTATTCTGCTAAACTCAATAATTCCTGAACAACATCCGGACTATCACTTTCTCCACTGAAAACAGACGAGAAATATCAGCACCTTCAAAGATAGCTCTACTGTCATTGACCTGTGTTCATTTCTCATTGTTTGAAGGAGTCAGGATCTCGACAACATTGTCAAAGTGGCCACTTCACTTCAGAAAACCGACAAGGGGTGAGATCTCAGAGCTTTTGAGCTTGTTTTTTTCTTCTCTCTGTGTCTGAAAAATGCTTAACTGGTACCCTTGAAAGTTCCAATATGAACAAAACCCCAGTGCTGTTTGTTGTATATAATTTAAAAGAAGGTAAGTGCCCCCGAATAGTGAATGGTGTTGACATTTCTGGACACTCTTCTGCTGCCGATGCCTCCTCTGGAGGAGGAGTGGAGGATGAGGTCATTCATCCCAGTGACCTCAGCTGTCAAGCCTCATTCTAGGTCTCCAGTCCTGTATTTATGTCTCCCATCTGTCTGCCAGCACCCTACTCGGAATGCCCAAGGCCATATTCAAATATTCAACTTCTATCCCAAATGTGCTATTTTCTGGCTTCTTCTCTGTTCTTTCATTCCTACAGGCTCATCTTTTTGGAATCATTCTTTTTTTATTTATTAATTTATTTATTTTTTTTGTAGAGGCAGGTTCTTACTATGTTGCCCAGGCTGGTCTCAAACTCCTGGCCTCAAGTGATCCTCCCATCTCAGCCTCCCAAGTAACTGAGATTACAGGCACGAGCCACCATGCCTCGTCCTTGGAATCTTCTTGATTCTTCCATCTCTCTCCTCCTCCATGTAGTAACAGGCATATATGAACTGAAGGTCTAAAATGCCCCTCAAGTCCATGTGGCCTCTCCTTCAAACCCTCATTGACTCCTGCACAGTTGATTAGAATAGCTATCCAGATTTACTTAGACCCCTCAGTCTTTCCTTCTGCTAAACCATTATTGCCCATCAATGCCTGAATTTTTTTCCCTGAGATTCTGCTCAATCACTGTACCAGCTTCCTACTGCCCATTCAATTACATATAACCTCATTCAAGGGCCTTGTTAACCTGGCTCTAGCCTAACATTCCAGAGTTATTTCCTACTTCACTCATATATTTATCCTACATTCAATATCAAATTAAACCACTTCCTTTCTAAAATTTCCAGATACTCTGCTTTTGTTTATGCCACATGGCAATCTTTTCTAGCCCCTAGCCCACCATATCAATCCATCCAAGTCCTACCTGTTTTTCAAGATACAGATCAAGTATCACCTCCTCTATCAGTCTTCCCTGAATGATCCAGTGAAATGTGACTTCTGCCTCCCTAAGCTATAGGAGCCCTATGACTCATATTTTATAATACTGAATCATATTTGGATTTGTTTTATGTTATTTGTATACATCATCCTTCATCTCTGTAATCTCTCAGGGCAGATATTTTGTATGATTCACCATTCTCAGTGTCTGACATGATGCTTTGTGCAAAGTAGGTGTTCATATAATAAATTATGGCAAAATAATGACAGGTAGTGAGAAAATCTCAAATATTAATATTCCATCATTTAAATCCCAAGCCCACAAAAATATTCCTTGTTTAATGGAATTATACTGCTGAAATATTACAACAGATTGCAGTCTCTGTCAAAAGAATGAAGAGAAAAAACAAAAGCGAAACTTGGCTTTGCTGTGCAAATTCATAAACAAAATAGGAGCTCTGAATCCAGACCAATGAATCCAGACCAAGAATGTAGAAAGTCTCCTGAATGTTTCTTTCTTTTTTTTTTTTGAGACAGAGTCTCGCTCTGTAGCCCGGGCTAGAGTGCCATGGCGTCAGCCTAGCTCACAGCAACCTTGAACTCCTGGGCTCAAGTGATCCTCCTGCCTTAGCCTCCCGAGTAGCTGGGACTACAGGCATGTGCCACCATGCCTGGCTAATTTTTTCTATATATATTTTTAGCTGTCCATATAATTTCTTTCTATTTTTTAGTAGAGACAGGGTCTTGCTCTTGCTTAAGCTGGTCTCGAACTCCTGAGTTCAAACAATCTGCCTGCCTTGGCCTCCCAGAGTGCTAGGATTACAGGCGTGAGCCACCGCGCCTGGCCTCCTGAATGTTTCATTTCCATTTCTTCTTTTATCTAAGTGTCTGCCTCTCTAATTTTATTGACTTATTTTTGTTGGAGGTAATATTTTGTTTTCAGTGGGGATTGGACAGTTTTCTGGTGGGTGATTGGGATGTCTGGGGGAAAGATAGGTGAGTGATGCTGAAGGGAAATTACGGTTTAGCGTAAATCAAACAGAAGCAATGAGAGGGGCAGTGAGTTTAACTTTCCTGTCCTCATTCCCTAGCCACAAGGCACGAATTCCACAGCCAGGTATATTCATCACAGAGAGAAGTTACTGCTTGACAGGGACCGAGGAAAATGTCTGTTGCATTGACATAGTCATCACACAATATTGTTGCTGTGGGCCATCCACAGAGACTAGAAATAGCTTTATTTATCTGAGCTGCTCTTTGTAAAATGGGGTGTTACTGCTATCTGATCAAGAGCATTTAATTTGTTGCAAATGCAATGGTGAAACTTAATATCCAAAGCTTTCATCAATTTAAAGACATTTTGAAAGCTCAAGTTCTTTATTTGGAATACAGTATCCATTTTTTAAATTTACCACAGAGTATCTTCTCATGATTTATGCTAATTTTCTTGTGATAAACATGAGCAACCCCTAAACCTGATAAACTCATCATTGTGACTCATGCCAGTTAGAAAGGTCTGGGGCTAAAATTTACAGGATTCTTGGGTTTGTTCTTTCCCTTGGGGACTTGAATAGATTCGCAGCCTCAGAGTTGGAAGGTAGAATTTCAAGCAAGAAACGATAATGGGCCACTGTGTCAAGGGACTGGGTAGTGTTTGTCCCACACAAGGATAGAGCATTAATCAATTCTTTGTCATAGGCAGTGACTTTTGTATTTCAGTGTTTACTCTCAGTTTTCAATCCTACCATTGAACCAAGTGGATTCATCTATGTGATGGCTGTGAATTTAAAATATTTTTAGGGTCTCCAAGAGGACTGCCTTCAGCAGCTCTTCTGGCCATAATATTGTGCCAGGCATCTTCAAGCACATAAATGACTCAGTGACTATATCTCTTTAAGGCTAAATCAAAGTCTTGGTGTTTCTAAATGCAGTTAAAAAATAAATATAGCAAGCATTTATTAAATGAAAAATTTAGTATTGACAGGGCACTATTTATTATAATGTCCAAAACTCATTGAGAATTTGTAACTTGCCAGGCATCATGCTAAGCACTTTATCTTCATTAGCCTATTGATTCTTTTCTGAGGTGGGTAAGATTAGTATTCTCATTTTACAGATGGGAAAATTGAGTCAGCAGGGGTTTAGGTAACTTCTCAGGGTCACCAATGAATAAGTGGTGAATCCTGGATTGGACTCGAGGTGTTCTTGACCTGGGAGGCTGAATGTGTAACTACTAGGTTACTGGGTCTTACAGCCTCCTGGTCAACACCACAGATGACTCAGGAAGAAAGTAGAACCTTGAGAAAGCTTGGAAAACATATGACTCTAGAGTAGGAAGAAGGGAGAACCAAGATTTGTGAACAGAAAAGCTGGATGAGGAAGACAAGAGAAAAAGGGGTAGGAAGTGTGGACAGAGAAATTGGGGAGAGGACATGCTGTGAAAGGGAACAGGAGGAAGGCTCCAAGAGCACTTTTGCAAAACTTCCACCCCACCATATGTGCTGCCTCCCTGAGGGAGAAAGCTGAGCCCATGTGGTTTAAGTAAAATTCTTGAACCCAGGGGTTTAGCTTTGATAGGTTGCTCCTGAAGAAGCAGGCAGAAAGGGCTTTGCGGTTCTCAAATGTGGAAACAGGTGAACAAATTTAGCTGACCTGAAAATGAAGTAGGAGTAGAATTCAAAAAAGAAGCCAGGCTGACTGATGAACAAATATTGTCCAGTAGCTACTTTGTGCAAGTACATTGCACAAAGCTATAATTAGTCAGTGTACTGATATTTGTCGATTCAATTAAAAATGTATATTCAGCATTTACTGTATGAAAGATGCTATAGTAAAAACTGAAGAGGACCCAATGTAAAATACAGATCTAAATTTTAAGTGGTATAAATGTGTGTGTGGGGGGGGGCAGAGGCATTGACATGAGACAAGTGTGCAATGGCTATAATGCAAAGTATAGTGACAGGACTTCCATAAAGAATATGCAGAAAAACCAAATGCTGCAGGGTTCCAAAAATGGAGGGGATTATAATCAGTTGGAGGATTAGAAAAGGCTTCTTGGAGAAAGTGGTATTAAAGGGGAACCTTGAAGGATAATCAAGATTTTCGCAGATTATAAAGGTGGGACATGTGTTGTATTTCAGAGAACTCAGAGTTATTTAAAGGCGCATTTACCCCTTGACTCTGGGCAGGCTTTTACTAATGTGAGTTTTTTTTTCTCTTCCAAAAGTGAAGAATTAGATAATCTCATCAAAATGAACAAAAGCTTGAACAGGTAAGATTTTTAAATGTCTATTTTTGGCTTTATTACTGAACTACATATTATGACTTCTTATGTATTTTCAGTCTTTGAGCATAAGGACCCACATACCAGGCTAGTCAAAAGTATCCTACAGATCTTGAATAAAAAGCTTACAGAAATCACCATCATTTCATTATTATTATGAATGGTTATTAAAGCATAAAAATACTAATATTAAAGTGTCTTTGATTTATTAAGGCAGTTATATAAATAACCACAGTTCTCTTCCTGAAATATTAATTCACTAATATGTAAACAGAGTTTAGTTTGATCACTGAATAGTACTTTTAGTTTAACCATTACAAAAAATTTATTATCTCAGTTAACATTATCTCCTTATTCTGAATCATTTATAATTGCCTAACTTGAAATTTGCAAGAGAAATAAATGAATAATCGATGCTTGTGTGAGAGGTGTGTCCATGTTAGCTATCTCTCTGTTTCTTTTACACTAGCCTACCAAATGGGCGGGAACCAAAGAGAAGGAAAAGACAAAGCAAATGTCAAATGGATTACTTGATCTGAGGATCACAAGATGTGTTTTTCATACCCTATTCTGACAATAATGGTCACTTAAACTTGTTGGTTTTCAGTTCTCTCATCTACAAAGAAGGGAGGTATTAGTTCAGGAGTTGCAGACTTCATGGCCTCCTAAGGCCGGGCAGGTGTGAGTGAAGGGGGCTGATTCTATGGAACAGATGCTGGGAGAACTAGGCTAAAAAGGAGAGGAGATGCCCTTTCTAAATCACCTGGCTGCTTCTCAGCTCCAGCTGAGCGTTTCCACTGAACCCAATTTGCAGGACATTTTCAGCAGATCCTGAAAATCCAGCTTTCTATGTGTCATGGCCATCTTTGTAAACACTGGCTCACATTAAAAATAGAAACGCTCCCTGAACCCAGACAACACAGCTATGGACCTATTGTGGCTTGCAGATTCCCAGTTTATATCTTTTATTATTTTATTTTCTCTAAGGTCCACTGCAATTTAAACTTTGAGTCTGTGAAAAGACCTGTTTGGAATAAAGCCAGTTTCAAGCATTGTTGCTCGTCTTTCCCAGCCAGCTTTTATTTCCTGTCTTAGATGTGAACTGGTCTATGTTCTTATAGAGTTAAGCATCTTTTATTCCTACTGACAAGGTCTTTTTTTAATTAATACATTTAAAGAAATCAAGGTCTCGACGGTATCTTCAGAGCAAATCTGAAGGCAGAGGAAACAGCGAAAAGGTAAGTGCATCTTTCTCTAATCTGAAAATCTTGTCTCTCAGATTGCTTATCTTATTTCTTTAGACATTAGCTGCAAGGGAGTTGTATCCTCTGACATGGAAATGTACTAGCAAACATACAATGCTCTCAGTATTGTACATTTAGTTCAGATGTAATTGCCCAAAGAGATTTCTGCTCTTCCATTCAATAAGAATAAATAAGCAATTCATGAGGAATGTTTATTGTACCTGACCTTTCAAGATACCACACAATTTTATTTCAATATGCAGTCTTTTATTTGAATTTCTTTGTATTTTCAGAGCCAAAAGCCTTGAAAGCCTCGTCTGTGTGAATACCCGGACAGACAAAGATGGCAAAGAGTAAGATTTTATTAAGACAGGTCACTTTGATTGAATCCTAGACTGTATACTATTTTCTGGGGGAGACCTTCTGCTCAGGACAAGGGTCAAGCAGGCTGGTAGCACAGGCCTCGGATCAGGGTCAGGAAATAGTGCTGGCTCTGCCACCAACATCAATCTGAGTGACCTGGGCACATCACTTACCTTCTGTTTCCTCATCCCATAAAATGAAGCGTATGACCTCAATGATCTCCAAGTTCCCTTTATATATAAAATTGAAAGAAATACAACTAGCTGTTACACTTAATGGACAGAGGGCTGGTTTATGAACTAAATACATTTATGATAAGACATTTAGGTGCTGGGAACATAGCCCCTTACCACTGAAGTCTTTAGAATGTACTAAGGCACTGTTCAGTTGAAATCTGGGTTGGGTCACTGCACATGTGTATCTCTTCATATGTATTTGTAAATATCTTAAGGGCATGCTTTTATTTATTTTGTATCATAAAATGAATTAATTAATGATTAGTAACTGAACTGATAGCATTTAAGAGATTAACTTATAGTTCTAGCCTGATGCTGATATACTGGAAAATTGAATTCCATTACTATATTATTTTTCTTGTTGAAAGGAACCAAAGTCTTGACAGTTTCATTAAAGAAAATTCCAGAATAGTCAAGAATGGCAAAGGGTAAAGATTTATGAGATCTCTACTATTTTTTCCCCCAGATTTGCTGTTTACTTTGGATTTAGTTAGTCATTAAATTTGCCTTTCTAACGTAAGAATTATTTCTATTGTCACAGTTATTTTTAAAAACCATTTATCTGTGCCAATCTGTGCCCAGAATGGTATTCTAGCTTTCCAAGTCAGTCTTGGCAGACGCATTCTCAACCCTTTCTGAGGCAGAACACTTAACAAAGTCTATATAATGAAAAGTGTTGGCAGTAACCATCACACAGACATTGAATGCTTATTAGCAACATATGATTATTATGGAAACATGCCAACATACTACAGGTGATTTTTTTCCCAAATATAGAATAGATGAAGGTAGCAAATAGTCAATTCATTGTACATGGCTATATGAGCTTTACAGCAATAGATGAAATTTCAGGTATTTTAAAAAATGGAGTTTGGAGAGTTCCACAGAAGTGGTGGACGATGGGAAAAGTAGGATGAGCATCACAAGTAGATCATTTTGTGGGCTAGGAAAAAGGAGAAAATAGAACCAATTTGTAATCTGGGATAGCTTGCTAACAACAGGGCTTCGATGCAGGAATAACTGATCTTGTTGGTGTGGTAGGGAAAGAGTCCTAGTTCTTTTTCCTTCTTCCCTCCCTCCCTTCATTCTTTCTTATATTGAAAGAACTTAAAGCGTCAACAGTCTTATCATAGTGAAATCAGAGACAGATGAAAATGGAAAAATATAACATTTGGAAAATTGAGGAATTTAGAGGGATTAGCTTTTATATTCTCTCATAATTTTTAGTCATTGGCATGTGAAAATTTTATTCCATTTGTTCAGTTTATGTAAAGTACTGGAGCTATAATAGTAATTTTGACTTTTTCAAGGTAACTTCAGACCCTTTAATAAATACACCCTTGGCCTTTTTAGGTGACATGGTCTAAATCCTCAAAGTATTTAAACTTAAAATGTGGATCAATTGATTTCCACCCCTGATGTGAATGATTCCAGTGCTTAAATAAGATAGTATTCAACATATATATTAAAGTCAGCCTCCTCCCAACCCACACTCAAGAAAATAAAAGCTGAGACCTAGTGAAAATTTTTACTTTTAAATTGATTCAATCATAACTGAGTAATGGTTGGTATCTTAGTATCAAGCTGTCTCTTTGGCATTTTGCATGATGAATAAGAGCCACTTGAATTAAATATTTCCAAGGACTTCTGATCCTTTAGGCACTGATCACATCTTCTGTTGTGGAAAATCTGTCGTTGTCATAAAAGATTCTGAATATATCATCGAGTTGCTCTTCCTTCACTCTCTTTCTCTCTCTCTCTCCCTTGCTCTGTCTTTTCCTTTTTTCCAATGTCATAAAGAACCCAAGGGCTTGGAAGTCTTAATAAAGTTAATCAAAGGACTTACAAAAATGAGAAGGGGTAAGTAAATCTCCTACTTTGATGGGGCTCTGTTTTTTCAGGTTAGCTTTTTACACCTCATAAGAAATGCGAACACTAAGGTGCTGACACAGTAGTAATATTCTTTGGGGGTTAGGGGGTTGGGGGTGGGTAAACTCGCAACTAATGGACATGGTGAGCATTGTAGGGGTGAAAGGGCATGTCTCAAATCATGGTTTGGGTGTGGCAAAGTTGTAACATGTAACCAAAATGTTTGTACCCCATAATATCCTGAAAAAAAAAAAAAAAGGAATGGGAGTGAATTCTTGCACTGTTTAGACCCATCAGAGATAGTGGGTGAAAGGGATATGATGAGTGCTGTTTCCATAGGACCACAGATTGGTGCTGCAATTAAGTAGGTGCAGGAAAACCTGTTACATAATCTCTTACTCTATATTTTCTTAAATAATTAAAAAAAGAATCAAGCTTTTATTTAAATTAAGAAACATAGAGGCCGAGCGTGGTGGCTCACGCCTGTATTACTAGCACTCTGGGAGGCCGAGGCAGGTGGATCGTTTGAGCTCAGGAGTTCGAGACCAGCCTGAGCAAGAGCAAGACCCGGTCTCTACTAAAAATAGAAAGAAATTAGCTGGACAACTAAAAATACATGGAAAAAATTAGCCGGGCATGGTGGCACATGTCTGTAGTCCCAGCTACTCGGGAGGCTGAGGCAGGAGGATTGCTTGAGCCCAGGAGTTCGAGGTTGCTGTGAGCTAGGCTGATGCCACGGCACTCTAGCCCAGGCAACAGAGTGAGATTCTGTCTCTAAAAAAAAAAAAAAGGAAAAGAAATATAAAACACAAAGTTACAAAGTTAGAGGCATGTTGAGAAGGCTTTCTAAACTAATTTAGACTAGTTTAAATCAAACACTATTGTAGAAAGTAATAAAGATAAGTTAAAGATAATTATATCAAAGGTCTTTCTGGTCATTTGGTCCTGAAAATATCTGAAACCACATTAAGGTACATTCTTGTTTATATAGATTTTAGAGAAAATTGAATGTAACCTAACTGACATAAAATTTTGGTGTTTTCTCCAAAGAAGCCAAGATCTCACATCTGTTGTCAAAGTGAATGCCAGGATAGACAAAACCAGTAGAAGGTAAGAACTGCTTGGATGTCTTTGAATATTGGTTATTTTCTCCCAGATTAATTGTGTGATATTCTCAATGATATTGAGGGCATCACATCTTTGAGTCTGTCTTGTATCTTTTGTGTCTGATCCCTAGAGTCCCGATCTGTACTTCAAAGAGTCTACAGTATATTCTTTCTAAATTTACATTTATATATATAGCCCAATAAAATCCTAAAGATTAATTTAACTATATTAAATATATAAACTACATTAAACAGCCAATTTTATCCTAAAAGTCAATTTAATATCAGTATAATAATTTTCTCCAAACATTTGAATTAATCATCAAGAATATGGAATGTGTATATATCTAATATTATGGGAATATTTTGAAACTGACCTAAATTTTTTTTTACAAAAGAGGTGAAGACCTTGATAATGTTATCAAAGTGAATCAGAAAGGAAATGAAAATACCACTGGGTAAGACTTATCAGCATCTTTAATGCTGGTTTCTATAAGTGACGATCAGATGATCAATCAGAAGATAAAATGATTTGGCTTTTTAGCTTCATAACCATATTTTATTAGCATGAAATTGGGCAATAAAGATGGGCCACACAACTGTCCCTTTTTGCCCTCAATAAAACTACTTCTTTTTGAGGAATTGTCCCAATGTTTGATAGTAAATTGCCTTTTCTCCCAGATTTCGGGGTTTGATTATTTTTAGGGGTGAGTTACTGAATTGAATTTCTTTGTGTCTAAAGAATGCACAGTCTTGACAAAATTTTCAAAGTGGATTTCCAATATGACAAAGAGAGCCAAAAGTGAGCCTTAACTAAAGCTCTTGTAAATCAACTTCTCTAAGGATGGTGGCCCCCGGAGGCAGCCCAGGAGAGAGGCTGGGCAGCTATGCCCAAGGAGTGAGGACCTCCCACTCTTTGTGTCCTGTTCAGAGATATGCCAACCTGGCAGCAGCACCCAATTGCAATGCTTCTGCCGTCCCTGCTGTCCTTTGCATTTAACTTATGCCCCTTTCGTTATCACTCAGTGCATTGTAATGGGGTGGCCTGTGTCCTCCTGGGAAGTGAATCTTTAATTATCCTACTATGTGAGGTCTTTTTTCTTGCCTCTTACTACTCACCATAATCAACCTTGAGGCAAATGATATTTTGACAAGATTTGGGCTGGAGAGATAGTTGAGTTTATATGAAAGCATACAATCTTATTATTATTACTTTAAATATTATTAAATCATTATTATTATTAAATTATTATTCTTGACATTATTATTATTATTTAAAGACAGAATAGGCAATTGGATCTGATTGGTTGAGTAGAAATTTATATTCTGTCTGGATCCAGTACAGAACTTTAATATTACTTCAGTGCTGCCTTCAGAGTGTTCTAACAAGATGTCTCTGAGGGCAAAGTTGATTTTGTTAAATAACAAGTTTCACATATACTTATGCATTTTTGAGAAAAAAAACAAAAAACCATATGTTTTTTATTAACAAATAAACAACTGGTCTTCAGCTCAAGATGTAAGAGAAGAATTTTTATTTGCATTTAGAGCTTTAAAATTTTACACTGATATAGAGAACTAGCATGTTTACTGCTTAATTTTTCCAACCATTATTCACTTGATTAGTGTTTTATTTTAACAACATTCATTAAAATTTATTTCCTTATTCAAAGAAAACAAGACCTCGATGGGCTTATTAAAGTGAATCCTGAAACAAATAAAAATATGAGGAGGTAAGACATGTAAAGCTTTTCCCCACTTTGTCTGCCATTGATAAGCGCATTAGAATTCTGAGTGGTTGTATTCAGAGAATAAATTGAAACTCAAGCCAAAACTGAGCTCTTTTTACTCCTAACACATCATATTAAGCAAGTAATGCACATAAGTCTCTTCCATCTTATTTTTGGGTGATGTTTGCTACCAAATAATTTTGAGAAGTTAAATGGAAATTTTGACTGACCTTCTCTACTGAGCTAAATGATTTTTTGTATATATGAGTACATGTGCATATATGTATGTATAAGTAGTGTTTATGTATAAGTGTATGTGTATATGTATAAGTAGGGTGTGTATTTAAGTGTGTGTGTATATATAAGAAATGTGTGTATGTATCAGTAGTGTGTGTATAAGTGCATATGTGTATGTGAGTGTATAAGTAGCATGCATATATGTATGTGTGTGGATGTGTGAACTGTATGTACATGTATAGTGTATGTGTGTGTAGAGTGTGTCTGTGTATATAGTATAATATGTATTTAAAGATGAAGAGCTTAACAAAGTATACTTTGTTAAAAGAGTTCTCTTACCCATGAATTGTCAAGTAATTCTGGAGAGTTTTTGTCCCCTTGGCTTTTTATTCTTTAAAAAGCAGATGGAGTATTTTTGAAACTGAGCTTGTTGGCATATTGCTGAAAATAGTGTACCAAATAATGCCATGTGGTTTCCCTTGAACTTTTTTCCATTTGGTTAACTCAGCACATGATATTATTTGTTGATTCTAAAATGTGTCACGGATGCCCACAGGCCCAGTTGGCAGAGCAAGGGCTCAGCGAGCTGAAAAGCTGTTGTGCACACTGCCAAGCTGTCCTGCTCATGGCCGTGTGGCATGGTCAAAGGCACAGTGACCTAATGAGTTAGAGGCTTGTACAGTCTTGCAACCAACAGACTGAGAAGAAAGCATTGATTTCCTTGGCTACCTGGGTGGTTCAGGGAGGTAACCCAAGGTAGTGATTGTGAGCAGGGAGTTGGAAAGACCTGGGTTCAAATTCTGACTCTGTCACTTTTTAACTGTGTCTCTGTGCTTCAATTTACTCATTTACAAAAGAGAGATCATAATACTCTCATATGCCTGGCACATAGTAGATATAAGTAATTGTTACAATGATATTCAGGTGAATTATGTTTTCCTTTCTAATTTTTATTAGAGTATTTCAAATTGTGACCTATTTTTCTTCATATATTGTTGTATGTATATGTGTGCATACCTATGTGTGTACATATGTGTGTGAATGCATACAGATATTTGTGTGCATGTGCACATTCATATGTGCATGTGCTTGTATACTCATGAGTGTGTGTACACGTATGAGTAGTATGTGTACAGGTGTCTGCATTTGTATGTGTGCTTCCTGGGAGATAGCAGTTGTCATTTCCTTTTTCTACACATAATGAGGTTCTGTAGGTCTTTTAAAAATAAAGCCAAATCATGCTCACTCCCTTGTTAAAAACTTCCAATGTTCTCCCATCTCAAGTAGAATAAAATTCTAACACTTAGCGATGGCCTTTTGCTTTCTCAATAAAACCCAGCCAAATTGATTTTTTTCTATTCCAAGCTCATTCCTGCCTTAAGGCTTCTGCATATGCTGTTCCCATTTTCTCAAATGCTCTGTGCCCATATTGTCACCGTCTCAAACGGGTCATTTCTGAGCACTGAACATAATTATGTCACCACCTCCTCCTGCATCCCCAGTACTACAGGCAGTGGGCACTCTTTTTTATTTTCTTCGTAGCATATATGGTTATATGGAATTGTGGCATTCATTTATGTTTAATTGCATATTGCCTGCCTCTCCCGAAGTTACACGGGAAGCCTCAAGAGGTCTAATCCTGAGTCTGTATTGTTCACATTTATCCCAGCACTGGGGTCAGAGCTTGGCCTGTAGTGGGCTTTGAAAACAAGCTGTGGAGTAAAAGAATATATAAATACTGGAGACATATACACTATGAGGCATTGCTTCACACAGTTAAACTCAAATATTATTTTACATTATTACATTAATTAGTAGATTACAACATTAATTAACCCACTCTTCTTCACTGGCTTTGTGAACTATGAAATTTAAATAACCTTATACTGTTATGTGCTTTATTAATGTTTAAAGAGATCAAAGTCTTGACAATATAATCAAAGCAAACTCCACAACCAACACAAACAAAAGGAGGAGTTCTAATGCTTACTGTTCTGTTATTTTTTTGAATATTCAAATCTGGGAATAGTATTCTGGGAATTCTTTTTCTCAGTCACTGGCATTCAAATCCCACGTACTTCATTTAGGCAAAAATCAACAAGGGGTAATCTGGAGTAGAGTGGTTGTTTCTGTGGGGCCAATTGTTTCATTATTTGCATGACAAAGGTCCAAATGTTTTATTGCTGCTTTCAGTATGGGTATCATATTCTCAGACATCTGGATACAAACAAAAAACTTGAATCAACATCTGGCTGATTCAGAATATCTATATCTTTGATGTTGTATAGACAAAACCTCAGAGACTTTTTGACATGATCTGAGTAGGGTCACAGAGTATGGAGAAGCAGGATGTGAAAGTATCTTCCTGTGGATATTCTTTTCCCCATGTGGCATCCTCTGTAGATCAGAGCAGTTTTTGTTGGTGCTGCTGGTATGTGGAAAACACATGTAGATGCAATAAGAAAAGCAAAATTCCATTAAGATGAGAAACAGACATACACTAAAGGGTCACAATAAACTACTGAAGTGTTTTCAGTGACTGTGTGGAGTTTTAGATAACAGATATAGCTTACATTTCAGAATGTTCCAGAACTCTTTAGATTTTAATCTCCCTATTTTCTGTTGCCAAAACAAGTCAAAATTTGTAGTTTTAACACACAGTTTTAAGTACCAAAAACAGATACCAGGCTGTATATCATGGATTTTTAACATATTGGTTTATTAATCTTAATACAGTTTTATGATAGACAATCTGCTAATGTATATCAGTTTAAAAAAACACATATTCTCCAAAGTTGGTTTTAAAGTTCCACATGTTGCAGGTTGATAGTAACAGAGTATGCCTTATGGAATGTTCCATTAGACAAGTATATAGACTAAGTTACAAAGATGTTTTGTGCACCTGCCAAAGGCTGAAAGCATAGCATGAGGTGCATCAAAATAGAGGGTCCTAGTGCAGTACTCGCTAGCGGCCAATGGCTCCAAAATTAAAATGTCTCCCTGAGTCTGAATCAGAGTGTCAGAAATATATACTTCTGCACAGTCACCTTTAGCAATCTTCAATTCTCTGGCATGATATTAATGAGTTTTTATACTGTTTCTGAGTTTTAATGAACAGTTTTATGCACTTGTTATCAATCTACCACTAACCTCACCATTTTTTCAACGTTTTAAAGGGGACAAAGCCTGGACAATCTCATCAAAGTGACCCCGGAAGTAAATAGAAGTAACCAAGGGTGAGGATTATGCCTTATTTCTCTTCCTTGCCCCTCCCCATCAATTTGTGGCACTCATGAGAGAAAATGTTTTGAAAAACCTCTGGATTGGAATCAGAAAGTCTGAACTTCATTCCTTACCAGCTGGGTGTCTTTGAGCAAGTCCCTTGAACACTGAGTGGAAGCTTCTTTAGTTATAAAATGAAGATCTTAATGTTTGTTCTTTCTTTGTCACTTGATAGTTGTGAGGATTGAATGAAATAATGGATGTAAAAATCTATTTAAAACAAAAACCGTATTAAAAATGGAAATTATTAACAAAACATAGTTTTAGTTATAGCTATAGCATTAGATGTAATGCTTAAGGGGACCAGGTGAGAGTTCTTAGCAAATCATTACATTGTTTGTGAATTGATTATTTTTTAAAAACATAATCTCTCCATAATTTTATTGTTTAATTTTGAGGGTAAATGGGAAACTAAGCCAGGATACCAATGATTTGTATGAAAATCAAAATTTTGCTCAATCTTAACCCTAACCCTAACGCTAACTTAATAGTATAATTCATTTTGAGCACATATATCCTTTTTATCAAAATAGCCAATTGATGTAAGTCTATTTTTATTCATCATGTTTTTGGTTTTTGGTTTGAAGTGCGAAAGACCTTAATAACCTCATCAAAGTGAATCCAAGAACAGAAAAAAGTATGCAAGGGTAAGATTTAATATGCTCCTCTTTTTTATTTCATAGTAACCAATGCTTAAAAGTATAATTAAATCATCATTTCAGCTGACTGATGCTGAACCCAATGATCCTTCAAGAAAAGCCATGTAACCTGATTACCTCCTATCTGAAATGTTAACATTTTTGGTCAATTGATTTTTGATACAATGAAGGTACCCTTTGATTAATTAGGTCCACAGCTGCTTTCCCAGGATGGACAGGACATATCTATCTCTGTCTGTCTGTCTGTCTATCTATCCATCTATCTGTCATAAGCAGATAGGGATGGCACAGTAAAGGGGAAAGAGAACTAGAACTAGACTGGCCCCCACAGATGTGGGTCCAGTTCTGGCTCTGCCTGTCTCACCTGTGAGCTTTGGTTTTCTCATCTTCAAAGTGAAGAAAAATTGGACTGGGTAATCTCTAAACATTTCCAATGCTAATTCAGTTACTAAGTTTCAATAAGATGGTTGGTATAAAGCACAAGCATTCTGAAATTAGATTACATATCTTTATTTTTTTCATTTCAGAATATTATGGGAGTACAAATGTTTCGGTTATGTGATTTGCTTTTGTGCAGTTTGAGTCAAAGTTTTAAGTGTGGCCATCACCAAGGTAGCGTCATTGTACCAGTTAGGTGTAAATTTACCCATCCCCTCCTCCCCCCTCCCGCCTCCTTGATTTCTGTTGAGTTTTACTACCATATATATATATATACATGGGTGTTGATCAGTTAATTGCAATTTAATAATGGCTACATGTAGTGTTTGTTTTTCCATTCTTGAGATACTTCACTTAGAAGAATGGTCTCTAGTTATATCCAGGTTGTTACAAAAGGTATTAGTTCACCATTTTTATGGCTGCCTAGTATTCCATGGTATACATACACCATATTTTATTAATCCACTCATGGGCACTTTGGTTGATTCCACATCTTTGTGATTGTGAATTGCGCTGCAATAAATATTTGAGTGCATGTGTCTTTTTGATTAAATGATTTTTTTTCCTTTGGGTAAATACCCAATAGTGGGATTGCTGGATCAAATAGATTACCTATCTTTAAATCCCAGCCCTGCTACCACAAGCCAGGTGGGAAAATGACTTAATCTGTGTCTCAGTTTTTCCTCTTTGTATTAATGTTGATAATACTTCCTATATCATAGGACTGATGTGAGGATTCAGTTAGATAAATCATGTAAATCACTCAGAACAGTGACCAGCACATCAAAACTTTTCTCAAAATTGTCGTTGTTATTTCTATGCAGTTATAGTAAGTTCCCTATATAAGTATATCTTCACAGTCAACACTGAAAAACCCCAGCTTTCTGAGATGATCTCTGTTTTAATAAATATTTTATAATAGAAAATATTTCTCAGTTTAAACAAATATTTGCAACATTTTATGTAAACTCACCATTTATCTGGTCATTTTTTTTCATGATTTTAAGGGACCAAAGTCTTGACAGCCTCATCAAGGTGGCTCCTGAAACAAACAGAACTGACCAAGGGTAAGGTTTTTGGAACTCTTATCTTTCTCCTCTTTTTTCAGTTCAACTTTTAAAATATGATAAAATGCATTGTCTCACCATGGACACAACCAGTGATGGGACTCAAAATCAGCAGTTCCTGTGTCAGAAACCTGGTGTTCAAGCCTTTGTTCCCTGGCCATGGGCTTTTGAGTGAGAGAGAATTCCTTGAAACATAGGAATGATCTCTTACCAATATAGGATTCATATTTCGTGCTTAAGATGTCCTTAAAATGAACGAGAATTGCCCTTGGGACAGAACATCATGCGTTAGGCTAAGTAGCCTAAAGAAAGGTCTTCATGTGATAAAAAGCTTTCCTTCCTTCTTCCGCCATCATTTATTTCCTCTCTTCTTATTGTCTACCACCCCAACAATTTCTAAAGTTGGGGGAGGTCATTTTTAAAAATTATACTCAGTTGATTGAGATAATAAAAAATACAAAGAATGACATTTATCTTTTATAGAGAGAGCATTTTCTCTGAGACACATCATGTTAAGGAAATAAAGAGATATAACAAAACCATCAATCTATAAACACATATTGTTATGTTAGTTTAAACATGAGTATCTTTTATAGACACCAGGATATATAGCTTCTTTCTGACAGATTTTCTATCTTGCTTTGCATATAGGAATGCTCTCTATTTTTACAGTATGTAGCTAATCAAACAGCTTATTTTGACTAGCTCAGAGGTCAGCAACTTTTCTTAAAGGGTTAGAGAGTAAATAGTTCAGGTTTGGGGAGACAAAATCGTCTCCATTTTAACTAGTCAACTCTGCCAGTGGTGTGAAAGCAACCATAAATACTACCTTGTAAAAGAATGGATGTGGCTGTGTTCCAATAAAACTTTATTTATGGAACCAGGCTGCAGACTGGATTTAGCTTGAGGGCCATAGTTTGCTGACCCCTAGATAGTATTTCATTTGGTTGGGAGAAGAGGGTCAGCTCTGAAAGTAGTTGAAGTGGCTTCTGAGATACAGCCTGCTGCCCCTCCACTTTTGCATATTCTGGTTCGTTCTCTTTATGATTAAACCAAAGATTTTAGTACTCTTTTATCTGAATATTTAGTATTACATCATCCTTAGATTTTGTTTACCAGATAAGAATGCAATTTTATTGCCATTGTCTGAGGGTCAGACACTGAATTTAGAGACCATATAATACTTTACAGTACAGATTGAGTCAGTGAAAGTTGTCTTTTGTCCCTCTCCCAAGGTGACTTAGTTTCTAAAGGTGAAGATAGCCTTAATTATATGACCTTCCCCATACAGTGTCTGGGCCTCTATTTTAGTAGCCACATGCTGCCATGTATTGCATTTGGTGGTATGTCCATTTCTTCTACTTGGTAGGGCAATTTTTGAGTTCATAAAACATTTACTAGCTGTGTAGTCTTAGACAAATTGCTTAACCTCCTTTAAGCCTGAGATTTTTTATCTGTAAAGTCAGGATTGTAAGAGTTAATTTCTTCTGAGTTGCTAGGAAAATTGAATATGATCATGCTTGTGAATCACTTAGTGCTCAAGTATTTATTATACATTACTAATATTACTGCTTAATTTTTTCTTCATCAAAGCCCCATAGCACTACTCAATACTTAATTTGAAGAAGATACCAAAGAAATTATCCTATTAGGTTGAACCTTATGAAATTACTGGCATTCAACTATTTTTGGCCCACAAAATGACAGTTTCATATAATTCAACATAATAGAAAACAGCAATTTGCATGGAAGTATGTATACATTATAAAATGAGTGTATACATTAGTCCCAAAGATTAGTTAAGTGATATGAACCTTTCCAGTTTTTTTTTCTCTTCATATTGTCCAATCATAAAGTATATCAAAGTAGGCTTCTTGTTCAGGCCTTTGGTGTTAGGGTTGGTATCATTACTGTGATAATAGCGGTATCTCTTTAGAGCTATTAATGCCTATTTGAGTGTTTAAAATAAATACATAAATCATATAATCTGAAATCTTCTTGCATTGATTTAGCTTTGCATGAAGTGGGATTCTGAAATGATTTAATTAACATTTTGGAGTAGCAGCTATATTACATATTTACATTATATATAACCTATATAACTTAGAATTAGGAAATAACTCTTTTATAAAAGTCCCAGTTTTTGTTTGTTTTGGGAGGGAAGAAGCAAGAAACACATGGAAATGATGAAAAATTTTATGTTTTTCTCTTGCTCATTATAGTCTCCAAAGAATATTCTAGATGATCTAATTCTATTACACAGATATAATATGGAAAATAAGGAGTTTAGGAGTAATTCTGCTTTGAGGTTGACTTAAAAGAAACAAGAATAAAAATTAGATTCTCATATTTGCAAAGTTGTACAAGAAATGAATTGATAGTAGCCACCTATTTTTATTTAACACTAAAAGGAGAATTCATGTAATGATGGAATTTTAAATTGGCAACACTCATTTGATTTAACATTAAGGTTAGAAAATGTACAAATTATTGACGTTAGTTGACTTTGTCAGCTATTGAAACTTATAACACGTTTTTTAGGAACCAAGACCTGGGCAATCTTATCAAAGTGATTCCCCCAGAAAACAAAAGGTGAGCTTATTAAGATCGTTGAAGACTCCTGAGCAAGTCACAATTTATACCAAAAAATAAGATTAATTATTTGGCTAAGGATATTTTGAAAGGGGACATGAAAAAAAATGAGAACAAATTGATTTGTTGATGTGTAATAATGCTGGATAGATTTTTCTTTTATTATTGCTTCCATTTATTTCATTATAATATTGTTTCAGATGATAATATTGAAGCTAATCCTGTATAATTACTACTTGAGAAATTCCTTTTGACAGCAATAATAGCATAACTAGATTATAACTATGAATTTGTAGTTAATAAATTATAAGTTCATAAAACTGAATAAACAGAGAATATTGGCTTTCTACTCTCTCACAAATCCAAGGATTAATATTTAAATGACTTGTGAGAAAACTGGTTACATAACATTTTTATACTTGATTAGAATATTTTTTTTGCATGACATTGAATTTACTGCTATTCTTGAGAAATTAAGACCTATCATGCACGCAGCATGGCAGAGAAACTCTAAGCTACTTCTCATAGAATTGTTGTGAAGATAATGTTGGTAAAAAGCATTGAGCAGATGTAAGGGATTATTATGAACATAAAAGAGAGTAAGGTGTTCAGGGAAAGGAGTGTAGAGTTTGGGGTCCAGTGGTTGTGGCTTCAATCTTTGTTTATGCTCAGCCACTCCTTAGGTATCTGGCCCCAGGGAGTGTCCTAATCCCTTTGAAACTCAATTTCTTATTAATATTTATAAAGGGAAAATGGTAAGATTTACCTCACTGATTTATTTTGAGTTTTAAAAAATGGTTACTAATGTATATAAAGTAGAAACTCAGTAAACTTATTACGTTTTACACTAGGATCCTATTGAATGATATAAAACTGTGGACGGAAAAAAAAAAAAAGAAATGCCACTGTGAAATTTGCTGATTTCCAATTGAAGCTGACCTTTTATTTTATGTTTTATTTTGTTTTAGCAGTGAACGAGGTCTTGATGAACATATTAAAGTAAGCCCCAAAGCTGTCAAAAACTCCTCTGGGTAAGAGAAGGATGTTATTTATTTGCTTTGATTTATTTCTCCTTAACTAAACACAAAATGAATATAAATGACATAATTATTCTATGGCAAACTGAATATAGATCTTAAAATATCATCACAGTTGGAAACCTAGATGTCTAACTATTCGTTAATAGCAAGAAAGTGTAGCCACTGAAAACAATGTATAGTGATGCCTGCAATTCTCTCAGCCTCAAGAAAAGCTGAAGGGAGCAGCTGGAGAAGTGGATGGGTAGGAACATAGCTAGTCTATGAGCTGTTTATGTTTTGTTTTGTTTGTGTGGTATTGAGATTAATACTTTTGTCTCTGGAATTGATTAAAATTTATTAATGATAACTAATAAAAAAGACCTAGACACTTCATTAGAGTCATCATTACCAATATCATTCACCTCATTTTAGAAGAGTGTTTTCTGGTAGTCAGTGGAAATTTTATGAGGTTCAATGTTCTTTAGAGGGTTTGCTGCTCCCTGCACGGTTATGGACCTAAAATTTGATAATTCTTTAAGTAGTGTCAGTAAAATAATAAAATCCACTTTTTGTCTCTGATTACATGAAGATATACAGTATCATTACACATCACTGTTTTTATATATATATACATCTTAAGATTGTTTTCATGACTTCTTTTTTTAAATTTCATTGGTACATATACAAATTGTAAAATTTTAGAGATAGAAGGAAGGAGCTTTAGAGAATCTTAGCCCAGTTGGTTTGAACAATTTTGAAAACCATTGTTCCAGTTGAATCTGCTTATTTTGCAGGAGAAGAAATTAAGACTCAGAATGGTTAAGTGATTTGACCAGGGTCACAGAGAAAATTAGTGGAAGACTGATAGTACTTCTGTGATCTCTAGGCAGTGATTAATTACTGAGCACCTACTGGGTTCACAGCTTACAACTAGGTATCATTACTTGCACATTGGGTATAATTACAGACTGTGGATGCCAAAAAGAGAAGTCAGTAGACATATTCAATCTTATTAGCAGCAGGCAATTAACATAGATTAAAGCTAATTATGTACTAGGGGCTCAGAGATGTTACTCCAAGACAATAATAGGTTGTCAATTTAATATATTACATTTGGAGCACTCACGTACTGCTTGCTGAATATAGAATGTGTTGTCAGCGAGTTGTATTTAAAAAGAAAAAGAGATATTGAAGAGCTAATAAACACATAGGTGGTGAAATTCATGTTCATAGACTCCTAGGAGTAGATGTTGGAGATGGACAGAGCCTTAGAGATTATCCAGTCTGATTTCCTCATTTACAGAAGAGAATACTGAGGCCAGGGCAAAAATTTAATAGTCTTCTGTGAGGTCTTCTAACTCCCAGCCCAACTCCTAGTCTTTGCACCCTGGCACATAGACTTTGATCTTAAAATATATGAAAATTAAGTAAGCACCTTGGCAAATAGTAGAAGCTATAAAGATAGGATTGTTGCTCTTGTTGCAGGATGGACGGTTGTTTTTTACTGTTCTCAGGGGTCACATGAAGGATTACTTCATAGATTACAATGGCACAAATGTGCAAATTACTACAAAACACTTTACAACTTTTAAACTACATGGAAATAATAACACCTAAATCTTCTAATATATCCTTTACTATACCCTTAAAGCCAAATAAATGAAAGCAGTCACTTAAGTAGAAAAAATGTTACATTTTCCCTAGATAAAATTTAGATATGATTGCTTTATTTGCAGGATGTAGGGCCTGGAGAAAAACGTCTATACATTTGTTGTCTTCACAAATTGCATAATGCTATCAACTGAGGCAATTCAGGACTGTTACTGAGCTCTTTAGGCTTTATGAAATGGTGGTTTGAATACCATTGTTCTAGGTTGTTGGAGAAATCTAATTTTCTATGCTCAGTAGAACAGTAAAAATGGAAGCTCTCATGTTTGTTTTTGCATTTTCTATGTCATTTACTCTTAATTATGCTGGCACATGAATATTATATGTAGTTACACTAAACAATATTGTGATTAATTTTACATATTAAAAAATTTGTGGTTTTTGACAATACGTCTACAAAGTTTTTTTCATTATATATTTTTTTGAAACATGTAGAATTTACCTCATTTTAAGAACTGTTGTCTTTCTGGCACAGTTTAGTTTTATAACAGATTTTGGCTGGGCATGGCGGCTCTTGCCTGTAATCTCAGCACTTTGGGAGGATCACTTGAAGCCAGAAGTCTGAGACCAGCCTGGGCAATAGCGAGACCCCATCTCTACAAAAAATAAAAATAAAAAAATTAGCCAGGTGTGGTGGTGCATGCCTGTAGTCCCAGCTAATAGGGAGGCTGAGGCAGGAGGATCACTTGAGCCCAGGAGTTTGAGGCTGCAGTGACCTATGATGATGCCACTGCACTCTAGTCTGGGCAACAGAGTGAGACCCTGTCTCAAAAAATAAATTGATTAATTAAAGTAATGGCTTTTGCAATCAATTTATACAAAGTAATTATGTTGTGGATAGTTCTTATATGGCTGTCATTCTTTTAATAGTATTTATAGACGCCAATTATCTTTAATTGAGCATATTATTATTGACAATAATGTAAAACTGTGAAAATTCAGTTAGGGACTTTGATCAACCATGGAGATGTGGGAACCATGATGAAGACATCAAACTAAATGAAAGTATGAGCTCGAAAACACTTTCTATGGAAAAGTTGAGGGTTGGGGAAGGGAAATGTAGACCTTTTCTCAAACCTTTCGATGATATCTCTAAATGGCTCCCCTTTAGTTCCCGACCTTGCATCAATCTTTTTGATGGATAAAAATGTATTTTATTCTTATATAAGGGAAAAGGACTGTTGGGGGAAGGAGTACAGGCAGGTCACTGTCCCAGATGGTGCTGGAAAGCAGGTGTTAACAGTCCTGCAATTCTTGCTGTGCTGTTTGCCTTGTGTTTCTCTGAATAAATATTCAACTGTGTTTAGAGGAATGCTTCAAAAAATCACTGCTGTCCAGCCCTTAAAACAAGGCCTTATACTGAGGCAGTGAATAATAGCGAACTATATGGGAGGAAATACTGTTCTGTTTTTGAGAAGGGAAACAGGGAATGGACAGTTTTCAGAATATGTAATTATGAACACCTGAGTTAACTCAGTTTTTCAGTCATCATAGAAGAATAGTCACAATTTTGATGGATTGCTGCAACTCCCTTTGCCAGTCCACATGTTAAGAATAATCCCAGCTTTAGAGGCTATTTTTTTAAAAATGATATCTTTAGCTGGTAAACATGATTTAAAAAATGATAAGGACATTAGAATCAGTTTGTATCGTCATAATGTTAAAACATTTGAAAGTGTCACTCACCAGATGTTTGCTATGGAACACTTAACCAGCAGGCCCTTGGCAGTAAAATGTGTGAAGTCAGCGTAAGCTTTCCTCTGATACAGCATAATTCTTTCTCCCCTAACCTGGTTGGAAAACGTATTTCATCGCTGTTCAATACCAAAACAATATGTCTCATACTATAATCCTTTGTTTCCATTTCCGATGACCTTAAAACTGTATTATCTCTAACCTAAGCTACTTTAATCTTTTTTCCCCACTTAAAGAAACCAAGATCTTGATAAGCTCATCAAAGTGAATCCTGAAATTCTCACAAACAACCAAAGGTAATGGAACTATGTTATTTTTAATGTGCTTTGGTCAGGAAGAATATTTTATTTTATTATTATTTCAAGCAGATTTATAACCTTAATGATCTTACCAAAAGAACTTCATAATTAACCTGCTCTCTTTTTATTTTCCTATTTAAAGAAACCAAGATCTTAATAAGCTCATCAAAGTGAATCCTGCAGTAATCCGAAACAATCAGAGGTAATCAAATAAATGCAGTCAATTCATGTTTTCATCTGTCTGTTGCCCCTGAATGAAGTGGATTTTTAACGTTGCTTTATTGACCTAGTGCAACCCCAAAACTTATTACTAATCTGAACTTTTTTTCTTTCTCTTTTAAACAGCCAGGGCTTGGACAACCTTATTAAAGTGAAACCTTCAGCTCTCAGAAACGCTAATCGGTAAATGACCTTGCTTGACTATCTGGACATGTTCCCAAGGTTTTAGGGTAGGAACGAACTTTCTCTCGGGCTTCTCTTTCTTTCTTTCTTTCCTGCTCTTTCCTTCCTCCCTCCCTCCCTCCCTCCCTCCCTTTCTTCCTTCCTTCCAATTTCTTTCTTTCTTTCTTATTCTTTCAAAAAGGCTTTTGGTTTTCTTTAGTGATTTAAATGAGGACACATTTATAACCCATGTGTCTCCTGTCAACAAGGAAACATTGCACTCTTCTGGAATCAATTGCACTATTTTGGAATCAGTTTTGAGCTTCTTATTTGTGCTAAGACAACTCAGTGTTTATTGTCTATGGAAAATAGCATTTCAGGACTAAAATGAAAAAAATGAATAAAATTAAATAATAAGAAAAAATAATTTTGGAAAAGTTAAACCAAATAAGTGGTTTATATGGGTCTATAGAGCATTGAAAAGAGGATTTGGGGGTCTTTAAAATCCCAGATCAACAGCTAGTGTGGGCTTACAAAATATTACAGCAGATTTTAAACTTGAACTTCCATTTTGAGTTCTGAAAATATCTTATAATTTATTTTTATGTGATATCTTTCACTTAAAGTGTTTTATTAATACATAATAAAGTAATAGAAAATGCATAAGAGTGCACTGTGTCAGAAATCCATATTGTTCTGCTCACTTGAAATTTTATCATAATAAATACATAGCTGAGAATAATAGTCCAAAACTCTGAAATGAAGAGAATAAATTCACACATCAAGAAGTACTTTGAACCCACTAGGAGAAAAAGGAAAGTCCCTTATTGTTCTTTCTGTTCATATGTTTTGTCACTGGGTGTTGGGGTCTTTGAAGTAGGAAGGAGCAAATGCAGTTGAGCAACTACAACTTAAGAGAGTAGCATTTATTGAGCACCTAGGATGTGACTTGGCAAATTGCATACATTTAATCCTCAGGACAAACCATGAGAAATATATTCACGCACCCTTTTTATAGAAGAAGAAAGTATAGCTCAAAGATACTAAATAACCTTCTCAAGAAAGAAAACACACCTTGGATCTAAACTTAGATACTTTGTTACAACCCAGAGAAAAAACAAAAGATTGTTGGTTAAATCAGCTCAGACTCCCTTTTTTCCATCTTTCATATCCTCTATGCCCCTCCCCTCCCCATGCCCAATTAAAGGACTATAATCAGATATATTTATTCTAGAGAATTGTTAAAATGACAGAAGAGAAAGCACTTGCTGCATGGAGATTTTCTGATAGCTGAAATAATAGCAGACTTTTTGTGTGAACCCTGCTGCTGATAATTGCATGGAAATATCTTTGTTAAGTAGAACCCTTTCTTTACAGAGGTATTTCTTGGGCAGATTTTTCTTTTTATCAGTAACAGTTTTAGGAAGTTCCGAATGATGTTGAAAGTGGTTAGGTTTAATAACCACATTGTGTAATAGCTAACAGTGGGAAATGTAGTTTCTTTTTCTGTCTCTCCCCCTCTCTCCCTGCCTTTCTCCCTCCCCGCCCCACACCTCTTATCTCTCTCCCTCCTCTGACAAATGTACTGTGCTGACAATGATAGCTTTCTCATAAGAGTTTTGCCTTTTGTTTTATTAGAAGAGGCTAATTTTCTAAAAGAGTAGTTTTTGTTTCAGCAACTCCTAGTCAAATTATCGATAGATAGAGGACATTTGCCTTATACAGATATGGTTACCATAAAAAAGAAATTTAAAAATATTGGCCATCATGTTGTTTTAAGATAGCAGCTTGATCCACAAATCTAACCTAAGCTATGTCTGATTATTCTTTAGTAGCATACTAGATTTGATGATAGTCAGTGAGGCTGTTCAAGAATTATCACAGAGCAGACAAAACAGGAAAGACTAACAGTCTATTTGAAAAAAGTTACTTCATTCAATTGGTTCAGCTACCTGTATCTATAATGTATCCATGCAGCCCTCTTGATTTTAATGTAGGTAAAGAGAAGGATATTTTAAAGCACCTCCCAGTAGGAAGAACAGCCACAAGGCACTTTTACATCAATTCAATGTGACACAAGCACTGATTATTTAATAGTATAACAGCAGTGAATCAGAGTTCTTTTATGTGACTTTGCTGACATTTCCAGCAGCTGTATATTTAATTCACAGTTAGGGGCTGAATAAAATTCAGTCATCGATCAGAATGTAAGCAGGCATTCCTGAGCTCTTTCTAGTAACACAATAATCAGAACAAATGCAGATGGGCATAGAATTTTCATTTATTCCATGAGAAATTGCATGACATTTAGCAGTAACAGTTTCACATTTTCATGAACCAACATGAAAGAGAGATATTCAGTTATCTGTAGCCTATAAACTGTTGTTAGACTAATTATCAAAACTCTAAAGTTATACTCCCAAATGAATATTGAAAAGAATCTAGTGACACTAAGACCTTCTCATTTAGGGAAGGCATCCTGAATCTAAAGTAGAAAAAAAAATCTTAACTATTTGTGGTATTATATGTCCATCTTTTTAAGGGCTTTCTATTTGTCAAGACACCACCAAGTTTTTAGTATTTCAGTGAGAGAAGAGTTCCTTTCTAGCAACCTATTGTATATTTCTCATATTTCTGCTCAAGACATAAACTTGGGTGTAAACCTGACTCTATTGCTTCATTCCCTGTAATCAGTCAGTCAATCACTTTGGGTGCTTCTCCTAATAATCTAAGATCCTTCTTCATGCTCACTGCTACTGTAGTCTAGATTACTCTTTAGACTCTTAACTGGTCCCTCTGCTGCCAGTCTTGCCCTTCAATCCATTCACCACACTGTAGAGTGAGCTTCCTAAGACACAAATCTGATCATGTCATTCTTCTGATTTAACTCCTTCATTGGCTTCCCACTGGATAATGGCCACTTTAATCTGGTCTCCCACCATGATCTGGCCAGCACCATCTCCTCTTACTCTCCGCCCATAAGCAAACCCTACCCACACACCCTTTAACTTGCACACTCTTCACTCCCCGTTCATTGCTGTTGCATGGTTATCCTTTAGCTATCAGCTTAGGTGTCCTTCTCTCAGGTCCTGGGAAGCCCCCCAAGCTACCTTGTCTGCATCAGGTGCTTCTTCTAGATGTTCCCAGGCTCTCCCATCTTTTCTGTCCCATAGCATTGGTCCCTTAGAAGGAGTTATTGTTTAATCTTCCCTCTTCGGCTATAGATCTTTAAGGGTAAGGACTGGGTCTGTCTTGTTTATTTCTTTATCTATAGTGCATAGCACAATGCCTGGCATATATTAGGTGTTTAACAAATATTCTGCAAATTAAAGGCTAAATATCAAACTAATCAACGCTTTGTGATAGTTCGCCTAGATAAAGTCTATTGCCATCTAGCTTTAACATTCTGAGCTCCCATGAGTGAAACTAGATGGAAGGAATCTGGTTTCTTATGACTGATCTCTTTGCTTGAGCCAATAGCTGTCTTTTGCTCATGACAAAGAGTATATGAGTATGATCTCAATGAACTATAGTGAATTAGAGCCACTGAAATTCTTGGTCACATGTTATATTTAAAATATCTAAATTGCCCAGCTTCTCTAGGGACTTGTTAATTTCTTTAAAATATTTAAGAACCCCTAGTTGAAAAGAATTATAAAAATGTATAACGATATATGGGCCCATTTTGTTATGTCAGTAAGTTGAAGAATTATACCAGTTCTTTCACTGTATTCTCTATTCCTTTCAGAAAGACAGATATTCCTTTTTATAATAACGAAGGCCTAAGCCTAAGATTTAGTTCCTGCCATAAAAGAAATACCATAGCAAATTTTTTATGTGAGACCTCTTAATTTTGTAAATGTGTTTGACACTCTACAAAAGCAATTAAAGTTAGCCGTCTATAGAGGAACATATTGCCGCCTATTAATAAATACTACCCACTCCCACATAAGAGAGGAAGAACAGTTAGGAGAGAGCTAATAACTTTCTCTCATGCAGAGCTTATTCTAGAAAAAGTGGTATAAAAAGAGATATAATTCATGGGTCCCCAGAATCTCTATTTGTTTTTCCTTCACTTGCTTTGTAAAAGAGTGTTATATTCCTTAAAGTGACAGTGGGAAATAGATTACACTATTATAACATGGATAAATTTTTATACTCAAAAATGATCTCATGGCTTTACCCCATACATAATGCATATTTCCCCCAAAATATTTTGAAATATATATTTTAAAACATTTTTAGTTGCAATAGTTAGTAACAATTTGCTCTTTAGTAATTTTCTGTATCTATAGAGAGTTGGTAATTTTCTTGGAATTAATTCCAACTGCTCATAAATGTACAAAATTATAAGGTCTTCCTTCCACTGCAACTGCCATGGAAAGGGTTTGGAATCAAGCCTTTGCTCAACCCTGCGGCATTTGGCTGGCCTTCTATAAAAATCTATTTTTCACACTTTGACTCACAGTTCTTCATATTCTACTACAGTGTAAAAGAAAATGCAATAGATTTGGTCTTGATTAAAGAACAAAAATTTATTTTTATATCCCTGAACTTGGAAAGGTTGTGAGCAGTCTGAGCTTCTTGTATTAGGTCTTCAAAAATAGCTGGTGACATCAATCAGAGTGAATAAGCAAAGTAAATACACATTTTGGATTTTTCATAAACTGGAACTTTGTATTTAGCTTTAAATATTAATACAAATTATTCAGATTTAAATCTTATAATCCACTGTACCAAACTTGATATGTGATACTGTGTAATAAAATAAGAAAACTTTCATGAAACAACAAATAATATGGTTTATTATTTGTGATGCCTAAACAATGCTCCTACCAAATTAGCAAAGGCTTTTCCAGACTCCTCAAAAAGGAAAAAAGAAGGGGAATTATCAGTATTATACCTAATATATTAATAATTAATATATAAATAACCTACCAGAGAACCTTATATCTCATGAAAGAGTATCAAGTCATTAATGCAGCCCAGGATTTAAGAATCTGATCAGTGCATTCATCCTGCACATTTTGAATTGTTTATTCAAATTTTGAGTCAATTTCCTATGTTTCTGTACTCTCAAAAGCCTGAATGAAGTCTCCAAGTACAGCCTCAAATCTTGAGTATTTCATAAATTAGTTAATTGGCCTGGGAAAATTCACTTAGGTAGCCCTTCTGAGCTCCAGATGTTGTCCTGCAGGATTTTGTGAGATCTGAATCAGATAATTCATGTGAAAATCCACAGTTAGTACTTTGTGGCACAGAGTTAGTACTCATTAAATGTTAGCCAAGGGCCGGGCGCGGTGGCTCAAGCCTGAAATCCTAGCACTCTGGGAGGCCGAGGCGGGCAGATTGTTTGAGCTCAGGAGTTCGAGACCAGCCTGAGCAAGAGTGAGACCCCGTCTCTACTAAATTAGAAAGAAATTATATGGACAGCTAAAAATATATATAGAAAAAATTAGCCAGGCATGGTGGTGCATGCCTGTAGTCCCAGCTACTCGGGAGGCTGAGGCAGGAGGATCGCTCCAGCCCAGGACTTTGAGGTTGCTGTGAGCTAGGAGGACGCCACAGCACTCTAGCCCAGGCAACAGAGTGAGACTCTGTCTCAAAAAAAAAAAAAAAAAAAAAATATTAGCCAAGTGTGAATACAAATCAGTGGTTTCTTTTCAGACCAGATTTCCCAAACCTTTCAAAAACTTAGTTTTGTATTTCTCTCTCATAACACAATAGACACGTTCATATTTGATCCATGAATTATATGGATCAAATAGCTCAATGTCAGATTTCCATCTCCTATATCCTTATAGGCTGCAAATGATTGTGTCTAATATTATGTACTGATTTTTAAGTTTTTTACTAATATTTGTTTATTTCCTAAAATTATGTTGTAACTAAATCATATATATATATATTTTTATTTTTATTTTTATTTTTTTTTCAGAGACCAGGACCTGGACAATTTTTTTTTTTTTTTTTTTTTTTTGAGACAGAGTCTCACTTTGTTGCCCGGGCTACTAGAGTGAGTGCCGTGGCATCAGCCTAGCTCACAGCAACCTCAGACTCCTGGGCTTAAGCGATCCTACTGCCTCAGCCTCCCGAGTAGCTGGGACTACAGGCATGAGCCACCATGCCCGGCTAATTTTTTTGTATATATATTTTTTTTAGTTGGCCAGATAATTTCTTTCTATTTTTAGTAGAGACGGGGGTCTCACTCTTGCTCAGGCTGGTCTCGAACTCCTGACCTCGAGCGATCCACCCGCCTCGGCCTCCCAGAGCTAGGATTACAGGCGTGAGCCACCGCGCCCGGCCTGGACAATTTGATTAAAGTAAATTCTCATGTGTCTGAAAATAAGAATGAAAGGTAAAGCTTATTATAATTTACTTTATTTCTTACGAGTTCCCTATGTGCCTGCATAAATTGTGTGACTTCAGAAGATTTTCTAGGGAGTTGAATTGTATTATAGTATTTAAATATAAATACTATCCGAATACAAAAAATTATGGTACAGGGTACTTAATATATGGGAAAAAATTAACAAAATTCTAATTCTGTTAGAATTTCTGACTCAAGGCCTGCTGTTCTATTGCTTAGTGTAAAAGGCATCATGGATACCTTTTTTGGGTCTGTGAAGATTTATTTTTACTTGCTGTTGCTTGGTAGGTTTTCCACAGTGCATAGAGCACTCTGAGAATCTCTTCCTTGGATACCTAGTGCTAAAAGAATGCACAAATTCATCACAGCCACAAAACAGTACCTAATTTTGAAATTTCTTTACACCACAGGATATAATGGTTTTAAAACTGTTGTACCGGGTTTGCCCTTACAAGGAAGATTAGGATAAAAAGTATACTTCATTGTTGTTACAGACTGTTTAAATTCAGAAAGAATAACTTTTCCATGTTTAGCAATTCTTATCCCACATATGGGGGAACTTTAAAAATAATAATTTTGAATTTTTCTTTCCTAAGATACAGCTGCATTTTCTGTTAGTTTTATTTATGGAAGAGATGATATTGTTGATACTGCCTTCAGAGAATTGAAAAGCTAGGAAAAGTACTGGATTATTTTTTTCCCCAAACATGTTTTGAAAAGGCTCTTGAATCCAACAGGTAGATAGTCTCTTTCTGTTTCCTTAATTTCCCAAATCATCTTCTGCTTTCCTTTTTGTGATTCCCAAGAATGTCTTTGATAAAATGAGGGAGGATAAATTTTCAACAGGATCTGCTTATCATGGAAACATATCTACTATTTTGGAACTAGGACCGGGCTTATAGTTAACCAACTTCATTCAAATATTATTTGGAAGTGACTGAGGTAAAAAAAAAAAAAATTACAAGTAAATGATTATAATTAAGGAACTTCCCATTTAATATGATTTGAGAGGTGCTTCAGTTTCAGATGGGCTTGTTCATGAAATGGGATTTTATTGGAGGGATTAATGAGGAAATGGAATTTCATGGAAATTTAAAAGCAGAAATGGTGGCATGGTCAGGCCTTGGAAAGGTCTGAATTGTTCATTCTTGATGAAAAGAAATTTTGTCAGGAATCCTTGAAATTTAACCCTAGTTCTTTGTCATTATTGTAACTCAGCTACTCCCTGAGGGCTGGCTTCTGCCTGTCTTTCTCTTTCTCTTACTCTTTCTCTTTCCTTTACTTATTGGCTTCCTTATTCTCTACTCTGAATCTGTTTGATAACCCAGAATTTTTACTGCTTCCCTGTTTCCAAATCCTCATAACTTCAGCTTACTTTAGCTTTTCATGGACTCTAAAGAATCAAATTAGAAAGATGAGAGTCTTGGGCCAATCTGCTAAATTGAAACTTGATTTACTTTTTGAATATATTCACTTTATATTATAATTAGATGCCCAGGCAAATACATGTTTTCTAATTTGATTTATTAGGAATAACTTTAAATGTTTTTATTTGAATTCTAAATGGTGGAGTCTTTCCCTAAACTAAATGGCTAGTGATTGTGAGTGAAATAAATTCCACAGAGCCCCTTCACAGATTTCGAGGACATATAATACTTTTAAAGTCATATAAAGTAGCCAGGGAATTTTGTTTATCTATTCATTAGTTGATGGGTATTTGGATTGTTTCCACTATTGGCTTATAATTCACTATTATGAGTAATGCTGCTATGAACATTCATATTCATGTTTCTGCATGAAAATATGTTTCCATTTCTCTTGGATATATGCCTAGGAACGAGATTATTGGATTGTATAGTAATTCTTTGTTTAACCATTTGGAACTACCAGACTATTTTTCAAAGCACCCACGCCATTTTATTAATATATTCTCACAAGCAGTATATGAGGGTCTCAGGTAGCTAAATTTTCAAGGTGAATTTCCACTGCAGGAACTATTTTCTCAAGTGTAATTCCATGTGGAATTCTATAAGAGCCAATACAATGTTTGGATTTGGATTTGTAGAGTCATTGTTTAATTAAGAAACAAAACTGTGACCATTGATTGAAAGTTACAGTTCAGCAATTTGTTTCAATGGAGGCAAACTTCCTAACAGTAAAGCTGTCAAGTGACAAACATTGTGAACCATGAGTTCTTTAAAAAAATTATTCAAGGCATTTGAGGGAAATACTTTGGCAGAGGTTCGTCTATTGCACTGGTTCCCAAACTTTTGTATACATCAGAATCACCAGCTGTTCCAGGGACTACACTTTGTGAATCAGTTCTGTTTTGAGTAAGATGTTGGGATTACCAACCTCTAAGGCAGTTGTTCTCAACCTTGACTGCATGTGAAACTCGCTGGAGAGGTTTAAAGGTTTCTAGTGCCCAAATTGTATCCCAACCAATTAAATTATTATATCTGGACGTGGGACCCAATGGCATTTTAAAAAGCACTGAAGATTGTTTTATTGGTTGCCAAACTGTTGTCTCTCCAACTCTATTTCTATGGTTCTAAATAGCAAAAGAATTAGTGTTACCACTTATTGTCATTAAGACAGAATTTTCTTTGTATTAAATAAAATCTATCACTATCTCATAAAAAACAAAGAAAGACTTGGCAATTATCTTAGACCCTAGGAGACTAAAGAGACATAATGATTATGCAGAAGAAAAGTCAACAATGGAAAAACCAGTGAAATATGACTAAAGTCTGTAGTTTAGTTCACAGTATGGTATAAACGTTAATTCCTTAGTTTTGACAAATAAATGTATTACGATTATGGAAGATACTAGCCTTAAAGGAAGCTGCATTAAGGTTATACAGAGACTCTCCATACTATCTCTGAAGTTTTTCTGAACATTTAAAATTACTCCGAAATAAAGATTTATTTTTGTTTAAAAATTATCATCCTCAAAACCTACATAAGGTGAAAAATCCATCAAAGAGTTTGTTGTCCCACATTCTAAACCTACTATTTGGGTTTTGTTCACAAGTATAAAAATTAAATCTTTCATGAAGTCATTGTCATTAATCTCATTATAAATACAATTAGGAAATGATACTTTTATTAGTCCCCTCAGGCTTCCATAACAAAATAATACAGACTGAGTAGCTTAAACAATAGAAATTTATTTTCTCACAGTTCTGGAGGCTGAAAGTCCAAGATCGATGCTGTCAGGATTGGTTTCTGGTGAGACCTCTTCTTGGCTTGCAAATGGCTGCCTTCTTGCTGCGTCCTCATGTGGGCTTTCCTCTGTGAATGAAAGGAGAGAGATCTCTGGTATCTCTTCCTCTTGTTAGGGGTGTACCAGTTCTATCAGATTAAGGCCCTACCCTCATAACTTCTCTTAACCTTTATTACCTCTTTATCGATCCTATCTCCAAATATAATCACATTGAGGGTTAGGGCTTCAAAATATAAACTTTGAAGGGACACAATTAAGTCCCTAACAGTACTATTCACAAATTATTTCCCTCTCCTGTTTTTGGATTTTGCAAACTGGTGATTTTAATCTTATGTTGCTGCTGAGGACGATGCAAATGCATTTCAAACTCATTGATAACCTCTGTCCTTTGAAGCTATCTATTTGTTAAAGTTGCGTTTTGTATTGTATATTATATGATTTGAATATTTTCAAACAATTTCTACCTAGGTTTATTATTCCTGGGATGACATAGTCTAATAATCATATTAGAAAACCTTCTAATATTAATTTCATCTTCTCATTACTTAATATAATTTTAACTCAGCTGTATGTTTTGTGAAGCATCTACATTAAAAGCAGATGATTTTCTGTATGCCAGCAATAATATGTGAACAAGTGTTTTCCTCTTCTTTAAGAGCTATCTGGAAATGGATAGAACAGCCTGTTTGAGAATGATAAACCTTGGTAGAGATCTAAGATCTCCTTTAGGTTTTCATGTCTCTCTTATGTCAGAGTTAACTAACATGGAGGAGGAAAAGGAGCTGAAATTTCCACTATTCTTGCATTAAGAATTTCCTCTCTTCCATAGGAAAAACCAAATATGCCTACACTTTGTTAACCATAGTGACATCTTTAGATTATCAGAAATCTAGGTCAGAGTTCTTTTGCAATCTTCAAAGTACTGCCTTCCATTAAAAACCAAATGGAAACTGGAATTTCTCAAAGTAACCTCTGGATCATTTTCATTAAATTGATAAACTCTCAGATATATTGTACATGAGAAACTTTCTAAAATGGAATTGCTGATGTGAAAAATATTATAAGAACCAATTTCAGATGGTTTCTGTCCTTGATAGAAAGGACAGTGTTAGATAATAAGGCACACGTAGATTATTCTTAAATGTAAGACAGAGGTTTCTGTGGAAGCAGTAATATAGTACATGTGTTCTATTTGTGTTATCTGTGCAGAAACCAGGCAAACATAAAGAGGTTCACTGTATGTAAAATAATGTTTATTGAGAAGAATTTTAAGGATGTAAAAAAACTTCTAAGTGGCCTTGATTTTAAGTGTCTAATACTTGTGTTTGCTTTCTCAGGCCAGATGGCCAAGTCAATGGGTTCACCAGTGCTCTCCACAACCAGTCCACGAGAACCACTGCCTATTCTTATGAAGCCAGGAACAACCTCAGGTACTGCAGTCAATTACAAAACAAATGGCAGGACTATTCTCCCTGTTTTTAAAAATTATCCCCCAACCAACCTCACCCTTCCTTTGAAATGCAGAAATTTCTAATTTTATCTGGGGCTGTATGTAAACAGCCTTATACAAAAGTGTTGAGTTAGCAACTCAGTCTTTACTGTGACTAAAGGAAAGTGTAAAATGTGATTTTTCCTTAAAAAGTCTACAATTTAAAAAAAGCACAATTGTGACATTGGTGTGACATTCTTTAGGTAGATCTAAAGGTTTCATTAAATCAGATGCTGTCATGATAGCTAATTAAGGCCCACTTTTTGTTTGATGTTTATGGGGAAAGTTATGGTTTGAAAACATAAATGAGACATCAGGGAAACAGACTTTATAACCTATCACACAAATATTTAAAATAAAATTGATGCCATACAACAGATTTACTGAGTGACTAATTTTCATAATAATACTTGGGAAGTAGGCCAAGAAAATGGGAGTTAAGAACGAAATGGGAGACAGACAGAAATTACAGAAGTGGATTAATACCAGTTTAACATTTGTATTTCAGCAATTATAGTTTAGAAGGAATATACAAGTATTAGTTTTTGCATTGATTTGGAAAATAGCCTTGTCATGTTTATTATCCTTGTAAATAAACTTTAAAAATGAAATAAAATGGTTTGTATTGCAGCTCCAATGTTGGAATCAAACATGAAGGACCAAAGGATACTGTTGTGTACACAAGGACATATGTGGAGAATAGGTATTACAAATTTATTTGAAATATTTTGCTTTATTTAATAATTTTGAAATACTCTGTGTTTAACAAGACATGTTATTTATGTATTTTAGGGTCTACTTCTTTAAAATAGAAGACCATTTAAGAGTATTTTGAGTTCTAGGTGTATAATTTTTTATAATATTTTAGATATTATCCAATTATACTCATTGGATGGACTCAACATTGTAACATCACACATGTGTACATAATAAAATTTCCATTTAAAAGTTCTCACAGAAATATATATAACTTTTTATAGTGGAAATTCACTAGGTGCTCACAGTGTGAGTGGAGAAAGATTTCTCACACAAAGTTTAAGATATAAAGATGTAAAAAGTTTATTTTCCTTTCTTAGAAAGAAAGAGAGAGAAGGAGAGAAAGAGAGTGAGTGTGTGTGAGAGAGAAGGGAATAGAGAGGGAGAAAGAGAGAGATATGAGAGATGGTGTAGCACCTCAAAGAAAGAGAAGGGAGATACCCACTCAGAGGCCAAGAGGCTTGCTATTTTTATGTGGACAAAGAGAAAGGAGAAAAAAAATAGTGATTGTTGTCTGTTGATAACAGAAGCAGCTGTGAGATGTCGGAGGGTTGGCTTCTGCACTTTTCCCTTTCCTTGGAGACAGGTTTATTGCTGGGGATGTGATCTTGTCAATGATCTTGCCCTTGAGATGTGGTTTTGGGCAGGAACTGAGGCCTGGAGCTCACATACCCAATGTCCACTCAGAAATTCTTCAAGGGTGTAAAGCAAACCCTCAAAAGCAGTTTAATCTATAGGTCTGGTGACTGGAAAAGAGAAGGATTTACATTTTCTTTCTGTTTACTCAGCTCTTTTCAGATGTTGGGTGCCTGTTAGCAAGAGAGCTCATATGATTGATCTTAGCCGTTATTGAGAGACTGTGGGTTAGACAATTTCTCTGTTATTTTGTTAGCAAGGCCATCCTTTCATAACTGGTTATAATAAGCTTTGTAAAATTACACAACTATTCCCGTACTGCTTTGGAGTCCCACTGTAATTAGCTGGTTCTTTCCACTGTTGTTTACCTCCAATCTGAAATGAGGGGTGCAACTTTGAGTAGGTGCAACCTGGCCCAAATAACAGGGAATTGAAGTCCCACAAAATATGCTGCTTCAAGTGATAGATATTGAGGAAAATGTCAACCGAGGTCAGGGATTCAAAATACATTTGGTTTTTGAGAAGTATAAAAAGAGAATTGTCCTAATTGTGGGGTAATATAACAGGGAGGCATACAAATGTGGATATACGTAAACAATTGATTGTTAATCAGAGCCCATTGCAAAGAGGTCTAAGAGCAGCGTACCCAGGGAGCCTTGCGTGTGGAAGGCGACCCTGTGTGACATTCAATACATGTTAGGAGTGAGCAATCTTCCAAAAAAGGTTTCTCAAACCCATGCATAATTTACCTTGTAAAATGCAACCTCAAGATTGATTTTTCTCCTTAATCTAATTTTCACTCTATGGTGTGTTCAGGTCAGTGATTGCTGCATTTAATTAAACTAAAAGATAAAACATTTCAAGATAAATTTAAAAATAACAAGTAGTTACTAAATCTGGAAGAGAAATTGGTAAGTAGATAAGTAGTATCAAAATAATATTATAGTGAAAGCAAGACACCAAATATTGGCAAATAGAATTAAAAAAATAGACATTTATTCTATATTTACATAATAATCTCTCTCACACATTGTTACATCTATAAGATATATCACATCAATACACTTTGCTTTTTAAAGAAATGTCTCATGGGAACTAATGTGCCAAGCTACAATATTGATTTTTAAAGAAACGATGATTTTTTTTTTAGTATTAGGAATATTTTATAAAACATAATACTCTAGATTTTTTGATTTATTTAATAGTTGAATAAAAGAATATTAACTTGTTTCATGGAAATGCCAAGACTAAAGTATACTTGAATTATTTAACTATAATGACTATAGTTCATTTTTAAAAACCATGTACAATGTATGTATGTATATGTGTATCATGTACCCATATAGAACAGTAAGTCTGTACAAAAGTTTGGTCTCTGGGCCAGCAGCAACAGCAGCACCTGGGACCTAGAAATGAAAATTCTCTGGCCTCACCCCAGACCTGCTGAATTAGAAACTCAGCAGGTAAAGCCCAGTAATCTGTGTTTTAGCAAACTCCTCACGTGTTCCTGGTGCACTTTCAAGTTTCAGAACCATGTAAAAGGTAGCATAAATATCGTAGCATATCAGGCCAATAATAGTTTGTAGGCCAGAAAATTCTGGAAGAATTGGTTGCCTTCCATACCTTAACCTAGCAAGGATGGTGATTCACCTCAAACTTCCCTAAAATCTATACTGACAGGCAGCACGGTATAGTAAATAGTCCCTAGAATCAGATGGGGAGTTGAATCCTTGTTTGTCATTTCCTAACCATGTAGCCATGGTGAAGTTACTCTTCAAGTCTCAGTTTCCTCATTAATAAAATGAGAGCAATGCTATATGCATCGTGCATCAATCTGTGCAAACCCTTATTTAGCATTGTGGGGTTGTGTGTTCCATGAAGTAGATTTTAGTTCTGACGGCAGTCTGCCTACAGACAATTTGGAGGGAGGGAGAAGTTTCTCATTAAAAAAATCCCAGATGAGGGCCATGGAGTTATCACTCCCTGTATGAACTAAAAGAAACACATTGCTTCCATTCCTGCAGACCCCAGGTAGAACAAGTACTTGGGGAGCGATTATGAGCAGCCAGCTGGTTACTTCATTACAGGTTCCATTTGTCTCCAGGAAAGAATGACTTTTAAAAACTGAAACAATCTACAGAATGGAAAAGAGAGGACTTTTTAAAAAAATTACACTTCCTTTGCTTTCTAAATCTGCTCACACTTGTTCCTGTACTCCTTACCCTACTCTCTATTGACTTTGGTACATATGTCAATTTGGAAGTGTCTTGTGTATCACTACATCTACAGATTAAAGAATAAAAGGTGTTAGTACATCATCCTGGCTTATAACGTACACAAAAAATAATAATATTAAGGCTGCATGAGGCAGTGTGAGTGTGTTTCCTAACCTGCATATGGGACAATAGCCTGATTCTCATGTGTCCATATTTGTTTGTTTCTAGTATATCACCAAAGGATAGATATCAGGAGAATATCTCTGGAAAATACATACAAACAGTTTATTCAACTTCAGATAGGTGAGTATGTCTTTATTTCCATTCATAAATATATATATGTACACATATACACATATACACTTTTTTGCTGTCGTTTGTCCTTTGTACTTGGCGATGGCTCTCTTGGTACCACTTGTTCTGTATGTGCATGGATGGAACAAAGTACAGCTAACAACAACTTCTGCATGTAGGAATTTTTTTTCTTGGCTTCCTGGCTATTTCTGCTCTCTGATTTTAGTGCACATTATACCAAAAGACCTTTCCATGCCTTACAGCTGCCTTCCAAGCAAGCCTCTCTGCTGCTGGGGGTCCCCAGGAGTCCCTAGTACAGCCACATTATTAGAGTTTAGGCTTCATTGGATCACTAGTCTGTGCCCTCAGCCCTCCCTCCTTGTGGTTGTCTGAAGCCTGCTCACCTTACAAACAGCTGCTACCACCCAGTCTGGGCCCAAGCTCCCTTCCCAGGACTGACGTTATGATGAGTATTGATTGAGAGCTGGCGAACTGGCCCCATTCCAGGCCTTTGCTGTCAGTGATCCTCTTTTACCATTGAATATTCAGTGGGGCCCTCGGTGACACTCATAAGAGTGTAGGTTGCAGATTTCTAGTGGAGCAAATGAAAATAAATAATTAGCATTGCAACCTAACCACTGGAAATAAGCCATAATGCGTCTGTTCCTCTATAGCAGGGGCTGGAAATATGACTCATTGAGGGCAAAGACATATCTTATTTTTGTGTGTAGCCTCAGTGTCTAACACAGTGCTTGGCACCTAACATGTACTCCACAAATGTTTTTGAAAGACTGAACCTGTGTCCCATTTACTAAGGGAAACATGGGTAGACTAGGCATCAAAAGTATATCCTCTTCCTGTCACTTTTCCAAAATTTTGCCCATTAGCAAGCAATTCTCTGCAGAGTGTCTTGCCTTTAAGTCATACCTCTTTGAGGAGTAAAGTCATCTACACAAGGATTAGAACTACAAATCCAGACTGGATAACAGAAACAACAAACAGAGCTAGGTTTTTCATAATGCTTTGAAACGATCGTTGACTAGCCATATGATATCAAGAAGGACAACACCAACATAGAGCATTCCCTGGGCTCGTATTTTTATTGTTAACTGAAGGAAGGAAAATATTCTTCACAGAAGTATTGCTGTTGACATGAAGAATTTCAATCCTGTTCCTAAAGTGGTCCTTGAAGTTTTTCTTAGTCATCAGTGCAAAAGTCAATTCTCTATAAGGCCAATCAAGCAAGTTTTGCTATTGAGTAGTGTGTGAAGTAGGTGACATCCTCACAGTTCTTATCTAAGTACGTCAATCCCATTTAAAGTGGTTTCCTACTTTATGAGATAAAGTCCAACTTCCTTTGCACATTCTCTATGGCCCTTCAGAACCTGCTCTTCCCTTTCATTTTCCCTCCTCTCTGCTTCTACTCCTGGACCTGATGATAGATTAGAGGCTCCTGGGTATGACCAAGTCACTTCAACAAAGTTAGCTCAATAGACCTCATGGGCAGCACAAGGGCTCTGGGACCATGCTGTCTCCATTCAAATCCTGACCCTTCCTCTCACTGGTTTCATGACACTGTCCAGTTACTTATCTTGTGTGCCTCAGTTTCCTTTTTGATAAAATGATGATAAAAATAATAATACCAGCTTCTTGGGGATATTGTGAAGAATATAGGAGTTTATATAAGTAAAGCAAGTGCATGGGAAAATGTACTGCACATGTTAAGCACTATGTAAGTGTTTGCTATTTTTATTTCACCACCCCATTATGTGTCCTACTCTGGAAATTTCAGCCCTGCATGCTAATGCCCGCAAACTAGTCAATTTCGCAAGATGTTATTTAAGACAGTCCTAAGATCCTCCAAATGAAAATAATCCTTTCTTAAGGCTCTGGTGTGACCCAAGGTATTTTGGACTCTGCTGATCACAGCCAGAGATTATTTACTGTTGAACATTATTGCTCTAAAATAAATAATGAAACTATTTTTTTTCTTCATCAAATTTGTGGTGGGGTTATATCTTGCTGGAGAGAATAAATTTTGTCATGATAGTTATCCCTGTATCCTGAGTCACAGTGACACCAGGGGGGGTTTGGGTGACTGTAGACCCTACAGTCACAGGCACTACAGATCTATCGTTTGTGAGTTCATCAACACATTCTTGAATGGATTTCTCTTTTTGACCTATTGAATGTTTTGAGAGTGAAAAATGTGTATTAATCTGCAGCATAATTTTTTCATGTAATCTGTAAAATGATATATGTAAATTAATAATTAAAAATCCTCTTCTAGCTTCAAGGGGTACTTATGACCTAGTTTAACTAGGAAACTGAACATATTTGTCCTGTCCAGATGCACTCTTGATTCCTGATGAATTAATAATTTAATAACTTTCCCTCATGTTAATTCTTTGTCATCATTTTGAGGTAACTAGAAAAATCAATTCTATTACTAGAACAAGTAAATCCCAAACTTTCTTTGATTTTTGTGCAATTTCCCAATGTATCTTCAAAATTAACATATTTCCCCAGGACTTTATAGAGAATACATTGGTCTTTTGTATGATGGCAAATTTATTTTTAATTGTTTATGTCTCCATAGGTCTGTGATTGAAAGAGATATGTGCACTTATTGCCGAAAACCCCTGGGTGTAGAAACTAAAATGATTTTGGATGAATTACAAATTTGCTGCCATTCTACTTGCTTTAAGGTAAGGATGTGTTTATTTCACTTAACTAATATAAAATCGCATAATGACTGGAATAAAAATAATTATTTAATGAAATACATGAGATGAAGTTAAAGCTTTCAGAAACACTATCATCCACATTAATAATTCACTACTTAAATATTTCCCAGAGTTCTGCAGCCTAAACCTCAAAGGTTTGTAATTACTATCTTGGCTTTAGGCTTAGAGTTGATTACTGACACATTTATTCATTCTCACCCTAGAGATTTAAATTTGTGAAAAAGAGAAACACTTGTTCTTTTTATACAAGTTTTTTTGCAACATTTTAATAAATCATGTATTACATAAAATATGTAATGAAATTTTAAAAAAGAAAATAACTTGTTTAGAATAAAGCTGGCAGTTCTTACATCATGAAATTAGGACGGATGGGTTTCACAATAGTTGAAACACAGCCTGCTTTTGAGAGCATGATTAATTGTAATTAATTGTGGCTTAATAAATAATAATAAAGTTTCCATTAGCAGACTGCTTCTCAGTTTGTTCTTTCATAGGCTATTTCTTTTCATTCTCTAACACTGGGTGGATCAACATCATAGTGTTTGGAGCAACTGCATAAGTACTGAACTGGAAATCTGAAGACTTGAGTTCTAGTTTCACCTCTGCCAGAAACTGTGTCTGTGTGACTTTGGACAATCATCTAAATTACCCTGGGCTCAGTTTTCTCATCTATAAAATGAGGTAGTTGAGTGGACCAGTGGTTCTCAATCCTGGCTGCACATAATAATCTTCTGGGGAGATTAGGAAAAAAATGAAATCCTTGGGACTTGCCCCAATTAAATCATGAATCTCAGAGATGATTAATGGGCATTGGTATTTTAAAAAAATAAGACAGAGAGAGAGAGCGCGTGCGCACGCACACACACACATACACACACGCGCGCGCGTGCACGAGCCTAGGTTATTAAGTATGAAATGTCCGATTTCCTTAAGTATTAAGTTTGATAGTTGATATCTCTGACATTTTACTTTGACACTTCTTGTTTTATTTTTATTGTGAAGGTACATCCTCAATCTTTCAAACACATGTTTTGGCTTGTGATTATCTTTCAATTTTTTTAAAACAATTTTTGTGAAACCATGGATAAGTCAAAAATTCATGTTATTTTCAAATATGAGTTCCATCATGGAACCAATGCAGTGCAGACAGCTCAAAATATCAATGAAGTGTTTGGGAAGGATGTGGCTAATGAATTCACAGTACATCCATGGTTTGAGAAGTTCTGTTCTGGTGATTTTAATCTTGAAAATGAGCCATGTGGGCGACCTGAGACCAAGATGGATAATGATGAGCTGAAAACTGTAGTGGAAGCAAATCCATTTAAACCTACACGTGAATTAGCAGCAAGGTTTGATGTTACTATTCCAACAATATTGGACCATTTGAAACAAATGGGCAAGGTAAAGATTCCGGATCGATGGGTTCTGTATGAATTAAACAAGTGTCAGAAGAGAAATCGTCTCAAAGCTTGCCTTTCTTTGCTGTCAAAACATAAGGGCAAAGCATTTCTACACTGTATTGTTAGGTGTGATGAAAAATGGATCTTTTTGACAATCGCAAGCATTTGGCACAATGGTCGGATAAAGATGAAGTGCCGAAACACAGTTCAAAACCAAATATTCATCAAAAAAGTCTAATGGTATCATTTTTTGGTGGTCCAGTGCTGGTATTATCCACTACAGCTTCATGAACCCTGGTCAGTAGATTACAGTGGATGTCTACAGCAACCAATTGGATGAAATGATGAGGATGCTTGTGACTAAGCAGCTGAGATTGGTCAATAGAGCAGGCCAATCCTCTTGCAAGGCCATACTTGACCACATGTGACACAAACAACACTGCTTAAACTACAGAAGTTGGACCTGGAAACTCTCTGTCTTCCACCGTATTCACCAGACCTTGCACCAACTGACTACCACTTCTCCCAGGCTTTGGACCACTTCTTGCAAGGAAAAATATTCAATTCTCAACAAGCTGTGGAAAAACTCCTTTTGTGATTTCATTGCCACTCACTCTCCAGGCTTCTTCGCTGCTGGCATAAACAAGCTACTGTTAAGATGGCAAAATTGTGTTGATAGTTTAGGCACATACTTTGATTCATTGTACTGGTTCTTGTTTGATTTGAAATCAGACATTTCTTATGTAATGACCTAATACATCTAACATGCAGCCAGTTTGAGAACCATTTGCCCAAATCTACGGGTCCTTTCTGGTGCTGACATTCTACGGTTGATGCAAATTATCTAATTCAGTCAAATAGATGTAATACTTTGTGAACTGATTGCTTCTCTTCCAATTACCTTCAAACAGGGACACACAGCAATCAGAAGTGTGGTAGCTCATTTTGAGCAAAAAAAAAAAAAATCCAACTTTAGGGCATAATTTATAGAATTCTGTATAAAAATATAATCTCAAGATTGTATAATTATTTAGTTATGAGAACATTATGTTACTTTCTTTTAGTTGTAAAATATACTCAATTAAACAAAAGTTAGTCTAAAGCATTTTGTTTAAAATTATTATACAGGAAATTTTCTAAAACAAGAAAATTTTCCTGATTATTACTTTTGGTAAATAGAAGTAATTTTCATTATATTTTATAATTGTATTTTAGATAATTTTTTCCATTTTCAATATAATTTCAATAAAATATGACTGAGAATAAAAACATCCCCACACTTTTAGTAAAAAACTGATTATTCTATAGCCATGGTAATAGAGAACCATCTGAACCAGCTTAAATACGTCCAGCTGATCAATGACAATTTGCTTCAGTGAACTTGCTTCTGAAAGTCAACTAATCTGTGACAGCCACATGCTTGGAAGTCAGACAGCAGCGAACAGGTCTAAAGCAGAGGTCAACCCTTTCCTGCCTCTGTGACCAACATGACTCAGAACAAACTTTCTCCCTAAAGCCTGTAAGATCAGCAGGTAATTTCCCTCAGTGAAGTTGTGCCTAGACAGCATAGCTCTCCCTTATGTAAGCAAATAAGAAATGCAGTTTTGTGGGTTTTTTTGTTTTGTTTTGTTTTTGAAATACTGAGTGGTAATCTTGTTTTTGGCAAAAGCAATTTTTGGAACTTTATATTTACTCCAGTGTGCATTTAGTGGAAAACTTCAATGGTATATACGCCCTGAAATGTACTTGCATGGCTGAGAGATGATGTGAGAATTTATTTGAAAAGTTTGGCACGTGAATTATAGACAAGCACATTCTCAATTTCCTTGTGATTTCTCTTGAGGCTTTATCAGAGTGTTGCTCTGGAGGATAGTCCTGAATGAATTGAAGAGGCTATCCTTGTTCCTCTAAGAATCTAGATTTCATCTATAATGTATACTTTATATGTGTATTTTTTTCATTAGTGTGAAATATGTAAGCAGCCTTTGGAAAATCTACAAGCAGGTGACAGTATTTGGATTTATAGGCAGACAATACACTGTGAACCTTGCTACTCTAAAGTTATGGGTAAGTGTTATGCTCTATAAGGAACTTTCACTTTTGTTAACATTAATGAGCATTTAGTATTGTTGAAAATTATGTATTTCAATAAAGTAAAAATATTTTACTAATTATATTTTAAGAATTTAGCTGCAGATATTTATACTATGGTAATATTTTGTTTAATGGTATAATGTCAGTCAATTTTCATATTGTCTTCTGGTATTAGACCAGAAATGGATACAATTAAGCAAAGAAACTGCTTATTTAAAAATTTTTTCATTTTTTTCAAACAATAATAGATCTTCTGTGCTCAAATAATTGTTTAAATTGAAGTCCATATCAGTAAATGACCTTTTATACTTGCACTTGAATACTTTACAATTTTTTACCTAATTTGGTTATTGTACTAAATGCCTTTTAATGTTACTCTTAAACGGAAAACTTTTAGTTAATTCTATATAATTCTATATTAAATATAGCATCTAAGTTTTTTTTATCACTTTAAGACCAATGTTACTATAACTTGGACTCTTAATTAGCATAAATACTGTGAGAAAAAAACACTGAAGACCTGTATTTTTAACTAACATTTTATATAAACTAAGCATGAAAGGTTTAAAGGCTGATTTAAAAGAGTTGCACAGTACACTGTAAATTAGCAAAATAAAGTCCTACAAAATTTGATTGATATTTAAAAGCAAGTATCCACATTTTATTTGTAGATTCAATAGTAACTAAATAGAATAAAGAAAATGATATTGAAAAGATGGTCAACAGTACCTGTGTGAAAGGTGTTTTTTTCCTGATGTCTTATTGGTGTAGTGAATGAAAGAGGAACATTTGGGATTCCTACATGGGATACACAGTATGGAATTTAATGACAAATAATGTGATATTCATGAGCTACTGGGAGACTACATCTGGAAAATGCTCTGAAAAATATTCAGAAACCCACGTTCCATCAGGCTGCAGAATCAATTACAAGAATAAACCTAATTATATTCATACTTTCCCTTCTATTTTCTGCTTTCTCCAGAGAATTCTCACATTCGCTTTTCTTTCTAATTTAGCAGTCTTATCATGATACAGTATTATATCATGGGTCTTGATGTGCATGGTGGTAGCTCTAAAACTTTTAGTATCTTAGAAGTCCATGATATGGCTTAGGGGGTGTTGATACCAAAAGACTCAGAAGTCTTTGTGTCTTCCTCCTTGCCAATGTATGCTGCATAGGCATTGCATTTTTTATAGTACATGTACATTGTCAAGATATGACTCTTTGGCATCTCATAAATATGCATACCGGGCATCTGGTACTGCATATATACAGTATGACCAACAGCCACAGTGATGAATTCTGGAGTAGAAGAATAAGCGGGATCCTTAATTCATTACTACCCCCTGGGTGAATAATTGTTTTGTAAATTTTAGTGATTAGCTTGTTTTTATACTGAATTTGCATATCTAACTGTTATTTTCTTTAAAATTTTCAGCAAAGTGGATTCAATAACTCTGACACATGGAAATCAAGATGAAAAGCATTCACTGAAAAATTAAAAGTTAAAAGTTTTATTTTAAGAATATGTAATCTAGAAAAGCTTTTACACTAAAGATCGACTTGTATAAAATTAATTCTGCCATTGCATAAATAATCTCATTGCCTTCTATAAGGTGGTACACATAAAAAGAACCATCTGGTATCTGGCTAGATTTAGCAATAAAACGTTCAAATGGTTCCCATTACTAGTGTCAAAGGAATGATGCTCATGACAGGCAGTGAGCATTGTCACTCAAGCCAGGTCCATCCCGGCTCTGTATGTTGGTTGTGCATCATGGTTTCCATCGTAACCAAGTTTCTCATTTTCTCACCTTTATTTCCCTGAGAATCTAGATTCACAGACATTTTTGACATCCTGACAAGCTGTTAAGGAAGCAAGATATACTTTCTTTATCTGCAAAAGAAATGCTAATAGAAACTTTCTTATAAAGTTTGGCAAAAAGATGTTAACATAAAAAGTTGTATGGACCTCAGAAAATCATTTAAACTTTCCAGATCTCTGTGCCATTATTTGTAAAGTGAAGGACATTGAACAAAATGATTTCTAAGGTCCCTTTTTGCTCCCCAAATTCTCTGATTCTAAAGCAAGTTTTAGCTTGCTTTTTAGAAACATATCTGTACATGTGTTTGTTAAGCATAATGAACTAGATAGAACTTATAAACAATTTAACCTTAGAGTCATCCTTCAGTTTAATCATGGACATAGGGTTTAGAAACTATGTTTTAAAAACAGAAATGGATTTATGGGTAATAGGTAAAATCATATGATATGTATAGTTTACATGTTATAATTGGTTAAATTTTCTTTGCATGCATTTAAAAATCTGGGTATACAAGTAATCTATGAGAAGTGATGGTTATGGACTACAAAGACATGTTCTTTAGCATGTTGCATATATTCATATTGTATAACACTTTATGTTTACAGAAGGTTTATAAAAATAAAATAAACTATCAGTTACGTAGAATCTTTTTGTGAAGTGTCTATAAATAGTCACTGACATTGATTTTGTCCATTACATTGATCACAATTTATTATATTCTCTGCTATGCTGGTTAACTTATTTTTTTTCATTGCTTAAGCTATAGGTCTTATTTTTAAAGAGCTTTTTCTGAAGGAATTGGAAATTCAGTAATCATGTGAGGAATTAGTAGTATTAACATTGAGAAATTGAACTTATAAACTATTTTATATGCACATTTTATAAGCAACTTTTTATAGAAAGGGACTTATGGAACATTGAGGTGGGGGTGGAATTCAAGAGAAGTTTTAAGGCAGTTGCGAAAAACTGATATAAACTAGAGATACTAAAACATGATCATGGATTTTCTGAATGTTGATAAATTCAAAGAATTATTTTCCTTTATAATAATTTCATGCATCTGTTCCTCTTAGAGATTGGTTCACAAAGTGTTAAACACAAAATGCTTATCAAAATACAGCAATGTATAATTGTTGTCCTTTGGAGAGAGAGCCAGGAAAAACAATTAATAATAATTTGATATTCATTAATTCATGCTTGATGAGAAGCAGTGGTAATTGAGCCATATGTTTTATTGTTCTTTTATTACATGCTATCAGAGTGGATCAAAAGAAATAATTTTCTTAGAGTTGAAATTCACTGCAGAAAAGGAAGGATGAAATGGTATCCCTCCCTTTTATGAAGTATATTAACATCTCAATGCTTTTGTAGTAATTAAAATCATCTGAATATTATTTTAAGAGTATAAAAACCTAAAAGGAACACATTTCTCACTTTTCTATAGCTGTTTAATGGGCCCTCTCTTCCACAATAATGTATTAAATCAAACCAAAAGCTGTTGTAAAGATGGCATGGATATGGAGTGAAGAGAGAAGGGCTTCTGATTCATCAAGATCACTTCATTGTGTCTGCGTTTATTCTCACTAGAGGAATGGCTGATTCTTAAAACAATTTAGAAGATATCATTTTTTTTGCAGCCTATTAATTATGTTATGATTGGCATACTTTTCCTGGACACAATTACCTAAATGTAGGAATACTAGGTCCTGATTCTATTACTAATAAAAAGTTGTCTCTAAAAGAGAATTAATTGCTCCATCATGACAATGTCCTTCTAAAAAAGCAAAAGAAAAGACACATTCTCAGAAACTGAATTTATTAAAATTGTATTCCCTCTTTTAATAAGGCCAAGAAATAAGAATTTATTCAAGAAGTAATCTGTACATCCTTAATTGTTTGATTGCAATCACTCAACTAATTAGATATGAGTGATGAGATGGTCCCGCTGTCACTCTTGGTGTAGTCTCTGACTTGATATGATAGAAAAATTTACTATTATAGAAAATTGTGAGTGTTTGGAACATTCTTCCACTCAGCTTGATTCAGAAATCTAGCAAAACAAGTGACTGTTTATATCATGGCAAACTAACAAGGAAATTGATTTTTTTTTTGTACTATTGAATTTACTGGTTACTTTGGTACAAAGTAAATAAATTTCTTTTAGATTCCACCCATTCCATAGTAATAAACAGTTCCCAGAGGCACCCATAAATATCTGCATAACTTCAGCAAGCTACTTTCCTTCTTGGGCTCATTGTCGCCTGCTTAAAATGTTGGGCTTAGAATACTGAATACTGGCTCTCTGCTGTTCCCACCAGCTCAAACATCACTTGGATCTATCAATCTATTCCTGTTACTTACCTTATTCTTAGATGAAATGTTTTGTTAGATGCCTAAGGGTTGTTGAATGTTTCGTATGTACTTTAGAACTGCATGTTGATTTTATCATAACGCAAAAGTCGGGCACCATTCTGACCTTTATTCCTGCCATTTGAGAAGTATGGTTTCTAAGAGATATGACGAAAATGATCAAATGCATGAGTTAGGTAATGATTTCAGTTTTTTCACTGTAAGAGAGGACAGTGAACATCATCATTGCCTTACAAATGCCACCTGGGAAGAATCTTTTAACTTCATTTCCTCTGCATTCTTTTTGATATATTCTTCTCATTAATACATTTCAATGCCTAATTATTCTAGGCTCTGTAGGAAAAAATGCATGATTTATAATCTAACATCATTCATTCATTTGTTCTGTTATTCGATAACTTAAAACTTTTCTTTAAGGACATGCTATGTTCCAGGTCCCAGAGATGACAAAAACAGCCAAGGTTCCTGCCCTCATGAAACTTACATTCCAAAGAGGGAGAATGGAAGAGCAGTTTGAAAGTCAGAAACCAAACACAGTGATTTCTGAAATTGTTAAGACCTATGAAAGAAATGAAACACAGTGATGAGGTGAATGGATAGTTTTAAAAATAAGGTGGTCAGGTGAGGGGGTAATATTTCAAATAAAAAATGGTCTCTTTTGGAGAATGTTCCCTGTGATGATGAAAAGAATTTTGTATTCTGCAGAAGTTGGATGGAATATTCTGTAAATGTCAATTTATATGACGAGTCCCAGAGCTGAACTGCAACATGTAAGCATCTGTGCTTGCAAACTGACTAAATTCTGCCTTGCTTCATCTCTCTCATGGTAAATACAGTCACTTGGTCCATTTGAGCTACAATAATGAAATACAATAGATTGGGTACCTTATAAACAGCAAAAATATATTTGCCACAGATCTAGAAGCTGGGAAGTCCAAGATCAAGGTGCAGGCAGATTTGGTTTCTGGGGAGAGGCTGCTTTCTGGTTCAAAGATGGGACCTCTTGCTGTGATCTCACATGGTAAAAGGGACAAGGCAGCCCTCTGGGGCTTCTTTTATCAGGGAACAATATCATTCCTAAGGGTCCCATCCTTATCATCTAATTACCTCCTGAGTGCTCCACTTCCTAATACCATCACATTGGTGATTAGGTTTCCAACATACGAAGTTTGGAAGGACACAAACATTCAGACCACAGCATGCAATAAGGAATAGCAATGTATGCTAATATTCTGGGTTTTCCCGACCTCTTCTCCTATGATGCACTCCACAGATAGCTAAGGTAAGTTAGAACTTTGCCAAATGTTTTGACATGGTATAAGAAGAGTCAATAGATTTCCAGCCTGCGATATTTATTCCCTCATTGCTATTACATAAGCAATTAGCCAGTAACATGTGTTTTAGGATTTTGTTTGAGAGCACCTGATTTCTAACACTAGTCTCTATGTAAGTTAGGGCACAACTAAGTGGCTATAACAAAGAAAATCTAAAATAGGATGGCTGAAAATAATATAGAAATTTTTTTCTCTTTCTCATAGCAAAACAAAAGCAGGATTTGCCCATGAAAATGTCCAGACAATATTGCTGCATTGCCATCTTCTAGTATCTCACGATCAAAGCTGGCTCACCAGCTCTATACTTGTGTTCCTGACTTAGAGAAGAGAGAAAAAAAAAAAAAAAAGAGTATGATGAAGAAGCTGCCCCATTCCTTTCACTCATATTCAATTTGCCATTCATATCCCATTGGCCACATCTAACTCCCAGAGAGGGTGTGAAATGTAGTTTCTAGTCACATGCCTACTGATACATGTTGAGGGTTTTATTCTCAAAGGAAGATGGGGATGGATCATAGGAATTGGTCATAGTCTCAGCCACTGAGCCCTGGGGACAAGGGCCCCTGCCTGTCCCCTGTGCTAGCTCATCAGTGGGTGATACAGCCCATAGCCTCCTATGAAACATCTCTTTGTGTACAAAGACACTGTGATTAGTTCCCCACAATGATTTTTAAGAGTGTCGTTCTCTGTTGAACAAAGGATTTAGATCTATGTGGTCATTTGAGTATGATTCTGGCCTGATGCCCTCAATTTACAGCATCTGGAGAGGAAGTGAGTTGTGGACCTGAGACCCTGGCCAGTTCCATGATATAAGCAGTGTGTCAGTGGAAAAGCTAAGGTTGGAACCCAGCATACTGAATCTCTCTCACTATATATGGGGTTTTTAAATGAATACAATAATCTAAAAATGATCTCACTAGAATAGAATACAGTGGCAGACTAAGCCTCACATGCCAGTCTTGTATTTGGATAAAGCAGTACTTTATTAACTTTTAGAATTATAGTGACAAACTGCTAACTCCTACTTAACTTGTGGTTTTTATTTGTCTAGATCAATTTTATGCCATACGTTTGCAAAATAAGTTCTGTCCTAGCTTGCATTGGAATAGATTTCTTCTTTAACGAGTTACTTTTTGTAATCTGCATGTGTCATTAATGAATTATTAAATTTACAGTTCTTTTGGGGCCCATTTAACATGAAATGCTGTAAAGCATCAAATCCTGGGACCAAATAAAAATTTTCCTAAAGTTAATATGTATTATATCCATTATATGCCTCCAACTTACTATATTTATCACCATTCTAAAAAGTATATTAAATTAATATCTACTCCTTTAAAATCCATATTATTTTTTTCCATATTTTGCTATTTTGATTACACATTCTAATATTTTCTCTGGAAATGTAACTTATTGGTTACAATTCTAGACTTGTTTCCTTTAAATGTGGTTCCCTTTTTCACTTTTAGGCTTTCCTATAACTATTTTTGCCTTACTTTTGCATGTGGAAATATATTCACAATGCACTTCTGCAAAGTTTGTGGGTCCACAAGCCCATCCCCACTTCTGACATCAACTCCAGAGTTGTTCAAGGGTCCCCAAGACCACCATCACTTCTGACACAGCTACACGTTTGAGAGGTCTCCAAGACCACTGTCAGTTTTGATAATTCACTAAAAGAACTCACAGAGTATAACTCTGTTATACTCATAATTACAGTTTATTACAATGAAAGGATATAAATTAATGTCAGCTAGGGAAGAGGAGCACAGGGCAGTGTTTAGGTGACACCAAGTGCTGAACTTCAGTTGTTCTGTCTCAGTAGAGTTGTGTGGGCACCACCTAGTTCACCCAGCAGTGATGTGCAACAATTTGCACTGAATTGGGGCAATCAAGAAGGTTATCTGAGCCTTGGTGTCCAGGGTTTTTACTGGGGTTTGGTCTTGTAGATATGGTTGACCACCTGCATGGCTGACCTTAATCTCCAACCCCTCTAGAGGTAGAACTGATACTGTATGGCCCAAAGTCCCTACCATAAATCACATTGTTAGTGTACAATACCTGGCATGGCCCAAGGCCCCCAGGTAAAGGAAGACATACTTAGCAGGCAGGACATTCCAAGGGCTTAGACATTATCTTCTAGGATCGTCTAGGAGCCTAGAGAAAAGCCAAACCTCTCCTTGGACAAGGTTAATCCTTTTCTACACAACTTTCATATCAATAATGTAAGATTTGTAAATCCAGAAATGCTCAGGGTTCAGTCTCATAACAATGCTACATTCAAGAGGGGTACTTAGACTCTTAAGATGTAATTTAAAAGGATGCTATCTTTTACTAGTGCCTCTCCAAGGGCAGTCAAAAGGATCTAAACACATACTCTACAACCACTTTAAGTAACCCCCTTTCCTCTTCTATTTTTCTCATCCCCAGCCCCAATCCCCACCCCAGAAGCCCCATCCTTCTCTGCCTTTTCTCATCACATTTGTTCAGTAGATTGGTTTAGGCTTAAATTCAGCACAAAATTACCCTTACCCTTTAGGAAGTGAGAAGAGGTGGGAAATTGGGCTTACTAATGCAGATTTTCTTTGATGGGTAGGAACATTGGGAAAATCAAAGCATATGCCAATGCTAATAATTTTTTGACATAATCTTAGCTTCTACTCACTGGGCATCAACTATGTTTCAGGCATTTTACATACCCGTGTTTCTGAATCTAATACTTCACTTTTTCAGAGAGGTCACAACCTGGGAAAATTTTCAACAATTGTTAAGTAAAGGCAGAATCGTTCAAGAAATACTATAGGAATATCCTGAAGTACTTAATTCCCTGACAGTTAATTATGGTAATGGAAATACAAACCACAGGAAGAAAAATTAAAATGTGTAAGCATCAAAATATTCAGCTTCAAAGATTTCTTTTTTTCCTTTCTTTATTATTTTTTATTCTTATTGTATTCTAGCTTAATACTGGATAGTTAATTTAGGGAGACAAAGGGGAAAAAATCTAAGGGTTCTACCAAATTTTTCTTTTCTTTTCTTTTCTCTCTCTCTCTCTCTCTTTCTCTCTCTCTCTTTCTCTTTTTAGAGGGGGGGGGGGGGTCTTGCTATTTTTCCTAACCTGGTCTCGAACTCCTGGCCTGAAGCAATCTTCCTGCCTCATCCTCCTGAGTAGCTGAGATTACAGGCGCAAGCCACTATGCCCTGCTCTAAATTTTAACAAACACAAAATTTTAAAATGCAGGCATATTGTATCTATATGCAGCTCCTTCATAAGGTATTGAGAATTCTATTCTGTCAATTCTAATATATGTGAAGATGCTTGAATCTATTTAGAAGTTTTAATGCACTTTCTTTAGTAAAGAAAAATAAGATAGAAAGAAACCTTTTTCACTATCTGTGTGTCTTAATAGTTCACCAATTCATTTGTTAAACTGTTTATATATGTGTGTCAGGGTGAATTAAAACCAAATTTGAAATACACTTTATAGTTTATTCTTCCAGCAAAAGAAAGCAACAAACCTTACTTTCCCACTTCTGTCACCCTCCACTCTCCCATCCCTACCCTATTCCCACTTAACTGCAGCCTCGGGAGACTGATGTAGTTAACGTAGGATGTTTACTATTTTATATTTACTATGTTTATATTTTTAGAACATAGCACAATGTCATCAATATATGTCCGAAATCAGCTGTAATTCCTTAGTCTCCTCAAATATCCAGATAGTGCTTACATTTCCCAAATTATGACACAAATGTTCTCTATTTTCGTTTGCATTATGATTCAAACAATTGCTATACATTGCATTTGCCTAATACGTTCTTGTCTCTTTTAGTAGGTAAGTTCCTCCTCCATCTCTTATTTTCCCCTTGCAATTTTGTTGTTATTGGAGAAAGAGGATAAGGAGGAAGAGGAGGAGGAGAAGTTAGATCACTTGTCTCATAGAGTTTTTTTGCAGTGTGTATTTTTTCATTTTGTTTTATATAGGTTGCTCAGTCCCTCTATTTCTATGCCTTGAGATGTGATCATTTTCAGGTTTGGTGGTGGTGGGTGTGTGTGAAGACTGCTTAATCAGGGAGATGGGGTACTTTCATCAGAGACATATATAATGTCTGCCTCTCATTTTGTGATGTTAGCAATTCATTAGGGATTAGAAAATGTGATGTTATAATTCTATTTTTTCTTTTTCATTTATCAGCCAGAATACATCTATGAAAAGATACTTTCTCTCACAATAATTTGGTTACCCTGAATTTGTATAGAAAAGGCAGAATGAATGCTTTATGTTTTATTTATCAGTTTTCAAAGTTCTAAGTCAAAGCCCTCATATTCTCCAAAGGTGATCTGGATATTTAAGTATCATTTTGAACTCATGGATTTAAATATATTTGATGTGTGTCAATCCATGAATGTTATTATCCTTATTGCTACTTAAATGGTCCCATCTTTGGACAGTTGGGAGCTTATTCAGGTTGGCTCTCCAGTCCTTTTGACACAATCTTACTAGTTTTTGTTATGAATTATTAAGCTCATCTAGTAAATTTCCTCCCTTAGACCTCCAATGAGCCCCCTCCTTTTTTCCCCAAGATCACTCTTTCTTTTAAAGGAAAATGGTATTTAGAGACCACAATCTAGACACTAGGGTTACTCACTGCTATTGGATTTGTCAATATCTCTATGCCATTTCAGTGGATAGTGCAAAAAAGTAAATAATTTTTTTTTGCTAAAAAAGATAAATGGGTTAATACTGATATTCCCATTCAATTCATTTCAGGATTCTAAGGTTAAACTCATTGATCTTACTAGACATCTATTTTTTCCCATGCTATTAATACCAGTCATCAGTGACACAAACATAGCAGTCATTTGCTTGTGCATACATCACAGTGCATACATCAGAGCATCAAAATAACCATATGAACACCACTATCAATGACATATTTCTGGTAATTTCTTCAACTCAAAAGTATATCAGAAAAAGGATGGAATCTGAAAACTGTCAATATGGATCATTCTTTCTTAAACAAAGACTAACTACATGGCTTAAACATATTTACTTGGTGTTACTCAGGATCTGTATTAAAATGTTGAAATACTGCAGTTTGTGTGGAAGTCCAGCTCAGAAGGATGCTAGAATTTTCTTCTCAGAATTAGCACTTTGTAATTCAAATGACATACAAAAATATCTGTAGCTAATTCTTATCTCTTCTGTGCATTAACCAGAAGGATGACATATTTACAGAGAAACTCTTCCCCATGTGACAGGACTCACAATGAGTTGGTCTCCCTCCACGAGAAAGGCACAGTGGGGGTCAAGCCATGCCCGATTATGCCACAGTTCGGTCTGGTATCCCTGAACAGTTACCATAGACACTTTGAAGTATTGAAGTAACAGATGGTAAATTTAAAAGAACAGCTTTTTAAAATTTAAAACAAGTGCAAATGTAAACCTCCCTCATCTCCTCTATTCTATTCTTTGCCAAAAAAAAAAAAAAAGGGAGAAAAACATCACAAGTATGATTCTGAGCTGTTTATTTTAAAAGTATCATTTATCCTAGATTTCAAGATCCATTACAACTCATACTAAACAGTGGGGTATTTTTTTTGGTAAGCCAATGCCTCATTTTTATCAGCTTTTCCTAGTTGTTGGCCAGCATGTGGCAACAAGAGTCATGAGGCCACAACTCCTCAGAGGCAGCAGCCGAGAGGCAAGCTGCCACCACTGCCCCACTCACTATTCCAAACTGACACAGGACATCAAATCACTATCTCGGAACGAACGGGAACATTTTGCGTCTTTCTTTTATGAGCAAAATGTTTTATATAATTTACCTTTTTGTTTTTACATAAGAGAAAGAGGTTTAAAACCATGGTAATGTCCTCGTCTTCTCCGAGCGGGGATGGCATGCTGAGTAAGCAGTCTACGGTGTACGGTGCTAGAGGCCCAAGTTGAACTGTCGCTGTAGCAAGTGGCGAGAGCACACATCAGACATCTGTGAGTGGGGTTAGGCTGCACTGCTTAGTTGTTTTTTAAAAGCAGATCAAGAGTGTAGACTTCTTTATCAAAATGATATTCAAAGTTCACACTTTGAGCCACCCACAGACCCTGTGTCCAAATATAACCATGTGAGAAATAAATAAAATAAATAGATAATACTCTTCATGGGCAAGGAACTGAGAAGGAGCATAGGACTGAAGCCCCGGGACTGCCATTCTCAGTATCAGAAGTACCAAAGGCAGTGAGGATACCAGTTCCAAGGGCCACGCAGAAGTAGGGTGGAGTGGTGAGTCGCTCTCCTCCCTCCTTTCTTTTGCCCCCACCTCCACCCCAGGAAAAGAGGCAGGAAAGAAAAAGGTGCTGCCAATTGCTGCCCAGAGCTACAGCTTATAAGAGTCTGAGTGCCAAGGAAGACAGCGGGACAGACTCAATCTTTAGCATCAAGCCTAGCCAAAAGTCATCTAACTCTAAACTGTCCCAATGTCGTGGTGAAGTAAGAGCCCTGAGCCATCAGAAGAGCTGGTTTTGGACTGTGAGTTCTAGGGGCAGTGTTGAGGCAACCACAAAACCTCTGAATAGAGAGGAGGAAGGGAGAGAAAAAGAAAAATATCACCAAGTCAAAGACGATCTAAAAACCCAAATTCTAAAACACACAAAGAAAATTAACACCAAGAAAGACAGCAAGTAAAATCAAATATTGAGAAATAAAATCATTTTAGACAAAATAAAAATAAAAGTGCCATTTTAAAAACACTTTAGAATAAGTACCTTTGGTGTTATCAAAGGGATACATAAAGCAGTAGCATCATTCCAAATAAACAAGGGACATCATACAAAAATAATTTAAATAATTCAAAGCTCAGTAGGCTGAACAAACTCTAAACTGGAATAATCAAACTAATGTGAATATATTGAGTGGTAAAACTAAGGAATTCACTATGAATATAACAGAGAGATACAGAGAAAAAAATCTGAAAGATCATTTAAGAGATATGAAGGTAGATTGATATATAGATATAAATGAATGAACACACACACACATGCACACACACACACACACACACACACACAATCCCAGAAGAAGAGGAAAAGACAGAAGCTTCAAGCAGAAAGATAAAAATTGAGAATCTTTAGGGTTGATGAAAGACATCAGCTATCAGGTTAAAGATATACTTCAGATAATAGTAAATGCTCCACTAGACACATTATAATGAAATAGCAAAAACACAAAGATATTCTTAAAATCTATTCAGGAGAAAATACAGATTTACAATTAGATTGATTATTGCCAGTGGATACCAGAAGAAATAAAATTACATCTTTAAAATTCTTAGGGAAAAATCCATCTATCCAGAATTTTATATGTAGCTAAAGCACATTCAAGGATGAGGATAAAATAAATACATTTTTCCACAGAGCTTTACTGAAAACAGGTAAAAAAAATTTTTTAAGGGAGAAATAGACCAAGAGGTAAGAGAGAGGTAAAAAAAAAATGAGAGTATAAATTAATTTTTTAAAAGTTACCAATTTAACTGTTAAAATAATTATTTGTGTGTGGATGAATGTGTGCTCAAAAACAAGTGAAACTAAAACGGTAGGCAACAATAACAAGTATGCTGAGGAAGAAGTGCCAATGTATCCAAAAGTCCTTGTTCTATGCATACAAGGAAACAAATCAAAAATTTAAAAAATTTATGCTTGAACATGAGTCTTAAAAACTAAGTATAATTGCAAATAACAGATATAAAATTTGTAGCTTTTAAACCAGTAGAGGGGGAAATGAAATATATAAATTTATAAATCCAAGAAAAGATAGAAAAGAGGGAAAAAAAGGAAAAATAAGTGTAGTGAAAGAAAATATAAAATGTTATGATAGACATAAGTACACAAATATCAGTGATTACAATAAATGTAAACAGACTAAATTCACCTAATAAATAACAGAGACCATAAAATTGGATCATAAAACAAAATCCAATATATGTACCTTATGTAAATCATTCGTAAAACAAAAGAACATAGAAAGATCAGATTAAAAGTACTATCTGAAAGAAAGCTGAATTAGTAATATTAATATTATTAATGTTAGGTGGAATATATTTTAAGGCAAAAAGTCATTATAGGAGATGAAGGGAACATTACATAGTAATAAAGGGAACATTCTACAAAGATTATATAAATCATGAATATGTATGCATAAAATATATAAAATAACAAATATATATTTTTAAGTATACATTACCATGACAGAAAATTTAAACACTTTTTCCTTAGTAATTAATCAATAAATTAGTAGGACTATAGAAGATTTGAATTATGAAAGTAAGCAATTAGATGTCAAACAAATATATATGTTATATATCTACATAAATAAGTTTAGATAAATGCTATTTATATTTATATAAGTTATATATGTGTATATGTATCCTTCACCTAACAAATAGAATATATACATACTATTCAAATACATGTGGAATATTTCCATATATTCATAGTATACTAAGCCATGAAAGAAGTCCCATCAGGCCGGGCGCGGTGGCTCACGCCTGTAATCCTAGCACTCTGGGAGGCCGAGGCGGGTGGATCGCTCGAGGTCAGGAGTTCGAGACCAGCCTGAGCAAGAGTGAGACCCCATCTCTACTAAAAATAGAAAGAAATTATCTGGCCAACTAAAATATATATAGAAAAAATTAGCCGGGCATGGTGGCACATGCCTGTAGTCCCAGCTACTGGGGAGGCTGAGGCAGTAGGATTGCTTGAGCCCAGGAGTTTGAGGTTGCTGTGAGCTAGGGTGACACCATGGCACTCACTCTAGCCCGGGCAACAAAGCAAGACTCTGTCTCAAAAAAAAAAAAAAAAAAAAGAAGTCCCATCAAATTTCAATGAATCAGATTTATGCAGACCATAATCAATGGAATTGAGTTAGAAATCAACAGTAAAGGATGATTTATATATATATATATATATATATATATATATATATATATATATATATACAAACACACATATATATGCAAACAAGAATTATATTTTTAAATTACACATGAGCCAAAGACACATCACAATGAATTTATAGCCAAACAACTACACAAAAAAAGAGATGCCAATATTTATGAGAAGCAGCCAGAATATTTAAGGTAAATTTTAGCCTTAAGTTTGTTCAGTAACAGCGACAACTTATGTAAAAACTATTGTAATAGGCAGTACTACACACTAAATATTTCCAGTTCTTCTTCAGGTTATATGATATAATTGCATACCTCTATTCCCTCAAAGTTATTGATAGCCGTTGGTCAATGAAATGTGAGTGGAAGAAATTTTTGCCACTTTTAGCCAGGAGCTTTATGAGCTAGAATACAGTTAACCAGATCTTTTTTTTTTTTTTCTTATCTTGGCAATTATAGAAGCATGGAGATGGAACTTCCTTTAGCCTGGGCACCTGAGCAAGACTGAGACTTTTCTGAGCCCTGAGTCCCTGATGTCCTCTGACTCTTCCTGTCTGTCCCCAGGTGCAGTGCAGCAGTAGCAAAGGGACTGATTACCACCATCTCACTTTCAAGTTTGGCTTCCACAGTTATTCTCTGGATTTCTGTCTTCTACAAGCTGAATTATTTTAGATTTTCTTCTTTCAAGCTGCATTTGCCATATATTGGCCTAATCACCTAGTAAGCTTAATCCTTTAAAGTTACGCTCTATTGTCTGTTGTCTTCTTTGTCTCTAGTTTTCCAGTAGCATCTGAAAGCCTTCAGACACTGTTTTCCATGTACTAATAAAAACTGCTTACAAATACCATCAAATAAAACCCAAAGAGTGAAAACAGGCTTTAAGCTGGTTATAAAGCTGAAAAATGCCCTCTGTCTTAATTCTCCTTGTCCTAGTAATTTGACTAGACCATTCATGTTGGAGCTTTTTGCATTCCGATTTGGTGAAGACAACCACAGCTTTCATAAAGTATTCTATGGTAATTGACATGCATCTTCCTTTCTGAAAATAAGCAAACAAACATTCCTGAAGATAAAAAGAACATATCTATAGTCATGATGACACAATCCTTCTGACAGTTTTATAATCATTATCTCTGTGAAGGATCAAAGATGAGGTATTGTAGTTGAAACAAGGTCAACCCTTTATGATAATTGTTATTCTTTTCTGAAAATCAGTTATGTGCAGAAACCATGAATAGGCACTCATTGAAGGTTTGTTTTGAATAAACTTGCGGCAACTTCTTTGAGAGTGATTTATAACTTCTAGAATGTGATGACTTGGCAATGAGAATGGTGCGCTATTTTCTGGGTGCTGCCTTCCACAGCAATTTATTCCAAGAGTCATGGCCTTGCACCTTGTCAGTTCCTTGAAGGAGAACCAGAGGATCCACTATCATAGTATGGTCTATTGCCCTGTAGTGTCATGCAGACTTTCGAATGCTATCTGGCTTGGGTTTGTATAATAACACTTCAGTGTGATTACCATTTTTTTGCAAGGGAGTTTTATAAAAGCTCTGTAAATTATTAAAGAAAACTAACTCTTTTCAATTAAAGAAATTAAACTCTACCACATACACTTATAAGATGAGAGAAAAATTTGAGAAAAACAAGAATATAGATTGTTCTAGATCCAAGTATTTTCAAAAGTTCTAGAGCAGACATCAAATGTGAGGGTAGTATAAATTACCATTTTTTTTTCCCAGCAAGACTCAAATCATACCAAATTTGTTTTCTCTTATAAAGTTAAACTTTGAAAGAAAATTAAATATGCTTTTAAATATGATAGTATTCAAGGTTTAAGTAATCTTAGGCACTTATTTTCAAGAGGAACAAATCTTGTTCAAAAATGTCTATTTGGGAAAGAATTTATAAAGAAGACCCCAAAGGCAATCACAGCAATAACAAAAAAAATAAATGAGACCTGATTAAATTAAAAAGCTTCTGAACAGCCAAGGAAACTATCACAAGAGCAAACAGACAACTTACAGAACGGGAGAAAATATTCACTTACTACACATCTGATAAAGGGCTGATAACTAGAATCTATATAGAACTCAGGAAAATCAGCAAGAAAAAATCAAACAACCCCATCAAAAAGTGAGCAAACAACATGAACAGAAACTTTTCAAAAGAAGACAGAATAATGGCCAACAAACATATGAAAAAATGCTCAACATCTCTAATCATCAGGGAAATGCAAATCAAAACCACAATGAGATATCAATTAACTCCAGTGAGAATGGGTTTTATCAAAAAATCCCAAAACAATAAATGTTGGTGTGGATGTGGAGAGATAAGAACAGTCACACACTGCTGGTTGGGACTGCAAACTAGTGCAACCTCTGTGGAAAGTAATATGGAGATACTTCAAAGAGCTACAAGTAGAGCTACCATTTGGCCCAGCAATCCCATTACTGGGCATCTACCCAAAGGAAAAAAAGATATTCTATAAAAAAGGCATCTGCACTAGAATGTTTATAGTAGCACAATTCACAATTGTAAAGATGTGGAAACGACCCAAGTGCCCATAGATACATGAGTGGATTAATAAAATGCACTATATATATACCATGGAGTATTACTCAGCTACAAAAAACAATCGTGATCTAGTACCTCTTGTATCATCCTGGATAGAGCTGGAACCCATTCTACTAAGTGAAGTATCACAAGAATGGAAAAACAAACACCACATGTACTCACCATCAAATTGGTATTAACTGATCAATACTTATGTTCACATATAGTAGAAACATTCATCAGGTATTGGGCAGGTGGGAGGGGGGAGGAGGGGAAGGGTATGTTTACACCTAATGGGTGTGGTGCACACCATATGGGGGATGGACACGCTTGAAGCTCTGACTCAGGTGGAGCAAAGGCAGTATATGTAACCTAAACATTTGTACCCCCATAATATGCTGAAATAAAAAAAAATGAAAATTAAAAAATGTCTATTTGTTTTGGGTAAAAATGTTTCAGAGTTTGAAAAATTTTCTGATTTTTTTTTCACTTTTGAATCTTAAAACACTTCCAAAACCAGTATTGGATCTATTCGGGTCTGATACACGTTGTGACACTGTTTCTTTTGAGTATGCTCGTGATATTGACATTTGAAGAACATGAATGGCTAGAAACGCAAAACACAGCAGTGGTAATTTATGCTGTTTTTGTCATCTGCTCAGAAATAAGCATTGAATGAATAGCCATTGTACTGTTAAAAATGTTGTACTAGCACTGGCAACATTGTTGATCTTGGAAGCTTACTGTTTTCTAATCTGTGCTTGGTGACCTTTAAAGTTTCAGTAATATTTGCTTGTTAATGAATCAGACTTTGTTCAAGGCTTTCCAGCTACTGATTTTACATTAGTCAATAGTTTTTATTTATAAGCCACAAAGACCAGAGCAGAGTACTCTGCTAGGTGCTGCTTAAGACCTGAAAAGAGATACTACAGTTTAGGAGCTTGGACTCTTAAGTTAGACTTCCTAGCCTCAAATCTTGGCTCTGCCACTTAATGGCTGGGTAACTTTGGGCAGTTTGTTTGATTTCTCTGTGCCTCAGTTTCCTTGCTTATAAAATAGGAATAATAATTACCTTAAAGTGTTGTTTGATGATTAAACACGTTAATAAATGTAAATGACTTACAGAATTCCTGGCAATTAATAAGCACCAATAGCTTTTAAGATAAATTGTATTCTTTCTAATGCCAATGGTAGACATGTGAGCTATTCATACAAACAAAACAAACTGACCACAGAGGAAATGACATTGATTAATAATTAGAGCTGGGTGCTGTATTCTGGTTCTCATCCCATGAGAACTGCTAAATAATTATCACAATGCTTGCCCTAATGCCGTACAGCCTGATGAGGAGAAGCAAATGAAATAATGTGCACTTTCTTTTTCTTTCTTAGAGACAGGGTCTTGCTATGTTGGGCAGGCTGGCCTCAAACTTCTGGGCTAAAGTGATCCTCTCACTCTAGCTTGAAGCATGCACTACCATATCCAGCTGAAATAATGTACACTTTCTACATAAAGCCCTCCTAAAATTTGTAGCCAAAATAGTTCCTTCTTGATTGCTCCCTAAACTGTTGATTTGTGTTTTCACCTTGATACTTATCACACTAAGTCTTGTGGTGTAGTTAGTTGTTTACGTGCTTCTTTCTCCAACTAGATAAAGTCTTGAAGATGGCGACACTGTCTTACTCATTTTTTAAAAATCATCTAGCACTGTGACTTGAACATAATAGATATGTAACAATTGCTTATTAAAAAGGGCTCTTACAAGCATAGCTTGACAGATCAACAAAATTATTATTATTACTCCTACTGTTGTTATACAATAACTACTACTATATGTGACTTTATAGGGTATAATTACATGGGTTTGGAGCAAAATAGAAGTAGTGGAGTCGGGTGGGGTTAGAATGGAGCAACTCACACAAGGTGGTTTTTATGAAGTCTGGCTTCATATATTTTTGTTTTCTCTTTGCATTATCTACTTACATAATTAAAACACAACACATTAGATGCAGTAAGTATTTTTCTAGCTTTTAATTAGGTCAGATGTGAAATAATCAATTATTATGGGATCTGCAAAAAGCCTCTAATCTTCTGATGTTGTTACCACATAATAAATGAGACTGACAGACATAACTAATCAAGTTTTTGTTTAAATTCCAGCTAAAACTTGGGGAATGGATTATTTATTTATCTATTCCTTAAAAAGATGTCAATGTTTCTTTGCTATGTGCTAGACACTGTACTAGGCACTGCTCATGGGCAGTGGGACTTAGAGTATTCCAATTTTTTCTGTATGTATAAACAGGATTCTCCGTTAAGAGGCATAAGAATCACTCGAACATTGTAGTTCAAATCAACTTAAAAACACAGTTGGGGAATCCTTGATCTTAGTTTAACACATTAGGTGATTTTCTTTTCTTGCAGTAATTGGATCTATGAACTTGAATTAATGTAGTGCTCATATTAGGATATGTCAGCTGCATTGATTGAAAACCTACATTTAAAACATACGAGGCTTACTCTAGGAGGACTTTTACTCTAAGGCAAAGGGATAAGGAGTGGCTGGGTCACTAGAAACTGCTGAGAACCATCATTTTCATGACTGAACTTGGGCAAGTAACCTAACCTTGTTAGCTCATCTGTAAAACTGGGGTAATAACAGGCTGTTTCCAGATTCCTGTGGGGAATTATTTTTATATATTCAAGAAGAAACTATGCTGCTTTTGCAATTCTATTCATGGATCAATTTGATGTCCATAGACACTATTAAAGATATATGTAATTCACTATTGTGACTGTAGTTCTGAAGTGTAATGAATAGGTCCTACTGAAGAAATATGTATTTCTTTATCCAGTTTTGAATGTGTGATATATGGATGTTTCTCATTATTTTATGGTGTTTCAAATGCATCCTTAAAGCATAAAGTTTTTAATGAGATATGCACTTTCATTTTTCACATCCTGTTTGTAAGCCCCTGAAATCACCTATGTGATTTCATTTAAAATAAAACATTTTAAAATTGAGCAACTATGCATGCAATTTCTTTCAAAACACAAAGCTTACAAATTTGCATCAAAATAAAAAAATCAAGATTGCTTAATTAAAACCCTGACACCATCAACCCCTTTAATTATGTGTTAAAGAGACTGGTATCCTGGGGATACCAACTTAAAATCAGTGTGCATTTTGAGTGTCTCTGGTGTATGTACATGTGCAACTCACAGAAGGGAAAAAAGAGAAGCTTTAATAGGAAGCAAGAACATGATTTTAAATTTCTTCGGACGTGAATAATTTCACACTTTTAAAACAGATTGCAAGAGAGCAAATTTGTCTTTTCAGAAGAATAATGCAGATAGAAATGTAAAACACAATGGTTCACCTCTTTTCCATGTCTAAATTGCAATGAGTGCTTTCTTTTTAAAGAACAAAGATTTTTTTTATAATAATTGTTACTCAGAAGGCACAGTGATATAGCTTGAATACTGGTTGCTGGATGTATTCTATAGACCATATGAATACTGGTTGTTGGGTGTATTCTATAGACCACATTGGGTAAATGGGGGAGGAGAAGGTTGTTTATATTTCTCTTTCTTTACAGTATATAAATTTTGCAGTAAAATGACTGCTTTTCTTCACATCTTAATTCTTGTCGTCTTCACTATTACGTGCCTATTTCCAACTTCTTTTGCTAGTGTAGAACCCAGCAGCTCTTTGTTCTCATTGTGTCTGTCCTCTCCTTTTCTTTGTGTGGCAGGGATACTGCTACCCGCATCTGCCACTGAGCATGCGGAGAAATCCTTCAATAGATTCTTTACTTAGGACTTTCAGTAGTATTACTCCACTTCTCCAGGTTTTACTGATAACCAAAAAATCGTAAAGATACACTGAAACTTGGAAAGGTGATGGGTGATACAGGTGGTTAGGTGGTGGACTAGCAAGCAGGGACACAGCTGGGGAAGATGAGGGGCAGGTATCACACCAATGTATCTAATTTATAGACGCTCTCACCAAGCACGTTAAATGTAGAACATCCACCCCGCACACGGAAGCTAGAGATGGAGATTGACAACTGAGAAGACACAATTGTTTCTGAGTAGGAAGGCAGAGAACCACGTATCTAAAACCAATAGATACAATGTGCTAGCAGTTCCTGAGGGATGTGGTACATTGTCACAAGATTGGCAAAAAGTCCCTGAGCAAGAACCATCGCCAGATAATGTTAATATATTATCTGAGTATGAGAACCAGTTCTGTGGGCTTTTCTCACAAAATCTCCGGCTTTCCTCTGATTGTATTAAACACTCAAAATGCTAAGTCAATATTAACTGCATGAAACTTGATTCAATTCTTCTGCTTAAAGGGCTTTTAAAAAAATAAAAAGCAGCTAAGAAATAGCAGGTTTGCAGGTGAGATCAGAGGATATTGGGGAAAGTCCTGAGGTTTTATGTATTTTTTTCCTCCAGCAAATCTGATTTTAATAGCTCGTAAATTATTTGACAGATGGAGCACGACACAATGTTACTCATATTTCTCCCCTTCAGGATTGTTGCCTGTTGCGTTCACTGCTTGGACGGCCAGTTCTTAGAATGGCGCCTGGCACAGAGTAGGTGCTCAAAGATCTTTAAAAAGCAATTCTTGTTTTATTGCGGCAAACAATGGTGGTAATAGAATAGTTCAAATTTGACTATTTTAGAAAAAAACTTACGCGAACACTTGGCTGTTTAGCAGGTGGCCACTGTCCCTCTCATAGTGAAAGGGATTTCTTCCTATTTCTCCCGGGCCTTCTTTCTCTCTCCCACCATTTTGTTTCTGAATTATCAATTAGTGTAATAGATTAATAGCACCGTCCCAAGGCCTTTCAGTTCCACGTGTATGCTTTTCGGTTTTTACAATAACGATCCCCTCCCCAGCCTTTTCGTTTTCTGTAGGTTTCATTAGCTAGTGGCTAATAGATACAGTGAGTGTTCTTGGAAGGGACCCAACCAGCGGGCCCGGTCACTCCTGGGGGAAGGCAGGCACCTGCGGCGGCCACCGCGGAACCCCGCACCTGGCTCGGGGACCCGCGCAGTTGGCTCCCCGGGCTGCGGCGGGAGGAAGCGCCGTGGCGGGAAAGTTCAGGCTGGGTCCAATCAGGCACCCGGGGCCAGGTGGCGCGGGTGGGTGCGGGGGCCCAGCCCCAGCCCGCGCCGCCGGTCCCGCCCCCTCGGGGGCGCCTGTCCCCACCCCATCCCCGGGGCCGGCCCCGCGCCCCGCCCCGCCCCGGGGCCGCGGCTAAAACCCGGAGCCGCCGCGGCGCCCAGGGGAGCGGAGGGGCGCACTGAGCATGTGCAGAGCGGCTCGGGCCCGGTGCTGATGCGAGCGGCCGGCTCGGCCCCGGCGCCCGCGCGGTCGGCCCCCAGGCCCGGGCGGCGGTGAAGCGGCCGCAGCCTCCCCGCGGGCCGAGCAGCCGGCGCGCGCCTCCCGGCGGCCGCGGCGCCCCCGGGGCCCACGATGATGGCGGAGCAGGTGAAATGCGCCTCGGCGGGGGGCGGCTCCGGAGCGGGCTCCGGGCCGGTGGTGAACGCGGAGCTGGAGGTGAAGAAGCTGCAGGAGCTGGTGCGCAAGCTGGAGAAGCAGAACGAGCAGCTGCGGAGCCGGGCGGCCAGCGCGGCCGCCGCCCCGCACCTGCTGCTGCTGCCGCCGCCGCCGCCCGCCGCGCCGCCCCCCGCCGGGGCCTGCAGCCCGTTGGGTCCGCGGAGCCCCCCGGCCGCCCCCACCGCCTCGGGGGGCCTGGGGCTCGGGCTGGCGCTGGGCTCCGGGGGCGGGGGCGGCGGCGGCGGCGGCGGCGGCTCCGGCCCAGCGTTCCCCGGAACCTTCTGCCTGCCCAGCCCGGCGCCCTCTCTGCTCTGCAGCCTGGCGCAGCCCCCCGAGGCGCCTTTCGTCTACTTCAAGCCGGCCGCGGGCTTCTTCAGCGCGGGCAGCGCCGGGCCGGAGCCGGGGGCCGCGGGGACGCCGCCGGGGGCAGCCGCCGCGCCACCCTCGCCGCCCCCCCACGCCGCTGGACGAGGTGGAGCCGCTGGACCTGGAGAGCGTGGCCGCCTGGCGGGACGAGGACGACTACACCTGGTACTGCCGGGCTCCGCTCCCGGCCCCCAGACCCCGGCCCCGGGGCCCCGGGAAGCGGGGCGGGGGCGGGCGGGGCGGCCTAGCGAGTGTCGAGTCGGGCGATGAGCCGGGGCTTTTCACCAAGGCAGAAACCTGTTTTCTAATTGCTCCCAGTGGAGATGAATTGGTTCCCTCCATCTGCCTTGTGTTCTGCCATTTGATGACTGGTTGGGTCCCAAGCTCCTCGTTAGCCTTAACTGCAAAATCCATGTCATCATGTCTGGTTGCTGAATCCTGCTCTTTTTCCCAGGCTTTTAAGGGGAGTGACGGGGGATGGGTAGAGGTTGGCCCCTGCCGCTGTTACTATTCTTTCCTTCCAAACGAACGCTGCACGGGATTTGGGTGCTGCCCCTGCTCGGGTGGCATCCGAAGCCGCCTGGTGATGGATCTCTCCTTAGAGAGAGAGTCGTTCTTGCAGTTTGAGTTCTACAGTCTGTGCCCTCTTTCGCTGCCTTTTCATTGATATTTTCTTTTCGGAGACTGACTTGCTTTTTAAAATGCGATGACCTCACTGGCACAAGTAATGGTGTCGACAACGAGGGCTTTTCAGGGAGTGGAGTGAATAGGTTGAAGGCACTTTTTTTTTTTTAACCTAATAACCAAGGAACTTTCTTTAGTTTTAAAATTAAACTGCAGATTGAAGAAAAATGAGATTAGAGAAACCTCATTTTCTTAGAAGCTTTTTAGGTTGGTTATCGGAAACCTTGAGACTGACAGCATTTATTCAGTTGCAATCTGGTTAGCTCTGTCTACTTTTTTTTTTTGAATGAATAACTTTGGGGGTAGCCATCCAGTTCCTTTATTATGTAATTTTCCTACTTCATGCTCATGGAGTAATAGTCATTTCATGTCCGAATGCTGGTTAATTCCTAAGTTTTCCTGGTCACTAGACATAGTGGGATATGGTCAGATAAGTAGAAGCTTCAGAGAACGTGGAAGTTGGGGTTCATGCCAGGAAAATGAACAGCATTCATCTCTACATAGCAGTGGGATGAAGAATAGTTGTAGGTCTCCTTTTTTCTTAGGTCCTTTTGTTTAGGACCCTTCTTATTTTGCCAACCTGGGTTTTCCTGCCTTTGTGTTCCTGTTGCATAACTGCACAGAAGGGCATGGGAGATGGCGAACATTACTGATTTCCTCTTGGGAACTACTGTGTTCCTTTATCCTTACACTTTTATGTGAGAACTTTAACTGTAAAGTACATTAACTAGGTGGTTTGATTCAAGAGTCAAAATAATAATAAACCTTTCAGAGGAGTGTTCATCCTCCTCCTCTGTACCTTTTGGCAGCTGTGCAGGTAGCTCAAGTTGTAAAAATCGAACAACTCACCACTTTAAGCCATTCTTTGAAAGCTACACCTTTATCTTTATAAAACCCAGGCTGTATTGTAATCTCAGTTTCGGCGTGAATATGGGACTGGAAAATGCTCTTAGGTTTTGGCTAATAACTGTAAGCCCTTACGACACTTCCAAATTATTTCGGATTGATTTAGTCCCTGTTTGGTCTTTTTTGATTGGTATGTATGTAAACAGTGGAAGGAAACTTGTTTGTATTTTTGATGGGGCAATATATGGGATAAATCCCATGCTTTAAAAAATTAATGTTTTCTGATTTATTTTGTAAGTGTGCTAGATTAGTAATCTAATATATCTGTTCTTCTTTTGAATGGATTTATACCGTATTTAGTTACCGTTAACTATTGCTAGTATGTCAATATTTAGGCTTTCCTTTTATAGTTTATATTTAGTCCAAATAGCACTGAAATAACTAACTTTAACAAAAATCACCTACTTAGTGGGATTACCATTTTAGCCCTTCACATGATTTGAAGCAAATCAGAATTGATGCATGTTCTATTAATTTCAATCATCAAGTAGGTAGGTGAATATATCAAATCAATGCCTTAATGCTTTACAAATGTTTCTATAGACAAATGCCAACTATTTAGAGTATCTTCATCAAAACAAACCTAGAATTAGAATCTCAGGTGGAAAAACGAGGAGGGATCATTAATCTTACTGGGATGGACTTAAAAATGTTAAGGTCCCCTGATTTATAGAAAATTTATCATTACATTTTATACATTATTTTTGAATTGCAATAGTTTGGCATATTGATGAAAAATAAACAAACAGGGTTTAGTTTTTAAAGTTTAACCCATATGCTAATGCTTACAAAGCACTCTGAAGTGCCTTTATCCCTGCAAACTATAGTGTCCCTGTCATGTGGTCTTACAAATAGAGTGCTTTTCATTTGGATTCCCTGATGTTTGCAGGATGGCAACTTATTTTTATTTTTTATGTTTATTAAGAAATAACTGGAGTGGGTATATAGTACCTGATCATTTTAAAAATATTAAAAACTAGAAGTTTTACATTTTCATTAAGAAAAAGTTGGTATAAAGTCACAAAAGTCCTCTCTTGTCCCCAGTCCATTACCATGACTCTGAATTATTTCCATTAACACTCTGTAGATCCTTCAAGATAAAGAACATAATTGTACAAATCATTATACAAACATATATACATCAGTTTTTTGAATACCTTTCATTGAACGTATTTTGGACATCTTTGTCTATGCACGTAGCTCCACCTCTCCCTGTAACAATTGCAACATTGTTAAAATAACAATATTAGGGACCAAGTTACTGTTCACTGTATCACCTACAATTTTTTATGCATTTTTGTGATTTCATCCTAATGGTTTAAACAAAATTGATATTTGATTATTTAGAATAGTACTTTCTGCTAAAATGTCATATCTTCAGACAAGCTTTACAAGTATAAATTAATCATTGAATATTTTGGAAGTTCTTTCATGTAACTATATGTTTTCTAGTGAAACCTTAGGCCAGTGGTCCCCAACTTTTTTGGCACCAGGGACCGTTTTCATGGGAGACAATGTTTCCATGGACCAGGGAAGGGGGGATGGTTTTGGGATGATTCAAGCACATTACATTTATTGTATGCTTTATTTCTATTATTGTTACATTGTAATACATATAATGAAATAATTATACAACTCGCCATAGGTTGGGGACCTCTGCCTTAGACTATAATTAATCCCCTTTTATTAACAGCTTGGACAAAATTTGGATCAAAGATCATGTGTCCAAGGAAAATCATGAATAATAGAAGTAATATTTGTTTGATGATAGGTCATTAGTGAGTGATCAGTCAGGTCTCTTAGGTCTTTTTGTCTTTCTGAACAATTATTTAACCTATAAGTAGTATCTTCCTTTAAAAAAACAAACAAACAAACAGAAAAGCCCTTAATGTAAAAGAATGTGTTCTGCTTTTCATTTTGATGAAAAGCGTTGAAACAAAGCAATTTTCTTATTTCTTCAAATATTTCTCTCAACTGAATTTAAAGTGAATTTAAATTGCATTTAAAGTTGCCTGCTACAATTAAATGTCTCAGAAAATGAAAGTTGATGGCAGTTCCAGAACCTTAATTCTGAAGTCCAGTTATTATGGCCCTATAGTAAAACTTCACACCATGCTATACTGGTTCCTTAGTTATCTTAAATAATTTGATAGCCTTATCTCTCCAGAAGACCATAGGCTAGAAAGTAAAAGGGGAAAGTCTGAGTATCAGAAGCAAATAAAAAGCTCAATAGCACTAAAATCTTGGTGCATGCAGGGGATACGGTAAGACTAGATGATTCCAGTCTTTGTGGAAGATGATTCATATTTCTGTCCTGGTGTCCACAGGCTGAGAAGCTCCAGAGTACGAGCAGAGGAAGTCAGATTGGTATGAAGTGGCCATGCGAGCCATTAAGTGCATACTAGACTTTCTTATGACCCTTATTTGAATGCTGAGAAGCTCTGAGGTGAAATGACTTATGCAAGCTCTTCCCTGTAGTAACTGAAAGAGTTCAGACCAAAATTCAGGTTCTTTATACAGATTCAGATGTGTTTACACCATTGATAATTTTTTTTTCGACAAAACTAGATTGTGACCCATTAGTGAATTATAAAGTCAATTTCGTGGATTGACCTGCATTTTTTTTTTTAATGAAGTGCAGGAGAATAGAAAATCAGTGTACCACATCTTACAATACAGTGCTTGTCTTTGTTAAACTTGTTTCACTTTTACACATGTAAGATATTAAATGTATTTTTGTATTATGGTCAAGGTTAGAAAAATTCCAGTTTATACTGTTTGAAAGCAAAATGGACTTGGAGAAAACAGATGGAAAAGCACTGCTATCTGAAGATAGTGTAGTACTCTGGGGTAAGTCAGGTCTTGTATACTTCAACCAGGAAGACAGTTCTATGTAAGAGAGTGCCAAGTTAAAAACGTGCCAGCCAATGGACAGCACAGTCATATAAAGAGGCTTTATTTTAGTGCAATAACAATTGGAATATTGAGGCTATGTAAAGAGGATGTGGAAGGATTTTAAATTTGCTCAACTGGGAAAGACAATAGAAAAGTTGTTCATTATATGAGGAAAATGGTGATATGTACAAATTAAGGAAAATTTAGTGAATGAGATATTCATCTTTCACATGTAATACCAGGACCCCAGACATCTGGCTAAAATCATTGCCAATTTTTCATCAAAGCTGTTGAACACCTTGCGCTATACATATGGCACAGCTAAATTAGACCACCTAAACGGTTTTTTGCATAATTGATTTTCAGTGAAAAGACCAGAGGGTGCTTCACTTTCTGACAATGCTAATTGAAAATGCACAATGTTTTCTAAGAGCAAATGGAGTTGACTGAAGTATATGAAGATGTGTGTTTTAAATGAGTAACTTTGAAACGCTGAAGTAGATAGAAGTTTAGCTCTAACTGGGTTGGGTGTGGTGGGGTGGAGGGAAAGTTTGCTATAGGACAGTTCAATAACTAAAATTTGGACTCCAGGTATTAGTAGCTTGGTGATGCTGAGTTTTGCAGTGGCTGTCCAGTTTGAGCCTAGCAAGTGCTAGTGAATCCAACACTGTTTAAGAGAACTAAAGATTGGTTGGTTGTGCTTATTAGTCCTGGTGTGTTAGCTTTCCTTAAAATAAAACTTGTGGTGATTGAAGGCTCTTACAATTATTTGTCTGAAAATTACCACATATTACTTGTCAGTGACAGGTCTGCAAATATATATATATATGTTGTATATATTTTGCTGTACTATTTGTTTTTGTATTATGTGTAAAAGGATGACTTTAGAACCAAATGTTTTCTTGAGAATAATAGATTTTTTTGTGTGTGTGACAGTTGTAATACTTCATTTGAAACATTCAGGGTTATTATGGTGGGCTTTGTATTTTTGACCTCCCAGTGTTATCACATATATTAAGTCAGGGGGTCCGGAATGTGACCTGTTTGGAAAAGAAGGGATTCTGCAAGAAGGATAATAATATCCAGGTGTGTGAATTTGGAAGCTATTTAAGAAAAGTTAGTGTGATGTTTTAAATGGTAGTTTTTCTAATATTTGAATTCTGAAGTTTTAAATTAAGTATTTTAAGATATTCTTGCCAGATTCCAACATACCCATTAATAAAACTATTTAAATTGAAAGAGTAGTTTGTAAATCACTGGGAAGTATGTTACAGTAAGGATGCACACTTGGATATTGTAATTGTTACTTGCATTGTAATGACTTGCAATGTAAGGTGATTTTTATGACTCTTCAGAAGCTTACAACTATTTAGGAGAAATACAGATGTTTTTTACCTTAATAATTTTGGAGACATGTTGTACTCAAGGAGTTCACAGCTATGTAATCTCTGTAACTGTCTACCTTTTTTTTTTATTTAATTCTAGTCCTAGGCCAAGTCATAGAAATAGTAGGCTCAAAGCTATCCTGGACACACTGTTTGGAAACTGACTCTGAAAATGATCACTTCCGTTTTAATGTGATAGATTTGCATAGTTTTATCAAAAAATACAAAAAACAGTGTGTAAGTAGTTCAAAAAACTTCTCTCTAGCAAGGCTTATTACAGAAAGCAGTAAAGCCTCCTTCGTACTACTGAGCTCTTTACGTAGGCATCACTTTATACTCTTAGTAGTTGTTTCTTTTGCTCTTTATTTCTAAAGTCTTTATACTTTTATCATCTGAGACATCTGCGGACTTGTTATGGAAGATGAAGACTTAACTTTCTTCCCTTTTCATATGGTTTTTATAGTTTTTCTTGTATATTTAATTTTTTCACTGTGATTATAATTTATTAGCTGAGGCTTGTTAATTGTATGTTACATTTATTTCTTTCTAATCCCTTTGTTCCTCCAAGAGTTAATAATGACCTCTCTTTTGTCCTCTTTCACTTTCTTTAATTCCTTATCACAAATTATTTCCCCAGACACTCAAATGGAGTCAAAAAATTCCTCAATAAGATCACACACATTTAGTAATAATCTCTTAAGTCTGTTTGTAAAAATTTATTCTGTAGTGCTATCCCTTCCGAAACTCTTAATTTCATTGCTCCAGGCTTTACTCTTTGCTCCTTAGGCTGAATTCACAGTGCTATTGGCATGGCAACTCTTTTAGTTTCTTGACTATGTTGGATCCCATATTTCTTAAATCTTTTGTCTTCATATTTCATTTATTCTCTTAGGTGAGACACGGCCTCCCGTAGCTTTCTGAGAAAGGGCATGTGCATGAGCGGTATACTTTGAGATTCTGCATATTCTAAATGTCTTTGTTCTACCCTCACATAAAATTCATACTTGGGCTGGGTGTAACAGTCTAAGTTAACCTTTCTGTTATGCTTAAAGACATCTTTCATTTTGTTCTAGCTTCTGTTGTGTTCTGGCTATTGTGTGCGCTATGATTTGGTTACCTAATCCTTTGTGACTTTTTCTTTAGCTTTCTTTATCTCTAGTATTTTAAAATACATGTGTGTCTTAGTGTGATTCTTTTTATGTGTTTGGTGTGCTGGACACTTGGGGGCACTTTCATTCAAGAATTTCATGGCCTGCCTTCATCTCTGGGAAATTTTCTTGCTTTTTTTAAAAAAAAATCTTTGTCTCCACTTTTTTTTTTTTTTTTTTTTTTAACCACTTGTAACAGTCAGATGTAGATCAGTCCACCTAGTGCAATCATTTAATTTTTTTATCTGTCTTCTCACATTGCTAATCTGTTTTTGTTTTGCTTTTGGGAGACTTCTTCAACTTGATGTTACAAACCATTTATTGACTCTTATTTTTGCTTTGATTGTTTAATTTTCCAAGAATGAAGAAACTTACTTTCTTTTTAATATCTTTTTTTTTTTGTGAATGGAACATTTTCTCTTAGATGATATCAATTATAGTTGCATTGGATTTTTCATCTATTTCCTGCATTGCTTTTCTCCTTGGTTTTTATATTTTTCCCCTCTACTTTTAGTCTCAGTGTTTTATGTAAAAGGAATATTCTAAGATTTGGTGTCATTGGATGTCTGTTTACACCTAAAGGAAGTATTGAAGCTGATCTAAAGCTTTTCATGGGTGCAGCTATTTGACTAGTGCAGTTTACTAGCGATTAGGTGGGCAGCCAGTGCAGGTTTTAGTATCTCATCTCTAGGTCTTCTTTTGGGTGCATCTGTTTCTCTTGACATAAATCTTCTGTACTCCTGGGAGATATAAGCAAGGCATTCACTTCTAGGAGTGTAAAGAGAAAAATGAGGCCACAGTTCCAACCAGTCAGCATGTGGACATTGGTTTAGTCTCTGGTTCAGTAAGGTACCTCACTCCTCCTTCAGTTAAGTTTGATGTGCCTGAAGTCAGGGCTTCTCTGGGTCAGCCTATTCAGATGGTGAGTCTCTGGTCTTAGGTTGTGGTGGAGAAGGGGCAGTAGGACTGGCTGTATGGGTTACAGGAGAGGATCTGAGATTCCAGTTGTTTGTCCCTTCTGTAGACTTTCAACTGAATTCCCTGCTTTTCAGTATCGTGATCATGTGTACATTCTATGAAATTTGGGGTCGGGGTGAGCTATAGTACCAGTTAGTGGACATGAATGATGGGGTATGAAAGAAAGCCATGAACATAGCAGCGTGGGTCACTTAGGGACTGAATGTGCCTGTGGAAGTGAGAACTGCTTTCGAGTGTGCTGTGAGGCCCTGTGGTCACGTGAAAGAACTGCATCACGTAGGCCTTAAGAGATTAAGGGCATCGTCCTGTGGGGTTCCCCTAAAAACAATATATAAAGACTCTATCAAAAAAAAGTTGGTGGGATTATCCGAATTCCAGAGGCAAGCTGGTTGGTGGAAGCTTCCTAGCAACAGAAGAGATTGTCAGTTGTCCCATAGGATGCTGGGGGTAGCGGGCAGAACTGTACTTCAGATAGTAGCTGAGAGGTATTTGAGAGCAAGAAAAGAGTCAGAGACATGAATTTGTGTGTGTAGTAAACAAAGAGGAAAATTAGTTAACTCAAAGTCTAGAGATGAGGAAATTCTGCAGTTGACTAATTAGTGGCCCACTCACATCAGGGCTGTGGCACCAGCTTCTCTTCACATACATGGTAGATGAGAGGTCTGAGTCCCTCATCTTAACACTGAGGGACAGGAAGCAGTGGGTCCCTGTCTTGTGACCTTTTTTAAGAGCTGTACTGAATTGTGATTGACATATAAGCTGTACATTCTTAAAATGTGCAATGATAGACCTTGACATATGTATATACCTGTGAACCCCTGACCACGATCATGATGGTGAACAGGTTTCTGCACTTCAGGTTTCCTTGTGGTTCTCTGTGTTCCTTCCCTCATCCTGCCTACCTCCAACCCTGCAACCACTGGTCTGTTTCCTGTTGCTATAGATTAGTTTGCATTTTCTATAATGTTATGTCAGTGAAATCACATAGTATGTACTCTTTTTCATTTGTTTGTTTTTGTCTGGCTTCTTTTAAGCCAGATAATTATTTTGAAATCCATCTGTATTGTTAACACGAATCAATAGTTCATTCACTTGTATTGTGGGAACTGTTAGATTGCGTGAATACAACCATGGTTTGTTTATCCACTCATCTTTTGATGAACATTTGGATTGTGTTGAATTTTTTTAGATATTACAAGTAAAGCTGCTATGAATATTTATGTGTAAGTCTTTGTATGGACACATGCTTTTTTCTCTTGGGTAAATACTTAATGAGTTGAGTGGCTGGAACAGAGAGTAGGTGTGTGTTCTTAAGAAGCTGCCAAACTTTCTTTTCTGAAGTGATTATGCCATCGTACACTTCCATCAGCTCTGTATGAAGCTTGCAATTGTACTACACGCTCATCAACACTTAATTGCTATGGCTAATCTTTTTAATTTTAGCCATTTTAATAGCTATGTGGTAGTATATCATTGTGGTTTTAGTTAGCTTTTCTCTAATGACTAATGAACATCTTTTCATATACCTGTTTGCCATCAATAATTGGTGAAATTTTTATTGAAATCTTTTGCCCATTTTTTAACATTGATTATTGAGTTTGCAGAGTTTCTTACATATAGTCTACATAAAAATTGTTAGATACATGATTGGCAAATATTTTCCTCCTGATCTGTGGTTTGTCACTCATTCTCTTAGCAATGCCTTCGAAAGAGCAAAGTTTTTACTTTTGATAAAGTCCAAGTGATAATTTGTTTTCCTTATGAATCATGCTTTCAGTCTTAGAAATTGTGTCTAAGAAATATTTCCCAGCCCAGGGGCAAAGACTTACCTATGGTTTCTTACAAATTTTTACAGTTTCAAGTTATACATTTTTGTCTGTGCTCTATTTTGAGTTAATTTTGGGTATTGTGTGAATTATGGATCAAAGTTCACTTTTATGCATATGGATATCCATTTTGTTCCAGCACCATTTGTTCAAAAGACTACCTTTCTTTATTAATTTGTCTTTGTACTTTGTTAAAAATCAGTTCTACATATATGTGTGGTTCTATTTCTGGACTATCTATTTTTTTCCATTGATCTATTTATTTTTATGCCATGCTAAGCTGTCTTCATTACTGTAGCTTTGTCATGAGTCTCAATCAGTTGTAGCTCTCCAACTTTGTTTTTTAAGTAGTCATTTGGCTATTCTAGGATCTTTGCATTTCCATATAAATTTTAGAATCAGCTTTTACATTTCTACAGAAATGCCGGCTGGAATTTTGATTGGGATTTTGCTAATTATGTACATCAATTAAAGGAGAATTGACATCTTAACAATATTTAGTTTTCTGATCTCTAAATGTGGTATCTCTTTCCATGTATTTGTTTAATTTCTCTGTGTCTTGTAGTACTCAGTGTTCAGGTCCTGCACATTTTTTTGTCAAATTTATCCTTAGGAATCTTATGGTTTTTTTAATGCTATTATAAATGGAAAGTGAAATTTAAAAAATACCAATTGTCTGTGGCTAATATATACAAATATGCAGTTGATTTTCCTACATCAATCTGGTATCCTACAATCTTGCTACTAAACTCATTTATTCTATCTTTTTTGTATATTCGTCAGATTTTTTTTACATAGATAATCATGTCATCTGTGAATAAAGACAGATTTACTTCTTTCTTTCCCGTGTAGATGTTTTTATTTATTGCCTGATTACATTAGCTGAAACCTTCAGTGGGGTTGAATAGAAGTGATGAGAGCTAGTGTCCCTATCTTGTTCCTGATATTAGGGGAGAAGTGTTCAGCATTTCACCCTTAAGTATGCTGTTTTTGCAGATGCCTCCAATCAGACTGAGGATGTTTCCTTCTGTTCCTAATTTGCTGAGAATTTTTATCAGGAGTGGATGTCAAGTACTTTTTTGTCTATTGAGATTATCATATGGTTTTTCTGTTTTAGTTAATTGCTAAGTTATATTGATGTTTGAATGTTAAAACGAGCTTTCATTTCTGGGATAAACCCCACCTAGAAAAGATGAAGTATCTTTTTTATATATTGTTAGATTCAATTTGTTTGAAATATTTAGACATTTTGCATCTGTGTTCATGGGTGATATTGGTCTTTAGTTTCTTGTAATGTGTGTGTCTGGTTTTGGTATCAAGGTAACACTGCCCTAATAGACTGTGTTAGGATGTATTCTCTCTGCTTCTATTTTTTAGGAAGAGTTTGTGAAGAATTGTTTTTTGCTTTTTTGGTTTTTTTTTTGGTTTGGTAGAATTCAGTAGTGAAGTCTTCTGGGTCCAGACTTTTCTTTGTGGGTAGTTTTTTTTTGTTTGTTTTTAATTACTTTTCAGGCCTTTTATTTTTAACCCATTTGTGTGTCTACATTTAACATATATTTCCTGTGGGCAGCATGTAAGTGAGTCTTTGTGACACCTTTAAACATGAGGAAAACCTTGCCCACAAGCCCATCATATAATTTCCCTTCATTTTTTTGTTGGCTGGGATTGCATATGCGTCTTGGGCCTACACCAGTCAGTAGGCAAAGGGGAATGAGCCCAGTGCATCTCAAGGTGTGATCTCCAGACCAGTAATATCAGCATCACCTGGAAACTTGTTAGAAACTCAGCTCCTTTAACCCTACCCCAAACCTACTGAATCAGAAACTTAGAGGATGTGGTCTAGTAATTTGTGTTTTAACAAGCGCTTTGAGTGATTTTGACACACCAAAGGTTGAGAATAACTAGTCTGGACTAACCTTGGGGGAGTAGGGAGGGGTACCGGGTACTGAACAATTTAGGGCTCATTTAGCAAGAAAGGTGGAAGGGGTTATTACCTACATAGATAGGTAATGCATAGTAGGACTGAGACGGGACCTAGGAATATGAATTTTTACATAATTAGTATACTCTTGATGGAGACAGGATTGTGCACCACATCTAGGGAAAGAATGATATATTGAAAATACTATTAAATCAGTTAAAAGAGATATAGTTTAGAATCTTCATCTGTAGCAGGAGTCAGCAAACTGTCCCAAGGGCAAATCAAGTCTGTTGCGTGCTTTGTATGGCATGATAGGTTTTTACATTTTTAAATGATGGGAGAAAAATCAAAAGAATGTGGAAATTATGGGAAATTCAACTTTCAGTGTCTATAAATAAAGTTTATGGGAACACAGCCGTGCTTACTCATTTACATATTGTCTATGCTGCGTTTGGACTAGAACAGCAGAGTTGAGTAGTTGCAACAGTGATCCTGTGGCCCATGAAGCCTGTAATATTTGCTTGCTGGCCCTTTACAGAAAAAGTTTGCCAACCCTTGATCTATAAGAATAATTTACTAAAGAATAGTATATTCCCCAACCATCTTAGATAACTGATAAATTAATCTAATAGGTGGTAGTCCTATCTAGCACAGTAAAAGGGTGAAAAATGTAGTATGTTATTTCAAGAATATGTGCATTAGAATCGTAACTTTGAAGGAGTATTACTTTAGATTTGTAATTATGATAAGCTTAGTATAGCAAGGTCAATGACTAGAGCCAGCAATCGCAGGGGGGTCATTTCCCTTCTCTCCCCCTCATTTTTAGTTAAGTATTCCACAAAATAAACCTTTTTGTACAAGCCTATCATTGAACGTATTCTAAAATTTACCTTAACATAGTATATCAATGAGAGAAAACCTTTATTATAACTTGCAGTGCCTCCAGGTAGTTATTTTGAATGTTGCCCATTAACTGTGTTATGGTTAGATGCTGAAAGTAAATTCTTCCTAAAACATATCTTTTAAAAGCTGCTTGGCTTTAATGAAAAGAAGCACATACCAAGGTTAGTATAGATTTGAGACAGGTGAAATATCTGGTTATTTAAGGGTTCAGAGAATCAACAAACAACTGACTTTCACTTGTTTAGGTTTATTTTTTAAAGTTACAAGTAAGATCTGCCATGTTTACTTCCATTAGCCCAAGTTCACATAAGAGATTCTAATGCCAAAGAGAGAGATGAAAATGTTCGACATGTAAAGAGAGAGAGTAAGATCTTTGGTAACGAAAGCCTCTGATCCCTGACTCTGAAACACACAGTTAAGGGGGAGATCGTTAGACCTTCTGGAAGGTTTCACTGGGCTACAGAAAATGTCATATTCTACTTGGGGATATTTGCCTGTTAAAAATGATTTTTGGTACTTTGAAGTAATCAAATGTGAGTTCTGTGTCTATAGAAGTTGTTAAATACATGTTGTTTCCCCCCAAAGACAAGTACTCTATACCTATATCATACCTATAATGTAGATTTCTTTTTTTAAGGTTATACGTTGGCTCTTCAAAGACGTTCACCTCATCAGAGAAATCCCTGACTCCTTTGCAGTGGTGTAGACATGTCCTAGATAACCCAACTCCTGAGATGGAAGCCGCGAGACGTTCTCTGTGCTTTAGACTGGAGCAAGGTAATTGTGAACGTGTGCATTTGCATTCTCCAACTCTTGCCACTCTCAGCTTTGCTGCTGTTGCTGGTTTTGGAACAGACATTTCAACTGAAGAACCTGTGCAGCTGTTGCATGCAAGTCACTTCACATGTATTACTCATCAGGGCTTCTCCATATAGAGTGCATTTGGTTTTGTGCTTGTTTTAAACCAGATTTTTAGTTTGCTTTAGTTTATATTGTAACATAGGAATGCCTTTTTTTTCCTCTCTATTTTTTTCCCTTTCTGTTTGCAAAATACCAATAAATGGGTCAGTCTTCAATTCTCTGGGGTTGGTAACAAGGTTGTGTGGCTGAATTCTCAGGCGGAAAACTAGGGCTGCATTGGGATCTGAGTGCTGACCTTATTGAGCTTGTTCAGTGTTGAGTTGGATGTGTAAGTGGAAGTCCTAACCTTCATAAACTGAGAAATAATCTTTCTATTATATGTAACATTAGTTAACTTAAGGAGCCCAACAGAAGTTTCAGTAAAAAAAAGAACAGTTGGAAAAACAGCAAAAGGAATGAGTAGTCCTCAGTTCCTTGCTATTTTGATGCCGTAGACTGCTTAAAGCTGTGATTATTTAGGCTTTTGGCTTGTCTCTTAACCTCTTGGTATCTGTTTCATTATCTAGGAACGAACCCTGTTTGTATTCCATGGACCACCTGCATCCAAGTCATACTTGAGCTTAAAAGTACAGACTCCTGCCCCTCCAGACTAAAGAGTCAGAGTATCTGAGGGTAGGACAGGGGACTCTGCACTGTTAAGTTCACTAGTGTGATTCTCGTGCACACTGAAGTCTGAGAATGCTGCCCATGAAGCTCTGGGAGGGTAATGGTTATAAAACATTTGGACATAAGACAAAGTATAATAGGTCACGTTTCTCGAGCTCCGAATTCTGTGACAGTACCTTAAGTTCTTGACATCCTTCATCTTTCAGTGTAAGTGTAATCTTCTGAGGGAGGTAGTGAGCTCACCGTTAGCGGTGAGAAAAGTGAAGTTTAGAGAACTTCAGAGAGTTACAAGGCCAGGGTGATCCTCAGGGACAGAGTCGCAGCCGGGGTCTCCCTAACGCGAAAGACCCCATCCTTAACCAGTATTGTATGCTGCTGTACTGGCGTGGCTGTGTGGAAACGGCAACAGAAATCTGTTTTAAATACTTGGGGAAGGTGGAACTAAAGAGCAAGTTTTACTAACATTTTAACTAACATGAGATAAATGAGTTAACAGAAAGTTGAAGAGCAGTATAGGAACAAAGGCATGCTAGGGTTAAAACTTTGGCCACAGATGCCTGTCCAATAGAGCAGCCATCTGAGTCAGGGGGCTCTGATCTTGGTTTTGTTCCCATTTACCTGAGTGATCTAGGCAGACCGTTAAATCTCTTTGGACTTAGCTCTTTGAAGGGTTGTATAGATCATCCCTAAGACACCTTCCTTAAATAACCCTTGATTTAAGGACTTGTATGTACATTTTAATGGATTTGGCTCAGTAATCTGAAATAAAATTAAAATGAAATTCAGAATTATAGTCCTTTAGCTCAGGAGTCAAGAAACTTTTTCAGAAAGGAGCCAGATAGTAAGTATCTTAAGTTTTGCAGACGATGCAACCTCTGTGACAACTATTCAACTCAGCCACGAATGATATCGATGCAAAAATTAATGAACAACAGTGTTCTTTCAATAAGAGTTTATTTATGGACACTGAGATTTGAATTTCATGTAATTTTTCATGCGTCACAAAACACATTTTTTTCTCCAGTCATTCAAAAAAATGTAAAAATCATTCTTAGCTGGTGGGTTATTACAAAAGAGGAGTGGGCTGGATTTAGGCCACAACAGGCCACAGTTTGCCAACCCCTGGTTTGGCCCATTTGCACACCAGGTAGATTTACATATAAGGCTGATTTTGATAAACTTAATGTAAATCATCCTAATTAGTAGTTGTTTTTGAGATTTTAGACTTAAATGCCTGTTTATCTAATTTTTCTTTCATTACCAAGGGGCTCAGGCAGAATTGTGAGATTGTGAGGACACGAATTGGCATACTGTTTTGTTCATGTTGTAACCTATGTACATTTCAGATAAAAGTTTAAGTAGAGAACTAGTTTTTCAAAACCAAAATTAATCTTTCACTACGTTTGTATACATATCTAAAACCTCTTTTGCTGTGAGACTAAATGCTTTCGTTTCACAGTTCATTCATCATCCATAATCTCATTGAAATAAAGTAACCAATTAGAATAGGCTGTTTTGGATGAAAATTCTTTTTTAAAAAAATTCGGCTTATGTTTCATAAAATAATGTCTGTAATTTAAAAACTACTAGTTTTAGGAGTCTCATAAGAAAAGTATCAGATTCCTGCCCTCCCCTGCCCATGTTATTTGCCCATTTATTTCCCACATGCACTTAACAAAAACTGTGTTTTGGTTTTGCTGTTTACCTCTTTTTAAATTCCATGTCTAAATGGCTGTTGCTTGAGTTTTCAATTTTAAACATTATCCATTGGCCTTCAACTTGTGAAGGTGAAGATTTAATTCTTTTACACCCTCCTCCTCGTACTTTTTCTTTGCATATCATCCCCACATAGCTTTTTACCAACCTAAGCCATGCAGTATTTTAACATTGTATTTCTTTTTACATCTAATTTTTTATTGTTTTGTAAGAGTTAATTGTAAAAAGACTCTTAGTTGCTTTTTTGGTCCTTGTCATTAATTTATCCCCAAACTCTCTGGGTGAACCATCCTCAAGATGGAGACACATAAATCGAAGGGTTTGGTTTTGTTGCTATTCCTTCAGGCAGTGCCCTCTGTTCTTATTCTAATTGTTCCCTGTAACATCTGAATGAACATCTGTCATGGTGGGGCTTCCTTTTTGCTTTACCCCGGGAGCTCCTCTGGCCTCTCTTCAGGGCTGTGTCACCTGTTTTGGAAATGCAAAGACTTCCTTACATTCCCTTCTTTTAATGGAATACATTCTCCAGTTGCTTTTTTGGAGAGTAGAGGGAAAGAGGATATGTGGGAGGTAAGCCTTGAGACCCTTATGTGTCCGAAATGTCCTTATTGTACCTTCACCCTTTCACCCAATAGGTCTTTGGGCTAGGCATGGAATTCTAGGTTAAAAACCATTTCCCACGGAATTTAGAAGGTATTATTTCATCATACTTTAGTTTCGGGATGGCCAGTACCTCTCTCATTCCTGGTTCTCTTATTTGTGACCTCTCTAACTAAAATACTCTGAGTAGTGTAGAATCTTTCCTTTTATTCTTGACATTTTGAATTTCAAAGTTTTTGGTGCTCGAAACTTGAGCTCTGTGAAATTCCTTGCATTATTTCTTTGTTATTTACCCCTCAACACCCCCCCCCCCCCCCCCCCGTTTTCTCTGTTCTGTCTTTTTATATACTCCTGTGGGTCAGGATCTCCTGGATTGATGTTCACATCAATTTTATATTTTTCTCTCCTGCTTTCTTTTCCTGATCTCTTTATATTATACTTTCTTGGAGATTTAAAAAAACTCATCTTAACTCTTCTGCTGTGTATTTAGTGACTTCTATGTGCCAAGTACCATTCTAGGTAATGGGGACACAACAGTGGACAGTACAGATGTTTAAGTCTCTGCCCGCTTTGAACCTTTACCTTCTAGTGTCAGATTTCCACTTAATCCTCCTGTTTTTGTAAGGCACTCTTATACCCTTAAAACTAGTGGCTTTCTGTTTCAGTTTACTCAGGTAATAAAGCCTATATCCTTGATAAAAGCAGGGGAGGAGCAGTTCCTGAGCAGGCAGAGTGGAAGCTCCAGGGCTCCAGTGCTTTCCTGTAGATTTCCAGTGGTCCTCTATTTTTGCTTAACCACAGAACTTCCTACCTCCTGTGGTACTTTGTCTATGCAGTTCCAGGACCTTACCAGGTTCTTACTTGTTTCCCTTGCCTTGGGCCCTCAGAGCAGAAAACGCCAAACTCCAAGACTATTACCTAATGTGTATTTGTTTTTCATTTCTAAGATGTTGTGACCCTCTTAGCCTGATGTTGTTTCCTCTCCTATCCAGTCTTCCCTGTGGGCTTATAAAAATTTATCTGTCACTCTGGTGTGGTTTTACAAGAGATAGGGAGAAATTCCCATTTAATCCCTCATATTGAAAAATTCTTATTGGCTTCCAAGTAAGGCAGTCTTTTTTGAATGATGGTTAATTGACAGATATCAGAAATCAAGGTTTTAACCTAAATTTTATTCATGATATAGTACAAATATTTAGTTGGAATAACGTGAGCATTCCATATTTTAGAAGTTATATAAGTCTATGCATTTTCTTTTTGTTTAGACTTAATTTCTCCCTTGGACTATCAGCATTTTGAAGTAAGAGGTATCTCTGAGCATTTTCTTTGAGCCTAGGGCTGTTTTGCTCCGTTTGAATATAAATTGCTCAAGGGCAGGGACTTTGTTTTGTTGATCACCAGTTCCCTGACTCCTAGAAGGGAACCTGACACTTGATGGTGGCTGTTGCTAAAGTAAGTGAATGTTTAATTCTTTTTCAACCCAATGTCACATTTACTACTGCTTCAATTTCAGTTTTGGTGTTGAATAATTTAGGATTGGTTGGGGTCCTTGTAACTTTTTCCTTACCGGCCACCTCTTACATTCAGGAAATGGCTAGCATCGGTGTTAAGTGTCAGCTTGCTGTATTGCTTCACATTCACAAGCATGTTTACTTTAAAAGAATCAGTTTCTTACACATCTTATGCATTTTGTTGCAGAATGATTAATTAAAGTCCTTAGAGGCTGTACACCTCCCTCCACATATACAGAATTTAAAGATTGTTCACTAAGAAATGCACAGCCATGACTAGGAGCGATGAGATTTGAAGGAAGGGGAAATAGTTATCCTGTTCTCCATTCCTTCTCTCAGCCTCTACTCCTCTAGTTCTTTAATGTAACATTAAATGTAACGGTAGTCACAGAATGTAACATCTGGGGCTTCAGATGACATGCTGCTTATAAGAGCAAATATTTCAGGTATTTGGTTCCTATTTCTTGACCCTGATTTTTTTTTTAGAAGAAAATTCCTCAAAAATTAAAGATTAATTCCGTGGTACGACATAGTTATGAGGAGCCAGAGTGTATCTGGTGGGCAAGTTGGTTTAATATCCTCTTCCTTCTTCCTTATTTCCTCTTTACCCTAGGTCCTTAGCCTCTGCTGTTTCCTTGGCTGCAAGTTAGCCATGGTGGTGACGTAGCCATCTCTCCCTGTTTATGGAGTAAACATCCCTAGGAACACATCTAAGTGAGGTTTTGTCAAGGCTGGTTTCTGTAGGTGCATTTGGCTGCATTTTTCCCCAAACCCTCTCTAACTGGACAATTGCTAATGAGCTCGTTTGGACTGTAACTTCTTGCAGGGCCTCTGTTCCTCTTCTTCCTGCCTGCCTTCGAGATTTGGTAGGGTCCCCAGAAAGCTTTCATGCTCTGATAACTTTGTGGCCCTGGATCTAGATAACAAACTTGGTAAATTATGTGAAAATGTATGGGATGTAGTCAAGCCTTGCCTTGACGTTGTGAGGACAAGCTTATTAAAATCCTGACCTTCTGAAGAAAGTTTGTTTTCCTGAAGAAAATGAGGGAAAGAAAGGGATGTGTGTTGTAAGGTGTAATTTTATAGGGAGATGGCATCTGCTTAATTTTTTTTTAATTTTTATTTATTTTTCTTTTGGGGAGTTGTGAGGAGGGGTGCTCAGTTTCCTTGTTTTTTTTTTTTTTTTGTTGAGACAGTGTCTCACTCTGCTGCCCTGGGTATAGTGCAGTGGTGTCATTGTAGCTCACTGAAACCTCCAATTCCTGAGCTCTGAGCCATCCTTCTGCCTCAGCCTCCCAGTAGCTGGGACTACAGGCACATGCTGCAACACCCAGCTGGGTTTTTTAAAATTTCTTTTTGGTAGAGATGGGATCTCACTCTTGCTCAGGCTGGTCTTGAACTCCTGAGCTCAAGCAATCTTCCTGCCTCGGCCTCCCAGGGTGCTAGGATTACAGGCATGAGCCAACATGCCCAGACTGCTGTGACTGTTGTAAGATATTCCTAAAAGAAGTAGTTTGTCTTCACAATTATAATTTTGCAAATTGGTTAAATGTTTTTTTTTTTTTTTTTTTTTTGTTAAAGATACAATAGGGTAATTATTTTTGGTGTAAGGTATATATAACATATTCCTACACATGACTTAATATGTATCTAATACCCATAATCCTCATGAGGAATATTAACTGACTTGAATCTAAAACTTGTTATTATATATCCCAAACTTATTTTCTTTACCAAACTGATATTTTAATATTCAAATTTTACAATTTATAAGGTCTTATCTATCCTGTATTCAGCACAGGCAAGTTACTTAAGGTTTCTTAGCATCTTTTACATTTGTATTTGTTTTGTAGAGTTGTTATAAAGTAGTAAATAAAGATGGTTTGTAAAGCAGATATAATAAAGACTTAAATATTAGGTCTCCTCCCTAATATATTTGAATAGTGTAAATGGCTTTTTTGGATAAACCACAGAAAGTAATGTTTAAAAGTGAAATAACTGGGCCGGGCATGGTGGCTCACGCCTGTAATCCTAGCACCCTGGGAGGCCGAGGCGGGTGGATTGCTCGAGGTCAGGAGTTCGAGACCAGCCTGAGCAAGAGCGAGACCCCATCTCTACCAAAAATAGAAAGAAATTATCTGGCCAACTAAAATTATATATAGAAAAAAATTAGCCGGGCATGATAGCACATGCCTGTAGTCCCAGCTACTCGGGAGGCTGAGGCAGAAGGATTGCTTAAGCCCAGGAGTTTGAGGTTGCTGTGAGCTAGGCTGACGCCACGGCACTCACTCTAGCCTGGGCAACAGAGTGAGACTCTGTCTCAAAAAAAAAAAAAAAAAAAAAAATGTGAAATAATTAATCATTGGAAATTAAATCTTTTGGCATCTCTAAATCTGTAGTCTGTTGGTATAAAATCAAGTAATAAAAGGTAGAAGAACCTTTTCTTTTCCAAAACACTGAGCACTTTTTCAAGTGTGCAGTCTTACACAAAGCTCAGTATCTTGGTTGGTTTTCCTGTTTTTGAAGATGATCCTATCCTTCAAAATTAAGCCACCCTGTCTTGTGAACTTCTTGTTTAATTTTTAACGTATATGGCATTTTTCAGGTAGATCAAGCCTCTGAGGACAGAGGCCTATACCTCAATTTTTTTGAATTATCAGTGCTTAGTACTTTTTTTTAAAATGGGTTTTAAGCACTGAATGTTTGTTTTTTTGTAGTTTCTTAGGTTGGGCAAAAAACCTAATTTTCATTGAACATTTGGTGTTATAAATGGCATTCTACCAGCGAAGCCAAAAAATAAAACACATGGTGAGGCTCATTAAAATGTTAGTTCTGAGTGTGGAGGTTTGAGTCTGGTTTGTTCACTGCTGAACCCTCTCAGTGCCCAAAATAGTCCCTAACCCACCATAGGTGTTGAATGCCAATTGTTGAATGAGTGAATCTGGTGGGAAGAGACTTGATCTAATATTTAGACTGTGTGATTGATTGAGAGCGTGCTCCGTTTCCAGTGTCTTGCCTAGTAAGTGGGGACATTTAACAAATTTCACAGGGCTATTAGAAAGATTTCAGAAAATATTGAATGTGAACTTGGAAAAATGTGAAGTGCTGTATCAATATATGGAGACATTCCAAATAGGCAATTCTTTTTTATTCAGAAATTAAACCTAAAAAAAACCAGAGAATTATCTTTGGCTACTTATACTTCATAGAAAACTAATGGCAATTTCTTTTTGGGGGGGGTTTTGTTTTTCTATAAGTATACTTGTTAGAGTTAGGGATCTTAAATTGAAAATTTTATAAGCGTAGTTTATTCAAAAGTAGTAGAGAATTCAAAACAACCTCTTTAGTTGGTTCCTTTTCCATTTCTTCTTAGATCTATATGTATTCCATTTCTGACATGCCCATCTTTATTCTTTCTGCTCCCCTCACCCCTTTAGAATAAAAATAACAAAACCCCATAGGGCTTTCATGGGTAGGATTAACTCAAATGCTATCCTAAATTGAAATAAGGCTAATCTAGAGTCTTTGGTAAATCCATGTCATGAGGCTGGGATGTTAAATAACCAAATAATGATCAAAAGCTTATCTGAGTAATTTGAAACACCCGATATGTGGCTCAGTTAATTTGGGGCCAGTTAATAAAAGCTTATCTTGACTGTAGATACTCGAATGTCCATGACTATTGTATCAGGACAGGTCACATTTGAGGAGTGTGGGTCTAGTTTTCACAAATAGTGTAGCCCTGCACATTTGCTATCTTGGGTCATGTTTCACTGTAACCATCTCTCATTTCCTTTGGAATTATATGCTAAGGAAATGTGAATAGATACCACCACTTCATTGAGTTTTTCCTTTATCTTCATACGGTACCAGTTCCCATTCTTGTTTTCATTGTTATGATGGAGGGTTACTCTAAATTTAGCCAATGAAAAAGAAAGTTGTGGACTAATCCAAAATTCTGAAGGTGGCCCTTTCATTTGTTAAAATCCACACAGTTTGAACTGAGACATTACGCTTATCAAGTGTCCGTCTCCTGGAACCTGTCCAGTTTCTCCTTGCATGGCCTGAGATGCTATCTCTACCAGCTCACATTTCAAGTCTTGAGGTGCTCTGTCAAATTTGGAACACAAAATTAAAACTTAGTCTGTGGGGCTCATTTTGGGTAAGCTTTGCAAAGGATTCTTTTTCTCACTGGAAAAACAATTGGAATCATAATGAATTTTTTGTGCCAAGATAGGGTCTCCTGACCTTTGTTATTATTCCTGTGTGTTAGAAATGGAAAACACATTGTCATGGCTGTGGGATTCTATCAAATTTTTGTGTTGCTTTTCTATTTTATTCAGAATAACCCCAATACGTTTGTGATTGACTTAGTACAGTAAGTAACAAAAAATTAGGGATTGTGCTTCTATGAAATTTGAAGGTTTAGTCCATTATACCGGGCAACCTGGATATGTGTTTGCCAAAACAATCCTTCCTTCCTTTCTTTTGCCAGTTATGCATGTGTTCTAAGTGGTTTTTTGTTTTGTATTTCCACCATGATTAGAAAGGTGTTTATTAAAATATACAATAATATTAATAGTTCCAATAAATTTATTATCAAGATGCTATTTTATTACTTACTCCCACCAAGGAAGAAAACAAAACAATAGAGATTCTTCCAAAGTAGTTGTCTCCTGGTTTTATACTGCTGTGACAGTTGATTAAATTTGATTCTATGCCAATGAAATTAGTTTTATTTTGGTAAGTGTTCGTACCTATTTCTTGGGACCTCTACAAAACAGGCCTGAGACACTGGGGCTTGATCAGAGATGAGTAGAATGCCTGAACTGTGTAGAGTACATTCACGGTGCTAAGTACTAAGGTATTTAGGTACAGGCACCGGGCAAAGTAGTAAGGGTGCAGCGACAAGCAAGATGAGCTTGGTGCCTCGCCTTTGGGGTGTGCAGACTGGTGCAGGAGACAGGTGACACAGATAGCAGCTCTTGTTCTTTTACTTCCTCTCCCATAAAAGAAGCAGGATGGTGCTAATGGGAGACCTAACTAAGGGGTATGGTCAGAAAATACTTTCCCAAAGATATGATGCATCACTAAGAACTGAGAGTCAGTGGGAGCTAAGCCGGTAGCTAGTGTGTGTGTGTGTGTGTGTGTGTGTGTGAGTGAGTGGTGGTCGGGGTGCTGAGGAATAGCATCCCAGGACACAGGAACAGTGCGTGGAGAGGCCCTGCAATGGGACGAGATGTGACATGAGAGGAACTGGCAGGCTGTCATGGAGGTGGCATAATGGAGGGAAGTGAAGGAGGACTCCTGAGCTGAGGGACTCTCAATGAAACTAGAGATGTATGCAGGGTTTACAGGGCAGTTAAGGATTCTGGACTTTATCTTAAAATGTTTGAAAAGTCTTTGAATAACTTTAAGCAAAGGAGTGACATGGCTCTGAACAGGTAACTATGTGGCATTGTCTGAATTGCCTTCTTTTGAAATCTGGCAAGATATGGAGAGTGAAAGAGTGATTTTAGAAGTTCTTTGGAATGGAGTAAGTTTAGGCTTTAGCATTTTTTTCTTAAGGGTGGGATTCTTTAACTTAGTTAATATTTTCTTCTGCTTTTCTCATTAATATCCTGAATTTCTTATGTGACTACATGTGAAAAGCAGTAGTTGAAAATGTGGCCAAACTCTCATGACAAGTTACTTCGGAAACATAAGGCTTTGATTTGTTGATATAGTCAATTATTTATAATATGAGGGAGCTTTAAACTCTTACATTGTTTCATGTATATGAGTTTTAGGGCTCTTGTCGATTTGTGTTTGTGAGTTTAATTTTTTTCCACCGTCGCAGCTGTAAGATTGTATTTCAAGGAACAGTGTGTGTATTAGTGTTTTGAAATTCAGATTTGCAGTCATTGTGCATATGTATTTGTGTGTGTATATGTGTATAAGCGTATGCATACTCAGCCTTATCTTCCACGTTACAGCATTTTCAAATAAGTGAAGTCGAATCAGTAAAGGGTACTGCAGCAGTGGGAGCTGCTGGAATGTGAACAGTGCTGCAGATAACAGCTGCAAGTGGTGAGGATGCTTAGTCTTTAGGGTAGACCCAGATATCTATTTTTAAAGAAGGCAGAGAGATCCAAGTATGGGATCCCTACCTCTGATGGAGAAGCAGAACTGGAGGCAATTTCAGATGTCCACATCAGACAGAGCAGGGGGCGGGAAGTGTGTTAGATGATATTCTAAAACCTCCTGCCTCCCTTTGCAACCACCCGGCTGCTGTGTGTCCGGGCACCTCATGGGAATCCTGCTAGTGGAATAATTCACCTATTTACGTGGAGTGCCTGTTGTCGGTTTTTTCTGAAAGTTAGTCAAAGGAATCTCTCAAAAAGAGAGATGGAAAATATGAGAGAAGTTAAGGGACAGAATCAAATAGATTCAGAACCTCTCCTGTTGAATAGGAGTTCCAGAAGTAGGAACAGACCACATAGAGAATGAAATAACCAATAAATAATATTTCTTTGAGCTGAAGGAGAACAAGTCCTCAGGATGAACTAACACAAAAAAAAGACCTGCACCTAGACCTCCTGGTTGTTGTATTTCAGATTTTCCAGGGTTAAGAAAAAAATTCTAAATGTTCAAGGGAAAAAATAGTTTATCTACAATATAACAGACTTTAGACATTTCATAAGTAATATTGGATGCTAGATGAAAAATGAATATTGTCTTTAAAGTTTTAAGGGGACGTAATTTTCAAATTATAATTCTGTACCGAAGCAAGTAAATTATAGGAACAAAAGGAAGAGATTTGGTTATGCATAAATCTCTGGTTATGCAGAGATTTAGAAAGTTTTACTGTTTTATGCACCCTGTTTTAATGGTGGGAGGAGTGTAAGGAAAAAGATCGCATGAGATCTAGAAAACAGTGGCTGTAGAGATGACCTAGGAGAAGCCCAAATGGGTGGAAGAAGACAATGAGTTGACCCTCAGGTGTGTGATGGTTTTCACCTGGTAGTTATGGTCTAGTGCCAGTTACTTTCTTTCTCTTGGTCCTGTCACGTCCAAAAATCACCTTATAACTGTCCTAATCACAGATATAAAACAGAATGAGAATCCAGTAAACATTAACAATGTGAAAATAGAACTAACAGATCTAGAGATGGAAAGTAAGAGAAGGTGAATGTGTATTAAATGTCTAACTTTTCATGGCAGGAAATCAGATGCCAACAAGGCAATGCTTGGTTTGTCTACTTAAAGTTCTATCTAACTATATAATTGCCTTCAAATTCTGGAAAACAAAACTCCTGGAAGGTGAGTCTGGGCGAGGAGAGACAAGAAACTCCCGTATTAGACCTCTGTGTCTATTTTAATGCTTTGTGTGCAGGTATTTTAATTCAAAAAATCGTGAATGGGTTAGGTTTAGGGCCAAAAAACGTTTTTCCCTTGGTTCAAAACTCTAAATTTATATACTTAATTTCTACCACCTCAAGATTAGTGGGTTGGAGGCCTTTTCTGCCACTGGAATATAAGCCACACATATTGTGTCCTTAACTGGAAGAAGAGTGCCCAGGAGATACTGGAGAGGAAGTTTTATTCAAATTCCATTCTCATCTCCTCTATTCAGGAACTTACAGTGCTTTCTCATAGGGGGCAGGGCTTGGATTTCCCACCACTCTGTGCACAGTCATGGGCGTGGAGACTCTGATTGGCCATCTAGTCTATCCTTACTTTCGGGGGAAGGACCCCACCATTCTCAGACATGAGATTATTCAGCCCATTTCTCCATAGAATTAGATTCTGTAACATCTTTCTTACCTCCTGATTGCAGTCTAGTACGTGGAAGTTATTCCAGCTGGTTGTCAGCTTGCCTTGTGGCCGTAGTTGAAATTGAAAGCAGCTGTCTATAATCTGCTTGACAACATCACATTGTTGACAAATTATTAGGCCACTCTTTTCCCTTGTTCTTTTCAGATTAAATTATTACTTTCACACAGACCTTCTTCTCACTTTCTGTGGCCATTTTTACTGTCCTTAAATTTGATTTAAACTGTAGCAGACAGACCTAAGGGCGAAATGGCTTCTATAAAAGGGAATTTTTAAATATGCCTTTGAAGTCTAATTACTGCTGAGGTTTTTTTAATCTCCTTTATTAATTGCAGATGCGAAGTCTGACTTGTGAAGTTGCAGAGATCACTCTGGCCCTGGAGAACACTGGATTTGATCTATGTGTGCTTAAAGCTGGCATCTTACCTTCGGTTTTGACCAGTGATTAAGTGGAGACAATTTGATAGTCCATACAAAGTCCCCTTCCTGACCCTCGTTTTTCAGCTCTAGGTTTAGACTAGGGTCCAGTAACGGCAGTGAGGGAAGAGTATTAAGGATGTGGCCATGCCACTGGTTGGTGTCTGAGAAGTAGAAAAGTTTTAATACTTTAGTTATGGTGATTAGATACTTTAACCATTAAGATTATGTTAACTTTTAAAACCTAGGAAACATTTGACCTGTTAAATTCAGTTCTAAGAATAATTGTCATACTCTGATCTCTATGGAATAAATGTTATTAAATAATACTCCTTAATAAACATTGTGAAATTTTGTAACTCTCAATCAATAAATATTTATTAAATATTTACCTGCCTGTCATCAGGGGTACATGCCCCCTTAGTTACTTCCAAACCAAATATATTTTAAAGCTTAATCTTAACATTGAAAGTGACTTTCTTGATTAGCTGTGGTTATGAGTTTTATAGATAAACTAACTCTTTTCCTAGATGTTTCTTAAAGGTGGTATGTAAGTCATGTTTTTATAAGGTATTACATTTTGAACATGACTGCAAGTTTGAATATTGAGGGCCTATCATGTCCTGGGATCATAGGTACTCACACATACATATCATGGTTACTGATTTTAAATCATTACATTTGTCATCATAGGTTGCATGAACAGGAATTGTAGGAAAAGATTCAAATTAGCCTTCTAATAAGTTTTGTTAGCTAAATTTGAAGAGTGTGAGACTTGGGCATAATGCCTAACTTACCCTGATGATATAGTACCGAAGACTACCATTTAGGGACATTGACTGGTTCTTTAGCCCTTCTCCTTATACAAATACACTGACAAATATATTACAGTTGAATCCTTTTTATTTTGGGCATGTTTGGGAAAGAGACCTGAACACCTGTTTCAAAGTAGCAGTAGGACTTCCTAGACCCCATATGCCTATTTATCAGGTCATGGAGCGCTGTGGAGAAATTAATACTGCTCAAGTTTACCCAGTAAAAAATAGTGGATCAGATAAGCACAAACCATATGTTACTGCTCCAGGGGGGTTGCTGAGGTTGGGGCAGCACTTACTTGCTGTGAAATTACGGCCTCTCCAGAAAACTTTTATCTCAGTCCGTACAGTTAGAGCTTACGAGTGAACCAGTGAAGTATCATCTTCACTGCAGTTTTTGAATTCCTCCATTAAAGTTTAGTCTAAACGTTTGAGTGCATCTGTGTGCCCAGCATTTTTGTAGGCTTCGGGTATGTAAAGATAAAATAAGATCACCTAGGTCAGGAAGTTTATACCTGAGAGGATGGTTTATGGAAATGCAGATCTTCTTGCCCTGGTGGTTCGTGGGTTTCGGTCAAAATGCTGTGGTCTGGATAAAGCTTCCTGCCAATTTAAGGGAGAATAAAAAGTATTAAAAGAGCTGATATCTCCTTTCCCTTCACTGCTTTTAGATCCCTCTGTAACTGGTAAAGGACCATGCAGTTGGATCCTCTGTTTGGCTCAGCACTGAGGCCGGCCTGCCGGCCTGTTGTAAAAAGAGAATGAAGTGGAAGGATCGAAAGTCTGTTACCCTTGCCTGCTTCCTTCTCCCTTACTTTCCAAGACTCTGTGGTAATGAACATCATTATTGAAGACTCAAGATATGACCTTAGGAGCCTGTGGTTTTGAAGAAACCATTTTTCTTAAAAATGGCATTCAGGACATTTGTTTTCTCTGAGGTGGTCTTTGGATAAATAAGTGAGAATTGCTGACCTGTGGCGATGGAACTGTTGTGAAGGATCACAGCTCAGTGCTTTGTTTCTGAGGAAAGACTAGGTCTCTGAAATTGTCTAGATAAGCTATGATGTAAAAAGTGTGCCCATCATTTTGAGAAAACTAGGTTATACTTACTAAGAATTAGAAAAAGTGAGAGTCCTACAGATTTTCTTCTCCCACCTACCTTCTAGAACATTTGCCCTCAGAATGCTACAGTTTGCTATAACTTTTCACTTAAAGGCCGCAGTATAGTTTGTGAATGCGTGCTGCAGACTTTCCCCCTGTGCTCACCGGAGCCCTATTGGTTACCCTCCCACAAACATGGCTTTTTTTTTTTTTTTTTTCTCAGCAGAGAAACACTCTGACAGTGGAGAACACTATGAATTAAGATGTTATGATTTGCTCCAAATCTCAAAACCAGCATGTAGCAGGGTAGAGATTGGAACACAGGTGCCAGCTTCTGACTTCAATATCCTTTTAGTCTTTTCTTGGTCTTTATTACAATATATTACAGAAAATCACAATAAAGAAGTAGATCAGCCATCGTTGCTATGTCTCAGCACCTGACGTATCCCAGGCAGTGCTTTCTAGTTCTCCATGTTCAGCCGTTTCCTTGTTTCCAGTGTTGGCCATTTCAGACATTACTACATGAAGTTTTTCATCTCAGGCTCTGCCTTCTCAGTGTATTCACTGCCTTCTAATTTACAGATGAAGAACCTTGAACCTACCTGTCTCCCGCATTCTGTACATTCTCACGGTCTTTACTTCCGTGTGCCAGAAGAAGAGAGAGAACATCCCCTTTCTAAGGCTGCTTCCTCTGGCTCATCTCTGTCCCATTCCGCTTGCCTTCAGGATTTTCGTCAAGGCCCTTCCTTTTCTATAGAGACTCTTCTCTACTGGTTCCTTTTTTCCATGCCTCCTGGAAGCTTATACTCCTCAAGCTACAACCTTTTCTCCTTCCTTTTATAGCCAAATCTCTTCAAAGATACCTTCTTCCTCATCTTCCATCTGCTTGACCTATTAACACTGGATTTTTCTTACATCCTCTGTTGAATCTGCTCTCCTCAGTGAACCGGTTGTCCTAGCTAGTAGCCTTTTTTAGTCCTCATCCTGCAGGACCTCTCTGCAGTAGTTGCCACGGTTGATTATAGCTCCCACGTGGAAACTCTTCTGCATTGGTCTTTTTTCTTTGGGGGTTCCCCTGATCCTTGGGCCTCCTGAAGTCTTCTGTCCGATCGACCTTTCTCAGTCTCCTCTGCTGATTCTCTTTCTGTCTACTCTGGGTTGTTCCTTTCTTGAGCCTTTTCTCTTTTCCTTCTGTACGTTGTCTTAGTAATGTCATTCATGCCTGTGGTTTCACATAACACCTATTTTTTTATGTGTCCTGAATCTTCCTCTCTAGGCCTCTTTCCTGGACTCCAGCTCCATACTGGGCACCCACACGTAGGCATGTCCAACGACCATCTTGAGTTCAGTTCACTTTTTTCTTTTGAGCGTGCTTATCTCATGTTTTCTGAGCATTGGTTTCCTCCTTTTCTCCACCCCCTGTATTTATTGAGTTACCAGCTATCTCCACTTTAGCTCAGATGTGGCTTATTGAACCTGTTCTCACCAAATGTTCTGCTTGTGCTTTAGTTCAGGACATTGTTGTATCTTACCCAGGTCTTCTCTAAAAGCCTCCTAACTGATCTCCTAGTCATTAGTCTCTGTGCCCATTTAGTTCATCATCTACACGGCTACTTATGTCATCATAAAATATATATCTAATGTCTTTTACCTTCTCAAAATCAAAACACTGTATATTAAAGTGTATACAGTATATAAGACAGTGCAGAAACCAAACCTGCCAACCTCTCTGGCCCTAACTCTTCTTTCTTATACCCTATGCTTTAGGCCAAACATTTGCCACCCCCTGAACGTACATGGCTCTTTCATGCCTCCATGGTTTCACATGCATTATTTCTATCTAGAAATGGCATTGTATCCCATGAGATAAGCTCCTCAACCTTCAAGGGCCATATTCAACATGATGTCTTTTGAAATCTTTGGATTCCCTCGAAGTTAATCATTGTCTTTACCTTTGCTCTGAATGTACTTCATGGTACTTTTACTGCACTTACAATATCTCATTATATCCCATCTGACTTGCCTGGCTTCTGCAATAGCTTTTCTGTCTTTAGAAATCGGAGTGGGAAGGAGAGGAGAGCAATTACCACGTCTTGTTCATCTCAGTACCTGTGGTATCTGGTAACACTGTAGCCACAATAGTTGAGGACAACTCAAATAGATGGATGAATTTGAAAGAGCAGGTGGGGGCATAGGGACCAGACAGACTTTCCAGCATGACTCTGGAGCAGTGACATGCTGTGGGCCTCTGTGGAAGGTATTTAGGTAACTGTTGTAGAACTTTAATGTTTTTTATTGTCTCTTGGTAAATGTTGAATGAAGGAGTGACTACTGAATGTGATTTCCTAGTGCTGGGTGTCTGACTCATCCTGGAGTACTACTTTTTTTTTTTTTTTTCTCAATGGTACACACGACTTTGCTTATGAAGAATTAAATGATAACCGGGTAGCTCTGCAAGACAGAACCTGGATTTGGGAATAATGAAAGAGAATATAAATTTGGTTAGTTGAGAAGAGAGCCATGAGCAAAGAGATACAAAACCATGACTTATTTAGAAATCAGTATGTGAATTTTAGTAAAACATCTAAAATTTTCTCTTAATGGGTTTTTATCAGAATTATTAAAAGTTAAAGAGAAAACATCTATAGGGCTGCTTTAGAATTTTTTTCCCCCACCCCATGTTGCCAGGATTATTACACCCTTGTGGAGCCATGGTTTTAGATCTCCTGCTTTGAGTGAGAGACTAATAGGATGTGGCAAATTAGTGTGAGCCAAAGTCTCCGCAAGCTGCAGTTTTGCTTATTCTTAGATGAGAAAGGAGAAAAAGGATTCTAGAAATAGGGAAGATCAGGGCTTGTATCCTAGGGTCACTTCCCCCTGATTAGAAATGTGGCCCTAGTGTTAGAAGCCACTAGGAAGAGTAAGGTATTGCCCTGCAGCGCTTCCTAACCCAAGTCAGGTGTTACGTAATTGACAGAATGTATAGAAATTCCATTAGACACCATTGCAGCTGTTTTGTAACTGTGTCTTTGATTTTAAAACATGGTAGCGTTTCAAGATTTCAAGGAAACTTTGTTGCCTTCTTGCATGGTTTATTGTCAACTAGTGTGCTTGGTATAATCCATTTTAACTGTGCCATGCAACATTGTAGAAGCTAGCTCACCTTAGACAGTGACTGCTGTTTAACTAATTTTGATATGTCAGTTACCTCAGCCATAGGTGCTAACTGGGGTGCCAATATAATATAAAATCATTTAGTTGGAACCCAGAGGATTGATACACATAAAGTTCAACTTAGTAGTTATTAGAAAGTATTAATGAAATGCTTTTTCAGGTATATTGCTTCACTAAATCTCTAGGTGGTTTGAAATGTCTAATTACACTAATCGTTGTTTTCAAAGATATATTAAATTGTATTTATTTAAGTTTTTAAAAATTGGACAAAGTAATTTAGATGTTGAAACAAGTAAAGATATATTGGCCAAAATATTGCTAAATTTTGACCACAGGCAGCATTGATTGCATACTTTGTTTCAAATGTTTTATTAGATGCTGTACTTTCTCTATAGTGAGAAGAAAGTGAAAAATGATTGTTTCCAGAATATATTATAAAGTTGCTTTATTTTTGAACTCTTTTAGTTTAATACAATACTAACCTTTTGAGAATTATCATTAAGCTTTTAATTATATCAGTTTTTTAATGTAAATTGTCTAATTATTTTCTTAAATTTCATTTTGTTTATATACAGAGACATACATTCAATAAAAATTTGAATATTTAGTATATTTACTGTGAGTCTAGGCAAAGATGATCAAGGAATGGTAGGAATGTCATTGTTTCTGGGAACTTTTTGTTGTCAACAGAATAGTTTTCATTGTGGAAAATTTAAGAAATTTAGGTTCTTTCTTAAACCTATCCTGTCACCTGTCTTTTTGCGATTTTCTTGATATTAACATCACTGAAGCATTTATTCAATCTAGTTTCTTTTTTGGTCATATTTTGCATAATGGTGTACAAAAATAACTACAGAGATATATTTATTTTTTAACTCAGGCAACTTTGAAGATGTACAAAAAATAATAGACTATTAGGTACTCTCAACTTTTTTTTTTTTTTTTTTTTTTTTTTTTTAGAAAAATGATGTATCAGTGTACAACTTAGTACTTTATTGCATTCATTTTAGTTGAAGATGCTTATTAGACAAGGGAGGCGAAATAGAAAGTTTAACCAATGAGTATGTGCTTAAGGTCATTCAGAAGCACTCTAGAGGTGGGCATGGGATAACGGGCAGTCTGTAAGGGCAATAGTGAGATGGTGTGAAGTACCTTTAAGATCTTGTATTTGATGAAAAGCCACTGTGGTACTTTCATGGGTGAGAGTAACACTTACAATAACAAGACTAGCACTGCTTTGTAGGGATGTTCAGAACAGGCTTGTTGAGAGCGATATTGGCAGCTGGAAGTTTATTGAGGGATAGGTTGCAATATCTGGGGTGGGGTGAATGCTTTAGTAAGGAAGTTGCAGCAGAACTGCAGATCAATAAAAAGGTGATCTGGGAGGGAGTTTAGCTTAAGACGTTTGGGAAAGAAAACTATGCCAAGTAAGATGATTTAATCAATGCATTATCATGTTTGGGGCTATTCTAGGGGCTGGAATGAAATGAAAAAATACATAATCCATAGCATCTCCAAGTCTGAGAAGCCCTTTTCTCATAGATAGAACTTTGGAGTAGGAATATAGGGGAATTTAATGATTGTTCAGAAGTTTATCACTCATTTTGTCCATTGGCAAACTTGTCTTACTCCTTTCTTAGGGTCATTTTGGCCATCCCTGAGCCTCTCAAATAATTTAACATCTTTATATGAAAAGAATCTGTTGAAATAATTGCAGAAGATAGAATAGCCCTTTTAAAAACCCTTTCATTTGTTTTATAAAAGTTTTTCTTTATAGAAATGCTTCCTCTTGTAGTTCTTAGCTGCACGGTCCGGAATCACTAGGATGCGCTAGCTTCCGCTCCCTTTCCACTCTCCCCCTCCACCGCCACCTTGGGCACTAATGGAGCATTATTGTTTTGTTAGCTTGCCTCTGCAGTAATTCTCCTCACTCTTCTTAAAAGCTTCAATGCCAAAGAACAGTGTTGAGCATTCTTTCTTGCAATAGACGCTAATTGTGTTCTTAGTTGGGATCTTGCTGTCATAGCCACAATAACTGTGCCATTGTGTGGGGAGGCTGGGTCACAGCAGCTATTGTGCAGAGTAATGAATGCTGTTTACTTGTAATGTGTTGTCGCCTGCATCTGTGGGTGAGAACACGCAGTTACTGTAATTTGCCTGGCGAGTGATCAAACTGGTATGAAATAACATCATCTGTGAAGCAAGTTAGCAGTCACAAAGAACTATTGACCTTTTTTTTAATATAGAATTTTTAATGAGCAACTTTGAATAATAGAGATCGAAGATGTGAGAACAGCTACTTAGTGCTTATTGTATTGCATTTTGTAGTTTATTTTGTAGTGTATTTGTGGGTCAAGTTTACCTGTGTAGAAGTGAAGGAACTAGGGGTGCCTATCTGTGCTCTGGCTCAGATTGGGAAGAGCTGCTTAACCATGGTAAATTACAGCTTGGATAAGTGCCCACGTGTCTGGTGTCAACTGGGAACTAGGCTTCCTGGCAACGTCCCTTCATGAAACCTGTGGATTCTGAGTGCAAATGCAGAATATATAGAATATATCACTGTGAATGCAGTTTCCTTGCCCAGTTATTCCACCTACATAAAGCAAAGATATTTTTCATGTTAATTGTTGGAATGTGATGGTACTTAAGAATTCTTGCTGAAGTAAAGTGAAACATTTTGCTCTTTTAAGTAACCTTCATGGTATTTTGCAAGGAGCTTGAAAATCCCAGTTTTGGAACTGATTATTTTCTTGAGTATCCACATCTCACGGTTTCTTCCTCTCCATCCCACTACCCAATTTTAAGCACTCTTTAGCTATTTGACTGCTCATTAGCATTGCTCATTAAAAGTTATCTGAGGAATGCCTGTTAAAGCAGTCCTTTTTATACTTGTTTTTTCAAGTTTTGTCAAATTCTCAGCAAATATAAACTAGGTTATCGCTTAAAGTGAAGTTTGACCTAATTTATATTTGTTATATAGTCCCTCTGTTTCATACATATCTAAATGATAGCTTTTCAGAAAAGTGGATTTTGACTGACACAGTGATTTGTATCTCATGAAGGGAGAGTAAATGAGATTTATGTGACTTAAGTTTTTGTGATTTGGGGTCTTTTTTTGGCCCCAAGAATATAAAGATGACAGGGGGTGGTAATTTTGGAGGGAAGAAGTATTAAAATTAGGACAGGTGAGGAGGTAATGTAAGAATTAGATCATCTGCTCATGGCAGGCACAATTCCTTTTTTCCCTTATTTTAATCTAATATCAAAATATTATTAAAGTAATAATATGTATATTCCTGCCTTTAAAAGTTATATAAATAATATGTATGTTCAATGCAGAAAATTTAGAAAATTTTTTTAGAAAAGAAAAAATTCAAGTGATTGCCAGTAGTCTCTACACCTGCCATCCAAAATAGTCATCATTAAGTTTTTTTTTTTTTTTTTTTTTTTTTTTTTTTTTTGAGACAGAGTCTCACTCTGTTGCCCGGGCTAGAGTGAGTGCCGTGGCGTCAGCCTAGCTCACAGCAACCTCAAACTCCTGGGCTTAAGCGATCCTCCTGCCTCAGCCTCCCGAGTAGCTGGGACTACAGGCATGCGCCACCATGCCCGGCTAATTTTTTTTTTCTATATATATATTTTTAGCTGTCCATATAGTTTCTTTCTATTTTTTAGTAGAGACGGGGTCTCGTTCTTGCTCAGGCTGGTCTCGAACTCCTGAGCTCACACAATCCGCCCGCCTCGGCCTCCCAAGTGCTAGGATTACAGGCTTGAGCCACCGCGCCCGGCCATCATTAAGTTTTAATGTAGAAACCCTTCTGTTACTTTGTAGAGTACTTTTCCATAAACCTTGTTTTGGACCGAAGGCCATTTGGAAGCACAGTAGTCATTTTAAGTTTCTCCCATAATCCAAGAACAAGTTTCCATAAAAGATTTTTTGATGAACATTTTCAGATATTAAATGCATTGAAAATTAATCTTATAAAAAACAGAATTGTGAATAGTTAATATTAAGAACATTTCCTATGATTTCTAAAGATTACAAGTTTGAGTTTATCTTTTGACATTAATCTTTTTTTATATTATTACAAGACAATAAATTCTTATTTAGAAATAGAAAATAGAAAACATTTCTAATGTAGAAACTCAAATATGTTTTTATTTTTACATAGGCATATTGGCTTTAAAGTGAGATTGGTTTACTTTTTTACTGGGTGTATAAATAGGTCCCTAATTCATAAATTGCTTATTTTTACATATTTTTTCTTTAGACAAATGGAAGTCAGTTAAGATATTCTTATGAAAAATGGCTTTGTCTTTTTTTTTTTTTAAATCTCTTCCCTTTCTCATTCTGACAAATCAACATCTGCTTCTGTATAGCTAACTGCTGCTGTTTTCTGCTTCTATGACAGCTAGCCGATGGCGGAGTCTCTTCTCTTCAACTGCCTCACTGGCTTTTCCTTATAGTCCTGTTGCAAGACTCAGCCCTTATAGCAATGGCATTAATACTCCCAGCTTCTCTAAAACCTCAAATAAAGCAATACTAACACCTGAAAAAACAGGTAATGTTTCAACTTCTTGACTAGCTGCTTGCTTTGTTATTCGGTCACTAAACACAGCTTAAATATCCATCTTCCGTTGACAGGCTTAAGGGAAATCGGATAATGGAGAGTTCGTGCTGCACACTTACTTGGGTACAAGAAGGCCTAGCACTAATTTGTACTCTAACACCATTGACTGTTCTCAATTGTGTATAGTTTTCCCTCTTTAGCAAAAGCATATGTATGCAGTTATGTATTTCTAAGTGTCTAATGTGCTTTTAAAATTAAATGTCCAATACAAAGTAGGTAGTTTTTATTATAATTCAAGATTGTAAGCTTTAATATTTTGTTTTTAAAATTTTTAATTTTTCTGGCAGCTTTTTTATTAAGCTAGGGCTATGTAGAAAAAATAGTCATGGTGGCTTTTTGTGAGATAAAGGTCTCACCATTTCCTTATTTGTACCAGTACTGGTGTGATTCCATTCCTACAACTTTCTTCTATTTCTTCTTCAATTCTTTTATCTCAAGCCATTGCTTTTTTACTTTCACGGGTGGCTGTAAGTCTCCTGTGACTACTTGCTGGTCTAATTATGAAGGTTTTGTATATGTTTCTGTGCATGTATATGTCCCTTTGTGTGCTATTCTTATTCAATTATAGTACTATTGCTTGCACCCTTTAAAGAATGGACCAGATTAAATTTCAATTTTAAAATATGTAATCAGTTACTGCCAGAGACAAGTATGTCTTCTTATTAATAGTGTACCTGAATATGTGTCCCTGTAATATGCCTTTAGATAGATACTAATGCAGTGCAGATTTTAGCAGTAGTGAATTTTTTTATTGTGATCAAAAACACCTAACATGAAATCTACCTCCTTAACAAATTTTGTAGTGTACAGTAAAAGTCATTTTTTAATTGTGAAAACCGAATTTGAAAAAAACAGTGAACAGATGGTTTTATATATAGGAATTATGAACACATGAAGATGTGCGTGTTGTCTGACCATCAAATGGTGATGTGTTGGTCATTTTTTTTGTGACACGAAAAGAGGAAAAAAATTGCTAGTTTATATGTGAATTGTAAAGCATTATATAGATGTCAGTTCTTCAGACTAATAACACACGTTTCCTTTGTGTTCTAGGTTACACTTCCAGGGGCTCCCCTCTCAGTCCCCAGTCATCTATCGACAGTGAGCTGAGCACTTCAGAACTGGAGGATGATTCTATCTCCATGGGATATAAGTTACAGGACCTCACTGATGTTCAGATCATGGCTCGTCTGCAAGAAGAAAGTATGTTCTTTTTAGGCTAGAGAAGTGAGGCTTCCGCTTGGAATACAAGGGAAGTGGGGGAGGTTCAGGCCTTTCTCCCCAGATAATGGGCAAACAATTAGATTCTTTCTCTCATACTGCCTTACTTTGTAGGTGGGGCAGTTATATTCTTCTCCTACTCATGAAGTGTTAGGGGACATACTCTGATCAAAATACATCGATACATAGACATTGCTGGTATTGCCACTGTGGTAACGGGTTGGCAGTTTCCTAAAAAACTAACAATGCAACTTCCAATTGGCCCAGCAGACTGTACCCTTGGGCATTTGTCCCAGAACAGTGGAAATTTGTGTTCACAGAGACACCTGTACATGAATGTTCTTAGCAGATTTATCTGTTAACAGCCAAAACCTGGAATTGGCTTAGATGTCCTTTAGTAGGTGAATGGTTAAACCAGCTACTATGGTACATCCATACCACAGTACTCAGCTGTAACAAAGGAACAGACTACCAGTACACACAGTGTCTTGCATGTGAAATCATGCTGAGAGAAAAGGCGATTCCAAGAGTGTGCCTGCTATATAATTCCATTTATATAACACTTTTAAGATGACAAAATTTTAGAAATTAAGGACAGATTAGTGGTGGTTGGGGTTTAAGAATGGGCATGGAGTCTCAGAAGAGACATGGATATAGTTATAAAAGAGCATTTTTGTGGTGTTGGAACTGTTCAGAGTTTTGACTGTAATAGTGGATATGTGAACCTGTAGATACTAAAATTGCATAGAACTTAATACACACACACACACACACACACACACACACACACACTCTCTAAAACTGGGTAATCTGAATAAGATGGGTGGATTATATCACTACTAACACCCTGATTGTCATAGTATTCTATGATTTTGCAAAATATCACTGTTGGGGGAAACTGGGCAAAGTGTGCTATATTATTTCTTAGCACTGTGTGTAAGTCAGGAGTTATAAAAATGCAATTAAAATTCATTGGTATGCTTCTCAGGGTAAATAACTGTAGAAGAGTAGATAAGTGGAAATGGGACAGTTTATCAGTGGTTCTGCAATAAAGTTACAACAAATAATCCTGGAGTGAGCTACTTCAAGGACATTAATGGTATCAGAGGCACTATAAGTTGCAGATCACAGAACTGGGCTAAGTTTGTTTTGGAGTTATCTTTTCAGGCCAGCGTAAGTAGAAACAACCAAGTATCGTTTAAGCATAACAATTTCCTGCTTTCAGAATTAGTCAAGGCTACTATGAGAAACATGGTAATGCCTATATAGGACTTAATAAGATACATTTTGAGGAGAGAAGTGATTATTTTATATCATTTTTTAGTAACAGCAAATTCAAATTTTCTAAAAATATATAGCTAAAAGTTGGATGTCAGTTTCAGAAGTTAAGTAGTCATAAATAGACTACTTAAAAAAAATTGTGGTATTGGCAATGAGTTAAATAGCAAGAAACTTGCAGTTTGACTATTTTTAGATGGTTGCCATTTTGGATGACCTAAAATTATTGAAGTGTCGATGTGCTTTGAAAGAGATAATACTAGTAACAAAAAAGAACAAAAGAGAGATGATCTTGTTAGAAAATATTTGTACCTTGGGTTTTAAACTTTCCCTTTGACTTTGAAAGTTGTGAGTGGAAACAGACTGTCTTCCTACTGGGGCAGACATTGGATGATTTTAATTATTCTAACTCATAGAAAACTATTCTCTTTCTATTTTTTTTTTTTTTTTTGAGACAGAGTCTCACTTTGTTGCCCGGGCTAGAGTGAGTGCCGTGGCATCAGCCTAGCTCACAGCAACCTCAGACTCCTGGGCTTAAGCAATCCTACTGCCTCAGCCTCCCGAGTAGCTGGGACTACAGGCATGAGCCACCATGCCCGGCTAATTTTTTTTGTATATATATTTTTAGTTGGCCAGATAATTTCTTTCTATTTTTGGTAGAGATGGAGTCTCACTCTTGCTCAGGCTGGTCTCGAACTCCTGACCTCGAGCGATCCACCCGCCTCGGCCTCCCAGAGCTAGGATTACAGGCGTGAGCCACCGCGCCCGGCCTTATTCTCTTTCTAAATACTTCTGATTTGAAAAGGGATCATTTAGGGAAATTGATAGCTATTGATTGATGAGCTATAGCAGGTATATTTAAACTTTGCTGGAATTGAGGCAATCTTCTTGCAAAACAGCATTGTCTCACCTTAGATATCTGTTTAGTAGGTAAATGTGTTTTCTTAGGATTTAATAAACTAAGAACAAAATAATGAGTCTCTATGTGAATAGTTTGGCACAAATTTTTGTGCAATATTTGATTAATTATAATTTAATGTTAGCTAGATCAAAATACCTCATAAGAATACTGTTTGTTATTATTTTACAGGTCTTAGGCAAGATTATGCTTCCACTTCAGCATCCGTGTCAAGACATAGTTCCAGTGTGTCCTTGAGTTCAGGAAAAAAAGGGACAAGTAGTGATCAAGAATATGACCGATACAGTCTGGAGGATGAAGAAGAATTTGATCATTTGCCACCACCTCAGCCTCGTCTTCCAAGATGTTTACCTTTCCAAAGAGGAATTCCCCACTCACAGACTTTCTCCAGCATTCGGGAGTGTAGGAGGAGCCCCAGTTCCCAGTATTTTCCTTCAAATAATTACCAGCAGCAACAGTATTATTCTCCTCAAGCCCAAACTCCAGATCAGCAGCCAAATAGGACCAGTGGAGGTAGGTCGTGTGTCTCTTCGGTATTTGATGTGCTTTGTTCTTTCATATGGGGTCAAGAAATGGTCAAGAAATGGTTTGAAGGTCAACCTAAATAATTGGTAGATGTTTTCCAGATTTGTTAGGTTCATCTCTAAGACCTTATCAGTTTGGTCTAAGTTTATATCTGTAATTGACCAGCTTCTGATGACAGGTCCCAGATTCATAGCTTCAAGAAAACCACCATGAGGTAGATGGCTCAGAAAGAGTTAACAGCGTGGAATGTCTTTATGTTGTCGCTGGGGTACAGCCAGAGCACGGCAGGGTTGTGCAAGTTAAGGAGTTCGTGGCTGAGCCCCTGGAGTCCAAGGCTCTGAGTTGCATTGTTCTCTGCTTTGTGCAGCCTTCAGTCCCTGACCGCCTGTTCCTAGCACAGTGATGGTAAGCATGGATGATGACACTTGGGGAGGACGCTGCTCTTGCACATCCAGTTTGAGGGACGTTTGAGATGTGTCTTTCCCTTTGATTTCCTGACGGCTAGAATTAAGATCTTTGTAGCAGCAGGAATATGGAGGCTGATATTTGGCATGGTAATGGGAAGTTGATGTGTCCTAATGCCAACATGGTGGGTTGGAGTGTGTGTCATTCTCTGTGATATATTTCCTATCTTCCTCTTCTTCATTTATCTTTCTCCTTCACTCCCAAGAGTTAGACTCCTTGACGTCCAAGAACCATGGGGAAAGCAATCATGTAATAGCCTGGTGTGTTTTGTACTGAGGATCGGCCAGACCTTCACATACAAATTTGGTGTATTATGAAGAAACAAATTTCTTAAAAATAATTCATAGTTATACAGTTATAGCTTTTAATTATTACATAGCACCATTTCTCCAAAGCTGGGCCCAGAAGTGATCAAATGGTATTTAAAAATATCACTAGGGCAGATACCAATTGTGTTAGTGATCAACTGATACCATGTTTTTAGTTTGTACCTCTTCTTACTCTGTACTTGCGTCATTCATGCTAATTAAGAGATCATTTGAAAATATTTTAAATTTTATATTCATAATCTTTTACCATCATTTACCACTTGAAATCTCAAGATTTCAAGTTTAAAGTGGCAGATAAAATGTCACAGTGACTAATCTATTAAAGCTCATAATATCAGAAAGACAGTATATCCCGAGTGCTTTCTGGAAGTCATAGCATCATATTAAAATTGAGAGACGGGGCAACTAGAGTTGTTTCTCTAAAGGTTTTTTACTCAGGTGTTCATGGTCAGGTTGTCAAGCAGATGCTAGCTCTGCATCCTGATTAGTATTGTCAGTGCGATCAGTTTCCTCCACTGCACTGTTTGTCGCACCTTAGAAAAGTGATATTCACTTTCATCAGACACCATTTTGAACAGGGTTAGGTTTCCCTGAAAACTGTGCTTTGATATTCCTGATAGGAAAGAGGAGAATATACCACGGTTTAGGTTCCTTTGTGGTAGTTTTATTTTTCCTAAAAGATCTGGTTTCCACAACACAGAGAAAAGTGGAATACGAAGGCAATTTTCTGGACACCACATCTGCCTAATTAATGGTTGAGAGCACAGGCTCTGACGTGCAGTAGACCTTGGGTGCCAGTGCTGCCTGCCCACTTCCTTGAGGGGTTTCTTAAGTCTCTAAGCTTTGGTTTCCCTAACTATAAAATGTGGACAAGATACTGTCTTAGTAAACTTAGGTGTAATTCCACGTCAAATCATCTGGTACATATTCAACCTTATAAGGAGTAAATGCAGTAATGAACGTTACATTGCCAGGAGCTTGGAGTGGATGTGCTGAATAAAGGTTGTCTCCCCTGACCCTCTTTCTAAACTTTCGTGAACTTATGGCTCCGATGTCTGAGCCTGCATTTGTTATCATAGAATACTATTTGGACAAAATTGTGAAATAAGAATGGCAACTTTGAATGTAATCTATCAAATGTTTTTCTAAATTATCAAAATAATATAGATAGGAGAAAATAATTATTAAATAATCGAGTGTATTTTAAAATAATCGAAGGTAAACTAGAAATATATATATACATTTACTGCTTCCATAGCTTCTATACAGCCTAAATTCAAAGAGATGGCTCATTGAAAGTTCTTGGAATATTTTCTGAGAGTCATAGAATTAAAAGCATATTTGGAATAACTTGTTAGATATCAAAAATGACTAAATCTTGCAGAATCTTTACCAACTTTCTTATTATTTTTAGGGTATGGGGGTTATCTGTGACGTGACGTAGTCATTGTTAGCATGAGGACCTCCCCTGGCCCCTATATTGACTGCACGGGTATTAATAGGTCTCACTGTTGTGTGGGTGACTGAGTATCTCCTTTATTCCTAAAGATTCCTGAATCTTTTGTTCCATGGAGTGGTGAGTCTTGCTGTCTCCATAATATGAACAAACTCATTTGAATTCTTTCCTTGGTCTATCCTCCAGTTTCCTGCTGCATCTAAGATTGAAGATTGAATTGCTGATTTCTTGTGAAGACAGTAATAGCACATTAGTTTTGGTTCCTTGAACTTTAAAGTATATGTGGTTATTAAGACATTCCAAATTGTTCAACAGGAAAGTGTGCCTCATTTCTAGATGGTCTGACACAAGTTGGAGATCACAGCTTAGCTCCCAGAGAAAGAGTGTCCTAAATATTTACACTTGGAAGACTTTGTTTTTAAGAACATGTTTCAAGATTAAAGCTTGAAAAACTGACAAGGTGCTTAAATATGAGTAAAGATTGGTTTTAAAGAGTGATAGATCTAGATAAATAGCAATTAGACACATAACAACCAAGTGTAGTGCACGAACCTTGATTGGATTGTGGTTTAGGGGGAAAGATATTCTTGAGATGTTTGGAAAATTTTGTGTATGGATTATGATGTTATTGTTAATTTGTTTATATATGATGATGATATTGTGATTCTGTAGAACTTTCTCATGCTTAGGAGGTCCATGTGCATTTATGGTTAGAATGTCAAGATGTTTGTAGCTATATTGGTTAGCAAAAGATGAATCAAATATGGCAAAATGGAAACAACCAGTATATCTAGGTGGAAAATGTACATGTGCTTATGATACTATTTTTCAATGTTTCAATATATGAAAACTGTTATGGTAAATAGAAGTTTAAAAAAGAAACATAGAAGCTCAATTTTCTAAATAGTAGCATATAATTATTTCCCTTTACCTCCCAGCTACTTAAAAAATGCATATATAGTGAAAATAATTTGGTCTTGTACTGGTAAAAGGCTCACATTTTCTCACCAGTTTTTGTGATGTTCAAAAGATCAAAACTTTGTCCCTTCTCTTTTTAATTTCTCACTTCTACAGACTCCCTGCTAACACACAGTATTTGCTGAATGTATCAAGTGTCTGTTGGATGGGGCTAGGCACTTTAATAGGAATTTGGGAGTACAAGACATACGATTATTAAAAATAGGCCTGAAGGAGATAATGAGGAAAATAATCAAGAAATCTAACAGTCAGTGGCAGTATTTGAGCTTATTACTCTAGAAATATGCACAGAAAGTAAGGAAATGTGTGAGTGGTGGATACCTCAAGCAGGTGGTGTATAGAAAAGCTTCTCTAAGGAAGTAATAATTGTTCTAATTCTTAAAGTATTAGAGTTATTCAGGTGGGTAAAATACTCTTTTCCATTTTTCTATCCTTATATTCTCTACACTTTCTTATGCTTTCTTACTATGTAAGTATACTTATTATATTTAATTTTGTTCTTCCTAGACCTCCCCAAGGAGGCAAAAATTACTGGACAGGGCTACAATTAATGGGTATAAGTTATGTAGAAGTAGCAGGGTGTGAGGGGGAAGAGATGAGTTTGATTTTGCCTTTGAATGCACTTTGGGTTAGCGTTCAAATATATCATTTGTTTTCTGATTTAGCTTGAAAGAAAATGATCACAACAAGCTTGAATGTTCTGCTGTGTGCATTTTAGTGTGTTGGGGTATATATAAATAAAGGTAAAAATATCTTGCAGATTTGGGGAGCAATGAAAAAATCTTAGCTGTTATAATGGACCGTGATTTTCCAAAGTTTACCCCTACCCTTCAATGTGTTGTTCTTTAATATTTAATTTCTTTCATCTGGGAGAAATTTAATTTTAAATTCCATTTAAATTTATTTTAGATTTTCTTCTTAGGCTCAATAAGAGGGAAAATAAAACACTGAGAAACACTGGTCTAGATGCTAAACCCTATGAGAATGGGAACTGTATTTATCTAATAAATAAGTATCCCCACCATATGAGTGCCTGGCATTTAGTATATACACAATAAATATTTGTTCCCTTGTTCATTCGTTCCTTCCACAAAGTGGGGAAGGGTGTCCAGGCAGAGGGTGCAGGCTGGCAGTTGGTAGAAGACTCCCCTGTTGTTGGAGAGGCCACAGCAGGGGTAGCAGGAGGTAAGGCTGGAGCTGTGCCTTGATGTCTTTATGTGGGCCAGGCCCAGGCGCTTGGCTTTCCCATGACAAGCGAGAGGGGAATTGGAGTTGGAAAGGTTTCAGCAAGGGGGTGGCTACATGTGTGCTTGTGCTCTGGGAAGAGTGGGACTGGCTGTATGGGAAATGGATCGGAGGAACAAGACAGGGTGCATGTAGACCAACCAAGAGAATTTTGTGAAAAGGTAGGTGATAAATAAGGAGGGCTGAACTAGGTGGTACTGGAAGATGCACTAAATATTCATGAGGCAGAATTAACAGGACTTGGAGTCTAGGATGAAAGGGGAAGGTGACTCTTAGGAGACTCCCAGACTTCAGGATTAGGGGACTTGCTGGACAGGGCTACAGTTTGAGGATCTAAGTAATGTAGGAGAACAGTGTGTGAAAGGGAGAAAGAAATGAATGCAGTTTTGTACGTGAATGGGCTTTGGCTTAGTATTTAAATATGTCCTTTGTTTTCTCAGCTTGAGTGACCTGACATATGTACTTTAGTTTTTGTGTGTGTGTGGGGGGGTGCATTAAGAAACAGTCTTGTAGAGTCGTTTTGCAGTGGATTTAAAAATCTCAGCAACGTTGAGATCTGTCTATGACTCTCTGCTGCCTCTTGGTGGCAGAAGATGTGCTTAGCAAGGAGAAAAAAATTTAAGTATTTTCTTGTTCTTCTCCAAGTTTCCAGACATTTGCTGGCATACTCATGAAAATTAGAACTTTCCAGAAGTTAATGTGGTCATGTTGATATGATGAATAGATATGTTAAGACATGTCAAGTTGGAATTTTGTTAATTGGTTTCATTTTGATAGGTTAGCAAAAGATTCAGTAAGGGTTGGTTTTGAGTCCTTGTTTTTAAAAATAAACATATAACTTAATTTGTAGTGTTTTTTTGGTAAATTAAATGGCTTAAGATTATTTTATACTTATTTAATATAGTTTTATCTACTTATTGAATAGGAACAAAGATAATTGATTAGCTGATCCCTACCTCTTTTTATAGAATACTTATTTTATTTTAACAGTTTTAGTGGAACCTTCTGGTTAGAGAGTGTGTTTTCCTATACAGCACATTAGTTCTCTGATAGTTTGATAATAAGCACATGATAATTTTGATTTTTCATTTACTTTTGAAAGCTAGTGTTTTAATTGGCATAACATTTTTTATTTTTAACTTAGTAAAATTCCTTTCTCTTCCAGATAAGCTCCGAAGAAGTATGCCTAATCTCGCCCGAATGCCAAGTACAACCACTGTTAGCAGCAACGTTAGTTCTCCAGTCACCGTGCGAAACAGTCAGAGTTTCGACTCAAGCTTGCATGGAGCTGGAAATGGAATTTCAAGAATACAATCTTGTAGTAAGTATAAAAAATTTTCATTTTTTTGTAATTTTTAATTAGTTGTAACACCCATTAAGAAAATATTACTGTTTCATTTCCTCTTTTTTTTTTTTTTTTTTACTTGCAAGCACACTACAGGAAACTTTTCTCCTTGTCTTGTAACTTTTTCTTTTGTATTTCACCATTACTGTTGAGTAGTATTTTCACCAGTGCTTGTGTTATCAATTAATAATGGTAAATTATATATAGTCCTTTATATTCAAGGATAGCAGAAGAAGTACTAAGTGGTGATTACTTTATCCAGTCATCATAGAGAAACCTTTTTTCTTTGCAGATCCTCCTCTTTCTAGCGGTCTACCTGATACCTTTACTCTGTAGAAGAATGCTTAATTCTGTCTGTTACTTTGGTCTTATTTTTCACCAATCCATGGCATTTTTTTCCCCAAATGAAGTTATGTTTCAGTATGTCCAATATAGCTTTTATATACTCAATTTCAGCTTACCCCATAATCTTGTTAACTTTTTATACGTTTCATCTAGTGTTGAGCAATGGTAGTGAGTGTTAGACCCAGTGCTGTGTGTCTTCACTTTGTGCAGGGATGTGGTAATTCCAGACTTTTCCCCTCATTCCTACTCCTGCTGTCAATATCGGTTGTTGGGCTGAAGTCTTACACTAATCCCTGGGAGAAAGGCACAAGGTCACAGTGACAGTACACATATATGTGCCCAAACTTGGGAGACCCAAAGTGTTTTATGCCTGTATTGGCCAAGAGTCAACAACCAGATGTCTACATCTGCGTCCGAAATGGTTTGTAGCCCTTCTCCCTTAAACCCAGTTTTGGGTGTCAAATGGTATTTCCCCAACATGCGATGGTTTTTCATTTCTTTATGTCTTAGTTCCTAACAACCAAATGACAGCCTTGACTCTGTACAAGGGACTGTGCTAATTAGTTTATATTCACTATCTTATTTAGCCCTACCAACAACTCTGTGAGGTAGTTTCTATTGTCATTCCCATTTTGTGGACAAGCAGACAGTTTTAGATAGGTTAAGTAACGGTTTGCCCGAGGCCATGCAGGTGGGATGCAAACCTAGCCCTGGCTTTCTTTTAACCACTGTGATATTCTGACTCCACGTGCTGCTGTTCTCCGCCTGGCATTTTTCTATCCCCTTCTCCATCCAGTCTATTCCTATGACCTTTATAATACAGTACAAATGCCACACCCTTTGAAAGTCTTCATTGCTTCACCGATGACCCTAACACTCTCCCAGACACCCCCAAAGCAAGGCTAGAATGCATTAGATTTTTGGTGCTTACCTCTGTTATTTAATGTATCATGTTCTGCTGATAATATAATTTATCTTCCTTTCTAGGTTATATGGTTATTGTAGGCTTGGACCATAGCTTATTTTCTGTTTCCAGCATCTGGCATGTTGCCTGAACATAATGAACTTTCAGTGAATGCTTGAATGAATGAATGAATGAATGCCATATGGTTCTATCTGAAGGCTTGACCTGTTAAATATTTGAATTAATGCCTTATGTAAAGACACAGAGGCAACCTGTGAAATTTGCTAATGGTGTGAAACGGAGAGGACTACTATCTGATTTTATATCAGGAGGTTAGAACAAGGGACCAAGTATATCATGAGGAAATTTAACCGAGAGGAATTCCATATTAGAGTTACAAAAATCCATAGTGTAAGTATGGGATAGGAGAAATATGGTTTTGACAATAGCAGATGTGGTAATGATTAGGAATTTTTGTTAACTCCACCTCAGTGTGTTAATAGCCAAAATAAAATAGACTGCACACTACAAAGAATGTTCGGCTTTAATTGAAGTGCCCAATGGCCAAATGTGGGACAATTCAAGTCACTCAACAAATAATTATAGGGATGGATTATAAATGACAGAATAAAATAAATATCCATGGGTCTATACTTAATTGAATAAATAAATTAATGGAGAGGAGGGGAAATTCATTGCAGGAGAATTAGAATTAATAAATGTAAAAGAAATGAAAATAAAATCATTTGTAAGTCAAGCATAATATTGAGAGAGTGTCAATGTGTTATAGAAGGTCAGTCATAATGTTTTGTTTTAAAATTTTAGGATTCTGCTTTCATTTACTTTCATTTCTGAGCATTCTAAGCTGCTGTTCTTTATGTATTCTGTATTTATATCATGAAGGTTCCTATTCTGGACCATTTTACTTTCTGGAAAGGACAAGGTAGGACAGAGAAAGTTGGAAAGGTGGCAAGGTATAAAGGGAGGGACATGGTTGTCTCTGTATTCTCATAGTACATTTTACTCTGTTGTGACATTTATTACCATGTAGAGATTAATAATCTATCCATTTATGAGTGCTACTCTCAATTCTCCTAGGTTTTGAGTTCTTTGAGGGTAGATTTTAGGTTGACCTATGTATATGTGGTATTTTCAAGTCCAAATTATGAAATACCAATAATTTTAATAGTTATTTTTACTATATCCTACTCATTTTTATATCTATTACAGACCCTAGAATAATGTCTAATTAGAATAGGGCATGAGAGAGCCTTGTAAGGTGCTAGCGTGATATTTATATTTTGATACAGGGAGTAGTTACATGAGTGTGTTCACTTTGAAAATTCAGTGAGCTGTAGACTCAAAACTTACGTACTTTATGTATATTATGCTTCAAAAGAAATTGAGCCAAATGCATATATTGAGGGTTTTTTAAATTAATAATTTTTTTAAAGCAGTTTTAGGTTTACAGAGTAGTTGAATGGGAAGTACAGAGAGTTCCCATTTAACTGCTCACGCTCCAAACCGCTCTAATTTTCCGTTATTAACTTGCGTTAGTGCAGTAGATTTGTTATAGTTGATGAACTAATATATTAAAATTTGCATGGTTAAAAACTAATAAATTAAGGAATTGTAGAATTGGTAGGAAAAAAGCTTGGAGACATGATTTGTCAACCAAGAGAATTTACTGTGTCACAAAGCTAAATGGGAACACATCTATGGCAAAATATTATATACACTTTATTTTTCATAAAATTTTTTGACTATTGTACACTGACTACTATAGTACTGTCGGCATTTCTATGTGTAGATTTTACCTTGTGTGCTTGAACAAAACTAATTTAAGGAAATACTTTCAAGAGATGTTAAACTAATAAAACCACAGATACATTTTTTTGTCTTTTTTCCCTAATTTTATTTCAAAAATATATTTGTATATTTTATGATTAAGTAAATGCAACTGTTTTAGAAAACAAGGTGTGTTCATGGTTAAATGAATTGCAAGTAGTAGGTAGTGAAGGCTAGAGTAGTTAGTGAACAGGCAGAATTGTGTGTATACGTTTCTGTTAAATAGGATTTTCTTTTCCCTTAGAGAAATGGATTATAAAATTTAAAGATTTCTGCCAACAGTTTTTTGTTTTTGTTTTTAAAAAAAATTTTTTTTGTGGAGTTGGGTGTCTATGTTGCCCAGCTTCGTTTCAAACTCTTAGCCTCAAGTGAACCTCCCACCTTTGCCTCCTAAGGTGCTGGGATTACAGGCGTGAGCCACTGTGCCCAGCCAGTTTATTATTTTTTAATGTGAAATGATAAACAGTGTTGGGCTAGTATATTGATGAAGTTTTTAAATGAACTTCTTAATTTTGCTGCTATTATAAAGGCAATAATAGCTAGTACTTGTCGAGAGGTGACTAAGTGCCAAGTACCATTCTAAGGCTTTATGTAGATTAATTTATTTAATCTTCCTAGCAAGCCATTAAGATAGGTAAATGCCACAATGAATATTATTTAAGGAACATACCTGTAATAAACTGTACAGATAACACTTCTGTCTTCCTTTCTATAATTACAACTATTCAAGTGTCCTCTTGTTTTATTTTCATGAAACTATCCCTGGAGCATCCAGCAAGCAATCCTAATGTCTTCCAAGCAAGCAAGAAAGAATTTGTCTTATAAGAACGCAGAAAGTATCAAATTTGCTGAAAGGAAGGGAGGCTGTGCTTAGGCACCCCAAAATGTTGTTCATTGACTCTTGCCAAGGATTAGAATTTTCCACTATGAAATGCCGTCTGGAACCTGTGTTTCCCTTACTGCTTCCTGTGCATATCGTACTCTTAGACGATATAGGCTCTTTGAATGTAACATGCATTCCCTAAGTTGCATTGCAGTAGAAGTTTCCTCACATGAATGTCATATTCTCTTCTAGTTCCATCACCAGGACAGCTGCAACACAGAGTCCACAGTGTGGGACATTTCCCAGTGTCTGTCCGACAGCCTCTTAAAGCCACAGCCTATGTGAGTCCAACCGTTCAAGGCAGCAGTAATATGGCTTTATCCAACGGCTTACAGTTATATGCCAACACAGGAATCCCCACACCAAACAAAGCTGCAGCTTCTGGAATAATGGGTCGCAGTGCACTTCCGAGACCTTCATTGGCAATAAATGGGAGTAATCTGCCTCGAAGCAAAATTGCACAACCTGTTAGAAGGTAAGAATCTTTGTTTGGATAACTTCATTTGCAGCTGGAAACTAGAAACCGCTCCCAGAACCATCCTGACTTTTCCCTTGGCTCAGTTTAACCTTAATAGGTCACTACCCTTTATGGCCTGGCTTGTGTCCTCCTCCTCCTGTAAAGTGATGGGTGTCCCTGTATGGTCAGGTCCCCTTTTGTCTGATCTCATCTTCTTCCCTTACTCCCTCATCACTTCACTCCCGATGCACTGTTTGCTCTTGCCAGGTAAGCTCCACATCCAGAGCTTTTCTAGTTTCCTGCTCCCAAATTATTTCCATGTTCCCTGCCTCCTTTGGGCTTTTGCTCAGATGTCAGCTCTATCTCGAGTGTAAGCCCCATGAGCCTGGGGAGTATTTGATTCTTTGGTTCACTGCTGTATATTCCCAGTGCCAAGAACTATGTCTTATCACAGGGTGGGATCTCAAATATTTGTTGAATCAGTCACTTTTTATCAAAATGTATAAAAAGGTGTTAGGCACATGGGCACAAGTACACCCTTTCCCCAAACTCATGGTTTGAAAAGGATCTTAGGGATACTCAGCTGGGGCTATATCTGCTTATATTTGTAAGTTCGTTATGGTCCAGGTAGAGTTTTTTCTTACCTTCAGGATTCCAGATCACTTGCAGAGGACATCTGAGATCAGCCTATGGTCATGGTGTACCCTTCTTGAACTGGATATCTGAAGAGTTTTATAGTGGAAAATAAAATCTATGATATTGGGTTGCAGAGAGATTGGAAGATGAGGAAGAAGAGAGAATAAATAAAACTTTTCTAAGAAATTAGGATATGAAGGAAGAAAGGGAGGGAACCATAGGAAAAGTTTGAAAGGGATGTGGGAACAGGTAATTGTTTTCTTTATGCATTTATGTATATGTAAATAGTTTTGCTTTTTGTTTTCTGATTAAAAGTAGTAATAGGTGTTCAGATCAAAAACAAATTTTTAAAGACTCTTGAAAAACAAAAAAGTAAATACATGCTGACCCATAATCCTCCTACCCAGATAGAAATTATTTTACTACATGTTTGTTCAGTAAATTCTGACTCTTTCTGCTTAGTAAATGCAGAGCTATGTCGTCATGCTCATGCTGAATAGAATCACATTATTTGATGCACATAGGTTATTGCAGACCATCCATTTATCCCTGGATATATGTCTCCAAACTAAACTCCTGAAAAGGTGGTCACTGCTGGAATATAGGAGAGGATCTGTTTCTCAAAACTAAAGCGAACACTGGGTATTACCATTCTTTTTAAATACTTTGCCAATATGACAGGCAAATTTTCAATTATTAGTAAGGTTGAAAATTTCTTCATGTTTATTTGTTGTTTGTATTCAATGACCATTTTTGTTTTTAGGTCATTTTCCTATTGAGGAGTCTCTTTCTGATTTTAAAATATTTTTAATACACTAAGGATATTGGTCATTTTTATTTATGTTGCAAATTTGCTTTTGCACGTACAACACGCATGGCACTGTGCTGTGAGCTGGGGCCTCAGCAGGTGAGCATGCTGTGAAGGCCCACAGGTGTGAACCTAAGCTACGCTTCGGATAGTGCCGATAGTTTATCATTACTGGAGTGGAGGAGCACTGATGGGAGAGTAGATCAAAATAAGTGATGCAACTCATGGGATTATTAACAATCTTTCTTTTTTTCATCCCTTTATAGTTTCCTCCAGCCTCCAAAGCCTCTGTCTTCACTCAGCACTCTGAGGGATGGAAATTGGAGAGATGGTTGCTACTGATGCAGTTTTATATGCCCCTTGAAGAATGGGAAAGAAGTGAAACATGAGGGTTGTGTTACCTAGCTGGCTGGGTAACAGCGGATGTTGGGATATTCTTTCCCTTTTGCATTTTAATATATTTACTGCATTGTTTTTCAATGGACCAGTCACCAGAGACTAATTATTGCACTTAAATATTTGCCTGAGATACTGCAACATTCTCAAATCCATGATTGCAGTATTGTGACGCTTAGATCTAGGAAGTTTTTGTAGAACTGCTCTGTACCTGAATACTTTTTGAGAGAATTGAGATGTATCAATAATGCTTTGCCATATGAGTTTTTTTAAAGTAACTTGTTCAATTTACTTACGTGTTCTAAACATCTTTCCATTACATGTTCTGTATTTTAATACATTGCATATTTACAACTAGGTTCTATAATGTATGCTTTGAAATTTACTTTTTTATAGTTTACAGGAATTTTATTTTTTGTGCCTATTTCTTTTTACACCTATGTGAACCACTATGGAACAACTTAAATTTTGTGCCATAAAAATATTTTTGTGGTAAGGTACTATTTTTTTAGCTCTAGGGATATATCAGCAAAAATACATCATACAATTTGAGAGACATAACTTTGTGTTGAATGAGCACAACATCATCTGAAGCATTGCAAGGAGATAGCCAGACAGCAGAGTTAAATGGTCTTGTCTTTTTCATTGTTAATTTATTGTCATACATGGGTTTCATATTTATAACAGCATCACAAGCTCATTGCACTTAATACCTGCAATGTTTGCTACTGTACCACAATTGATTTTCAATACTTTATTACAAAGGATGAAACTGTAATGTTTTATTAACAATGCTTCTGGAAATGAATGCATTTTAAAGCAAATAAATCTTTTTGATAGACCTTTTACAAAATCCATTTGCACTAATGAATGCTTTCTTATGGCATATGACTTAATATTTGTTACTGTGTACACTGCTGTTTTGGAATGTTCAGAAATAAAGACTCTATTTCAGCAATATCAGGTCATGCATGAATGTGCAGCACAAACAGCATGAATGCATATATATATATTTCACTGCAATTGTGAAAATAGGTACTGTTGCTATATTCTTGTACATGGCATTTGTACCTTAAGCAGGCAGATTTAGAATACTCACGTTGTAAAATTGTTTTTCTTTTCTCACATACTTCTGGTAAGAAATATGAGGTTTTAGTTTTACAATGAAGTGTAGATCTCATTTAGAAAGGCCACTAGAACTTAAGCAGCCTGTTCCTCAGAAACACATTTATGCATAAACACTGTCAGTGGAGATTTCAATATTTTACAAGGGTTGAATTTGAAATACTTTGTATCAGCAAAATAGTAAAGTGCTATCATTATTCTACATTATATTTGATATATGTTAGAAAACTTTACCTGAAGCTACTATGGAAAATTTAGGCCACGGTTTTTATGTTAGGTTTTAAAGCAGAATTGTATCTATGGTCATTAGAGATTTTAATTTTTTTAAAAAGTGTGCCTCTGTATATAATTATATCTAGAACTAAACGGACTGGTTTTTAGATAACTTGCACTTCAAATGCAATGTGAGCTAGAGGAGATGAGACATGAAAGGGGAAGTAATATTTATTGAGCACTGCAGTGACAACTGTGCAGGATATTTTGTATGTTTGCCTAATTTAGATTTAACAATCACCTATTGTTATCACCACTTTAAAGATGAAGACAGTGAGTCCCAGAGTGGTGACATTAGCATTGGGTAAACATTTAGCTAATAGACAGTGAAGCTGAATCCAGGTTCATCTGACTCAGAAAGTCTGTTTTTCCTCACTACTGTACTCTCTTCCTATGAACACGTGTAGTTAGTATATTTTTAAAGAATCAGTTTATATTCTGTAGAGGAAATTAAAAAGATTCAACTCAGTATCAATCCAAACATTTGAATTATGTTGAAAAAGTCTGCTTGGCCCTTGGGATAAAAAACAAAGTTCCCTTCATCTTGGATTTTGCATTCTTGTTGGGGAGAGAGTATAAACCATAGGTAAGTAAATCATAGCAGGTTAGGTCAAAAATGCTATGAGGAAAAAGAAAGGAGACCAAGGTAAGGTGAGTTGAGAGAAAATAGGGATGGGGACAGATCACGCTATTACAAGGGTCATCTAGGTAGATATCCTTAAGGAGCTGATGTTTGAGCAAAGACTTGAAAATGGAGAGTTAGTCCTGGAGATATTTCACAACCTTTTTCTCCTGGAGTTCTGTTTGTGTTCATGACTATTTTCAGTTCTCCCTGGAATGGTATAGAGCTATTATTCTAAATGCACATGAAGCATTTAATACATTACAGACAATACTAGGGCAGTGTTTCTCAAAGTGTGGTTCCCATACCAGTAGCTGCAGCAGCATCTGTTGGGAACTTGTTATAAATGCATGTTCTCAAGCCCCACCCCAGACCTACCAAATCAGCCCTCTAGGTGATTTGTGGAATCCCCTCTGAGAGAGGCTGGTGGAAGGGAAGGAACAGCCTGTGTGAAGGCCGTAAGGTGGAGCATGCCTGTATGTTTGAGGAACAGCAAGGGGGCTGCAAACAGGGAACAAGGAGGACAAAGCCACAGAGATGCGGTCAGAAAGGTAATAGGGCAAGGCCAGGTAGGGCATGGTGGGCCACAATTAGGATTTTGATTTTATGCTGACATGGGAAGAAGCTATTGCATGGTTTTGAACAGCAGACTACATCATTTGACATATTTAAAAGCATTACCCTGGCATTTGGTGAGAATGGACTGTAAAAGGGCAAATGTAGATGCCGGCAAGATGAATTCAACAATTTCAGTAATCCAGACAAAGGTGAAGAATTGAACCAGCATGACAACAGTGGAAGTGGTAAAATGGTCAGATTCTGGATATATTCTAAAAGTAGAACTATTAGTATTCCTTTATTGGATTAGATGTGCTGTATTAGCAATCAAGAGAAAAGCTGCTGGGCTGAGCAGCTAGAAGGGTGGAGTTCTTCCAGCAGAATTGGGGAAGGTTGTGGGTGGAGTAGGTTTGAAAGCTGTGGTTCTGGCTGAGATCACCAAAAAGTGAGTTTAGATAGATAAAGACGACTAAGGACTGAGACCTGGGGCACTTTTGTCTTCTGTCTCCAAAGAGCAACTCATATGAGATCACCTGGGTAACAAACTGGAACTAAGAAAGGGGATTCTGAGAAGCATGGTTCTCAAACATGGGAGGGAGCTGGGTTAACAGGATCTAGCACGGTTTGCATATGTATTAGTTAGTTACTGCTGAGTGGCAAGTTACCATGAAACTTAGTGGCTTGAAACAATATTTACTCACGGTTGCTATGGGTCTGGGATCTGGCTACAGCTTAGCTGCGTCCTCTGGCTCAGGGTCTCTTACAAGGCTGCAGTCAGTGTGTCAGCCAGGACTCCAGTCGTCATCTCAAGCTCACTCTTGTGGTTATTGGCAGACTTCATTTCCCTTTGTGCTGTCAACCAGAAGCTGTCCTCAGTTCCTTGTCATATGGGCCTCTCTTTGGGCAGCTCACAACATAGCATCTTGCTGCATCAGAATGAGCAAGCAAGAAGAGCCAAAGAGCACCATCAAGATGGAAATGAAAATCTTTTAAACCTAATCTTGGAGGTGACATCTCATCACTTTTGCCATAATCTGTTCCTTAGAAGCCAGTCATTAGGTCCATTCCTTATTCAAAGGGAGGGAATTACACAAAGAGGTGAACACCAGGAGGTGAGGATCATTGGAGCCATCGCAGAAGCTGCCTGTAAAACATTGCCTTCAGCTTTACTAGATGATGCCAATCTAATTTCCTAAATGGTTGTAGCACTTTACATTTGTGCCAGCAGTGTGAGAATTCCAGTTGCTGTACATCCTTGATATTGTTAGTCTGTAGGTGTGGAGTAGTGTCTTCATTGTGGTTTTAATTGGCATTTTCTTGGTTGCCAGTGAGATTTAATACCTTTTCCTTTTCTCATTTATTGAACATTTACATATCCTCTTTTATGGATTCCTGTTCAGATCTTTTGCCTATTGGAGTTTTCTTTCCTTAACTGTACCCTTACCCTTACACTTAATCTCCTTATATCTAATCTGTTTATGCACAATTCAAGTTTCAGCCAGGGACTGGGGAGGAAACATCAGACATAGATCTCTCCTATATGATCATTTATAGATCTTTCTGGGTTCTCTGAAATTCAGAGAAAACAGTAAAGTGTAAACAATGCGACATGACATTGTACAATAAAAGATACTTAGAGAAAAGAGCACAGGGTAGTGATGGGACCGAGGGAACGATGAACTTTGATGGGATCAGCAGGTTTTCCAGGTAACCCAAGTGTTACTATTTTATCTTATATGAGGCCCTGAGTTCATTCATTCAATGAATATTTATTGAGAGCCTACCCTTTGTCGGGTTTTTTGCTAGATGCTGAGGATGTAACAGCCAAGTAGTCATACATGGTTCCTACCCTCATGGACGTTACATTCCTGATTCTATGACAGAAATGTTCAAGTAAACAAAGTACTATTTCCTTCCTGTGAAGGAACAAGCAAGGGGCCGAAACATAGAATGGTATGGAGAGGGTGAAAGGGAGAAAGATGCTTTACTTAATAGGGTCCTCTAGGAAGGGACCTGGAGGGGTCCTATTTAGGTAAATCATCTTTGGGACCTTCTAAGAAGATATTTAAGCTGAGGATAGGAGTTAATCAAGTAAAGAGAAGGAGAAAGATTTTTCTGGGCAGAAATGTGGAAGAATTTGGGGTGTCTGAAGGACTAACTGAAGTCTGGCATGGCTGGATCTTAGTGTGCTAGGGGTAGGACGGGCTACAAAATGAAATCCAGCGCCCCTCGTTGAAACATTAAGAATTTCAAGATGGCGTCAGTAGAATATTAAACCAAGCATGGGACCCAGTGCACTGTATAGGTCACACGCCCATGAAGCCAGCCCTGGCTACAGGAAGAGACAGGGGCAAGATCCTGTAGAACCTCAAGGCTATGTTAAGGACTTTAATTTTTATTCTGAGTTCAATGGAAAACTATTAATACACTCACAACGTTCTTCCTATGTGCCAGATACTCTGCTTGGTTCTTTAGAAATTTTTAGTTATGTAAAAAATCTTTTTTCCCCTTATGTAATCCTTGCACAGCCTTACAGAGTTAAGTACTATTATTGTCTGCATTTTGAAGATGAGGAAACTCAGTTCAGAAAGATTAAACAAGGTCACAGAGATATCAAGTGGCATCACCTAGATTCGAACACAGGCATTTAACCCAAAAGGAGTAACTTGAGCAAATTAAAAACTTAATCTACCATTATATGAGAGGGGGTTAAAGAGCGCCGAGGCTGGAAGCAGGCCCTAGGCAGGTGGGCACCCCGGTAGAGGGAGCAGGAAGGCAGAGAACGGAAGTTAAGTGGCTAGGTGAATCAGGAATTGCTGAGTTGAGCTGCGTCGTAGGGTACAAGGAAGTGCTGTAAGGGATGAAGCTGAAGGGATGGGCAGGAGCTAATTTTGTGCCTTGGAGTCCCTGCAAAGTAGGAATGGGGCGATGTGAAGGCAAGAATAGTATCTAATACTGTGTCAGCCAGGGCACAGTGCAGGTGGCTCAAATTACTCTATAAAAGCAGAGTTTGATGGAGGAATTTAGTGCCTGCGAGATCACTGGAAGGATCGGTGGACCAGGTTAGCGGGGCCTCAGAACAGCTCCCTGAGTAGCATCACAGGCCTGCCGGGGATCTGCCAGCACAGCCAGACAAGGACGTGGGGTCCCTGCAGCTGCGACGCTGCCCTAGCTGTGGTCCAGGGGATGAGGAAGCAGCATCGTGGCTGCGTCACCGTGTCCCACCTGTCTCACCCATGAAAAGCCCGACCAGACATGGGGACCTCTGCCGATGCTGCCACAGAATAAAGGCAATGCCTCCAGAGTCGTGCTTGCCAGTGGAAACGTCAGACGCCGAACTGTCACCGTTCACTGCAAGAACGGTGAGCCCTAAATCACATCTGGGCTCCGCGCCGTAGGGAAGCCTGAGAGACGTGTCTTCAGCCTTCTGTGCTCCGCAGGGCAGGGAGACACACCCACAGAGCGCCGTATCCACCGCGTGACTGTATTTGTCCCACGGACAGTGGACCGACCGGGCGAAGAGATAGGAGGGGCAGGAAGAAGGGAACATGGATAGGGCTTGAGGGAAGTCTGGTTTCAACAGAGCTCAGCGCACCTGGTGGTTTGCGCCCGGCGGATTCCCTTTACCAAACATCACGTCCGAGGATTGCAGGGAGGGCGGGCCCCGGTCTGCTCTCCCACGCCCTCGCAGCCTGGCACGTCATCGTCGGTAGCGGCTTTACCAGATGTCTTTACCAAGCATAACACGAGTCACCATTTTTCTACATCTGATACAATTTTACATTTTAGCCACGGAAGCACTCCATTTCCCGCACTCAATACTTGTATTCTTCGGGATGGATGTGTTAATATTAGTTTGGTTCCCCAAAGCAGATCTTGAGACAAAGGTAAGTAGTTTGATGGGGACATGCAGGAGACACCGCAGGGCAGCGGTGGATTGAGAGAGGACCGGGAAAGCAGGCAGTAAGGGGACTTACTGCTGAGGGCAACTGGAACTTGAGCCCACAGGGAAATTCTGAGAAATAGTGTGAACGCACACCTCAGGCTGCCCCACTCCACAGCTGAGATGCTTACCCACCTCCCTTCAGTCAGCAGTTGAGGGAAGCTCCCTGAGGGGTGTTGATTTGCCCTCCTGGGTTGGATGCTGAAGCTGCCTTCCCCAGCTTTGGAGAAAGCTAATAATGCTAATGATGCCTTCCACAGTTGTCTAGGTCAGCTTGCAAACTGGGGCCCATGGGCCCCATCCCACCTACAGACTACTTTTTTTTATAATACAGTTTACAAGCTAAGAGTGATCTTTACATTTTTACAGAGATATTTAAAAGAGCCATATGTGGCAGAGAATGTCTGTGGCCTGCAAAGTCTGAAATATTCACTTATGTGAGTCTTTACAGAAAAAGTTTGCCAAACCCCGTGTAAACGATCTTGCAAAATCCCCAAATCTCAGGTTAAAAACAACTATTGCTGACTTGTAGTCTATGTCCAAAAGAGGGCAGAAGAGAGTTCACTCCATGTGGTCAACTCTTCATTTTGTAAGGCTGCCCTGTAATCCCAGGGTTCCTAGTATTGGCAGGGAGATGAGATGGCAGGGAGAGAGAACGTGTGAGGTTGAGCACCAGGTTAGTCGTGCTTCACTGTAGGCGACACGGGCCATCTCCTGTCACGATGTTCCCACTGCAGGCACAGGACTGCAAAGGAAGCAGGGAAACATAGTGCTCTGTCCAGGAAGGGGAGACACTGGAAATCCTGGTGAGCAACACTCCTCTCTACCACAGCCCTCGCATGTCTTCTCGTCATTTCCCCCACATAGTTAAATGAATTTTTAATAAACAATATTTATTGACTTTATATATTTTCCTGGAGTTGATAACTGCTTCATTAAAAAAAAAATCTTAGATTTCTTTGAACCTATAGCTATGTTCTTTTTTATATTCTTCCTGGCTCTAAGACACTTCTCTTCCACGTAGTCTAACTTATCCGAAAATCTATCAGTCTCATTTTAATATGAGTATTTCTAATAGTTGTAGAATGGCTAGGAAATACTACCAATACCTTCATTATTTTTCCTTATTTATAATATTCAAGGGGCTTATTAATAAACATTTTGTGTTTCCAGTTATCCTCATTAATTTTGTAGTATATAAGCTTTCAGTCTGAAGACTAGTTTAAAAATTATACACCCGAGTCTGTCATTTTTACTGCACAATTAATAAAATATATTAGATAATATTATAAAATCTTGCACTTTTTTAGAATGAGCCTCAAAAACATCAAAGTTTGATGAGTAGAGTCTACATTTTTTCCTATAATACACTATTTACACTTTTAGATCCCACCGTTGAACTTGACCATGCATTGTTCTTTTACCTTCTCATAACAAAGTTATCACTTAGAAGTGTAATTGAACTTTTACAATGAAAAAGCAATAACTGTCAAGAACTTAGGTAATAAGCACCCTGAAAGTTCATAATCCAAACTAGTGGGAAATCTCAACATTTTTGCAGAGGATAAAGTTATGCTGCATTTTGCTTCACAATTAATTACAAAATACAAAATTAAATAGTGGAACATTAACCGTATTAGTTTTCTGTTGCTCCATTACAAATGATCATAAACTTAGTGGCTTAGAACAACAAATTTATGATCTTACAGTTTCTTTTTTTTTTTTTTTTTTTGAGACAGAGTCTCACTCTGTTGCTGGGGTTAGAGTGCCGTGGCCTCAGCCTAGCTCACAGCAACCTCCAACTCCTGGGCTCAAGAAATCCTCCTGCCTCAGCCTCCCAGGTAGCTGGGACTACAGGCATGCGCCACCATGCCCAGCTACTTTTTTCTATGTTTTAGTTGTTTGGCTAATTTCTTTCTATTTTTAGTAGAGACGGGGACGGGGTGGGGTGGGCAGGTCTCACTCTTGCTCAGGCTGGTCTCCAACTCCTGAGCTCGAGCGATCCGTCCGCCTCGGCCTCCCAGAGTGGTAGGAATACAGGCGTGAGCCACCGCGCCTGGCCTCATGGTTTCTATAGGTCAAAAATCCAGGGTTTTTTATTCAGGGTCACAAGGCTGAAATAGAGGTGGCGGATGGGCTGCCTTTCTTTTTTGAAGCTCGGTGTGTTCTTCCAAGTTCATTCATATTGTTGGCAGAATTCAGTCCCTTGAGCTGCAGGACTCAGACCCTTGTGGTCAGCCTGGGACCAGCTTAGCTCCTAAATGCTACCCACAGTAGCTTGTCCTGTGGCCCTCTCCTAATGCCCTCTTATGCTTCAAAACTGTCTTTCCGGAAAGACTCAGGCTCTTTGAAGATATGTCTTGTCTAGATATGGTCCACCTGGATAATCTCCCTTTTGATTAATCAAAAAGTCAACAGATTAGGGAGTGATATGTTCTATCATGTGCACATGTTGGTTCGGCCTGCATTTAAGAGGCGGCATTTACCAAGTGTGTACACTAGGGGGCAATATTCCTGAGGCCGCCTTAGAATTCTGCCACCACACTGTCCCATCATGTTGATGGTCGAATTAGCTATTACACGACAGCGCATCAAATGAGACACTAGCAGAGAAAACATCACATGGCATTTCCTAGCTAAGACCTTCATTCATTCTCATTATCCCATCGGTACAGTCTTTCACCACTTTTTCTTCACGATGGCCATTTCTTGGTGCACACAGGTCTTGCTAAGGATCTGTGTGATCCCTTCTAATATTTTCCACTTATTATTTTCCGTTCTATTATTTATCACTTTTTAAAAAAGCTAATTCTGACTCAGGAAATGGATTTCACCACATGGATTTTATGACCCCTGATTTGAAAACCAATGCACAAATTTTGTCTTAATTAATAATCTGGAAATATTTTTCTTTATAGGAAAAATCGATGAAATGTATTTATGTGAAAATAATTGTTTCCGAATAAATTGATATGGACTAAAGCATAGGTGCAAATGAATAAACAACGGTGTACTCTTTTAAAGTTTATGTAAAATTATTACGAGACAATCAGCAATACCACTACAGTCCTCAGGAGGGTAGCATCTGTTCTAACTATATTTGACGCTTAACTGCTCAGGTTTTTCTAGTGAATAGGAATTCTGGTAAGTAAATTACATTGTATTAGTGTAAGCAAAAATTGGTTTATGGTTGGCAATTGAGAATCCGTCCTGTCAAAACTACAGGAGCCATGATTTATTGTTTTTGTCTGATCCAAGAGGACTAGTTGAATTCTTTTATTCCTTGGTTCTTTCATCTTATGCTTTTTTCTTTTTGTCCCCTCTGTCCATCTCTATGTATCCTTTATTCTCACCTAGGTGATTCAGGTGGGGCCCAGTGACCATAGGCCCCTAGGACATGGCAGTCATAAACATTTGTGCTGACTGAGATCCATTGCAAAGTCTCTCTCTTCATTTCCACACCGAAGTTGACAGCCGCCACTCCTCTTGCCACACTTGCTGACTGGGGTCTCTTGCAGTAGTACCTCTTTTGCGAACAGACACGAGTCTCTTAACCAGTGTGTAAGAGACGTCCCGCCCTGCAGATGAGTCAGCATGTTCTCTTATCTTCAAACTTTGCGGTGCTTGGGAGAGGCTTTTCCTAACCCACAAACACAACAAAATCAAGCTGTCTAATCAAATGTTCTCAGCCTGTTAGGCCTATGTAAATAAGGCTTAGGTCTAATTATGACTATTGAAGGAAATATGCTATTTAGAATCTGTTCTTCTCACCTCTGTTCTGGACCCACCACGGTTTCCCCCTAAAATCACGGTCTGCATTGACCCTACTCTATGACTCAATCAACAGGAAATGGGCAGGAGGGTCCACACAGTGTAGTTAGATGTGGAGCAGATTTCCTGCCCTTTGTTTTACTTAGGTCCGTATTGTCACAGGTTATAGCACTGGCCCTAAGTGTGTATTTCTTTCAAATAATTCTATTTTGGGAGGTATTGGGTTGACGGGATCATGTCTCTACCTTTTGAGAGGGCCTGAAGTGTGTTGAATACAGCTACCTATGTGAATTTATTATTTTACTTTTTTTCTGATGTGCCACTTAGAGAGTTTGAAACTTGCCCTGCTTCCTCTTGCCTTTGGTCCTCTGCATGTGTTGCTTACTTGGCTCAAAATGCTGTTCCCACAGCCCTTTCCTTGTCCCCATTCCCTGCTTCAGGAGTCACCTGCAACCTCTTCTGTGACTGGTGTGTCTCACAGCACCTCCACATTGTAGATGCCTGTTGATTTGTCTGTTTCCCTCAACAAATCACCCCATAGTTCAAGACCAGAACTGTGTCCTCTTCCCAGAACCTGTCATGGTGCCTGGCACCTAGTAGACACATAATAACACTTTTTGTGTGAATCAAATCATAAGTAAATGCTGATGCTGTTGTTGACCTTGAGTTGACAGACAAGGTACTTGATAGACAGGTCGTTGGTAGACAAGGTCTTAGAGGTACCAAGAGGCCAGCATGGTGGGGGGGGGCTTAAATGTGTTTGAAGAGGAGAAGTGTCCAACGTCGGGTGAGTGAGATGAGACCAATAAACTGGGAAATTTAAGCTGATGACGGACACACCTAGGGTCTGAAGAGGTCTGGAAGGGTGTGGGGTGCAAATACAGCTGAACACTTCGGTTCTGGGAGGGGCAGGTGACAGGCCTTCAGCTTGCCATCTTTTTTCCTGGTTACCGGGACCACCAGGAAGGGATAGTAGGCCTGCTGGCTGCTTGAGTGTGGGCAGAAGTGCGGACTCAGAAAAGTGGTGCTGGAAAGGCAGAGAGAACTGACACCATGGGCTTGACCTGCACCCTGAGTGGAGTTTGAAAAGAAGGAGCCTCGTATTCTGGAAGACAGTGGGGGGAACACATGGCCCGGTGGAAAAAACCCAAACACAAGTTTGCTAGATCTATGCGCTCCTGGCTTAGGTTTTATTCCAAAATACATGCTCCTCCCACCCCCCTCCTCCTTCTCCTCTTCTTCCTGTTCCTATTCCTCTTCCTCTTCCTACTCCTCCCCCTCCTCCCTTCTTCTTCTCCTTCTTTCTTCTTCCTTTTAAATCTCACTATAAAAACTCCAAATCCCTCATAAACAAAGTTCTTACGATTCAGCATCACATCCCTCCCTTCTTACACAAGCTCCCAGGTCCCTTAACCTTAAAAGGCAACCCCAAACATTGATGTCCCTCAGCTGCGAAGGGACTGGCTTCCAGGAACCACTCAGCTGGACCTGAGCTCCTGGTCACCTCTTTCCCAGAAGTGACCCATGCCACCAGGGTTGCTGTGGCTCGAGTGTCTGAGCAACCCCAGTGGCGAGACTATTATTTCAGTGCTTGACAAGGAAATAGGCCTCTGGAGGGAAGCAGTTCAGAATCCCCCAGGCTAGAAACATAGAATGGCTTGTTTCCATACTTCAAAATCCCAGAATCAACTATTTTAAGCCACAGTTTGAAGATGACTTCAAAACCTCTCTTGTTGCTACATACCAAAAATGAGCCACATATTGGAACTTGGACCATTTCTCTCCTGTGAATGCAGATATTCTCCCTTTGGTTATGGAATAGCAAACCCTTAGAGAATAACAATGCTCAGAAAGTTAGACGAAAGCTGAGTTGCTCTGCTTCTATCCTAGAGGATACTGAAGTTGAGAATGAGTGTTTGAGAAGGCACAGAAGGTTGTTCATCATAGGTACATGTGTGAACATGAGTGTGAAGGGTGAGGTGAACATTTCTCCTTTAAATTTCTCTTTTATTTCATTTTTCATTAATATACCTAAAAGAAAGAGAGTGTTAAAAATAAATATCTAAAAACCAAAGCATGCACAGGATGCATGAAAAGATCTAAGTAGAATAACACTCACTGAGATATTTTTATAATAGAGAGGAATAGGAACAAATCTAAATGAACAGCAGTGGGAATATGGATGAAGAAACCCTGGCCCATGGTGGAAAACTGTGGCGGTTAAGCTGAATAAGCTAAATCATGTGGAACAACATGGAAAAATCTTGAAAACATAATTTTAAATGTAGAAAGCATGTGGCAAAGGATGTGTTCAAAGTGAAGCATTCATGTAACTGTTAGTATTGAAACAATATTATGAATTATAGTAATATAAATTGAATGCAATTATAACAAAACTTAAAAATACTTACAAGAAGGATAAATCTCCAATTCAGGATATTGATTTTTCCAGGGGATGGGAAGGGAAGGAGGTGGAGGATTGAGATCGTAGCTGCCACTGTAATGTCATGTTTTTAAAAATATGGGAAAATGTTAAAATTTATTAAATTTTTACAGTACGTACACAGATGTCTGTTTTACTATATTTTGTGTTTTTAGTGGTTTTGATATGTAAAAATAAAATCAGGGAGCCATATGAATGTAAGCATCTAAAAATTATGCCTCCAGTAAGAATGATTGTCAAGATTCAGCTCGTCCATTCTTAGCCTTTTCAAGCAGAAAGCTGATTTTATAAAATTGTGTCTAAACAATGCGGTGCCTCTGCGATACTGTGGGAGAAGAGAAGAGGGAGAAGAAATGCAAACAAATACAAGTCTTTGGCTACCAGGAGGTTTTTATTTCCTCCCAAATGGGAGCTCTTTGAAGGAAAGGATAGTCTTTGATCTTCCTGTACCAATCTAGTGCATCCAGCCAAGTACTAGGAACACAAAGACAGCTAAAAATATCAATAACAAAACTCTGAGTCGTTCTTCTGAACAGCTCAAAGCAGGTTCACATGGACTCCCTCATGTCACCTCACCGGGGTCCTGGGAATCCGGTTCAGATCACGTTACCAGCGCCGCTCTGCCTAATCGCAACAGTCGTGTTCTTTTCAACATGGAACCAGAAGGGCTTTGTTCTAAGAAAGATGACCTGGGAAATCCTGCTGAGATATGTGAGTCTGGATTGCATTTGGCTCATAACTGGATTGATAACGCTGAGAACAATGACAGTGTGTTTGTTTCTCCGTTGGATTGTATTGAAAGGAACTTGCGTTCAGTACTTCCGACCATGACAGATCCCAAGCACAGTTTCTCTCAGTGCCTGCCACAGTGTTTCTGAGGATCCTTGTGGTTTCTATCTATAAACTAGCATCTTGGGGGTTCTCTGTGTGAAAGATGTAGTGAGAGTTGTGTGAAGGTGATTCAGGAAAACCTTATTCTATTAAATATATCTGTGTCTATATGGACATCTAGTATGTATCAGTAAAAAATTTAGACAACAGAAAATGAAACTTATAATTAGAGAAAATACAAAATAACATTGTAAGTGAAAAAAAAACGCAGAGAAATTAAACACATCAATTGATCTCTTTCTTGATTGTAGCTAGCAAATCATGAAGTAAGAAATCATCAACAAATTGCAGCCCATGAACCAAACTGGCCATCACTTGGTTTTGTACATAAAGTTTTATGCAACATAACCAAGCTCATCTGTTTACATGTTGTCTACAACTGAATTGAGTAGCTGGACAGAGACTCCACAGCCCATAAAGCCTAAAATATTTCCCTTGTGGTCTTATAGAAAAAGTTTGCCAACCCCTGATTTAAACCATACAGTAGAAGTAGACAATCTAAGTTTTGAAACAAAAGCTTTGACCATAAAGCCAAATTGATATTTAATAGCTGTTCTGCATAGAAGCTAAGTAGAGCCTAATAGAAATGGGTAGAACCCAATGTGTCTTCTCAATGATCATAAGTCAACTCTTTAGTTAGTACTTTATATCTCATTACCTAAAACCCTGCTCTGATCAGTCTGCCCTGCGTCAAATAGGTCATAATGAGCAGGCACAAGAGTTAGCACAGAAAAACTAAAGAGAAATACACAATAATGAATTTAAAAAAGACACTTTCTCTAAAAGCCAGTGGTGATCTACCTGCCTGAGATGTGACTCTTGGGCCTACCTCCCAGCTCGGGTCTACCTTACTCAGCCTCAGGGACTGCAGAATTCCAGCTCCCAGCTCGGTCTCGCTTGGCTCCTTGGACAATCCTAAGTTGGCCTCGTCCCCATCAACAGGTGGTTTCTGGAGTGATTCTAGAATTTGGTTTGCCTGGAGTCTAGATTGTTCTCTACTGCCCCTGTGGGGATAAAGCTCCAACCACAGTCTACAAGGCTGCGATCGCGACCTCTTTTCAACCCCCCACCTGCTCTTACACCTGCTCACACTCTGTTCCAACTGTGTGGTTTTCGTCTCTTCCTCAGTCAAAGTGCTCCAGGACCACGATTCTGCCATGGGAGGGTTTGAAACAGCTCAGACCCCTTAGCAGTTACAGCAGCCTGAATCCCAGCCACAGACAAACTTGCCCTCAGGCAAACCCGCCAGCTCAGACTTCTGGGCGGTAAAAGCAGCGGCCTGGATCATAACTGAATTTCCACTTTCTGTCACTGTGCTTCCGGCTGCAGCTGGGTCAGCCTCGTTGGCTCCTTCTTTGCAAATCCAGGTTCACCTTCCTTTCTCCAACGGCCCATTTTGAAGCCCCAGTAAGCCTTGCAAGTAAAAACATAAGGATTTTGTCCGTGGTCTTCCTAAGCTGTAAAATATAAGCTTTAAATATTTGAAATAAACAGGGTAGGAGAAACAAGTCTGTTATGAGATAAATCAGTCGCAACTAAGATATTTATCTAATGATTAAGCATCTTGCCCGTTAGCCCAGTTCTTCATGTGAGTTCCTGGCAGTTTTCTCAACCCCTTTCAGGAGACAGGAATTGGTAAGAGGTCTGAACCCTTCCATCATGGAGTGAGCAGGGACTAATAATTCACTACAGTAGTCGCTTCTGTACTCACTGGAGCCCGTGGCCCCGCAGTGCCACTAGACCTCACAGGTTCGCACCACAGTCTCCGGTCCCCACATAGGAGAATGCCCACTTACACTGCCCGGTTAGTTCATCAAAACACATCACCGATTCCCCATTATTACGCAGCGTTGCGAGAGGGTGGGGCAGACCCAGCAGCCACTGCTTACTCAGATGCCTGCAGAGTGTTATCTTGCTTTTTGTTTGGACAACCCTAAGAGAAAACTAACCATTCCCCAAACTCCTCTGGGATCTAGTCCTTTATAATTTTTGTAAAGATTCACCATATCGTGGGGGATGCCTTCAAGATGGCTAATTTTGTGCCTGGTCTTACTGCTTCCACTCTTGTCCCTCTAGCCAGACTGAGCCCTCAACGCTAAGTCAGATTGTATTTCTTCCCTGATTAAACTCCCTCGTAATGATAGCCAACATTAGGGCTCATGACGCCCTCCCCAATCTGGCCCAAGCCTGCCTCTCCACACTCTTCGACCTCCCTGGGCTCTCGCCACACTGGAGTGCCAAGGCAGACTGATTCCTACCTCAGGGCCTTTGCAGTTGCTGGTCCTACTGCCTGGAATGCTCTTCCCCAAGATCTTTGTGTGGCAAGCTTAATCTTATCAGCCATGTCTTAGTACAAACGTCACCCCCTCAGAGAAGTCTTCCTGACCTAGGATAGCCGAAGAGATGCCCCAAGGCCCACTCATTCTCTATTCCATTACCCTGTTTTCTTGTCTTCATAGCACTTATGGCTCTATGGATTTATGTTTATTTATATTATTTATTTTATTTGTTCCTTCATCCATTCCTTCTTTTTTTCATGTGCACATCCTAGCAAAAATAAGTCCCATGGTGGCAGAATTTCATTTGTCTTATTCAAGACTTTATGTTTAGAGAATAGCAGTATGCACTTAGCAAATATTTTTGGACAAAAGATTGACTAAATGAATCAATGCTTAGTTTTCTCCAATACTGCTTCCATCATCATTCACCTTCCAGGAAGTATTTCATCTTCCTCATATCCTTAGGTGCATGTTTCATATATAACTTCCATACAATCCCTAAATGGACTTTGAAGTCAAAGGTCTACGTACAATGTCTTGTTAGACAAATAGGAAACTCAGTTTAATAGCCCCACTATTATAAAGTGCTAACAAAATTATTCCTCTCACTTTCATACCATTAAGCTTGCCCACAATTATTACTGAGAAGCTCCCCAAAACTTCCTTTGCTAAATGCTTACTTATTCCTACTGTAAGGTTTTTTGGAGTGGCCGGTGCCAGAGAAAGAAAGATGAGCAGAGTAGAAAGGGATAAGTAAAGAGGCTTTATTGGAGCGCTCCCGGGTGGGGGTAACGAGTCCCCAAGAGAGGGACCCAGGCGAGCCTCAGAGTCCCATGAGTGGGACTAGAGAAGCTGCGCCGACCAGAAGTCTGAGTGGGTTTATATGGGTTCTTAGGGCTGGGGGATGGGAGCTTCTTTGGCCAGGAGATGTCAGCGCCAGGAGTAAGGAATTTCTTTGTTTCAGTTTTGGGGCGGGTATGGAGGAGTAGGAGGGGCTTCTTTTTTCATTAGGGAAGGGAGGGACACCTGCCACCAGCCTTACACCTACAAGTTTATAAAATTAAATAATGGAGATGAATAGTCTATGAAAAGCTTAAAATATTGTGCAAATTGAGATTACATGTGCATTTTAGAGACATCTCATTGAGTTTCAGATATGCACTATCTTAAAAGAAATTATTTAGATACAAAACGGTAGCCAATAGTTTTCAAAAATGTCTAAGCCATACGTTTTTAATTGGTTTCAGTACAATTGGTCATGCAGGTGTATCAACAAGGGTTCGAACAGAGAAGAAGAACCACACTGAATGATAAAGAGAATTTATTACAGGTATTTGACTTTCTGCAATTTGGGGAGCTGGTTAAGCCAGTATCTGTTGCCGCAGTGCTGGGTCTAAGTCAACTCGGCAAGAAGTTGTAAAGAGAAGAAGGGCATGAGGTGTGGGGGGTCAAGGACAAACTGCACCGATGAGGATGAACTGGAACCTGTGTCTTTTTCTCACTGGAACTCATGGTGATTTCTGACTGTTTTCAAGCTGTCTCCTTTGACGACGTAAGTGACTGAAAAAGAGCTGGTGCATGCTGCCACCGAGAAGCTGAAGAAGGAGATCTGGGAGGAGCTGGAGGAACTGAGGTGTGGATGCTGCCCCATGCCGGCAAGGTGACCCAGAAGATCTGTGACAATGTGCATGATGTGAGCTGCAACAGTGCCTGGTTCTCAACTGATCTTCCCAATGTACACACGGCTGCCGCTTTCCTTCCACATTCTAAACTGCACAAAAATTCCTCTTGTGGCCAATGATGATCCAAACCATATGAGGAAGGGTATTCTGGGAAGCATAGTTCCAGCTTAGCTGATTTTACACAATACAAAGTCACCTTAGTAAGTAGCATATTCTACTGAGGTCTACAATCCATACAGCTATAAATATATATATTTCTCTGAAACTCACTGATTCCAGGAGTCAATAGACCTGGGTACTAGTCTAGACTTCACCTCCAACCAGCACTTCACCTTTAGAAAATCACTTCAGTACCTTGACTTTAAATTATGTAATCATTAGTTAACCAAGGGCATTTAGATGGCATCTTTAAATGGCTTTCCAATACCAACATGTCCTGACTGCAAGATTTATTTCTTATTTTTTTTTTTTTATTTTTGGTAGCAAAATGTTTATTTGTTTTCAGCATCTGGGTGCAGGTGGGTTGGAGGCTGGAAAAAGGTGTCCACGAGAGAAAAGAGAAGAGCCTTGGGTTTTATAGAGAGTTTTTCTGGGAGGAGTAAATACTTTTCGAACAACTGGGAGGGATAAGGAAAGTAAGTTCCCCTCTTGGATTCCATCCCTTTATCTCCCTAGGGAACAACTGGGAAGGATGAGGGTCATCCTTATCAGGAAGGATAAGGAAAGTAAGTTCCCCTTTTGCATTTCATTCCTGTATCTCCCTAGGGGTCTGGCAAAAGGTAGGTTCCTAATACACCCCTAGGAAGGGGAGAGGGGTGGGTTCTATAGGACGTTTTGATGGAAGTTTGGGAAGAGTGAATTCTTCAAACCTAACAATCCACCCTTTTTATACATGTAAGAAAAGAAAGGGCAAGGTATGAGAAAGAGGAAAAAATTAAAAATTAGAAAGATTGGGAAGCAGGCATCCTTGTCTTTTCCAGCAGGTTGCCTGCTAGTTCGGGAGAGAAGCAGCAAAGAAAGTAGGAAGAACTCAAGACTGATCTTTAGCTGTTATTAGAAAATTAAGAGATTCAAGGCCACCCTAGCATTCCCCTCTTTCTGTTGTTAAAATTAAATTTCTATTTAAAATGAACTCAGAAGTTGGGAAAATGGACAGAGATCTTTCCCCTGTAGCTACTTCCTGCTAGGAAGGGGCGTAGAGATGTTTTTATGGGGTTCATTTAAATTATTAAATGGGAGGGGGTTGAAAATGGACAGTCTTGAAGTTAGAATAGAGGCAGGATGAGGTTTCTCAGCAGAGACACGAGAAGTATACAGAGGAGGCAAAGCAGGATAAGGAGCCGTCTATACCACAGCGTATTATCGGAGCCTGGTATCCATGATGATTTTTGAAAAAAGAAATGAGTATAGCAAACTCAACCAATAATCTTTGATAAATGCATGCATCTCTATGTTAATCCTAAATCTATGAAGTTTTAAAATATTTCTTATTTTTTAGAGATATACACTCAACTGTGTGGACGAAATGATGTGATGTGTGGAGTTTGATCCAAAACGAAAAGGGAAAGAAGGAAGTGCCAGGGAAGGAAGGGGTAAGCATGAAGCACAATAAGCCATAAATTAATAATCGCTGAAGTTGATAATTGTTCAGTGTGGGTAATGGGTTCATTAAGCCATTCTCTCCATGTTTGTATGTTTGAAATTCTCCATAATAAAGTGGTTTTAAAAATTGAATGCTGGAAAGTTCTCATTATTAGATTTTGGTTTTTTTCCTTGTTTTATTTTATTGTGGACTAAGAAAAATGGGGTGTATGGAATTCTAAATTGGAATTTTCTTATTTCAACACAAACTCCAATTTCTTCTTGCTTACATGGTTTCTGAAGGGAAGTTCGATATAATTCTTTGATAGGTAGGATATTACATTGCTTTGAATTCTTTCCAGATTTACTCTTTGGCTTGCTGCAATTTGAATATGATATGCTAGATCTTTTTGTATGTATCCTGCTTTGTGTCTCTGAGCTTCATGAATCTGTAATCTGACATCATTGGTTATTTCCAATTTAATAGCAAGTACATGTGGTGTTTCTTTTACCATTCTTTAGATACTTCATTTAGGACAATGGTCTCCAGTTACATACATATTGTTGCAAAAGGCATTAAGTCATCTTTCTTCAAGGCTGAGAAGTATTCCATGGTATACGTATACCATATTTTGTTAATCTACTCATGAATTGATGAGCAGTAGGGTTGTTTCACATCTTTGCAATTATGAATTGTGCTGCAATAATCATTAGAGTGTAGGTGTCTTTGTGATAAAATGACTTCTTTTCCTTTGGGTAAATACTCAGTAGTTGGATTTCTGGATCAAATAGTAGGTCTACTTTTAGTTCTTTGAGGAATTTCCATACTGTTTTCCATAGAGGTTGTACTAATTTGCAGTCCCAGCAACAGTATATAAGTACTCCTTTCTCTCTGCATCCATGCCAGAATCTATTGTTTTTGGACTTTTTAATAAAAGCCATTCTAACTGGGGTAAGGTGATAACTGCTTGTGGTTTTAATTTGCATTTCCCTGATGATTGGTGATGTAAAGCATTTTTTCATATGTTTATTGGTCATTTGTCTATCTTCTTTTGAAAAGCTTCTGTTCATGTTTTTTGCCCACTCTCTGATGGGATTATTTGATATTTGCTTGCTGATTTGCTTGAGTTCTTTGTAGATTCTGGTTATTAGCCCTTTATCGAATATATAGCTTGCAAATATTTTCTTCCATTCTGTGGGTTGTCTATTTGCTCTCTTGATTATTTCCTTGGCTCTGCAGGTGCTTTTTAATTTAATCAACTCCCATTTATTTATTTTTATTGTTGCTGTGATTGCCATTGGGGTCTTCTTCATAAATTCTTTGCCTAGGTTGATATCTAGGATAGTTTTTTCAACATTTTCTTCTAGAATTCTTATGGTTTCATGCCTTACATGAAAGTCTTTTATCCATCTTTGTGAGTGGTGAGAGACATGGATCCTATGTCATTCTTCTGCACATGGCTATCCAATCTTCCCAGAACCATTTATTGAATAGGGGTTCTTTTCTCCAGTGTATATTGTTGTCTGCTTTGTCAAAGATCAGTTGGCTCTATGTGGATGGTTTTATATCTGAGTTTTCTGTTCTGTTCCATTGGTCTAAGTCTCTATTTCTGTGCCAATACCATACTGTTTTGGTTACTGTAGCCTTGTAGTATATTTTAAAGTCTGGTAATGTAATGCCTCCAGATTTGTTTCTTTTGCTTAAGATTGCTTTGGCTATTTAGGCTCTTTTCTGGTTCCAAATGAAGCATAGATTATTATTTCTAGATCTGTGAAATACGACGTTGATATTCTGATGGGGATTGCATTGAGTCTGCACATCACTTTGTATAGTATGGACATTTTAACAATGTTGATTGTAGCGACCCATGAGCATGATATGTTTTTCTGTTTGTTCATCTGTGATTTTTTTCCTCAGTGTTTTGTAATTCTGTTCGTAGAGATCTTTTAGAATTCTGTACTCAGAAAGATTATTCTTAAAAACTACAGGAGAAATAAGGATTTTTCCAAACAAAAACAAAGGGAATTTGCACCAGTAGACCTGCCTTAAAATAAAAGTTAAAGTTCTTCAGAGAGACAGAAAATAATATTAGTTGGAAATTTGAAATTATATAAAGAAAGAACGATCATTAGAGAAAGAATAAATGAAAGCAAAATAATATATTTTATTTTCATTATTCTCAATTTACCTAGCAGATGATTGTTTAATATAATAATAGCAACAACATACTGAATGTAATTATAGCTATGCAAAAGTGAAACTAATGATAGCAATATTATAAAGGATAGAAAAAAAACGAAAATACTTTGTTATAAGGTACCTTTACTACCTAGGAAGTGGTATGTGTTTTTTGAAAGTGGACTTAAATTTAGGGTAAATGTATTATATACTACAAACTTGAGAATTACCACTAACATAATTTTTAAAGAAGTATAGTTGATGTGATAAGATAGGAGAGATATGGAATCATACAAAATGCTCAATTAAAAGGCAGAAAAAGAGGGAAATAAAAAAATAAAGAAAAGTGAAATGAATAGAAAAATATTACAAATATGGTAGATATTAATCCAACAATATTACTTTAAATACAAGTCATCTAAATACATCAATTAGAAGAGATTAATGGAATGGGTAAAAGAAACAAGACACAATTATATATTGTCTACAAAAAAACCCACTTTAAATATAAAGACAGACTAAAATTAAAGGAATGAAAAACATAAAAGAAATAAAAATTAGAGCAGAAATTAATGTAATTTAATAGAGGGAAACAATAAAGAAAATTAGTAAAACCAAAAGAGCAACATAATTGGTAAACTTCTAGGCAGACTAACCACAAAGAAAAGAGAGAAAGCACACAATACAAAAATCAGAAATAAAGGGAGGCTACATCTACTGATCCTCTGAACATTAAAAGAATTCTCTGTTCGTGAATTTGATAACTAACATAAAATGGACAAATTCCCTGAAAGACAGAAACTACCAAAAGTCACACGAGGAGAAATAAACAATTCAAATGAGCCTATATCTATAAGATAAATTGAATTAATGATTAATAACCCAGATGACTTCACTGGCGAATTCTCCCAAACATTTGAGAAGCAATGATACTAATTCTTTATAATTTATCTTATTCTGTTGCATGTTGCTATAAAGGAATACCTGAGGCTGGTAATTTATACAGAAAAGGTTTCTTTGGCTCATGGTTCTTCAGACCGTACAAGAAGCATTGCACCAGCACCTGCATTGGGTGAGGGCCTCAGGCTGCTTCCACTCATGGCGGAAGCCGAAGGGAGCTGGTGTGTGCAGAGATCACATGGTGAGAGATAAGCAAGGGAGCTGCCAGGCTCTTTTTAACAACCAGCTCTCTCCTGGTGGGAACTACTAAGGGCAGTAACTCACTCACCCTGGAGGGCAGGCATAGTTTACTTGCCTTACCTCCAACACTGGGGATAAAATTGCAACATGAAATTTTAAGGGAATAAACACCCAAACTATAGCACTCTTCCAGGAAATAGAGCAGAAATACTGTAGACTTTTATTTCTTAAGAACAAAGCTATTTTTTTTTATCCATAGGTACGCTGTAACAGATCATTATTCTTTTATCTTTCTAATGTGATTCTACTTGATCAATAATTTTTTTTCTTTTACTTTTTTTTTTTTTGGAGACAGAGTCTCCCTTTGTTGCCTGGGCTACAGTGCCGTGGCGTCAGCCTAGCTCACAGCAACCTCAAACTCCCAGGCTCAAACAATCCTTCTTCCTCAGCCTCCTGAGTAGCTGGGACTACAGGCATGCGCCACCATGCCAGGCTAATTTTTTCTATATATATTTTTAGCTGTCCAGATAATTTCTTTCTATTTTTAGCAGAGACAGGGTCTCGCTCTTGCTCAGGCTGGTCTCGAACTCCTGACCTTGAGAGATCCTCCCACCTCGGCCTCCCAGTGTGTTAGGATTACAGGCACGAGCCACCGTGCCTGGCCAATAAATTTTTATATACCAAAAAAAAAAAAAAAAGAAAAGAAAAGCAGGGTGTAATTGCTCCATTGTTAAGATCTCTAGGAAGACAGAGACCTTTGCCCATATGATAATTTTTACCTACTAGTCCCTATGGATTATCCTCCTTCCTCCCTCCTCTGGCGCCAAATGCAAGCCCAGACTTGGGAACTTTCGTTCACTCACACAGCAGAACATTAAAACATTCAGTGTAGGGCCGGGCACGGTGGCTCACGCCTGTAATCCTAGGACTCTGGGAGGCCGAGGCGGGTGGATCATTTGAGCTCAGGAGTTCGAGACCAGCCTCAGCAAGAGTGAGACACCGTCTCTACTAAAAATAGAAATAAATTATCTGGCCAACTAAAAATATATATACAAAAAATTAGCTGGGCATGGTGGTGCATGTCTGTAGTCCCAGCTACTGGGGAGGCTGAGGCAGTAGGATCGCTTAAGCCCAGGAGTTTGAGGTTGCTGTGAGCTAGGCTGACGCCACGGCACTCACTCTAGCCTGGGCAACAGAGTGAGACTCTGTCTCAAAAAAAAAAAAAAAAAAAAAAAGAAACAACAAAAAACCATTCAGTGTAAAATGTAATTCAGTTCCCTGTTTTCAGGGAGGTGCTTCATCCTTGCTCCCACCAGAGCCTTCTTGGTCCACCTTCCCCAAAGAATAAACCTCCTGTCTCATGTCTGTGTTGGAGGGGATAGTCACCTGGCTGCAAGGGCTGAGAAGGGGCTTTGGAAGTCTGTTTCTTATTAAGACTTGAGTCCTGTTTTATCTGCCCCATCTTGTGTCCCAGACTGACTGGCTGGGGAACTGAGGTTGGAATTGACTTCTTGGCAGGTAGGACTCTATTTTCTCTAACTTTCTCCAATAAGTTAGTTGAAACTAATCTTTTTAAATTTCCATCTTCTAAACTATTATTGACATATATTGTTTCCTATAGTCTCACCTATAATTCTTTTTGTTCTTATTAATTGGTATCATTTTTATCCTTCATTCTAAATGTTAGGGCTTGAGCGGGGCTGGAGATAAATGCACTTGCTTAATCCAGTCCCTATAGCTGGAAATCCCTGCTTGAGTGTGTCAACCCCGTCCATTTATCCCCTTGTTTTCACAGAATGCATTTCAAGTGTCTTTCATGGATCTACAGCCTTCCATTCTTCCTCCTGTATTAACAGGCCATCTATCTTGAACCATACCTGCCTGGACTTGCAGGATCTGTCAGGCCCTCTGCTGAATCAGATTCTGGCTTTTAGAATCTTTTGATCAGCCCCGTCTCTTCTGACATGAGTAATGCTTCATTGAATAGAATTATTATTCTAGCTTAACCAAATCACTCAGAGTGATTATTACCATCAAAAACATCCAGACACACTGTGCAAAAGTGCACTTATCTGTGTTTAAGCAGAACCCAAACTAATTCTACCTTCTTTAAAGTTACAATGCCAAATCCTCTTTAAGTACGAGCAGCTACAGTGATTCCATTTGTGTTCATTTGCAGGCCTCGTGAATGGGGATTTTCTTTTTCTTGCAGGGGTCAAAAGTTCCTTCTGATCATTTTCTAAGTAGTATGTCAAGTGTATTTGGAGGAGTGAAAGGCCTCCAAAGGTGATGGACACAGCTCCTTCTGTCCGCTTTGCAGAAATTTCGTGGACAGGAAAGGCCTGGAAAAGAAAGAGCTATGGTGTCGGTAGAGAACTTGGGAAGTTTTGCAGAGCCCAGCAGAATGGAGCTTTCACCGCCTACCTTCCCTTGCACCTGCAAGCTCTGACCCCGATCCAGATTCTGTGGAGCAGGAACTGTGACTCTTGGCCAATTTGCAAAGCTGCACTTGAAATGTGTACTTTAAAATCTCTGCTCTGATTTAGACAGCTTTCTGTATTATAGAGAGTGGTTTTGACGTAGGAATTAAGGTAAAATACTTCAATGAAGAGAACACTCAAATTCCATGCATCCCATTTTTGCCTGTTTACTTCATGTTGCAAGATCAGAAATAAGGCCTCCAAGAAACATATGAAAAAATGCTGAACATCTCTAATCATTAGGAAAATGCAAATCAAAACCACAATGAGATATCACTTATCTCCAGTGAGAATGGCCTTTGTCAAAAAGTCCCCAAACTATAAATGTTGGCATGGATGCGGAGAGATAGGAACACTCATACACTGCTGGTGGGACTGCAAACTAGTGCAACCTCTGTGAAAAGTAATATGGAGATACCTCAAAAAGCCACAAGTAGAACTACCATTTGATCCAGCAATCCCATTACTGGGCATATACCCAAAGGAAAAAAAGATATTCTATAAAAAAGACATCTATACTCGAATGTTTATAGCAGCACAATTCACAATTGCAGAGATGTGGAAACAACCCAAGTGCCCATCAATACATGAGTGGATTAATAAAATGTGGTATATGTATACCATGGAGCTCTACTCAGTGACAAAAAACAGTGGTGATCTAGCACCTCCTGTATTATCCTGGATAGATCTGGAGCCCATTCTACTAAGTGAAATATCACGAGAATGGAAAGACAAGCACCACATGTACTCACCGTCAAATTGGTATTAACTTATCAACAGCTAAGTGCACATATAGTAGTAACATTCATCGAGTGTCGGCCAGGTGGGAGGGGGGAGAAGGAGATGGGTATATTCACACCTAATGGCTGCAGTGTGCACCGTCTAGGGGATGGACACATTGAAAGCTCTGACTCAGGTGGGGCAAAGGCAATATATGTAACCTAAACATTTGTACCCCTAATATGCTGAAATAAAAAAATAATAAAAGTAAATTCTGATCCTTCTTAAAAAAATAAAATCTAGAATCTAAAATTAAAAAAAGAAATAAGGCCCCTAATAATAGTACTTAATGCTTTTCTTACCTTTTTATTTCTGCATCTTTCTCTGCTTCTGTCCTTCAATTATTATTATCTAACATTCATTGAGTTCCTGCTATTATTGATCTTTTCAAAAAGTGGTAAAGACATATATTCCTCTCTTCAAGGCACTTATAATCAATGCAATAACTTATTGAAATTGTTATTCAGTTAATAAGAAGAGAAAATATTTCAAAAAGAACCTGATTTTTATTTTCCATTTTCTCTTTTATTTAAAATTGCATTCTCAATTTTCTGGTCTGTTCCACTTTGTCTTTGAACAGAAGCATTGTCATCATCTAAATTCATCATTTTTTATAACTCACATGCTGTCCACACTGCTCAATTCCCACCTTTTGTTTTCTCACAGAGGGATGTTTCATCTTTGGTTTGGGTTTATTAGCCCTTAATTAGGAAGTCTGCCTCAAACCTACCCATCCTTTCCCTTGAAATACAACTGACTGCAAGTTAACCCATCTGTTTCATATTTACATGCACAGCTCATGGGGCTAGAGTTGGTTTCTTCAATTATCTTAATTGAATCCATCTTCTACACGTAAATGTTGTTAAAGGAAATGTGAATTGTGCAAGGGTAGGCAAAGACCTTGATGGGTGTTAATTGGATGGGTGGCCCATGATACTAAGGAATGTTTTTGCTTCAATTTCCCAATTCTGGGAATTGCTAGTAAATGGCATAAAAAGGGCATGAAATGTTGCCATTGTTGTTTAAAACACTTTAATATTGTGGAATATCATAAAATATGGCTCCTAATTTTGTGATACTGAACAAGAACATGTAATGTGTGATATTTCTTTAGTGAACTTCATTGTCGGCTGCCACTCTGTGAAGAGGAAGGAGGCAGCTTTTCTTAGGACGGACTGAGTGGTACCGAAAGAAATGGGACCGACACACTGCCTGGAGCTGGGCTTTCTCCCTGCCTGGGATGAGGCAGGTTTCTGTGCACGTGTTTCTGGGGAGTCTTCAAGTGCTTACATGAACTCGGCAGCCACCTGTGATTTATATTTTGAATCTTGCCCAAGTTTGTGCCGCAAACTTTTGGTTTAGTCTGTGGGGGAGATTTTGAGCTTACTATGAGAAGGCTGCTTAAAAGCCAAATGATGTAAGTTCATGTGCAATTGCTCTGAGTTGTTTTTAAATGAAGGAAATATGAAGTTCTAGAAACACGTCCTCAGAACCGGGATTGATGTTCTTGGCTAAAGAGCAGAGAGGGATGGGAGAAACTTGTGAACTCTGAAAAAGCTTGTTTATCTGTCTTCTGTTTTTTATCTGTGCTTTGAAAAGAAAGTATTTGTCATATAAACTATGGAAGCCCATCAGTGTTGCTAAATCCTAGCGCTCACATCAGGTTGAGCTGCAGGGGGAAATCTGGGTGGCAAAAGCTGGGTTTTGATTTCGATCAAGTCCTATTAGAAAGACTTATCTTTGCAAAGCATGTTGTGTGTTTGGAAGAAATAACTCTTTTTTTAAATTCCCACAACAAATTATAACTAAAGGAAATATTTTGAATTTTTAAGAATTTTCAGCCTTCTACAAATATTAATCTGCTGGTGTTAGCTTCTCAACATTTTATTAAAAAAGCAAACCAAATGTATTTGTTGTTCTAGGTGAATCACCAGATCACATGAAGTTTTTAAAGTCTAGTTTTGGTTTTCTTTCTAAGGTTGTATCAATAGCTTTAAGTAAGCAAAGAAAATCCATCCAACTCTCTACAGAATGCTAATCAACAAAGGTTTCATTCTTTTTGGAACCACATGACAAATCTGTTTTATGTCCTATATGTGAAAGTTCTAAGGTTTTAGAGGCAAATGTTAAAAGCAAGATCTCAAGGATGACTCTGACTTATTTTTCTACATAAAATGAGCAAAAATAATGACAACAAAAAGAAACAAGCCCCAAACTCCAAACTCAACTGTCCAGCAAATGCCAGATGGTTCTTATCTCGTAAAAACTCACATAGATATCAAGAAGTCACATTGGTAGAGAGGCCTGTTGGGTTTTGTTTTTTGTACTGTCTCTGCTACTTGTTATCTTATCTATAAATTTTCCCTAGAGTGGAAAATAAATAAGATCCTTCCTTCCACATTTGTGTCTACTCTAGGAATTGAGGGGAATTCTGCCATCTTTTTCCATGACATGATGAACTATGATGGCTGGTGGAAAGAACTCAGTTGCAGAACATCAGATTCTACTAAACATCAGCAGCAAATATTTTGGGGGCTCTTAAAACACTGTTGAGGGAACCGAGTTGGGAGTGTACTCTACTATGAAGTTCCTAGGATTTTCAGGGAGATATAAGTTTCTGTAGGCTGCAATATAACCATACATGAGTAGTGACACTTTAATTTTTGTTTTGTTTTTCTGGGTTGAGATCAGAAGTCTTCTAACACAGAGTACATCCACCCTTGGGAAAGCCCATCCTGTAGATGGCAGAAAGAAATAATCTGACCTAATTCTAGGTGCTTCTGGCAGTTCAGCTACATAGATGTGGCCACTAGACTTTTCTCATTTAACAAACAAAGGCCACTTGAGAAGTTGAGGCTGTTTAGGATGGTGACTGTGGTTTAAATGGTTAAAAATGATCAAAAGACTACATAGTCTCTAAAAGCTCCCTTATGATTGTGTTAATTAATGTAATAAATAGCAATTGCCTTTCCAGAGGATTACTATGCACAGAGTAAGTGAGGGGTAGTACAGCATGGCACATGCAGCGTGTTATTATGCACTTTGCAGAGAGTAGCGATGGTTCCCATTGCATTGCAGTCATTTTTCATTATTTCTTGTGCATATGTCTTGTCTCCTTAGTAATTATCAAATACCTGAAAAGGGGAGACTGTATCATTGTTCTCTTTTATTACCTTTTCCAGAAGGGGAAATGGAGTTCAGTTGACTCCGTATTGGTGAATTAATTCCCGCTGAACAAGTGTGATGGAGGAAGTGCCCACGTGAGCTCTCAGTCCTAGTTTTGTACTCTGACCACGAGTCTGGCTCTTGGAATGTCAGGACTTTGTAGTGGACTCCAGAGGTGCACTGGTGACACCTTTAGCTACCTTTACCAAGCTCCTGCTTCACACTCACGCTCAGAGAACAAACCCTGCTTCCCTCTGCAGGGAATTAACATCGCCGCACCTCTGTGCTTTCTGCCTTATAGCTTGGCTCATGGCAGAGCTAAGTGGAGTTTTAACTTTTTTCCCCAAGAGTGGCAAATGTAACTTTAAGCAATCTCTGTTTTCTAGCCTTTGCTGGAATAGTGCAACACGGTTATTAACATCTACCATATATGAAGCCTGACTATGTGCTAAGCACACAGCAAGTGCCATATATATATCTCCTCTCCTTCTCTGGACTTCTGTCTGCACTCACCATGCTCAGCCCCAGTGGCCTTCTTTCTGCTCTTTGGGGGCAACAAGTGTACTTCTATCTCAGAGCCTTTCAATGTGCTGATGCCTTTGCCTGAATCACCACTTCGAAATGCTCTTTCTTCTGCCTCATATAAATGATGCCACCCATCGCTTAGGTCTCAGCTCAGTGCTAACTTCCTAACAAGACTCACATAACCAACTTCTCCATCACCGCATTCATAGCATTTACTACCATTTGAAATTATGTTGTTTCTTTATTGGCTTACTTGTTTATTTTCTGTCTCTCTCCATGAGAATGTACACTTCTGTTTTTTTTCTTTCTTTCTTTCTTCCTTTCTTTTTTTATTTTTGAGACAAGATCTCACTCTGTTGCCCAGGCTGGAGTGCAGTGACCTCATCATAGCTCACTGCAGCCTCAAACTCCTGTGCTTAAGCAATCCTCCTGCCTCAGCCTCATGAGTAGCTGGGACTACAGGCACACACCACCATGCCTGGCCAAGAATGTGCACTTCTGAAGAGTTGGGATATTTTCTATTTTGTTTTTTGCTCTATCTCCGACATGCAGAGCAGTTTATTATGCATAGTATAGTAGCTACTCTACTCTACTGGTGGAATAAATGAATCAATTATTTCATCTAATATTTATAAAAATTTATGAGACATTTTTCTCATTTAAAAAATACGGAAATGAAGACTCAGGGAAGTTAAGTAATTTCCTTGGTGTTGTAGAGCCAGCAAATGAGGAGGAATTTTGTGTGTTGCTGACTTTATCAGATCTTCATAGTCATCAAAATCTGTATTTTCATTCTCAGTCTCACCCTTGTCTCCCACCACAAAAATCACCTTGGACCATGAAAAATGGGTAAGCTTAATCTTAGGACATTTAATAATTCACTTGTTTATACCCTGACATGCTCTAGAGAAATTTCATGCAGCTCAAAAATGCTCACCCTGAAACTAGATACCACTCCTGGTCAAATGAGTGGAAGAGGAAAAGCATCCCAAGAGTAGATGAGATTAAATATATGAAATGGAGGCAGGAATGAGATTAGCACACACAGTGCTCATCAGAATCTGTGTTGCATTTTCTAAGGGTGAGATGCAATTTTGGCTATACATTGTCTAGAAGAGAAAGAACAATTTCATTCTTCACAGTGTTCACAAGACAAAAACTAAACTGTGATTCAAATGCAGAACAATGTTGAGACCCCAGAGAAGTATCCCTGGCTTTTCTCAGAAAGTGGACACTATGTGATGGGAAGAACTATATGTGGTAAATATAGTCAATTTTCACGTTTTTCCCTTATAGTATGACAGCACACCAAAGCCCAAGTGCATGAACAGCAAATCTATTGGGACCTTGAAAATAATTCTGTGAGAATCCCCAAGAACAATTCTATGGGGACCCCAAAATGAAGCTGTTTGGTTGTCCAGCTTGCTCCTGGGGTGCCTTAACCCAAAAGATACATTTTATTTATTTTTATTTTTTTATTTTTTATTTTTATTTTTTTTTGAGACAGAGTCTCACTCTGTTGCCCAGACTAGAGTGCCGTGGTGTCAGCCTAGCTCACAGCAACCTCAAACTCCTGGGCTCAAGCGATCCTCCTGCCTCAGCCTCCCCAGTAGCTGGGACTACAGGCATGCGCCACCATGCCTGGCTAATTTTTTTTCTATATGTATCTTTTAGCTGTCCAGATCATTTCTTTCTATTTTTAGAAGAGGCAGGGTCTCGTTCTTGCTCAGGCTGGTCTCGAATTCCTGAGCTCAAAAGATCCAGCTGCCTCGGCCTCCCAGAGTGCTAGGATTACAGGCGTGAGCCACCATGCCCAGCCCAAAAGATACATTTTAAATCATTTTGGAAGAATCAGATTTATATCAGGTCATAAATATTCAGTACTGATCAGCATGCAGAATACTTATGGTAACTCCCTGGAGTGCAAAGTGTCTGATACTGGTTAGACGTATAAACATAAGCTTTGACAGTTAGTGAACCTCAGAATAAGCTAGTTAGTATACCTGGCATAGATCTTTGGATCTGGGGAAGGAAAGCTTAGGGATTGCACTTGAATTTCGAGAGTTATTAATCTTAATGTACCATTAACTTGTGCAATGGGGAATATTTTGGATAGGACAAATTTTTCTTTTATCTTACTCTTTTCTGTCACCTCGTGGCAGATCTGAGGCAATGGGGCCACCCCCTTGGCTTTCCATTTGTGAAGAGTGGCTTATTCCTGCCCTGGTTTGCAGAAAGTGGAACATTTACTTGTGAGCCTGGATTGACACTTCATCCAGTCTCCTGTAAGCAGCGATTTAATTTTGTCTAAATTTATGGAATCACCTGGATAGCTCAAAGTCTTAAATGGCTCTAATAATATTTCCACATATGGAAGTCATTTTCAACAGTGGATTGATTATACAAGATGGGAAACCTTTGGCATGTCAAGCATATGTACAGTTGCTGGGAAAGAACTCAACGAAACACTAATCAGTTCATTTAGGAACTAATAACATTGGCCCCAAGGCTACAAGAGCCATTCAGATGGGGCTTCCTCTGCGAGGGACACATGGTCTCTCTGAACTGGGTAGTAGAGTGGATTTCATCAGATAAGCTGTCAAATGGTTCATAGAACATGCCTTGGAGAATTAAGCTTCCACTGTTCATACAATTTTATCAGACACTAGCAAAGTAGATTTTCCAGTAAAACAGGAAATTGCCCTAAGGCTAAGCTTTTGAACATTTATTCAAGATGTACTTTAAATGCTGTTTCAGCTGTCACTTCTTGCTATCGGCAGAAATGTTTTTGCTTTTGTTGCAGATGAACAGTTCTCTTTAATCACCAAAATCAACTAAAGTGCAGGGAAAACAAGAGCTGTAAAATTAGAGCCTTTGCAAGGAGGGATGAGAGTAGGTAGGTTTTGACACAAAAGCAATTTGAGCTGATTTGGAAGCATGATTGAGATCTAGAATTGGCAACAAAGAAACCTATGTTTCTTTTAATAATGTTAATAAGATATTCTGTATTATAATATATAAAGGGTCTCTATAGTACAGTGGTTAAAAGCATAAACTCTGGAGCCAGACAGCCTAGTTTTAGATGCCAGTTTCAACAATTGTAACTTTGTGGATTTGGACAAATCACTTAACTACTTTCTTTGTTCCTCAATTTCCTCATCTGTAAAACAAGAATAATTTCATAATCCACAAGGCTATTGAGAAGAATAGGTATACTACTTAGAAAGCATTATATAATTGTTTGCTATTATCACTACAACTTAGTATAAAATCAATAAGAGATCATATGAAAAACAGAATATAAACATATTATTGACTCTACATAGTAGTTTAAAGTATCAGAATTAATAACTTCTGAAAGGTGTATCAATGTAAAACTTTAAGAACTAATATAAAACTTCAAACATTGTTTAGAAAGTGCAGAATATATATCTCAGAAAAAGAGAATGAATGGACAACAAATGAAACACTCAATTTTCAGTGATTGTAATGCAGGACAATTATAACCTTCACACCTTTCAGGAAGAAATAACCTCCTAGTAGATTCCTTATCATAGCCAATATATGAAAAAATACAGTTATTTCCCATTTTATTATTTATGAATCTAAACCAGAGTCTCGGGAAGTGACTGGTTGATCTCATGTGGTATTCATGTGGTCCTCCAATTTCTTCTAATCTGAGAATAGAAGAGCCATTAATGTCTTTTGCCTCAAGTCATTTTCTCAGTATAGTAAAAGAAACTGAAGTTACCTTCCTGACACTTGTCTTAAGAGGCAAATTTAACATTAAATTACAGTGCAAATCTGCAAGTTTTTTATTGCTGAAGAAGCAAACTGCTTTGTGGCACTTCATCAGTCGGCATGGATGACACAAGCAACACTGACCTCTGACCGGCTATTGGCCTGAAATAATTGGGGCTATAAAGTTATACTAAGAAGAAATGTATAACAGAGACTCTTTCTAAAGAGATATATTGTTCAAGGTGTCAGTATCTCAGAAGATGCTTTCTGTTTTGTTGTTTACACATGATTTGAAAGTAGCCATTAACACAATTAATTGAAGGTGGCTATTAATGCAACACAATTATAATTATAATAATTTTTAAATAATTTCTTACTTTACTAAGGTGTTGTAATCATTTTAGTATTTATTACCAAGTACTATAGAATTATATCAGGAATAAGAAGGGAACCAATAAGTAACTGATTTTTATTAAGCTTGAGCTTTGGGTCATTTTAGTCTAAGTGGACTCATGAACTTCACAAAATGCTCCTTATAAAATGAGGAATTAGAGCTGATTCTGATAATTCTACCATGTGCGGGGGCAATGAAACAGACTAAAAATATGTATAACAGATGGCTAGATATTTCCCAATCTCCATTCCCTCTTCCCGGGCCCTCAGGACGACTACATTTCCCAGCCCCTGTGGTAGTTAGGCTGGACCATGTGACATTGTTAGGGTCACTTGGTGACCACATGTGACACATATTCCCTCTGGGCCTTTTCATAAACCTCTCTGCACAATCCCCTGTGTTCTCATTTCCCCTTCTTGTGGTGACTGTGGAGACCATGTGTTAAATATGTAAGTGTCCTGGAGTCATGGCTGGGAGGAGAGCTGCCCCACAGAGCCAGCTGACCTGCATTGGGCTGTACATTAACTCACTAAGGTTTCACGGTCTGTTTGCTACTTCCACATATGCTTCAGCATGCTTATCCTGAGCAACATTCCAGGATAGCTTGACACATATTCAAAGCAAATATCTGTATAGATACAGCATATAGGACCAGGATCTTCCAATGCACCCGTGAGGAAATTCCAAAGGTAGCTGAAACAATGGCTCTGGTGCTTGCCAAGCCTTGTTTTTTAAAAATTTTTTCATTTAATTAAAAAAAAAAAAAATTTAGAGTGGGGGTCTCACTGTGTTGCCCAGGCTTGTCTCAAATTCCTGGGCTCAAGCGATCCTCCCACCTCAGCCTTCCGAGTGGCTGGGACTACAGGCATGAGCCATCACACCAAGTGAGAATTTTATTTTATTTTATTTTTATTTATTTATTTATTTTTTGAGATAGAGTCTCGTTCTGTTGCCAGGGCTAGAGTGCTATGGCATCAGCCTAGCTCACAGCAAACTCAAACTCCTGAGCTCAAGTGATCTTCCTGCCTCAACCTCCCGAGTAGCAGGGACTACAGGCATGCGCCAGTATGCCCGGCTAATTTTTTCTATTTTTAGTAGAGGCACAGGGTCTTGCTCTTGCTCAGGCTGGTCTTGAACCGCTGACCTCAAATGATCATCTTGTCTTGGCCTCCCAGAGTGCTAGGATTGTAGACATGAGCCACTGTGCCCAGCCGTGAGAATTTTATTTTTAAGAAAATATTTTACAAACCACTGGATTGTAACACATCAAGTAGTTTAAAATGTGATATTTATGTTAGAATTACAGAATATTTTATTGGAAGGACCTCAGAAGTTATCCAGTCAGTGCATACTTTGATCTAGCATGTGAATCTCGCTTGCATTCATCCTCTACTAACTCCTTCCATAATGTGGATAATTAAGGTGATTTCTACTTAGGGAAATTTGCATTGTTTTGTAGTTTCTTCTTTTTCTATTTGCTTGAATAGAAATTTGTATTAAAGTTTTTTAAAAAGCTAACCAAATGAAAAGCCAATCAGTGTGATAAAAGCCAAGATAGACACATACACCATGTAACTCTGCCTAGGATCTAGAAATGGGTGTATGTGTGTCGCTTTATATTAGGGAGAGTTTTTCTGGAGAAGATAAGTCCCATGTTGGGCCTTGACAAAAGAGGAGGAGTTTGAGTGGTCTGGATAGAAGGTCAAACCAACCATGATATTTCCTTAAGCCAAAGTCTAATCCAGAGCAAGTTTCAAACTTTCTTCAATTCTATGAAGGCTGAGAGAATTGAGGAAGCTGCAGAAGAAAAGTTTGAAGCTTGAAGTTGGTTCATGAGGTTTAAGGAAAGACACCATCTCCATAACATAAAAGTGCAAGGTGAAGCAGCAAATGCTCATGAAGAAGCTGCAACAAGTTACCCAGAGGATCTAGCTGAGATAATTGGTGAAGGTGGCTACACTAACCAACAGATTTTTAATATAAACAAAGTAGCCTTCTATTGGAAGAAAATGCCATCTAGGACTTTCATAGCCAGAGAAGATAAGTCAATGCCTGGCTTCAAAGCTTTAAAAGACAGGCTGACTCTCTTGTTAGGGGCTAATGCAGCTAGTAACTTTAAGTTAAAGCCAATGAATACTCACTTGCCAATTCAAAAATCCTGGGGCCCTTAAGAATTATGCTAAATCTACTCTGCCTATGATTTATAAATGGAACAACAAAGCCAGGATGGCAACACATCTGTTTATAGCATGGTTTACTGAATTATTTTAAGCCCAGTGTTGAGACCTACTGCTCAGAAACAAAGATTTCTTTCAAAATATTTCCATGCATTGATGATATATCTGGTTACTCAAGAGCTGTGATGGAGATTTACAGAGGTGAATGCTATTTTCTTGCCTACTAACACAGTATGTATTCTGCAGACCATGGATCAAGGAGTCATTTCAACTTTCAAATCTTATTATTTAAGAAATACATTTCATAAGGCTATAACTGACAGACCTGAGCAAAGTAAATTGAAAACCTTCTGGAAAGGATTCACCATTCTATAGGTTATTAAGAACATTTGTGATTCATCATAAGAAGAGGTCAAAATAATAACATTAACAGGAGTTTGGAAGAAGTTTATTCCAACCCTCATGGATGACTTTGAGGAATTTGAGACATCAGTGGAGAAAGTAACTGCAGATGTGGTAGAAATAGCAAGAGAACCAGAATTAGAAATGGATCCTGAAGATGTGACTAAATTGCTGCAATCTCATAATCAAACTTGATAGATGAGGAGTTGCTTCTTATGAATGAGGAAAGAAAGTGATTTCTTGAGATGGAATGTACTCCTGGTGAAGATGCTATGAACATTGCTGAAATGACAACAAAGGATCTAGAATATTACATCAACTCAGTTGATAAAGCAGCAGCAAGGTTTGAGAGGATTGACTCAATTTTGAAAGAAGTTCTACTGTGGGTAAAATGTAACCAAACAGCATCACATGCCACAGAGAAATCTTTTGTGCAAAGAAGAGTCAATCGCTATGATGAACTTCATTGTGGTCTTATTTTAAGAAATTGCCACAGCCACCCCAACCTTCAGCAACCACCACCCTGATCAGTCAGCAGCCATCAACACTGAGGAAAGACCCTCCACCAGCAAACAGATTACGACTTGCTGAAGGCTCAGATGTTCACTAGCATTTTTAACCATGCAATATTTTAAAATTACGGTATATACATTTTTGTAGACATAATGCTATTGCACACTTAATAGACTACAGTATAGTGTGAACATAACTTTTATATGGACCAAAAAACTTGTGTCACTTACTTTATTGCAATATTTGCTTTATTGCAATGGTCTGGAACCAAACCTGCAATATCTCTGAGGTATGCTGTATGTATACACACCTACATAGGCCACTAGATTCTGAAAAAGGCAAGTGACACTGATTTTGGACTTCTGGCCTCCAGACCTGTAAGAGAAAAAAGTTTCTTTGTTGTAAATCACCAAGTTAGTTTGCAGTAATTTGTTACAGCAGCCATGGGAAACTTGCAGAAGTGGTTCTGGGTCTAGGAAATTCTGTTTGAGCTTGGAATTGAGTGTGAAAATTCAGTTGAGTGTCACTGAAATCGAGGAAGTTAGGGCTCTGAGGCGATGGTACCAATGGATTGTCCACAGGCTTGTTCAAGTTCCCTGGGACAATGCAAAAGCTGGAGTAGAGGGGAATATTTTGGGCTCAGGCACCAAAGTCTTGAATTCAATGTGAATTTCATGTCAGGGGGGCCGGTGGAAGACAGGGATGAAGAGTAAAAGAGGCTGGTGCTACCAGGTTTCATTATTCTCAAAGGAATGGGGAAATTTACATGACACAGAAGGAATTCCACTCCAGTGGGGAGTGGACGTGCCCCTGGACGTCCAGATCCTGCAGTATGGGCACCATGAGAAAAATCAGGCTCCTGCTCAGGGGCTGTGGGAGAAGTGAAGGTGCAGGGGTGAGTCAGGTTTCAGCTCAGAGAAGCAGGTGGAGAGTGGGGGTCTTACCCGATGAGCATTTCAGTTCATTTTCTTATTGCTTTTCCCAGCTACAGATGTTTTCAATATTAGATTTTATCTCTCTCCTCAAATCACCATTTTATATCCCCACTTTAAGATACCTTTATTATGTCAAGTTTTTCTGTCAAGCATAATTTTTATATTTATTTAAAAATGGTGTTCAAAGCAGTAGAAACTCAAAACACAAGAAGCTGCCACATAAACGTATTGTCAGCAACATACAATGACACTTTCTCGTTAGTTTTATTGGGCCACAGGAACAAGTCAGGGGCTTATTTTGCATGAACAGCTGGCTATAGCTGGACATGCACAAATTAACTAGAAGTGATTTATCTTTAAACTATACAGCACTGGACCCGCACACTTCGTATAAAAATGTTGACTTTCACTCAACTACTAATCTTTTTATAGACATTATAAACATACCGGTTGACAAAGATCAGTCTTTGATATGCAAACAATATAACTGTATGAAGTTTATAAAAGCTCATTCCTCAGAGTGTATCAGAAGCACTTTCATCTTCAGTGGTCTGTGGAATATTATCCAGTCTTCACACTGCACTTGTCTAGTAAGAAGACAACGTATTATCTCCATTTTAGAGAGTGTAAAAGAACGGAGTGAGCCTAAGTGATTTGCCTACATTAATTACATCCTAAAAAGAGATCACAGCCCTTATTTTTGGCTTGTAACCTCGTGCTATCATTTTCCTTCAGCTTTCTTTGGAATCATGGAAGAATCTGTTTTGATGTAAAGTTTTCTGCCTATTTTCAAATCTAAATGAATAATATTTCACACGGCATGTTTAATAGGGTAAGTCAGTTCTGCTGTAACACTTACTTTGAAAATGTGAATTTGCTCCAACATAATTGATGTATTACGGAATGACTTAAACATGATGTGAAGTTCACATTTGTGTATGTGCAATTTCGTCCTCGGAAACACTACGTAAACACAGAAAACTATATATACCCAGCTGGCCTTAGCAGCATAGGAAGACACAAAACTCAAGCCACACACCTCAAACGTCTACCAGCTCTCTTAGGTCATTGGGTGTGTTATGATTCACTCCCATCCTCAACTTCTGCTACAACCTTCTCTCCTTCACCACTTCACAGTGACTCGCAACCCTCCCAGACACTCACTTCTACAAGCAAATGTCAAGTCTTTTTCAAGTAAAGTGTCATATTTATTGTAGTATTGCTTAACCACTTAATGGGTGTAAAACTGTGCTACTGTTTTTACCAGGTTCTTATCTTGGTTTTATGTGTCACTGACAAATGTTGTGCACCTAACCCCATATTTTCTCAGAAGCCCTGTGGTTTATATTGCACAGCACAGTGATTTTTAGGAATGTGTATATCACATTAGAAAAAACTGCATGTGGGATATGATCACCATACTCTTAAACTCCACAGTTATCTAGGACTCGGTAAGTGTCAGGCATGGTTTTGTACATGGTGGAGTATACTGAGATGAACAATTCTGGTCTCTGCCTTCTAGGATCATGGTCTTTCAGAGAGAGTCACACACCTAAATATCTCTAATGATAAGTTACACTGTGCTCATAAACGAAGAGTTACAATGGTGAGGTGAAGAGAGAGATGAATTTCACCCTGGAGGATCTAGGAGGATTTCTTGAAGACATGGTGTTTGACTGCGGGCACTGAGGGATGAGAGGTGGCTTTAGCAGGTAGGTAGGTGGGAAAGATATAAAAAAAGGATTTTCTGATACTTTTAAAATGACACTTTAAAAATGCTTCCATTAATGGCCAATTCTGAGTCCATGATGGCAGAATCTTTGAAAAATAAACTGACTACCAAGGAAAAATCTCTATATATCACAGTTCTGGCTCCTTTGAAAAGACTGACAATTAAGTTAGGAATCTGAATCAGGCAACCCTGACTTTTGCTATTTATCCATTGTCCCTATGAACAAACCTTTTCTCATCTGTGCTGTCAGTCTTCCTCTAACTTCTACAGAATTTTCCCTTCAAGTGGTTGGTTTTTGCTTGACCACTAGGCAAAAACCATTATCAAATAATGGTTTGATAATGTAGCTGTCTCCTAAAAAGGATGTGGCCTCTTCCAGAGAGACTTAGAGGGAAGTCTGGAAGGACCTAGGAGCATAGGAAAACACATTTGTTGAGCACCTACTGTATGCCAGGCACCATGTAAGTTGATATGTGATCTTATTTGATTGCCATTATGATCACCTGCATTCTCATAATTCATCATGCCTACTCCAGAAGGGGTGGAGATGCTCGCTGAGCCCACAGCAGTAGTTCTTAGCCTTGACTGCATATTAGAATCATCTGGGGTGGGGAGAGTTTTTTAAAAAATCCCTTTGCCTAGACCACACTCAACATAATGGACCCAGAACCTGTTTGTGCTGGGACCCAGGCGTTAGTATATTTTTCTATACTTCTCAGATGGTGCCAATGTTCAGCTCAGGTTGAGCACTGTTCACGCAGAGGAAGGTCTCATATCCTTGCTGTAACTGCCTTACAGAGGGAAGTTTGACAGCAAATCCAAGGGCAAAATTCATTAGATTTACATAGTAACTGTAGATTCTACCATTCACATGATAATATCAGAGAAAAGGAAACATAAAATTTTATTTTAAAATTATTTTAAATTAGAAATTTGCTTATGTAAGAATCTTTGGAATTTGGGAGCTGATTAACCAATCATCTCTGCTTATCTGGGCCTGGAGCAAACTTGGTGGAAGGGCAGTCACATAAGGCCAGTTTATGGGTCAGCTCAGGGTTCACGAAGAGTTAGGCAGGTATTTATTACCATGGAGATGCTGAAAACAGAGCAGTCCAGACGGCAGGTGTAAATGATATCCTCACTAGCTTGAGTCAAGGTGTCAGAGAAGCAGAGTGTTGCATTAATGGATACAACATGAGCCATGGGATCCAGATAAGGTTGCAAAGGAAATTTTAAAATGAGAAGGACCGAAATTCTCTAGGACAATGGGGTGCGCAAAGTACAGTGATGGGTGGTTACTCCTGGGTGCTCATGGAGGGGCAGGTTGGCTCTTACAGGTGTCAGGCTCCAGATGTCCCTGGAATCTAGAGGAATCAAAGATGATATGACAATAAATCCCTTGGGTGACAGTGTTATAACGTCTGTTATCAGAAATAAGGAAGACAGAAAGAAGAACAGCTTTTGGTTGGTGGTGTGTGTGTGAGTCTGGGGGCAGGCTCGGGTGGGGGTGGCATGGGAGAGTCTGGGCAGAGGGAGAAATGATAAGTTTGCTTTTGACACATGCTTGGTTTGAAATGCTGACAGTTCATCCCATAGAGGTTTTCAGAGCCCAAGGAAAGATATAACAGTGTTGCTCTGGGTTTCAGTAAGTCACTAAAGTACTCTGGCTAATATATCTTCATCCAGGTCCTTGGTTGTTTGTTGTCCCCAAAGGCTCTGCACTCCACGTTCAGCCTCCAATGGACTAGATTTGTGGTCTGTTTCTGTTTCTCTGGATCCTGATCAAAACCATCAAATACTCTCTGTCCACCATCTGTGGCTGTTTTATCCAAGTGTATACAGGCCAGAATCATGGCTTCATAAGTTTTCTAGAGAAAACAGAAGGAATATATAGTTCTTTCAGGAATTTACTCAGAAATTTCTAGGAGTTTGGAGAAGACAGCTGAAAGACTTGAATCAAAAGTGTAGTTGATTATATCCCAAACAAGAAGCAGTACAATTAATCAGAGTATGTGCCTAAACTGTCGACACAGTTTTGCCAGCTTAATGGTAGCTTGTTTATGCCAGCAGCGAAGAAGCCTGCAGAGCGAGGAGCAATGAAATCGCAAAAGGCGTTTTGCACAGCTTGTTGAGAATTGGATATTTTTCCTTGCAAGAAATGGTCCAAAGCCTGGAAGAAGCAGTAGTCAGTTGGTGCAAGGTCTGCTGAATACAGTGGAGGACAGAGAGCTTCCAAGTCCAACCTCTGTAGTCTGAGCAGCCTTGTTTGTGCGACATGTGGTCAAGTATTGTTTTGCATAAGGATTGGCCTATTTCTATTGACCAATCTTGGCTGCTTAATGCAAATGTCCTCATCATTTTATCCAATTGGGTGCAGTAGCATCTGCTGTAATCGATTGACCAGGTTTCATGAAGCTGTAGTGGATAATACCAGCGCTGGACCACCAGACAGACACCATTAGCTTTTTTTGATGAATATTTGGTTTTGGACTATGTTTCAGCACTTCATCTTTATTCAACCATTGTGCCAAACTTGATTGTCTAAAAGAATCCATTTTTTTATCACAGTGTAGAAATGGTTCTGCCTTTATGTCATGACAGCAAAGATAGGCAAGCTTCGAGATGGTTTCTCTTCTGACACTCATTTAATTCATCCGGAACCCTTCTATCCAGCTTCTTTACCTTGCCCATTTGTTTCAAATGGCCCAATATTATTGCAATAGTAATGTCAAACCTTGCTAATAATTCACATGTAGGTTGAGATGGATTTACTTCCATCACAGCTTTCAGCTCATCATTATCCACTTTGGTCTCAGGTCACCGATGTGGCTCATTTTCAAGATTAAAATCACCAGAATGAAACTTCTCAAACCATAGACATATTGTGTGTTCATCAGCCACATCCTTCCCAAACACTTCATTGGTATTTCGAATTGTCTGTGTTGCCTGGTTCCATGACAGATCTCATATTCAAAAATAACACGAATTTTTGACGTATCCATGGTTTCACAAAAATTACTCTAAAAAAACTTTGACAGATAATCACAAGCCAAACTGTGCATTTGAAAGACTGAAGATGTACCTTCACAATAAAAATAAAACAAGCAATGTCAAAGTGAAATGTCAGAAATATCAACTGTCAAACTTAGTACTTAAGGAAATTGAACATTTCATACTTAATAACCTAATAATTTTTGCCTTCTCTTGGGTTTTGCTGATCCTTGCTAGTGATGCTGGTTCTTCTCTCTTTGCCTTTCCCTAATCTATTCTATTCTCTGCCCTTCTTTGTGCCCAGGAGACGGATCCCTGATTCTAGGTTCTGACTGGGTTCAGCCAATGAGAAACCTGGCAGGAGATCAAAGGACAGGAGGGGAGATAATCAGGGTATTTCATCTCCACTGCCTCCCTGCTTTGGTACCACATCTTTGTCAGTAGCTGAAATACGGCCTTTGCCCAACAGACCCTCCTTTGTGGGTCCAGTTTTCTTTGTGTTCCAATAACACTGTTTCCTCCCTTTTCTTCTTTAATGAAAGATTTAACAAAAGACTCCCTTTTGTTGCTAACTAGTGCCTCAACATCCCATGTTGGTTCCTTTAACCCTGACCTCAGCTCTGTAAATATTCCCTTTATTAAAGTCTCTTCACTTGAGCAATCTGGGAGGAGAGTGGTGACATCTGTTTCTCCTTGAGACCCTGACTTATACAATTGTCCTGAAGATGGATACTCGTCCCAGTACTCCCTTAACTCCAAGTGAAATTTCATAGCCGATACGAGACCAGAATTTGAACAGAAGACTACTCCCTGCAACCAGGGGTTCCAAAACTTGAGAATTTAGGTCACTTAGCATACCCAGATTTTATATTATATTTCCCACTTATAGGCTAAGAGGATCCTGGAGTATTCTTTGTGTTCTAAAATAAAAGTAAATATACATTACTTAGAGTAGAAAGAGGTTTAATGGGTAATATAGCCACTCTACAGACATCAGAAAGCATAGTTAAGGATCTGAAAGATCTTTTCAGTGACCTATTTTATAGTCACTTCAACATGGAAAACATATTAATATACTTACCTTTAATGACGTGCTAACACTTGTTTGAACTGAAGTTTTAGTTTTCCAACCAAGCATATAGAACATGTTTTTTTGTAATGGTTAATGGAAACAAAGCATTTATCTTATTTGATCTGATAAAATGATAGTCTCCCTCCCCCCACAGAATTGTAGGCAGGAGCCTAAATGATGAATGTGCTATTGCCTTCATTTACAGGTAGGCACTTATTCTTGGGCTTTAACAAAAATGTAATATAACTCAATGAGTCAACCAATCAAGAATTATAATTGTGGTAAACAAGAGCTGGGACTTTATTTTTATGCTATAAAAAATGTGCTATCTCACATTTAGAGTGGAGAGGAAGACATTTAAAAGTTTAAAAGAAATATATAAAAATGATTAAAATATTGGAAGTGGGAGAACTTCCTGGTCCTTAAAAGAACTAGGATAACATTAAATGAAAATAGAAGATTGAAATGTCAATGAATAAATACCTTATGGTGTGACAGGTGCTGTTTATTCTTCTCCACTGGGGAAATAACACAAGGTAAAAACCTCTGCTGTCTCAGCTCCTCTTTGATCCCTTGCCTGGAATTTCTCAGATCCAAGGCATCGTTTTTTTTTTTTTTTCCTCTGTCTCAACAATTCTTCAGTGCCAGGTGTGGCTGCAGGGTGGGGCAGGACTGATCCTGAAGAATAAGCGTGCTGGTTCATCCAACTGGGACATCAGTCAACAGAGGCTGGGCAAAGAAGCTGAATCTAGCAGCCTGGCCACAGACATGCACTGGAATATCTTCTCATTACAGCAAGCAAGTTCAGCACTGAGGGTGGCAAGTTCTTTTTACAACTGGTTATGCCTAACTTCCTGTGTCTACTTTGCCTTTGTCATTCTATAGTAAATTTCTTGAGGTCAGAAATTATGTTTTCATTTTAATTCCCCATGGCATCTCATAGGGAGCTTGGTGCTTTTTATATTACTCCTAACTGATCTATAATCAAGTCAAGGTTAAACTATAGACACCAATGCTGGCAGAAATACATGGAGTCTTTGTTTTTATTTAGCATAAATCATCTTCTATTTTATGGGATTGAGGAGGACAGTACTTGCTTGAGTACTTGAGGAGGATGAGGTTTAAATTAGATTATTCCATAAGATCCCTTCTGGATCTAGGATTCCAGACTTAAGTGGCAACTAGTGAAGCCCCACAATGCTGACTGCCAAAAGAATTGATGGCTTTGATTTAAGGGATATATGACGGAGCAGATTGTATGTTGGATACTGAATCCAGGTCTGAACAGAGATTCTTTTCCCAGATGTCTCTTGAGTAGTTTAGTTTACACATGGATTGGGTAAGATTGGGCTTTCTAATAGGCATGGGCACAAGAGGCAAAAAGTAAAGTCTTCCTTCCCAGGATTCATGGAACTGTTACTGATCATCAGGGCCTGCGGCAATAGCAGGCTGTCGAGTTGATAGGGGCTTGGTTGAAAAGCCCTATTAGAGGTGAACGGGGTCCTCCCCCTCACACTCATTTGCACCAGTGGTAGAGTTAATGTTTTGAGTCTGAAGGACACTATGACTGTTATCAGTTTTATTGGACAAGTGAATATAAAGGTAATTAAAGAGACCATGCCTAATAACCCAACTCTTAGAATTTAAAAGTAAGAAAGAGGCCTGATAGGGTACCAGGGATATACCTATCATCCTAATTAAGTGCTAACAAGACAGTTGTCCTTACTTTGGTAACTTCAGTGTATTCCCTGTGTTAACTGTCTCCGTCCAGTGGACTCATCTACAATTCTTAATTCTTCTCTGCAGTTACCCTTCATTCGCCACACGAGCCATGTTTCCATCAGTTTCAGTGTTTAGCAGGTGGTATCCCCAAAGCACTCACCCCAAATTGCCCATCCAGTTTATTCATTCATCCACCTTTTCACACCTTCCCCTTGCAGTTCAGATTTGGCCAAATTGCCCCACAGTTTGCACCTGTCATCTCCCCCAGCATTTGTACTTTATTAAGCAAGCACATCTCATAAATGGAAACAAGGGGACATAACATGGCAAGCCCATTCTCTTTTTCCTCAAATTAAAAAAATCACCTAGCTAACTTGCGTTGCTTCAGGGAAGTGGGTAGAGATAAATCAAATATTTAAATGAATCAGGTGAGGATAAACAAATGAACGTGCATAATCAAGTGGCAGTTTTCTAAATCAGAGAAACCTCTGGCTCTAGCTATAGTCAAACACCTCAGTATTTTGATTGAATGTGCCAAAAGGCAGAAAATTCTGTTTTTAGAAATGTAGAACAATGGTTTCTGATGTAAAACTCTCGTTGTATAATTACCTGAAACCTCTCAGTTTGATCTGAGAATTTGTTTAGCATCTCCTTTGCCTTTTTAATTATAAGTTTGGATTCTGGGAACGGGTGTGCATTGACATTCTCTGTGAGGTAGTTTCAGAAGGCAAAACACAGAGAGTCTGAATGATCTTAAAACACTTGCTGAATGTTAACTCTGAGAAAATGGGCCGGCCATTTCTACACAGCCACAGGCCCAAGTATAGTTACGTGGACATAATATTAACTTAAATAGAGGATTCAGTGGTGAAATTATGACCCTCTAGTCCTAATTGTAACTTAAAAAGGATGATTTCCTTTAGACATAATAAATATTATTGTGTGCAAAAATATAAATGGAGATTATGATTTGAACTCAGGATGATAATTCTCTATTTAGATACATCCCACTGAAGCTACTATATCTTTTATTTTCATTGTCCATGCGTATTTTCTGTTGGCTTCTATATTTCTTCTTTATAAGATCTTCTTTCAAAGTAATTCCTTTCTGTAATTTTCTAACTTTCAGCATTTAAAGAGGTAAAAATCTGTTTTTAAAATCCTTTCTAATATTTTGCTTAGATTTTAAAAAGATAATTTCTGATCAAGTCTAATATATTTCTTCAAAACTTGGCCTTTGTCAAAGAAGAGAGGACTGGGCGTGGTGGCTCATGCCTGTAATCTTAGCACTCTGGGAGGCCGAGGCAGGAGAATCGCTTGAGGCCAAGAGTTAGAGACCAGCCTGAGCAAGAGTGAAACCCTGTCTCCACTAAAAACAGAAAAAATTAGCTGGGGCATGGTGGTGAGTGCCTGTAGTCCCAGGTACGTGAGAGACTGAGGAGACAGGAGGATTGCTTGAGCCTAGGATTTTAGGTTGTGGTGAGATATGACGACTTGACTGCACTCTAGTTGGGGTGACAGAGTGAGACTCTGTTTCAAACAAAAAAAAAAAAAGGAGGGGAAAAAAAGGAAAAAAAAAGAAAAGAGGTGTTTGCTTTCATGTGTGATAATTGCTTATGGAAACCAAATAATCAGTCATGATCGGCTGGACACCTGATGAATGGCAGGATCAGAATCTTGGAAGCTAGCTGACCCAGAACTGTTGCTGATCAGTAGTTAAAGATGATAATGGAGGTGGAGTACGGTGACTCGCGCCTGTAATCCCAGCACTTTGGGAGGCTAAGGCGGGAGGATTGCTTGAGGCTGGGAGATCAAGATTAGCCTGGGCAACCTAGTGAGACCCCGTCTCTACACAAAAATTAAAAAATTAAAAATTAGCTGGGTGTGGTGGGGTTCCTCTGTTGTCCCGGCTACTCGGGGGGCTAAGGTGGGAGGATCGCTTGAGCCCAGGAGATGGAGGCTGCAGTGACCTATGATGATGCCGCTGCACACCAGCCTAGGTGACAGAGTGAGACTCTGTCCGTAAAAAAATTAAAATAAAAAAAATGTGATTTTTAAAATAAATCAATGACATCATAGAACTCGTCTTTTTATACAGTGTGTTAGGTAATGTAGAGGGAGGAAATTTTTTTATAGTCATAACTAATTAAACATGCAGAAAAGGCAAACCAAGAACATTTCTCCAATAAAGTTGAAATATACAATTCAGGATTCTTACTGAGATACCAGTGACTGAAAATAAGCTGCCAAATTTGAGAAAATTCCTTTTTGTGTTGAAAACACTTAGTAAAATATTATTAGGAATGGATGGCTATTTCCTTAAAATGGTAAAACATATGCTTTAGACCAAGAGCCAACCTGTTACTTAGTAGGGAAACATAAAGACTTTTCCAGGAGAGTTGGGAATAGAACAAGGTTACCCACTATGTCAATTATTATTTAACACTGTGTTGGTGTTATTAGCCAACAAAATTAGAAAAATGAAAGCAATTAGAAGTAAAAGGAAGAGGCAAGGCCACCTCTATTTGTTAATGACATGACATGAAGGAAAAACTACTACAGAAAGTAATAGCCATCAGAGATAAAAACAAAATCTATGTTAAAAGTACTCAAGAGCCAACTTGAATAGACTCTCATTGGTCAAAAAAGGTACAATTTGAATATCAGTATGAATGATGAATATAATTGTTTGAAACACATCAAAATGTTTAAATCTATGTGTTCATATTAATGCTAAAATTTAAATTCTTAATTGGTCACCATTAAAAGATACTAGGGAACAAATTCATTACTGGCAAACTGGAAAATAAAGGGAAATAATCAAGCATTTATTTTGTCTTTCTTATATGAGCTGTAATCAAATAGTATATAAGAGAAAGTTTCTCTTTATAGGGGCATTCCAGCCACTATACAAAGAAAGAGTGATAAAAAATGAAGGTCAGCATTTTGTAAACACTACGGAACTACTGGATCTAGGCATTGGTCATTAACAGCTGGTAACATACTAAAAGAAGACAATCAGAAATTATGAGCCTCCTGATGGAAGAATATAATATGACCCAGGAAGCAGTTTTGCTATTAAAAATTAATTAAGATTAATTAATTAATCTTCAAAGCATCTACCTATTATAGAGATTGGAGAAGATAGAGGAACACATTAAACTACACCATAGGGATGCAATCAGTAAAATCCAGACTTTGAGAAATTCTCCATGACAAACAGTTTTTTCAACTTAAATTGCAAGAAAATAAAAAGAGACAGAGGATGACCCTATGGATTAAGTGAGATTTATAATACATATCAACCAACTGCCATGGATGGACATTTGTATTTTGTTTTAAAAAGAAAATAAAAAGAATAACCCCACAAAAATCATGATAAATTCAAATACTAGTTGGATATTTGATTATATTAAGACACTATTATTACTTTTGGGGGTGTGCTAACAGTATTGTGTTTATACCAAAAAGTGAATCCTCATCTATTAGAGATAGATACAAAAATATGTATGCATGATATATACGATATGATCACATGGGAGGATGGATGGAAATATGGGTAGGGCAGGATTGGTCATGAATTGAATTTGGAGCTTGACAGATAGAGCCATGTGAGAACATCATAATCTGTATATTTTTCTGTATGTTAAAATTTATTATAATAAGATGTTAAAAAAAGCTACCAATAAAGGCTGTATGAGTCAAAGTCATTAATTGCAAGGAATATATTCATCTAATTTAAATGATCAGGAATTTATAAGAAGATATTAGGAAGTTCACAGGCTTTCCAGAAGGATGAGATCTTAGAGGCTAGGTAGGACAGGACAGCATCCAAACTACCTTTGGGGGGATTCCTCCAAGACCCAAGTGTACCTGCCACTGGGTAAAGCTCATCATGGTACTTGGTTCTGGTCCTAGAGGCCTGACCTCACCTTCCTCACTATCACCTGTCTAGAAACAGTCTTTTTGCACAATGTAGTGTCTGTATCCTCATACTGCTTTTTCCTGAATTGCCATCTTGTGAAAGTTGACAAAGCCCAAGTCACACGCTTGGACCCCAGCTATAGGAAGGCAAGAAAAGTGAATATCTGGCTGCTCCCTTGGGAACAAAGTCCCCATAATGTGGGAAATTCCTCAACATAGTAAGGCATTCAAAACATCAGACGACTACAAAGTGTGACAAATGTCTATTATATAAGTCTTCATTTTAAGAGAAGCTGATTTATAACATGTGATCACTAAAAACATCATGGCATTTGGCCTGATGTTACTTTGATGAAATATGAATTTCTGTCAGTCACCCAGAACTCTGGTCAAATTCAGCCATAATTGAAATGGCTTCGATCAATGAATTAAATACAAATTCTATCTTATGTGCTATTTCCTTAAATCTTGATCTATAGGATAATAAATAGATGTTATGATTTTTTTACTTAAATGTTTCAATAAAGTGAGTTTAAATCTTTTTAAGTTTAAATAAAATTAATTTTTATTTTTGTCAAAATAAAGCATGCTAATTATTACTACTAATAGTCCTCACAAAAGAGCTGTCTGCTCCCCATTTACTGCTCTGCTCAACTTTTAACAGTTTATTCTAGTATTTGTATCCATTTTCAAAATAATGTGCATATACTTATTTTTATTCTGATCTTATTCTTCAATTTTAGACTTGATTGATTTGGTGACGATGAGTTATGATTTTAGTCTGTTAGTCTCTTTTCTCCAATCCTCATTGAATCTCACAATATAGCTATAGTACAGCCTTTGGTTGACTTTTTATTTAGTGGTTTTTAAAAACATGATCATGTCCATTTCTAAGCCATATAAAAATATACAAGAATTATATTTCTTTCATTTTATGTATTTTCACTGTTCCAGGAGCTAAGATTTGCTTTTTAAAAATGTCCTCTTAGTTTTCTGAATGTAAGCCTAAGTCTTCTAGACTCCAACAGCTCTGTAAAAATGTCTCTCAATTCAATTTTGCATATGGTCAAGATTATCAAAGAGTCTGTTTGCTTCTATTCTGAATAAATTCCTCCTGGAGCTTCTGAAGCAATCTCAACTGGTGGCTTTCCCAGCCTGTTGCACAGCACTCCCCTAGTACTAGCTCATAATTATTAATAACAAACATATCAAAAAAGTTGATGAGAGAATTTCATATGCCAGGCTTCATCTAAAGCACTTGACATATATTACTTCACTGAGTTCCTACAAGTTTCATTCATTCAGTAAGTAGTTATCAGCGTTTACTAAGCGCCATGTGCTGAGTTAGAGGATGGACATATACTATTGAGTAAAACAGCTGTAGTCCCAGCCACATGGAGCTCACAATCTAGGAGGGAAGGCAGGTGTAAATCATACCCTGAGATAAGCGCAGAGAGTGACTGTCTGGAGAATGAGAATGGACGCGCTTGGGACTCTGACTTGGGGGGATGGGCGGGACATGGACAATGTATATGACCTGAACTTATGTACCCCCATGATGAGCTGAAATAAAAAAAAAATATGTGAAAATCTCTTTGGGAAACTGATACTTAAACTGGTATCTGAAGGATTTGTTGAAATGCATCAGGCAAAGTGGCTGATGAGGGGAAGGGAAGTTCTTTCTCTCTGGGAGAGAATATCCCAGAGGGAGAATGACAGCCCACGCACATCTGGCCAGGGAGAGTTCCACATTTGAAGCCCTGGAAGTGAGAAGGACAAAGAGGTCTAGGAAATGGCTGGAGTGATGGGGAGAACCGGCAGGACCTTGGGCGCCATGTTGAAAACTTCCTTTGATATCTACTTCCAGCTCCTGCAATCTGACAACTCTTCAGGTTTATGGGACACTGATTTCCTCCTTGCTTTTAGCTTTTTGACTTTGCTTTCCTCTCTTTATTGTACACCTAAAGTTCTCAGGAGAGTAACTCCTTGCTCTAATCTTGATCCTCAAGAAGCAGCTAGCTGACTGCCAGGCTAAGAGCCCAGATGCTGTGGTGAGGGTGGTACTTGGAGCCGAACTTCTGAGATCTAGAAACAATTGGTGCCAGTGTTCTTTACACATGAGGTCAGTGTGGTGCTGCTAGTATCACAACAGCATCCTCCTGCGATACATTTCACAGTATATACTCTCTATTTAGTATTGACAGCTCTCTGACAGGGACTCAGGAAACGTGGCAGGAGCGGAAGAGCTATGGTGTCAAGCTGCAAATCATAGTGTGCTTTCCCAGGGAATGAATTCAGGGAGAACAAATGGCTTGGGCCAGTGACATCTTCACACTCAGAATACTTGGTTAACAAGTGTCAAGGAAAAAAAAAAAAACTGAGAAGATCTAACCTGCTGACACTACAAAAAGAATGGATTACAGGAACTTGAATTGTTTGTTCAAGTTCAGAACAAAAATAAAATACTTGAATACCAAAAATTCTTGTTGGCTAAGCAGTACCTGAGTTATAGTGCCACTAGATCCTATAAGGATCCTTCCATTCTTTTTTTGCAAAGCCATCAGTTACTGTTCCACTCATGAAGAGAAAACATTTGAAGAAAAATGTTACTTTGATAAATGCTTTCACTATTAGAATATTGGATTCATGCCGAAAACTCATTTTCCTTTTGGAATTCTCTCCTTTGTGTAAGTAATTTCGATTATTATGGTTGATAGCTGTTTGTGGAAGCGGCGCAGTCTGAATGTCTTTCCCCTCCCATTCTTCCCAGTGATGGGCAGTCTGCACTTGCCTCTTGCCAGCTGGGTAGCAAACAAAATATGCTCTTTGTAGCTTCAATCAAAAGGTATGTTGTTTTAACCTGGATGGTGTCTGGTGAAGTTCTTTAGCTTAAGGAAAAAATATTTTGTACTCTGTCACACTTAATAATAACTCCCATATGCTTGAATCATGTTGATGATATTCAGGGATTTTCAGAAGACTTTGTTTTTCTGTGACCATGCTAAGTAACAAGATGCAGGAAGACAATGAGACTCTTAATCTGTACTCTGCCTTTGGAAGGCAAAATAAGACTCTAACGGGAGAGGAGGAATATTCTACCTGAATTTACATCATGTTGTAGCCTGGCTCCTTGCATCTTGGTTTTATTTTACTGTCTCCCTGCCTCTTTTGGGTATGTCTGTACTGACTATCTCAGAGGATAACTGCTAGAAGGCAGGGACCTTGTTGATGTCATTCGACCCAAGAACATGAAGCACTTGCTAAAGCTATTGGATGTGATGCCCAGAATTTTAAGTCTGAAGCTGTTATTTGAGATGCTTTTGGCTGCTTGAGCAGAGAATGCACCGGTAGTTTATTGATTGGAATATTGGAGCTTAATGCAAGGCCTTAGACCCCAAACCAAAATTTGCCCAATTTCAGAGGTGATTTTTAATGGATTAATACTAACTTCACATGGCACTCACTTAAAAATCAGAATATCAATTACTAATGGAGAAATAGGCTTGGTGCCATGGCTGATGCCTGTAATCCCAGCACTTTGGGAGACTGAGGCAGGAGGATCGTTTGAGCCTAGGAGCTTGAGGTTGCAGTGAGCTATGATGACGCCACTGTACTCTAGCCGGGCGATGGAATAAGTGTGTCAAAAAAATGAAAATAAAAAAGGAAAAATACATATTTACTCCTTCCTCCTAAACCATTTAGTAAATTCTTCCTCTGCTTGAATCGTTATATAATTTCCCTTACTTATTCATGAATGTCCCCATTATATTGATGAAAGAATTGAAGTTCAAAAATGTTGAATAAACCACCATGTTCACACAGCTCACAGATGGCAGAGCCCTGATATGAACTGAGCTCTTTGTAGTTTCAAAGCTACTGCTGTTTTATTTATTTTTACCACATTGGAATACACAGTCTTCTGAACTACTAATTGCCTTCTTTCACTTGAGGACATTCTTCATGGAAAGATGTATTATTTAAAATCAGAGTGAAAGATGAGCCGAATGGTCCAACATAGGACCACTGTAATTGAGCAGTCTAGCTGGATTATTTTATTTCTTCTATAGGATTATATCTACCAAGGGAATTCAGCATTTAATTTTGTAAGTCAGAGTACCCTTTCACCTGTACGGTATTTGAGATACTTGGAAAAATTCTTCCTCTTGGGGTCTCCCAAGAGGTTTTGTAAACCTGTTGTCCTTTAGACAGGACACGGTATTACTAACAAGATGAGAAGAGACATTGCTGGCAACCTGACAATGGCAGAGCAAAGGGGCCAAGGAGCCAGTTTAAAGGCCTCGCTGAGCCACTGATCCCATCTTGGTACTATCTCCAAACCACTTAATTAAAAAATATCAAACAGTTGTATTTATGGTTTACACCACTGTTGGTTGTATTTTCGGTGACCAGCAGCTGAAGGCATTCCTAACTATTATGTTAAACTTTATGGAGTACAGAAGACTCTGCCTAAATGCGTTAAACACAAATACTGAAGAATCACATTTGTGATGGTTTTATGTTGTTTATCTTTTTGCCTGGTCCATAAAATGAGATTTCAGACTAAAGGAGAAGAGTTCCAAGTACTAGAGCTTTTTCCGATATCTGAAAATGCTTTTAGATTCGAGGCGTCCCCACTCTAGAAGAATATGCTGTTTCATGAGGAAGTGGTCTTCCTGTCTCTGGAAATACTCTCGTGGAGACTGAAGGACCATCCATCATGAACACTGTGGACAGGATGTCTGGGCTGGCTGGCAGTTGGATAAGATGTCCTCATTGGAGTCTTAATGCCTGTGGCTTCCTAAGTCTTAACACCTTTGAATTGGCCTCTTCATCACACAGAGTCTTCTTCACTGGGAAGAGCTTGGACAAAGGACCCACGTCCAGGCATTCGTTCTGCCTCTACTTAGCTTTATGATTTTGGGAAAGTAGCTTCTCAAAGTCTCTATTTTCTCCTCTAAAATATTGGGGAATTTGTAACTTCTTGATGATCTGGTCCGGAAGCCAGGCCGAGATTCTGCTTCTCTGCCTTTCCTCTCACTTTACCCCTCTCTTCCCCGTGGAGCTGAGGAGTGTGTAGAACATATTTTGAAAACCTCTCCCTTAAATGTCACCAAGCTCTTTCTAATTGGAGCCTTCTATGATTCTACTACGGTTTGAACACAGAATCACAACAGGAAGATCACGGAATCCACACCTACCAGGAGGAGGCAAACTGGCCTACTGCTTTTCTTTTTCTCTATTGTTCATACTGATTGAAGCCATTGTACCCACTGGCCCATCCATGAAAGTAAAGAAGTTTTATCAAAGAGCCATTAAACACATGGAGTCATTTTGCTTTCTTCTCAGCCTTATCCAAATTTGAATATGTGGCTGCTTTGAATGCAAGTTTTCAGACCGTTCCACTAAACTGCCAGTCTCTTTTTACAAATGTCCTACTACAAAAGTGTTTGCCCACTTTTCACATAATGAGGCTTTTTAGGCCTCATACAAATGATGCTATTTTTACACTGGGGAAGAATAACCTGCTCACATCTCTTCTTTGTGTCTGACTTAGCGTTCGCCTTCTTCCTGAATGTGCGCCTTGAAATAAATATGTAAAGTAAAAATAGGAATTCCATTCTTAAAGCGATTTCTTCATGCTTGTTTTGTATCAATTTCTTACTATGCTTGCAAGTTCAAGTCATAAAATGCATAGATGAGGCCTTTATGAAGCTTTGACGATCTGGCATGCTTCTGTGTGAATATCATTTCATCTGTAGCATTTGAATTGGGAAGATCCTTTGTGTGATTTCAACAACCTTTTGTCCAGAGAGTTAAATGCACTGACAGAGCTTTTTGACAGAGTCACAGAAAATTCTCTGCTGAATACTTAATCAGCTCCTAAACTGGCTTGCTTCTATCTTTCCTTTCTTTAAGACTATGTTGCTAGACTACTAGATGTTTTTATTTGTGACTGAGAGTTTAAGACTAAATTTAGGTATATCCTATATCATATTATTTTCATCAGACACACTCAATATCTTGTACACATACACATACATTGGGGTATGTTGAAATTTTTTCTTTAGGTTTTTAAAAATTGGTTTATGTTTTTATTAATGCATTCCTTTACATTCAATAGCTTAATTTTTGATTATATAATAAGATTTTTATGCTATCTTTAAATTTTAACACAGCAATCTGAATCAGATGGAATCCCATTGCTAGGCATCAGATGGAAGAAGAGTGTTAGGCAGTGAAGAATTTATTGAAAATTGCTGTTATGCTGAGTAAAGAACGATGAAGGGAAGCCAGTGACATTCAAAATTTTCTTTTTCTGGTGCTTCACAGCAGGAACTGTTTCTGGCAGATTTTGTGAGCCAAGAAATGCATTGCTCTTCTGGGTGAGTCCTCATTCACTGGCTGTCTGGAATAGAGCTTGAGCAGTTGACAGATTCCTCTCCTCCATTTACCAAGGAATCAATTCAACCACATGTATTCTCATTGTGGTCTCCATACAAATAGCCTTTCCTTGGCTAGTGTGGTGCTTTTGAAGAAGGGTCACTTCTTGCTAAAGTTCCTTTCTTACAGACATGGGAAATTCTGGTGGCCATCATAGTCTAAAAGCATTTTGTTATCTTAATTTTAATATGGAAAGAAGGTCATTTTTGTTTAAACAGGGATTGAATTTTACAGAAACATAGCTTTGAGAGACACAACATGCATTACAATATCATGATGTATTCAGCCAGATGTCTGCAAGACAGAAAATCACATGACTCAGCAAGCATGTGTACATTCTTAAAGGGGGAAAAACTAGAAAAGAAAAACGAAACACATGTCAGATCTTTCCTTTTTGCATCACATTATTCGAAATCATATGTATGCCTTATGTTTGTAATTTGTCGATTATGAACTCCCCTCCCACCCCATGTATATTAAACTTAAGGATCACTATAATTTTGGTCTTGTGTCACAATCTTATTCTATTTGTGTATATCTATTTAATTATATGATTACAAGAGAATGCAGTGTCAGGACTCTTTAGATGTCTGTTAGGGTGGTGGTTAGGATATAGTGAGAAATTGTTTTTTGCCACTGATGGCAAGTGTATATGGATGTACCTTTATTCTCTTAGGATTCTGGCCCATATGTATGAAAAGTACATGTACTTGAGCAACACGGGAATCATTTGAATTAATTCATCTTTTGTTTCAGCGTTGATGATCCCATACTCGGTATGTCAAGAAGTATTCACTGAAGTGACGGCAGTGTAAGCCATTGTTTCTCAGCTGTACAGGAATGCTTGTGTTCCTCCAGGGATGTCGTCACTCGAAGATAAGGGGTCAGAGCACTTTTTAGGAAAGAGAAGGATAATCCAAGATGGGAAAAATAGTCATGGATTTACTGTCACTGTGCTCTATTTTTACCAACCCAGTCACTTCTCTGGTGGCTACTTCCCAGCACAGCTTCTGGCATACGGTGGGTACCCAGTGCATAACTGCGGAATGAAAGAATGAATTCAGTCTCCACGGCCTCCATTTCATTTTCTCTGCAGCTACACCATGGGCATGGCAACAGCCCAGTCAGCACGTTATTTTTATAATTATTTTCCTTTTTATTTCTTATGCTATGCTCCATAAGGCAGTGGTCTATACATTTTTTAGTCATGCACCCTTATAAATTAAGAAATTTGTGTATGCACACACAAAATAGATATTTTATAAATAAAATAGTATGTTGCTTTATAAAACATATTTCGTCAGTAGAAGAATGAGATTAAGTCAATAGAAGTTCTAATATTTTATTCCTGCATTCTAGTAGGTTGTTTTGCTTACCTCCCCCGCACACCCTATAATGGAGACTCTTGGTTAGAAAGTGTGAAAGAAGAAGAATGCAGTCCTTGTGTTGGGGGTTTACATCTTATGTGGTAGACCAGAGGAACACAGCAAAGGACAATGATAGAGAAGGTGTCTATGCTGTGGTGCACTACAAGAGAGTCCCTATATAGAATTTTGTTAAAAACCCAGTCACAGTCTATACACATATGTCACAGTCTATAACCTTTGATTCATAGTAAGACATTTCTGATGTTGAATTGAGTTCAAGCACACGCCAAGTTCTTCAATAGATATGTTCTATTCTCCTGGAATCACACAGATTTAATATTAAGAACAATTTTTGTTCACATTAATGTTTTTCTTTTTCTTCTATCCTGAAAAACCTGTCCACTTAAAACTGACCTTCTTATGCCCTCGCACAATAAATTTTACTTTTTGATGGGACATTTTTTGCTTAAGTTTTAACTCTGAGGAAAGGATAACATATGAGGCAGGTGTTTCCTAAGTACATTCTAGAGGTTCATTTACTTCAGACATGCAAAATGGATGATGTTGCAAAATGTTTATGGATTGCAAACATAAGCACAGTGATTCTGTAAATAATCCAATAACCTCAGTTTTCTTGGCCAGTGATCTAGATACTGACATCATGGGAAATATCCTTTTAGTTTGATGTGTGCATCTCTCTTCAGGGCTCTTCCTCTCTTAGTACCTAATTGTTCCATACTTTTCTTCATTCCTAGTTCTTTTCTTCTATGACCTCAGGTCATATGTATCTATTTTCAGCACAGTCAAGGTGGCCCCCCAAATGATAGAAAAGGTCAATTCTTTAGACTAAAACTAGTAAATATTCATATAAAGCAGATTCATGTAGTCATTTGTGGAGTAATTCACCTTAAGAAATGGTTTGAAAGCCTCCACTAAGTGAGCCAGGTATATTTACAGGGAGATAATGATGTAACATTTATCTAGTTGTTTGTGCTGTCACTTGACTGTTTAAAATAATTTTGTTAACAGAAGGATTGTGGGGTGCATAGAATCTAGGGGGAAAAAGAAGCACCCTAAAAGCTAAGATTGGTGACTATTTCTATAGGAGTAGTTGTCCTGAGTACTCCAGGCAGCATGATGAGTATAGATGCCTTAGTACATTAATATTATATATTGGCATTCAGATTTGTAAATTAATATCCTGTGAGTTTGGTTAATGTGAATCATGTCACTTGAGCAAAGTCAACTTTAAACCCACAATACAGAGGGTCAAAACCTGTATCACGATGAGTCTACTAAGACACCACACAATAAGAAGCTCTGTCTGAGGCCCTGGCTGGCTGCTTTGACGTTGTTCGTTAGCTTCCATGTATTAGTTATGGTAATGCTAGCTGCTGTGAAATACAAATCCCCAAACTGCACTCATTTCACAGGATAAACTGTTTCTTCTTTTTCATGTACACTGCAATGCAGATGTTCTGGCTGTGGTTGGGGGTGGGATGCTTTGCCTCATGCAACGTAGGGTCCAGGTCGGTTGGGAGGGATCTGTCATCTTCACCATCTAGCATCTCAGGTTGTCTCGGGTGTTGACATCTAACAGGGAAAGGGAGTGGGTGTGGGTAGGGAAGGCTACCTGCTTTTTAACTACCTTGAAAGGGAAGAGACATACATTGTTGCTGCTCCCATTCCACTGGGACAAGTCAGTTATATGCCCATGTGTAGGTGAAAGAAGGAGGGGATTAGGAAATGCAGTCTCTGGTGCAACCACTTGCCAGCAATAACTCCACAGTAGGAAGGAGAACGTGGAGCTTTGAAGAACAGCTAAGCCCTCTCTGCCACAATCCATAGCATTGTGAAATGTTCCTAAGGACACGAGAAATGTTAATGTAATCATTAAAAAGCCTTCGCTTTGCAATGTAAACCTTTGATGCAATGTTTTATCCTTAAGAACAAGGCATGCAGCTTATATTAACAGTAAAAGTTGAAATTATGAAGCATAGTGTTTAGATTGTTTTCAATATACAAAGTGATGGTGAGATCTGACAATTACCTACTTAATTTCGTCTGTGTAGACAACTGACTCATATAGACCTAACATAAATTTTTAATCTGAATTATATAACTTGGTTTACTGCAATATTAAATAGGTGAGTAAAACAAACTCTTCCTTTATTTTGTATTCATAACTGTAATATGAATATGTGCTTTTTCTTCTTTCCAAAATTGTTTCTAATAGATTGGAAGAAAAAAGTTTGAATTTTTCTGTATGTGAAATAGAGTGGGAAAAAAAACTCTCAAACATTTATTTTAGTTTGAGGGTCTGTTCACAGAAATAGTTAATGATGTGGAAAGAGAGTCTATGTGATGTATTAAGTTACAGAAAATATCACCCAAAGATAAATACATATGCCTCAGCACATGGTACTTTAGAAATACAGAAATATTTAATGGGCAAAAGATGAACTGAAGTAAATATTGAAGCTACTTCTCCATAAAAGGACCTGAATTCTGTTTTAATATGTAATCTAAAGTGTGTCTAGTCTTCCTGTGAATGCAGTTTTTCCTTGAAGATGCTTTGATTCTATTAATTCTATATTCAATGAAACAAAAAACAAACATAAAACAAAACAAAATATTTAAAAACTAACTTTTGATTGCAAGTATCTTTTTCTACCTTTTTTCTTGTTATAATTTTTGTTCTTCTAATAAACTAAATTGCTGCCAGTCCTATAAATAGATCTGCTGGCTAAACCATTAAGCTGTGATGTGGCTGGTTTGGTTGGGGAGAAGGGTCTTGAGGAAAGCCCTATGTTTTATCTATTCAAACAAGCAGGGTGTGGGGTGGAAGTGTTAGGGTTTGAGGGGGTGAGAAGGGACATGCATGAGTGTGAGAGAATCTCCTATAAGATTTAGCTGGATGTTTTATTAATATGTGATCAGGAAGGGGGCATAGGTCTGGCCTCAGACAGCGAGTCTGGGTGGGTTACAGCGATCAGGGAAGATTCTGGGGCTGCTACCTTCCTCTCCAAAATTACACACACTGAACAATTAGAATTTCTCAGGTAATACTATGGTGTTAGGATGGTGACACAGTGATAGTAACAATATCAATTATTAAGTACCTACTCTGTGCTAGGCACTGTGCTAGAGGCTTAAAATCACTGCATTTCAGAATAACTCTGCAAGAAAGGTTTTATTATCCCCATTTTGCATATGTGGACCCTGAAGTTCAAGGAGGTTGAGTGATTTGCTCAAGGCCACATAATGATTTGCAGGAGAGGCAGAATTCATTCCACCTGTGTCTCATCCCGAAGCCCTGGTCCTTTTCCCTAGGCGAATCCTCTCTCAGTAAGGTATCCACAACAAACTTTTTGGATCCTCAGATAACTTTATCACCACACTTTTGCAGACTTCGGTCTTCCCCTTACTCTGACATTAGTGGCTGCCCCAGGCACTAGCATTTCACTGCACACCATAGCAATTATTTATGACTTGGAGATTTGCAGCCTGGGGCTGGTTTACCGGAACTGTTTTGAACAAAAACAAAAGGAACTTTTTTTCTCGGTTGCTCCAGGATTCTTTGATTCTTTGATCCAAAGGAACTCTTGTCTTCTGCAGGAGAAGTGGAGGAGGAGTACACACAGAAGAAAGGCCTTTTCCAGGCCAGTGGCCTTGCTTGTTTTGTATGAGTTTAACTTTCATATTAAATCTCATCAACTTCAGCAATTTCTTTGTGGTTACCTAAAACTTCCTGTGGATGTTGTGATGGGATAGGGATAAGGTAGAGATACCTCGAAGGGTGCATGGGATGGTCTCCAGGCATTGACAGGTGAAATGTATACCATCTTCTAAGGGAAATTTTATTATAAATCTTTGTTCCTGGAATGCTGAGAGAAATGGATACCTCTCACGCACAAAACCCCACCCACCTGCGCCCAGCCTCTTTGTTTAAGACTGAGCTAATGCCTCTACTCCTCCAGGAAACTTTCCTGATCTTTTCATGCCCAGGGCTCTGTAGCCAGACTCTATGCACCATGGGACCCTGTTATTGCATTTTATTACATTAATACTACAATAACTGTTTGTGTGATAATTTAAGATTTAGGAACTATGTCTTGTATATCTTTGTACTGCCAGTAACAATTTCTAACATCCTGACAATTCTTAATAAATCTTTGAGAAGACCTACTTGTGTTTCATTTATTTACTTAATAAATGTTTAATGAGTACCTACTACGTGGAGATACAAGGAAGCAGAATATCAGGCACTCAGCCTTTTCTTTTTGCTCCTAAGACATATCAGTTTATACATACTTGATTAAAAAATTGCATTTGACATCTGAAGCCATTCAGACTTGTCTATAGAAATTGTTTTTTCCTTCAATTAAGTGCAAACCTTTTATAATTATCTCAACTATGGACAACTGAGAAAGAAGATACTCAATAAAATAACATTCTGAATAAATAATCAAAGGACGATAGCTAATCAGTTATCACTGACATCTGTATACGAGTTTAAATATAGAAGCACAGTAGTATACAAATAAACTTAGATACCAAGTAGAAGCAAGAGCTCTTGTGTGAAGTTCAATTATTGTTAATTACTTCTTTCTTATCACCAAATCTAAGGAGAAAATGTACCATGAACTTTTTCTTACAGTCCAAATTTTCAGGGCATATATGCAACTTCAATGTAAATCTGATTGGGTGTATTAATCTTCTGCTTAAAATCCCATGCTTAAATCACTGCTGGAATAAATTTAAAACTTTCCTTTTGCATAGAATAAAATGCATCACATCCTTTCCCATTCTATTTGGGCCCCTTTAGTCATATCCTGTATCATTCTCTCCCTTACATGCTGTGATTGCTCCACACCGCACTGCTTGTAGTCCCCCAAGCAGCCAGCAGTTCATTTTTTCACACCTTTACACACTTTGGGTGCTTCTGTCTCTGGATAACCCAGCTTACCTCTCTCCTCCTTTTAGCAGCTTTCCCTGTCTGCGTTCTGGCCTAATACAGAGTTCAGCACCCAAACATGTATATGTGCTACCACCACATTATACATACCTCCTAATATTACATTCATCGCATCACACTATATTCTTTGCTTATCTGCTTGATTTTATGTTGAAATCTAAGAATACAGGGATCATGTCTTACTTACCTTTAAAATTCTACTGGCTATTGACTGGTACTTAGTCAACTCTCAATAACCATTGGTTGAAGGAATAAATGCATTTTTGGCTTGGGTTGCTCTACTCCAATCTGTTTAGAAAGAATGCAATATTAATTTGCATTCTGACTGCTTTATTTTATTTTATTGTGCTAAGATTTTAAGTGTACAATACAGTATTATTATCTATAGGTGTGATGTTGTATAGAAGGTCTCTAGACCTTATTGATCTTATATAATTGAAATTTTATACCTGTTGATTAGCAATCTTCCATTTCCCCCTCACCCCCAGCCCCTGTCAACCACGATTTTATTTTTCGCTTGTATGAGTTTTACTATTTTAGATGCCTCATATAAGTAGAATCATGCAGTATTTGTCCTTCTGTGCCTGGCTTATTTCAGTTAGCATAATGTCCTCTAGGTTTATCCATGTTGTAGCATGTTGCAGGATTTCCTTCTTTTTAAAAGTTAAATAATATTTCAGTGTATAATATGTATATACCACATTTTAAAATCCATTCATCCATTGATGGACATTTAGGTTGTTTCCACATCTCAGCTATTGTGACTAGTGCTGCCATGAACTAGTGCTGCAAATATCATTTCAAAATCATAATTTCAAATCTTTTGGACATATACACAGAAGTGGGATTGCCGGATCATTCTCACCACAAGGGTTCCGCTTTCTCCACATCCTCTACAACACTTGTCTTTTTTTTTTTTTTATGATAGCCATCATAACAGGTGTGAGGTGATACTTCATTGTGATTGTGATTTGTATTTCCCTGAGGACTAGCGACATTGTGCATCTTTCCATATACCTATTGACCATTTGTGTATCTTTTTCGGAGAAATGTCTACTTAAGTCCTTAGCCTATTTCTTAAATGGGGTTATTAGGGTTTTTTGCTATTGAGTTGTAGGAGTTCCTTATGTATTTTGGAAATTACCCTTGGTCAGACACATGGTTTGCAAATATTAGAGGTCACTTACTTCCTTGTGTCTTCTATTGTCATAAAATGCATTCTGCTATTTGAGATTCAGCTAAGTCAGAAATAAAGGGAGATGGTGACTGCTTCATGCCCACCTCCCCATTTGCAGCACCCCCGACTCCCCCGCCATGTCCCCACCATTTAGGGAAAGGGTTCTTTGGCAACAGTACTTCAGAGTTCACTCTAATAAACTTAGAGCCAGATAGAGCTAATCTAGAATCTATTCTCTACTACTTACCCTTCATTAGTTGTTCAACCTTTCTAAGCCTCAATTTCTTTAACTGTAAAATGGAAATAATAGAATACTTATCTCTTCTGGAATACCAACTGGTAACTAAGAAACTTAGTAAACTATATTTCAGTTTGTTTATCTGTAAGTTAGAAATAATAGTATCACCTTGTGGAGTTGCTGGGAAGACTAAATAGAATCATGTCTATTTCTTTAAGGAGTAGTCATTTTGTTAGGACTTTCACCCCTGGACTTGTATTTTAATACAGAGTTTAAAAAGATCATAGTGATATGTTTCCTTTTTTACATATGTCATTTTTGTCATACTCAAAACTTTCAGAAAGCTTGATTTCTGAAATTTTCCCGTTTAAAGAGGTTTTGAATGGCTACAAATAATCTATTATCTGCCCAGTGCCCCTGTTCTTCTGCAGGACAGCTGTCTTATTTGTCAATCACATATTTCAAGTTGTGTTTGTCAATCACAGAAACCTGTCTTCCTGGCCACAGTGGTTTGTCCAGGGGTTGAAACAGATGACCCAAAGTAGACCAATGGGTGTTTTTCCTTAGAATGTTTTAAGTGAAGTCACTCCTTCTCCTAAGGCAAAGCTGTGAATTATTAGACCCTGGAGGTACCAGATGGCTATATTCTCTGACACGTGGAAAGAGGTAATTTGAAGGTGACTTCAGAACTACAGAGAGAGGGGACAGGGTGTCTGATACCCTTTGGTCTCTGGTTCCAGCCACCACTTTGACAGAGCTGTGCTCTGCCCTTCATTTGGTTGCTTATCACTTCCATGAAATTCTCCTGGTAGCATGTTTGATTTCAGCTGGGCTACTATCACTTGTGACGAGTGTCAGCTAACACAGGAACAACTTGGTATGTTTAATGATTGCTACACAAGACAAGGTAAAGCCTGCTCTTTAATTCTTCTTTTTTCTTCTTTTTTTTAATTATATTGTAACATTATAAGCATTTTAGTGTTTTTAAACATTCTTCATATATATTTCTCTTAATGACTATGTAATATTCCATCCTATAGATATATCAAACTTTATTTAACCTTTCCCCTAGTGAGGGAAATTTAGATAATTTCCTTAAGATTGGATCTTAAAATCAAGGGATATAAAGCTCTTGATATATATTACCAAATTGTTTTTAAGAAAGGTTATAGCGCTTGAAATGCCGTCTGCACTATACAAAACACTATTTTATTGTACCATTGCTAGCATTGAGTATTAATACTTCTAATGTATTTATATCATTTGTACTAGTAGAGTTCAATATTTTCCCACATGTTTATGTTTTGTCTGTTTTTCCATTTAGTTCTATTTTGTTCCTAATACATTTCTTATTGATGTATATGCCCTTTTAAAAGTAAAATAATTAACTTTTTATGACTTGTGTTAATTTTTCCCCTACATTTTATAGTTTGCTTTAGTTTTTTGTTACTTTTTCATACAAAAAAATTTTATCACTCTTTTCCTTTACTTTTTTCATTACTGTTAAGCTTGGAATATTCTCCTATGTTAGAGATCAGGTAAATGCTCACCTATTTTTTTCTTTTTTAAAATAAATATTTAAAAATTTTAATGTGTCATCAATGTGGAATTCATTTTCTCCAAAATAGCTAGCCAGTGGTCTGAAGACTATTGGGTAATCTAGTCTTTCACCTATTGATTTATAGTAAGATCTAAATCATATTATATATTGAATACATAATATATATTGTTCATAGATCTATACCAATCATCTATAAATTCATCCTTTCCAGTTCCATAAGATTTTAACTGTTATACTTTTATATGTTTTGTTAAGAAACAGCAATACTAATACTAATAGCTAATATATATCGAATGCTTGCTTACTATGTACCCAACATTGCACTAAATAGTTTCCATTTATTATAATTTTCAAGCCTGTCAAAACCTTATGAGTTTCTAGAAAGTTCCTCTTCCTTATTCTTCCTTTAAAAATTATCCTTAACTATTCCTACCCTTTAGATAAACTGCAGGATCACTTTGAGAAGTTATATAACTTTTTCATTAAATATGTAAAAAAATACTTGTTATTTTTACACATAGGGTCAAAATTTCCTTCTAGGTGAGTTGCAGCAGGGTTGGCTGAGCCTGGGATGCTGGGAGCAGGGGCTGGACGGGGGCACATGAGGAGCCTCCCCACAAATGGAGAGAAAGGGAAGTGGGAGGCTTACGTTCTGGATGATAGCAGCCCTGTCCAGTAGAAATATAACACAAAATACATCCTACAAAAATTACACAGTAATTTTGAACAACTTTCCAGTAGCCATACTAAAATGTAAAAAGAAACAGATGAAATTAATTTTAATAATATATTTTATTTAACCCAAGCTATCCTGAATATTACCAATTTAGCAAATCATCAGTATAAAAACCAGGAATAGAATAGTTTACATTCTTTTTTATACTAAGTATTTGAAAGCCTGAGTGTTTTATCCACCAGCACATATCAATCTTTACCAGCCACGTTGCAAGTGCTCACTAGCCACAGGTGGCTCGTGGCTACAGTATCGCACAACACAGGTCTAGAAGGATGACAGGGAGGGCAAAGGTAGGTTAGGCTAGGAAACAAATCCACAGGATAAAACTAGCTGTTCCACAGAGCAAATGGCAGGTGACTACAAGAGTTCCCCCAACAGAGGCAACCTAAGACTAGACCCTCCTTCAAAGAGTCTACATCTTGAGCTAGGGGCGAGTCGTGGTGCTAACAAAGGTCTGATCTTGTCTGGACAATATTTAATCTTCCTATCTATCGTATAATTTTGGGATGAACAAATAATAGATAACTAGAGAAAAAAGCTGGCATATTTTTAAAGCGGAATTTTTTTTATTTTGTATATACTGAGGTGGTTTGGGAAGTGTCATGGGAATATGAAATGAAAAGTTTGAAAAGCTTTTTCCAAAAATGTGAGGGTATTTGTGAGAAAAACTTATCTTCTTTTTTGTTTGTTTAGGGAAGGATTTTGAATTGTTTATTAATAATAGAACACAGGACAACACTTCTCTATGTGTCTACGGAGGAGCATAACAAAATAGGTTTGTTTACCTATCATGGATCTAGAAGTTCACAAAAACAAATCAGAACTAAGAGAATAGATATATATATAGCTCTATGCTTATAAAGTAGCATCTGATATTTTCAAGAAACAATGGTGATGATAAAATAATATGTCATTGAGAGTCATCAAAACTGAAGACTCTTAATGTTGTACAGTAAGTAGTCTCCCCTTCCACAGTTTTGCTTTCTATGATTTCAGTTACTCATGGTCAACTGTGGTCCAAAAGTATTAAATGGAAAATTCCAGACACAAACAATTCATAAGTTTTAAATTGCGTGCCATTCTGAGTGTTATTATAATTGTTGTATTATTGTTGTTGTTAATTTCTTACAGTGCCTAATATGTAAACTAAACTTTGTCATAGGTATGTATGTATAGGAAAAAAACAGTATATATAGGGTTTGGTGCTTTCTGAGGTTTCGGGCATCCACTGGGGTCTTGGAATGTATCCCCTGCAGATAAGGGGGTACTACTGCAGTCTTTATTGTATTCTGATTAGCAATCACTCATCTGCTTCTGTTAAAAAACATGAAAAGAGGCAAAGGAGATGTCTTCAGAAATACTAATGAAGATAACTGAAAAAAGAAAATTGCCAAGACATGAAAAATAGGAGGTCACATAGGCAGCAATACTGGGGTAGTAGATTTGAATAGATAGAACCATTTGCAGTCGTTGTATAAAAGCCTGAAGGCTTTATGAATTGCTACTAATAGGAAGATAATATATGAATCTGTTTATGGGAAAGTTTTGAAATCTAAAATAGCATGTACCTGACTATGGGCTCTTGTTTCAGACACTTTTATTTAATAAAGTTATATCAGATTGATTGCATGAAATTACCATTTTTAAGATCATGAATGGTTCACTATTAGCAATTTCAATAGACTTAAATATATCAGGTGTTGAAAACTCTATGTTATCAGAAAAGAAAATGGTCCAAATCTCATTAATTCAAACAATTCAGATGAAGTAATGAGGCAGACCATTTTATTGGCAGACAGTATGTGCAGTGCTTTCGAAATGGGAATCTGAAGCCAGGCTGCCTCGGTCCTGGCTTCACCAGTTATTTACCACATGCTGCTGGGCAAATCATTTAACCCCTATCTGATTCAGTTTCTTTATACATAAAATGGGGACATTAATAAATTATCGTATTTAACCTTTCAAAATAGGATCTAAAAGTCTTCCATAAAATGAGGCTTTTAAATGGGATTATTTGATTCTATAGAATGGGATTATTTACTCTTTCATTAAATGGAACTCTGTACATAAAATGGGGATATTAATAAATGATCTTATTTAATCTTCTTCAAAACATTATGAATGGTGTTCATCATATGATGTTCATAATATTTTGGGGGAAGAAGCTGGGGAAAATAACCCTAAAATCATAAATAAGCCTTTATGGGAGCTGTGCAGAGAATAGGTCCAATCAACAAAACCAAATTTCAAAATTCAGTAGACCTTGATTCTATATCAGAATGAACACCATTCTTAATGTTTTGGGCAAACATTATATAAGATAATTTATGCAAAGTGATTTAAAAAGTGCTTTACACTTAGTAAATGCTAAGTAAATATTAGTTTTTTTAAAAAAAAACAAAAACAAAATATGGTGCTTTATACATGCTGAACTGAAAAAAAAGAATCTCAAGTTCTCTCTGATCTAACACCCCCCAACCCCCATCTCTCCCATAGCATAGGATTCTCTGAAGTCCCCTTATCCTTATCTGCTTAAAATCCGGATCTACCAAAGAAGAAAGCAACTACCTCTGGTCTTTTTTCTGAGTTTTCATTAATTGAACCCATATGGCAGGCAGGAAGACTAAAGTCTGTCAACAAACCTGGACAGACATTTGTCACAAACCATTGTCCACTGTGTGGGCCCAACAGACTTTGTGCCAAAACACTGTATTTTCTTCAAGCCCATGGAATCTTCCCTAGTAATCATTTATAGCCCCGCAACAGAATTCATTCTGCAGGCTCCCATGATCATGTTAAATACATTTGTATGCTTTTTCTCCAATTAATCTGACTTTTTTGAGTTGATTTTTCTGAGAACCTGATGAGGGCCAAAGTTCCCCTTGGTCCCTATAGCCGTCAATTCCTGCTCCCATTCCCAGCCCCAGGCAACTCTGATCTGTTTTCTATCTTTATAGATTTGCATTTTTCTCAGAAATACATATAACTTGAATCATGCAATATATGATCTTCTGTGTCTGGCTCCTTTTACTTGGCTTAACATTTCTGAACTTCCACTATGTTGTAGCATGTATCAGTAGGTGTCCCTTGTAATTCCGTTGTATGATATTGTAGAGGCCAAAGGGAAAAGTTCCCCTTCACCCTCGGATGTTTCGCTGAAAAATCAATTCACAAAAGGCAGATTAATAAAAGGAAAGGCATTCAAATTTATAAACATGCACATGGAAAGTATCATACAGTGATTGCTCAGCCCCCCAGTGGGGTGGAGAAGCTTATACCATCCTGAGGTTGCAGAAAGAATGGGGGCTTGGATCCTGGCAAACCAGGTTATGGGAGGGAGAGAAGAGGAGGCTTAGCTGGCAAAGGTGGTCTTGTTATATAGATGAAACACAGACAGCAGCCCTCAGAACAGAATAGATGGTGAATGTTTCTTTCACACCTTTAAAGGTGTCAGACTCCAGTTAATTTTCAGGACAAGAGAAGGCCTGGCTGCATCAGTGTAGGTTCTCTATAGATGCAAATCTTCCCCACAAAAGCAGCTTTGCAGGGCCACTTCTGCTTGCTGGCTCTCTGAAAGCCATCTCAAAATATTTCAACGAAATATATTTTAGGGTAAAATATTTTGATTTCCTACAAAATGCTGCATTGTAGAAATTGACTCACCAGTTGATACACACTTAGGTCATTTCCTGTTGGGAGACATTATGAATAAGGTTGCTATGAATGTTTGAGTACAAATTTTATGTGGACGTATGTGTTCGTTTATCTTGGGAATTGCTAGATTGAATGGGAAGTTTCAGTTTAACTTTTTAAGAAATTGCCAAATTCTTTTCCAAAGTGGCTACACCATTTTAGGTTCCCACCAGCAATGCATAAGGGTTTCAGTTTCTCCACATCCTCACTATCACCTATCTTGTCTTTTTGATGATAGCCATTCTGTGTGAAATGGTATCTCATTATGGTTTTAACTTCAATTTCCCTAAAGACTAATGATATTGAATATTTTTTTCACGTGCTTATTAACCTTATATCATTTTTTGTGAAATATTTATTCAAAAAGTTTGCTATTTTTAAATTCAGTTGTCTTTTTATTAAGTTCTAAGTATTCTTTATATATTCTGGATACAAGTCCTTTATAAGATGTGTGGTTTATAAATATTTGCTCCTATTCTGTGGCTTGTCTTTTTATTTTCTTAATGATATGTTTTGAAGAGCAAAGTATTCTAATTTAGATGAAATAAAATTTATTAATTTTTAATGGATTGTGCTTTTGATGTCATAGCTAAGAAATTTTTGTCTAACCCACGGCTACAATAATTTTTTTAGGAAGTTTCTCTTTTTCTGAAAGTTTTATAGTTTTGGTTTTTATATTGAGATCTGTAGACTATTTTGAGTTTATTTTTTTTATGATATAGGGTAAAAATCTAAATGCTTTTTCTCTTTTTCTTTTTTTAACATGTGGATATCCTGTTGTCTCAGCAGCATTTGTTGAAAACACTCTTTCTTCTCCCATTGAGTCGCCTTGACATCTTTGTTGAAAATAAATTGACCATAAATAAAAGGGTTTATTTCTGGAATTTCAATTTTGTTCCTTGGATCTATGTGTCTATCTTATGCCAATATAAGCCTGTTTTCTTACATGGTAACCTTATAGCAAATTTTGAAATTGGATAATTCTAATTTTCTCCAACTTTGTTCTTTTTTTTCAAGATTGGTTTGGCTATTCAAAACAACTGTTTTGGAAACAATTTCAAAACAAATGCTTGGCATTACCATATATATTTTAGGATCAGTTTATCAATTTACACAAAAAGTCCTGCTGGGATTTTGATCAGGATTACATTGAATTTGTAGATTAACTTGGAAAGCATTATCATTTTAGCAAAATTGAGTCATTCAGTCAATGAACATAAAGTGGTTTTTTATTTAGATACTTTAAAATTTCTCTCAGTAATGTTTTGTGGTTTTGTGTAGAACTCATACTTTTTAGATTTATTCCCAAATATTTTATTCTTTTTGATTCTCCTGCCAATGAAGTTTTTTTTTTAATTTTATTTTAGAGTGTTTGTCGGTATGTAAAAAAATATAATTGGTTTTTGTATGTTGACATTTTAATTTGTGACTTTCCTGAACTTGTTTATAAGTTCTAGTAGTTTAGTTTTTTATAAAAAATAATATAGATTCCTTAGAATTTTGCACATACAGGATGATGTCATCCTCAAATAGAGGCAGATTGTTTATTTTTTTCCAATATTTATACCTTTAATTTTTTTTCTTGTCTCATTGCTGTGCTTAGAATTACCAGTACAACATTAAACAGAAAAGGTGAGAGTGGACATTTTGCTTTGTTTCCAGTCCTCAGGGGAAAGCATTTATCTTCTACCAGTAAGTCTGATGATAGCTGTAAGTTTTTTGCAGATGACTTCTATTAAGTTCCTTTCTATTCTTTTTTTGCTTGTTAACAGTTTTTATCATGAGTAGATACTAAGATTTGTTAAATGCTGTTTGTGTCTATTGAAAAGATCACATGGTTTGTCCTTTATCCATTAATATGATGCATTACATTAATTGACTTTCAGTTGTTAAATCTTGCATACCTGGGATAATTCCATTTGGTCATGTTGTAGAGTTCTTTTTATATGTTGCTATTTATTCCCATTCTCTAGCATCACAATTGTGAAAAATCCCCTTAAAGCAAGCAGAGTATTTAATAGTTGATTCTTGCAGATGATTACTTCTCTCTGGTATATTCTAAATCATTCCAGTGGGAAGATTTTTGGGTGCCAGGAACGGCTGCTCGCTGCTGGGCCTCCCTGTCCCCGCCTCAAACTCAAAGTCTTTGCTCCGTGGCTGTCCTTTCATACCTGTCGCTCAGTGAGGATTCTTCTGGGTATGGTGGGAGTAGAAGGGAATTTTAAACATTCTTTTCCAAAACTAATGACTTTCTATTAGCAGTCTTAACTGAAAATAGTCATTTTTGGACAGTATCCTGATATCTTGTATAATGCATGAAAAATGTCTTAACTACTTAACCACCTTCCACTTACATGACTTTGTAGTTCAGCTGCCACTCTCCAAGTCAACTCTGTAAACACGTTGACCATTGCTCATGGGATGTTAAGCACTCAGAGAGTAGCAAACAGGCTACTCTCTGGCATATGAACACACTTCTCTCCCCACCAGTTGAATGATATGCTAGCAAGAGGCAGTTGTGCAAGTTCCTTAAACTGTTTATTCCAGATGTACTTGTTATTGTAATTAGATAACTTAATTAAATATTTAAACTGATAAAATGTGAAAAGAAAGAGATTTTCTGTGGAATATAAATTCAGTATATTGGAAAGACACCAAAAAATAAGGTGATTTAAAAATTATATTGAATTAGAGGTTGGTGAGATAATTGTAAGATATTGGGGAAAAATGTTTTTAATTTAAAATGTAGGATTCTGCATTAAATTTGCTTTGCAAGCACTTGTAAGTCCTAGTTTCACTTAAAAGAATTTTTAAAATAACCCTGAAAACATAGAGAAATCTTTACGGGAGCTGTGTGGAGAATAAGTCCCATCAGCAAACCCAGATTCAAAAATTCAAAAGAACTTGGTTCTGTGTCAGAAGACTGGAGAATGACTGTTCAACAATATGAAGTTAAAATATAATGCATTTGTGTGTATATACACATATATCCCCTACATTAAATGATTTTTTCTGTTAACAGCCATGTATAAATCACAATTGTGTCATCATGTCAGATAAGAGGTCTTGTATTAAAGCTCCAAATATCCCCATGATTTGGACGTTGGAGCCATTATTTATTTCATGTTTAGTATCAGATTAGGTACATAATATGCCTTCAGATTGTAACAAGGGGCAATAATAGAACACGTGATTCAGAGAATAAACTGTGCTATTTTGTTCTTCTTCTGTATTTGAATGTGAAGAAAAATATGTTAGGATAAGTAATCAATCAACTTCCAGCTTAGATGCAATTGTTTCCTTCTCAGGGGGGAAAAGTTTTCAAGGACCATGATGAGCTACTGAAGTTTCTCTGTGCAGTCAGTGGTTTCTGGAAATTGAGAAATGAATGAAATTAAAAAATGAAAAGATCTGACAGCATAAACAAATTATTAGAGATAAGATTAATTTTTAATTAAAAGCAAGACTCCATGAAAATAAATTAGGAAGCAAGTAAAAGAGTCAAGCTACTGCATGGTAATAAATTACTCAAAAAAAAAGGAAAATTGCTGTAAGAATCCATTCTGTAGCATTGTCCTATTATGGGAAAAAATATTCATCCGGCGCCAAATTCCCATTTTCTGTAGCTTTGAGTATTTTTTTTTTCCTGGCAGTGATTTGGCCAAAGGCTTTTTGGTATGAGGATATGCTTGAGAAAAGGACCATTTTGCTGGGTAACTTCTTTCCATTTAATTAGAAATCAAGTCATTAGTCTCCTTGTGATCTGATTAGACTACTGTCTTAATTTGATAAAGATGGGAAATAATTGTTATTTAAAAAAAAAAAAAAGAAAGCCAAATTGCTAGGGACAAAGAACTACCCGCTTTCCCTCAGTGAAACGTCCATTAGCAACGTGTGAAGAAGCAATGACAAAGCACTCAGTGTTCCCTTCAGAGGGTCCTTAAGAGCCTGCTCTGTCTGTAAGAAGCTTTCTGTTGCTAATGTGGGCTGAATCCCTGACAAAGGCCAGTGTTAATGGTTAGCTTCAAGAATCTAATCCCTGGAAGGGAAGCGTTTCCTTGGATAGCTTTGTAATATGCCTGTCAAACATTTTAAACCATGTAACAGAAAGGAGCATTGTGATGACAAGACACAACCTTGCCAGTTCTTTGGACACATCTGCCGGTAAAGTAATGAGATGGTCCCTTTGGGCTCCAGCGGCTCATGCACAAATGCAAGCTCACGTGTGGAGTGCAAGTCTTGAAACTTGGTTTTGATAATTAGTTTTGACTGTGTTTATTGGCTTATTTTGCACCTGTTTTCTTGCAGAATATGTTACTAATGTTTTATTCTCAATAATATTCTTTCTGTTTAATCTTGGATTTTGGGGGGAAGACTAATAAAGTCATGATGATGAACACGACTTGTTACAATCTCAAAATGACACTGAAACAGTGAAAAAGAAAGCTGAATGGAGTCCTTCTTTCTCTTGCAGTTGTAGATTCACTTTCATTCCCTTCTTTCCAAGCCAAATACAGTAAATATCCTTAGTTCCTGTCCATTGTAGGGGCAAAAAGGGGGTGATTCCTTTCTTCCCCATCATAAGAATCTAGGCTGACATTCCTTTAACAAAGACAAGTTAACTAGAGAAAAGAATAACAAATTTATTTGATCACAGTTTTACATGACTTAAGAGCCTTCAGAGTAAAGACCCAAAGATGCAGGGAAAATTATTCATTTTTATGCTTAGGTTCAATGATATATAGACAGCTGTAATACAAATATGATTGGGCAAAATAGTATGATTCAAAAATGCTAAAAGACTGAATGGGGAAACTCAGCAAGGCCTGTCAAGATTTTGCTTGGCCTCAATGTGCAGCATTCCTTCCTCCAGGGTATGGGACAGGAGCCCTCTGGAATGGGCATCTTAATTCCTTTGTGGCCAGCTGTTATACTGAAAGGCAGGTAGAAGCTTAGAGTAATATTTTTAGGCTTTATGGCTGGCATTGGGGAAAAGAGGTTGTAGTTTCTATGACTTGCCTTAAGGGAGAATGAAAGGGGAGAGACAGGAGGGCAGGAGAAGGTCAGAGGGAAACTTTTCTTTTTTTCTTTTTTGAGACAGGATCTTGCTCTGTCACCCTGGCTAGAGTGCAGTGGCATCATCATAGCTCACTGAAACCTCAAACTCCTGGGCTCAAGCCATCCTCCTGCCTCAGCCTCCCAAGCAGCTGGGACTATAGGCTCATGCCACTGTGCCAGGCTAATTTTTCCATTTTTAGTAGAGATGGGGTCTCACTTTTGCTCAGGCCGGTCTCGAACTCCTGAGCTCCAGGGATGCTCCCGTCTCGGCCTCCCAGAGTGCTAGGATTACAAGCGTGAGCTACCGTACCCTACTGAAACTGTGCTTTTGAGGTGGCTTCTGAGGCCTTCATATTGAGGTATAACTTTCTGACCCCCAATATCATTTAGAATACTGAGTCTAATACTAATTTATTTAGGGGATTAATGCACCTCTTGTTCTGTCTTAATGCATTTGCTTTATGACTGCCAAGCATTGCTCTACAAAACCACTCTAACCACTTTGTCCATGATGATTGTGGGCTCAAAGATAGGAATTGCCATATCAAATAGCACTCACTCCCCAAAACCAAAGATGATAAATACTTTTATCTTTCTTTTAAATAAATGGAAAGAGAAAGATAAGGGAAAAAAGCATTTAGATGGAACTCAGATCAGGTATTCAGTCATTTAGATATCTATATTACCTTGTTTATTCTCACACCATCTGCAGGAATTTGAAGGGGAGAGGTAGAATTTATTACTTCTTGCCTTTGGTTACAAAACGCACTATTAGCAGTGGAGAGAAGAAGTGCGGGATGGTGAAGAGTGGTAAACTTCAGAGCCAGTAAGTTCCCAGAAATGCTCTAATATCTGTATCTCTTTCTTTTCTGTCCCTTTCTTTCCTTCTCTTTTATTCTTTCTCCTCTCTTCCTTCCTTTTTCTATTTCTTTTCTTCTTCTCTGGCTTTCTCACTCCCTTTTTTGTCTTCTCAATGAAACCCTCCCTCCCTGCCATGTTGTCTGTGAGTAGTGAGTATAGCTCAGCTCTTAGAAAACTTAGGGCTCAATTGGCTACTGACCATGGTCACTAGACAGATCTTGCACTTCTTCCTCTTAGTCTCATAAACTGTCGACATTACTTTCTGACCTCACAGTCAATGGGAAATCAGTCACGAGATTTCTCTTTTTTTCCTGAAGGTAGGTCGTAAGGGACTGTGGTCCTCCTGGGTACAGAGGTGGGTACCCTGAGCAACTGCCACACCTGTGGGAGGAGGGAACACTCTACCAATCCTCCAATCAGAACTTAGCGCTCCAACTGCAAAAGAATGCAGAGAATTTCTAACCTGTGGGCCAAGCAGCACAGGTACCACAGGGTCCGGAAGGTGACCTAGAACACCCTAAGATTAATTATCATGTCATTAGTTTAAATCTACATTGTGGTTCACTCCACCCCCCCCAGCAAATGGGCTTTCAGTGAGGCTTATGGGAGATCCACATGCCCAGTAAGACTCAGGTTATATAACTCCCACCTGTCCATTAAAGTGGTTCGATGGTGATGTCTGAACCATGAGGAAGGTCCAATCCAGACACTATAAAACAAGACCACAGACTATAACCAAGCCTGCTCGTCACGACGGGCAGGGGGTCTGTTTGTTGTCTGTGGCGCACGTACCTTGCTCTGTGAATCTGTATCCTGCTCTTTAAAACTGTCTTGTCCTTCCTCAATAAACTTTGTTTCACGCTTGCCCTGCTTTTGATGTGTCTCTTCATTCTTTGGCCAAGAGCACACCAAGAACTGAGAACAGACTGCCACCCAACACTTGGAACCTTTAAAGAGCAAGTTTCTAATCCATTGCTTTGTGAATATCATATTTAGAAAAGAAGTCTGCAGACCTATTAGCTTTCTCCAACTTCTTCAAGAGCATCTTCAAAATCACAGGAGAGTATCAAATAGGTGTTCTAAAAATAGGTTTACCTTACATGGTAGGTAGTCAAGACACATTAATTGATGAAAGAATGAAATACCGGAGGTCATCATTCACGTGTTTGGGGTGAGAAACAAACATGGAAAACTGCTATTCTCTCCTGTGTACTTTATGATCGTACTTGACTCACATTCATATTAATACCAATTTATAATTGTATTTCCAAACTAGACTAAAATTCCAAAATAGTTTTCAGAAGCGAGATTGATAGCTCGGTGTACATGTCCCTTGAGAATAATGCCACCTGTCCCCATCACCTCGCAGTGTGTGTGTATGTCGGGGTGGGGTGGGGAGTCTTATGCCCAGACACAGGATGTGCACTGACCTCTATCTGGAATCCTTTGACTGTTACTTTGTCGGTCTCTTTTGTTAGGCTTGACACACCTTGGGAGGCTGGAAGATGTCTCTTTGTCTTGTATTCCCAAAGCCCACAGCCCCGATTAAGCAGAACTTAGTAGTTCATAAGCATCTTACTTTTGGAATCACCTTGTTATGTCATTTCCAATGCATTTCATTGCATCCATATGAAAATACTTTTATTGTAAAAGTTTTTAAAGAGCTTAAGATTACTTGGCTATAAATAACACAATTAAAAGTGGCCAATATTTCTTGACCAATCATTGTGAATTGTCACAAAATTATATGAAGTAGTGAAGTACTAAAACCTAATCTGTAAGTTTTTCTAAATATAATGCAAAATTTTTATGCATATCAACTTACTTGAATGATTAATTAAATCGAATAGGTTGTATAGGCACTTAAACGTTTGTTACTTCAGCTTTTGTTTTTCTTTTTATATTTTGGAGTTCATAAAATTTTTTCCAAGTCTCAAATATTTCTGCAGGACTTGGCAATCTCATTGACACTGAGCACTGGGCCCAAGGTGCCTAATGTATAGAACAGGCCTGCAACACAGGGCTCAACAAATAGCTGACACCCAAGTAGCCAAGTAGCTGCCCACCCAGAGCATTTGTGTAGGGGTTTCTTTCTGCAGTGCCTTTGAAACTGGAAGTTTTCAAAGGAAGCAATTAGGAATAAAAATGGAAATAGATTTCACTGTCAGAAGCACAGCACTTGCAGAATTTGGATAGAATGAATAGGAAGGAGGTCTAGGAGTTTTCAGTTCCCACCAGGAAGCAAGTCCTATAACCACATTTGGATGATTAAAGGAAAACAGTTGGGCTATACAGTGAAAGGCCTATTACTGTCATCCTTGTTTATCTTAGCACCATCTGCTAGGTTCAAGATTCGGAGAACTGGGTGGGAAGTTTACACTGATGCTTTGGTGTGCTTAGACTCTATTGTACATAAGTTTGGTGACAAATGTTAATTGAATAGTTATAAAAAATACAAATCCTGGTGGCTCATGCCTGTAATCCTGTTAAGGATGCAACTGGACAATCCCAGCACTTTGGGATGATCCTGTGAGGCCAGGAATTTGAGACCAGCCTGGGCAACATAGTGAGACCCCATCTCTACAAAAAAATAAAAAAATTAGCTGTGTGTATTAGTGTGCACCTGTAGTCCCAAATGCTTGGGAGGCTGAGGCAGGAGGATCACTGGAGCCCACCCAGGAGTTTGAGGTTATAGTGAGCTATGATGACTCCACTCTGCTCTAGCTGGGATGACAGAGTGAGACTCTGTCTCTGAAAAAAAAAAGTACAATTCCATAGTTTGGATATCTTTACCTCATATTTGTGATGTCTTTTTTTTTTTCATTCTTCTTGTTCAGACTATAGATCTTTATCTATGTGGTGTAATACTAATATTGTAATAACTACTCAATATTTACTATGTGCCAGGCATCATGACATGCACTTTACATTTACTTATTTAGCCCTCACAACAAATCTATGAGGTAAGAATTATTATGGTTCCCATTTTACTGGTAAGTAAACTGCGGCTCAGAGAGATTAAGTACGTTTAATAGGGTCACATTACCAGGAAGTAGAAGCAGGCAGTGACTTGAAGTTCCTCTTCCTTTGGCTTGGTTATAATTCCCATGCATCCTTTGTTGAAGTAACTCCCATCTGAGTGATGTTAGTTATATAATCTCCTTCAAAGTAATTTTCCTTTTCATTTTGTGTCTTGTTATTATTCTGGTCCTGTTTTCATGAAACTTTCTTTTCTAAAATTCAAATATTTGAAGCTGAATTTTAGAAAAGAAACAAATATTTGGAATTGCTTCTAGAATATTTTAAATCTATGTTAAACAAAGGTTTTAATGTAATTTCAGTAGATTTTTATGTTCTTATCATCTGTCAGTAGAATTTTTAATATATTAAGATAACATAAGACCTTTTTTAATTTGGAGGATCTTATTAATTCTGATTGCATGAAAATTTCATCCACGTTATCTTAGAGTTTACCATTGCATAGTCTCTAAAAAAAAATGAATGAATAAATAAATAATGCAATAAAAAATGCTGTTAGAATCTTTTTAGGAGAATAAACTATTTTAGGTGTGTTCAATATAATTTATTTGTATATTATTAAATGACCTATTAATAAAATTATTCTTGGCAGAGTTCTAAAAACTCCAAATTTGTTGGCATCTAATTCAATTACAGTGTTTAAATGAACAAAACAGAAGTACATTTCTTTGAAATATAATTTGCAATTCAGATTGATTTTCTATACACCGTGCTCTCAATTAGTCTTATGTAAATCAATTTCAAGATGGGATTTTAAATGAGAAGGTACATCTTTTATTCAGGTTACTATTCAGAAATTATTCTGAAAAAATTATTTATTGACCTGTTTCCTGAGAAACATCAGCCTCTAGCTATCCTTAGTCTTCCTCATCAACCCCCTCCCCACCCTCACCCCACCCCAAAGAAGGGAAAGTCTCAAAAACTGTGCTTTAATTCACTGGATGCATATAATACTCCAAAAATCCACTAACTGTTTTTGCTCAGGCTTATTTTTCTTCTTTACTTTCTCCTCACTGGCACTTCTCTGCTATTGCTGTCTTCTCCCCTTCCTCCACTCTCCCCATGGGTGCAGTGTACCTGTGGCCCCTTAGTCATGGGGCAGGCAAGACCCCAAACTAGGTCAGTGCTACTCTTTAACTCCAACACTGTATCCAGGACTGAGTTAGCCCACCTAGAAGAAGGCATCCATTAGTTTCTGCCCTCCTTGCTGTTCTTTTCGAACCTTGCATTCCAAGCTTTCTTCACTCACTAATCTGTGACCTACCCGTATGCTTCCTGTAAATTCCATTTTTTGCTCAAGCTAGCTGGAGTCTGTTACTGTTGCTTACAACCAATGCCCCCAACTGATCAACTGTTCGTCTACTTCCTTCCTGCTTTACTTCCCTTCTTTTCCCTCCTCCATCAGCCTTTCTGCCTCCTTTCATACTTCTCATGTTTTTCTTTCTCTTGTCTGGAGGCTTTTGATGATGAATGAGAAAAGCTAACACAAAAATAGAAAAATAAAAATGTTTTGAAGGTGTTTATCACAACTGCTTTATTTTTCTTTTTAATTCAGAATTGAGGGTTCCTTGACCTTATCTGAATACATACAAATACTATTATTAATAGCAAAAATAATAAGTAAAGCAACTTGATCATCCCCCCATTTATATAGTGCCTCTAACAATTTTACAGTTTTGGCCCATTAAAACACATTTATAGCTTGTCTAAACTAATTAGATAATTTGATCCATGAAGTATTTACTTTCAAAGGATTTGCTGCCAGATCTATATCTTATGAAAACAATTAACAAAGTTATTTTTGGAAGTAAGCATTTAATGTCTTCTTTGCAGCAGGCTGAAAGAATGTTTAAGTTTTAATGTCTAGACTTAGGCTATAACTAAAGGTAAATTTAAATGTTTAACACAGTAGTAGAGGAGCCACAGCTTAAAGTTTACTTGAAAATGAAGTGAGTCATTTCACTGAGTCATTTATCTCCTATGCTTGCATGTACGACCAACAGAAGTTTGTGTTTTGTCCTCAGTTTGTTTCTCAAGACATCCCACAGCTGTTGCTTCCCTCAAACTATAAACTCCATCTTCCTGTTTTACCTTAACTCTTTTACCCAAACCGCCTTAGACATAATGGCAATTCAAAGTCTGAAAGTTTTTGTAAATCATAGCAGTTACCATTGTGAGAAATAACTACTAAGTGATATTAGCAATCAAAGCTGGGGTCTACTAACATCAACATAGTTAATTCAGGTAGTGTTTCCAAACACAAAACATTTAGAAAGAGAACAATGAGCCTAGCCTAAAATCATATTTTTCAAGGAGGAATCTGATGATTTTCTTTCTCTGCCAATGGCAATGTAACAGACTAAGATACCTAACATATACCTGAATTGACACAATTTCTCTTTTATATTAGCAGACCTAGTTTGTGTCCATTATATTCACCACAAGAGTTAACAAGTGCAAATAAACCTGACTTTATTTCAGGTTTTTTAAAATTGTTAGCATGTATTTATCCCCTTTGCAGTTCTTTCAATATCTTATACATTTACTTGTCATGTTCTAAATATTTTTGGCTAGGATTTTAAAAGTCATCACCAAATAGTAATTTTTGGAGATTTAGAAGTGGGATATATAGTTTAGATCCAATCTTGCACTTAAGATAGGTCTTATACATCTTTTTATGTAAACCTCTTCCTTTCTGACAGATGTATCCATTGCCTTGCAATTATTACAAGTGTTGTAGCAGAGATGACAAGAAAAAGTGCTAGTTAGGGCTGATAAATTCAGTTTTAAAATAGTGATGCAAAGATAATAATCTTGAATGCTAAGACTTCTGATTTGTAATAACTGGGCTTTTTGATAAGATACAAGGTTTTTGAGCAGTAAAGGTTTGGTTTTGTGCGTCAAGAGCAAAGCCCTGGAGAAATCAGGAAATAAAGTTAATAGCTTTAGTAATATTTTTGGAAGAGTTGAGATGAGGGGTCAGATAATCTTTTCTAGGATTGCTTATGGGAAGATAAGACACAGGAAGGAATCCCACATTCCACCTTCCTGTCCCTTTCCCCCAGGCCAGATAAACACACGTCAGCTGATACTGGTAGGGATTTAGGGATTAATACAATCTGAATACAGAGGAAATGTGGAAACAATGGTGATTTATAAAAAATTATGAAAATTCTTCTTTTCACATCTCATATTTTTAATTGCAAAATAGTATATGCTAATGTGTTAATGCAGATCAAGAGCCAACAGTTTACTGGTTTTTCTCACTAATAGGTATGTCAAGGAATACTGTAGAAGACTTTGAAATATACAAAATAATTGCTGCATATCCTGTCTACTGAGCCCTTCTGGATTACCTATGCATTTCCTTGTCTTTAAGTGAATGTACAACTCTAAGTTGTAGAAAAGTGATGTTAATGCAAATAACTTTTGTCTATAGAAATATAAATGATTTTATCAATTTTTATTGCCCTGTGGATATCAACCAATTTTGAATCTATTTGTCCATTCATTTCAGTGTTGTTGATAGCCTACATATGTTTATGTGTTTTTTGAAATCTTTTTTGTACCATTGCAGCATCTTACTGATTCTCTCATTAATTGAGTTAAATAAATTCCTGGACATAAGTTAATTTTATATTTGTCTAAGAGTCATGATTTTACCCTCTAAAAATTATCTTTTAGCATCTTTTATTTTCTAGAGAATGGGAAATTTCTGGAGACATAGTAATTTATTTTAAATCTGTGTATGGTGATGGATAGTTTAGGGATCTACTCCAAACAGCAGGTGAAATAGTTTGTAAGATGATAAGTGTAGTCACCTATTGTCACCCCTCAAATCATACTGTATAGGTGTTATACATTTGGGGACACTCTCCTTCCCCTGGCTTTATATTTACATAGAGAAGTTTTCCACTGGTAACCTGTCTTCTCTACTCCCTCACTCAGGACTCTCTAAAGTAGGTAAAGTGACTTATCTGATTGGGGATATTGGGAGAAAAAATTGGGCAACACTCAGAAGGAGGAAGGCTCAATCCCTTTTTGCTGGTGCTCTTTAGGATCAGCTACTTTTATCTTAGAAACTTCATAGGGGTATGCCCTAAAAATAAGAGGTCTACCATTTATCTCCATTGCCAGAGGCATCCACTGTACTAATAGACCTAAAGTCCTGTTCTCCAAGAGCTTTGTCAATAATAGAGCTGATATTTTTGGGTTCCATTACTTGCATCTACTTCTCACGTGGTTCAGAACTTGGACAAGAAAAAGGAAAATTTTTTATTAGTCCCTCAAACTCTAGACTGAAGAAGAGGAACTGCTCCGTCAATTTTCTGGACATAAAAATTTAAATTGTTTTCTGCATGCCTTAACCCTAATTAACAAGACATGTTCCAGAAATTGAGTTGATTTTAGAATAAAGTTATATGACAGAGCAAACTTGTGGAATAGAAGTATCTAGTTAAGTCTTTTAGCATTCAATATTAGAAGTATAAAGTCTTTTTCTATTTATGTTACATCAGAAAATGTCTAAACGTTTTTACTAGTTTGTGAATTACATAATGGTGTGAATCCAATACCCTTGTTTACCTTTTGTAAGCAAACGGACTTTTGCTCATGATGATGAGTTAACAAAGTTGCATATTTTAGAATATAGTTATTAACAGAAGAAGATTACTAGATAAAACAAGCCAAGACTGAAACCACAAAGAGCCTCCAACGGTTTTATGGCATATTTTATAGGTTGTAAAAAGTAATTAGACAATTTTTTTCATACAATGTTCTTCAAGGTTTTGTGTTAGACTCACCTACTTAGTCCAATAAAACGTTTAATAGGGAGTTGTTATAATTATAAAACTAGTGCATACATGAGAATAAGGGACATACTCAATACCATTCATTTTATAATATAAAGCATGATTATTTGAAAGTCTGCAGTGTTGATTACCAATTCCATGACTCGCTGAAAAGACTACCAAAATAACCTGTTGATAAAGCAAAGCTGAGTTATTTATCACCTTAGTAAGGGAGACTCTGTCCTGGAGAGTTTTTGTAGCTTCTCAGAATAAGGTAGGATATTTATGAGATTTGGGGGTTCTAGTTTAAGGCACATCGTTGAATGTGGGGTAGATAGAGAGCTGATTAGGAGTGAGGAAAATTTGTAACAAACTAGTTTAGAACTGGTGGGTGCAATGAGGTAGGGATTTCAAAATGGCCTTGAAGAGTAAAGTAGGTTGATGAGACTAGTCCAGGAATCTAGTGTCCTGACATGGATATTTACTCTGAAGAGATAATTTAATAAACTATTATTTGAACAAATGCATTTTTGGAAAATTTCTTTAAAAAACAAGTAATTTGCACTTTTTCTTCCTGAGCAAGAATTTACTGGAGTAGTAAAGTTGTTAGTGCAGGCAGTTGAATTATAAAGTAATTTTAATGTAAACACCATGTTATGTGGTAGCAAATAATTTAGGCTTTCCATAGCAAATTTTTACAATGTAATTTTCACTAACTTTTTTTTGGGGGGCGGTCACTTTATGGTTGTTTCAGGATGTAAATAACCAACATTTAGAGGGAGGGTAAATTTAGAAAACATTGTTTAGATTTTAGAGCTGAAAGAAATGGAAGCAATAAAAAATTGGACTGATTAAATATGCCAGAATAATCCTAAAAACATGGAATGAAGGCTCTTTTAGATAGACAGAATTATTTTGCCAGCTATTTTATTTGGAAGTAATTTGTACTCTGTCTGTAATTTGTGATGCTTCCAAAAGAGGTAAATCACTTTTATTGTACCTTCCTCAACAGCAAAAATCTTTATAGACAGTAAACTTCTTTATGTATTTTAAATTCATGGTTTTTTTTAGTTTTCTTTTTAGAAGTGAACATTAATTGGTGACATTATTAGAGCTTCTGTAAATTTAGAATTGGCATTTTGGCAAGGCATCTGTTTCTGGACATGCCTCAGCTAGTTCTGTAATGCCCATTGATTAATTTGACTTAAATAATTACAATAATTGACTATTTAAATATCACGTGGATAACATTGATGTAAGAGTAGAAATCGAAACATCACATATTTCAGATAAATGAAACAGGATTCGTGATCCTTTGGGAAAGATTTGCCTGCAGAATCACTTTAGCATTATTTTGAGCATCATGCCAGGAATTCCACAGCAGGTACGTCTGGCTTGTGTTCTCTGTCTCTCAATTCTTTTTTTACGGTTTAACTTGAAAGTTTTCATTCCTTTCCTCTTGCTTTATTAAGTGGGTAGCATAAGAATCTAGATCTTCACTTTCTTTCTTTCTTTTTTAAGTGGGAAAAGTTGACATTTTTAGAAGTGACCAAATTTAATAATAAAAATATAGGCTACATGTTTTGCTGCTTGTTTAATATTTTAATATTCATTACTTTCTTTTATGGTTTCCAGTTCCTCCCTTTCAGATGCTAAGAAATATAATCACATAAAAATAACCCTAGGGATGATATATATATACATATACACACACACACATTGCTGATATATATATCAGGAGCTTTCCGGGGGCTTGGGCTGTGTCTCTGGGTTGAGAAAGTAGTGGAATAATTCTTAAACAGAGGTCCTTATTGCATTCTCAGAGGATGAAGTGCAACAATTGTGAGACATAGAGTCAGTGTGGATAAACTTGTGTGTGTCAGTCCCCTTCTGAATGGAGCTATTTGTTCCCAAAACAATCAGCAATCAGGTGGGATAAAAACTGAAGTAAACAAATGGCTCTGGGTGAACTGCATGCAGAATTCAGATGCAGCAAATCTAGTAATAATCTTGGCCCTGGAACTTCAGGTCAATCCAATATCTGGAGTCCTGAGATGTGGATCAAGAAGGGAGCTCATGATGAAAAGAAACCGATTCAGCCTTCACATGGTTTAAAAATAGTTGAATTTATTAAATGCACAATCAATCCATATGAGCCACACTATCGCCAAGGCAAACGGATGAGTTTTCCTTGTTCTTTCCAGGCTTCTGTGATGGAACATTGTTTTCCTTTTCGAGGCTAACCTTGATATTAACTTGGTAACAAGGTAGTTTGATTTTACTTGGAGGGAAGAGGAGGGATGAAGGGATGGCGAAAGGATGAAGGAGGAGAACAGAGGCACATGACGGGTTAGACTCCTGACAGATATTTCAGATTGCATTTGCTCCTAGGGATGACCCAATCTTCAAGCTACTTTCAAATTAGGTGCTGAATAAGAAAATTGTCAATTTTCCCCAAAGTATCAAGTGTCTCAGTGTCCTGATACCAATTCTCACTGCCAATGTTTGTTCATTCAGCTAGTATTTATTGAGCACACATCATGTATCACGATCTGTGATAGGCGCTAGGGACAGAATGGTTCCTACCCCGGTGGCACTGACATTCTGGGTGGGAAGACTGATATTAAACCACTGCCACAGGGCTGATCAACCGCATGACTGATAATGTGGAACCTGAAAAAAATTAAGCAAGAAAAACTCCAGTTTATTTATTGCCTGCAAGTTGATGTCTAGCGGTGGAGATATCAAGTCACTTCTCAAGTTCCTCGTTATGGACAGAATGGAAATTTTTGGTTATGTAGATAAAATGAGAGTAGATACTATTTTGTGGGAAAGGTAGAAAAATATACTTACTTTTGATTTGACAAAGGCCACTTCTCCTCATAGTCTTGGTACATAGTATCAACATTACTGGGAGTTTGTGTACACAGGTCTAAGAAGCTTCGGGGAAGGAAATGGATCAAGAACCTCAGTCTTTCTCTTCTGAGAATCAAAATTCACAAGCTCTCTAATGAATCAAGATAGCTGTAACTTGAATGGCTTCCATAATGGCAGTGTTAGGGGAATCTCAGTGTGGCTGCACAGTGCAATCATCTGATCAATGCCTCAGTCTCATCCTCTGAGATTATGATTTAATTAGTTTGGGATACGGTGTAGGCATCAGGATGTTTAGCAGCTCCCCAAGTGGTACTGATGGACAGCCTATGGTACTGATGGACAGCCTAGGTTGAGAACGATTTGTTAGATGTAGATCTGTTCAATACTGTAAGATTGATGGTTTGTGCATTTATATATCATGATTCTTTTCTTCCAAAAGAACCTGAGTTAGGGTAAATAAATTAGTGTACAAATAAGCCAACTGAAATTAAAACAAAACAAAACAAATTTACAGCATCCATAGAAAAGTTTCTTAACTCTCTCTCCACGTTTGAATCACCTTGGAGAGCATTCGAAATATTCCAGTACCTGGCCCCACCCTTAGATCTGGGCTGGGGTCCATCCCAGACATCAGGTGTTTTTGAAACAGAAGATTCTAATGTGCAATTAGGGTTGATAACTGGTGAAGCAATCTTCAGTATTCAAACAGATGCTAAATAGCACCTGAAATAAGCTTATCACCTCATTTGGGCATTAAATTAAATACAAAGTTCCTGGCAACTAATGCAAAAGAGAAACATGTTACATAGCTTCCATTTTCTGAATGAAGAAGTGTACAAAACTCTTCTTAGAGATGAAATATTTCTGAAATGAAATTTTAAATGAAAAATTTTTGGGTTGATCCTCATGTAGTCTTGAGTAGTGACTAGACTTACAGTTTCAACCAAAAAGCCTTACAAAAGACACCGGCACACTGCTCAAATGAATACTTCTTGTAAAGACCTGTTATGAATGCAGCCTACATATCCTTAAAATAAGTCAGTGAAGAAATTTTTGACCAAGTAAAGAAACAAGGAGACCTGAGAGAAGGTGGTCTTTTATTATTAACCTATTTTAGATATAACTCAGTTACCCCATTAGAATTAGTTTTCATATCTAGCTTGGGAAACATAGAGTGGCCAGGAATACTCCCGAGACCTGACTTGTACATGTACCCAGTGTTCCATAAGGAGATAATTATAAAGATCTATTTCAGCTTTGGCCAAGTTCCTTAGTTACTTGAAGTTCATCCACTGCCTGGAGAATGCTGGTGAAAGCACAATGAGCAACTTTCAGAGAAAAGGCTACCTCTGAGACGTAAGAGAGGTAAGGACCTGAGTCCTGCCCTAGGACATAGAGAGATGGAACTGAGTGGCCACCCAGAGTGGAACACTGCCTGGGGCACATCTGTCTTAGAGCATAAGGCTCTTGTTGTAACCAACATATAATATCTGCTCTATAGGTACCAGAAAGAGAATTCGTTCATGAAATAACTTCCATCCAGTATGTGATAAAGGTACAAAATATCTGAGAGTTGAGAAAGAATTTATCAGGCAAATTTATTTTGGCATTAGTTTTTCAAATTCTGCTCTTTAGTGGCTTTCTTGGTAACACTCTGGTTAGGGGGCATGGGCAATATACATAACCTAAACTTTTGTACCCCCATAATAAGCTGAAAAAAAAAAGATGCCTAGTTAATTGTTGTGTCTCTACTAATTAGTTCAACAGACCCCCTGAATCTCTGGGTACTTTGTCCCACTGGTATTCATGATAGGGAACCGTTAGACCTTCTTAATAAAGAACTAGAAAAATCAATAATATTCATCACTGTGGGGGTTTGTATTGTGAATCCTCAACTTTCTAGCTGAAAGTTTGTAAGTGGCACGTTACTTAACTCTTTTCTGCCTCATTTTTTTTTTTTATGTTTTGCCACTGACATCTTTTTTTTTTCAGCTTATTATGGGGGTACAAAAGTTTAGGTTATGTATATTGCCCATGCCCCCTAATCCCCTCGAGTCAGAGCTTCAAGCGTGTCCATTCCCCAGACAGTGCACATCACACTCATTATGTAGGTATACACCCATCCCCTCCGCCCACCCCCCACCTCTGTCCGATCCCCAATTGGTGTTATTCCCAAATGTTTTTCTGCCTCACTTTGAGAATAATGCTTGTACTGGCTGATAAGGTGGTTGTAAGAATTAAATGAGATAATGCTTGCCAAGGGCTTTGCACAATTCTTGACACACAGTAATCACTCAATAAGAACTAGCTATTTTTGTGGTCATCACAGTTGTTGTCTTCATCATCACTGTCATCATCGTCATCATCATCATCATCATCATCATCCCTGGAGTGAAATACAGCTTCATGTGAAGCCTTGAAGATCGCACATCCTCTCTCCTTGCTACGGGTGGAATTTTTCTGGAAAATTTGGGGGAATTCCATGGCATAGCAAAACTCTAGGATTATTTGCATCTTAAATAGATCATTTCTCTTGAAGAGATACGCACCACTGTAATTCCCACTGGCACAGATGCTGTACTGTGTGAGTTTTCGTTTTTGATGGTGTTGACATGGTACTTGATGAGTCAACTTAGGAGAGAGCTGAAAAACCTGGGCACACGTGTAAAACCCTGCGTGTTGACAAGAACTGCTGCAAGGAGACAACTGCTGATGCTGTCTTCCTCAGAACAGCAGGAAGAAATCACCAAGCCCTGGGGCTAACCTCAAGGGCAGTAGCTGCTGACCTGCTGACCTGAGCTGCCTTGGGAAACAACAGATGAGATTGATTCTGAGAGATGGTCCTTCCAGGGTTTTCTGTACCTCTCTATTACCTCAGTGTGAGTCAATCAGAGGGAGGTGTGTGTGTGTGTGTGTGTGTGTGTGTGTGTGTGTGTATGTATGTTCAAAAGAGGGGCCTGGGGAAAAGTTAAAATTAGATTGGGACTTGTGGGAAATGATGTTTTTCCTTCAGCATCATCAAGGAGAGAGACTAATGGTACTCTGTGGTGCATTCCAGTGGGACTGAATGCCTGGGAATTTAGGGTGGACCCTTGAACCAAATTTAAATGACCCAATAGTCAGTAGGCAACCAGTGTTGGTGTCCAAAGCAAGAGAGCTCATAAGGAAGAACCCGGAGGAACCCAGTGATGCCAGAATTAGATTCTCTCTCAACTCTCGAATATGTGGAACATTTATCAGATGCTAGGTAGAATTCAATCACCTTTCTGATTTTGGTAGAGCAGGTATTCTGTACTGATTTCAAGGACAGCCATATTGCGTGGATGTAAAATTTAATCCTTTAGCTGTGGTCCCACGAGGATCTCTCATTCCTGCTGTGCTTGGGTAAAAGTGGAGCCTACAGGTGCAGCCAGGATTTTCATCAGAGGTTTGCACTTCTTAGGCACTTGTGCTTATGCGTAATAGAGTCTTTTAAAATTCTGAAGTAGCAAGAGACTGCCCACAGGACTTGCATCCCTCCTTTAAGCTCTGTGATTCTAACCAGTTTACGTTTTAGTTGCATAAGGCCACGATCATATGAATTATATGAATATCTGTTATACAAACATAAAAGCATTCAAGTTGCATTTTTCCACTTATATTTGCAATAAAGAGTCTAATAACGAAGAGGCTAAAAACATTTTTTTTTTTTTTGAGACAGTCTCACTCTGTTGCCCCAGGTAGATAGCGGTGGCATGATAGTAGCTCACTGCAACCTCAAACTCCTGGGCTCAAGTGACCCTCCTGCCTCAGCCTTCCTGGTAGCTGGGACTACAGGCATGCGCCACTGTGCCTGGCTAATTTTTCTATTTTTAGTAGGGATGGGGTCTCGCTCTTGCTCAACCTGGTCTCTGAACTCCTGAGCACAAATCATCCTCATGTCTCAGCCTCCTAGAATGTTTAGGATTATGGCGTGAGCCACCTCACCTGGTCCATTCTTTAAAAAAAAATAAAATTAGTTACATGAACTGTATTAAAGTTTGTGATTTTTCTAAAACTAAATTGAAAGGAAATTAAAGTCCAAAAAATATTATAGAGACAAATTCTGATTTCCATTGAGCTTTTATGTTTTAGCTCAAAAGAATTTGAATAATATCCTGTTATAACAGAGGATTGCAATGAATGTCTAAAATGAAATAGGTAAATGATTGTGGTTCAAGTATACTTAAGGTGACTAGACAAAAATATGAACTTCTATAGCCTAAAGCTTGAAGTGTGGGTCTCCTAATATGAAATATCTAAATCTAAGAGCTTCATCCAAAGTCAGAATACACTGAAACTTGATAGGAAACGAACAAAAATCATTTTCTAGTGAAACGGATGTTGCAAGGAAACTTCTGTTTACCTCATTTTCAGCAGTATTGCCTACTGATTCCCTGCCAGGAGCAGCCTGCCAACTGCTTTCTCTGATATCATTCTTCTTTTTATATTTTATATTTAATGCAGATGAGTCAAACAGATTTCTGGTTTCTTTCTTTGAGTGAAAACTGCTCTGACAGCTTAATCATGCCAAGTAATAGAATATGAATTCTTAAACCAGTGACATTGATATTCATCCTTGCATATGGCAACTTGACAAATTTACATTAATTACGGGGTGGAGTGTGAACTTAAAGTCATGACATTGTAAAAGACAGCTCATATAAAATTTGCAGTTAGTCAAAATATACTTTCAAATGTTTTTCATTTTTAAAGTATAATTTAAAAAAATTTCTATGTGAGTTTACACACATCTTTTTGGGGGGGCTGGGGGTGGGCACATGAATATACTTATCTGATTTATCCCTTTATTCAGAATGTTGGTAGTTCTTTAAGGGAATTTGTTCTTTTACAAATAGTGGAGAAGCCTGATTTCAAGGATCCGTATATGACACCACTATACGAGCTCTCATTCTGCAGTTGCTCTTAGATTGCTTAGGATTTGTCCCCTGTATTAGCCAATGTCTCTTAAATATAGTCCATATGAAAAATTTCCCATAATACAGGATGCATGAAGACTTTTTTCCCTTTGATGAAGTCTTAAGATTTTTTGTTTTATGATATTGAAAAATGACAAACCAGTATGTTATGCAGCTCACAACTAATTATGCCCATTCATAGAAATGATATAGATCCGGATTGATTTTTTAAAAAGGTTTTTGATATATTCTTATCTCTAATTTATCAACTTCTCTGGCTTACGTTTTGTTGTTATTGTGAACTGACTCAAATTGCATGTGGACATAAAGTTGGGATAAGTAGAATATCCATGGGTTTTTCAGGGTCCATGCCAGGCATGGCTGGTTAATGCCAAATTTTTGATTATATCTGGCCCAGCCATAGTTAAGCTCTAGTGTTTGTGCAAGTAAATGAATATATACAGGCATAAGGCCTTTTAACGTTTGCTGTACTCAAAGAAGTTTTTAGAATAACCAGGCTGGGCTGGGCCACTTTCTTTCAGGACTTGCTCTCTGTCACAAGAAAATCTGATAAACTCATTTATGCTAATATATTATATTCTTCTTGTCTGATAGTAGCGCTCTTTAGCAAGGACATCCTGAAGACAATAACTATACTCAAAATTATAACCTCACCATAAAAATTTCTAGCACTTTGCAGACCAGCAAAAGGGATATTGTTTTAAGGGGACTTTGTTTTAAATCTCAAGTTATCTCCATAGGCAGTTTTTTCTCAGTCATTTTATTTGATGACTTAATTAAATGGGTCTTCAGAGGTCCATAGCAATGCAAATGATTCCTGTTTATGGCATTGCGAATGAATTTTGTTTGGTGGAGAAAATAAATTTTTGTAAGTTTAAATCTTATCCAAATGGGTTTTTAACATCTTTATCTTCTGCTGAATCCTCCTTGCTATTTGAGAGGCCTTGGAATCAGTCTCAACCCATATTTCCTGGAGTTACTGTGAATGTTTGGAAAGCTAGTCTGAGGGTAGCTGAGAACAAATTCCAAGTCCACTGGTAAAGACTGGAAGGAAGAAGACATCTTACTGCCTATATGCTTTGCCTGCTTAATCTCCTGCAACAGTGAGCAGGCTGAAGAGCCAGCCTTCTGAGAGAGGAGAGTGATGGTATCTCCCAGGCAAACTTGAAAAGAGAATAAACAACACATTCCTGTTCATTAAAGAGTACGTCACACTGCTGATTTTTTGCATTTAAGAGTTTACCAAAGAAAATCTGGAACCACTAAAGGCTACTTGCTCAACCAGTACCCTGTAACCATAATATTCAGCTCTTCTGAAGAAAGACGGAAGCAGGATGAGGAATACTTTAAATTATCCAAAGGCCCTCTAAATAACAGGAACACCAGTCTGTCATCAAGGAATTAAATTATTTTTGTTGGTTTTTAAGTCTATAACTCAGTTTTAAATTTTATAGGCATGGAAGTGCTGTTTCATGTTTCTAGATGTATTAGAGAGGAGGTTAGCTGGACTGCCACACTATCAGTGATTTCTCATTTTGTCAAAAGTCTCCTAGAATATAACAAAAATCCTGGGACAGTAGTAACTGATGGTTCAAAAGAAATGATAAAAGAAAAGAACACATTGTTAGGCTCTTTGTCAAAATCAGTTCTGTGATTACTTGTCCTTTTGTTTGAGAATAAACAAATAATCAAAAAATACTTTATTTTTTTTATTTTTATTTTTTTTTTTATTTCAGCTCATCATGGGGGTACATAAGTTCAGGTCATATACATTGTCCCTGTCCCGCCCATCCCCCCGAGTCAGAGTCCCAAGCGCGTCCGCTCCCACTCTCCAGACAGTGCGCCTGGCACTCACCATGTATTCATACCTCGATCCCCTCCCCCCCCCACCTCCCCGGGTCTGCACCCTCAAGCATGACCATTCCCCAGAGGGTGCGCAACGCACTCGTCATGTAGGCATACACCCATCCCCTCCCCCCACCCCCCCATCCCAGTCTGATATCCAATTGGTATCATTCCCTGATGTACATTTAGGTGATGATCAGGGAAACCAGTTTTCTGGTGAGTACATGTGATGCTTGTTTTTCCATTCTTTGGATACTTCACTTAGTATAATGGGTTCCAGCTCTCTCCAGGAGAACCAAAGAGATGTCGTATCATCGTTATTTCTTACTTTAGAGAGAACTGTTAGCTACATTGACCTTGGAAGGGCAATTAAGGACAGACACTTCTGGGCTAGTTAATTTCATGAAGTGCTTAGCACATGAGAAGTTGTGACAATAGTGTATTTTAAAAGGATCCATGTGGGTGTCCCCTTTTCTCAGTTAGCCATTTAGTGTCTGCTCTGTTGTTTTATATGACTAAAAGATCCTTATCATGGTGGGACATAACATATTGGCACTTGGATAAATGACAAGCAGAACTCTTTGTTACATACAACTCTGAAGGGTGGGGTTAGTTAGGTTTCTGGGCTCCTTGTGGATTGGATAATTTGGATAATTTCAGCCTCCAGGGCAGACGGACTGTCCCTAATTGCCTGGTACCTGGCCCTGGGGCGATAAGGGCCCTCCTGCGGCAGCTGGATTAGAGAAGTGGAAAAGGGAAATCTAATAGGACTTAACTGGCTGCTACTGGGGCCTGAAAACTAAGTCTAGACAAACATTTTACATCACTGCCCAGTATTGTGCTTGGGCTTAGCAAGGTCTACAGTATACAGATGTGTGAGAAGACATGCAACTATTCAAGAAGCTCTAGCATAGGTCTGATTTCTGGCAGGACCAAATTCCCAATTTATATAGAACTGTTCTGCAAGGCACACAATGAAGAGAAAATAGGGCATTGATGTCACTTTGGACTCTGTTTTAAAAATTCTTCATGAGAAATCTTTTGATAATATAACATTTTCTTTTACCAAGACTAAGTTGCCTTAAAGTTTATTTAAGCTTGACTTGGATCACTGGTGCTATTTTGGAGTTTCTAAAGGCTGTATCTCTCTCTCTCTCTCTCTGCAAACTTTGTTAGTTGATTGTGAATATTTAATTCTTTTTTTAAAAGCAATTTTATGGTGATATAACTTACATATAATAAAATTTATGATTTAAGTATACAGTTTAATGATTTTTAGAAAATTTATAGAATTTTGCAACCAGTGCCACAATTCATTTTTAAAACATTCCTATCACCCCAGAAAGATTCCTGTGTCTATTGGACATCAGCCTTGGGCAACCACTGTTTTACTTCTTGCCTGTATAGATTTGCCTTTTCTGGACATTTCACATAAATGGAATTGTATAATAAGAGATCTTTGCATCTAGATTTTGTGTCCGGCTTTGATTTAATATAGTGTTTTTGAGGTCCTTTTATGGTATAGCATTTATCAGTACTTTGCTCCCTTTTATTGATGAATAGAATTCTATGGCATGGATATACCACATTTTGTTTATTCATTCACTAGTTGATGGACATTTAGGTTATTTCTAGTTTGGGGATATTATGAGCAAGGCTGCCATGAACATTTGTACACAAGTGTTTATGTGAACATACGTATTCATTTCTCTTGAGTAGATATCTAGGAGTAGAATTATTTGGTCACATGATCACTTAAGTGACACTTTTAAGGAAACTGCCAAACTCCTTTTGTAAAGTGGCTACACCATTTTACATTACCACCAGCAATATATGAGGGTTCCAGTTTTTCCACATCTTTACCAACACTTCTCATTTGCCTGTCTTTTTTATTATAGCCCTTCTAGTGGGTATGTGTGAACATTTACTCCTAGTATTGACTTGATAGCATGTTTGCAACATTTTTTTACTTGAGAAGTCTTTTCTGTTTCCTTAGATAAAAATATGATCTTATACCCCAACCTTAAGGAAACCATTTGGTCGCTTTTATTAAGACTCAGGGATTTGGGAAATGGGATTGTGCCTGTGCTTTTTCCTTTTAGGGTCCCAGGACAATTGAGGGGAATTTCCCTATTGAGTCTTTGAATCTAGCCAGAAGGTCATATGATGGAAAGTGAGTGCTTTTTTAAGCTTCATCTTTGGTAAATGATTCCATAGTGATAAATACCTCAGAATTAGTCATGTTTGCTCTACTGTTCTTGGTTAATTGACAGCACGTAGCCAAAGAACTTCAGAGAAACACATGGTAGACTTGGTCCAGATTATACTTATTTCAAAATGGACTTTTTTTAATGGGAAAGGGGGTTTGTGAAATGACATGAATTTTGTATTGGAAGTAAGAATACTCGGATTATTTTCCATGTTTAGTCACTATTTACAGGACCTTGTGCAGGTTCTGGGGACTTAGTTGTCTTACCCGTAGAATTAGAATGAGAATGGTAAAATAATCAGAGAATTTCATACTTTCTTTAGTAGACCACTTTTGTCTAGAACCCCAATATAATAATCAGAAATAAGAGGATTTGCTCTGTTTGAAATGGGATGAGAAGCCAAGCTCCTAAAGTTTTGCTTTCTCTTGGTGGTGATTTCCTTCTCCTGGGTAGGATAATTACAGATTTCTAGGAGTCTGAATTAAGGTAATCACTGACTATATCATCTCTAAAATCCCCGTTCAGCAGCAGGAAATCTATCAATAAATAGTTTTTCAATTCTAGGGAAGGTTTTCTTCTTTTTCATTGCATGAATTTTACTTCTGTTAGTAAACAGTTGGAAGTAGAGAAGCTTAAAACAAATTAATAATACCTTAAATAAAATTCATAAGGAACCTAAATGCTGCTAATAATCCAGAGGATTTTGTAGGGCAGAAATCATTCCATAAAGGGTTTAGAGTTTTTTTAACCCAACTTATGATAGAAATACCTACAATTTTTGTAATAAAATATTTCTAGAAGAGCCATTTTTAACACATTCTCATAATGAGTGGACTTCTTTCATATAGTCACCAAACTTTTTGACAGCTGGTACATACCTATTGCTGAACCAGGTACTGTGGAGTCTATCAAATAGATATGAAATTTCTTATAGGTAGGGAGTACTGTTTCAGTAGATCCTCTAGTGGGATTTGTTGTAAGAGAATGAGCCTTTGTTAACATTAAGGTCAGATTTTCAGAACTCTGATGATTCTTCTTCATTTTTGTGATGAAATGAGCTCTATATATTGAAAATTAGCTACCATGGGACCTCCTTTGGAGGGCCCAGAGCATCTGATAAGAGTCACAGGTAAATAAGAATAAGTGATCCATGCTCCTTCATGGGGAAATTGGTACAAATAAACAAAAAACTGTTGAGATTAGGGAAAAAGGTGAACAAACAGAAAACATGATTAAACACAGGATTTTATAAGTGTTGGGAAATTGGTCCAGAAATTATTTTAAGGAAATTTTGTAGTCTCAAAAATTGAAGTTTAACCCTCTTTCCTGTCAGTGCAGTTTGATTATGGAACACCAGTTAAATTCCAAAGAATAACATGAAATTTTTACTTTAAATATACATTTGTATTTTCTTTTAAAGAGAAATGGAGACTTAGGTAAATTCTATAAAGGGATCTGATTTTTTTTAATGTCTCTTTTATTTCTATTCTCATTTCCTGTTCCCAAGACTTGGACACCTACCTAGAAGATGTAGAGAATTCAAATTGTATTCAAAATGTACATTTTGTCCAATCATGTAGATTAAAAAAAACTTGTGTGTGTCTGTTTCTATCTTTATAGATTCATTATAATAAATTTTTCTTACCTCACTTACCTTATAAAGATATCATTAGTTCTTTGAATTATTACTCATAGAAAAGACTAATTTAAGTAGAGCTTAGTATTATGATTTCTAAATTATATTTTTCATTACTGAAATAACTCACTTCTTGGAGCTGAAGTTATCCGGTGGCTTAAAATAGCAATAAAAGGATATAGAGTTGACCCTTGAAAAATGTAGGGTTAGGGGTACCAACCCCTTGCACAGAAAAACATCCATATATAACTTTTGACTCCCCCAAATTTTAACTTCTAGTAGCCTACTGATGACTGGAAACCTTACTGATAACAGAAACCATTGATTAACACATATTTTGTGTATTTATGTATTATATGCTGTATTCCTATAATAAAGTAAGCTAGAGAAAATGTTAAGAAAATCATAAGGAAGAGAAAATATATTTAATATTCATTAAGTGGCAGCAGATCATCATAAAGGTCTTCATCCTTGTGGTCTTCACATAGGGTATGCTGAGGAAGAGGAGGAAGTGGAGGGGTTGGTCTTGCTGTCTCAGGGGTGGCAGAGGCAGAAGAAAATGTGCCTGTAAGTGAATTCATGCTATTCAAGGGTCAACTGTATATTTTTTTCAATGGGAAGTTTTAAAGTTGATATTATGCAATGTTCAGGAGGCAGATATAGTCATGTTTACTTGTTCAACTGAAAAACATTGCCAGGAAAAAAAATAACTTGTTCCTGTTTCTGAGTCTTTGCTTTATCTCATACTTTTCCAACGGACCAGGTCAATTATCTATAATCCAATATCTAAAATGCAAAGAAACAGGAAGATTCACTTTCATCATTTTTCATCTCTTTGATGTACTTGAAAATGTACAATTTTATTCACTATATAGTCTGTTATCTTTTGTTTTTTGATTTAAGGAACCTAGAAGAATATGACATAACATATGGATGTCACTTCATGTCTTTTCAGGTAAATAGGTTGTGGAAAATCTGTTTATTCAGCTAAGCAATTACCTGCAACAGTAGTCCCCAAGCAGGAGACAATATGACCTGCAGGAGAGAACATAGGAGAGGTAGCAGAGAGGTCCGAGTGCTCATTCTGGGTCTGTGGCCAACCAGTCATGTGGTCCTCGACAACAACATTTAACAACAATTGGCCCGGAACCAAATAAGTACATAAAAAATACTCATAATTGAATGGATTAACTCAATCAATATTTATTGTGTATCTACCATGTTCTGGGAACTGTTCTAGGTTCTAGTGTCAGAGCAATGAACCAAAGCTTCGTATTTCTTGCCCTTGTGGAGCTGAGATTCTAGTTGGAATACAAAATAAGCAAATCTAGAGTGTGGCAGATCTGATAAACATCACTACAGAGAAAAATAAAACAAGGAAAGGGAGATAGGAAATACTAGGCAGGGAGTGGTTGTTTTTTCATTTAGGGTGGTCTGGGAAAGCTGACATTTGAATAGATGCCTCAAAGAGGTGAGGGAGAACACTCAATCAAAGAGAGCAGACACAAAGGCCCTGCCCTGGGCGGGAGTGTTACAGACATGCTCAAAAAACAACAAGGAAGTCAAGGTGGCTACAGTGGAATGAGTGAGGGGAGAGAGGCAAGAGTTGGGAACATGGAGGTAGCAAGACGCTCTTGTAGTGCCTTGAGGGATGCAAAACTGACCGTTGGATTTCACAGTGTGGTGGTCATGGGTGACCTTAATAACAATGGTCTTAGTGAAGTATGGGACATAAAAATTGTAGTTTGACTTTTATTTTGAATAGATAGAAAGCTTTTGGGGCTGGGTGCAAAGGTCTAAGCAGAAAAGAGAAATGATCTCATTTACACTGACAGGTTCTAGGAGAACAAGGGCAGATGCAGAGAGGCTATTGCATAATTCAGGGGAGAGATGGTAGTGATTTGGACTGTGGTAGTAGCAGTGAATTTGGAGAGAAATGGTCTGATTCTAGATGTAATTTTTTTCTAGATGTATTTTGAAGATAAATTCAATAGGATTTGCTGATGGGTTGCATGTTGTGTAAGCAAGAGAGAGAAAGAAAGAACTCAAAGATGGCTTCAAGATTTTTGTCCTGAGCAACTAAAAAAATGGAGTTTTCATCAACTGAGATGGGGAAACTATAAGAAGGGATGGTTTTGGAGGAGAGCTGTCAATATAAGGAGTTTAGTTTTGGTCATGCTAAAACTAAGACACCCACTAAACGTCCAAATGGATATATCGAATAAGCACTTGTCTATATGAATCTGAAGTTCTTACAAGAAGTTCAAGCAAGTAATGTAACTTTGAGGCTTATCAGAATCTACATGGACTACAAAGCTGGAAGACCAGATGAGATTAGTTAAGGAGTGGGAGAGAGAAAATAAAACGTTTGAGGACTGAGCCCTGGAGTACTCCCATGTTTAGAGTTTAGGAAGATGAAGACTACCCAGCAAAGGGAAACTGAAAAGGAGGAGAGAGAGTAGTATCTCAAAAACCAAGGGAAGATAGTGTTTCAAGAAGGAAGGAGTGATCATCTGTGTCAAGCACACCTGATAGATTAAGAAATAATTAGATATAAGGCTAACCATTGGATTTAACAATAGGGTGGTCATGGGTGACCTTGATAAGAAAGAATTCAGTGAAATACAGGGGATGGAAAAATTCCAACTGACTGCTAGACAATGTACCAATGACATTCTCTACAGAGCTGTAGTTCTTTACATTGTTTCAGTGAAACAATAATGAATGCAATACGGTCATTGTACTTTAGGAACTTGCTCTTTGATTGGGAGCTATAAACATAGGCAATTATGTGGTAAGTGCTATAATAGAAATATTTACAAAGTACTGTATAACCATTGATGTTTTTGTTCCTTTGGTCATTCTATTATTTTGAATTTTTGATTTTTGACATGTGGTATATTTTGATTCATTGCAGTTATTATTTTCTTTATTGTTCAAATGGCATGTTGGCTAGTGGGAGTGCCTTCAAGTTGGTTCTTGTGTCTTTTGATGTAACCCTAGTGGTCTTTGATATTTTCCTTGCTTTCTGGTATTACAAGAGGTTTCAGGCTCATCTTGTACATTCCCTGGCCCAGAGCTGGAATCATCCATTTGTCCAAGGAGCCATGTTTCTTTCCAGTGGCAAATGTTATTTGCCAAAGTACATTTTGATACCGTGTTGGTCATTTGTTCTAGGCCTTTTTAGTGGATAGAACTAGAAAATACATATTTTTAAGAGAAAGTACATTGTATATTCATATTGATATTTTTGATTCAATTATAGGATTACAGAGTTTCTATTTAACTTCTTGGATTTTATATCTGAACCTATTCTTTCCCTAAAAATTCTTGGTTTCTAATGACATTAACATTAAGCAACTAAGCATCCCAGTTGCAAAATGAAGCTAAAAGGACCTTCCTTCTACAGATCACTGTGGAATTTAGGCAAATTGAGGACCCCACAGCACAGGGCATTGTTTAGCATGCCAAATGAGACAACTCTCTGAGTGTGGCCAATAAGAACAAAAATGTTAAATGATACACGTTCCAGTTAGCATAAGATTGTTTATGTGAATTTGGATACAAATATGTTCTTATGCAAGTATAATTCTAAAATTTCATGGATTATCTCAGAAGGAAGGGCTTCAAGTTAAATAAATGGAAAGGTGGGAAAATTTGCTACTTACATGTTGGGGGCTTTACAGGATTTTCAAGAGATATTTTTATTTTAGAAAATCAGACAAAATCATGCTGCAACCTGTTAGATAAAGGAGGCTGCTACCGAGAGAAAGAAAGGGCTTAATTTTCTAATCGAGTGTTGGATTTTAAAAATGATTTATGAAGCTGGAGGTGGGAAGTTTGTTTACAAGTGAGTACACATGTATGTGTATGTATATGTGTGTGTGTGTGTGTGTGTGTGTGTGTGTGTGTGCATGTGTTGGGGTAGAAGTGGGATGCAATAGGTGGTTAGAAAAATTTCTGTCATTGCTCAACTTACAGGCACCACAATTTAAAGGGCATGAGTATGTGTAGATCCTGGCTGTAAACGGTAGTTAATAGCTGCATGAGGTCAGCTTATTAATATTTGCACATGGGATAGAAGGGAAAGATTTCTTCACATTACTTTTTCTCAGCTACATTTGCACACCACATATTTATTAGCAATCTCTGAATAGGAAGAAAAACATTCAATAACCTTATTTTGTTTTTTCCTTTGAATTTTATGCTACATGTGGTCTTATTGCTTTCTCCTGCTTTTGGCACAGTTTCTTAGGAAATGCAATATTTGGAAAGAGATACACTAGAAATTCTTTTGTCTAATTTGTAATTTTCCTTAGTAATAGAGTTAAAGGTTGTATCTAGATAATTTCATTGAAGTATTTTTCAAGAGATGCTTGCTTCCTTTTGGAAGCATGAGACATAAGAAAAGTAGGCTATTCCCCTTGTTGTCCCTAAGTGGTCATTTGCATTAGAGGGGGCTTATCATGACACACAGTGGCGGGTTCTTTAGAATGACATTGTCCTCATTTATTTGTTCCCAATTGCTGTTGTGAGCTGAATAGCTTCTAATCTGTTGCGGATATGTTGGGGTTTATCTGAATTTATTCTATTTGTTGGGCCTTGAACTATTGATGTTGGTTTATAACAGATTGAAAACTTAAGTTAACATTCAAAAAATAATTTCTCAAGCACTAGTCCTGGAAAGAAACTACCTAATTCTTTTCTCTAAGGTGATTTTCTGGTTCATACTTTTCTTGGTAAGGGCAAACTAAAAAGTCTTGTTAGACAGAGTGCTTATTTGTTACACAAGGTATCGGGGTGGATAAGTAGGCAAACAATTGTTTTACAGAAGAAAATTGAAAAATAAATCTAATTTTACTATAATATCAATCTTGTATTCATTTTCATAAAGGAAAGTTCATTTGCTCATGCAGGTGATCTCAGTTGATGTCACTATGTTTATGGTGAGTAAGATGTGGTATTTTTCCTGGGACACTGGGCAGAGTAGGCTCCAGGCTTGAAGCAAGATGAAAAAGTACACCACAGGAATATCTCTTCTCACTGACTGGAGTAAATGAATAAAAGAAAAGAATTGAAGCAATTCAGGGAAGAATTACAAAGCCAAGCAATTTAGTGGAAAACATTATTTTTACAAGTTTTCAGGTAAATTTCACAGAACAAGAGACAGTTTAAGGCTGAATAAACAATTGCCTTAAAATTATTTCAGAGAGTAATTTTTATAGGGGATATTTCATTCATTTAATAAATATTTCTTGAGCCTGTGCCAAGCGGGTAATGGCGAGCAAGGTAGCCATGCTCCCTGCCCTTAAGGAGTTTTGCCTGAGAGAAACTGCCCTCCTTCTCCCAAATCGAGTAAGCAAAGAAAGGATAAAGAAATCACAAATTGTGATAAGGCTAGACCTTAAGGCTAGACCACGTATCCAATCTGATATTGGCAATCAAAAAACAATTTGATGACAGCCCAAACAAATTTCCACTTTAAATGAAATGAAAGCATCTTAAAGCTACGCAGCTCCTAATGTATCTGGAATGCTTAATGGGTTGTCCAGCTACCAATACCTGGACCTAGAATTTAAAATTTGTCATCAATCACTAATTTTTGCATTCTCCTGCTTAGCTAATCCATAATAATAAAAAAAATTAAATCTGCATTCAAATGACCGTAAGCTGGTGGTTAGCACCAGTTATGCAAAATATCACGTAAGGTACCTCGGCAATTTACAAAAGAGGCAGAGACATAAGCACAAACTTCCAAGGAATTTACAGTTTAAACTCAAGATGCTGCCCAGCTGTGTTTATAGAAAACAATTAAGTAAATTTCTGTGATAATAATCTCAACACAGTCCTTATTGTCCCTAACATGATTTATTATGTATAAGGAAGCTATTCTGTACAATTAACAACTTAAATATAATTAATTTCAGTACTTCAAAATGTATTTTGCAAATGTAAGATTCTTTTTAGAAGCAGCAGACTAGGAAACACAGTCTCAAACCAAGATTAATCAAAACAATTTTTTGTGTGATAGAATTTCCTCTTTCTCTCTCTCTCTCTCTCCTTCTGTGACTTCAATCCCACTTCCTCACACTTTCTCAGGGCTTTCTTCTCTGAAACATTTCCCAAATGTCTCCTGTCTTCTGTATCTTCAACCTCTGTATCTCTAGTAGTTTATCTCCATCATTACATAAACTTGCTCAAGACTCTCATGTACTAAAAAAAGACAAATATTTTACATGTCCCTCAAGTTTAAAATGTACCTAGTCAAATGCATGTTCTCCCGTCACCCCTGACAACACAGGCACACCCTTCACAATAATTACAGGTTGTCATTTCCTTGTGATTTAGTATATTTAAACACACTGACCTTTCTAAATGCACATCCCTAGATTAAAAGCCTTTAGTATCTCCCCATCCCAACCCATGGCAAGTATGAACCTCTTACCTCAGATACAAAACCCTTTCTGAATTGGCTTTTGTTGTCTGGCCTGTCGTTTTCTCTTTGCCTCTGTTGTATCTCTCTCTATATATATTTCTCTCTCTCTCTCTCACTTACACACACACACACACACACACACACATCATTTTCAGAGGTCATGTCCTCTCTCATCTCTGGGCTATGTACATGCTGTCCTCTCTCCTGGGAAACATTTCTGTCATTGTCCTCCCCGCTGGCTAACTTACTTACATTAGACTTCAGCTTAAATGTCTTAAGTAGGCTAAGCCTTCCCTAAGTGCTATAGATTCTAGGCAACTCTTCACTTTTCCTATTAGTGTTCTTACCAAACTCCATGTTGTGAAATTGATTTTTGGTCTGCTGTTAGGATTTAGTAAACAGTGTCACCTAATCTCAGATTCATAACTTGGCTTTCTCCAAAATCAGCACTCATGTGCTGATACAATGAGTTTCCAAACTTGGCTGAAATGTCAGGTTAAGCAACTGAAGTAAAACTTTCCTGGCCTGCAAGTACACTAGGAGGATGGTTATTAATTATTGTTGATAAGGTATATGTTTTAAGGTATATGTTGAAAAATAATTTGTCTAGTACCACCTACAATATGATGAAATGAAATTCACTTTCAACTGCCCATCATCGTTTTATTTTTTTCCCTGTTTCTTTTGATTTTGCAAAAATGTTTACACTTTTAAGAATTTATTTAGTAAGTCATCTTACCATATTGAATATGTTATAGTTTTAAAATCCTCTTTGAGATTTGTTTACACAATAGATCTTTAGTCAACATTAGAAAAGGTTTCTATGTTGCTTATTTAGTAAAATAACACGTATATACTTTTGCCAACCCCAAAGAATCCAGACACTCAGCATATAACAAACATCATTGTGATTAATAAGCAGCATAAACAATCCAGCCCAAATGGCTACAGAGCTTGTGACACACGAAATATGTGTACGTGCCCCACTCTACCACTATTCCGTTTTTAAAATTAATGTTTTTATTTATTAAAATAATATGTGTACCTAGTTTACTGCAACAAGGCCCATATAGAGTAAGAGCAGGTCCCTGCCCCTCCCCTTTTGCCCTTGTGAATTTTACACTTCTAAAACAATAATTTTCTTTTATTTTTTTCCTCCTAGATTTTCAGGCATTTCAAATTTCTAAATAACATGCTTATACTGCTATTTCCTGATTTTTCAATTAGATAGAATTAGCTATATGCTTCCTATTTTTACCTTTTAAATTGTGAAATATAACACATGTAGGATAGAGCATAAGAAATGTATACTTAAAAAATAATTATAAAATTGTAATTATTATAGTAAATATGTAATACAATATATTGCACATAACTATGTTATATGTTAACATGTGTACTTACATGCAGAATAACTATATATATAGTAATATAATAACTAATAATTATAAACGCCGCTCCAAGGCCAGGATTCCCATGCATCTCTTCCAAATCACAACTGTCTGCTATCTCTCCAAAATAGCAACTGTCTTTGTTTGTATAATAATTTCCTTGCTTTCCTTTATTTATTTATTTTTATTAACTATGTATGCATCCCTGTAAAATATAGCATGGTCTTGCCAGATTTTGAACTTTATATTAATGTTCTCATACTGTAGTGTGGTAGTTCTCACTGGGGGTGATTTTCTGTCTAGGAGACATTTGGCAATGTCTAGAAACATTGTGGCTGTCTCAACTTGTGGGGATACTACTTGTGTCATCTGGGTAGGAGCTAGAGATGCTACTAAACATCCTACAATGTACAGGATAGCCCCCCATGACAAAGAATAATCTGGCTCAATATATCAATAGTGCTGAAGTTGAGAAACCTGTCGAAGAGCATTGCACTGTATGAATATACCAAAAAATTTAGTTATTTAAACTATTGCTGATAGAGTTTGAGTTGTTCTTGTTTTGGGCTGAAACAATGCCTCTGTGAATATTTTGGTATGTGTATCCTGGTCACACAAGCAGTTTCTCTGTAAGTGGAATTTTTTTTGTCATAGGATAAGCATATCATCAACTTTCCTAGCTACTCTTCAACTGTTTTCCAAAGTGGGCATTAGAGTTTTACTATAAAAAGTTAAGATTTAGGTTTTATTACCCCATAACTATCAAGTACACATTCCTTCTACTTTTTCATCCAATTTATTTGTATTACAGTTTTGGTTAAAACAATCTTTAGTGTTTATTTTGACAAGGTAAATTTGCTTATATCCAAGCCATGTAACTATGATTTTATATATATATATGTATTTTTTTTCTTTACACCAGTAAGAATTTGGGGATGATTAACAATTGTCTAATTACTTTTTGTTTGCTTGTTTTTCTTTTTTTTTTTGGGGGGGGCTTGCTTTTCTATGTAGCTATCATTCAACTAAAAACCTCTGTATGTTTTATTTTTTTTCTTGGAGATATCCTTCCTCTGCTCTTCTACTCTTAACCAGACTGATTGCTTCGTAGACAGGCTAAAGAGTTTTTTTTTTTTTTTTCCTTCCCCCTTTATCATCTTGGGAATAGTTTTTGAGTCTTTCCTGTGTTGGATTCACCTGTTTCCTGGATTCCTTAATTTCCTTCCTTAGTTTTGCTGAAGCACAATTTGGTAGAGTAACAACTTCACATTCTACTTTTCCTCAGTTTTGACTTCGGAAACTCTTACTGTGTTAAAAATATATTTCTCCTAGACTATTTTCAATTTCCAAGAGTGCCTTCTCAATCGCTGAATGTTCCTTTTGTTCATATATCATACTTATTTTGCTTCTTTTTTCTTATTGCTCTGGGAAAATTGATTACAACTTTGTTGATTTTCCTTGTGTTCTCTATATTTTCCTGTTTCCTCAATCTCCCCACTATTTTTTTTTTTCCTGTTTGTTTTATGCTCTTTCACTTCCGTGCTTCCTAAAATGTCTACTGGCCTTTGCCTACTCATTCATGTTTAAAAATGTGGCACTAAGGGGCAACTTGGAAATTTCATGTATGTGGGCAGAGTGGAGCAGGCACAGAGCCCATTGCAGTAGGAACTCTCCTTGAACCCGATGGTGGTATTTGTAGGTACCTTTTTTTCCCTTGGGCTGGTTATTTCCTGAAAACAGAATCTTCATTCTCTTGTCTGGGACTTTTAAGCCTGCTAGTCACTGCTCAGGGATGAGGGCCAAAGATCTCACTATTTATAAGGCAGGTCTTTGCTTAATCTTTTTGTTTCCAGTAAGGGGCCACATTTCCATCTTCAGCTGTCCTTGCTGTGACCAAGTCCAGAGTCCAGAGACAATGTGGCACAACCTCTCCAGAAAAAGTCACCTGGTTTTAGCTCACTAGGCAACAGTCATCAGTTATACAGGGCCATTATGGGTGCTAGGGTCTGATCTGGTAGACTTTCAATCACTTCTTTTGTTTTTGGCCTTACTTCGTGAAGTCCCTTGTCTTTAAATGTACCTGCTGCCTCCAATTCCTGAGTATATTCTAGGTTGTGAAACATGTCAGCCTGCCTCCCCAATAGACGTTTATCAGAGAAAGCAAAAATCTGAGTAAGTCCACTGAATAAGTCCCTTGTCTATCTGGTTTTCATCTTACACAATTTTGTTAATATTTCTAAATGGTTGGTATCTTCTCTTTCATCTCTGTCCTTGTGGGTTTATACCTCTTTATTCTTGCTTTTTCTGTCATTTCAGTGGAGTTATGGAGGGAGAATGAGGAAAAAACATATATGTGTAATCCACCATCTTTAACTAGAGGCTTAATCCTTTTCTATGGCTAAAATGACATATTTTATATTGATATATATATATTTGTAATATATGTGTGTGTGTGTGTGTGTGTGTGTGTGTGTGTGTGTGTATGTGTGTGTATAAATGAGTGAATAGGAGATGAGAAAATAAAGATATATTGTGATCCTCTTTTCTCTTACACACACAGCCACACATCCACATGCATACATACAAACTGCTCTAGATATCATCTCCAGTGTTTTCCGAATTGCCAATTTCAGAGATCACTTTTCCGTTCTCATTTCACTGAGATTCTCAGCCTCCTCCTTTGTGTCTGCTTTCCCTTCCCGACTTTCATGACACCAACCTTCCTTGTTCCTGGCAGTCTCCTCTGAATTTCTCTTCTCCATCCATTTCACTTGTATTCGACCGTCAACATTTTACTCTTAATCTCTTCTTTCTTTTTTTTCTAATTTAACTTCTTCTCAAACATTTCCATTCAGGTTTTCTTTCATTAGTATCATTAAACCATGATGAACAAATTTTTGTCTTTAACCCAGAGATGTCTCCTAATTTTCTTTGTAGATGCCCTATGGTATCCTAAATCATTATAACCCAGATGGAATTCATTACATCTCCAGGACACTTTTTTCTCTTCCAAAACAATTCCTGCCTCTCTTTTCCCTTAATGTGGCATATCTCAGATAGGAGTCAGCAAAAGTTTTCTATAAATGCCAGATAGTAAATATTTTAGATCATTTGTGGGCTTCTGTCACAGCTATCAATTGTGCTGTTGTAGTGAAAGACAAACATTGTCAATAAACTAAGCAAACGGGCGTGACTGTGTTCCAATAAAATTTTATTTACAAAAACAGACAAGTAGGCTGGATGTGATCCTCTGGCTATAGTCTGCTGACCCCTGAGTTAGGTTAATGGCCACTCTAGCCAGAAACCTCTTAACTGAGCTTCACCTCTCACATCTAACTGGTCAGTATGCTGTGATGACTCTAGCTTTCCAGATCTTCCCTGTTCCACATCCCTATACACACTTCTCTCAGAGACTCATGTTTTCACCTGTCAATTGTGGAAGCTGCCTACCCAGTCTCTCTGCTTTATGTCTTGCAGTCCTCTAATCCAAACTTATCCTGCAACCGCTTGTTTAATACACTCAGTGCTTTGCCAACATCTATATGGCAGTGCTTCTTCAATTTTAAGTGCATAAGAGCTACCTGAAGTGTTTGTTAAATTAAATATTTCTGGGTCCCATCCTGGAGATTCTGATGATATACTTCAGAGTTGGGTGCCAAGAATCTGCATTTTATACAAACACCCAAAATAAGTCTATGGTGCATGATCCTCGGATATTTGAGAAACACTAGCCCATGGTAAAGGACAAATGTCATTGCATGGGACACCTCCCTGACCTGTCTCTTCAGCTCCACCTATCACACCCCCTTCCTAGCTTGCTGAGGGTTAGCCCTTCACCTGAACTGACCATACTATTTCACCCCTTTCAGTTTGCCCACATGATAGTCATTTTTCCAGCAATGCCATTAACCCCCCTGTCTGCTTGGCAAACTTCCTTTAATGCTCAACTCAAGTACAAACTTCTCTGATGAGTTTTCTTAAACTCTGTGATTCTTACCATGTACATATCTGTATGTGAGTACCTGTAACATATTAACTGCTTTTATTTGTTTATTAATCTATTAGATTGTGGGTTTCTGGAGAGTAGGGGCTATGCCTATGCCTTTTGCATTTTTGTATACCAATACTTTAGTGGATAAACTAAAATTATATGGTCTATACCCTAAAAATCTGTTGATTGGATATAAGAATTGATGGAGATATTAATATCTGTATTTTATAGATAATTAAATTGAGGCTCTAAGATATTAACTGACTTGTTTGAGGTCAACCCGATTGCAGAAACAATCAAGAATATCCTCCCCCCCCCCTTTTTTTTTTTTTTTACTTTGGGTGTTTTTTTCCATGGTACATGCTGCCTATCTAACATGATGGGGTTATTCTCTGTGGTCAAATGAGCCTTGAATCCTGGAAGTGATCAATGGGATCTCCCAGTTTGGGTACAATTTTTCAATCTGTTGATTCTTTAATGTGTGTCACTTCTGAGACTGACTAATGACTGAAAGTCAGTCACTTCAGAGTCATTTCTGTCTCCAACCTTGGCCTCTATAATTTTTTGGATTTCTGGACCTTCACATCTTAGGGCTGCCATATCTCTTGGTTTTCTTCCACCGATCGAAATTGTATTTATTATGCCTACTTTTGCTATAATGAATTGTGTGGGCATTATTATTATTATTGATACTTTATAACTAAATGTTCAACAGAAGGTGATTCCTTCCCAGGTGATTGCTTAAAGGGTACTTCCTATGTCATCCTTTTCTGTACTCCTAACGTAGCCCCTGGGATTCAAAACACCCGTATCTCAAGGTACCCAGCTGTAATTAGGCAGCTGAAATCTAGCAAAGTTTAGAGATAAATGATAAAAAGCTCTGGAACACTAGGCTGGGTTTGACATTATATGAGAAAAGAGTAAATGCTAATTCTGGATTATTTGTGGTCAGTAAAGAAAGGGATCATGTGCTGAAAAACACAGACAGGTGAACTTTTACAGCCATCAGTAGGCAGTTATTTAGTGCTCATTTCATCTTGTATTAAAGTTTGTTACCACCTCTGTCTCCTATCCAGTAGGAACCCTGCATTTTATTAATTTCATCCTACTTTGAACATAGTAAAATACTCAAAAGGAGCTTGTGAAATGAAATGAGTAATCTCCAAATTTCATTTCAACCCTTCGCCTTGTTAAAGTACAATAATGATTAAACAGTGAAATGCTCCAAAGGCAGGTTACCAGAGAAAAAAAGGCCTTAGGGGCTGTTGGAAACTATCAACCAGATAATCAATCTTGGGAATCAGAATGTCTGTATATCTGGTTCCTCACAACCATGAAACCTAACAACACAGTCTAGAGACCAGAAATGTGGCATTTTAATTTAACAGCTTTCACACTTCCTTGATAATTGTCTGTTTAACATAAATAATGCCCACTTGTAATGTGCATTTCCTTTAAACACTTAATCAATTAGTATTTAATAATAAATTAGTGCCCACATAGTGAAAACGAAGCTCATCTTTTTATTAAAGCAATTTAAATTTTTATTGGTTCTGTTTATAAGGAATCAACAACTATAGCCACTTTAAGTGACCACAGAAAAACAAAATATATAATTATTTTACACAGTTATATTACAATTTTATAAAGTTAGCTACAGCATACTTATGTTTTGCTATAAACTGTATTCCTTTGGCTCGTATGTAAGCTGCCAATACTTAAAGATGTTTGAACATACACTCATATTAGCTGTGGTTAATAAAGGATAAAAATAGGTTAAAATCACTTATAAATCTTTTAAGCTGTAATATCCATGTGAACACTGTTTTTCTCTGTTGCTTTATTAAATAGTTCTTAATAACAGGAAATCTGCCTTAACAGTAGCACCTTTTCCTATCTCTGTTTTAGTCATATAAAATAATTATGATTGTTTCTTATCAACCTTTCTCAGTATGTTAAAATTTTGAATCAAATCTTTTTTTTTAAAAAAAGATAAAGAATGAAATTGCATTATAAATAGTGCATGTATACTCTTTGTGTACAGTTCCAAAATTTGGCAAGATGATTACAGATCATGATACTGATACGGAGAAGGAATGAGTATTAGGATGTAAAAACTCAGTACACGGTAATAAAATTGACCTAAAATTTAAATAGAAATAAAAAATACATTAACAAACCATGAAAATATTAGTGACCCAAAGTTAATTTAAAATTGAAAGTCTGAGATGTCTTCTATGGTGACAGGCATCTGAAAAAGTGATCAGTAAGAAATTAATAAACAAGTTTGTGGATGATTTGTATTATAAATAGAATCCCCAAGGCATGTGAGTTAATTATTGTGCTTTCTTTCTGGCCACATTGTTGGGTTTTGGTTTACTGTATCATGACATTAGATGCTGGCAGAAAACAACATTGCTAGCTTGTTTCCAACATGTGACTTGGCTTACAAAAAGAAAAAAAAAAAACGTAGAAGTTCTGTTATATTTTAAGACAGAGTTAAAGCTCTTGGGCTCAATTTATTTCTAAAGTCACTCTGAGAACATTGCACTGTGTTTTTCTGGAACAGAATCAGGACCTTTTTCATTGATGTGACGGGGCAATGACGAACGTCAGGCTGAGAATGGGAATCTGGCCCCATGGGTTTCCTCCCACCCCACCTCATTTCCTCTTTCTTCCATTTTCTCTCGTACATACTTTCACACACATCTCATCCCAAGTTAACCTAAGGTACCCTGCTAAGGAGATTAAAAACTTCGGCAAGAATGCACAAAGTTAAGAGGTTCTTACCAGTCTCAAAAAGCAGTTTTGCCTCTAAATGATAGAAAAACACCATGTCAAGAATACTTTTCTATTGGTTATTTACAAAAATAATATAAAAATTAGTAATACGCTTTACAAGTAGCTGTTAACTTGACTAATTTGTGTGGTTTTTTTTTAAAAATAGAATTTTAACTATACTATTATACATATGGTAGAGACCACTTTAACTACAGCACGGGTGGGAATGGATGCTGCCTGCTCCTTTGCCATGTGGACTCTGCACCAGGCAATTCACATTCTGTCCGTTATGAGGTCCCTGGCATCTCTCCACCATAAAGCTTTGAACACAAGGGCCTGCCCTTTGTTTAATCATCTACATGTAGTGTATGTAGCAGAGTATTTACAGATGAATAAACTAAACAGAGTTTAAACTATAATAGTGGAAAAAAAAAAGAAAATTTTCCTCATCCTGAAACAAATGCAGGTAATATTTTCTTTGCAGAAATATGTGAATAGAAGATTTCAAAGAAGTCTTTTGGGATAGCATTTCAAACCTTCTCTCTCCTTCTCTTTGTGACACTCGATCTTATCTGGATGTAAAGAATGTAATGATTTTCTATACCTTACCCTCGATCTTGCTTCTGATACACCTTCCTGATCATTTAAATGTTTCTAATGTCCAAAAATATACACCAGCTAAACTGTTTTCACATTTTGTATTCAATTATGGTTCCATCAATGGTGTGACCTTATTAATTAAAAAATTGTTTCAGAGCATTCTTAAAATTTCAAATTGAGTAATTTCAACTTCATTTAAAAATTCTGTTTTACAGTGACAAATTCTTCCTCTGTATCAGATTCACACTGATTTCTGAGTGAGCTCAATTTTAAACCTAAGTGGTGTACAAAATATACTGGAAGTTATTAAGAGCTGCTCTGAAGTGCTAACTGTAAAAAATTAAGTGCTTTTACAATGAATGAGGGCCTCTGAATTCCCACTGCTTTTCTTCTCATGCTGTGGACAGCTCATAAAATGTTGTAACTATGAGAGTTAAAATAATTACTTTTACATTTTTACATTGTTTTGTGCAAAGTTATAGTTTCTCATTTGTTTTAGCAAATATTTCATTTTGTTTTAATGACTTCTGTCCAAAATAAAGAAAATGAAGTTGAGTGAATATTCCTTTTTTCAGGATGAGCTGTATTTATTACTGGAACGGAAGTTGTCATATCCGTGATCATTAGCTTTGAACTTCAAGCACGACTGCTTTTCTTCCAAGGACTGTTTTTCTTCAAATGACTGGCACCAGCAGCATAAGCATGACTGCACAAAACAAAGTAACTCATTATATGTTTACATCAATCACATTTCACAACTTTTTCTATTCTCTAGGGTACTGACTTTCTCTGCATTGAGAGTTCTTGGGCCCTGTTTCCATGCTCTTTTCTTTTTCTCCTTAAAAAGACATAATTACATTAGTCGCTTAATTTTTTAACTAAAAAATACAATGAAGAAAAAAACTGTGTAATAAAGATTCCCCACTATGAGAAAGCTCCTCTTAATTCTTGGTATTTACTTTTGATTACTTAATACTCTTAATATTTGATACATATATAATTCAAGACTTTTTCCCCCACGCAAATAGAAATTTTACCCCATACATGATTGTATATGTGCATGTATTTGTGATTGTTGGTATAATGTATTTTAATGAGATTGTACTACATATACCTGTATACTCCATAACCTGCTTTTTTTCACTTGACAGTGTTGTAAACATCTTTCCGTATCAATGCGTTTAACATTACTTTGCTATTTTTTTCAGTCACATGTTATTCTCATGTCTTTGCAATACTGTTACACAAAAAGGTTACAAAGTATACAAAAGCATCTCAGCTTTATTCATCCAATTTTTTTCTTGGATTTAAAAAAAATCCTTTGTTCATTCTGTTTATTTTCTATGAAACTATATGTTTAAGAAAATGGGAGATCCACTATTTTCTGTTGTATAAAATGAAGGTGTTCTATAAAAAGAAGGTGTTAATCTTGATGAAAGTTTTCTTCCAGCTCTAAAATTTGAGTTATGAGTGGGCAAAGAATTTTATAAACTGTCTTAGTGTTTACAGGAAGCTAAGTTCTTGGCTTTCCAATAGTGAAATACTAGGGACAAATGGATCATTTTATTATAAGAGGAGGGGGTATTTTATTTCATGTTAGATTGTTGAAGAAGTAAATGAATAGGTAGATGGTAAAATGCAAACAGCCAAATGAGGAATAATTATACATATTCCACATCAAGCACTACATCTCTGCTATACAAAGTAGGTAGAAAGATGTAAAACCTAAATTAAATTCTGTTTGACTTGATATTCTCATAGTCCATGTGAAAAAGGGAATAATTTAGTTACAATTAAAATGTGACCAAGTAGTTCAAAATCTACCAAAAACAAGGGAACAGTGCATTTAATTCATGTTTAGCTCTTATTTTCTTATGTGACATCTGCCAGCCATCAATGCATGTCATATACATTAACTTTCAGAGCAATTCCATGAGTATAACTGATTGGCTGAGTCAGCAGGGAGTGGCTGACCAAGGATTTATAGGCAAAAATTGACTATAGTGATTTATAAGCAAATGTCGTATCTTAAAAAAATTATCCATGTTGTAATGGAAGGAAAAACTATAAAACCATTTACTAGATCTCTCTGGATAGATATAGTAATAACTGTGAAGGGTTATATTTGATGCCAAATTACAGGCAGTTTTTTTAAATTTTGGAATACTCTCTTACCTTAAAACAGTTTTTGAATCTTTTGCTCACCAAGTACAGAGCGATCGGATTGATGCAGGAATTCAGGGAGGCCATGTTGATGCCAATGTAGTCCAATACCAACAAAAAGCTGCAAAAAACAAAAAAAAAAAAAACAAAACAGAATGTGTCTGTGAAAAATATGCTGATCTGAGCATGTATTCATTGCAGACTTTTGTGTTTTTGTGAAGAACAAGATTACCCATATGTAATGGTTTTAAATGTATCCCTGGTCTTTGCTAATAATGATCTTGTCTCCATCTGTCTCTGTCTCTCTCATTCTCTGTCTCTGTCATCTCCACTGCCTTCCCCCTGTGCTCCTCCTCCCCTCCAAGCGCATCTCTCCTTTTTAAAATAAAATCTCATTTAGAAGTGCAGAGGCTGGATGAAAAGGAGGAATTTACAACATACAAAAGAGTATCAGACCTGGGATTTTGAGTCCTGCCACTCGTCATTTCGTCATTTCGACAACTCTGACTCTCTGTTCTCAGTGTTCTCTGCACCCACCCCACCCCCTCGCCCCACTCCTCTCTTTAAAATAGGACTGAAGGGAAAAACTGAGAGTCTTAATAGCTCCCTAAGGGTTAGAAAAATGGTACTGTCTCTGCCTGTGAACGATCCGTGGAAACACTTTGAATGGCTTCTGTTTGCAAATGGTTTCTATTTCGCCTTTCTTACCTCAAAAGTTCACATCTATTGGGATCGTGCTGATCATAAAGTGTGAGCTTCAAAATCCTGCTGAGGTGAAGGGGAAGCCAACAGAGGGCGAAGACAAGGACGAGGCAAAATACGGTTTTGGCCACTTCCCGTCTCTGAAATAAAACCATAGTCAGACCCTTAAAAGATGGCTCGTTCTACTCTCTTCCAAAGCAGAATATTTAATAGTGTTGACAAAAAGTCAGTGGCATTTGTAAAAACTCAGGGCACTGGGCTTTAAGTTGACTAGTCAAGGTGGATTAGAACTAAAATGACTACAGGTTCATCTTTAAAAAGTAATGGTTCTCTCTCGATCCTTTTCGATTATATAGACTATCTCTAAACAGAGAATATAAAAATATTCTTTGTATATCCAAAACTATCAGAGGCAAGAAAAAGGAAATAGGTGCTGATATATAATAACTTTAGTTTATTTTCATTGTAACAATTTTCACATTCATAATTGTAATTATAAACATGAGTCGTCAAATATTTTTATTCTCTTACCTGCTTTAAGTGATCATTTAAAGCAATCTGCATGCCACTTTTCTTTCTCAACATTTCACAAGTCATCAGGGTATAAAACAATGCAGTGATGGCCAATGGCAAGCAGAAATAGAAACTAAATAGCCACCAATCTTTAGCTGTCTTGTAAAACTATAGAGAAGAGAGAATTTTTATGATTAATACTCCTCTGTAAGAAAATCTTATATATCAAATGTTAAACCTAAAAAAATATTGATTTAAGGAACAATTATTGTCTAAAGAAGGTCCATTTTATAAATACCATATGGACTATCTCAGGTCATATCTACTAAACAAATAATTAAATACTTATATTCAATGAAAGAAACTTTTCCCAAAAAGTATTTCAATTCTTTAAGGCAGTGCACTATAATTATACATAAAAATTTAAGCAGCTGGGCAAAATTTGAAATATTTGGTAATTCTGTGTTTTATCTTCACATAAGCAAGTTCTTATTTATTTGTATTCTTTGTGTGAAACATGACATCTGACTATGTAAAGATATCCTAGTGTTTAAGTGAAGTTTCCAGTTTTTAGCAAGTTTATTTAATGGGAAAAACAGACATAAAAAGGTCTAGTTTAACCATTTAACTCAGCAATGTATTATATTATATAAATCTAACTTCTCAATTAAAAAGTCAAAGCAGTTTATGACTTATGCATTTTCTCTTATTCTTTTTCTGTTCTGTTATCCTTCTTTTTTTTTTTTTTGCTCCAGATATGTCTGTGTTGGAGAAGAATTTATGTAACCTATGAAGCACTTTTTTTTCCATTTTACTAAAAAGAAACAAAGAAACAGCAATCTCATTCTCAATTTCACATTCGTGCCCTTTATTTATTTACTTACCATGGAATACACAGTTCATGAAGTTTTATGTAGTCTTTCATATATATAATGGAAAATAATCCTTGGTGATAGAGCACACCCTTTTGCATTAACTTCTCTTAACCCATTATGTTGGGGAGAGCTTTTCACACTTAGGATCTATCTTTTGGAGACCACCCCATCATCATTCTTTTCCTAGTTTATGATCAAATGTTCTTTAATAAATGGCCCAAGATAAAGACTTCTTTGCCATGACAGGTTTCTCTTTATCATCAAAGACACAGAGAGCGCAGGCCTGCCATTCAGGATCCATGCACATCAGGGTGACTTCTATTTGAGCATTCCCTGGACCATCAAGTCCTGACGATTGCTGGGTTGTCTTACACAGAATATGTAGTAGTTGTCAGTCCTTGTGGGGCTTTGGGTAGGAAAGCTATAAATTCACATCAGTTCTTTCATGTGTGTCCCTGAGATCCAGGGGTTTTTTGGAGAAGTAGTGACCTAGTTTCTGACAGCTTGGGACATTGGTCACTGTTAACCCCACAGTCCTGGGACCTGTACTTTTTGTTTATGCCAAGGACAGTCATAAATCAACGGCTTCCCAAGTAGTGGGGAACAGGGGGAAAATAGCTAAATATTTATTAAGCAAAAGCAGAAATGAAAAAGAAAAAGTAAAATTTACCTGCATGAAGGCTGTCTTCTGGGTGGGATGAAGCAAACAGATTCGCAGATAACTTCCTTTGTATTCAGTCGTAATCAGATCAAAACCTATGGCTTCAGGGACAGCCAGAACCACAGAGACCACCCAAATTAAAACAATTTCTACTGCTGTCCATTTTGGAACCCCAATTCCTTTAATTCGACTCCAAGAAGCAACGGCTCGATATCTGAAGATGAAAATAGGATTGTTTTCCAAGTTGGCATGGCTTGGTTTTATTGAATTACATAATATATTTTCTAAGGAACATGGCAATCAGTAGTATAGTGTTCAGAATATACCTGGCTTAAATATAAGCTCCTACCTGTCAATACTTAGAGCACAGAGACTCAGCACAGTGATGCCCACGGAGGCCTTCTGTATGAAAGGCACCAGCTTACACATCTCAGCTCCAAACGGCCAGTCCTCCGCTAGCAGCTGCATTGGGGAGACAGGAAGCTCTGTCAGGGGGTTTCACAAGACGCCCTCTGAACTGCATTACTTAGTGGGGAGTAACTGACATGCAGAATAAGATCTATTCCAGTTCTTACTCTTTTTCTCATGGACTGCTTCTTTGAAAAGCATCAGTGTTCGATACATGAGACAGGAGAATGTGTTGGGAGTAACGAAAATGCAGCCAGCTTGTAAGAATTCATCATGCATATACAGTAGCTTAGAGTTAGCAACTCCTCTGAGGGGCCAACTGGGGCTAGTCACTTAAATTCCTCTTAGAAAATTGAACTTGCATACTGTCGTAGAGTCTCAAATGCTTAGGTCATGGACAAATCAAAATATAGGTTAATTAAAATTGGATAAATAAATATTCCTCAGCTGAGGACACCAGACTACCCCTATGAAGTAGTACTCTTGAAAAGCAGTGTGTGCATTTATATACTTGTTCTTTACTGTGGTCATTGTACTTAACTGAACAGTAATTCCGCTGGAGTAGCCACCCTGTTCCTTGAACATATCAGGCACATTCCTGCTTTGGGGCTTTTGCTCTAGGTCTTTCATTATCTTGGGAGGCTCTTTCTTCACAGATTCATTTAGTTAACTTCCTTACTTCCTGCAGGTCTTGCTAAAATCTCAGCTTTTCAACACGACCTACCCTGATCACATTATTAAACACAGTAACTGGCCAGGCATCTCCAACTCCCTTACTTTCTATTTCCTTTTTATTAATAGCATTTATGAACTCCTATTGCATATATTATAACATTTACTTATTTGTTTGTTTAATTTTTTCTGTCTGGCTCCATAGAGTATAAGACAGAATATGAGCTCCACAGCTGCCTAGAACAGTGCCTGACACATAGCAGATGCTTAATAGTAATAGTACTTCACCCACAGCCTCTAAAATATAACAGGCACTGGCTATCCAATGAGCAAAAAGACATAATTCTTGCTATTTTATTTATATATATATATTTCTCTTTATCTGACTGCAGACTGGATAACCATCTATTATTAAATATGGTTATTTTCTTTTTTAGAACAACTGGGTGCATCCTGCACTGGTAAATGAATCACTTTAGGTAAACATCTGGATCAAATTTTCATGAGGTTTTGAAAATAAAGAAAAGTATTTCAAATCTATGGGTTTTATAAAACGTCTAAAACAAAACCTTCCAAAAGTGAAAACTATTTTGAAATACAATTGAATCTTTCTGTCCTGTCTGTAGTAGTGAAGACTCTACTGAGTTTGCCAAGCTGTGTTGATTGTTCTGTAACTAGAATGACACCAAAAGGCTAAGATGTGTCTCTTATTATGAACATGGCTTGGAGAGTCAACACAGGACCAATTTCATTTCTAAATTACATAGCAAAAATTACACATATTGGGACAAATGTTGGCAGACTTGCCATATATATGCCTAATGTAGGGTTCTGAAAGCCTTCAGGGCCAGGCAGGTAACACAGAGGAGTGGAGGGAGCCAGATGTAAAAAGTCACTGGTGTCAGGAAGACAATAGGGAGAAGTGGGGTCTAGGGTAAACCCTTTCTGAAAGAAACAGCTGCTGATAAAAATCAATTGTTGCTAAGTGACCCCAAATACAAAAATCTCTTGATTTTTCAAAAGAAGCCAGAAATTGGAATTTATATACAAAACCTCATAGTTTACAAAAGTTGTCAACTAGTTGATATTTAAAAAAAAAAAAAAAAACACTTTCAGATAACACCTTATTAACAAAATATATCTGTGAACCAAACTAGCCTCAATCTTGTGACTTTGGGTAAATCAATTGACTCATAACTCTTCTTGTTCATTCATTCATTCAACAAATATTTATTGAATATTCACTATGTGTCAGATACCATCCTGAGTATAGGGTACATACTAGTGAACAAAGCAAACTCCCTGGTCTCATGGAGTTTACAGAGTCTAGTGAGGGAGGCAGATAAAAAAATATCACATACGCTTAATACGGTGTCACAGAGAGGTTGTCATATTAATGGAGTGAGAATGGGATTTGAGCAAGGACTCTCTGAAGAGACAACATTTGAGTAGGGATTGGACTGAAATAAGAGAGGAAACCAAGCAAAGAGTGTTCTAGGCAGAAGCAAGAGAAAATGCAAGTGCCCGGAGGTCAAAATAAGCCTGGTGCTATAGCTACATGGCTATTAACGCCGGAGAGGAGTGACCCAGGCCAAGAGCATAGGAGATGGAGTTGCAGAGAGAAGAGTTTGTATGCTTTTTTTGAGGGAATTCATTGCAAGGTTTTGAGCAGGGAAATGGCATGATCTTACTTATGTTTTTAAAAAGGTCACTCTTGCTACTCAGCGCATAATAGAATGTGAGGTCAAGAAAGGAAGCGCTGTGTTGCCCTGGGGCTGAGAGAATGGGTCATAGGCCATATATATTTTGAAGGTAGACCTAACTAGCAGGACTTACTAGGGGGTGGGACATAAGATATGAGGAATCAGGAACATCACAGAGGTTTACCATGTGAATGGTCAAGCCATTTACTGAGGTTCGGGAGACTTAGGGCACCACAGGTTTGAACCAGCTTTGAACTCAAGTTGCTTTAAAAGAAATGCCAGTTGCCCTTGGAAGCATGAGAATATAAAGTTTCCAACCAGTTACAAGGATTCTGCTAGACTGAGCTTGTTATTAATTAATTGAGACAATATTCTGATATTGATTACTCCTCCCTTCAAAAGGTGAAGCCTAATTTCCCTCCCCATGAATGTGGGTTTGTTAGGTAGATAGCAAGGGATTCTGGGTCTCCCAGGGATAAAAGTGGGTGCCTTGCCTTGGTGCTGCCTTTAGCAATTGCCCCACCTGGGAGGAAGGACATGGCGGCCCCAGGCCCCCATTTTGGTGCTGCCCCACCTTAATCCTGTCCTGAGTCACTGCCATACTTGCAGGAGGAGGGAAGGCCCTACCAATCTATTAATGGGAACTTAGCCTGCCAACTGCAAAAGAATGCAGAGGACTCTCTAGCCTATGGGCCAAGCGGCATAGGTACAATAGGGTCTGGAAAGTGACTTAGGACAGCCTAAGGCTAATTATCACATCATGAGCTTAAGTCTACCTTACAGTTCACCACCCCAAATGGGCTTTTACAGAGGCTTATGGGAGATCCGCATGCACAGTAAGACTCAGGTCATGTAACTCCCAACTCTCCATCAAAGTGGTTCCATGATGAAGTCTGAACCACTGGGAGGTCCCTATCCGGACACTATAAAACAAGACCCAGACCATAACCAAGGCCTCTGTTGCCATGACAAGGGGTCCAGTCATCATCAGTGCCGTATATATCTTGCTCTGTAAACCTGTATCTTGCTCTTGCTCTATAGTCCTATCTTGCTCCACCCCGATAAATTTCACCTCATGCTTGTCTTACTTTGGTGTGTCTGGCCATTCCTCACCCAAGAGCGCACCAAGGACCAAGAACACAGAACGAGATTTCCAAACCTGACAGGCTGGACTTAGTGATTTGCTCCTAATGAATAGAATGTGGCAAAAGGGACGATGTGTGTTGTTCAGAGCAGTTCATAAGAGGCGTGACGGCTTCCTCCTCGCTCTCTCGGGTCACTTATTCTCAGGGAGGCCAGCTGCCATGTCATGATGACACTTAAGCACCTCTGTGGAGAGGCCAATATGGCAAGGAGCTGAGGCCTCCTGAAACAAATACTAATCTGCCAGATCTGTGAACGACAGGACCCTCCCGCCCTAGGCCAACCTTAAGATGACTGCAGCCCTAGCCAGTATCCTGAGTGCACCCTCATGAGAGACCCTGAGCCAGAACCACCCGCCTGAGACACCGCTAAATTCTTGACCCACAGACACAGTGTGAGATAATAAATGTTTACTTTTTTAAGCCACTAAATTGTAAATAATTTGTTACTCTTCATTAGATAATTAATATACTTGTCCTTGGTCACTCACTTAAGTAAGTATTAATAACTCATCCACATTTGCACCCAGATGGCTTGACTCCAGAGTCTACGCTTGTAACTACTATGATACCTGCCAGAGAGTGTTTCCAAGAAGCTGATCTTACAAAAAAGAATTAGGATTAAATCAAATATTAATTTTTTTAAACCTATAGCCGTGTGTTAAATAATGGTAAAATATCTAGACGCAAAGTGAAATTTTCTTCTACTCACCGAGTGTGATGGTTCACTTTATGTGTTAACATGACTGGCCATAGCGTGCCCAATTAGACATTATTTATTTCTGGGTATGTCTGTGAGGATGTTTCTGGAAGAGATTAGCATTTGCATCTGTGAACTCAGTAACACAGACTGCCTTCCCCAAGTGGGTGGGCACCATCCCATCACTGAGGGCCCGAAGAGAACAGAAGGTAGAGGCAGGAGGAATTTGCTCCTTTTGCTTCCTGCCTGCCTGCCTTGGCCTGGACATCTCATCTCATCTTCTATGGCTCTGGGACTGGGATTGACACCATCCACTTCTCTGTTTCCAGGCCTTTGGATTTGGACTGAATGACACCACTGTTTTTTCTGGGTTTGCAACCTGCAGATGGCAGATCTCAACCTCCATAATCTCATGACCCAAGTTTTCATAATAAATCTCTCCATCTATCTGTCCATCCATTCTACTGGTTCTGTTTCTCTGGAGAACCCTGACTAATCCACCTAGTTATTTGACTCATATAATGTCCAAACATTTAGATATTTTTGAATGTTTTATTCTGTCTCAAGTTATTTCCAAATATGTTAACATTGGTATCATGTAGGTACAGCCATCAGAAGAATCAAGATGAATGAGTGTCCACTGAAGGGAAAGAAGCCTGGCTGACGAAAATGAGCCCTGTACTGAATGCAGGCCCTGTTTTGAGATTACTATTTTTTTTTGGCTTAGCCTGGAAATTGGATTATTGCTCTTCATACCGCTGGGAGGCCTGCAGCCCAACCTCTGACCCAAGCTATCACAGAGGACAGGGAAACACAAACTGAAAATTGTAAAAATCTTCTTCAAGTTCAACAGAGAGATAGTCTGAAACCTAATCATAACTGCGAGATACAAATTTCTAATCTACCCTTCCAAAGGGAGAGGAACTACAGAGAAAAAGGGAGCATTAACCTTCATCAGCTTTTAGTATTTCATGTTTTCAATTCATAACTGGATGCTACTAGTTCTGAGCGGCCACAGAAGATGGGGGAGGAGTATGCACTGTTCCCATTATTCTGTAGTGAGGACGACTTTGTCAGGACTGTAAATGCTCTTACTCTAAAAAAGCTCAACCTCTGCCTCTCTGATCAGAAGGCTTTGTGGAGACACAGCAAAGCCTGATGCTCTGTGACAGAAAGCATGCCCACCGATGCTCATCTCTGTCGTCTAATGGTCTCTAGCAAGAGAGTCTTTGGCCAAGTTACTGCTTTTAGCTTATTTAAAATGCAAAGGCAACAACCTTTTGTTTAATGCAAAAAAAGTCCTGGGTGGGGAAAAGCTATGAAGTTTTGCAAAAAAAAAAAAAAAAAAAATCACTCTCAACCAAGATGCTATCTTTAATTGGTGAGAGAATATTCTTACAGATTTTTACGATTCCTAGAAGTTTGTTTTTTCACCATTCTTTGGCAAAAATAACAACATCCAACAATATTGCTTTCCCCTTTGCAGAGGAAATTTATTCACTTTATCATAAGAGGAAGCAACTCTAACTTTAAACTCAGCAATAACACATTCCTTATTCCCTATTTTTAGTTTTTTCTTTGGACTTTACCCCACTAAATTAGATAGCTTAAGGGCAAGGTCTGAATACTGAAGACAAATTCAACATGTAATGAAAGAAGTTTCTCTGATGGCAAAAAAAAAGATGTCAGAGTTCAATATTGACTCTATGTCCCTTCCACATAAATTAAAATTTTAGGTTCTGTTTAAAATTAAGTTCAAATATACATTACCTAACATTTATCAAATATGAGCCAATTGGAAAATACTCCCATAACTGACACTGGTTTTCACATGATGATGTCTTAACTAACTGAATAGCTTTTGCAAGTGTTAGGTCCTACCGGCAACGTGGTGTTCATTTGACAAAATGATAGCCTATGTTTGTGCTGACCCATTTTCCCCTAAGGCCTTTACTGCTTCCCTAGCACATTTGTTTTGGATGATAAACACAAATAAATAAATAAACACTAGATTGAAAAAAAACATTACCCTACTGGTTATAAGGCTTCTACTCAAGGATGGCCATGATTTCACAGCTGTTTGAGAAAGAAAAAAGGCCAGAGAATCCAAATAAATTATTTTTATATTACATTGTAAAATTATTTTTATATTATGTAGTTTTCAAAAAATTTCTAAAAGGATAAATAGCATAAATGGGAAATAAATATACTTTTGTTGAGGGCACAGAATCTCTCCAACTGGGGGCTTTACATTTTTCATTTCTCTTTTTAAGTGAAAATCACATACGTGAGAAATTCAATGGAAAATAAAACCTGTTAATAGACACCCCTGTTAATGCCAAAAGGAATCAAGCCCCATAAAATCAGGAAATGCCAAAGTTAACCATCTTGCACAAGCAAATGTTCACTCGCCTCATTAATCATGCATACCATTTTCTTTTCCTATTTTTTAAATTACTAGTATACACTGAGCTTTAACTGTTTATTTGCTTCGGAATATTCTACAACATTTATAATGTGGCACATAGTGCCTCGCACACAGGGGTCACTCATTAAATGCTGTTGAACAACAATGAATGAATGAACAAATGAATTTGATCATAAGGCAGAAATTGACTATAAAACAGTTATCATGAGCTTCCAGTTCTCATATCTAAATATATTCTTTAGAGAATTGAGATGGCTGTGTATTTACTTTTTATGTTTTAAACTCCAGATGGTCAGATCTTCTTGACACATAGAGCTAGGGACTCTAGAACTGAGGCCTGAAGTTCGGTTGTATACTTTTGTCAGAGTTCTGCCCTTCCAAGCAGGCCAGAAAAGGTGAAAAACAAAAATTCCTCTTCCATTTTCTCTCTCCTATTCAAACTTGTCAAGGAAATGAGTGATATAAAACAGAACCTACTGTTTCTCACTATATAATGAGATCCTATGAGGAACTTCAGTTGCTGGGAGAATTGTAAATTTGGTGGAGGTGGATGTAGTACACAAAAGGACATTGTAAGAGATGATCATTTTAGAGGGTGGATGAGCAACGCATTAAAGAGGACGACCAGGGTCACTTTGCCAGACTGCAGTCTGTCCCATCTCATGATGAACTGTGAACACTTCTTTCAAATGACTGGCATTATAGAAATGTTTTCAGCATAAGAGTCAAAAGAGAGATAAAGTGGAATGATTGCATTTCACAACTTGGGGAAAGAGTGTATTCTTCTGTGTTTATCTGTTTCCTGTAGCAGATAAGAGTTGTTCTGGGTTTGAACTGGCATTTTAGTAAGTTAGGGCACCTTAATAATTCAAGGATTTCTATGTCCAAATGCTCTTTCTTTTTGTATGCATACATAGAGAAAGAATTCAAATTTAGCTTTGAATTTGAAGTCAATATGCTGGTCAAGTGCATAAACATTTTTTTCTTTTTGAGACAGAGTCTTACTCTGTCACCCTAGCTAGAGTGCAGAGGCATCATAGTAGCTCAATATAACCTCCAACTCCTCAGCTCAAGCCATCCTCTTGCCTCAGCCTCCCGAGTAGCTGGGACTACAGGAGTGTGCCACAACACCTGGCTAATTTTTCTATTTTTTTAGTGCAGACAGGGTCTCACTCTTGCTCAGGCTGGTGTGGAACTCTTGAGCTCAAGTCAGCCTTCTGCCTCGGCCTCCCAGAGTGCTAGGATTACAGGCGTGAGCCACCACGCCCAGCTAGAAATTTTTTTCTTGACATACATTGTACCCATGCCCTCAGGGACAAATACAAATTACAACCCCCACCTTGCTTCCATCAAAATGCACTTAATCATTTAAAGATTAGGCTATGTAGGATAGAAATATGTGGATCAGAAACAATGTCAGCTTATCCCTCAGGGGTGCCATTTAGATAGATCACAATGTGCCCAGTGCGGTGCCCCCTGGAGTTGTGCAGGGCAGAGGCACAACTGGGAATTTGTTTCACAGGCACCCACAAAGCAGTGGAGGTTTCCCTGCTCTGGAAGGACTCCTACGATTTGCTGAAATAGAAATAATGGCTCCATGATGACGAATCAAAGTTCTTGAAACAAAATCTCTAACAGAAACAAAAAGATAGAAAACAATTTTTGAAAATATTTCTTAGGAGAAATTGGAGTCTACCCCAAATATATTTTTCTACCAATAATACAACAAAATTTATTTCTAAGTCTGTAATAGGCCACTAAAGATGCTTTTCTATAGTCTGAACTTTATCCATCATTTGTGCTCTAAAACTTTCATTGATACCTTACATATTTTGAAAAGATCCAACAAAGAGAAATAACAAATGCCATTCACAAAACGTAGGCTATTTTAGATCCACTTATTTAAGCTGGATCTTCTATGATCACATGGTACCTGAATCAACTGAACAATGAGAACCTGATGGTCTCCCGGCTCAGAAGGAAACTCTCAAACTGAATGGATTCAACAAACCTTATTAAATAATTTCATGTTATTCTCAAACCTAATTCTGTCTGTGGAATATCTTACGGGACACTGACAAGCTATGATCAGAAAATATCTGGCTACTATGGAATCTGAAAGGCCTTTAAAATAGTTTGAAAACACTGAGTGAGGGGGAAGAAGACAGTATAAACATCCTGAGGATAGGTTTCCTCCTTTCTGAAAATCACAAAGAAACTGAAGAAGAGAGAGTGGAGAGAAGACGCAGGTCAGGAGGCATGAATGTGGTTTTGAGCCTCAAGGAGGGATAATTCCTTGAGAAATTCTTCTTTGCTAATAAATTTCTGACTCAAGCATGATTCTCTCTCTCTGTCTCTCTCTCTCCCTGCCCCTTCTCCCTCCCTCACTTCTATAACCACATTTTGGCTATTTTCTTTTTCCTTTATATTTTCAACAAAGGATCTAAAGGGAAAGAGAAATAGCTCTCTAAAATAAAAGCACTGGACATTTAAAAAGTCTAAAATTAGAGAAGTTGTTGGCTAAGGTATACTGATACACCACACTCAGCTATCTCCCAAACACAACCAAACCTCTTCTTAACTTTGCACAATCCTGAAAGAGAATGTTTCACATCATAAATTACATCTTGAATCTTATTTCAGCTCAGGCTTTATCTGTCAACGCCCTTTAAAGCACTTAATCATTTATTAGCATTTGGCATGTTTCTCTAAAAATAATCAACTATAGCATAGTAGCCACACAGAGACAACCTTATATGGTTTTCTTTGTGAAATGAAGAACATGGCTCCCTGGCCTTGAGACAACAGGGTCTTGGCTATGTATCCTCTGGTACAACTATGGAAATATCTTCCATCTTGAACAACTCATTTTAAGTGAGCACAGAAAAAACAGCAAAGCCTTTGGTAGATAAATCTTACCATATTAAAAGAGAACATTACCTTGATGTTTTTAGGGGCTTGGATTTATGAAGTGACCAAGCGGTAGATCGCAGGCAAACACAAGAAGAACCATAGAGTTGACCTAGAAGAACTTTCAGTGCCCAAGGCCAAGCATTTGCCCACCATTTTGTCATAGGAATCTATGGCCAACATGTGAAGCAGTGAATTGAGAATATGAAGTCTTGAGCTTCTGGGTTATCTGAATTCTGCTATTGACCTGTTATTTGGTTATGACCAATACCCGCATACAGAGGGGATCAAGCTTTCCCCTTCTTTTCCATTTGGACATTTGTAAAAATATGAGTAGAAAAAGTCCACTGCCCTTATGTCTCATGCATAGCATCATTTATCCATAAGCATTTGTCTGGTATTGATAGTAGATGGGTGTCAGGGTATCTGTTTTATTTGTTAATTGATTCCAGACCATTCAGAGCTAATAGTCTCACTCTTTAGCAACACTTTTTAAAAGCTAATACTTTACATGTGCATAGTTGATGCTTCTTAAACAAATTTTTTTTGTTTTACATAAATAAATTTCAAAAGCATATATGTTTTATTTTCAGTCCAAAATGCTTTTGCTAGTAAAATATCTTTAAATACTATTAAAGTATCTCAGTTACACTTGACTAGAAAGGAGAATGGTGTTATTAAAGTGAGAGAAATCAGACTTCTCTACCTATGGTACCTTCTTGTATTGCTATACACATACACAGTTCAGTTTACTCACCAGAAAATTACAACTTCAAGAGCTAAACTTGATAGTGCCCCATCAACTTTTAACTGTGAAACTAGTTAATTATACACAAACTTGTTAATTTCTAAGCAGTAGTCTAAGATAAGATAGTGAGAAAGGTGAATTTGTTCACAAGGAGAGAATGTCTGATTACCTGCCAAGGTCACTTCATTCAAAACTCATTTGTGGGTTCAGTGAAGCAATTCCACATTTTGACATGCCAGCGTTTTAATGTTGTATGTACCCTACCTTAACTAGTTAAACGTTAAAGATCAGCAGTTTGGCCTTTCAGAACTATGAAGGCAGCCTCTTTGCTTCTCATAACCTACAAGATCTTAACAGCAAAATCATCTAAAAGCACTCCAATGGGTCACCAGCCTAATCTCTAGCTCTCCGCCACCATTGGACAACTGATGACATTTGAATCCTTATCAAACTAGTTAATGTCTAGTTAACGTGGACACCTGTCTTATCAGTTCACAAGCAGATTTGTTTTTAAATTCAATGTCTGGATATATAAAAGAAGCTATATTTGAGAGTTGACTATCTTAACTCAATTATTCATGTAAATGGAGCACAAGAGATTGAAATTATTCAGTAAAATCCAGAAATAATTTAAAAACTCATTATTTGCTCAAGAATTTTTAACTTCTCCCCAGCCTGCAGCCCAATCTTGTTATATATCACTGATAAACCAAAAAAAGCCAAATCAACTAACCAACCAAACAACAATATAAAAACCCTCCTAGCATCTACCAGTATACCCAGCTCTTTTGCTTTCTTCACAGCTTTGACATCTGTTCTTCTACAACTTAGGAGTCAGATACCAGGCTCTCATAAGAACAAATGTCTATATTATCCCATTTATTTTAATTTACACAGGAAGGACACAATAAGCAGCTTGTGATTAAGAAGAGAGATTGATTTGCCCTAACATCAGATATTTAAACACTCACTTTTGGTTCCAGTATATAAATAGATGTATAGTCATGTTTGTAATAACAAAAGCTGAAAAACAAAGACTACTCAAAACATGAATTCTTATCCACATGCACACACACACGTACACACATTCTAATAACATTTATTGTTTGCTTACTATGTGCCAGGGCCTGTGTCAAATGATACTTATCTATTTGTGTATCTATACATTCTTGTATCATTTAATGTTTTTATTTATATATTTATACATATACATATATACATACATATCTTTAAATAGCCCCTTTGGATGATTGAATTTTTCATTTTTCACCTGGATGGTGTTGTGTCATTTAGACACAGCCCCTGTCGTGTGCTGATGAGAGAATAAACATGGTTTACGATTTTCCATGTTTGAATGAGAATTTGAAGTTCTTCAGCAGCCTCAATTTGCTAAGTGTTTTCAGAGATCTCCCTGGCCTTCATCACAAAATTTCCCCCGACACAGGACACCTGGAGGGTGGTCTAACTCTACCTGAAAGTTAGGGGGTCTAGGCAGCATCTTATTGTGAAATCCCACCCATTCTGCAGCCCAGATTGTGGCTTGCAGCAAGAGCATGACATTTTGTGATTTGTCAGCTTTGCTGAGCTCTATATTTATTGAGCTCTAGATTAACATAATAGATTCACATTGACATTGCTGGACCTCTAGGCCCTTAGTGTACCAACAGAAGGATTGGGGGATTCTATGAACCCCCAGAAATTGTGTATATTGAATTCTCAAAGAGAATTGTAACACCTTACTCCCGCCCCTCCAAAAAAAACCCAAAAAACCTCAGAATCACTGGTTTAGAGATTCAAGTCTATCACTTTAGGGTACATTTAAAAAGCCTTCATACTTCACTTATATTACCTTTTTTTAAATGAATTATAATATATGGGGACTCTGAAATTCTAAATGCATTTTTTAAAAAAACTAACTATGGTGCCACAATTATTTAGGAGAATAAATGAACTTTAACTAGTTCTGGATTAGGCATTTTGACAAAGTCTTTAAAATAATATCCACTGATATTATTGATATTGTACAATACAGACTATCTGAAGGGGATTTCAAGGAATAGAAATCCTCAGATGATGCAAATTAATTCCTGAAAATGTTTACCAAGTATCCTACTGTGTGGTAATATGTCACATACTTCCGCCAACGCCCTCAAATGAGGTCCTGACAATACTCAAGGTTGGGGGACAGGCTGTGCCTGAGTCTGCTCCGTGCAGATGGTTAGGGAGGATTGCAGGGTCTGGGGCCAGATGGCCTGGGCTCGAGCCCTAGTTTTATCACTTCCTAGTGGTGTGACTTTGGACAAGCTACTTCTTTGCTTCCCAGACATGTAGTTTCTCTATATCTAAAACATGGATGAAAGCATACCTCCTCCACAGGTTGCTGCAGTGATTTAAAGCAATAAATCAAGTGTCTAGTGCATCATAAATGGCAGCCATTATTATTACATTGTGCCCCAAGTTAAGCCAAAGGCCACAAGGTAGGATTCAATGATGGCAAATCTAGCAAGGAGATCTAATTCTATGGGAAGGATTTGTTTATGGCTAATATAGACCACTAGATGGTCAGATTTATAATGACTCATTAGTTTATTTCAGAAGCAAAAACACAGTCTGTTATGACTAGATGGCTTCAGGGAAAAGGATGTAACTTCCTAGGGAAATAAGAAAGGAGTTTGAAATGAAGGGAAACCTGAATGTCCCTGGGGAATGAGACAGTCTCTGGTTTACTGAAAATACTCATTTAACCAGTCAGAGAAAGTAAGATGGTCCTGGAAGTGCTGATTTACATCTAGCTTGGAGGCAACACACCAAAAAAAAAAAAAAAAAAAAAAAATTCCTCAACCTCACCTTCCACACAGCATTTCAGCTACTAGCTGATTTAGGAAGGTTTCTAACTGGGCTAGATGCATGGGATTTCCTGGCACTTACCTAAACAGAACTTTCCCCAAATTCTGTGCAAACCTAGCAAAACTAGATTGTAATCCTCCTTTTGAGAGAGATCTTGTTTCACTTATTTTAAAAATTTTCACAACACCTTGTCCTTAAAAATGTCTCCATTCAGTTTTGAAGAATTGAATTGAAATTCCTCTGCTAAATTAGAATGGTAGCACTTAGTCTGTAGGACTCCCGAAGAAGGAAAATATTCCCTTCTGTCCCTAATGGAGCTGTGACTGCACTTAAGAGACCCATTTTCAGCCCCTGCTTCTCCAAGCAAACCCTCAGAGTTCATCAGAACCAACTGCCACCCAGGATTTCAGGATTTCTTCAATTTATCCCCCATTTCTGGGAGTGTTTCCTTCTAGGGAAAACTGGATCCTAATCCAAATCTCATTTTTAAACCTCTGAGACATCTGGAATTTTCTTAAAATATGGCTATTGGGTCAGGATTTCCAGAGATTCATGAAGGGAAATTTACAGGCATGCCTTATGGTAAGGGCTCCTGCCAAAAGGTCAAAGCATCCCCTACCACCTTTCCCAACTCCACATGCCATTTATTCCCCTTGTAGAGGCCGGAGCTGGCTGCGGGCAAATCCACAAAGCATGTTTCCACTTCCTTGCACTTTAGTTGTGTTTTATGTGTGACTATCTATTGCTGCTGATGGTGACAAAGTAGAGTTTTAAATATTTGCATAGCCCTTTAAATGTTCCAACTGTTTCACTGAGGCTGCTTTTCTTAACACCACAAAACCCCTGTAGGTCCGCACTAGCAGCCTTATTGCGGAGTTAAGAAACTGAGGCCCAGAGATGTTTGGATGTGTCCAGAGTTCCAAAGAAACCTGGAATCAAATAGGCCCTGGCTGTTTGTGCCTGTTACCTCTCATGCCTGTGGTAATTACACAGTAATGTTAACTACTGAAACCATTACAGACTTTGAACGCTCCTTGGTCTTGTCCACAAAGTAACAGGTGGGGTGCCATCACCCAGCTTGCACTTCAGTATCTGACAGGTTTGGGCCTGAGCCCCAGCTCTACCTCTTACTCATTGGCCTTGAGCATCCTATTAGTGGTCTGAACAATGGGGTTAGTATCCACTTGTGGGTTGCTGGAAGGAGTAAAGGAAGTCACACATCCAACCCAGTGCTTGGCCCATTCTAGGCATTCAATAAAGAGCAGCTACAGCCACTCACAGCAGGTGAACTGTGCTTTCCCCTTACTCACTAGACTGGATCTCTTTCTTCCAGGCCATTTGTTTCCTAAAAACCTACTCCAGCCCCCCTAATTTCAGGGTCCTCCACAACAATGCTTCCCAAAGTTAGTGTGCATGTGAATCAGCTGGACATTTGAAGCAGCAGATTCTGATTTAGGAAGTCTGGGGTAGACTTGCATTCCTAACAAACTCTCGGGTAATGTCAATGCTGCCATTGCATGGACCACACACTTTTGAGTAGAGGGTGTACCCAGTTAGCTGGACTTAGGGAGTAAATCCTTTAGGACTAGCAGTTTCCAAACTTTACAGTTCATATAATCACATAGAGGGCTTATTAAAATACAAATTACTGTGGTCCACTCCAGAATTTCTGATTCAACAGGTCTGGGGTGAGGTCAGAAAAATCTTCATTTCCAACTAATTCCCAAGAGACGCTAATGCTGCTGGTCTGGGGACTACCCTTTTCCTAGGCTTAGAGCAAAGGGCTACTGAAGACCAGAATGGAAACCAGTTGCAATGATTACTGACTTTTAGGAGGGGATGGATCTTCTTGAGGAAGCTCCCTCTGAAAGCTCTTTCACTTCTTCCTCTCCAGCCAGGCCCCCTTCTGTAAGCCCGCTATGACATTAGCAGGCGCCCTTTACCTTGTAGACATTGATGGGGATGTCAATGACAATGTGCAGCAGGTCTCCCAGAGCCAGGCTGGCGATCAAGATATTGGGGCCGTTTCGCATGCACTTGTTCTTGTAGATGATTCTCAGCAGTGTGGAGTTCCCGATGATGCCCAGCACGAACACGAGGCAGGACACGACCGTGTTGATGTATTTGAAAGTCTCCTTGATCTCGATGGGGTTTTGGCATGGGGGAGGGGAGAGGGTGCGCGGCGGAACTCCCGCGTTCTTCCCTCCTTTAGGAACCTCCGCAGGTGCCAATGAGCGCGGCCGGCTGTTGTTGGAACTCCCGGGCCAGGAGGTCTTAGTGGGTGGCATCATTATCTCTGCGGATTCCAGAAGCCGCGGAGTGGCTCCTGCGGGCGGGAATCCTCTCTCCTCTCCCCAGACCCCGGCCACGCCGCAGGCAAGAACCAGCGCCACCAGGGCGCGTCCGAACAGGCTTAGCGGCGGCTGCATGCTGCTGCCAGCTCCGGTGGGCGTCCGGTGGCTACTCTGCAGTTTTCAGAGCCTGGAGACCAGGAGGGGAATGAAGACAGGAGACTTGGGTCAGCCAGCCCAGCCACACCTCTGCAAACTCTAGCGCAGAGCTCAACCGCGTCGCTGCTATCCGAGCGCAAAAGTAACTCCAGTTTGCGCGCCCGTGGGGAATTTCTGCAAGCGTCACCCTCCTGCGCCCGTGGAGACTCCTTCCAGATCTCCTCTCCTGGGTTTTCCGTCCCCCGAGTCCCGCGGAGGGGTAAATCACTCACAGTTGGGCGGGGCATTCTGGAAGGGGTGTGCCAGGGAGGGAATGATGGGTGGCCAAGCCAAAGCTCTGAACTCTTGGGTGAACGGGAAGAAATGCAAGTTTTAGCTAAAGGCGTGTGGGGACTGCGTAATCAAGGCACCTAGCGCCCACCGGCAAGTGTCAATCTCTGCATTTTACTCTGCAGGGGCACCCCGATACCTCGCGTCTGTCCCCCAAGACTCCTCCCAGCGGGTGAAAGCCGCTAGTCCCTGGCTGGCTGCATTGCGGTTCCCCCAGCGCGCCCAGGATTGAGCGGGAGGACTTGGAAACTCCTGAGACTTCTCAAGTCAATCCGATTGGGAGAGTATCAGCATTAATTTGGAAGCTTCCGTCCCCTCCAAGTGGCTTCAAACACTCACACGCTCTGCTTTACCCCAACCTCATTTTAATTTGCTGTATCTATACGTTTTATTTTTATTTTAAAAAAAGAAAGAAATCCCAAACTAGTAAGCCAAGCTGAAGCCCCAGGACAAGTTTCATCAATGATTTTAACTGAACAGCCAGTCGGAATGTTTACCTCTTGGATCCGACGCACCAGGTGCAGAGCGGCGAGCGGGGCCCTTCTTCCCGGGACGCGGAGCGGGGACAGAGGCGCGCTCGGCGCACAGCTTGGTGGCAGCCTGCTCTGGGAGCAGAGCACGCCTCCCTTCAGCTGCAGGCAGGTCTGGCTCTGACGAAACCCTCTGAGAATGCCAGACGCTGTAGCTTCCCCAGCTTGCTCGGGGTCTCTGCTGTCCCCAGACAAGCACTTTTATTCATTCGTCCCTTCCCCATCAATCACCGCCAGACTCCTCCCGCGCCCTCCGACCGCGCTGCAACCTTTCCCCCCGGGCGATGCCTGGACAGCGTCAGCAGGAGCTGCCCGCCCGCGAGGGCAGTCCTCGGCCAGAGACGCGTCCCGAGGGGCTGGTCATTTCTTGTGGTTCTCAGTCCTTCAAAGGACGAGCCTAAATCAAGGGCAAGTTACCACGCACCAGGTGACGCTCTGAGGCTCCAGACTTGAACAAGGCTCTGTATTAAACATCTTAACCTGAACTTTTAATGCCCACTGCGACTTCTCATTCAGAGAAATGTCCTGCCGTGATACCGAAGACCTGGTTGGTTTGGGGGCGCTGCTCTTTGCTCTATTTTTGTTTTGTTCTGAAGTTTTCATTGCAAGCCCACGTCGTCGGCACCAGCACGGTAGCGCTCAGATGTTTTCGCTGTTTTCTTCCCAGGCCTTCTCCCTGCCTGGAGAGAGGGCTGAAGGTCCTCGTTTTCCCCAGCGCAGCTCTTCTCTCTTCCTGCTATGTCCTGGAGTGGCATTGGCAGACAATCTCAGGGATTTTGATTCTGTACCTGTGACGGATGTGATGCTGTTATAGGAGACATGAAAATAATCAGAAAGCCGCCGTGAAAATTCAACATGATATTTGTTGACCAGGCAGAGCAATAAAATAAATTCTTTCTACCCATTCTTGAGCTCCATTTTTATGGCATAGAGGGAAATAACAGTGACTGTCTGTTTTGCCCAATGTCATATGAAAGAAAAGTCAGGAATTCAGGCTGTGAGAGGCACTGGATACTATTTTGCTGTTTCTCAGTCAGTGAAATCCCTGCTGGATCTGTGAAACTGCAGACCCAGAAGGAACCATTCCGTGGAAGGGTTTTGCCTAGAGACTAGGCGGCTCATTCTTGGCTTCACGGCTAGTTAATGGCATAGATGGGGCAAGAATCTTGGATTTTTTGGCTCCTAAACAATGCTTTCTGGGATAGTGGAAGTAGAAACTCAATTTCTGTTTAAAAAGGCGAACTTTAAGTGTGAAATATGGTTAAGAACATCGTTAAGGAATAAGGCTAAAAGAATGAGAAATATGGTCTAGGGTTGTGGGTGCTAATTGCATGTCTGGCTATTTTGAACACAATGTTTATCCTCCCTGTCTCCTAAAATGAGGTCAACATTCAATTGCTTCATGGCTGAGCCAAGTAACAATATACAGTGCTATGTGTAAGGAATTACATGGGTGCACTTGGAGTATGAGTATTTTGCTCAGGTGGCTCCACCCAGCTTTGAACCTGCACTTCTTACACAAACTTTCTTCCCTGCATAGGGCTCCTGCGGGGTGACTTTTCTGCCTCCCCAGTCGCCCTCTCATCTTCATCACCATCTCCATTCATATTTCCTCCACTGAGTCCTAGATGTCTGTTCTAGCCCTCGCTAAGGTCTATCTCTTCCCTTTTCCCATAGCACTTTTAGGCTGTTAACCACAACTGAGCACTTGATCACATGGAGACTTTTATGGTTCACTATTGATTTCATATGAATTACTTTCTTTCTCAGGTCAAGGGACTGAATTTTGTGTTCTTTCTGTACCATCACAATACCTGCCACAAGCTGAGCTCAAGAACTATTTTTTATAGATTGATAATTACATTTTAAGTTGCTTAATTATATTTTAGTAACTCTGGTCATAGGGCCCAAGAACAAAGCCAATTAATTTTCAAGTAAACATATACATTTCTCATTTGGAATTTAAAACACAGCATGGGCTACTTCTTATAGGGCTCACTACCCCCCTTAGGTGCCTTATTCACAGGACCTCATTTACTCCCTCCCTGCAGCCTTCCAGCTCGGTACTAATTTTTATGATTTTATAGGTAGTGAAACTGAGTCTCAGCAATTCATTCAAGGTCACGTGGCCAGTTAGTTGTGGGACCAGGCTTTGGAGCTAGGATTTGAATTCATGTCTATCTGGTAACAGAGACTGTACTTTTGATTAAATTAATTGCAGAGTCTGAACAGATCTTTTTTTCTTGTTTTGGGAAAACAGTGTTTTAGACATCAGTAATATCTAATTAAAGTTTAATCTTAAATGTTTCACCTTAAAATGTAAAGGCAACCATGTAAAATGTAAAGATTTATTCTTTGGTCCTCATGAATGACCATTATCAAGTCACAAGAAATCAGGTCTCAGTTTCCCCTTTTGTGAAATGGAGGGAAAGGATAAAAGTTACTTCTTGCTCTCACAAACCAGTCTGACTGACAAACTGGCCCTGTAAGAGTGGCCTAAGGTACAGAAAAGTGAGAACAGACCTTAGGCCATTTTTTTGTTTCTTTTTACTGTCTTTACTCATGCCTTAGGCCGTACAGCTATGGACACAGGTTTTTGGGTTTTTTTCTACCTTATGACTTAAAATCTCTTACTGATAAACTTTATGTATAAATTCATCAGCAATTAATTTCTGTATAAATTTCAATTTTTTATATATGAGCAAAAAGTTGTATCAAATCTTAAGAATCCTTTCCTGAAAACATGAGTGTAAACTAATTTTGCATTGTGAAGAATTTTTGTTTGTTTGTTTTAAATTCTTGACCAGATAAATGTGGAATATTTTACAAAGTTGCTTTTATAAAGATAAGTTTATGAAGTGTTCTAGGAAATCTATCAGAATTCCAGATTGGCTAAGATCACCTCTCAAAGTCAGAAAGGTGGTGACTGGCAGCGTCCCAATATTCTCTTTAAATGCTTTAACTGGAAGTTCCCTAAGGCAGGGTTGAATGCAATTCAGAATTCATTCCTCCAGAGGCTCGCCATAGGGAGCTTGCCCAAAACAAACCTTTTCCCCTGGTAAGAGAACAAAGTAAAGCTCTTTTAGCCACAAAAATGTTAATGCTTTCATGTGGTCCTCTTGATATAAATGGTTTTGAATCCTACTTTGAACTCTCTAAATCACAAATGCTGAAGGACAAGGTGTGTGAAAAACGTGGAAAGAGTTGATTCACTTGCTTCCCAACATATTCCCCTAGCACCAGATTCAGTGGTCAAATAGACATTGAAATAAGAGCATAAAATGTTTTAAAGTGACTGCACAAATCAGTAGCAAACAGCATGAGCATTTCTGGTTTTTGGATTTTCCTTTATATTAAGTGACTGTAGCTAACTGGGCTTTATTAAGGATTAAGGATTTTTTTTTTAAAAAAAGGTCTAATTTATATATAGCTAAAGGGACAGGGCTTAAGTGTACAGTTTGAAGAGTTTTGACAAATGAACACACCTCTGTGACCTACACCAAAGGGGCCTTTTGAAAATGCATTTATCCTTCTACAGTAGCAAAATTTGAATATTTTGGATTTGGACATCATTTTTATTAAAATTTTCATTAAGACATCATTTCTGCTTTATCAACTTATTTTATATATTTATCAGCTTCTGTAACTGAAACATGGCTCATTAATTAGAGGTGTCTTTAAATAAGAGAATCTAAGATTTAAAATTTTCTTAATGATTGCTTGATAATGCCTAGTATTGTCTATGTCCCTAATGTAATGAAAATTTGATAGGCTTAAAAGTAACTAAAAATAAGACATAATTAATTCTTTTCTGCTTACAGAAAATATGAGAAACAGAAATGTTTCTGTCTAGGAAAAGTAACATAGTTCAGCTACTTCATGCTATGGTTTACTTTAATTAAAAGATAACAAACAATTTGCTCTCTTGTTTATGACTTAATTTCTATATTCCTTTCTTTGATGCATTTTTTTCAAAACACCAGTTTCAGTAAAAGAAAAAATGAATGCAACCTGGTTTACAAACTCCTTAAAAATGTTCTCAGAATTCTTTGGCACAACCTTAAAAATATATTAGAAATCCTAATCTAAGCAGTCTGACCTGTGCTTTCTTGGTTTGTCAATGCACATAATATTTATGTAAATTACTTTCAGGCCATTTAGTCATGGAGAAAACACTATCATCACTGTATGTTAGAACAATCCAATCATGAGTAGGACATTCTTTCGGAGGCTGTTATTTTATATGAGATATAATTTATGATGAGTTTATGCATTTTCTCTAACTCCAATTATTGCCTTTAGTTTGTACCTTTCCTTATTTCCATCCTTTGAATATCTGAATGGAGTGTCCAGAGAGATGTGATGTAGTAAAAGAAGGTTAAAAAGAGAGAAGAAAGAAACTTGAGTTGCTATTTTTTTTTTAAAAGAGAGGAAAAGTTCTTTGTAATACAGAATGGAGTATACTAGGAGACACCAAAAAGGAGAATTTCCACAGCAAGCTTTTTTTCCCCTTTTAATGATTATATTTAATGAAAAATATTTTTATTTCATTTCTGCTAATTATTAAGCTCTGGTAATGGAAATCTTTCAATCAAAATATGCTGACATCCCTAAAATGTTTTCAATCATGCTTTGAGATTTAATTGTAAGAAAATAGAACTATACTGAAATTTAAAGGGAAAAATGATTTTCCTGAAAGTTTATTTACTGCACATTAGATGAACAATTTGAACTCTAGCTCAATTGTAAATGAATAGCCCAGAGTTATAGCATAGCTTTGTCGAGGTAAGAGACCAACTGGGCTTTCAAAGCCACGCCCAACTTCATAAGGCTGTATATCTGCCTTAGTGATGCATGTACAAGAAATACCTCTTCTCTTCTGGATCCTGCTAGGAAGAACAGTTATTGCTACCAGTGGAGAAAGCAGTTCTGAAAGGCTTATCAACTATGAATTATCCAAATAAAATTACTCACACAGTCTCACGGGAAGTGCACAGGAGACTGACTTCCTATGAGGACAGCAGGTGACGGGAGGCTGGCATTTGAGGGCAACACGCCTGAGACAGCAGGTACCAAGCAGCTCGCAGAGAGGTAGGCAGCATACAGCAATAGGGAATCCAAAGAGTGGCTAATCCTTGGACTATCTACACCGTTTATATATTTTTATTGTGGTTAAAAAAACCCACGTAATATAAAATTTGCCATATTAACCATTTTTAAATATACAGTCCAAAAGTGTTAAGTACATCCATACTATTGTCCAACAGATTTCCACAACTTTTTCATTTTATATGAAGCTAAAACTCTCTACCTAATAAAAGTCAACTCCCCATTTCTCCTTCCACTCAACCCCTGAAAACCCCCATTTTACCTTCTGTTTCTATGAATTTGACTACTTTAGATACAAATGGAATCATTAAGTACCTGTCTTTTTGTGACTGGCTTATTTCATATAGCTTACTGTTCTCAAGGTTCATCAATGTTGTAGCATGACAAGATTTCACTTCTTTTTAAGGTCAAATAATATTTCATTGTTGTATATACCATATTTTGTTTATCCATTCATTCATTGATGAACATTAGGGGTGTTTCTACCTTTTGGCTCTTGTGAATACTACTGCTATAGGTGTGAATGTGCAAATAGCTCTTTGAGACATTGCTTTTTCAATTCATTGCAATATATACCCAGAAGTGGGATTGCTGGATCATATTGTATATTTTAAGGAACAACCATACTGTTTTCCTTAGTAGTTAGTTGCATCATTTTACATTTACATTGTTTGTATTTTAAAGTCTGCAAGGCAAGAAAAAAACCTGACTCTCCCCAGAAATAGATTGGTAAATGCCAGGAGGCAGCAAAAGTCGACACAAAATGATAGGCTAATTTTTCCGAACTTCCTAACTCTCTGGACACTTGGCCCAGTAATTCTTTGTTACCTATTAACTCTTTAATGGCATCAAGCATGTTAAAATAATACATCTATGTATATAAGATAAATATCTGTCTATCTATCTATCTACCTATTTATCTGCAATGGAAAGGTTGTTCTTAATTACCTAATTCTCCATTCCTGGTAGTAGAAGTCTGAGATTCAAGCACCCCTGTGGGAACATTGAGCTCTCAGGTCCTAGATCTGGGAGCTTGAAGAAGTTCAGAGATCCCTAAGTTGAGGCAGGTTGAGGGCTGGTCTATTGAACTACATCCTGCCTTGTTCTAGATTAACGTAGTCACTGGGCATGCCTGAAATTGCCCAAGGAGAGTGCTAGTAGACCCATCTGAGGGTGTGAGGATATGGGAAGTCTGTTTTTAGAGCAAGGCACATGCTTGTGACAAATTTAAGAGAAATTGCCTCTTTTTGACAGTTGGTAAGAAAGTACACCTGACATTTAGGTGAATTTGACAATCAGGAACTTGATACAGATGTTTTCATGATATTTTTCCTATTGAAAGTTAGTCGAAAAAGTGCAGGAATGATTATCATCACTAGGATATTTGCATGAAATTTAATTCAAGAGCTGTAACATATTTAGACTACTTCTAATATCTTTATCCATCTGTCAATCTAGATTTTCACAACAAATAATCCATATCTTATGACAGAGTCAAATATTTGTAGGAAAAGCATTATTGTTACTCAGGTATGTTTAATCATTTATATACAAGCAAATAAACAAGCAATTAATCTTTTATACAAATTGGGAGGTAAGAAAGACATCACCCTTTATTATATATGTATATGTATTTTTAATATTATATTTTACTATACTATTATCATCATATTTTCAAATGTGATGTTTTATGTTAACAAGCAAGTAACCTGATATTTGGTGGTTTTGATTTACCACCAAGAAATATACTGAGGAAATATTTCATCCCTTGTTTACCACAGGGTGGTTTCAGTATTATTACCAAATATTTCATATGTATTTTTTTATGATAGTGTTTTTTTTTTTTTGGTATAAAATTAGCTACAGCACATGATATTTTAAGGAGCTTTGTTTTCAAGAGGAATGTCTTTCCTGAAAATGTTTACCACTGGAGACAGCAACAATGTTTTGGGCTTAAAATTAGCTCTAAAAACAGCATATTTAAGTTATTTAATCTGAAATATATAAATGCAAATGGATTTGCCTAAAAAACACAAGTGGCCTTCTTCCTTTGGAATTCCAGACATAACACAGCTTCTGTGAAGTCAAGAGAAGATCAAGTCTGAGAACAATGCTTTTTCCCTTTACTCTAGGGAAAAGCTGAATTTGCTCCACGGATAAGAAGCAAAGGCTAAATGTCATTGTCTTAGCAACATTTTCTCCAAATCATTTAGAAGAACTTCCTAAGTATTTCCTAAAATATTTCTACCGCTTAATTTACCAATAACAAAAAACATTTTCCACCCTCCAGTTTTAGATTAATTTTTATAGTTACCAAATTTACTTAAGGCCTAGGCCATTAACAAAAGATGAGTTAGAGTCCAAAGGAATCAATGGCGGTAGGGTAGGCATTTTCAGTTGAAAAACTCAGTCATGCTTAAACATACATCAGCTCTAAATTGTAGACGTAGACATTGATGAAGGTCAAAGGTTAGTGATTCATTTCCTGCACTTGTCACTACGCTGCTTGTTACAACAGATTTCTGGAAGTGACTGACAACGGAAATAATCATGCAAAGGTCTTGTTCGTGTGGCATGAGCAAATATATTTCAGGCCCCAAACCATAAATTGTTTTGATTATTAGAAATCCTCATAGTAGAGGAGTAAGTGAACCAAAATATTCAGGACTCTGTCTTCCCAAACAGTCCCAGACAGGATGTAGGGGGAACAGGGCAAGGTAAGTGTACAGGGCTGGTCAGGTAGGTACGCCTTCTCATCCATGCATATGTGAGAATATTTATTGATATTCAGCAATGTTATAGTGGCTTCAGCTTGATCACATAATGTAAATTTTGTCTTCTTTAGGTGGCCTTTATTACCCTAAAAGTACACTATAATAGATTTCTCCTTCTGTGGTTAATCATTGCTACTAATTTTTTAGACTAAGATCCATCAGTTTTAGAGCAATGAAATATCAACTGTCTTTGTTCTTAGGAGGCCCAGGTATTTGCCCAGGCCCCAAAGACTCATTTGTACATGGCAGGCAATTATTCCAATACCTTCCTGCTAGCAGTCATCCATTTAAACCTCTGCACTAGAAAAGGAGAGAATCATGTCTTTTTGCAAGGAAAGGAGTCTAGGAAAGAGAGAAGAGCATGGTCTTCAGCAACTCTGAATCCTGACCATTTACTTGGTTGAGAAGCCTTAAGGGAATCATTTTACCTCAATGTATCTTTAGAGTAAAGGGGAGAATAAGAATAATGCCTCCATTCTGAGATTTAAATTCTATAATGTTTGTAAATCATTCAGTATAGTGCCTATGATAGAGTGACTGTCTAGGAAATATCAGAGATTATTTTTATTAATGTATTTTCTGGTTCTTGGAAGGCAAATATTAAGATGGGGACACTATTAGGCTGCAAGAGGGAGTCTCTTAGCAAGGATGTGTGCTTCTATAAGGCTTGATGTATTTATGAATGGATTAAAAGCTAAGTTTGCACAATTATTGGCATTGGTGGTTGTGCTGGATTGCTTCTTTTGATGATCAACTACCTGATGACCAGGAAATGGGCAGGACTGACTGCCTGAGCTATTGGTTCACTAGTCTGCAAAGACATGGTCAAGGACATTATGTGAATTCCACAATAACTTGAAAACAAACCAAGAGAACTGAAAGCAGTTAAAAAACATTTTAGTAGACAGCAGATTTTGCATCAGGTATAGAGCTACAAAGATTTTAGTTTTTGTTTATTTCAGAAAGTTCTTAAAATATCCTTACATGCATGAAATGTGCTCTTGATAAGCTACTTTCAGAGAGGGGTATGTAAATAACTGGCCCATGATGGTATCAATTTCAATTTTTACTTCTCAATGCCTCTTGTTAATTTTATATTTAATATTATTAAATATCTATAATATGGAACCACAAATTAGCATGACTGATTCCTTCATATTCTTTGGATGTTTTCTTGTGAAGAAGATGATAGTGTCGTGATGGAGAAATGGTTTCAGGTAGGAGCTTCCATAATGGTGGACATAAACCATCCACATTAGTGCAGATCTGAGACCAAAGTCATATCAGAAATTTTGAAAGTATGTAACTTTTCAAAAATACATACAAAAAGCTATTTTTAAAAATTCAGCATTTATTGATACATCTGTCATATGACAAAATAGAACTTTTAGCAACTCTGAGATGTTCTCAGAAATAATGAGACTTGGCTAAATGCATGCACTGCCTCAAGTTTGGTCTTTGAGGAGTTCAACATGCACAGCTGGGTCTCATTATTGATGCCAGTGGAATTTGTAGCACTATCTATTTTATGACAGTTCCACACCTACTTTTACCTTATAAGGTAAAGACCCAAACTCTAAATGCGTATTATACATAGGTCTATATTTAGCAGCAAATTAATGATTTTTTTTGCAAGCCAAAGAGAAGCAGGAATTCAGTCTCTGGATGCTGTTTTTGAAAAGCAGCATCTAAATAATTGCTACCCACTGTCATGTTAATGTTGTTGACTAAGATAATTTCAGCCTGTTTTCCTAAAGCCATCACATAAAGTCAGATTTTTGTTTTTTAATATAATGTCTAAAATACTTAAATGTATAGTTGAAACTAAAATAAAATGAAACTTCAAATATCACAAAGACATTAATGAAGTGGTTCAGTTTTATTAGAGTATATATTTAAAGTCATGCCCTCAACTCTGTCTTTCCTTGCATTGTTGAGGAAATGTCTCAAGTTTTATATACCAAGTTTATATACACAGACACACACATATATTTTTTAAAGTTTGCATCAATCTATATGTAATTGACACTCTTGGAAAAGCTTCTTTATCCTTGGGTATTTTTTCTTCTCTGGAAGTCATCTTGACCACACAGGGTTGGACCCTCCCTCAAGCTGCTGGCTGGGGACTTATTCATAAGAAACTCGATTGAGTCTGGAGGATCCACCCCGAAGTTCATGCTCATGACCATTAATAGGCCCCAGTTCCTTGTTGGCTATTGGCCAGAAGCCTCAGTTCCTCCTTAGTAATAGCATCTCCACAGAGATGCTCATGACATGGTGCCTAACTTCCCTCAGATCAAGTGACAAGAGGGAGACAGAGGAGAGAGGAGACACAGGGTTATTTATAACCTAATCTTGGGAGTCATATACCATGCCTTCTATCATATGCCTCATGTAGGCTTATATTTTACGAGAATTAGATAGAACTCTATGAAACAGAAAAGTGTATAATTTGTCACAGTAAAAGGGGGGAAAATGAGGGAATGGGGTTTATTGTAGATAGGTAGCTAATTAGTGCAGTTTTGAAGTGTGGTTTTTGTGCCAATCCTAACTATTTTGATTGCTATGCCTATTGAAAGATGTCGTACTGAAATTTGATCAAAAGAGGAATTTTTCAGATACTCCACTATTTCAACCCTAAGAAAAAGTAGGGCTATAGCTGGGCCTCAAGAAAAGCTAGAATAGCGAAAGCAAAGTCCACAGAGCTCTTCCCCACCCTTTTCGGCTACTTGTCTACATTATTCTAATTGTGTACCTACTCTGCCATTTGTTAGAGGCTGCCAATATCTCCTATGAAAAAGTGCTTCCCTGATCTCCTTAAAAGCAAACAAATAAAAACAACAATAAAGCAGTAGCTTGACTACAACCTAATGAGAACTCCTGAGCCAGAACTACCCGGCTACATCACTCCTGGTCTTGACCTCACAGACTTCGCAATACAATAAATGTTTGAGGTTTTAAGGTGCTAAGTTTTGGGGGTAATTTCATATGCAGAAATAAACAGCTAATACAGTTACTTCGTAAATATTTACTAAATGAAGACCTGAATTGCATTTGATTTCAAAAAGTATATAATTGCTTACAAAGAACGAGAAAGCAGTTTAAAACATTAAATTCATGGCAGCTTAATGTCATTACATATGGTTCAATCCATGGACATGAGAATCAAAACTACTGGGTTAGAAACATTGTCATAGATCATTATTAATAAAATTGAAGTGATTCTTACCTAGATTCAAAGAAAGGTATCTCCTTTTTGTAAACTAGTTTACTTTTTACATAGCCACCATATATAAATATTTGTAACATATATACTCACATATATGTGTGTATATATGTAGTATATATGTGTATACACACATATTTGACATGCTAGTAGAAATGACATTGTTTAAAACTAAATGAAAATAAAGTCTCTTTACAGTGAACAATGAAAACAATTATATATTAGTGTTTGTTTTCTCATTGGAGGCTATGTGGTTACATTCAGAAAAATCCCACCTGTCTAACAGGTAAGTGCTTATTAGCTATATTGAAAACCAAGGCACTTTGGACAAACGTCTTCAACTGGGTCACATGACTAAGTTAACTAGCTAATAATCCTCATGTGGGTAAGGGAATAGATATTTGGTAAACATTAGCAGTATATCAATTACCAGAAAAGAATTTGCGTTGCCATAATTTATAGGAACTTCCATCAAGGCTTTGCTCTTTAGGAATGAATGCTCAAATTACTTTGTAATTTTGAAGAGTGTTTTCTTGATATCTTTATTTTTTGCTTGGATGCCCTCACCGCCAGTGGGAAGGTGACAGGCAGGGAAGCAAGGATGGTATATGAAGGGTAGCTTGGTTACTCGTTTATAAACACACCTCATATCTGAGGAGGAATGGTTTGCTACAGTTTTTATTTGTAAAGTTTCCTCCATATAATAATTCTTTTCCTTGATGCTTAGATTTCTAATAAACTTCTTGTTGAATCACATACAATTCATGCATTTATTTTACTTATTCATTCATCAAGAAACTTTTGAGTACCCAACGAATATTTATGCAGATGTTTCTAATTAGATACTACTTTTTTAAATTTAGGTTTTATTTTTTCATATTTATTTATTTTTTACTTCAGGATATTACGAGGGTACAGATGGTTTTGTTACATAAATTACCTTTGCACCATCGGAGTCAGAGCTACAAGTATGTCCATTCCCCAGACAGAGTGCACTGTATCCATTAGGTGTGAATTTACCCATCCCCTCTTCCCCCTCCCACCTGCCCAACACTCAATGACTGTTACTTCCATATGTGCACATAATTATTGATCGATTAGTACCAATTTAACAGTAAGTATATGTGAGGTTTGTTTTTCCATTCTTGTGATATTTGACTTAGAAGAATGGGCTCCAACTCCATCTAGGAAAATATAAGAGGTATTTCCTCTTTTTTTTTTTTTTTGTGGCTGAGTAGAACTCCACGGTATACATATACCATATTTTATTAATCTACTCATGTATTGATGGGCACTTGGGTTGTTTCTACATATTTGCAATTGTGAATAGTTCTTTACCTGTTTCCTCTCACATCTTTTTCTCTGTCTGTTCCAGGCTAGAGTACATGCAGTGCCATTTGGATTTGTTATTTTTTTTTATCTGGGAAAACTAAGCTTGCAAGTAGATTCTACCTGGTTTTAAGTGCTTTACACAATTATGTCATAATAGAAACCTTAAAGTAAAACTAATTGCCAGATGCTTCAACATCATGGAATAGGTAACTAAAGGGTTAAAACAGACACATTAGTTACGAAGATCTTAAATTGTTATAGTTATCACTAAACTTGCACAGATATGAGCTTTTGTTTTTTAAAAAAATTATTCTGCTTTCTGGACTTGGGCAGTAGTTCACTAGGCTTTGGCTGGATGTGGTCATCTCAGATCCTTTCTTTCATGTTCTTGTTTTAATTATGTATTCAATAAACATATATTAACTATCTGCAAGCACAGTAGGAAAAAAATAGTGAAGCAGGCATGGTCCAGGGTCCTCAGCATCACACAGTACAGTTCTATTAATCTGTTCTAGGTGTGTCCTTGTAACTCTGTTGACATTTTGTGTTGGATTGCTACCCTCTTGGTTAGGGGCTTGCAGACTGTCACAGCACTTAGCTTTCGTTCATTTCATAGGTTTCACAGGGATTTTCCTGTCTCTTACTGTTGTTGACTCTAGGATTTTGGTACATGTTGGATTAGATGATATTTTCTTCCAAACTTGAATTCCGTGTTTTCGTTGATCACTCACTACAATATGCTGATGAAAAAAGTCACTTCATCTTCAAGAGAACAAATTTTGTGACGCCAATTATCCTCATATTGGAGAACATCTTGTTATACCCTATATTTTAAAATTTTCCTTGAGATTTTTTAGATTTAAAATGTTTTATCTGTATCTTTCTTCTTTACCTGTGATGAAAAACCATGTCCAATCACAATTTGGTAGATTTGATCAGAGTCCACCTAGAGGAGTGGGTGGCTGGCTATGTTTAAGGAGGGTATACTGAGGGGTCAGAGATCTGACCTGTTGCAACGTTTTAGGATTTAAATGATATTTATAGGACTCAGGCCTACAAGTCAGACCATGTCCATTTGACTCCAATCCCATGCTCATAACCAAATATTTTGGTGATGCTCACATTGACACTGCATGTCTAGGTCCATTCACAGCTTCTTTGTCTGCCTTTCATTGATACACACATTGTAAAGGACTACAAATACAATCAAAACCAAAAATTATCATTATTATTATTATTATTGTTATTTTTGACACAGAGTCTCACCCTGTTACCCGGGCTATAGTGCAGTGGTGTCATCATAACTAACTGCAGCCTCAAATTCTTGGGCTCAAGCGATCCTCCTGCCCCAGTCTCCTGAGTAGCTGGACCTACAGGCACACGCCACGACGCCCAGCTAATTTTTCTATTTTTAGTAGAGATGGGGGTCTCACTCTTGCTCAGACTGCTCTCAAACTCCTGACTTCAAGTGGGATCCGCCCCCTTCAGCCTCACAGAGTGCTGGGATTACAGGCAGGTAGCTAATTAGTGCAGTTTTGAAGTGTGCCCAGCCCAAAACCAATCTTTTCAATAATTGGTGTTTGCCAAAGCAGTTTTTCTTTCAATACCTTTTTAGAAGAGCTCAACTTTAATGTTTTAATTACAAAAATTTTAATTTCAATTAAAATCCCTTGAAGATTAAAACAAATGAATAAATCAGGAAGCATAATGACTTTTGGAGAACATCCAATTGTAATAAATCTGTCAAGACCAACTAAAGGATACATCACATTAAGGGAGCAAACTTTGATGTTTTGCCAAGTATTAAAACATATAAATTTCCCTTGTCCTCCATTATGTATGTTTAAGAAATGTTGATGACTTGGGCTATTTTGAAGGCTCTGCAAATATTCTTTTTTGGAAATATTTGTTTCTGTAGCAATCCTAAAATACTAGCAACCCATATGCCCATTTCAAAACACCTGTGGATATCATATATAGCTTGCACTTCAAAATTTAACTTGTGAAATGTTTATTCTAGTAAGCATGGAACTAGGTTGAAATCTTGAATTTGGCACTTTGAACTTATTTAATCTTCAGGAAATTCCCCAATTTCTGTTGTAATTTGTATATTTGTCAAAATGTAATAATACCTTTTCCATAAATTTGTTGGGAGGATTAAATGAAGTCATGAATGAAAACTACTTTGCACATTGTAGTTCTGTGATGCCTACCTTAGATAATTGCTTGCAGATTCAATGATAGTGATGCTAAAGGATTTGCACATTGTGAGCACTCAACAGAGGTATTTGACTCTCTTTCCTAGTTTTTTTATATTATGGTAGCACACTATACTTAAAATTCTCTTGTTCTTATGAAATTCATGCCATGTTGATATTCACCATTACTACAGCTATTCATTCATTAACTCGCTCATACATTCATGCAAGCAAATAATTATTAATTAATATTGGACTCCAGGCACTAGGCTAGGCACTGAGGATTACATATACAGAGGGGAATCAGATATAATCTTCCTCATGAAAGAGACTCATTGTAGGTGTATGATAAAGGTATGGAAGGTCAGAGAGAAGGCACAAAAGAGGAAATGTGAAATCTAACCTTAGAGAAGAGTTTAAGAATTTTTTCATAGATAAAGTCCTAATGGAGCTGAGCTGTGAAAGAGGAGTAGATGTTCTCTAGGCAAAAATGGGAAGTAGGGAATTTCAGAAAAATGGAGCAGCTTGATAAAATTCTCAGAGATATAAAACCCTCGTGTGTACCCAGGGAACTTTAATCTCAGTGTGGCTGGATTGAAGGGTAGAAGAGGGCCTTTTAGTATAATGAGTCTGGGAAGGTAGACATGGAGGATCACGGAGGTCCCAATATGCCAGCCTAAGGTAATTGGGGTTCACATCTTAGGGGAGGGAGCAAGTAAACTCGCAGTGTGTGTCATGAGCAGATAAGTTTATCAGAAAATCTCATTCAAAGCCAATTAGAAGATGGACTGGGCGTATGTTGGTGGGGTGGGGGGGAGGACGTCAGAGGGGAGAGCAGTTGGGTTCAAACTGCCACAGGCTGTGATCAAGATGAAGAGACTTTTGGCCTAGAATACTAGGAGAGGAGAAGGAAGGAAGTTGTGTAGGTTATTTATGACCCAGAATTCACAAGATGTGGTCTCCATGTGTGAGTTGAAGGACATGAGAGGAGGATTCTAGATGCCATTCTGGCACGGACACGTGTGGATATTATTCATTAAGAGAGGAAGCCCAGAAATTTGGGGGGGATATAATGAGCTCGGTTTTCACCTAGCTTAATTTAGGATGTCTGGGAGGAGATATATAAGCATGATGTCTGGTTGAAAATTGGAAATGTGAGTTTGGAGCTCAGGATAAAGTTCTTAGGCACAGATACATGTTTGGGAGTTATTGATAATTAATTTGTATGAGGAGTGAGTGCAGAAACCAGCCCATGAAAAAGACTGAGAGAAAACAGTCAACAAGGAAAGAGGAGAGTCAGAGAAGTCAAAGGAGGGAAGAGATTCAGGAAGCAGCCCACAGGTTCAGTATGATGAGAATTGAGTTCATTGGATAAATTTTTGTTACCCTGTTTTTAACCACCAAATAGGCACTCATAATTATTTCTAGAAGAAAGGCTTCCTAGAAGGGAAGAGGAGGTATGGTTGGTTTGTCTAGTCTCTGTTCTGAGGAAACTAAATATCTGGAAATGGCCAGGGTTCACAAGGCGCCAGAGCTGTTTGAATGGCACTGTTATCTCAATTCGTTGCTCTTTAACTTCCGTGATACCAGAATTCCTTTAAAGTTGTGTCACATAACTAACATGTGCATAATGTTCACAAGATTCTGTTTCATTTGCTCCCTTATTTTCCTCTCAACAATTCATATCTATTTTATAGACGAGAAAGTTTCTCTTAAACAGATGAATGAGGAAGCATAGAGCATCAGAGTTGGGGCGGGAAAGCTAGGACAGAGCATGGCTTAACATCTGAAAAAAGGGATAAGAGATGTTGGTGATTGGAAGCCTTCTAAGAATGGACAGTAGGACAGGGACAATTGTTTATATCCTGGAATCCATTTGGCACATAAGAAGTGCTCAATCAGTATTTGTTGAACTAGTGAACAGATAAAGCAAAAGCCTTGCTGAGAATACCAGCATAGTCATATACAATACCATTCTAAGTATAGAGTTAAAGAGTGAAAGTTTAGTATTATGTTGCACTTCATAAATATCAGGGAGGAGAGATGGAAAATAGACTTTGCCAATATTATGGTGCAATCTGATAAAATGTTAACATCATTGCATAAAGTACTTCACTGCTGTGTGGTAATATGAACAGGAAAAGCCTGAAAAATATTATCTTACATTTATAAAATGCTTACAATGAACCAAGCCCTGTTTCTGGCTCTCTGTATTGTCTCATTTAATCCTCATAATGACTCTGAAAGATAGCTAATTCCAGATGAGGAATTTCAGAGAGAGACAGTTTAAATAATTTGCCCAAGGCTCTACAGTGATGAATTTGGTTTCAAAACCTAAGAAACCTGAATTTAGAGCCCACATATCAGCCACTAGATTATACCTACTTCTCAGATATGTCAACTGGACTTTTCATAATATTTCTCCTTTTCTTTGATTGGATCACACTGTAAAGATTAATGAGGGAGACAGTTTGAATCATTTGTAGCAATATTTACAGCGAATAAAGGCCAATTAATGTTATCATACAAAGAATTAATAATTTATCCAGCCTTAGATATGACTATATTTATCCATATCTTACATCTAAATAAAAACTGAAATATCTGTAAGTTTTTTTTCTGTTAATTGAAGATGTCTAGATGCTTAGAAACATGCTGACTCAAATGAAAAAAGAAATTGAGAATGGAAGCATTTTCACAAACACTGTTATTAAGCAATTATTTGTTTTCTAAATTATATAATTTTTTTCTTAATAGATTGAATTATTAGTATATTTATTAGTATACTTATATTAATGGATACTGTTAGTTCAGGGAGCATTATGTATTTGCAAAGATCTGCCTAATATATTACAAATTGTTACTGCTAGTAGAAAACTTCTTTCTTTGAAAGAAATGGTTAGCCTGCCATTTAAGGCAACATCAGTTTAAAATAGAAATCAATTCCTGACTTAAGCAATTGCTCCATATTGTAGTCATTACATTCTAGTCAGACAATATTACCACCTCCTATAAAAGCTATTCTTTGATTTAACTTGCTTGAAAATGTCTAAAATCCCATCGTGTAGAGCAATATTTTGCTGTGTGAATATGGCAACTGAGAGCAGTGATTTATCTAAATTATCTGTGGTACACAACAGACTCGAGTCTATTAGAGTTCATGCATGTCATCTGATTAAATGACCATGTAGGGTATCAACTCTTGCTAAAATCCATGGCATTAGAGAAGTCTAAATGTTAGAGATAATTTCCACAACAACAGAGGTTTCTTATATACTTATGGACTTCATCTCTCTCTTTATAATCCATAGAATTTATTCACTGCTTTATTGAAACTCTGCTTTAGCCTATTTAATTTGCCATGTACCCTTACCTATGGGATTCATTTTACCAGTTTAAGCATTTCCTAAGTAGCACTGCTTCTGAGTTCAAACTTCAAAGTATATTCCCTAGCTTTATTGTTTTAAAATCTAATCACTTAGCTGCGTATGCTCTATTCAATAACTTAATGGTTTTATACCATTAATCTCATCCTCCTCCTAGCCTTTGTCATTCCTGATTTATAAAATCTAATTGTTTTTGGCCTTTCCTCATGGAAACTTCTGCTTCATTTTCATTAGTTTAGTTTCTCTTCTATTGACTTTTCAGCTTCATTATTTATTTCCTGACTTCAGCAATAAGAAACACAACCTCAATTCTGAGTTCAGATGCCATATTCTTTGTTTCTTAATAAGTAAATAGTTCTAACTTACAAAGAGAGTTATCAGCACTTTGTTAAAGTTCTATGATATATAGTCCTTTTCTTTCACATTGAAATACATTTGGGAGAGACACAAAAAAATTCAGAAAACTTGCGAAAGTGGGAAACCCCAACACTGAGGTTTAATATAGGAGGTAGTTAAATTCAAATTAAATGATCACTTAACAGAATCTAAACAGTGACGTTCACGGGGTGATCTGTTTTGTTTCATACTTAAACAGCCTGGAGGATAGATTGTAAAGTGAAACCTTTAAAATTTCAAACTCCAGGATCTTTTAGATGCTAAATGATAATCTCATGGGAGATTTACCAGGGTGTATGACTAAACAGAAGGATGGCCTAGACAAGGAGCCTCAGAATGAGCAGTAATGCTCTGTGAGGAATACTGCCCAAAGAGTGTTAGAAGATTCTTGACCCCGAATATTGAATCAATCCAATGTAGGGGCCCGATTATAAGTAAAATTTATTCCCTGAAGGCATCTATCCAATATGTTGCCTTGAATATGTACAATGCTTATCAACTCTGAGATTATATAATTCAATGAACTTTAGTAACTGACAGTTCCCAGCACAAACTTAATTTCTTTCCTCCATGCATGAGACTGATGACTTATAACACGTATAAGCTACATCTTAAATGAAATTAGCATTCACTTAGCGGAGGAGATAAATAGGTGCACCTAAATTTCAGTGAAAGGCAGAGTATGGCAAGTGTGTTATAGAGGGATGCATAAAGGGCCATGCATTTCAAAGACAAAAATTCACATGGGGTTGAATAAATTTATGAAGTTGTTATCATTAATTAAAAGATTAGTAGGATTTTTAAAGGAAGAATAAAGGGAGCAGTACCTTCAGGCAGAGGAAGCAGCATGAATAAAGGTGCCAAAGCATATTTCGGTGAATAACAAGTCATCCCCTTTATCTGGATGTTAGATAATTATTGCTTGCAAGTTGGGTAGGAGCCAATCCCAGAGCAGGATGAACTTCACCTAACTACAAGGCCATGGGACTTTATTTAAAAAGCAAGTAGTAAAACATTTCTGTTATAACTGCCTGGGGTAAAGAGGTGGAAGGGTTGATAGGCAGTTGGTTGTGTTTTGGCAGGAAAATTTCCAAGTGTGATATCTTGGGGGCTGAGGAGGGGGTAGCTGTTGAATGACTTCATAAATACCTTGAGATTACTGTGAACTCAATGCCCAATGCCCCTTGTCATACAAAGATAAGGGGCTGTGGTTCTGCTGTCCTGTGTTGATAACTTCAATATCAGGGACAGATGGCTTTATTGATTTGTGTGTGTGTGTATTTTATGTTTTTGTATAACTGATTTTTATTTTTAGCTTTGAAAATATACAGATTCTTGTTGCCGTTGCTAAAAAACCCCGAGAAATAAGAGAAACAAGAACAAACAAACAAAAAAACTAAAACTCTAGGCACATTTTGGGGCAATCACTTGGGTTCTTTTTGATTAAACAACAAACAAATGAATCCATTTGCTTATTCCCAAGAGAGTAATGTGGACTTCTAATTTTGGCTCCAATATTTTGTAAAGAGTTTGGAAGTCATCTTTCCTATTCTTATAACAAGAAAAAGCTGCACAAACTGAACGTTAACAACTTTTCTTGGATCCATAAGAGAATTGAGATCACAGAGCAAACTGTCATCACAAAATCTGGAGAAAAAGGCAAATCTAGCAAGTTATAGCTGAGATCTGCTTACCTGGAGCAGAAGCCACATAAACTGGACTCCAGTGTGACAGTGGCTTATAGCTGAGAGAGCTGCAAGACTCAGAATCTCTCTGAGAAATAGTACTTAGGGAAGACTCAAGTCAACAGAAGAGACAAAAAAAAAAAGACACTAGAAAAATTTGAAGGCTGTGGTACCTACAGCTATAGCAAATATTAACCACAGCCCACTTCCTGAACAGATTAATATTAAATCTCACACTAAAGACCTATTTCCCTAAGTTTCTGTTATCTGGTGCATTATGTCCAGCCTTCAATGAAATACTGCAAGACATGCTAACAGCCAAGAGAAAACACAATCCAAAAAGACAAAGCAGAATCAGACTCAAAGATGACACAGACATTGGAATTATCAAACTATGACAGTGACGCTTTGCCACTATTTGGCATCCTTCATCATTCTTTGAGAGATCTACTGTGCCACAAATCCTGACTCATGTCTCAAGCACTAATAATTACAAAATAAGACTTCCTTAAAAGCCACAAGTATCTGTACTGATACATACATGTAGAAACATCACAAAAACCAAATTCAAAAGTATTGCAGAGAAATTGCACACCTCTTTCTCTATAGCATGGCTGTTATCTAAAGAAAAAGGCAAAAAACTGTCAGGATTAAGGCAGACCTAAATTCTAGAGTATAATCTTGCAGAGTTTGCTATCCTCAGCTTTTTTGCTAAAAGTTAGTGGGTGGGAGAAGACAGAAGGGGGTGCAGAGGAGAGAGGGAAGGAAATGATGCATTAGGCATTTGTAAAGCTAGATATGTCATCACTTTCAATGGTTTAGGAACTTGAAATAAATACAGTTATCATAGGAAAGGGTTTATATTTAATATCGTTTCCTTTGGAAACTTCTAATTTTCCAGCTGAGATTTGTTGGTTCAGTCTGATTTATTGTTGAACTCATGAGTCATGTGCCTCTCTCTTTTCCATTGATTTCAACTCTGTCAGTGGCTGCGTGCGACATACTAGATGATAACCTCAGCCATCGGCCATAAGCCCGAGACTAGAGAGACGAAGGTACATAGCACAATCACAGGAATTCAAGTGAGCATGTAACAGCGTTTTTATTTCCCCAGAGATAGTTGTGTGGAAGACAAGGGAAATACACTGACGTTATTAGTGATGTATTTATAACAATTGGTACTCCCACCCTCACTTCCATTGTTGAACTGCCCTTGTTATTTCCACAAAAAATCACACTAGGCAGTTTCGAGTTTATACAAGTGATTGATTTCCACATTTCCAAGGGTGAGAAATGGTTCTTTAAAACAAGCATTTATTTGAGAAAAATTTCAGGCAAGTCCTATGGGGATACAGGATAAAGAATGCAATCTAAGGCTGTTCTTAAAAAGCCTTAACATAATTATATAGGCTTTTCTACATAGCAAGATAGGTATTGGATTAAAGTTGAGATTGCTCATGACTTCAATCCACATTGAAGAATGTATATTTAAACTGGGGATTTATTTGAGCCGTTTGTTGTAATGACCACATGTAGAGGAATAATAACACTAGTGATCATTTTCTTGATTTTATCTGTCTTTGCAATCATCTAAAGATAAAGAGATTGGTTTTTATTGGATTTTCCTATTGCATGACTAACTCAACATTTTTTAAAGATAATCATTCATTTTTAGCTCTATGAAACTTTCCAAAAAAATATATCTGGTGAACTTTTAACTTTGTTAATAGTAATTAGAAAAGAGTGGATAATGATCGTGAGAGAATACTTACCTGCTTTTATTAAAAAAATATCCAAGCCTTAGCTAGACTGCTTAATGGTATCTTGCAAGTCACATTCAAATAATTTTCCCCTCAGGGGCCAACCAGTCCAATTCTCCCAAAAGTCTCTGATGTGCTACACAAAACTCTTTTAGAAATGTGAAAGAGAGATTTGGTTTTAATTTAACTAGGTTTCTTTTGGGTTCGAATAGGAATTTTAAAGCTAGAGTAAATGGTGATGTTAGGATAACATGCTTGGGCTTGGGAGTCAAATAAATTTGGCTTCAAATCTACTCTAAAAATAGGATCTGGCTTTGGACAACAACATAACCTCCCTGAGGTTCATGTCCTTAATTTGAGCTTGGGGAGAATTACACAGTATTGTGCTTGGTACATGTGGGGCCTGCAATATCTGATACTTCGGTAATTCTCCATGTCTTCATATAATAGGGTTTTTTTAAGGGGCTTTTCAAATAGATGATAGACAGTAAGAGAATCTGAAGGAGTTCATACCTGATAGATGGCTTATATTTTGTCAGTGAAATGGGAGCTTATCAAAGAACTGTCCAATGGATTAAAGAATGAGATGAAGGTTTAGAATAGTTATTGTGCCCCTGTGTATGTGAGTTTGATATCTTTATTATAAAAATATTGGCATTCTGGTTCTTTTGTTCAAACTCAGGACTTGTGGCAGTCACTTTCCTATCTTTTACTGCTAAAAAAGCCACAGCCAAATAGTTGGTGAGATGAAATTAATAGAAGGGGAAGTCAGAATAGCAAAGATGCTTTCTTTATGGTTTATTATGTTCTGGCAAAGCCAAGGAAAATACTTTTGGAAATAAGAGATTACTACACTGTTTTTTCATTGTATTCATTTTTTCACTCATTTATTTAGCAAACACTGAGCATCTATCCAGGGGTATGAAGATGAAAAAGATAGTATCTATACATGTCAAAAATTAACAAATACTTTTATCACTTGATTTTTAAAATCTTATTTATTGTTTGAGGCACTTAATGCAGGAGGAAAGACAAGTAAAAAGCATTTTGAAATTCTTCCTAACCAGTCTTCCTTCACTCTCTTCTAAGTTTTAGATCTGAATCACAGCCTGCAGCCTCTCCCCGCTTTCTCCTGCTCCCTCTGCCTTTTATCTTCCAGAGACTTTTCCCTCAGTAAGTCTCTTCTACTTCAACTTGGTCTTGGACCTGAACTGACTCACTAGGTTCCATGGGAACGTTGAAATGACAGAATCTAGCTCTGCTTGGAGAAATCAGAAAAAAGCTAGTGAAATGATGCTTGAAATCTTGAAGGCAAAATAAGAACCCACCTGGCAGACAAGGGGGAGATGGCGTCCCAGGCAGTTGAATGAACATGTTAGAGGGCCAGATAGAGAGCACAGGATTGTGGGTAACCGCAGGTAACTTAGGTTTCAGAAAACAAGAGTACCTTTGGCCTAGTAGCAGCAGATGAGGCCAAAGGAAGCAAGAGCTGGAGGTAAAGAACTTTGCTGGCCTTACTGGGAAGTTAGAACCAAATCCAGCATGGGCTGGAAGACTGGCAAAAACGTTAGTTCTCAACTATCTTAAGGCATTGGTTGTTTCCAATTTCTCACCACTTTTAAACCCTGCTGGAAAGAGCAATTTTATGCATACTTTACATTATATTTTTAGAAGTAAAATATAATTTAATGGAAATATAATTTGTGGGGAATTTGTACAATACAGAAAAGAAAAAAAATTAAAAATTAAAATCACCCCTAGCTCAGACACATAGCAGTAACCAGTATTACATTTTTGGTCTCTCTCTCTTCATTTTAAAAGTAAATATATTTGTATTTATCCATGACCTCTGATTTTTTTTCTCCTAGGGTCATAGTGCTTTCCCTTTTCCTTTGTAAGAGCTATTTATATACTGTGGATAGTATGAAGTGATCTGTATTATATATACCTCTAGTTTGTCATTTGCCTTTTAATTTTGTTTTTGTTTGAACTATTAATATCAAAATCTAAACTATTACTCAATTAAGTCTTTCAATATTTTTTTAAATGTAAACATTTATTTTACACTTAATTAAAACCTTTATAAATGTAACTGTTCACTAACAAACTACTAAATTTCTCATTTTATCCTCTTTTTAATTGTGTATACATCTTTCTAATTGCATCTGGGATTGATTTTAGTGACTTTAAAAAAGTGAAGTGACTACAGAGAGGGGAGGAGTAAAAGAAAGAAATAGAAAGTGAGTGGGCCTCAGACCCTGAAGTGTGCTGATCTCAGAAATTTGAATATCACATGGAAAACTACAGGGAACTATTTTCAGTGTGTACTCAGATTTGGATCCAATTTCATTTCATAATGTTCACCCTACAAGTAATGATAAATTAAAGGAGATAGATACTAAATCAGAGCAAGTCATATGAAGCTATTACAGTAAGCTGAGGGCTTTTATAATATATTGGGAAAAGAGGAAATAACAGAGGGAAAGAGCCTATAATAGACAGGATGGAGGAGTTGCCAGAGATGAGATATCAGGACGAAATGGTATCACATAAACTTGCAGAAGCAACTTTGAAGATGGGGGGAGGGGCTGTCAACAATGATAAATAATGAGTGAGAATTCCTGTCTGCTAAGGGAAGGAAAGTTTTCCATTTCATCTGATAATATAGAGGCAACGCCCTTACCAAAAATGTTTCAATTGAGTGGTGAGAAATGAGGCCACAATTCACTGCAGGGTCCTGTAATGGATATCAATGATGGTGTCTGCTGCTATTTCTTTCATCCTGCTTTTGGAATTGCCACCATTCATGTGGCTACCGTAGGGCTGCCGCAGTAGTATAGGACCTCTTCCCTGATCTCAGCTGATTGACCCAAGGGCAAACCGCTGAACAGCTGGACCCATTTCTCCTTGACACAGTGATTTACCTGTGTTGAGTACTGGAATCAAGCTAACCCAGTGGATGTCTTTTCCAGAGATTTTTATGTGAAACTCAGAGAATAGAGTCTATCCTTCTCTGATGATAGAAGCTGCTATGGACTGAATATTTTAGCTCCCCTCCCTGCAAATTCATATGCTGAACTATTACCCCCAATATGATGGTAAAGGGAAGTGCAAGGCCTGTGGGAAGTGAGTAAATCACGAAGGTAGAACTGTCATGAATGGGATTAGTGCCCTTATAAGGAGCTAAAAAGACCGAAGTTCTCCCTTTCCACCATATGAGGACACAGTGAAAAGGCAGTGATCTATGAATCAGGAAGCAGGCCCTTACCCAGCACCAAATCTGCTGACACCTTGATCTTGTACTTCCCAGCCTCCAAAACTGTGAGAAATAAATTTCTGTTGTTTATAAGCCACCTAGTTTGTGGTATTTTGCTATAGCTGCCCAAATGGATTAAGACAAGCTGTGTGTCCCAATATTCAGAAACCTTGTTTCTCACCGTGTGAGGAAAGCTCAACTGTATTGAGAGAAAATGAAGCAACAGACAGAGAGATGTAGAGCCCGGCTGGAAAGAGAATCCGGGCAACTGAGTCTTCCATTGTTCCTAAGTCTTTGCTGTGTCCCTACCCTTCTCACACTTTGTTGGTTCACAACTTCCTTGGGTTGTAGGAGTAAATAAATTCCCCTTTTTGTCCAAGACAATTTAGATTGGGTTTTCCTTCGCTTATAACTATAATAAAATGTCCTGACTACTACAACCAAGAGATGCTAGTAGTTTTCCAATAAATGAAAGAGAGGTGTGGTCAAGGGAGTGTTTGCTTTAAGATGGGAAAGATTCAGGCATGTTTATGCTAAGAGGGGAAGCCAGTTGAGAGAGGGAGAGAGATTTAGGAAACAATAGAAGAAGGTGTATGAGTGATGGGGTAGAGCCACTGGAGGCAAAGGGGGATCCAAAGTACAAGGGAGAGGCTAACCTTGGACAGACAGAGAAAGACCTTTCTTCCATACAGACAGAAGGAATGTTTAAGACAGGAGGAATCAGGGAATGGGAACAGATGCTAACACATTTGTAGGTGAGACAGGAAGTGGACAAAGGTCTTACCTATAGATCTTCATTTTCTCAAGCAATACCATTTTGTGAGTGTAAGTGGGTATAGTTAAGTAGGAAATTTCTAAAATAGTCAAAGTTTGGCATAGTTGGGGAGAGGAAAGTGAAAAGGAGGCAATCGGGGATGTGTAGACCAGCACCAGTGTGCAGTGGATAGGAGATGATAATGAGTGTCTAGAGGCATCATTGTCATGGCTGCTCTGTTTTTCCAGCAATAGTAAGCAGCCCTCTGCTGCATTGATCGAGTTGATCTTTTTAACTTAAAAAAAATTAAACTAATAGACTTTTATTCTTTAGAGCAGTTTTAGGTTCACCTCAAAAATGAGTAGAAAGTGCAAAAAGTACCTGTATATCCCCTGCCCTCCTCCCCTACACACAGCCTCCCCCACCATCAACGTCACCCAGCAGAGTGATACGTTTGTTACAACTGATGACCTACGTTGACACATCATTTTCACCCAAAGTCTGTATAGTTTACATTAGAGTTCACTCTTGGTGTTGCACATTCTATGGTTTGGACAAATGTGTAATGATCTATATCCATCACTGTAGTTGTATAGAGTAGTTTCATTACCCTAAAAATCCTCTGTGCTCTGTCCGTTCATCTTCCCTCCCACCTAATACCAACCATTGATTATTTTTACTGTTGCCATAGATTTGTCTTTTTCAGGATGTCAAATAATTGGAATCATACAGTATTAAGCCTTCTCAGATTGGCTTCTTTCAGTTAGCAATATATATTTAAAGTTTCTTTATATCTTTTTGCGGCTTGATAGCTCATTTCTTTTTGTCATACCAACGTATCCATTGTACCACAATTGTTTATCCATTCACCCATTGAAGAAGATTTTGGTTGCTTCCATGTTTTGGTAATTATGAACAAAGCTGCTATATAAATATCTATGTATAGGTTTTTGTGTGGATGTAAGTTTTTAACTCATTTGGATAAATACCAAGGAGTAGAATTGCTCTATCATAGAGTAAGACTCTGTTGAGTTTTGTAAGAAACTCCCAAACTGTCTTCCAAAGTGGTTGTCCATTTTGCATTCCCACCAGCAATGAATGAGAGCTCCTGTTGCTCCATATCCTTGCCAGCAAGAATTGGTATTTTGAGAAAGGGGTTGGGGTTGAGAGAGTATCTCAATAGTGCCCAGGCGAATCACTGTAGGGAATGAAATCAGGAGATAGCTGGTTGGGAGAACATGAGGTGCTTGGTAGCTGGATGAGGTGGAAAAGTAACTGAAAAGTGAGCAGAGTGAGAGAGTTTGTCAGGCACACATCAAGGATGATATTCTGGAAAAATCAACGTTGAGTGGGTGGACTGAGAAAAAAAAAATTGAAGTCAGATAGGTAGGAGGAGAACAAGAAGAGAAGTGTGAAGGTTGCCAAGGAAGAGTTTACCAAAAAAAGGGAGCTGAGGAGTATTTGTTAAATTGCTTGTAGAAGGCACTCTAAAACTATGCAAAAGTTTTCACAGTAGCTAATTCACACAGATTTTAAGGTTGTTTACAACTTTTGCTAGATCTTTATCTATTTAAGTAGCCAAGTCCTCAAGAAAAGCAAAAAGATTTGTAAAACTCATACACAAAGGCTAATTGAACCCAGTAGAATTTAAAGCACTACAATGTTTAGTGTTTTTAGAGTGAAAATATTCTGAGTGAAGAAAAACTTTAGTAAGGACAGAGACCTTCTATTAGATAATGTGTGTTTTTAAGTAGAAATCCAATTTTATCTTTAATCTCATGATGCCCTGGATTTAAGATGTTGTTTATCCTATCAAGGGGCCCTTGTCTTTGCTCTGTAGATTGATATTGTACACCCTGCTACATTGCTGATTTTCATGGATATGCCATGGAGGCCTTGGCCCCAGGCAAACCACATTCCTTTGAGGTTAACACCAACAGGGGCTTAGGGAAAGCATTGTGAAGGGACAGTGGCCACCATGAGTAGTTGCTTAGGGCATCACTCAGCTCACTGCTTTCTGGGCAGCCTCAGTCCTCAGGAGGCAAAAGTATCTCAAGAGACACTAGGTTGCAAACTGTGAGAGAAAAGAAAGGAGAACATTCATCTTGTATTTTTCAACATCTTTGTCATTTAGTTGTTTATCCTTAGAAATACTTTGAACCAACATAAAATTAAGTAAAACCTCAAAATAGTAGAATTTATCAAGTTTGGTTTTGAGTTAATGTCAAGAACTAGTTTTGAGGTAGCAAAGAACTCAGTTAGGTCCTTTCATTTTGAATGTTCAAATTACCAATTCCCAAGAAATTTATACTATTAGGTTGGACAAATTAAGCAAATACCACCGACCTATTAAGATGAAAAATATGCATATTATACATGTATTTTTAAAGATTGAAATATGTATATATATTTCATAATCCATTTACCTTAATATTCAAAAATAAAACAATTATTTAGGGAAATGAATCAGTCTTGAAAGACCAATAGAATTGGAATGAATAGAGAGGAGAAGAATTTTCCATCTACAACAAGAATGAACATGGCATCTTTAGAAAAATAGAGACTGGTCTTTCTAGTATATGTTGCATTAGAGAGGAATGAAAGGAATAGTTTGGGCCAAAGGGTGGAATGTAAGTTAGAGAAATATACGTATGGAATGCCCCTGGATGTATATGCCAGTTGGATGCCATAAAGATTCTAGTGGTCTATATCTCTGCTGTGTTCCAGTACTGTGCTATTTTGGATGGGCATGGTTGTAGCTCTGATTCAGGTGGTTCAAAGCCTTCTAATACAGCTTGAAGTCTGGTAAATTGATGCCTTCCAGTTTGTTCTTTTTGCTTAAGGTTTCTTTGGCTATGTGGGGTCTTCTCTGGTTCCACACAAAGTGTAAAAAAAAAAAAGAAATGGCGAATTATCTCTTGTATTATCCTGGATGTACCTGAAGCCCATTCTTCTAAGTGAAGTATCACAAGAATGTAAAAACAAACACCACATGTACTCACCATTAAATTGTCTACAAAGGTGTTAAGCAAAAGCGTCGCTTAAACTCCCTGACCTTTATATTCCCAGCCTGTAATTTGAGGATAATAATAGTATCTATCCCAGAAGGCAGTTGTGAGAATTAAATTTTATAATACATATAAATCCTCAGAAAACCTTGAATGGATAGTAATTGCTCAATAATTAGTTGCAACTTTTATTTGCTAGTGTATAATTCTGGATGAACTCCTGGTAGGTATAGTTTCTTGTGGCTCTGTTGTTGTCCATTCATACTCTATTATACATTTTATAGAAAGAACCATATATTTTAGAAGTATCCACAAATTTGGGTAATTTTGGATACCTTAGACTAGGGCATATTGATCAGGAATACCTACTTACAACCAGTGGAGTGTTGGTCCCTCAAAAGGAATCACACAGGAGGGTTATAAATTGATTCACACCAAGACTACCTTTTTGTTTTTGCTATATTGTTAGAATCTGTGACAAATTCTTTTAAAAAATTTGAGGGATAGATTCAATTATTTAAAAGCTAAGAGCCATGTAGAGGTCATTCCATTGACTAAAGCTGGGATCAATATTTTTTACCAATAATGAAGTGTGAATGTAGATTAATGAGTGTCAACCCCTTACAGTATATTAGAATCACCCAAGAAGTTTGGGAAACTACCATTGCATAGAGAGTTCATATAACAGTGTATCAGAGATTCAGTTGTCTGGAGAGAGAGAAAAGGCAAGTATATCTTTAAAAATACTGACAGGTATATCTGATTGATAGTCCAGAGGCCCTTACTCCATTGCTTTAGTACAATTAAATTAAAATGTTCAGGTTGAAATATTGACATCAGTCATTTCCCTGGTTATTTCAATGTGCACTCAACATTGAGAACCTTTGCTTTATATTAATGAGACTAAACCAGATCTGAAGATGGTATCTAAAATTTTGAGCAATGAGTCAGTTTCAGGTGACTACTTTGAAGGAATAACATCATGTAAATGTAAAGGTGTACATTCAAGTGTGTTTGCTAAGATAGCACCCTCTTCTTACTGCATCATATTTGCTCTGAGCACCTTGAATGGGATGTGGTATAGAATATGTATTTACAAGATGGAGGTCAGGTTCCTGCAGTTGAAGCACAATGTTGGAGACAGCATAGCATTGTTTGTGGGATGAGGGGAGTATGGAGGTGAGGAGGAGGGAGTGCATGGTCTTCCACCAGTATGCTTGAATTCTTGAGGGAGAATGAAATACAGCGGGGACCATACAGCTCCTCCTATGCTCAAGTATCTTTTTTGTCATCCTTCATCATTACTTGAAAGTCACACTGACTTGATAGTACCTTTGTGACTGGTGATTTCCTAACTTTTTGGCTCATGGAGTTGGTCTCATGAATATTTGGAGACAAGGGACTAAAATCAAAGAGAAAAAGCAAATAAGTATTGAAAGAGAAAAGAGAACTTGATGAGAGCTGAATCGACATTGTTACCATACACATGATTAAGTATCCTTGATTATGTGAACATCATGTCTTCTGGTCAAATGATTTTTAATCCCCTCAGCCCCCTCCCCACCCCTGTTTTAGGCCTCTCTGAAAATCTGCTGAGAGCTAAGGACCTCCATTCAGAAAAATGTGCATGTCCACACAGACACAGGTTAAGGTTTTGTTTGTTTGTTTGTTTGTTTTACAATTCTCTTGAAGTCATGACTAGACTACTCAGGATTACATGAATCCGAATCACTGGTTCCTTCTCAGTTTCACTTCAGCTGTGGAATACATCAAGAGTCAAAAATATTTTGATCTTAGTTCTTGTAAAAGGTAAGCATCATGAATAAATGTGAACATTAGGTTAAAAAGAGTTTTCATGCTTCATTTAAATCAATTATTTCTTGAGAAGGGTACAAATGCCCAAGAGTTCTGTTGTTTTGGTGTGGGCAGGATGTTCAAAGCTTAGAAAAAGGGGAAGAAACAGTAAAGTATGGTGAGAGAGAGAGAAGAAAGTTACAGGAATAATTGAAGAACTGGATGGAGGCCTAGTAAATGTAATTCTGTTATTGTTTGAAACTGTTAGAGACCCTCTGATCATTTTAATTTGACCTCAGGTTTCCAGTAACCTAAGTAACAATCAGAAGAGCAAAGACAAATTAAAATTTTTCTTCCCAAACATCTTCTGTTCCTTCAGATCCTTTTGTGAAAAGTAGGAACTATTAATATAAGGAATAGTCAGATCACTTTTTTTCAAGTGTTGGAAATAGTGTGCCTGGAATCATTACACAAGTAAGGAAAACATGAGCAAGGTAAATATGAAGACTTAAATATTGAAAATGGATTCTTGAAATTAATCAAGAAAGCCTGTAGTAAAGAAAATAATAGCATTTCTTGATTATAATGTTTTTTTCTAGGGCTCAGGAATACTTCATCCTTTAGGATGCAGGCGTCATCCACTTTGTCCCCTAAATTCTTTGGCTTGCTTAGTTGGGTGGTGTTGAAGTGGTGTTCCTCCCCTCTGCCTCCAAAAGCATTCTATCTTTCTTATACGTTACACAAACTACACTGCCCCAACATAAAATGCGTATCTTTCTCCCCTACTGCAGCATGAGCTTCTTTGCACTTCCCTCTACCCTGTGTCTGGAGAAGTGCTTAGCTCAGTAAATGTGTCTGTTGAATGAATTGATCTGAATTTAGATTTTAATGACAAAATGTGACTAATTCTAATAAGCCTTTCTCAAAATGATGTTATTCAGAATGCACAAAAATAACTCTTAAGCAATGAAACGCCAATTTTAAATAAAAACATGGGAGAAATGTCCATGGATGTCCTTTTGGATGCTTTTTCTCATAGTTTCCTAAAAATAAAATTTAGAACTTCTTTTACGCAATTGGTCTTTCAACATAGATAAGCATAGATCTGTCTGGGGTTGTTGTAGCAGTGAAATTATTTTCCTATCTTTCATATTTATGTTTTCTTTTGAGAATATCTAGCTGAAATGGTGACATTTGTGCAGTGAGCTACATACGTATTGGAATACTATTATGTAACCCTACATAGTTTGAATTCCCAAAGGGACAGCAAAGATTTTTTTGGATGACATGCCTCATTAGTCAAGACTCTTAGGAAATCCTCTAAATAATACATCCGTTAACAATTGTGGCTTAAAAAGCATTGGTTGAAGCATTTCCCATAAGAACTGGAACAAGACAAGTTTGCCCACTGTCACCACTTCTGTTCAACATGGTACTGGAAGTCCTAGCCAGAGCAATCAGGCAAGAGAAATAAATTAAGGGTATCCAAATCAGGAAAGAAGATGTCTAACTATGGCTTTTTGCAGATGATATAATCTTGTATCTAGGAATCTCCAAAGATTCCACCAAGAGACTCCTGGAATTGATAACGGTCAAGCTGAGAATCAAATCAAAGACTCAATACCATTAACAATGGCTACAAAGAAAATAAACTACCTAGGAATATACTTAATCAAGGAGGTGAAAGATCTCTACAAAGAGAACTACAAAACACTGAGGAATGAAATCGCAAATGATACAAACAAGTGGAAAAACATATCATGCTCATGGATAGGTAGAATCAACATTATTAAAACATTCACACTACCCAAAGTGATTTACAGATTCAATGCAATTCACATCAAAATACCAACTTCGTATTTCCCAGATCTAGGAAAAATGATTTTACACTTCCGATGGAACCAGGAAAGAGTCTGAATAGCCAAAGCAATCTTAAACAAAAGGAACAAGTTAGGAGGCATCCCATCATCAGACTTCAAACTATACTACAAGGCTATAATAACCAAAACAGCATGCTATTGGCACAAAAATAGAGATATAGACCAATGGAACAGAACAGCAAACCCACATATAAAACCATCCAAATACAGTCAACCAATTTTCGACAAAGCAGGCAACAATATACACTGGGGAAAGGATGCCCTATTCAATAAATGGTGCTGGGAAAATTGGATAGCCACATGCAGAAAAATGAAACAGGATCTGTATCTCTCACCACTCACAAAAATTAATTCAAGATAGGTAACAGACTTAAATGTAAGCCATGAAACCATAAGAATTCTAGAAGAAAATGTTGGAAAAACTCTTCTAGATATTGGCCTATGCAAAGAATTTATGAAGAAGACCCCAATGGCAATCACAGCAACAACAAAAATAAGTGGGACTTGATTAAATTAAAACGCTTCTGCACAGCCAAGGAAACAATCATTAGAGCAAATAGACAATCTATCAAATGGGAGAAAATAACCACAAGTTTTAAGTGCTATGAAAGAAATAAAGCAAATGCATGCCAGGGATGAAAGGTAGCAGAGATTGTTCTTAAACAGGGCCATTAGTCCACCACTTTGGTCACACAGGCAGCTGGGTCATTGGTGAGTCAGATCATACTCACGTCTTCTGCCTCCCAAGCTGGTGCTGTGTCAGCTGCGTTATTCTGATATATGGGCAAAATTGTGCACTATCCCTTAGAAAGAAGTTAGGCAATTTGGGAAATGACTTTAATTCTTTCAGGACCCAGATTGCTCTTGAAGCTGGACAAATAGGCAGGAGTAACATGAGGCTGGCTGATTTTCATCACCCTTCCACAATCTGGGAGAGACTTAGAGTTACTTTGGTCCCTGATATTGTGAAGAGACATCTTATTGGTCTCTAAAGTAGGAGAGAGTTTGAAAACTGTTTCACGAGAAGCACTGAGTTTTGTTTCAGCCCTGTGGTACCAGAGTCCCTATTAGTTATATAACTGCAACACAATTGGATCTTCTGTGACATTGCCTCTCTTTTTTAAACATTAAATTTCATTAAGCATTTTTCACGTAACCATAATATTTTCTGGTGAGAATAGAAGATAAAGTATTTATTTCAAAAGTTAATTCTGCAGCCCAGTCTATGGTTGAACTGGAAAGTTTGAAGCTAAATTTGCACACTCAAGATTGCTGTTTGCAAAGACCATTTGTTCTTTCCCAACAGAGTAGGGAAAGCAGCTGAGCAAAATGGAATTTCAGCTTTTCTAAAGGGTAGTGATAACAGCAAGAGTTTGGTACAATTATGTCTATTTACTCATCCCAACATTTGGTTACCTCCCTCGTGACCCTGTGCAGCCTGAGGTAATGCATTCTGCACGGTAGCTTGGATCTGAGAAGGTTCTAAGAACTTGCTGACAATAATGCATTGTGTTTCATTATTTATCACACTGGGGTAACGTGAATCTCTCTGATGTCCACTGCAGGCTGATCTGAGGCCGCTGTTCACAAGGAAAGTCATGAGGAACACTTGTCCTACTTTCAAAGCCTTCCCTGCTTCCACTATTCCCATTTTATTCAGTAGGGATAATGTCCTTACGACTGGCAATGATTATCTTGTATTCTAGAGCTTGACTCTGCTTTAGATAAGTGCCTTTGCTGTACATGATGTACCTTGTGTTATCACAAATTTGGGATACTTGCTCTGGAAAACTTTAACAACTTCAAAGTGAAAGTGGGCAGCTGAAATCTTTCTGTGAGGTCAGCTGCATTCCACCAACACCAGAAGCCTGCACATATCTAGCGTTGTAAATAAATAAGAGACGTGATGTTTGCAAAAACGTGGTTTTCCTTGACCTGTGCAAAATTGATTGGAATGTTTCTGTAACATTCCCATTTGCCTTTTCAAGCTGTGGATTAAGGCAAAATTCCAACACTTTTCAGGAACTGATGTCTCCATTTTTGAGTGGATTTGTGAAACTCCTTAAGATAGCTTGATGAGGAAGCTTAGGAAAGAACATTTGTTCGACTGTAAACTTTCTAAGATTGACAGTGGAATGAAATTATATTTGTGGACATACTTATTGAGCTTTAGTGTTTTCAGCTATAGAGAACTTAAATTCTAGACCCAGTAAAATACAAGGAATGTTAAATGTAATAAACAAACAAAGATTCTAGAATATTCCAGCATAGTAGTGGTATTTTCTAGGGGAGCTATAGAGTGTACTCCAATGAGTGTAAGTCAGTTGTGGAAGTGCGGATTGTTCCTCAGTCACAGGAATCAGCTGAGGAGTGCCCTGTTGATGCGGCAGAAGTCATGGCAGAGTCTTAGGTTTGAAGCAGGCAAGATAGGCCAGGAAGGAGGTGGGGAGAGAGTGAATTGCTAAGCTGGAGAGTTCAAGGCATGCCTGAGAAATGTCCAAGGCTCTATGTATAGCTAGCAGAGACAGAGATGACCTGAAGGGTCCCCCTGCATCCTTGCTACCCCTACAGTTAATTCTTCACACCCCATCCAGCAAGACCAAATAAAAATCTAAGTCAGTTCAAGTTGTTTCCCTACTCAAGACTTTCCAATATCTTCCAGTAACTGAAATAGTCCAAATGTATTTCCAAATATAATTTGGAAGGTAAATGTCATAAAATTCCTAACTCCTTGCCACTGCCTGAAAGGCCCTAACTGATCTGTCCTGGCAAGCTGTCCAACCCCCTTTCTTACTCAACACCCCAGTCCACTCCAGCCACTCCAGCCCCCCTGCAGATCCTTAAACATGCTGTGCTTACCCTTTCCATGGGGTCTTGCTCTTGCTGAACCTTTTCCCCTGTTCCCCTCTCCTCCAGACTGAAATTCTCTACCCCAGATGTTCACCTGTCTTTGTCCTTCACTTCATTGAGGTCCTGCTTCTTGAGGCTTCTCCTTAAAGAGGACTTCTCTACCACACTCTCTAAAATAGTCTCTCCACCCCTTAACTCTCTATTCCTTCATGCCAATTTATTTACTTGCATCACTTTCCCCCCAGATTTGTTGAGGTATCCTTGGTATATGAAAAGCTGCATACAATTAGTGTATACAATTTGATTAGTTTGGACAAATGTATACACTCATGTTATCATTATCATAGGCCAGGTAATAATCATATCCACCACCTCCAGAAGTTTCCTTGTATCCCTTTGTGTCGTTTTGTTTATGTGAGAATGACATTTAACATGAGATATACCCTCTTAACAAAATTTTTTTTTTTTTTTGAGACAGAGTCTCACTCTGTTGCCTTGGGTAGCGTACAGTGGCATCATCATCATCGTATCTCACTGCCACCTCAAACTCCTAGGCTCTAGCAGTCCTTCTGCCTCAGATTCCCGAGTAGCTGGAACTACAGGTGTGTGCCATCATGCCCAGCTAATTTTTTCTACTTTTAGTAGAGATGGGTCTCGCTCTTGCTCAGGCTGGTCTGGAACTCCTGACCTCAAGTGATCCCCCCGCCTCAGCCTCCCGGAGTGCTACAGGCATGAGTTCCTGCACCCGGCCCCCTCTACACACTGGGTTGTACAGCAGTTCTCTGAAATTTACTCATCTTGTATAACTATAAATTTATACCCATTGAATAACAACTTCCCAAATCCCCCACCTCCCATCCCCTGCTCACACCATTCTATTGTCTATTTCTACAGTTTTGGCTGTTTTAGATGCCTCTGGTATAAGAGGAATCATGCAGTAGTTGTCCTTCTGTGACTCACTTATTTCACTTAGCATAATGTCTTCCGGATCCATCGGTGTTGTCATAAATGATAAGATTTTCTTCTTTTTTAAGGTTGAACAATAGTCCATTGCATGTTTATACCACATTTTCTTTATCATTCATCTGTAATGAACATTTGGGTTGTTTCTGTATCTTGGCTATTGTGAATAATGCTGCAAGGAACATGGGAGTGCGGATACCTCTTCAAGATCCTGATTTCAGGTCTTTTGGCTGTATGCCTAGAAGTGGGATTGCTGGATCATATGATAATTCTATTTTTAATTTTTTGAGGAACCTCCATACTGTGTTCCATAGTGGCTGCACCATTTTCCATTAGCAGTGCACAAAACTTCTAATTTCTCCACAACCTTTCCAATACTTGCCTTTTGTTTTCTTGATAACAGCCGTCCTAATTGGTATGAGGTCATATCTCCTTGTGGTTTCAATTTGTATTTCCCTGATGATAAATGATGTTGATTATCTTTTCATCTTATGTGTTGGCCATTTGTATGTCTTTTTTGGAGAAATGTCTCTTTTAGTATTTTGCCCATTTTTAATCTAATTATATTATTATTATTATTATTATTATTATTATTTTGCTATTGTCTTGTTGGAATTCTTTATGTAGTTTGGTTATTAACCCTTCATCAGACACAAGGTTTGCAAATGCCTTCTTCCATTCCATAGTTTGCCTTTTTACTCTGTTGATTGTTTCCTTTGCTGTGCAGACATTGTTTAAATTTGTTGTAGTCCCACTATCTAGTTTTGCTTTTGTTGCTTGTGCTTTTGGTGTCCTGTCTAAGAAATCATTGTCATAACCAATGTCAAGAAGATTTTCCCTTAAGTTTTCTTCTAGACGTTTTAGGGTTTCAAATTTTACATTAAAATCTCTAATCTATTTTGAATTAATTTTTTGTAGGATGAAAGATAAGGGTCTAATTTCATTCTTCTGCATGTAGATATCCAGTTTTCTCAACTCCATTTATTGAAAAGGCTGTTCTTTCCCCATTGTATTAATATATTCTTGGCACTCTGTAGAAAATCAGTTGACTGTATATACATAGGTTTATTTCTGGGCTTTCTATTTTGTTTCATTGGTCTATATGTCTGTTTTCATGCCAGTACCTTATTATATAAGTTGAAATTAGGAAGTGTGATGCCTCCAGCTTTGTTCTTTTTACTCAAGATTCCTTTGGCTATTGGGGTCTCTTGAGGCTACATATGAATTTTTTTCTTGTCTCATTGTGTCTTCAAGATTTTGACAGGGATTGCATTGAATCTGTAGATTATTTTGGGTTGTATAGACATTTTAATAATATTAGTTCTTCCAATCCATGAACATGGAATGTCTATTTATTTTTATCTGCTTTAAATTTCTCCATCAGTGTTTTACAGTTTTCAGTGTACATCTTCCATCTCCCTAATTAGATTTATTCCTGAGTATTTTATTCTTTTTGATGCTATTGTAAATGGGATTGTCTTCTCAATTTCCTTTTTGGATAGTTCACATCACTTTCTGACATTGTGTTATTTATTTATTAGCGTGACATCTTCTTAAATGTCTTGTTCAAATCTGTAGCCGCAGCACCTAAAACAGTACCTGGTACATGGTAGGCTCTTGATAAATATTTGATGATTCATTAAGAGAATTAATACTTGCTGATATAAATCACAAGGGGAAGCAATATGGTACTTTCACCCATGACATTTATAGTAGAGAAAGTCATGAGAAATGAAATAAGGAATGAGGTGCAGAATAGGGGAAAAGTGATTCAAGAAGCTGAATTGGTACTGTGAGTTGGAATGCATTTTAGAATGGTCTAGAAAGAAAAGATCCATAGATTATAGCCCCTGATGGTCTAGAGTAAGCGGATCACATCCAAGGCTTGATTAATGCCTGGTCCAACTACATTTTTATTTTTTCTTGAAACATTGCAAAGCATTTACTTTTCCCACGTAAAAATCCATTCCTTCTGTGCATACTGAGGCTAAAATAAAAAGATGTATCTTTGTATAATTTTGGGGAAATATATGTTTGGGTGTTTATAATTGCTTGTGCAATTGTTTTTCCAAAAGTTAAGTAGGAGAGAGAGAGGGAGGGAGGGAGGAAGGGAGGGAGAGAAGGAAAATAGGAGGAAGGAGAGAAACAGAGGGACAGAGAAAAAAAGAGATGGATTTGCTTTCCTCCTTTGATCAGCAGAAACAAGATGCTGACTTCCATGTGGAAATGAGTATCTTTTCTGAGAATGTGGCAGAGAGGCGAGTATGACCATTGATCACAAAAGACCAGTCAGACATACTGACTCAGTAAATTTTGAGGTTTAGATTTTTTTTTCAAACAGAGAATGGGAAAAGTGGGATGATTTAATATTAATAGTAAATATGTGAAAAATGACAAATATAAATTGTTTTACTTAACATGAATTTTGGTTATATTTCTTTCTTTATATTTCCTTCAAGGTAAAATAAAATTATTTTTATCATAAGGTAATACACATTTAGAAATTGGTGAAAATGCCAGTTAGAACTGTTGATAATCAATGAAAATATATTAAAGATTTTGAACACATCTGAGATTTAATTAATTAAATTAAATTTAATATTTTCATTTTAATTTTTAAAAAAGTCATAATCAGTTTAATTAAGTGCACAGAATAGAAATACTCATGTCAATAAAAATAAAACAATTATTTTTACATCTAGTGTGCTTTAGTTCCTCCACAGACAGTTTTAATTGATTTTAAATAAATAAATAGAAAATCTGTGGGCATGGGGGCTCTTCTTTAGCCTTGTGCCACACTTGAGAAACATGCCTCAGATGACTTCATTGTGGAAAAAAATTGGTTAGATCAAAAAGAAAATTGTTAGGTGAAAGGGTAACTACTTGGGAGATTTAAATGGAAAGTTACGAGCTAAAAGAAAGAAGAGAAAATCCATGCACTACTTCTTGCCATATGTTAGAATTTGGATGCATTTGATGAACTGGAGGTTACATAGTTTCTGAGAACTTTTAAAGCCATGGGCTTTGCAACATTCCCAGGATGACTCAGCATGGGAAACTTCAAGTCTGTTTAAGCATGCAGGGTGTTTTGTGAGCAGCAAAACCCTGCCAACTTCTGAGCTTTATGGGAGAAAACAATGAGTATGGAAGATGCTTGCTCTCCGAATTGGGGAGAATAGAAATGTCCTGAAAAGATAACGAAGAGGAGTTTCAGTAAAGAGAACCTTACTACATGGAGCTATTTAGTCATAGCAAAAGTTCTAGATCTTTAATGATATGGATTGTTGGTATAGATTATGAGAGAAGAATGTACACAGATATCTAAGACTACCTGATATAATTGGAATATAAAACCATTTAACAGTGTAATAAGAAGTCAAGAGATTTAGAGCCTGGAAGCCTGGATTTGAATCCCAGATATCACTTGCTTGTTGTTATTGAAGTATAATATACATACAAAAAACTCTACAAATGGTACAGTTCAATGACTTTTCACAAAGGAAACATACGCATGTAACCAGCACTCACTGAAATCGAGAGATCAGGATATTGGTAGCATCTCAGAAAGCCCTGTTGCACTCCCTTCCTGTTACTGGCTCCCGAGGATAACCAGTCTCCTGAATTTCTAACACAAGATTCATTTTTGCTGATTCATAATTACTTTATATGAATGGAATCATTCGATATGGACTCTTTTGTACTTAGTTTATTTTGCTCAACATCATGTTTGTGTTAGTTATTCATGTTGCTGTGTCTAGTTGTAATCTATTAGTTTTTACTGCCAAATTATATTCTACTGTATAAATAAATGTAATTTATATAATCTACACAGATGGAAATCTGGACTGTTTCCAGATTTGGGTTATTCTCAATAGTGTTGCTAGGAACATTCTCACACAAATCTTTTTGTGAATATCTGAATGCATTCGTATTAGTCAGCTAGGGCTGTCGTAACAAAATAGCAAAGACTGTGTTGTTTAAACAACAGAAATTTATTTTCTTGCAGTTCTGGAGACAGGATGTACAAAGTTAAGGAGTCAGCAGGTTTGGTTTCTCCAGAAGCCTCTCTCCTTAGCTTGTAGATGGCCACTCTCTCACTGCGTCCTCACACAATCTTGCCTCTGTGCCAATGCTCCTGGTGCCTCTTCCTCCTCTTATGATGACACCATTTCTATTGAATTAGGGTCCCACTCGTATTACTCATTTAATATTAATTGCCTCCTTGAAGGCCCTATCTCCAAATAAATACAATCACATTGGGGGGCAGGACTTCAATGTATGAATTTTGGGAGATCACAATTCAGTCTATAATGATATTTTTTGTGGTTTATACACTTTGTAAATGCTGGGTCATCGAATTTGAGTACATTCAGGTTTAATAGATACTGACAGTTTTCCAAATTGGTTGAACTGATTTGCGTTCCTAACAGCAGTATATAAGGGTTCCAGTTACCTCATGATCTCAGTAAGTATGGTATTTTTTTTTTTTTTTTTGCATTTTAGCCATTCTGATGTGTATGTGCATGCTATATCACTGTGGTTTAACTGGGATTTCCCTGATGATTATTGAAATTGAACACCATTCATATCTTTATTAGCCACACGAATATCCTCATTTGTAAAATGTCTGTTCAAAACTTTTGGCCATTTTTTTTATTCCATTGTCTGCCGTTTTCTTATTGATTTGTAGGAGCTCTCTTTTATCCTGGAAATCAAATATTCTTTGTTGAATATATGTCTAGCAAATATCTTCTGCCAGTTTATGTATTTCCTTTTCAGTCCTTAATCATGTTCTGATTCATATAAATTTTTAATTTTAACAGGGAAGTTTAATTTATAACTTTTTCTTTTATGGCTAGTGAATTTTTTACCTTATTTAAGTAATCTATTCTTTGCTTAAGTTTATGAAAATTTTTTTATTCTTTAAAAACACTTTTATTATTTTACTTTCACATTTAGATCTCCTTTACATCTAAAATAGAATATAATACTGGTTTTGTGTCTTGTGTGAGGTTGGGGAAGGGTGTCATGATTCACTGTTTTCCATGTAGATGTTCAAGTGACATCAAATCACTTACGTAAAAAGTCCATCTTTCCCTGCTGCACTGCAATGTCACCTTTGTCATAAATCAGGTGACAGTTCTAATTATGAGTCAGTTTCTGGATGTACTTTTCTTTTTCATGGTCTGTATGTTTACCCTTAAGCCAATATCACACCTGTTAAAATATAACAGCTTTATAGTAAGGCTTGACTTCTTGTAGTAATCTTTGTCCAGGGCTATTCTTGGCCCTTTGTAATTTCATATACATTTTAGAATTAACTCATCAATTTCCCCAAAATACCTGCTGGGATTTTGGTTGAGATTACACTGAATCTATACATGAATTTAGGAAAAACTGGTATTTTTAAAATATTGGGCCTTCCAAGGCATGAGCATGGCAATCCCATTATTTATTTAAATCTTCCTTTGATTTCTATCAGTCGGTTTTGTAGTTTTCTGTACAGCAGTCTTGTACAGTTTTCATTAGATTTATTCCTAGATATGTTACAATTTTTCTGTGTCACTATGAATTAATCAAGTGTTTTAATTTAGGATTTTTCATCTATATGTCTATATGTGGGTATTTTTAGAATTTTGAATAATATTGATCCAAAGATAATCTGATAGAATCATAATAATCAAGCAGTGTCTTCATTCATTCCTTCATGCATTTCTCTATTGAATAATCATTTATTGCACGCCTTTTGTATACTGGGAACAATACAGATGCTAGTGTAAAAATAAGGCAGTCTTTGCTCTAGAGGAGTTAACAGTTCATGGTTAAATAAACAATAGCAATACAGGTAACAAGCCGAAGAGTTATAACAACTAAGAGACCAAGAATAATGCTGAGGAATTATCATAATAATCACAGAACTCATATTGCAAAGTACTATTAGAAAGAGCACAATCACTTCATAAGGGGACAATCAAAACAAACTGGAAAGCTTGAGCAAAATGAAGGATGGTGTGAAAGAGAATAATTTGTTATTTTATGTTTAAATCTTTAGTTGAGCCAAATAAAAACTGTAAAAACTCATACAATCACATCACACCAAGTCAGTGCTAAATTAAATTCAAATAAGAAGGTAGGGCCTGGGAGTTCTATGTGATCTGTGTTGCCCTGATTTATGGGGTTTATGAGGAGTAGAAGCTGTAAACATAAATAAAAGTGATCTCCTCCAGACTGGGGCCACAGAAAAAGGGGCCTATTTAGGTCACCAGGAGGAATTTATCTGGAAGCACTGGGATGGGAACTTAGACAAAACTAGCCCCATTATTTATTTATAAAGTTGTTGTAGGAAGTATGGATCCTTTTGTTTTCCAGAAGGACTATAAACAAAATTCTGCTCTGTTTGTGTAGGATATCATTGAATTTTTTTTTAAGTAGACGGTTAGGAATAAAGGATGGTTTGATTTAGAATATGTGTCCACATTATACCTTATCTAAGGAGAGTTATGTTGCTCATTGACGTTGGCAAAGTCAAGACATTTAAGCAAATGTAAGCACAATGAAACTAAGCAAATGAAGGTACAGGGATTGGGTAGGGAGGATTCTGAATTTCCACTAGTTCTGAAAAGTATGTCTGATCTAAACCAGAGATAAGTGGATACAGGGGAAGGAGTTTTGAACTAGGAGTCCAAACTAGTCTTACTTTTCATACATATCAGCAGCATTATCTTTTAAACTACTTCACCCATCTGGCTCTCAGTTTCTTAAATAGAATACATTGTTTTCCTTCCATAGCAACTCACATAACAATTGAGCTCAATAAATATGAGATATATGAATTAATGTATAGGAGATAATGAGTTATAAGTGGTCATTCTTGGGCCTTCTTAGCCTTCTTGCTCTATATATTTTCTTTAAACAATCTTATGCTCTACTGTGGCTTAAATGTCATTTCTGCTATTGACTGCCAAATTATAAATCCATCCCAGATTATCGTTTGAACTCTAGGTACACATATCCACTTTTTTTTTAACTGAACATCTCCAGTTGGATACTCCACACCTAAAAACTTACATGTCTACTCTGAACTCATTGATTTTATCTCCCTCCAACTTGTTTCTCCTCCTGTGCCCCTACTTTAGTTAATGGCATTCAATGGCTGACACAGTTGTCTAATATAGAGATGATCACAATTTCCTAAAAAGTGCTATCTCCTAAATATCTCTGGGGAGCAGCCATTACTCTCTCTGTTTATACTCCCATAATCCTTGTTTAGGTCACCAAAAAATGACTTGAACAACACCAGCAGACCTTCAAGCAGGTCTCTCTGACTTTAGAATATTCCCTTTGACTTGATCGCACTATTTCAGACAAAGTGATCTTTTAAAAATAGAACTCAAATCCCATCACTCTTTGCCTGAACTCCATCAGTGACTCCACACTGCCTCAGGGATATAGTACAAACCCTCTAAGATGGTTTAACATCTTCGTGGTTAGACCCCTGCTTTCCATTCCAGCCTCATTTCTCCCAGAAATTCTAGATCGAATTCTACCTCCCGCTAGACAGAGCTGCTTTCCTCCTCTGTGCTTTATGCTCTACTTTCCTGACCCTGAACATGATGTTTGTTCCCCTTGCCTAAAATGCCTCCTCCTTCCACCCAGCACTCACCTCCAGCTTCTTCACCTGACAATATCCTTGCCATCTATCTGTAAGGTTTCAACTTAGAAATCATCTCTTCAAAGAAATCTTTTCTGATTGCTTCCTCCCCCAAGTCATCCCCATGCTGCCACCACTCCCTGTCCTTATTCTACTATAGCACATTTCTCACTGTGCTGTGTTGTCTGTTAATTGTCTGATTCCCCCCACTAGATCAAAAAACTTTGTGACTACATGAATGTTTACCTGTCCGGTTCACAGTTCACATTCATTGTATGTGTCTAATTGCCTGGCTCAGAGTAGATAGATTATTAATACATATTTATAAAATCAAATAACTATGTTGCAATATTAAAATACTGTCACAAAAATTTAAGTAGAAAGCCATAGAGACTGAGACAATAGTTTAAATTTGACTTGACAGGGGTGGGGGAATGGAGAAAATGAGAGCCTGGAGATACTTCAGAGAAGGACATTTTTACATAATATCAGAATGAAAAAGTTGTGCTTTTTGTGTGGAATTTTAGGAATGAACCAGGGCATGGCTCTTTCGCTGCTGCTGTTATGATGTATGTTCTAGGGAGAATGATGAGAGCTGTGACCTGGAAAAAAGGACTTTTGGGAAAATATCTTAAAATTTGTGGTATTACACAACAGAATAGGAGGCATTTTGCCTAGTGAATAAAGCTCTACAGAAAATTTCTAAAAACAGGCTACATCTACTGTAGTTGTTTAGAGGAAACTTTCTAATACTGGTGTGTACAGTCTATGAGTGCTATTTTTTCCAAATACATTTTGAAAACAAAGTTTTCTAATTCACTATGTTTAAGCAGATATGCAAGGCTCTGAGTTGCTGAATGGGAGAAAGTTTAAGGAAGCAGAGAAAGCACTTGGGACCAAGTAGAAATCCTTGAATGGATCAGGTGTGTTCAAGGCCACAGTGGACAGTGGCCTCTTTTGTCATTGCAGCTACATGGTCCAAACTCCCCAGCACTCTAAGAAGACTCAGAAGAACATGCACAGAACATCACAGCCCTGGGTACACACAACTGTGACAAAACAGGTACATTTAAGTGTCTCTCTGTTTATTCTCCCTAAAAGGCTAGTTCATGTGACTATCAACAAAACTGGCATCTACAGTTTGGGACCGGCAAGGATGCCAGAGAGAATGGTGGAATGAGATGTTTTTCAAATTTATCCAGTGCAGTGAATAGAGGAACGTTTGTTTTGCAGTTGTTACATAAAATAACTGTAGAAGATTAGCTTCCTAGAAAAATGAAACAAAACAAAACAAAAACCTCTACCAAGCACACCTGTTATTCCTGAAAGGCCATTGTCTGTTTATATATTTGCTAAGGCTATTGCCTGCTAAATTTAACTAGTAAAGACACCAGAAAAACTAGGTAATAGTCTATCTAGTGAAAATTGGAAATGTTTGCAATACTTTCTTACATCCACATTATAGCACAACCATATTCCTCCCTCTCTCTCAACCTCTCTCTCTCTCTCCCCCTCCCTTTCCCTTTCTCTAGCTCTCTTGAGTTTGCAGCAGAAGGAAACAGTAGCATACATAATTTTCATTGGATTATACTCTTACTTATATGACTGAGTTGTGTATAATTTAATAATTAGAAAGTACCCAAAATGCTACTAAAGTGAAGTCTCTACTTTTAAAAGAAATAATCCATCTCTATCCACATCCATCTTCCATGGTGGTCCAACTAGATACTTGCCCATTGTGATTGTTGACAGAGAGTTCTTCCATTTTTGGAGAAACCACAGTTACATACTAGTTTTAGCCATAGGAGCTCCTTTTCTCACCCTCCACAGCAAGCTTAGGCAAGTTTCCACAGACAGTATTTTTTCCTGTTTGTCTCCACCCAGGAGTCCATAATCGCTTCAGGGAACAGGAAAAATGCAGGGGTTCCCTTTGTGAATCACTTGGAATCTATCAAAAATCTTTGTAAAACACAGCTCAGCACAGGATCGAGTGCTTTACAGAGAGAAAGAAGCAAACCTCTTGTAACTGGAAATGACAAGGACTTGGGTTTTTCTGACTCTTCAGGACGAAATTCTGAGTTTACAACTTTCAAAATCCTATTATAAAATAATTGCAAAAAATTGAAAATAATGCAAATATTAATTTGTGATCCCAATAGTTAAGTCCATAACTTTTCTTTCCTTTGAGTAAAAAAATTATAATTTAAAAAATCACGCCCAGTGGGGAAAAAAAGCACAAAGAATCAGAAAATAAAATAAGAGGAACACAAGATATACACTCCACTGACACATTTGAAAAAGAAAATTAACAACCATTGCTGTACAGCAAATATATGATCTCATCAGCAAAGTAGAAAAATGAAAAATCTTCTTTTAAAAGATTGTAGGCAGACTAGCACAGAGGATTAAAGATGTTTGAGTCAAACTCTGGCTTGGAAGCCTGACTTTACCATAGAAATCTCTGTGTAATCTTGGACAGGTTGCCTTATTTTTCTTATCCGTTAGATGGTAATCCTCATGGTGCCTACTTTGCCCTGTTCTCACGACTCTTTGATGAGTTAATAACGGGAAATACTTAGAAAAGGTCTAAAAATATAATTGTATTCAATACATTTAGGTTGTTATTACCATTTTTCAATTTCTAATAGTTTAAAATAAATACTGACCCGTACTGAAGAATAATTGTATTTCTAGTCTCTGAAAGGTGCATTAAATAATAATGAATACGAAGTTCCTTTTTCAATTGGGAAACTAAATTTAGTCAGTATCTTACAATATTACTATAAACTGTGTTTCAGAATTAAAACCCATACCAAACAAATAAAGATATACTTTTCTGTTTTTCATGCTATTGTTTGAAAGGACACTGTTGCATCAGGAGTTGAAATCTTTGTACTCAGAAAGTCCGTTATGCTCACTGCAAATATCACCAGTGGGAGGATAATCTGAGTGTATCTATTAATGATTTCATCACTGATAAATTTACGAGTGATAATAGATCTGCTTTGGGGCTAGGTCTAAGGAATGCTCTTCCTATATGCAAAATGGTTTTGCTTAATTGTATGGTCTGTAGCTTGAGGCTCATTTTTTATAACTTAGAAATGATAAAACACCCAGTTTCCTGCACTGGAGACTTCTCTCTTATTTTATCAGATAAAATTCAGGTTTCCTTTCAATTTAAATAATGATAATAATCTTCTCTGCAAGAAAAGAAAAGTATTCTTACTCGATCATGTGTGGTAAGATTTGTGATCGTTTTTCCGACAAAATATGTAAGTTTTGAAATTATTTCCTCTTTCTTCCAGGAGAGTATAAATAAACTTTTTCCTGTGCCACTATTCAGTTTTCCTCAAAATATATTAGCCCCTGTTTATCAAAGCCATATTCTCTATTTCGAGGAGAGAAGCTGCCATGTATCTCTTAATTCAGCAGTACTTTTTGTTCAGATTTCCAGATAAGGCACAATACAGGTTTTAAATATAAAGAGGATAGGCTGTTTCCCACAAAGCACATCGGTGTTCATAGGATGAGAAACTGGCCTCCTGTGGTGTTTGATAAAAAAGGAGTTCCTAGCACAGAGATATTTTTAGCACATCAGATGAAACATCAGTTTTAGCCACATTTCCTTACCATGTGCTATATTCTCCTTCCAACATTCCCAAATTGGTTTATTACCCAAAATGCCAGGGAGAAGTCACTTAAGATTTTTCTTTCATCGCAAGGAGAAGATGAAAAGCTGTTATTATCATTATATTAACATGTTTCTCTTCCTGTATCAAATACACAATAGCATTTTGGCCTTTACTAAAAATCATGACATTCACTGAAAGATGAATCAAACCCTCTTGAGATTTTTTATTTTGAGACTATAACATCAGTATGTTTAAATCAAATGTTTATTTTTATATTTGTTTCAAATATGGCTCCTAAAGACTGAAAATTAGAAGTTACATTTACTTTACAGCATGTATTTCTTTTCGTAAACAATTAACTAACAATTAGCTGTTGACTTCTTCATTCACTGAGATCTTGGTTAAAAGACTCTGTGTGTGTGTGTGTGTGTGTGTGTGTAACATAAAAATAAAGAAAGATTTTTTTAAAGTCCCTTAAGCAAAATTTTGGTCAAACTATGAGGTGGTTTCCCATCTATAGAAAGGTTTATTATATTCTAATTGTTCTTGAATATGATTTGTAACATCTCTCCCCCTTCCAAGCATGCAGTTTTTATTTAATACCAGATTGATAATCACCTGGACAAAATTAGAAATCTTGTTCATATAAAGGCAGATATCAAATTTATAGGTCAGCAATGCAAATGGGAAGAAATTATTTTTGGTGATTTTCTTTGACTAGAACTATTTCTACCACTGCTCAATAAATCTCTTATTCAATTTTATTTTTAAGACATTACTAAAGAAATTTGTCAGAAAGAAAATATGTTTATATATGTATTTATATATGCACACCAAATAAAATAGAAGTTGGAGGTGAACATGCATGTGTATATATGTATGTGTGTGAGCATGTAATGGTATGTAGGACCATATTATAGAATATTTTACTAATGTTAGGAATTTGAAGGGTGAACATCATATAAGGCCACATCTTCTGAGTTGTAAAAAAATCACTGACTTTTATAGATTTGAGGTTTCAAGCTTAGAATTTTCAGTTGCATTTTTAAAAATTCTAAAACAGTTGCCACCTGGTTTTAAAAAGAAGGGTTTCATACTATTGCGAAAGTGAAATGACTCATAAAGCAAAATCTAGACAAAATAGAAATAAATAAAAAATATAAAACTCAAGTTTATTTTCAAACACATATGCTCTGCATTAAGGGGAATATGTAGCCTTACCAAATATCTTTTCCTCCCAACTATTCAGAGTACATTTTTAGGACATTGTACCAACTCAAATGCCAGTGGTTCATTATTTTAAAAGATTATCTCTTTTAAATGCATGGCTAAAACTGAAGTACAGATTCTATTTTTAAAGCCTTAGACAAAAGTTTGTTTTATGGCTTATAAAATCATAGAAGTGAGACATATAGCGACTTCTTTCATTGCTAGGAAGATTTTATATGCTCTTTTTAGAATTCTGGAAGGCATAGGAATTAAACTTTTATTTTTTTCCTGCTTGAGAAATGTTACCTGCGAGCAAAACACTTTTTCTACTATTGTGACTCCTTAAAATATATTTTTTCCCCCTTTTGTCTTGTTTATAATTCCCTTCCCAGCTCCTGTGGTCATCTGAGCATGGCTGAATACTTCGCTTCTGTTTTTTGATTCATGGATAGAGAATTCCATCTTCATATTAAAATGATGAAGGTATTTACTTCTCAACAAGAACGAGCCTATCCTGGGAATATATTGACGCCTTATCAGGTGTGTTAAGCCAGAAAGGGGACGTAAGGAGGGACGTGTCTCTGTTTATGAACAACACTCTCACAGTTGAGTCCTTGCTAAGGGTTAGGAAAACATCCTGGCGTGTCCATTTGTAGCTTATTGGTTTCCTGAGCTAAGATTAGGGATTAGGATGAGAGGCGTGGCTGGAATCTCTTCCTGAAGATTGTGATTCTGGGACTCAGAGGAATCAAGTCCCAAGGTTCCCACAGCAGAGCCAGAAAAATAAATAAATAATAATTAGGCCTGCACCTCTGACATTTAGCCACTCCCTCGGGTATTGTGTCTTGGGCCTGATATATTTTGTTTTCCTAGTTGGGGCTGGGACTGTGTAGAACATTGAGCAAATATTTTGCTCTTACTAAATACATACATATTTTCTGGACTCTACAGATAGTAAATAATAACAATGATAGCTTCATGGTCCACCAAGGATGGTGGGTTATATTATTCCTCTGTTCTAGATCATCTATAGAGCAATATTTTCTAATAAAGTTGCTTCAATAGTGATTAATATTGAATCACTAAGTTTGTAGATTTTATCAGAATGAGGGTTTGCCCTAAAGCTTTATTTAACCCAACCATTTTAGGGCATCTATTATTATCACAGAAGAGTCAGGAAGGGCTTAAAATTAGCTAGACGTTTAGCTGTTCAATTCAACAAAATAGGCACCTGTGATATGCCAGGCTGGACAGTAGCTGCTGGAAGGTTTAGCAATTTATTCTGATCTCTCATTTCTCTCTATAACTTAGATTTTAACTTATTTCAAAATATAAAAATGACCACACCTTTGAGGAAAATATGACAGGGACTCTGGAATCAGACAGATCTGTCCTAACTCTACCACCACCAGTCACAGAACCTGAGACCATCACCTGATCAGAGCCGGGGCTTCTGTGAGTGAGTGTGGTCACCACTCACACGGAGCAAGGCTGTGCCAGGCTTGTGCCACACACGGAGACACGGAAAGGGACACGTGGCAAGCGTCCAGCAAGTGGAAGCTGCTCTTAACAGAATTGTTAAAGCATTAAGCAAGGCCAGACCAACGTCTGTGCTCCAAAATGGAATGATTTCAAATTCTCTGTACATTTTGAATAGCTAAAGAAGTCATTCCTTCTTAAAAATATAGTTGACATTCTAAGCAGCACTGAATGTTGACTAAAATAAACTAGGCCAGCAGTTACTATGGAAATTCTAATAAGATTACTCGGTATTCATTATACTTAAGAGCAGGACTAGTCCTACCCAGCATGGAGAAATTATTTTAGTCTGTTTTTTCACCTCTCCAACTCCCCTTCAGGGTCATTTCACCACTCACACACACAATAGCTTTGTTCTCTGCCCTGACAATGTTCGGTGGTCTATTTCAGTAGGAAGCCAAGACTCTCTGAGGTGTTGGCTGGTACTGTGAAACCCTGTTAGCTGCCAGAGGCTCTGCATTTTAATCGGGGTCTCTTGAACACGCAGGAGTTTTCAAACCCAAGAGAATCGTGTCGTCTTGGGAGGCAGACTGTCTTCTCTCTAGCTACCCTGTCTCTCAGGAAGCTCATCCATCCTTATGACACTGACCGTCATTTCTCTTCTTATGATTCTTTAAAATGTGGGTCAACCCTGACTCCCCTCTCCCAAACTCTGGTTCTGTAACTTCTTAATGAACATTTCAATTGATTCAACAGATATGTGTGAAGCATTTGTCAGGCTAGGATCAATACCTGAAATGTATTTAAAATAGAACACTGTCTTTGTGTACCAGCCTAGAAATCTCTTTATTCTATTCTCCATAATCATTTTGTACTATGATTTGCGACCAGCGCCTGTCAATTCTTCCCGCAAAGAATGGCCATCACCTTATACTTAGTAGCTACACCACCTGGCTAACCCAGAAACAAGAATCTTCCAGCTCCAGTGTGTTCCACGCAGCGTGTGCACACACATGGTCTTTCTCTTCACCTCCTCACTTCACCATGATGGTGCTGGGCTCCACCACTTTACAGCCCTGTGACTTTGAACAACTCATTAACTTTAATCTTGGTTTATTCATCTGCAAAGTTTAAACAATAATAGGTGCTCTACCTTCCTCACAGAATTATTGCAATGATTAATCAAAATAGTGCATAGGAAAAAAATTTTAAATATTATCTAATATTTCTATTACCCTGTTTTGAATGGTCTTTTTGTTTTCTGCCTCACCTTGTCTTGAGTCAGACAGATTTGCATTCAAATCTTGAATCCTCTACTTATCAGTCATGTGTACACTAGGTAACTTAACCTCTCAGGACCTCTGTTTTCTCATTTAGGAGATGGAGATGTGAACCTCTCTGCAGCTCGGTATAAGGAGTAAATGGAGAAAATATTGGGAAAATAACAAGGACTAAACTCAGTGCCAACTTGCATCCTTAATGCTAGTTTTTCTCTCTGTTCTCACTGGCTCCGTTATTTGTGCAGGTCTTTCTTAATCTTTACTGTACAATTTTAGTTTTTCTATTTCTTATATTTTCTGGACAGATAGATGAGTGTATTCATTTTCTATGGCTTTGTTCTTTAAGAATCAACTCTAATGTTCCCTCTGCTCCTTCAGAAGAGCTTCCTATTCCCATCTATTAGCAAATGCCATCATGCTACATCTGTGATATGACCTGGCCCAGCCTAACTAATACAGAAAAAGAAATCTGTGATTCTCTCACAGGTGTAGCGTGACTAAAGAACGACTAGAAGATCTGAGATGAGTGAGGTGTGAGAACAAGCATTTCCCCACAGAGCAAACAGCACATGCAAAGGCTTGGCAGTCTGAGAGAGAATCCAGTTGACACGGAAGGGTAGAAGGTAGAAGGGAGACTGAAGGCAGAGCTAGAAGGTGGAGAACCTTGGATGCCATTTGAAGACATTTTATTTTCATTCTGTAAGCTTGAGTTTCTTGAAAAACTTTTAAACATTTTTCATTCAGTTAATTCTGTTTAAAACAGTAATACAAGTACATTATGTAAAATTGGAAAGACAAAGGAAAAGAAATGAAGAAAATTAAAATCATCACTATGCTATTGCTTTGAGCAGCAACTGTTAATGCTGCTTATGTATTTTCTTCCAGATACTGTTCTATGCATATACAGAGTTTATTTTTTTCCCTAAGAATTGGGATTATGTTGTATTAGCATGATTTCGTTTGTTTGTTTCACCTTCCCAATTAAAAGTCTTAAAAAGAAATCTCAGATTGGGCTGATAAAATTTCAATGACTAAAAAATAAAGCACAATTAATGTAGCTATTTGGCATATAGGACACATCCATTGTTACAGAGACTATCCTTCTAAGTAGGATGGTCTCTACAAAAAATATTCCTCAAAAAATCAATTTTATTGAGGAATAATATAGAATATAATTTACCTATTTTAAATGTAAATTTGAGGAGTTTTGACAAATGTACAGTCAGGTAACTACCATCCTAATCAGGATGAGAGCATTTCTACCACCACACAATAGTGTCCTTGTGTCCCTCTGCAGTCAATTTCTTTCTGCGAGCCCCAACCCCTAGAATTCACTGATATGCATTTTGTCACTAGAGCATTTCTCACCTTAAATTTCAGATAAATGTATTCATACTGTAAATAGTGTTTTGTGTCTAGGCTTTTTCACTTAGCATAATGTTTTGGAAATTCATTCATGTTGTGGACTGGATGTACCATAGTTTGTTTATCTATTCATCATTTGAAGGTGATTTGACTTGTTTCTAGTTTTTGGCTGATATGAATAAATATGCTATGAACATTCATGTACAGGTCTTTGTGTGGCCATATGTCTACATTTATCTTGTGCAGCTATGCATATGATTCCTGGGTGTTTTACATATATCTTTAATTCTGTAAGAAACTCCCAAACTGTTTTCCATAGTACCATTTTGTACTCCCACCAACAACGCGTGAGTCTTCCTGATGTTTCACATCCTCACCAAAACTTGTTATTGGTAATTTTTTAAATTTTAGCCAATCCAGTGGGAAGGCAGTGCTATCTTCCTGTGGTTTTAATTGGCATTTCTTGAATGATTAATGATACTGAGCATCGTCATTTATATATCTTCTTTGGTAAAGCATCGTTCAAATTTTTGATCATCTTTTATTATGTTGTATCTCCTTAGTGACCCCTGTTAATTTTTTTCATATACTAGATACAAATACTTTATCATATATCTATATTTCAAATGTTCTGTACTGCTTAGGAAAACCATGAACAATCCTAAATTCTAACTACTTCTCACCCAAAGCATGCAACTTAGCATCACCTGTTTGAGAAGCAGCTCATTGTCAAATAAAATGTCATGAGTTAGTATGACTTCTGTTACAGAACTTATATGTGAATCCACCTTTTGTGGTCTCTTTCCATGGCACCTTACTATTTATGTCTCGTCTTTTCCAGTCCATAGTCACATGGGCCTCTTGTAGCTCCTCTATTGCAAGTGCTCTGGGAAATGAATGGCAAACTCAGTGACATGCTTAATATGCCACCCACACATTTAATTCTGTGAGTGCATGCCTTTTAATTTGAGGAAACTGTCAAGCCATTTTTGCAGGTGTAGTGATAGATAACTACAAAGACAAAAAGCGCTATTTTATTTACCTAGATCTTTCTTTATTCCTGTTTTCAAATCCATTGATAATTATCATCACCTACTTTGCCTTAGTTTTCCTTTTCTTTGTCTTTTGTGGCTTCTTGCATTGAAGACTTAACTTATTAACTTTTCATTTTTAATCATGAAAACATTTAAAATTATACATTTACTTTTGCCATTAGTTTTTAGTTTGTTTTTATTGTGGTGAAAAAATTATGTTCTTCATATTTTCTTGTCTGGGGGGGGTTAAAGAAGCAGTTTTTGATGTTTTTATTTTGACCTTATATAAAATTAATGTTTGGCAATATTCAAATAATACTTGAAAAGGAGGTAGATTCTAAATATTTGTAAGATACAATTTTCTATAAAAATATAAAGAGAGGGAGAGAGAGAGATGGAAGAGGAGATTCATTGTCAGAATTGGCTGATGGCTAATGCAGTTGTGGAGGCTGAGAAGTCCCATAATCTGCCACCTAGAAGCTGGAGACCTAGGAAAGCCAGTGGTGTGAGTCTGTCAGAGTTTGAAGGCCTAAGAATGGGGTGTGGGAGGAGGCGAGGCTGTAGTGGTGTCAGCTGGGGTCTGATGCTAAGACCCAGGAGTGCTGGTGTCTGAGAGCAGAAGATGGATGTTTGACCTTAAGCAGAACTAGCAAATTTGCCCTTTCTCCACTTTTTGTTCTATTCAGGCCCTCAGTGGATTTGATAACACCCACCCACACAAGGGCGGGTCATCTGCTTTACTCAGTTCACTAATGTGAATGTTGATTTCTTCTGGAAACACCCTCCCAGACACACCCAGAAATAATATTTTACCAGCTCTCTGGGCATCTCTTAGTCCAGTCAAGTTGACATATAAAATTAACCATTGCTGTATGTTTTTTATTTATTAATAGAATTAAATTTTAAATTAAAATCTAAAATTTACATTAAACACTAATATAAATTCTTATTATTATTCAGATACTTTATTCATTTTATGTATTTTAATAAACTTCAATTGAAGCTTAAAATAAATATAGAAAAATTCATAAATAGTATACATTTTGAGAATTATCATAAATAGAACACAACAGTATAAGCCTATACAGGTCAAGAAATTGCTCCCCATGTCTTTTCTATCTACTCAACCTGTCAGACACTGAGCAATGTGTGAAATTATTTTTCCCCAACCATTGTTCAAAATGGAGATCCCCAGGTCCCTCCCAGGAGCTGCTAATCAGAATCTTGGTGGTGGGTCGCAGAATCTGGGAAATTTTGAGGCATCCTATCAAGTGACAGAATTTGGGAGCAGATGTTTTTCTTCTTGAATTTTAACTGCTTTGAGTTATCTTAATTATGCATAGTTTACTGAAGCTACATTTCTCCATATGATTTATGCTACTGCTACTGCTGTCCTGGTTTGAGGCTCATTGTGTTTTGCCCATAATAGAATGCAAACCCATCACACTGTTTCCAAACTTATCTTCCAAAAAGAAAGTTAAGTCCAATTAATTCCCTCCTTGAATATTGAACACCAACCAGCGCCTATAAAGTTTAAATTCCTCAAGACAGCCCCCAAACTGTGTCATTATTTGGGTCCATTCTGCTTTCCGTCATTCCTCCTCTCACCCTTTCTTTACTTACTTGTCATTCCTCAAATACAACTTCCTCCAATCCTCAAAATGTCATCAGAGGCTTATCAGGGTTGGGGGCTCATCCTGATTCACCCTTTGCTCAACCACATAATAAAACTTGTCATTCCTCAACAACAGCTCATTAATTCACTGCTTATTTAGTCATTCCACCTGGAATGTTCTTTCTTTCTCTTCTTTGCTTGTCTCAATTCCACTCATCCTTAAAATTTCCCATCAAACACTGTCTTTTCCATTCCCCAGTGAGAATTGTAATGACACTTCCAACTGGGTTGTTGCTGTCAAATGTCGTCCAATTTCTAACCTTACATCTGCCTTGTCCCATAGCCTGGGCTACCTAACTGTCACTTGCAGCTTCAATTCCATTCAAGTTTCTAAGATCTATCTTAGTTTTGTTGAAGAAGAATTTCAGAGGGTCTGGTCTAGACTTGTGGAACTCAAGCACTGTTATTGTAATCCAATATCACTTTTTTGACCCAGTACTAAAATCTAGGTTTTAGCCTTATTTCTGGGAAACTTAGTCTTCGTTTATGGAAATTAGGTTCTAGACTTGTCACTACTACAGAGGGTCTTATTACCTGTCTCTACCTGTAGGATCACTCCTTGCCGTTGCCAGGCTCACCTTCCACTTAAAAAGGTCCTGGAGACTCATCCCTAAATGTCACCTGACAGGCTGCTGCATCCGTAGTTTGAAAATATCTCCCTATTGCTGGTGCCCTACTGGCTTTCGCGGTATTGACTTTCTGAGGATTGGATCCCGCAACTGCGGCCAGCTGTTGCTAGTCCTGCAGCTGCACCCTGGATTGCTCCTTTGGTTTAAAGTAATATCCTTCCAGAGCCCTACTGAGCATTGCCATGTATTTTACAACACCACACATATTTTTTTATCTTAGGGAAATGCAATTAATGTAACACTAAATGGAAATTATGTGATAGCTTTATTTTGCTTGGAAGAGTCAAAGTGGTGAGCTATCTAAAGACATGCATTTCATGCCATAGTTCATAATGTCAATCGCTTTTTAAAAAAATTTCTGCCCTTTTTTCACACATCTATTTTTAAGAAGAAAAGTTGAGTACATAAAGAGTTTACAAGAACAAAATATTTAAAATGTAATGGGATTTTTTTCCTGAAACACTATTAGTCATATATGCACTTCCAGCTTTAAATTCTTAAAAAAACAAAACAAAACTGTATTTAACACATATAAGGTAGGATAATAGAGAGGTTTTAAAATATATCAGAATTTGGTATTCTTCCTTAAGCACAATCCTTGACAGAGCATGTTTTGGGTTATAGATTTTGTTTTCAAAAATCTGCCTGTGCTAAATAAAAGAGAAAAGCGAATTAAAGAGGAAACTTTAGTATGTTGTATGTTAAAAATGACATGACCATTATTAAGACACTCCAACTGCAAAGAGAGAAAAGGTATGAGTTTCTCTTTCCTTATTTTAATGTCTCATAGGTAAAGTTATTCACAAGAAGATAAACTTAAGGACATTCTAGGTAATAACCAGAGCCCCACAATCCAGCCCATCCCCAATTATTATGTGTATAAAGCATATCCTCTTTTCACAGCTCCCAATAAAGGAAAAAGAGATATTTTGCAGGTAGTGAACAAAAAGTGAATTTCTCTTCCTCTCCTTTTTTTCCCTGTCCTGTTGCCTTATAGTCTCAGTAAACCAGGTGTTGCAGCCAGCTCAGTTTTCACCAGGACAGATGGCCAAAGAGGCCATCGGTAATGATCTGAGTGATGCCCCTTCCCTAAAATAGCTTTCTCATTGTGGAGTCCCCAGGTTTCCACCATTAGAGATGAATTCCTTTGGATAAAGCATTATATTTCCAAGAATAATTGATAATAATTACATTTTCAAAATTTTATTTATTGAGATCCTAAAATGTAAGACAGAGAGACTTTAACTGGGCAGAGAAATAGAGCTGAAGCATAAAGGAAATGATCTAGAAAATAGATCACCCAACTGCCCCATTCAGTTGGGTGAGTGGGGGGTTCCCAAAGCCATCCAATCACCCTAGCACATTCACACTTTTCTTTGCCATGTGATAGCAAGAGAACTTCTACCTTGATAACTCTTTTGCTTTATTCTCCATTTTTAAGCAAAAGTCTAGAGAATACAAAGAAAATCTTATTAATTATATTTTATGGCTTGACATCTTAAAGTACACTAATAGAAAAGAATTTGGAATTCACACCTATTTGAAAAAAAGCAGTGGAGGGGGGAAGAGATCTTTACCAAGCACACATCAAGCACATGTCTTCATATCATTATAACAGCTGACCCTGTGCAGAATATGCTTTCTAAACTTCTCTGTTTTTAAGTACTTTTATGGAAATATTTTTTCAGAGCCCATATTGAAAAATTATATTTTACAACACCTAGCGTACTTTTCTATCTCAGGAAAATATGATTAATGTAATACTACATGGCAATAATTAAACACTAAATAAAAATTATAGGAAAAGCTTATTTTGTCCTGAAGTGTCAAAGCTGTGAGCTGTTTGAGAGCAGGCATGCATTTAATGCCATGATTAATGCCATGTATGATTTTGAGTGCTTTACAATTTATAATCACCACGATGACCAGTGAGGCAGGTACTATTATTAATACTACCTCCCTTTTACATATAGGGAAACAAAAGGGTTGAATTATTCACCAAGAGTCCTGGAGCTGGGGTGTGAACACATGGAGTCCAGAATCACAATCAAGAGCAGTATTTTATGCAACCTCTTTGTGACAATTTTGTGACCCAGGAGACTTGACTATTTGAGGATCATTCTCATTTCATAATAAGCTTCTTCTAAAGTGAATAGAAATGTGCTCTTTTATCCAACTCCATAGGGAAAGGAGAAAGGTAAGAAATATGGACTGGAGACTATATATATGTTGGTTAGATGAGGGGTGGACCAAAAGGCAGAATCAAGGATATTATTTGGAGACCTCCATAACCATTTAAAATGTAGCTATTTAAAAATGTAAAAGCCATTCTTGGCTTGTGGGCCATACATAAACCGGCAATGGACCAGATGTGGCCTGTGGCCTGTAGTTGGCTGACCTTCGTATTATATGAATGAATTAGCTCGATGCCTGGCACATAATGAGTAGTATCTTATATGACTACCATTACTACTTAGGATTTTGCACTCAGGTAGAGCAAATCTTAAAAGCTAATTTAGAGGCTGGTTAAATTATGTATGTAAAATTGATAAAGAGAAATTTTTTATTTTTGTAGCAGTAGAACCTTCTTCTATTCTCATATTCCCTCACTGCTATGAAGGGATTTTTTTTTTTCTTTGAATGAAGGACTTTGATGAGGTCTGAGACAGAAAACCCCAAGAGGCAGTCTTAAGAAACAATAGATGACATGCCTTTTAAGGTAGAAAGGAAGAGCTAACTTCTGATTTCCTTTTTATTTTTATTTATTTATTTATTTTAACCTGTTGGGGTTTGCAAGCCGAGAGTCAAAGCTGAATTGCTCAGGGCAACAGAAGCAATTATAGGAGTTTTGTGTGTGTTGGGAAGATGGGTGTACAGTTAAGGAGGAGAGAAACTTAGATTGGAAAGGGGCCTTGAAGAAAGAACAAATAAGGTTTAAGGAAAATTTTGAAAATGTTATAGTGAAAAATATTTCCTGTTTCTCCACATATTTATGTTATTTGCTAATGTTTTGTTAAGCTGGGTCTCTTTTAGGATGAGGTTTTAGGGAATGTGAGAAAAATCTCATTTTGGACACAGGGCAGAGCCACAGTCAGTCACAGTGGATGTTCACCTGTCTGGGTTTCATGCTGCTTAGTTGATTGATTGAAAGCAGAGTTTAGGGGTCGGATAGAACTGGTTCTAATCCAAAATTCCATTTATTTTTATTAGCAGTACAAGTTGGGAAAAATACTTGACTTCTATCAGCATGAATAGCTTTGCTTGTAAAGTAAATAAAACATTATTTTGCTCTAGGAATAAGTGAAATAATATCTATAAAACACTTAGAACAGAATCTTCTAAGGAATACATGCCCTTGAAAGCGTAATTGTTATTAGAGTTCTCAACAAAGGCCACTTAAGATATATTACCTGGTGGGAACTCCAGGTACCAAGGCAAGCAACTTCTCTGGAGGCAAAAGCTAAAGATTCAGAGGCAAGAAAACCAAAACTGCATCAGCTATCAGTGGTGAATGCTTCTCAGACTCTTCCATTAACCTACACTCAAGAACAAATGAGGGGATCTGGAGTCTGGGGAAGTAGCTCCAAACAACCAAACGACCCCACAGATGGGATATCAGAGAAGAAGAAGTCCTGTGTTTAGACTTGTCTGATTACTCCAGAAGTACCTGCAAAGGCTGACAGTACTTGTCTGTTGACGTTTGGACCAGATAATTCTTTGTGGTAGTGGTTATCTCACACATTAAAGAGCATTTGGCAGCATCTCTGGCTTCTACCCAATAGATACCTATAGCACTTCTCTTCCCTTAGCTGTGACAGTCAAAAATGTTTTATTATCAAGATCATCAAATGTCCCCTGGGAAGCAAAAGCAGCCCTGGATGAGAACTATTCATCTATCAGAACAGTTTTAATTCCCTTTGACGACCTCCAGAAATAACTGCACAAGGGAGAGGGATTGGACTTCGTGAAAAACAAGAGGCCCTTTAGTGGCCAGTGGAGAGAACGCTGGTGAAACATGAATTACTTGCATGAGGATACAGACACAGAGGGGCATGCACCCACTGGTGAGATGTTTGGATCCCTTAAGGATGTGTGATTTCTGTTCTCAGTCTTAAAGTACAACTGAGTATTTTAAAGTATAGACTGGTAGGTGTTAGCTTCTGAACTCCAGAAGTCTAGAGGCCTCCCAGCGCCATCTTTGGCCCTTTGGGCCTTTGCACTGATGTTCCTTTGCTTGAAAACTTCCTCCCTGAGGACCAGTTTTCCCTCAGCCACCTTCTGTTACTCCCTTAGCTCACTCTCTCTTTTCTTGACCCATTTCTCTGCATTTTTCCTGTCTCAGCCTAAACACTGTCTCTGAGTATCCTTCCCTGAGGCTGCAGACTGGCTGGATACCATTTCCTTGAGCTCTAGCCTGCTCAGTGGTCATTTGCTTCCTCTGGGATAAAGTTTTCTGAGTGTAGAAACAATATCTTCTTCAGTTGTGCGTTCCTACAATCTAGCATGGTGTCTAGCACATGGTCATCACCACAATGCATTTGTTGAATAAATGAGTAATTGCTTAGTGGGAAATAACCATGCCTTAGCTGGGTATGGTGGCTCATGCCTGTAATCCCAGCACTTTGGGAGGTTGAAGGAGGAGGATCACTTGAGACCAAGAGTTCAAGACCAGCCTGGGCAACATAGAGAGACCCTATCTCCACAAAAAATAAAAAAACAATAATAATAAAATAGAAAAACTAGCAGAATGTGGTGGCATGTACCTATAGTACCAGCTACTTGGGAGATTGAGGCAGGAGGATCACTTGAGCCCAGGAAAGCAAGGCTGCAGTGAGCTATGATAGGGCCACTGCACTCAAGCCTGGATGACAGAGTAAGACTCTGTCTCTAAAAACCACCACCACCACCACAACAAAAAACCCATCATGCCTTGAGTCATCACAGTTTTATATTTTGTTTAAAAGTATATTTAGCTACTACTTAGGAACAAATACTATTATATTAATAAAGTACCATTGAAATCATTGCTATTTCTTGAAACCAAAGAAAGTGGTATCAGATTTAGAGGTGACCTATTTAGTAGTAAAGAATCAAGTAATGAAGCTAAAATGCACTGTATGATGTGAAAGTCGAAGAGGCCTTTCCTCACTTTGAGTGGAATATTGTTCTGTTTGTAATTTTCTAAGGTTGTGCTTGGAATCTGTTTTGCTCATTTTATTCCCTGTTATTTATTGTTCTGCTCTGTGGATTTTTTCATTAGAGGTCTATTTGCGCCTGGTTTGCCCTCAGGGAAAGGATGATGCAGAACTCTCATCTGTCTCTGTTACTATGTATTATTACTTGGGAAACGTCAAGGCAAATACCATATAAATAAATAAAACACTCCAGAAGCTTCAGCTCTCACTGTTAGGCAGCAGGGAGAAAGCGCAAATGTTTAAGTTTTAAGAGAGAGACTTAATAAAAAGCTGCCATTTTCCATAGTATGGGAAGAAAAGGATATTTTTCTCAACTGGCTTTGTTATCTGTTTATAACAATGGCTATTTGGTTTTTACCACAGCCTGAAAGTGTCACTTCTGTGGGACTCAGTGTCCATATTCAGCTATCAGGTAATAAAATTAATCTATTGAAAGGAGTATAATCTTTCATTAAGTGAATGTGGGCAAAACGGATTCATTTTTCATTGCTCTGGGTATGAATTTCTGGTTAGTCTCTTTTTGGTTTCCTCAATCATGTGAAGTATCAGTGAAATCCAGGCAGATTTACCTTCTTCTCAACTCTATGTGAGGAAACTCTCAGATACTGGTGATCTCCTTCCTGATACTCTCCTAGGGGGTAGGGTGAGGGGAGGTTCAATCCGTTTATATTGGCTACATGCAGCTGGTGGCTGATATATAAATGCAGAGACCGCCAGCACAAAGAGAAGAGTGCAATTACTTTAATAAAATTAGAGTGAACCTTCTCTAACTTTTCTCCTAGAAATGAAAGTATACTTTCACTTTTTTTTCCCAGAGGGGTTGAGAAATTGAGTGCTCTAAAAAAATGAGCATCCTTGATCATAGAGACTGATTACACCATCCTTAATATGATACCTACACCATCACAGCACTTGTCATCATATATGGATTATTAATTTTCAAATAATTAAAATCCTAGGGCTCTGAAGACATTATTCCAGGCAGATGCTATTAATACATGGTAGCGATTCACTAACAATGGCTTCTAATAAACCATGCCTCCCAATATCCATGCTTTCGTGTTATCCCCCTCATATTGAAGCTGGGCTGATCCTGTGACCTGTTTTTCCAATAGAATGTTGTAGAAGTGATGATGTGTTTGCACTTCTGAGAGCCTGAGCTGCCATGTAAGAAGCCCTATTGTGCTGAAGGAGAAATCAGATGGAGAGACAACAGGGAGATACTATAATATAGAGAGAGGTCATCTGAAGAGGAGCCACCCTGAGACTAAAGGGAGAGAGGGAGAAACCCAGCTGTCCCAGCAGCCCAGCTAAGCCCAGCTATCCCTGCCAAGGTGCCATGCACGAGAGTGAAGCCATCTTGGCCACTTCATTTTGAATACTGAATATGGAGCCGCCATCTGACTGCGGTTGCATAAGGAGCTCTGTAACCAGTAGAACATACAACTGAGCGTGAGTCAACCCATAAAATCATGAGAAATAACAGAATGATGATTGTTCTTTTTTTTTTTTTTTTGAGACAGAGTCTCACTTTGTTGCCCGGGCTAGAGTGAGTGCCGTGGCGTCAGCCTAGCTCACAGCAACCTCAAACTCCTGGGCTTAAGCAATCCAACAGTCCCAAGTAGCTGGGACTATAGGCATGCGCCACCACGCCCGGCTAATGTTTTCTATATATTTTTAGTTGTCCAGATAATTTCTTTCTATTTTTAGTAGAGACGGGGTCTCGCTCAGGCTGGTCTCAAACTCCTGACCTCAAGCGATCCACACGCCTTGGCCTCCCAGAGGGCTAGGACTACAGGCATGAGCCACTGCGCCCAGCATGATTGTTCTTTTAGACCACAAATGTTTGAGGGTAATTTGTTATGCAGTCATAAATAACCTGAATAATTATCTTCAAATGATTTAGTTTAGTCCTCTTACATTCTAGGTAAGGAAACTGAGAACTGAAGATCAGAGGGATGAACTCATTAGACCAAAGTTACCATGTAATCTAATATAAAAAATGCTGAGATTAGAGCTCACAGCTCTAGAGTTCTAATTAAAGTGCCTTTCACTTTGCTATGCTGAGTTACTTTAAATATATGAACTCTTAAAATATATCTGTGACCCAGTAATTCCACTTCTAACAAGGTGTCATTAGAAAATAAGAAAGACAAAATTTCATGTCTAAAGATGTTCATCACCATATGATTTATAATAACAAACAATTGGAAATAACCTATAAGCCAAAATTTAGGGGAATCATTAAGGAATCTATTGTCTTTATATTTACAAAATAACATGTAGCCATTAAAAATAATGCTGATGAATATTATGAAAAACATGCTGAGTGAAACAAGTAGAGCACATGAAAGCAGGACACAAAATGCTTTATGTAAGATCCTCTAAATTATTATTTTTTTTTCTTCTAAAGAGTAGGTAAAAGAAGCAGATTGAAAAGATATCACCAAAATATTAACCATAATTATTAAGAAGTAGTGAGATTAAAAGACTTTTATTTTTTTCTACTTTTTCCACATTATTACCCTATTTACATAATAGACACATCTTTTGTCTTAGAAGAATAAATGTGTACAGCAGAATAAAACTATACTGAATTTAATTTAATGCCTTTTGATTATTTAAAAGATGCTTTTGGATTTTCAGTGCCCTTTGAGCAATACTTGCCATTTTACAGTGCTCTGTGCTGAGAGTCAGAGAAGGCGTGGTCTCCATGCACTTTATTACCACTCCAATGGGTCCTTTCCTTAACATGATCCTGATGTCGGCTTAATTTAATTTGTGTTTTTCTTATAAAAAGAGTGGGAACAAAATAAAATTCCATTCTGGTTATTTATATTCTTTGCTTTTTTTTTCAAGTTTTACATAATCAGATTTATAAATACAAAATGTATGTCACTTACTATATGAAAAAGTTAAAATGCTGTATGATTACTTTAAGTTAGTATTCTTCTTCCTATTTTCCATTCCAGTTTCTAAATTTGGAATAGATTAATTCAAAAAGGAAAACTGTCTGTCTCCATAGAGAAGAAGTTGCTGTGGTTGAAAGTTGTTCCAAGCTTGTTACTCATTCAACTAAATTGCAGGTAAGTCTTTCACTTAAATACCTACGCAGCAAACCCATTTCTCAAGTGGTTTATTTTATCTCCGAAATTTTATGATACATTGGAGAATAAAATATCAAAATAAAGATTTTTTATTTGTTAGCAATTATTTTAAAGTGTGAAATATGAGTCAAACTTTTTAAAATCTAATTTACATTTTTCAGATCAACTTTTAAAGTTGAATTCTCAAGTCTCCCTCTCTTTTTTTTTTTTTTTTTTGCAATTTATTAATTTATTTGTAAAGCACTAGCATGGGGTCTGTTATCACAGAATGGGATTTCTTTTTTTTTTTTTTTTCAGCTCATCATGGGGGTACATAAGTTTAGGTCATATACATTGTCCATGTCCCGCCCATCCCCCCAAGAATCATTAAGTCTCCCTCTCTTATCTGCTGTTTTCTATACCTTTTAACTTCCCTAGTACCGGGCTGTGACCCAGGGTAGGTTCAAATACAGTTTAATTGTCTTAAAAGGGTGATAAGTGGAAACATAACACTAAGGTGTAATTAACTTTATGTACTTTATTAATTTTATGTGTCATCAGTAGCTGGTAAGTGTGTTTTTCTCCCCGACTTCCAGGATCAGAGCAATCATAGATGGTTGAGGTTGCTGAGTACTTTCTCCCCTAGATAAATAAGGAATACCGGGTAATTTGAAAAAAGTAGACAAACCTATGTAGACCAGCATAATTACTTTTCTGTAGTTCACTTATTTTAAAGGTTACAAAAAAGTTTGATCATATGTTCATCAATTTGCAAAATTCTGAGGGTTGAATCAGTCTTTCTGGCATTTAACAAGTAATAGAAGTTTATTTTACATTAAAACTATTAGATATATGAATACATAAAATTCTAAATTATGATTCTTGTTTATTCAGCCAGTCCCCTTTGGTAAATAATTATTGTGTCCTAACAGTGTGCTGGCACTGTTCTAGGCACTATTCCCAAGAAGGTTACAGACTAGTGAGAGAAAGATATGTAAATACATGGCACACAAATAAATCATTATAATATATCAAAATATATTATGACAATCTGAGATAAACACTTTATTCAGATACGTTCAAGGTAGTGGTTACAGGGATACAAAATATGTCAGCATAAGTCATCAAGCATTCAAGAATTAAAAAACTCTTTGTTACAGAACACGCAAACACAGTTACAAACTCACCTTCATTAGTTGTTAATCTTATTTTTAAATCTAACCTAATCTTAGAATAAAGACATTGCCATTAGTAGCTTAAAAAGTGTGAGATTTCATCTTTGGGTGACTTCAAGTTTGTGCAGCAGCCTAAAATTTTAGATGATGAGGAAATTAAATATACTTTGTTTTAAAAAATTTATAGTTTATATTTCTTTTCTTTGTAGCCTACAAACTTTGCACATAGTTTTATATGTATATAAGAATTATTTATGAAAGAAGATATTTACCAGACATTGTGGAGATTGTACACTATACTTAACTTCTGGTGCCTGCTCAGTTTTTATTTCTTCCAAAGGAACTGCTGTCCACTCAGAGTCCCAAAGTACATTTGTAATATGTGACTCCACCCCTTACTACAGATGACTGGATTATAGGGAAATACATGCTCACCTGGGCCTATAATATTTTCATGCCCTGATTTTGGAATCAGAGCACAATTTGAGTCTATTGTAGGTGCCAGATGGAGGAGGACATGAAAATTTAGTAAGCCAAGGCGGAGGCTGCCATTTTGGCACCCACTTTGGGAAAACATGCAGTGAGACAGAAACAGGTAAAATTGGTCTTCAGCAAGAAACAGGATAACAAAGAGGAAAAAGTTAGATTTTCAATTCTAGAGAACAATCTTTGTTCCTAAAAACTTTCTAGTGCTTTTTACCTGCTCTGGCTGTCTGTGTTCCTGACCCTAAGAGCTCAGAGATTACATTGAATCTTTATAGGATTTTTCATTCTTCCTAACTTATTATGATGGAAACTCTGATTCTTGCCAACTAAGGTAATAGTCTTTTTCTAATTTATAGCAAAGTGTAAATGTGTAAATGCCAATTTTGCCAGTGGTATTCCATAGGAGACATTAAACTCTTTGGTTAGATTGTGAGCTTTTAAGGAAGGACAGGGCTTTTATTTTACCACTTATTCATAGTTCATAGTATAGCGTATATTATAGAGTAAATGCTCCATGAAAATGTGTTTAATCAAATGAACCTGGAGGAGTAAGTGAAAATTTGGTATATTTGCAGCATTCATTTTGTGGTTTGCCCAATTATTTATGATATCCATGGGTAACTTTTATCTTTTTTATTTGTTTCTTTGTGATTTTAGATGTATAATACTTAATTTTAGAATGGAGAAAAAACATAAAGCATTTTGGCAAATGAACTGTAGGTAAAGATACATATTTGACAATTATTAAGTACTGGCTTGATCTTTGGCTAGAGCATCAGCCATCAAACAAACTAATGACTTAGCTTTTCTTTCTCACAGTGTGAGAGGTCATTATCTTCCATAGAGAATTCAGTTAGTAACAACCAGAATGGAAAGTTCTACAACATTATTGTTCCCATCCCCTTATTTTCTCATTGAATAAATCATGATCATGACCATTTGTCTGGTTTCACTTTGGTCCAGGTCTTTTTTGAATCGTGCTGTACTATTTTCTATAAATACTGACATTTCTGCAGCTAGGGGTAGAAATAGTGGCCACAGAGAAGGGATGGGAGGTAGACAAGGTCAGGGTGAGGGGATGGTATTGACTATAGCAATGTAAAAAAATTACTAGAGAAGTGCAATGGAGATTAACAGAGGAATGCTTTGCAATTAAGAAATCATTTTTTTCCTTTTCTTCTGCTGTCAAATAGTTATTGTTATCATATATCTTTATACATTTGTATGTTTTGATAAGTAGGCAGGAAAGGATGCACTAACAATGATACAACAATCTTGGACAAAGTGAAAGATGTCTGTTAACTTGCACTTAATGAATTCTGAGTCATTTGGTCTGTGAAAGTGACAAAATCAAAGACAAAAATTTGGACCTGGAAAAAAATATAGTACCTATATAATAATTATTAATTGTTATTAATATTTATTTCAATTTCATTTTATCTAAACATCTCATTTCATTTAGTATATGAGAAATAATGAGTCTTCAAAGTGAAATAATATTGAGGTCAACTGAATCTTAATAGCTACTCCCACTGCTTCACTTGACCAGCCTTTAAAAAATTAAAAATTAAAAATTAAAAAATTAAAAAAAAAAAGAAAGTTAATGGCTAAACGGGGGTGTGGAACCTTTTCATAGTGGAAGGCTGCATTAATTTAGCTACAATCAAATAAGGCTGCATTCAAGAAACTGCAATTAGATATACTTAAAAATGTACATTATTTTGTAAAAATATAACTACTGTATACTTAATAATTTTAAAAATAAAAACCATTTTTAATTTTAAAGTTAACTAAGCTTTTAATAAATGTTCGGTCTGCTTTTTCTTGGAAAGCATTTGAATATTTGGTTGCAGCATGGAGGTCCACAGTTTCAGTTGATCCTCTAGATGGGTACCAGTCATTTGTGACCTTAAAGGTGTCATGATTTGGGTTAAGTAGGATAAGGTAGATTCACAGCAATAAGTGGCTGAACAGCAAGAAAGCATTTTTCAGTCATATTGCCAAAGACTTGGGTACTCTACTGCATTTTTCTGCTTTCAACTGGATCTTTCTTAGCATCAATGACTTTAAAATCCCATCTACTGAGAGCACAATCAATTCCATCTGTAGTTCCTTAGGTGCCTTAGTGATATCAACTAGGTGAGGCTGAAATGCTCATTTGAGTGTGATATCATGATTCTCAAAGTCAGTGAAGCCTTCATTGTATTCTCCAATTAATAGGTTTATAACAGCTGCATATTCTTCAAATGATTCACATATATCATCTTGCTCATCAGTGACCTTGACCTTTGCTAACAGGGGAAAATGTTCATTTGAAATTTCATTTTGATGAAGTGTTTTGAAAAAAGGTAGCTTTTTTTGGAAATGCTTGGATTTTTTGCCACATATCATAGATAGACTTAATTTTACCTTCCAAAGAAATATTAAAGTCATTTTGATTTGATGTGATATCACACAGAAATGCTGCATTCCTATAGAAATCTTCTTTTAATATGTCACATTGCTGATTCTCTGCTTCATAAAATTTAATTATCTGTTCTCATAGAGATAAAAGTTTGGCCAACACCTGTCCCTAGGTTAGCCAATGCACTTAAGAATGATATGGCAAATCCGCACTGAATACTTAATGGTTGAACTGTAGCATGTTACAAAACCATGCCTTATTGTGTTTGCAGGAATATAGTCAATAATACTTACAACTTGTTGCAAAGTATCACTTAAAATAGTAGCTTTAGCACAGAGATTTTGCTGATACCAGATACAATGAAAAGAAATGAGAGCATCTGGACCTGTTAATACTTTGTTTATCTGTCCAATAAACTCTTCATGTTTTTCTGTCATGGAAAGTGCATGATCTGCACATAACACTCACTAAATTTACCAAATTCAGTCCAACTTCACGACACTTATCTTGAATGTTGTGGAAGATATCTATTCCCCGTGTTCTGTTTGCAAGAGTGCCCAAAGACAGTAACTCTTCATAACAAAGAAAATCTTCTGTTAGGACCCGAATGAAGTATAAAACCCGCCCTGAGTCAGCAGTATCAGTTGATTCATATAAAGTGATTGAGTGATATATATTTCCCTTTTGAAGTACTGCATGAACTTGTTCTTTTAAGTTGAAGACTAATTCATGCTGCAAGATCATTATGGTTCTCCTTGAAAGAGGCAGTCATTTGTATTTTGAAACTTTATTGGGGTCTAGGCTTCCTACAGCTTCAACAATGCATGCTTTGACAATTTCTACATCACTGAATGGCTTCCCTTTTTTCTTGAGCATATAAGCTACTTTATAAGTTGCTTCAGTGGCATTATTTCCAGGTCATATTCCTGCTTGAAAGAATTATCTTTGCTTTTGCTTTTCATCTTTTAATTTCTGCAATACAATCTTTTATGTCTTTCTCTCTAATTTAAATGTTTGTGGTCCTTATGAGTGTTATAATGCTGATGAGCATTGAATTTCTTTACTATCTCACAAAGCAAGCAAATAATCTTATCTTTAGCAGAAATGAGATAATATTGCCGTTCCCAATCCTCATTAAAAAAATCTGTTTTCTTTCTTCAGTATTCTCTTAGTCTTCTTTGACACGATGGGCTATTAAGCAGACAGAATTAAAAAATATTGTCAGGCTATGCAACTATTCACAAATTCCACTTCAGACAGAAACACAGCACACCCGTTGTCAAAAGCTGTTAACAGACTGGCATACTGGACCCCCATAAACTCTCACCTACCAGCCTTGTGTGATGGTGGTGCCAGTCAGGCATGGGAAGTTAGAACTAAATCATGAGCATAGCTTAATAATGTTCTAATTGTGCGGGTGAATCTGGGAGGATTATTTCATTGAATTTTATTTTATTCTTTGGTAGCTTAAAAAGTTCCTTTGAAAAATAAAATAAAAATATAAAAGATGAAAAAAATGTATTAATAAAAATAAAAGGATTTGTTCTGTAAAATTTGGATTGAGTCAAAAGGCTACACTTAAGGACCTAGAAGGCCACATGCGGCCTTAAGGCCATAGGTTCCCCACCCTGGGCTAAACCCACATCTGAGTAAGTGCCCCTCTCAGCATATAACACTAATATTTTCCCAGATTTTTTTGAGGTTTGCTGGCAGATGATAAATATACACAATATATTTACGTATCTGCCTGAATTTGTAACACTAATTATCCTTGAGTCTTGAAATTTGCTCCATTAAGAGTTAATTCATTGCACTGAAATCAATCCATGAATTAATTCTTCTAGTTGTTATATTTGTCCCTGTTGGATACCTACTCTGGTTTCTAAAAGAAGAAATGTGGTTGAAAAATAATTTTATGCAAGGTTGTGAAAATAATTTTGTGGGAAGTTGAATAGATGATTGGAAAATTCTGAATGTACTCTTTTCTTAATGTTTCATGTCATTATAAATAAGTATTGAGATTTTGGTTAAAGAACTATACATGGGAATAAACATTTAGAAAATAGTTTGAATTAACTCAAAATTTTTGTAAGGATATCTATTTCAAACAAATGAAATTGACATTCATCCCAGGCAAATTCTATAGTGGATATTTTAAAAACTAAGAATACGTAAAGAGTAATTACTAGGATATCACATAGATTCCCTAAGACTTTTAGAAGAAGTCATATCAGACTAAATTCATGTCCATTTTTCGTTTCCTGATTGCATGATCAGGAATATGTATGTAGCAGATATATGACAAATATGTAGAGGCATTAGCAAGGCATTTAACAAGTTTTCCTATGAGATTTTAATAAAAGAGATTGGAAAATATAGACTAGATCTAAAACAAAAATATTACAAAAGAGTCGAATGGTTTTATTCAAAGGATATTCATATAATAATCTAGTAGCTTAGCTATCATTTATTGAGCACTTACTACATGCCGGCATTGTACTAAACATATGTATTATCTCATTTAATACTTAATATAATCTATGAGAGATATATTGTCATTTTACAGATAAGGAAAATGTGGATTAACGACTAAGATAACTTTGTCAATATCATTCAACAAGCAAAAAAAGATGCCAGTATATGAACAAAAGTTGTTTGACTCCAAGGCTATACTTTCTGCCTCTGGATTAATATTATGTTAGCAGAATACATCTAGTGTTGATCTGGGCTCTGCTTCATTCACTGGAACTACTTCCTAGAATAAAATATGGAGGGCATGCCCCAGTGATTTATTGCATAATCATATAATTTTTATTTAACCTGCTGGTATGAAATTATGGATCATTTGTATTACTGATGGATTGGCTTAATTTATTCTATTAATAATATTTTATTGGGCACTCATACTTTGAGTGACAGAATCAAGATCTAGAATTATATTGAAAATTGCTATTATTAGGTTGAAATGAACAAGTTGAAATTTAATGAAGATAAATGTTAGAACTGGCCCTTGGGTCTAAGAAAGCAAAGTGAAAACATGTGAGAGAAGCAATACATATGGTTTAGCATAAGGAAAAAACCCTTTTGAGGCTTTGGCTTATGGTAATCTCCAAGAGAGGCAGCATTTTGGTGTGAGTGCTCAGAGAACCTCTGTAATCACAGGCTTATTAATGGAAGGATAGAACAATGAAGGGAACCGTGCCAGACTGTTTACATTGATCAGAACACTTCTGGAATATCATTTTAAGTTCTAGGTGCCTTAAAGCTTACAAATATATGTTGATATGAGATTGCTAAGAGTTAAATCACGTCACAGAGAAAACAAACAAAGAATGTTGGTGGAAGGCAGGGGAATAGCATTTTAGTTATCTTTAAATATTAAAAGATTTTCCAAGTGCAATGTGACCAAGGATTGGTATACAAAGTATAGGGTTAGCATGAATGGATTATTACTAAAGCAAAGTATTTTGTTTTAACATGAGGAAAAAAAATTTTTTTTTTTTTTGAGACGGGGGTCCCACTCTGTCACCCAGGCTGGAGTGCAGTGGTGTGATCATAGCTCACTGCAGCCTTGAACTCCTGAGCTCAAGCGATCCTTCTGCCTCAGCTTCCTGAGTAGCTGGGACTACAGGTGTGTGCCCCCTTGCCTGGCTAATTTTTTAAAATTTATTTTGTAGAGACAGAGTCTCTTTATGTTGCCCAGGCTGTTCTTGAACTCCTAGCTACAAGCGATCCTCTAGTCTCAGCCCCTTAAAGGACTGGGATTACAGGCATGACACTATGTCCAGCCAGAGGAAGATATTTTTAATAGACAGAATTGTTTCAGGATGACAAAGGCTGCCTCATTAGGAGGTGAGTGTTTAGCCCTAGAGGCATTCAAGAAGATGCAGAACAAGCAAATTCAGAAATTTGGTAAGAGAATACAAGATATCTCATCTCTGAGAAAAACTGAAACTTACACGGTAAATCTACAACTCTGGATAGGGAATGTGAAAGGTGCCAATAATTTTACAAACAATCTCAAAGGCAGCAAGGGCAGCCTTACTTCTATGGGCATTTCTAAACTTTTCAGCCTACTTAATTTGCTGGTATAAAATGTTTGCATATTTAAAAATAGGGCTTTAAATTTTTTTTTGAAATATCTATGGCCTGCTCCTATGAATAATTTCCCAGATTTCATATAAATTAAATAGCAAAAGCAAAGTAGTTAATATGATAAAGCATATTGAGAAATATGATCGTATGTCATTGCTCTCCCAGTTCCTCTATTGTCCCCTTCTTGTTCTTTATTTTTTTTTTGTTGTTTAATTATAATGAATCAGTCTTAGTAAACACCATCTACAGAGGAACTTGTGGGAACCACAGCTGTCTTTCCTTTTATTTGTTAGCCGCATAGCCTTGGTATATCAAGTCCACTAAAGTCCATGAAAGTAGTGTCTGTACGGTATTTTGAATAAGTGTGGTTGCTCTCCAGTGTGGTTTGATTCTTTCTCCTCTTTGGGGAGTACACAGTCCAGCCATGCTTTGGAGAAAAGTATCAAAAAGCGGTTTGTCTTTTGACTTTTTGACTTCTCCTTATTCCTTTCCAGTCACAATCGTCTCCCTCCTTCCAGACTCTGGGACTTGAATGTGTAATTACAGCCTGTTGTCTGCAGAGCAATTATAGCCTAATTTGACTTGTTGCACAGCAGGATGACAAAAGTGCTGGCTGTCAGACGAGGTCAGAGATCAGCCGTTGCCCCATGGACTGCAGGCAGCGGCCCGGTCAGGACTCTGTGGAAGGCTCTTCTCAGCTGTGGGACAGGTCTGCAGCTGTCTGGGTGCCTCTTCAGATGTCTCTTTGGATGAAACATGGACTGTTTCAAGACACAATATCCCAGCCTGCAGTTTGGCTTCTTGCCTTCTTATCAAAGATGGGTGAATTGCTCTGAAGTAAATAGAGCTATTTCTTGTGCTTTCTGCATAAATTGCAAGTGGAATTTGTACATAAGCCAGCATTAAAATATTATGTCAATTTTCCTTTATACACTTAAGATTATAAAATAGTATTTAAAAGAATGTTAAAACAGAATGATACATTAGGATGGAAACTACTGTGTGTTACACAGCAAAATAACTTGGATGCAAACAAATGAATTGTATTCACAGATGGAAAAGCCTATAGATGCCGTAAATAAAGGATCATGAAATTAGAAAGTAAAAATGAAAAAGCACATTGTGTATCAGTTAACCTAATCCTCTAAGTAATAAACAAATATTCCTTAAATAATTTCTCTTATGTTTTGTCTAGTCTACATTTAAGTCTCTGATAGGATGCAAATTCAGATACATTTCTGGAGAGAGAACATTTTACTGTTATTGAAAGATTCTTCTATCCCATTATCAAATATTTAACAACTGATCTTCTCCAAAATTTAGGGAGACCTACTGATCTAACTCATGGTAATTTTAATGAATGAAACAAATATAAAGTGTAATTGAGAGAAAATACTAACCTAAGTGATGGTGCCAATATTCCAGAAATCAGGAATAAAATACAAGCCAGCTTGAGAAAATTGGTTCATCTAAAAAAAGATGACATATAGTAAAGACCAATATAAGGTGGATGGGGACAAAAATGTTTAAACACGAATCTCATCAGGGAAAATAACCTAATAAATTTTGTTGTCAATGCAATTAATAGGAAGGATGACTAAAATCCTATTGTGAAATTTGCCAGTGTGATATTGTGATCTACCAGATATGTTAGCTACCAGGAAGGGTTCCTTAACTGGTCTATTCTATAGAAGGGCACTATTGTGCTTCATTTCGACTACTCTATCTCATTATTTATTCATGTTGGGAAGCCGTAGTACACATACTTGGAATTCAAGGCAGGATTTTAAACCCTAGAAAGCCAGGTGGCAATCAGAGAAGAGTCATTTGTAGATTACCAGGATGAAGTAAAAACATAGAAATCAAGAAGTAGTTTAATACTGAGTAAGCAAACAGGAAGCGAGAGCAGTAAGAAACACGGGCAGGCTGAGTCACGTTGTCATGGCAGAGTCAGAGACAGAGGAAATGAGCATCAGGCTGTCAAATCAAGTGTTGGCACCATAGGTAATAGTGGGTGTGGCGGAACCCTATGGTCCAGTTTTCTGACTGCAATGGAGAGATTTAAGACACACGTCAATTTCTGATATCCAGTTATATGATCTCCTTCACCTGATCCTTTGAGTTAATGCCAGAAGAATTACCACCATTTCCATCATGACAAAAGTACCCTTTACTGAGGGCTTGCTATGTGCTGGGACATAGTATAGGGATTCACTCACTCATTTATTCATTCATTCCTTTATTCCGTAAATAAGTGTTGAGCTTGCAATGTGCCAGTTACTGTGATAATTACTAGGAAACAATGTTGAATAAAAAGAAACATGGTCCTTGCCTTCACAGCAAGATGAGGCAGATATTAATCATATAGTGTATACAACTTAAATAAATATATGTATAATTAAAAATGTCTAAGCATTATTAACAATAGAAAAGGGAACATAAATAGATAAGGGATAAAATTTCATTTAATGCTCATAAACTTGCAGAATCCAAATTTTATCTATGAATAGACAGAAGTTAATTCCTAAAATCACACACCTACAAGAGTAACTCTTCGTGTTGTCTTCCTAGTCAAATGCTCATTGAAACAAGACTCCTACAAATGTAGAACTGAAATGGAAACTTAGATTCTATACAAATTAATTAATTTACTTATCCAAATAATATTTATTGAGTGGAAGTTCTAGGCACAGGAGATATAATAGAAAAAGGCCCTCTTTTAATAAGTCTTACATTGTAGTGGATGAAAACAGTAATAGATGCACAAACTAGCTATCTAAATATCAGTGATAAAAAGATAGCAGAGAAACAAACAAGTCATGTGGTAGGCAAAGATGAAATGGCTCTTTTGTTAGGCGGTAAGAAGAAAGGCCTCCTTGAATGCAGAATACCAAAAAAAAATCTGCCTCCTCAGAAGGCAAAGGAAAGAGCCTTTCAGGCAAAGGGGAGTGTTGGGACAAAGGCCCTGGGATGGGAACAGTGTGGCTTATTTGAGGGACAGAAAGAACCTCAGGGTGGCTGCAGTGTTAGGGAGAATGGTACAGGAGCTCATCAGGGTCTAGATTACAAAGAACCTTGTGGGTCAGGAGTTGAGATTTTATTCCATGAATAAGTTTTGGGAAGGTTATTAAAAGGGACAGGTGAAGAAGACAGGACATGATTTCAGTTTTAAATGATCACTCTGACTGCTGTGAAGAGGGTGGATGGAAGGAGGCAACAGTGGATAAAAGGAGTGCCATCAGCAGGCTCTCCCGTATGCCTCCCAGGCAAGAGGTGACGGTGGCACTGCCTCGGTGGCAATAGTGGAACTGGAAAGAAGTGAATGTTGTAAAGATGTCTTTATTAAGAAAAATGTCAAATATATACAAATTTAGAAAAGATGGTAATAAAATCAGATCTACCCATCACCCACATTTAAACATTATCAACTCATTGCCAGTTTCTTCCATACCTCACCAACTTCTTCAGATTATTTTGCAGCAAATATAAGATATTCTGCCATTTTGTCTGTAAGTTTACAATATTAATCTCTAATAGAGAAGGATTTATATTTTGAACACAATATGGATTTATACCTAAAAGTGAACAATAACTGAAGTTATCAAATATCTCTGTAAAACGTTCAAGTTTCTTTGTCCTAGGAGGTTTTTTAATGATTCATAAGGGATAGAGGTCTATATTTTTCTTTTGTTGTTGTGTCCTTTCCTGGCTTTGCTATCAAAGTGATACTGGCTTTGCAGAATGAGTTGAGGAGGATTCTTTCCTTCTCGATGTTATGAAATAATTTCTGCAGTATGGGTACCAATTCTTCTTTGTAGGTCTGATAAAATTTGGCTGTGAAACCCTCTGGTCTGGGACTTTTTTTTGTTGGAAGATTTTTTTATTGCTGTTTCAATTTTATCACTTGATATTGGTCTGTTCAGGAGTTCTATTTCTTCTTGATTGATCCTTGAGAGGTTGTGTGTTTCTAGGAATTTGTCCATTTCCTCAACATTTTTGAGTTTATGTGCACAGAGATTTTCTAGTATAGTCACAGATGATATTTTGTATTTCTCTGGTGTCAGTTGTAATGTTTCCTTTTTCATTTCTAATTGAGCTTATTTGGGTCCTTTCTTTTTTATGTCTGATTAAACTAGCAAGAGGTCTATCAATTTTGTTTATCTTTTCAAAGAACCAACTCTTTGTTTTATTAACCTTCTATATTTATTTTTTGTTTTGATTTTATTTAGTTTTGCTCTGACTTTAGTTATTTCTTTTCTTCTGCTGGGTTTGGGATTGGTTTGCTTGCTCTTCCTTTTCTAGTTCCTTGAGATGATTTAATAAATTGTTGATTTGTGATCTTTCTGACTTTTTGATGTAGGCATTTAAGGCTATCAATTTTCCCCTTAGGACTGCTTTTGCTGAATCCCACAGATTTTGATAATTTGTGTCCCTTTTGTCATTTAGTTTCAGGAATCTTTTGATTTCCCCCTTAATTTCCTCCTTGACTCAACAATTGTTCAGCAGTAGGTTGTTTAATTTCCATTACTTGTGTAGAATTGATTGTTTCTGTTGAACTTGATTTCTAATTTTTTTCCACTACAGCTTGAGAAGATACATAGTATAATTTGTATTTTTTTGAATTTGTTGAGACATGTTTTGTGGCCTAAGATGTGATCAATCTTAGAGAATGTTCCATATGCTGATGAGAAGAATGTATATTCAGTAGTTTTTGTGTGGAATGTTCTATACTTCTCTGTTAGGTCATTTGCTCTAGAGTCCTATTTAAGTCCAGTGTTTCTTTATTTATTTTCTGCTTGGAGGATCTGTCCAGTTCTGTCAGTGGGGTATTGAAGTCCCCTGCAATTACAATATTGCTGTTTATCAATTTGTTTAGATCTAGTATGGTTTGCTTTATGAATCTGGGTGCACCTGTGTTGGTGCACAAATATTTAAGATTGTTACATATTTTTTTTTTTTTTTTTTGAGACAGAGTCTCACTTTGTTGCCTGGGCCAGAGTGAGTGCCGTGGCATCAGCCCAGCTCACAGCAACCTCAAACTCCTGGGCTTCAGCCATCCTACTGCCTCAGCCTCCCAGGTAGCTAGGACTACAAGCATGTGCCACCATGCCCGGCTAATTTTTTCTATATATATTTTAGTTGGCCAGATAATTTCTTTCTATTTTTTTAGTAGAGACAGGGTCTCGCTCTCACTCAGGCTGGTCTCAAACTCCTGACCTTGAACGATCCACCCGCCTCGGCCTCCCAGAGTGCTAGGATTACAGGCGTGAGCCACTGCGCCCAGCCAAGATTGTTATATCTTCTTGATGAATTTCTCCCTTTACCATTATATAATGACTGTGTTTATATTTATTTACTATTGTTGATTTGAAGTCTATGTTACCTGATATAAGAATGGCTATACGTGCTTTATTTTGATTTGCATGGAATATTGTTTTCCATCCCTTCATCTTAAGTCTTGAATGAGTCCTTGTGGGTTAGATATGTTTCCTGGAGTCAGCAGATACTTGGCTTGTATTCCTTTATCCATTCAGCCAGCGTATGTATCTTGATTGGAGACTTCAAGCCGTTCATGTTTATTGAAAGAATGGATAAGTGGGATGAATTTCTGTTTATCCTATTGAGCAGAACCTTATTGCTTTGTTTTACATCTTGAGCAATTATTTTATATGGGCTCTGAACTTTAGCTTTTGGGTGATTTTACACTGATGGGTTTCTATTGTGCTGATTAATGTATAATGCCGATCTGAGTGCTTCTTGCAGGGTAGGTCTGGTCTTGACATATTCACTATGTTTGCTTGTCTGAAAAAATTATTTTATCAAAAAGTCACTTGTACTAGAATGTTTATTGCAGCACAATTCACAATCATAAAGATGTGGAATTAACCCAAGTGCCCATCAGTTCATGAGGGGATTAATAAAATATGGTATATGTACACCATAGACTATTACTCAGCCATAAAAAATGAATTAATACCTTTTGTAACAACCTGGATGGAACTGGAGACCATCCTTCTAAGTGAAGTATTGCAAGAATGGAAAAATAAACACAACATGTACTCGTTATTAAATTGGAACTAATTGATCAACACTCATGTCAACGTATGGTAGTAAAATTCAATGGAAATCAAGCAGGTGGGAGGGGGAAGGGGGATGGGTAAATTCACACTTAAGAGATATAATGTACACTATCTGGGTGATGGGCACATTTATAACTTTCACTCAAGCAGTACAAAAGCAACCCATGTAACCAAAACATTTGTACCCTCATAATATTCTGAAATTAAAAAAAAAATTTTAAAAGCAGTTTTATCTATCATTTCTACAGTAACACATAGTTAAATTTCAATCTACTTTCATATGTATTTAGTCCCCAAACCTGTTGCCCTGTAGGGACATACAAGATTTCAGGAGTTTTGCAGGGCTTTGAACCCTGAAGGAATATGTGAACGTGTTAGTTCACATATCAAAAACTGCCTGTCTTCAGGAGGGCATCTCACTGATCCACAGCAGCTTTCCACTGGACGCTGTGTCTCAGACTTGTCGGCTTGTGCCTGACACTTCCGTATGTCAAAGCTCGGTATGGGGTCACAGGATGAGAACGGGTCAAAGAGTGCCCACCTGACAGACAGACACCTGCAGCTAAAAGCACTTAGCCTAAGGGACAGTTCCTGCTTCACTCCTGACTACCTGTCTCAATAAACAAAAACTAGATAAAGAAATATAGAGCCACTATATTTCTGTTTAACCTTTCTGCTAAGTGATAATTTTATCTTAGGACTTAGAAGTTTGTCTTAGAAAAATTTTGTACTGTTTGCTCATGTAGACAGAATTACTTAAGGGATCTCTAGAAACTTTTGGGGAGACTTTTAACCTAAACTGAACTACCTGTTATTATGCAAATCTGTTACCCCTGGCAACCGATCACTGTACCAATAAATGCTGATACCAGACTTCGCTCTTGGCCTCACAGCTTACGGGAATGCTGGAGGTCCCCATCTATTAAAACTGTACTTTCGTCTCTGTGTGTTTTTTTATTTCTATATTCTCTATTTTCTATTTTCTATATTTCCTTATCCCTTGTGATGGCCCCTGCCAAAGGGACCCGATTTTTTGCTGGGAGTGTAGCTAACTCCCCACACAAACCAAACATAATATAATAAGCAATTAAATAAAATTTATAGTCTACAAGTAATGCTTTCTTCTTACATAATTAATTTAAAATAAATCAATAATCATGTATCACTGCAATGGAACAAACCTAGAATTTTCCTTAACTATATTGAGTGTTATGGAAAGTTATAAAATAAGCTCTATAATAAATATTTAATAATAAACTAATCTAAAAGGAAATATTTTGTTTTCTTTAGTAAGGCCACTTCTTTGTCATATTTCATTACAAATATGAAATGATTTTTAAAACTTTTAAGAGAATTCCCAGGATTATATATTATTATGAAAGGGGTTTAAGAATCAGAAAAAGTAGTGTGTTAGTTTGATAAATTTAAATATATTTTATTTGATAAGAATGTCAATGGATAAAAATTAATAATAATATTTTATCATTACTTAATTTTCCTTTGGGTTTTTAAAAATTTATTATTTTAGTTTTAGAGACAGGGTCTCACTCTGTCACCCAGGCTGGGGTGCAGTAGTGCAATCATAGCTCACTGTAACCTAGAACTCCTGGCCTCAAGTGAGCCTGCTGCCTTGGCCTCCCAAAGTGCTGGGATTATAGGCATGAGCCACTACACCTGGCTCCTTTGGGCTTTATTTCCTGATTCATCTGAGACTTCTCTGAAGGGGGAGGTGCTTCTTTAACATGATTTAGAATATAAACTAAATTATTTTTTGTCTAGTCGGTAAAACAGATAAGTAACCACTGAAGTAGCAATTATAATGCAGCGTGATGTACATCATTATAGAGAGCAAAAAGAATGATAAGGAAACATAGACTGGCAGAAACAGCTAGCCCAGACTGAAGAGATCAGAAAATCTTCCTGAAAAAAATGGTTATGCTAAAGCCCAGGTGATGATAAAGAGTTGGCCAGGTGTAGAGTTCAGGAATTTTCCAGGTAGAAGCACAGCAGGGGCTGCAGGGCTGTGTAGAGCATCAAAGCTGGAGATGTAAGCAGGAGCCAGTTCATACAGCCTTAGAAGGCCTGTTAAGAATTTTAGACTTTGTCCTAGGAGCACTGTTAATAAACAGTTTTAAGCAGGACAGAGACATGGTTAATTTTGTGTTGTAGGATGATCATTGCTGTTGTTAGAGGGTAAGGAAAGTGGAGGTGGGCTGTCAGGTTATCGGTGGTGGAAGGAATCCAGGGAGACTGTAGGGGTGGCCGACCTCGGGTAGTGGCTGTAGGTTATGGAAGAAGTAGATAGAGTCAAGAGACAGAAAAGGGCTTCAACTGGATTTATTGACTTCAGGAAAAGAGGCGGAAGCTGAGGTCTTCATGTACTTTCTAACCACGTATTTAAAGACTGAGTTTCTACTTAACTCTCGAGTCCAGTTCTCTTTTTGTGCTAACCCTTCAACTGATCCCAAACTGAGGATTTTAGTCCTATCTCTGAATCATGTATAAAGAGAAAAGTCCTCAAAGCATCCTGATGTGGTCTTGTAACTAATCTCCCCTCCTTTAATCCAGGCACCAGGAGAAAAGCCCAAGTTCGCATTTCAAATAGTTCTGTTTGTAGTAGTCTATGATTGTTATTCATTCTTATTTTGTACTAGGACCTTAAAAGTTACTCATAATCTGAGATGGTGGAGCTTGATGTATCCTCACAGATGAAGGTTTTGTGCAAATTGTTTCCTGCTCCTTTCAGATTTACTCTGTGTTCTTCAAGACTCTGTGTAACAGCAACTGCATTTTAATGCAGTGACAGCTATGAAAAACATAAAACTATCAGTCATTGTCAAATACTCTATAAATGGAGACAGAGGAGGGGTTCAGTTCTCTGTGTAACAAGGACAGAGGAGAAAGGTCAGTGATACATCATGTGGTATAAGATTTCCCCTTAAGCAATCTTCTGCTAAGACTTGCTCACAATGTGGAAGCTTTTGTCTGGCCAGACTCCAAATTCTAAAGCCTCAACTTAAGGCTACAAATATTCACGTCTCTGCTCTGTATAGTATTAGAGAAAGGGAAGAATGCATTGCAAGTAGGATTTAGGGGGAAAATTAATTTTTGCCATTTATGAAGGCCAGGAACTAATATTAACAGTTGTTTAACTTATGAAAAATTAATTAGATGACTTATAAATTATGTATGTGGGAAAAAGAAAATCTGTCAATGGGTGGTTTGAGAATTCAGAAGAGCACTTAAGTTGATAACAAAAGGTATTTTGTGCAGCTGGTCACATTGGGGTGGGCTTTTGCTCTCTCTTTGTGCCTGAAGATGGTGAATACAGAATTGTTCTTATGTAATTCCATGGTACTGAGAGAACTGGTCTTTTCCATAAAGCATTTATCATTATGTGTTTGTCAGCTGTTTGGAAGCATAGAAGGCAATAGACAAAAATGTAATGGGAAATTCAGAGAACTGAAAAGTTGTTAGAAGAACTAGACTATCTGAATACTGAGCCCATGTTCCTTGCAACACTGCACAACCTCATAACGAGCCCTTGTCCCACATATCTTGATAAAAGAGTAAACACAGCAAAGCTGGAAGTCAAACCCACACATGTGATATAAAAAGTAAATGACAGATCTATGCCCAAAACAAGTTTGGATTTACCTGTATCTTAAGAAATCTTGTAGAGTATTAAAACATTTTCTTACTTACTCTGATTTTTATAGAAATATTTAATTTATAATACTTTTTTCTGGTTAATTTTACTTTCTCCATACCAAGTAATATAGGAGGTTCCAACAACATACCAAGTAATATGGAGGTTCCTCCATACCAAGTAATATAGGAGGTTCCACATTTCTAATATATTGTGCTCCAATAATTTCAAATTGGAGCACAATATATTAGAAATGTTCAATATTACTTTGAAAGGCATTTTATCAATTAATATGACTTTTTAAAAAGTTATATAAATCTATCTTTGGAACAATGTGTATTTTGAATAATTAAAAATAAATGTAGTTTAAATTTAAAATAATTCATTCCAGTTTAAATTCTATAATGAAAAGAAAAATAACAAACTATATATAATTCAGGAAAAAGCTGTTTTGAGTTAATGGGGTATTTATCTTTGTTTACACTCTTGGTATGTGAGGTTGGAATCTTTAGTATAAATTAAATAAGATTCTTCAATTGGTATACCATAGATGATTAAGCATTGTATAAAAAAATCAAATTCCTGGTACTCTCTGATTTTCTACCGTGTTTCCTTTTTACTCTTTTCCTTAATCTCCCTTGAGAAAAGATATATTGTTTTCTGCATTTAAAGAAGATAATTAACACTAAGCAGCAGTGTCTAAAATAAAATAGAAAGAAATGAGGAGTTTGTCCAGTAATTATAGAGACTTCTAAAAGGAAAGTATAAATATACCTGAAGGGTAGTCTGAAATCCAGATAATACTTTCCTCCACATATTTTAGTAATCAGGTAGTCATTTATAATCCCAGCTGGGTGTGTGACTTCTTTCATTTTAGGGAAGATTAATCAAGGACTTCACTATAGTATAGAAGGGATTATAGTATGCCACTGGTTTTCATGGTAATATTACTCTTGAGATCTTATACTGTGATTTTACAGAAGAAAAAATATGCATGCAAATATTAATTGCAGCTTTATTGTCAATTCTAAGGTCCTCTTTTAATTCACAGATACCCAACTATTAACTTAAAGCTGAGTGACTGAAATGTGTCCCATTATATTCTAGGCATTCTCAGTGTCAAATCTACAGAGACAAGTGCACCTGGAGACAAATGACCAGACTACCATAAAACAGAAGCTTAATTATGTTCACTTAGAGTTTCAAATTATTCCCAACAAATTACCTTGGGTAGGTGACACATCCATCAAGGCAAGACTCTAATTTCATATTCACAGTAATGTGCTCCTGTAAACTGCCGTAATAAGGTTTTAACTAAGTTTTCCTCTTGACCTTACTGAGCTGAAATATTGCAGGCTGTGTGTTTTTTGTAGTGTCTCCAATTAATTTCTGACCTTGGTAGTGCTTGGGCACAATGAGGCAAGTGAAGGGTGGAGATCAGATTTAATTTTGAATTTCCTGACTGCCGCTGGTTTGTATCTCAACTTGAACATTACTTAAACATGTTATTTTTGGTCAATGACTTTTTATGCAGCATGCTGGGCAAATGTAATTAAGCAGGCTAAGTTTTGTTCTCTGCTGTCCTCCAAGTTCTTGTATGGGAACTTGAAATCTCAACAGGAAACACCTGTATGGTAGTTGCATCCCAAGCCTTTCCAGAGAATTAGTATATAACATTGTTTCTGAGCCTCACAGGTTCTTCCCCAAATAGAAATGCCCAGCTGTATTTGAAGATTGTATTTTTAATTACTAGTGAAAATTCAGCCTCTTGGCTTAGAAGTGAACCTGTTTATGATGGTCTATTAGGCTTAGCTATATCAAGGATCAGTCACATCATTCATTTTTTTCATCATTCAATATTAGATTTTTTAAATATTTTTTGGTGACAAGGTCTCACTCTATTGCCTGGGCTACAGTGCAGTGACATCATCATAATTCACTGCAACCTCAAATTCCCTGGCTCAAGTGATCCTCAGACCTTATCCTCCCAAGTAGCTGGGACTATAGAACAGGCATGCACCACCATGCCTGGCTAATATTTCTATTTTTTTTTTTTTTTTTTTTAGAAACAGGGTCTCACTATGTTGCCCAGACTGTTCTCAAGCTCCTAGCCTCAAGCAGTCCTCCCACCTCAGCCTCCCAAAGTTCTAGGATTACAGGCATGAGCCATTGCCCCAGACCTACACTTAAAAAAAAATTCAACCAACCTTTGTGTAAGGATTGTGGAGGTACACAAAGAGAAATCAGACTTAGATGCTACCCTTATGACATATCAACAAGAAACACATTATTGTCTTGGATAAAACACAATCAATTCCTATTTAGAGGCAAGGAGAAGACATTTGGATAGGCTGTTGGTGTTGTGAAAAATAAGTTGAAATCATGCTGTTAAAACCTCATTTAATCTTCTCTTTTTAGTAAAGTAATAGATTACACATAATTTAAAAACTCAACAAAAAAATCTAGAAATGAAGAATAAATATAACAAAACTACACTTTGAATTTTATAGCTGAGCTCCTGGTAAAGTTGGAGAAATTCTTAGAGACAAAAAACTAGGTGAGTGATGAAATCAAAAATGATAACTCAAATTGAACATGAGGCAGTGTCCTGGTAAAATCTGAAGATTTGCCTCACTCAGAGATTTGAGTTTTAATAGCTTAGTGGCCTCAGGAAACAATGCCTTCAGCCCAAGCAAGATAAGAAGTTGGAAGTGAGATCACAGCATAAGGCTGGGAGTCTTAAAGAGTTGTATCCTAGTGAAAGGACCAGAAAAGTTCATTTGCTGCAATAGGGAAATGGTAAGTGTGAGGGTTAATTTTAAGTGTAAATTTGACTGGATTAAGGGATATCCAGACAGCTGGTAAAACATTATTTCTGGGTACATCTGTGAGGGAGTTCCTGGAAGAGACTAGCATTTGAATCAGTAGATCTAATAAGGGAAATCCACCCTCACCCAATGTGGGATGGGGATCATCCAAGGACCATCCATGTCCCCAATAGATTAAAAAGGCAGAGGAAAGGTAAGTTCTCCCTCTCTTTCTTTTGGAGCTAGGATACCCTTCTTCTCCTGCCCTTGAACATCAGAACTCCAGGTTCTACTACCTTTGGACTCTGAGATTTGGACCAATGGCCCTCCAGTTTCTTAGGCCTTCAGCCTCTAATTGGGCTACACCATCAGCTTCTCTAGGTTCTGAGACCTTTGGACTTGGACTGAGCCATGCTACTGGCTGCCCTTTTTCTCCAGCTGATAGACGGCCTAGAGTGGGACTTCTTATCATCCACAACATGTGAGCCAATTCCCCTAATAAATCCCCTCTCCTCTGTCTCTCTCAATATATATCCTGCTGGCTCCTGCACTAATACAACAGGGATATTTGTCATCTCGTCCTCAACTCAGGACAGGAAAGTAAGTTTCCCCCCAAGAGCTTGCAATCACAAATTTCCCTCATTCAGTTATAGAATTTGAATTTACTACAACAGAGATGTCTAGATAACATCTAGCTAAGAAATTAAAGCAGTGAGAGATCTATTTTGCCCCATGGAGCACAACAGAAGCAAACACAATTCTAGCTGATAGTGATATATGTTCAACCTACATCTCTCAGCTTCCCTACAAACAATATATTAAAAATTACCGCTTGTATCCAAATATACAAAGAACTGTTAAAACTCAACAATAAAACAACAAACAAGATTTCTTTAAAATAAGCAAAAAATATAAACAGACACTTCATCAAAGAAGATATACAGATGGCAAAGAAACTATGAAGATATGCTCGACAGCATATTATTAGGGAATTGCAAAGTAAAACAACAATTAAATACCTCTATATGCCTATTAGAAAGGTGAAAATATGAACACTGATAACGTCCAATGGTGATGAAAATGTGGAGCAACAGGGACGCTCATTCATTGTTGGTGGGAATGCGAAATGGTATAGCCACTTTAGAAGACCACTTAGACTTAGTAGTTTCTTACAAAGCTATATATAGTCTTATCATAAGATCTGGGAATCACACTTCAACTTACCCAAATAAGTTGAAAATTTATATTGATACAAAAATTTGCACACAAATGTTTATAGCAGCTTTATTTTATACTTGCCAAAACTTGGAAGAAAGAAAGCTATTCTTCAATAGGAGAATGGATAAACAAACTGATATATCCATATAATGGTGTATTATCCAGTTTTAAAAAGAAATGAGCTATTAAGCCATGAAAGGACATAGAAGAAACCAAAATATACATTATTAAATGTAAGAAGCCAACGTGAAGCTACATGGTCCCAACTACATGACATTCTGGAAAAGTAAAAGTATAGAAACAATAAAAAAATTATTAGGTCAGAAATTTGAGGCAGGAAGAGAGAAATGAATAGGTGAATCACAGAGGATGTTTAAGGCAGTGGAACTGCTCTGGATGATACTGTAATGATGGATTCATGACATTATACATTTATCAAAACCCATATAACTGCACAACACAAAGAGTAAACCCTAATGTAAAGCATGCACTTTAGTTAATAATAGTGTATCAACATGAGTTTGCCAAGTGTAACAAATATAACACATTAATGTAAAATGTTAATAACAGGTTAGACTTTGGAAGTGGAAGGAGAGAGAGCATATGGGAATTTTCTATACTTTTCTGCTCAGTTTTTCTGTAAGTCTAAAATTTCTCTAAAATAAGTTACAAAACACAAAGAAAGAAGTTACCATATAGGAAAGTCACCCGGAACAGCTAAAAGGAAATTAGCATATTGACATCAAATAACTGATATATTGGATATAGAATACAAAATTTGAAGAGCAAATTTTAAAAAGAGCAAAAAATAAAAAAAAAATGACAAAAGGAAAGAAATAGAAATATTTGAAATTAGCCAAACTGATACTGTATTCTAGAAAAATATTATAATTGAAATTAAAAACTTATAGGAACATTAGATTTCCACTTTCACCAAGATGGAGTAGCAAGGACTATATTTACCCATCCATTTGAAACAATGAAAAAATGAATGAAATATATGAAATAATGGTTTACCAGACACTAGAAATATGATATCGAGGGATGGTAATATCTGTGAGATGAGAAATAAATAAGGTAAATCCTATGATTTCCTGAGATCACTGTTTTGAGAGAGTTTCCAGGCCATGGTGTGGGGAGGCAGAACACAGCAGACTTGAGCTGAGGCAGATGTAGCTGACAGTGCTGGTAAACACAGGTGTCTAGAGATTGCAGAATAGAGTACCTCAGAGTAGAGAGCTGCCCAGTGAGAGAATTCTGGAGATCTGCAGAAAGGATTTTCTTGAGTATTCAGCAGAGTTCTGGTTACCTTATACATGTGACTAAACTATTGCAGGCTGGAGTTCTTGAACCACCAAGAAAGATTAGAAGTAATAGTGCTTGATACTCAGAGAGTATCAAGATATTTGGACAAGATATTTGAAGGGACACTTCACCAAAGAAGATACACGGATGTCTGATAAGCACATGTAAAGATGCTCAACATTAGTCATTAGATAAATGCAACTTAAAAGCACAAAGACATACCAATACACACCCACTGTAACAAAATGCCTAAATTTTGAAAAGACTAACTGTACTAAGTATTTTTGAGGATATAGAGGAACTGGAATACAACCATGTTGGAAAACATCTTGGCAAGCTCTTAAAATGATAAACATATACATATCATATTATCCAAACTTTTTACTTCTAGGTATTTACCCAAGAGAAAGGAAAGCGTATGTCCATACAAAGACTCATAGATAAATGTGCATAACAGTTTTGCTTGCAATAGTTAAAAACAGGAAACAATCCAGTATCCCTCAACCAGTGAAGGGAAGAACAAACTATGTTTCAATGGAACACTACTCAGCAGTAAAAAAGTATAAACTATTGATACATGGTACAGCATGGGTGAATTTGAAAATAATTATGCCAAGTAGGGGAAGCCAGACACAAAAGAGTATATACTATATGATTCTGTTAATACAAAAATTTGGTTAATGCAAGGGTCAATGTAAGCCATTATAGGTTTCATAAAACAACAAGAACAATAATTATAAAGTGTTTATATTGTGAAGTAAGAAAGAAGGCAATTAAAATACTCGAAATAAAAAACATACAAGAAATGAATATAAATTAAGACCAGCATGGTTGAGTATTTTTCTCCATTTACATTCAGGGCATAGTTATAAATAATGAAGTACATGAAAAACTGGATGGAACTAATTTTGGAGTTTTACCAGGGAAGTATGTCTAAGAGCAAAAACTGCAAGTGAGTGTGGGTGTATAGTAGGAAGTTATAATCAGAGATCAAGGAATGTAAGCCGAAAGCAGGAAAGGGAAGATTTCAGGGGAATTGGGGTCAATGACAAATTGGAAAATCTCAATGTAGTCAAAGAATTAGCAGAAGTGACTTACTAGAGATAGTAAGCTGAAAAGATAGGAAGGATTACTGGTCACAGAGTAGGATGATTGCACTGGTGATAATGAAAAGGGTGCAATTATTGGGAAAAATATCAAGATTTAGGATGTTAGCATGAGTGTGGGTAGGTAATATGTAGGGGGGAGGGATAAGATCATTCAAACAGAGAAGTCAAAGAACTGAGAAGCTAGGATGTTGGAAGGACAGTTCACATAGACACTGAAATCACTAAGAACAATGATAATCATATTGGACAGGATGACGGTGACCTGCTAAAAGAAACTTTTAACAAATAACAGGAAGGGCCCAGGGATTTGCAGATAGGTGTAATCAACGTGCAACGACAAGGAAGGGCAAGCATTTGGAAAAGGCAATGATCAGTTAAGAAGAATTCCTTATCACCAGTTCCAAAAACAAGAGGATCACAGGTGGGAAAAATGCTCCAGTTGAGAGGACTGTCAAGAGAGAGAATTTTAGGGGAGAGCAGGGTGTCCTCAGAGCAGGAAAGTGAAGGGAAGGTTCAGGATAGAGGCTGAACACCTAGAGAATTTTATTGGTGACAGATGTGAGTTCCAAGAAATGCTGACCAAATTGTTTAGGAAGAAATCTTGTTTATCTGAGGACTATGAATAGATTTTTGTTCTGTAAACTGTGTACTAAAGCAGCCATTTGTATGTCGGTGGTGGTTTGTTTGGCTGTCCATTCAGTAAAGACATTTTCTTTATGGTCAATATCATCATTTACAAACACTAAATATCTCTTTTTTTTCCCTCCCAGTATAATGTCTATATGTACATATTATATGTATAGCTAATATCTTTGACCTGGCTACAGTTAACTCAATTTGAGACCTATATATAAATCACTGCACAGAGAACAGAAGAGTCAACTTAGGAACAACATAATTGGTATATCTCAGATAGGGAACAGACAGTAACAAAAACTTGTTGAAGAGCACTAGTTGCACAGTTTCCTGCTTGCCTGGTTAAATGACAAGGATCTCCATACAGTTCTGATATTTCTCAGTACGCGGAATAAGGTATGTTCATTATATCATTGACTGGAAGGTACAATTCCTGTTTGAGTGAATCCCTGTTCCCTATTGCCTCATTTTACACAATGCAATGTGGATTGCAGTGCAGAGGAAATCTGAGGGGTGGGGTTGGGATTGAGAGCCACTCTGTCAGGACACTGCTCCCTCCACTTTTCCTGAGATTTAAGGAAGGCAAAGAATGCTGCTAGTGCCGGGAGTTAGCATCCACATCAGTAGCCCACCACTCCAACAGGTGGCCTGAGGAAGGGAAAGTTAATTGCTCTGTAACTGCAGCCTTGGCTGGGTAAACTCACGTTCGGGAGGCCATGGAGGCAGAGAGGTTCCGTATTGTCTTTCCACGCAACTTCATTCAGAGCCGGATGATTTTCTGTCTACAATCTTGTCCCGTGCATGTTCAATAAATTCTTAAAGTTTCTGCATTACATAACTTAAACTTAAATAGAGCTTATTCCACTATTGAATTCTATATGATTCAGCCTTTGTACAGGTAAAGAAATTCCAGTCATCACATGCTCCAAATTTTAATGTGACTAGGTCAAGCCAGCAAAAGGAAAAATTTAAAGAATTGTTATTTCAAATATTCATCCTTTTATGAAACTTTAAAATTTACCAAGAAAACAGTTAAAATTGAATTCATTTTCTTCACGTTCAGGGTACACACTTTTTTTGAAGATTGCTCCTGAATTTTACTATTTTGCAGAAAGAAAAAGAAATCAAACTCAGATGTTAAAGTTTTGTTCTCATTTTTACACTTTCCTAATATCCTTGGAGACTACAGATTGATGCTTTTTACAGAACAGTATATCAAGCTTGTTTTTTAAAGTCTAAATAGCTAAAGCTAATAGTAAAAAAGGGGTGGGTATACCATTTCATTGTGTACATTATTCTGTCATTCAACTGATTTATGCTTTATTTTTATGATTCTTCAAAACTGTTGCAATGTTTAAGAATTTTTTACCAACTTTTGCTTGAGCAATAGTCAATGTTTTAAACATGCCTGTTATCGTGTGAATTATTTCTCAAGATTCTTAGAATACATATGTGTGTTGTTATTGTTTTATATTGGTGCTATTTCTATTACCAAAGATAGCACAGTGGTCAGTGAAACGCAAGACATCTTTAAAATTGTTCTGAGGTCTAATAGCTGTTCATAAGAGAACCTTCTTGTTAGGAAAACAAAAAACCTCACTCATGTTTGAAGCCTAAATTCACTCAAGAAACAATAATCAGGGGTTATAGTATATACCAGCACTCTACTAGGCAATGAGAATGTGGAGATGAGAAACAGAGTCCTTCAGGGAGAGAAGGAGAGATCCCAATAATTTAGGGGAAGCTCTTCAATGAGAAGGGGTATCGGAGCTAAATTTTTAATGCTATTTTTGCCACATAGAAAACAGCAGAGTAGGGAAAGGGCATCCAAATGAAATAAATGGTATGTTCAAAGGTAGTATGGTGTGATGGGGTACAAGTATTGTATATCCGTATGTCTAAAATGTGTGGTTAATTGGGAGAACAATGGGAGATGAGGCTCAAAAAGAAAATACCAATCAATCAAGAGGGGCCCGCAAGCTGTGAGATTTGTTCTCCATCTCTTGGTGATGGGGAGCCATTCAAGCATCTTTTTTAAGCAAGAGAGAGGCAGGACCAAATTCATATTTTAGAAGATTGTTTTGGCAATAGCCATCGTCATTGTCATCAAGGTATAAATTGAGTGTTTGCTTTATATACATTACCATAATTAATTAAATCACACTGTGATCTAATTAAGCAAAATTACACTGTAAATGAAATACTATTATCCACATTTAACAAATAAGGGAGTTAAGGAATGTGATATTTCACTTGTCCATTAAGTGGCAAAGCAGGGAGATTCAAACCAGGGTAGTCTGAACTAAGCTCCCTCTCTTCACTGCCTCTGAGTAAATTCTAGTGCAATGTCGGGGGTTAGGGGGTGAGCAAAGAGACCATTGAAATAGAATAGGTAAGAAAGTGGCTGATGAGGAATGAATAAATTCAAGAATTATTTGAGGGTCCAAATACCTGGTTTTGAATTGGTTCCAACAGCATTTGAACTGTCTGGGAAATAGGTTGAGAAATACTTTATATTTTTAATTTAAAAGTATAATTATTATATTATTATATAATTTGCATGTGAGTCTTCTTGCTCATTTTCTGGGGCCACATTGTGAGTAATTCACCTTATTTGTTGTCTGGTTAGCTTGAGCCTAATTGTACGATCAATGCAGATCACTACAGCCAGCTGCATTATCCAAATTTATGTAAGCTTGTCTAACATTAGCTAATATACATACACACTAGATTGCTAAAATTTTCTTTCCGTAAATATGATGTTCGTGTGTTTTTTGTCTGCTTTGTCATTTTTCTCATATCTCTATGTGCTCCTTTTGGGGAGAAATGTGTGGTGGATTTAACAGGCTGTTTACCCTAAATCTAAAATTTTATTCAACACTGGCTTGTGATCATTAGAAAAAATGCACTAGCTTGTTGTTAAGAAAGTTACATTTACATCGTAGAAGGACTTTTTCTAGTTTTTATGGTCAATAGATATAATTGTAAATTTACATCTGAAACATTGAAAGTGTATCCAAGAATGTTCAAATATCTAATGATCTGATTTCCTTCTGATAACTCACTATGGCGTGCCCTAAAAAACTGTGTCTGGCTGTTCAATAGATTCCCATCTAAATGAGTGAAACAGGTGACATACTTACAATGGTCTCTCAGGCCTTCCATGACTAACCCAGCCATTACAAGCCACCTGCTACCCATTATCTATTCTAACTCATTTCTACTCCACTTCCTGACTCATGCTTCCTGGCCACATTGACTGCTTTTCTTTTCCAAACACGCCAGACACGCAGGGACTTTGTAGTTGCCATCCTCATGATCTGGGATGCTCTTCCTTCAGATATATCTACATGGCTCCCTCACCTCCTTCAAGCCTTTGCTTGAAATATGCCCTGATGACAAAGGCCTCCTAAACCACTCTCTATGTTCTATTTCTCTCAAAACTCTTTCCCTCTCACCCTGTTTCATTTTCCTTAATTGCATTATCCCCATCATATATACTATACATGTATTTGTATATTTGTCTGTCTCATAGTACTAAGATGTAATCTCCAGTAAATCAATACCTAGAATATAATATTTACTGACTTTGAACAGAAAAACATCTATTAATAAATGGACGTCAAGAAATCTTTTCCTTCCTAAATGCACTGCTCCTCTAATTTTGTTTAAAGTGGTTTAATATTCTTTTTCAATTGCTGTATCTTGGTAACATGGAAAGAATATTTAACATGATGAATAATCTATAAAGGAATAATTGCAAATATTCTAGGTTAAGTCAGTAAGGCATGGACTTAGTTTTCTTTAGTTTTTACTATTCCGTTCAACTCTTTGAAAGCAAAATGATGTCTTTTTAAAAAATAAAACCAGATTAAATCCACAATATCTAAATAAAACAGAAAAATATTCTAGGCTGTCATCAAAAACCTTCTCATATTGTTAGTACATATTTTGTGCAATATAGTTTATTAAGCATTGAGTATTTTTTTGTGAAAGGTAATGAAAGAATCCACAGAACCAAATTACCAAATTGGTGGAGTAGGAATGAGAGAAGGGGTTAATTAAGGTTTCATCTATCAGTATATGGGCAGGTGGCCATTTCCTTAACTGAGACTTAAATCCAGATTGAAAATTCAAGAAATGATTGCTGGAAAGGAGAGCAGAGATGGAAAAAATACCTTGGTTTTGAGATACCGTTGCACATCCAATTGTAGTAGTCCAATACGAAGCAATTGGAATTATAGATGTGAATCTTAGAAGTTTGTTCTGGAAATAAACGTTTTAGAACTATCAGAATATATACAGCCATTGAAATTATGTGCATAAGAGACATTGCTTGGGGTGTATATGTCAAGACAAGAAGGTGGAAAACATTTCATAAATGTTTAGTGCACTCACTGAATTTTTTTCTCCCTTATTGCATTTTTTTTTCTTTACTGTACCTGCATTTATGTTTCTCTGTTCTTTGTTATACACTTTCATTAATTCCTTTTTCTCAATCAGTGATGCCAGATGTGGCTATTTTATTAACATATTCAAACAACCAACTTTTACTTTTTATTAACATTTTAATTACTTTTTCTGCTTTCTATTTCTTTGATGTCTGTTCTTACTTTATATCTTCATTTCTTCTACTTCCTTTGGGTTTAATCCATTGTTCTTTTCCTAGCTTCTTGAGTTAAATGCTATGGTAAATTTTAAGTCCCATTTTCTTTAATGTGTGTATTATAAACTCTATGTTCTTTGATTCAGTTCTTCATTTTGTTAAATTCTCTTTGGCTATCAAGAATGGTTAAAGCCAAAGACTGAGCCTCTAATTAGCAGTTGTCCGTGAAAAGCTTTGACAGAATAAAAGATTGTTGAGTATAGTGCAGTGTGTGTTAGTTAGCTATTGCTACCACAATGCTGCATAACCAGCTACTCCCAAATCTAAGGGATTTAAGGCAACCATCACTTATTCTCATATATTTGTGGGTTCACTGATCTATGGGGTCAGCTGTATGGCTCTGTTGATCTCAGCTGGGATTGGTCTTGTGTTTAGGGTTCAGCTGAAGTTTAGCTGATGTAGGTTGTTTTGGTTGAGATGGTTGAGTTGTTGAGCTCTGCTCAACCCAGCATGTTTTTATCCTGGCAATGTCAAAGGTGAATGAGAGCTAGCTTAAGAATGCAAGCACTTTTCAAGTCTTTGGTCATGTGACACCCAATAACACTTCATTGTAAGTCACATGATTGAACTCAAAGTCTGGCACTGGGAAAACATAATCCTCTTTAGTCAGACTGCAAAATCTTTGGTCACAGAGTATGAGTAACAGGGAGAGATAGAGAACCAGAGCTTTTACTGCAATCAATCAAAAACACCACACAATCATATATAGTTTGACTGAGAAAAATAAAAGATTGATGATACCAAGAAAATAAATCTAACTTATGCTCAAATGAAGGACATTTTGTATCAAACTTTAAAATACTTTGATTGCTATAACCGCATTTTAAAATATTTCCTTCATCATAAGTGTCCTTACTCTTTTCCTTTTTCAGAAGTCCCTTTGAAACACAAAACAACTTACTTACTTACACTGTCTTACTTCTTGTGAAATTAACTGTTCATCTCAGTCATGCATGTGAGTTGTTGGTGAAGAAAACACCATTAAATCAGTATCTATAATTGGATGCGTTCCACTATTAGAAAGAAGGATCTTAGATTCTGTCTCCGATATTACTATTGATAAAGAAACTTGTGTTTCTTGGTATTTGTGAGGTATATTGTTTTTCTTCTATTTCTTCCAACTTTTTGAGTCACTTAATTTTAGACCTATTCATCAGAAGCCTATCAGTCCCATCTGATAATCTGCCTTTCAATCAGAAAGTTTAATTCACCAATTTTTATTGTGCTTACTCATTTCGTTGGAATTCTAGCTATCTCCTATTTCTCTATTTTCTCTTTCCCTTCCTTTTTTTTTTTTTTTTTTGTCTGTTTGCTTTACCTGTTCTTCCTCTCTTCTTTCTTGCTTTCTGTAGGACTGGTAATACTGTTCTCCTTTATTCCTGCTACTAGTTCGGAAGCCGTGCAATGTATTTCTGTTTTATTTTCATATGCATACTTGACTATAACTTTCTCCAACTTGAAAGTTATTCTACACCTCCTGCTGTTTCTTGAACAAGACAAGCTACTACATTGAACCTCCCTCCTGTTCCCCATCCTCATCTCTGTTTGATTGGTGTGCCCTTGGATATAATCTGTCTGTATTACTTTATGAGATTTTTCTCTTTATCCTTGATAACCTGCATTTTCACCAGGGAGTATTTAAACATGGCTTTATTTTTATTTAACCTGCTTAGCATTTGGTGTACATGGTCTGAATTCATATCTTTCTTCAAATCTAAAAATTCTTAGCTATCCACTCTCTACTGTTTTTCTGCCATTCCCTCTATTTACTTTTTCTGAAATGCCAATTAGCACAGGCTGAATCTTCTCAAGCTACTTTCCGTCTTTATTAACTACTCTTTTGCATTTTTAATCTGTCTCTCTCTACAATGTCATAGTAGAATAGCTCAGTATTTTCCTATGTTCACAAATTGTCTCTATTTCTGGGACCTGTCAAGAGATTTTCTTTTATTGTTTTTTATTTCAATTACTGTATTATTTGTCATATTTTCACTTCACTATTTTTCGTTTTTCCTGTTTTTGTTATTTTATATTCTCTTCTTTTTTCCCAGTGGTCTTGTGCTTCATATATCTCTTTGAGGATCCTTAACATGTATATTTCAAATTGATTTTCATATTGTTCAATTATATTTTCATTTTATCTAGATTGAATTCATCTCACAGTTGTCGTTCCTAAGTTGGTTTGCCTCATGAATTTTGGAATATTGTTTCCCAATTCATCTCGACTGGAAGTCTGTCTTGTTCTGTACTGTGGCTAAGGGCCTCTATCCTACACTGATATTGTAAATTATGCAAATCTAGACACCAAGCTATTGGATGGTGTAGTCTCTGCCCTCATTTTTGGCCTTATCTACTTTCTATTGTCCCCCCATTGATGCAGTTTTACAAAAGTGCTAATGGTCGATTCACATAAATGGTGAGTGCCGCTGTTCTGAGCTTCCACTCATGGCAGGGAGAGTCCCACTGTAGCATCTCATCCTAAGCTGTGAGTTCCAACTTAGTCCAATCTCCAACGGGGCATGTTTGGTTCTTATCACTCACTGGAGCCCAAATTGCCAGCAGATTCTCCTTGCTTCTATTTCTGGATCCAGCAAGCTCCATCTACCTTTTTGTGTTTCTTTTCTATTTCTGATCAAAACCATGTATATCTTGTCTTTGAGAGTGGTTTTAGCTTCCTGATTTCTTCTATTTTGCTGTAAATAAAATTCCTATGGGAGATGGATGTGAATTTTTAACACATGAACTGGGCACTGTTCATTTTTAATAAAGTGGAAATGGCAGATACAGTTCATTAAACTAATTTGTATTTTGGATATCACATTGCTAGTTGTTATTCCTATGTTTCTCTTACTTAGGCAAGTGGTCCAGAGGCCCTTGGCTAGGGAATGAAATAGTTTGGTGAAATTCCTTTATATAATAAAAAGAGGACAGCTGAGTGACTTTCTGAAATACATAGTTTGTTATATACACCCTGTTTAATCCTAGTACTTGCTAACTGAGTTTAATGACATTTTATTTAATTTTATTTACTAGAAACCTGGACATGATATATCATTGTCTTCCAAAGATCAGATGTTCTCAATATAATATTCAGGGAACAGGGCCAAAATATGCTTTGAATATACTTTGAAACTTTTTTATAAAAGATTAATGACCTTTCATTCAAAGAGTACTTTTTTTCTTCCTTCAAATGTTCACGTGACTGATAGCTTATCAATGTGTATTGTATGTTACAAATAGACTTGTCAGAAAAGGAATTATAGATGTCCATGAACCAGAGATAACTTATCCTTGGGACGCATTTCCCATGCCCCACCCCTGGATAATGTACAGAGTGTTCTTTCCTTAGGAAGAAAATGTTCATTATTGTCAGAAAATGATTATTAGTCTAAGAATTATTGAGATTTCACATATTATAAGGTTTACTATGCTTTTTTTTTTTTTGCTGAGAGGAAGGCAACTATAGTAACCATAACGTGAGAGTTTATCATTATGTTCATAATGTGAGAATAACATGTTTGAGGACATGTTTGTAAAGGAAATAAAGGATCATGAATTAGTTGGCTCTTCGAAGGGGCTTGAATGGTAAAATGTTTGATAAATTCTTATTGCACTAGGCAGAAGCAAGTACCTTCCACCTAGAGAAACTTCATATATACTATTTAAAACACCTTCTGTTTTTGTGAAGTTGACAGTTAACATTTTAACATAAGATGTGAACCAAGTTTCCTTTAAACAAAAATTCAAGTTGTTAAACAGGTGTCATTATTGTATCAAATTTTTACCAACAAAACCATGGGAATAAGTAAGTCAGGGGGATAAAATAAGAGAGATCAAATTTCCCACAAGCCACAGGCTATGAGGCTCACCAGCAGTGACAACTGAGCAGCACTGGGGGTGACCTAGTCTTAAGTGGCTGTAATCAACTGATGATATTGTCCTGGAAAGCACGAGGTCCACTTTATGAATATTCATATGCACCAACCACAGCCAAAAATACAGAAAAAAAAATAGCTGATAGACTTTTCAGGGGGAGGGTTGGTGGGATTATATTGTTTAAATTGAAATGAGATGAAAATCAAAGTCTTCTCCTGCCTAAATGGGAAAGGTTTTAAAATACATTTGGTAAAAAAAAAAAAATGTATTGGACATGAAATGACTCTTAGATAACAAATGAAATAGTTTTTTAATTCATATAGATTTTTTAAAAAATAACATCAGTATTCATGACAACTTTCATGAAATTTTTGTTTGTCCAATGTGAATGACTACTTGAAAGGTGCCTACAAAAAGCATCCATGAAAAGCTCATAGATGTCTTCTATTCATAAGTAATTTTGACAATAAATATGAAACCACAATTAAAATTCATACTCTGTTCATTAGAAAGTTTGCGGACTTATTTTAATAACCAAGGATGCTAGTTATGTCGAAGTACAGTATTAAAAATTTTAAATAATTGTCATGCACCATATATATTTTTTAAGCACTATATATAATTTACCATGTTTAATTAATTACCCCTCTCTCCTTTTTAAGGGCCTGCTACGACCAAGGCACTGTAGACAAGGGAGTACAGCATCATGGTCAAAAGCACAGGCTCTGTAGCCAGTTCACTGTTTGTGTGACCTTCAGCAAGGTACTTAACATCTCTGTGCTTTGGTTTCTTCATGTGTAAAATGAAGATGACACTGCCTATTTTGAAGAGTTGTTGTCAATATTCAAAGTTTTAATAGACTTAAAATAGATTTAAAGATAGATTTAAGGTGACTGGCACATAGAAGCTTATATAAATAAAAGCTACAAAGATACAGTAATTGCATTTTACCTTTATATATGGCTTTTTTGGTTTTATGAATATTTTCATATATATTATTAATTACAATATTCCTGTAAAATATCCATTGTTGGTGTTATTTTTTAAATATGGGAACTGAGCAAAAGAGGTTGCTCAAGGCCACTTAGCCAATAAGAGCCAAATTTGGAAGGAGAGCCCAGTTCCCATGGCTGCTGCTCCAAGATGCACCCCATTGTGTTGAACTGTCTCCCGAGAACTGAATTATAATGAAGGCTGTGGGTAAGTCACACATAACACATCCACAGGTAATGAGACAGAACTTTGGATACAATGCAAGGAAGATAAGCTCACTAAGAATGTACTTCAGTGAAGGGATGCTGCTGTTTCAACCTAGCCAAAGGTGAACAGAACACAAGGAGGAGGCAATCAATCAGGAGTCCACCAGCTTGTCTCATTTTATGTCTATCATGTGGAATACAGTGTCAGCTGGTGGCTAAGAAAGAGACCCCCCCCCTGAGCCCGTGCTAAGGGGATCCTGGAAGTCTTCCCCAGAGTAGACAGGCCATTGTTGTCTGGCAAGTGGAGCCAGATCCTGACACCCACTTAGGGAAGCAAGGGAGTGACTGTCAATAGTTTAACCATCTATCTGTAACCCTTTATCTTGTTTTGGTTCTCAGAAATAAATCAAGGACACCACACACAGAATGTAAATTGGCCTTTGTGGTCTTGCCCTCTGGGATAATTAGCAGATGCTTGATCACAATGCAGGCCAGGATGCAGGCCGGGGAGATCTGTTCACATAATGAAACGTGCTATTTCCATATACTCTGGAAACTTGGCTTCTTCGGGTTCCTGCGTTCCTCTTGTTGGGGTGACTTGGAAAGGGGGTGCTTTACCATCACCAATCCCGACTATAAAAGCCTTATACTTGGGAGTCCCCCAAATATAGTAGAGCTAAATGAGCATTTTATTATACACATATCAACAAATGAAACAAGTGTAATAAGTGTTGTAAGTGATCCTAAATGATATCTAAGAATCCCAAAAGAGTCTTTGTTTTGATACACAGTAACGAAACACAGATAGCATGAATGAAAAAAATGTAACTTTATTATTTAATAAATATGGCATCTCTTGAAAGAACAAATGTTTCAAAATATGAAATTTAGAGAGGAGAGAGAGAGAGAGAAAGAGAGAGAGAGAAAGAGAGGATATTAGAAATCTTTCCTAGTAGATAGACAAAGGAAATTCAGAGAGGTAATTTTCAGATGGAAGAGATAAAGACATAAAGGATCAGGGAACTGAAGGAGGAAACAGTAGAATACGCTCTGCTGGCATTGCCATAAAGATTTATCAAGGTCTAGATAGCAATGTTTTCAGTGTAAGAAATTGGAAGAGAGAAATGTTAAATTTGGCCTTGCTACCCAAGGCTTCTTTTGCTTCAGATGCCAAAATACACTTCATTAAAAAATATGCGAGATCTTTCTAGCTGGTATTCTATAGGATTTCCTTGCATAGAAACATACAGAAGTAACATGTAGGTCTGTCTATAACCTGGCAACATGCAAATTAGGGGAAAGTTTATAAGCAAATTTAGCTATATAGAAAGTAGTAAAAATTAAAGTGTAATATATTGAACCTAAGAATATAAGACCAGTAACTTAAAAATATTTTATTACAGCCACATGGTACCACTGAAATATTGAAACTTGGTATAGAAGGAACTTACCTCAACACTACAAAAGCCATATATGACAGACCCACATCTTGTATCATACTGAATGGGGAAAAACTGAAAGCCTTTCATCTAAGATCTGGAACAAGACAAGGACACCTTCTTTCAACACAATTATTCAACATAGTACTGGAAGTTCTAGCTAGAACAATCAGACAAGGGAAGGAAATAAAAGACATTCAAACTGGATAGGAAGAAGTCACATTATCCTTGTTTGCATATGATATGATCTTATATAGAGAGAAACCTAAAGACTCCACATAAAAGCTATTAGAACTGATAAATAAATTCAGTAAAGTTACGGGCTACAAAATCAACATACAAAAATCAGTAGCATTTCTATGTGCCAACAGTAAACAATCTGAAAAAGAAACAAAGTAAGTAATTCCATTTATAATAGCTACAAATAAAACAAAAAATGCCCAGAAATAAACTTAACTGATGAAGTGAAAGATCTCTGTAATGAAAACTACAAAACACTACTGAAAGAAATTGAAGGGGACACACACACACACACAAAAATAGAAAGATATTTCATGCTTATCGATTGGAAGAGTCAATAGTATAAAAATGTCCACAGATTCAATGTAATCTTCTTCAAGATATCAATGACATTCTTCACAGAAATAGAAAAAATAATCCTAAAATTAATATGGAACCACAAAAGACCCAGAATAGACAAAGCCATCCTGAGCAGAGCAAAACAAAACTGGAGGAATCACATTACCTGACTTCAAATTATACTACAGAGCTGCAGTAACCAAATCAGCATGGTGCTGGCATAAAAACAGACACATAGACCAATGGAACAGAACAGAAAACCCAGAAATAAGTCCACACATCTATAGTGAACTTATCTTTGGTAAAGGTGCCAGGAACATAGAGTGGGGAAGGGACAGTCTCTTCAATAAATGGTGCTGGGGAAACTGGATATCCATATATAGAAGAATGAAACTAAACTAGACCCTCATCTCTCAACATATACAAAAATCAAATTAAAATGGATTAAAGACTTAATTCTAAGACCTGAAACTATGAAACTACTATAAGAAATGATGTTTAAAACTAACAAAACAAGAAACACCACAGACGCATGTACTGTGGAAATGTGGAGGCAACTATTGAAATCGGAGCATTTGCTTCTGTGGAGCTGGCTTAGTTACATACGCTTCTCAGTAGTAGGAAAATTTTTCAAAAAATCAAGTGAAGTATTACATGGAATTATAAAATATAGAAACAAGATATTTTAAAAGAGATGTTCAAAAGCATATCCTTAAAGTCTTTTAAAATTGAAATGCAGTAAGATCCAATGGTCCCTGCCTAGGCAGGACCTGGAGACTAAGACAGACCCCACGAGGACCTGAAGTGACATCTTTCAAGCCTGGAGACCTTCCCAGAGCTAGTCCTAAATGGTGAGTGAAATAATGAGTTTGAAAGGGATTAGGGCACGCTCTGATGCTTTAAACTCCAACAAGATTCTCTGTTAGTCGTTTGTTTTTTTTTCCTCTCCAGTTTTTGATAGTTCAGATGTCTCTAGAGTGATATCAATCATTTTTGATTTATTATTTTTCACAAGAATCAGCTTAAGAAATGCAATGTAATGAAAAGTCCATACAGTGTTAATCTTTTTACCCTGTCAACAAGATCCAGGTTTGCCTTCTTCATTCTACTTAAAAAAAGAAATTTTCCCGATTCCTCTGCTGTGATTTACATGTTAGTATGAAGCCTTTGTCGTCTTCAAATTCTTTTAAAAAGTACAACCTCTTAATCATAATTTCTAAATTTTACAAGTTTTGTTTGTAGCAGGAACTATAATTGCATTTTGAGAATTTGAAAATAGTATACCAAAAAAAAATGCTTTTGTAACTGTATTTCAATTTTACAAGTAATTTAGGATAAAAGACATCAAGGATGTTGGTAATGTTGCATCAGGGTGGATTCCATTTGTCATGATTGTGTAAACACCCATAATCCATCACTTAATTTCTCCAGCCTTTTTGGGCAGACATTCAGAGAATGAGGATGAACATGCCACTGAATGCAAAAATTTGGGACTTTCTTTCCCTTTAGCTGAGAGAAAGAAAAGCAAACTGAATAGGTATAGAAATAATTTGAGTCCCAGACATCTGTTAGGTTGGCAGTTTGAGCTGACAGTGAGGCAATGCCATTGACTGGTGCATTTTCTGAGTGTAGGTGGCATATCTTAGGCATTGTGGTGGCTCTGTTGGGGCTCAGAACAAGATACCCCAAAGTTAGACATTTTGGCATGCTGAATACTTTGAAATGAAAGAAACTGGAAGATCTCCAGAAGCAAGAATTTCTTTCTGACCTTCTCCTGCCCTCCTTTCTTCTTCCCCCATTTCTCTCCCAAAAGCAGGTCATAGGAATTAGAACTCCTCTCCCCAAAAGCAAGCCATAAATCCCAGAAATGTCCCTTTTTGGCTTTTTCTTTCTCCCCTGAAGATCCTCATGTGACAAATGTCATGCCCTGTGCCTGAGAGAAGAAATGTTACACAGAGAAGCCAAGAAGAGCCTGAACAAACAGGCCTTGCTGAGTTCCCCCTAAGTTTATTGCCGGGAGTTCATACCCTTTCTGCCCAACCTCGTTTCTACACAGCAGTCCATTTTTCATCTAACCCAAGCATAAGAGTACATTCCTGGGTCACTTGGCCTTCATTTCCAAAGGCTCCTGTGTCATATAAAACTTTGTTAAATAAATTTGTTTTGCTTTTCTCTTGCTAATCTGTCTTTTGTTATAGGCGAGTCAGCTTGTAATGGGTGGCGAAAAGGCATTACCTTTTCACCGTTCACCTTTGCAGCCCCTAGGCCTAGCACTATGTCTGCCATATGTTGAATTAATGATGCTGGATGGTTGACTGAATGTTATCTCAATGATTGCCACTGATTTGACTATTTAACTAGACACCTTTTTCTTCCTAAATATTCGCCACCTGCCATGCTGAAAGTCACAGAGTATCATCTTTGCAGAGGAACGGCTTTCAGTCCAGGCTAAATAAGTAACAAGAACTGACTGCACACACCTCCATTCAAGTGAGAATGAACTTCGCCAGGGCTATTTTGTCTGAGCCACACAAAAGTTAGGAGCCAGAGAAGAGGTTCCCACGTAGAAGAAAAAAATCAATGACGAGTTGAAAAAACATTCTGTTGACACTCAAAAATTGTAATCAAAAGCTGGGCATTACCTGCAAAACTGTAAACTTTTTAAACAAATAGAAGGACATGGAGGTAAAGTGATGTTTCTAATTAGCTTTACTTATCTAAAATCTTTCACTGTCCTTTTTAGTCTGATGCTCACGGGCATAAGGTCACCATGAGACTTGTGATAAGCTACATAGGGTTGCAGAGTTCATAACATCCCAGACTTGGGAGGATTTTCAACGTCCAGTGCATGGCCCAGAGGCAGCAGTGTTTATTTCAGCAAGTAACAAACATGTCAAATGATGTGCCGCTCTGACGTCATCACTACCGGTCACTGGAAACGCTGGCTGATCATCAGCCCAGAACCCAATTCCCACAGGTTCCCTGCCAAACTATTTGAATAAACCCAGGCAACTTTACAATTTTTGCTTTGGCTGAAAAATCTCTCTTTTTCACTTGGCAGTCCAAAGCATTAGAGGGTGAACTGTCAATTCCTATGCCTAAAAAATACTTTAGAGTCTTTTCAAAACATCTTTCTTGAAATATAATTACATACTCTACAATTTGCCCATGGTTTTTAGTATATACACAGAGTTGTGAAACCATCACCCTAATCAACTTTAGAACATTTGCATTATTCTGTACCCCTTAGCCATCACACCCCAACCCCCACATATTATCCCACCTCCCCTAACCCTAAGCAAGCGCTAATGATTATTCTTCCCTGCTCTGAGGGGCTTGCTTTTGTTAGTTGCTTATTTATTTGTTAGCGACATGGCTAGACTATTTTAATGAAGTCTCTTTCCCCTGCAGTGTGAAACTTTTGGTGTCTCTCCTAAGAGGGCCATGGACTTGGCATGCACCATTACCTGGGATAACAGTGGTTTTAGCAGGGCTCTCTCTGATCATCTCCTTTCTGATCTCCTTGTTAAGGTGTCTGCCTCATTTGGCATCACACCCATCTGTTAGGCCCACTAATTACCAGATGGTTGCTCTATTATTTTTGAGCATAAATTGCTCTGTGATCTGATCTGATTCAGGCAGCAGTAGTATTTGAGGATAGTCTAAGGTTTATTGTGAGCCCAGAAGGGCACTTCTTATGTATCTCTTTCTCTGTTTCTGTGTGGTGAACTAGCTGGTCTATGGTTAAGCTTTTGGATCTTAAGAGGAGCCACCCTTAGGCTTGAACTTCATCGTACTCTGTTTCAAATAAAGTCAATTCCTTTGGGGAGCACTTCAGAGGTCTCTTTTCCTATGGTCTCCCTTTCCACTTCAGCAAAATTTCTCAGCCTTACACCAGGCACTAGCTGGAGGAGCCACCCTCAGACCCTCTGGTCTTTTTGGCTTGACTCTCCTGGCGTGGAACTTCTGTGCTGTGATTGAGTTGATGTCAGGGCAATCAAAACTGCCGTATTCCTGCCTGCCCTGCAGAGAGTAGACACCCTCCATCCTGAGTGAGAGCGGTAGAAGAAGATGGCCTCCAACCTTTTGGCAACATGCACCTGGAATTTAGCCTCTTCAATTTGGACTTGGAGGGAATAAAAAATGCTGGCAGCTTCTCCCTCCCAATAAAATATGGTAACCCCTTGGTTGGGAATCTAGGGGAGAGGGAACCCATCTTCTTGGCCACTTGGATTGGAGCTTCTGTCAGGCTGAGCTGGGGCTGGACAGGGAGGGAGCAGCAGGTGGCTCAAATGTTACAGACTTTCACCCTTCTTACTGAGTTTTAGTAAATTTTCTTAAATAAATGTTTCTTTGTTTGCCATATGCCATTAGGACAAATTCCAGAGTCTAGGTTTAGAAAAACAAAACAAAACAAAACAAAACATAAAAACCAAAAACTACTGTTCATTAGTTTTGCTTGCTTTGCTGGATAGTGGGTCAACAGAGCTTCTCATAACATCATCTCAAAAGTGGAACCCTGATCCCTTTCAAGTCTTTTTCTTGGGGGGGGTCTCCTTCTTTATTGTTTGAACTCTATGGATAACTGACACTGAAACCAATGGCAAGGAAATTTAGTGTTTCTTTGACATCAGTCAAATATTGCAATTTATTCTCTCTATTATTACTACTTTATAGACAGAGAAAAACCACAGCCAAAGGATTTTTATAGATAAATAAGGAAATTTTTAGAAATTAGCATAAAAATTGTTAATGTCTTAGCTCTACAACCATTTAGAACATTTAAACTATTGATTCCAAGCCATTTCACTCCCTGTGTGAAAAATAATTTCCTTTTATTTCTTCAGCTTTAGTCTCAAAGTTGGGAGAAAAACATTATAGCTATCTACTGTCCCCCTCTCCTACTTAACCTAAAGCATAAAATATTGGAAGGAGCTAGGATATGATTAGTATCTTGAAGAACCATTAAAATATAACTTGCATTAGCTTTGCATATAAAATAATGATATCAGTTAATTTTACCTCTCAGAGTGGTGTTGTGAAGATTAAGTTAAATAAATTTCATAAATTAAATTTCAACAAATCTGGAACCTTGCCTAGAGTAGACAATCAATAAATGTTAACTTTCTCTTTTCAATACTTTCATTAGCAACTCTTAGAAACATGACTGAGGCTCATATTTCTCTGTTCCTCTGAGATTATTGTCAAGCCATGTAGCTGAGGTCATAACTGGAAAACAAACTCTTTTGCCATTTTGTATTGAACCTGAGCTGAAGTTCATGTTGTGCTGATGGAGAGAAGAGGATTTATAAGTACGTCCCTTTTGATGCCCAGTACTTCATTTTCTCTTGAGTTTGAATAAAAAGGTTCAAAGGAATGTTGTTGTAAATTTCAAGGTGGCTGATGATCCCACCCATGACTCACATACACGTATAAACTTACAGTGGCAGTTTCATTATATAAATATTCTTAAAAGCCATTCCTTTTAGGAAGACTCTATTCGTTTTATCCATTCGGTCATTTATTCAATAAGTAAAACATTATGTTAGGTGAAGAATCTACTATGAGTGAGACACAGAGCCTACCTTTTGAGGCTCACAGTCTATTGGGGATCTAGGCATTAAGGCATGTGCTATGGAATAGCTATTTTTTAGGCACTATGGAAGTAAGAGAGGCTTGAGTCACATAACAGACCAAGAAATAATCCTCCTTTCCAATCCCTGATTCACAGTATACATATACACTTTATGATAGTTTTTATTGGGGATGGAATTGGGAGAAATGTGTGGTTACGTTAGACTTTTGGAGCATCTGGACAGATCATATGCTTGGGGACATCTGGACGGATCATGTGTTTGAGCCTACAGAAGCCAGGGTGTTGTTAATCTGAGTCAGTGACCTTGAATTTGGAGACTCGGGCTCTCACATGTAAAAGAGAGCTCTACCTGAAATTGAGGTAGAAAAAAAATCAGTGACAGGTAAAGGAACCTGAAAAGACTGAATTGAGAGATCCTTTTCTTATAGGGTAGAAAAGGAACATCATCTACCCAGACAAAAGTTATTGCTACATATTTATACTCATTTGTAACCCATTTCACTTCTCATTTATGTTTGGATAGGAAGTGGAGGAAAAAGGGGTACAATGAGAACCAGTGGGGGTGGGGAAAGAATAATATGGCCTTTACCACCTGGATTTCAGGGAACCAATGTCTGAGCTGCAGATAGAAGCAAAAGAGAGAGATTCAGCTGAGAAATCTTGTTCCCCACCAGCACCCTGCTTGGGAACATGCATAAATCAGACAGGATGGCCTTGATGAAAGCTACTAAACAGTAGGATGACTGTCCAGCCTGCAGAACCGAGGTAACATGATTTGGTCAGATTTTTGCCTAGAATGTTAATGACTTTGAAATCCATCTTTTCTATTCTTTGCCTATTACAGATGAGGAAACTAAGGCCCAGCTGATGTGCCTTGTCCAAGGTCACACCATTACATAACAGAAGAATAAGGGCTACAACCCACCTTTAAAATTACTGAAGGAGCATGGAAATTTCACCCCAAAATATGGCTCCCTCTTATAATGAGTATTTTGAATTAAAAACCCATAGAGATCAGCAGGCTTTGGAAGAGACTTTTCTACTAACTACATAAAGACAGGACGGACCCACCAAGGAGAATAATTGACATTGTTCCCCCACCTGTTATCTCATTATCCATTATGAGAATGAAGACCAAGAATGTAACCACATCTGTGCAGACCCATTTACAAGATAACGACTTTCTCCAAAAATCATTTAAATTCCAAGCAAAGGTGGGGCACTGTGGCTTGCACCTGTAATCCTAGCACTCTGGGAAGCTGAGGTGGGAGGATTGCTGGAGCTCAGGATTTCGAGACCAGCCTGAGCTAGAGCAAGACCCTGTCTCTACTAAAAAGTAGAAAAATTAGCCAGGTGTCATAGCATGTGCCTGCAGTCCCAGCTACTCGGGAGGGTGAAGCATGAGGATGACTTGAGTCCAGGAGTTTGAGGTTCCTGTGAGCTATTATGAGGCCACTGCACTCCACCCAGAGTGACAGAGTCAGACCCTGTCTCAAAAAAAAAAAAAAGAAAAGAAAAAAAAATTCAAGAAAACTATTTACATGTTAAATTCTGTAGCAGAATTTAATCTAATTCTAATCATTCTTCCTGGTAATCATTTATTGTCCAATCTAATTATTCTTCCTGGTAATCATTTATTGTCCCTCAATAGAATTCTTCTCCCCATCCCATAACCTGTTTAGCTAGGATCCAGGCCCCCATTCATTCTATAACCTTAAGAGGGTATATAAGCTTCTGGACCCTATTGGGATATTGAGTAATCATTCTGTGATTCTCCCCACGTGCACAGTAAATAAATTTGTAATATCTTTCTCATATTAATATGCCTCATTTTTAGTTGATTTTTCAGTGATCCTTCAAGGGCTGGGGCCTTGGTCCCTACATCACACATCTTAGCCCTAATACCAGGATGCCTCATAATTGGGAAATGCAGAGTCTTTGCTTCTGTAAATTTTCTATTAATAATTCTACCATATTTTCTGTTGCAGAGGTCCATCGCCCCTTAATTTTACCTAATAACTTTAACAATATAACTAGTGCCTTGTTTTCCAGTGCCCCATTTTGAAAGTTTCCTGCCCATTTCTTGTTATGCTATTAATGAGGAAATATTGACCTTTACCCTCCTTTCCACCAGGAACTCCCTTGCCTAAGTCTCCCCTATCTAATTATGTGCTTGTTTAGAAGTTTCAGAAACTGAGTCTCGAAATAATCCAGATCCCCACCAGAAGATCACCTCAAGGCTGCAGTTAATCTATAGACAGACAGCTTTTGAGATAGCACCAGCCCATTCACCAGGTGGAGCAGTAATTCAAGATATTCATCTGGACAAGTCACATTGCCCAGCATCTCCTTGCCTTTCCTGCATGTCTTTCATACCAAATTCCCTTTTTAAACCACTACCCTCAACCCAAGACTTCAAAATGGTTTCTTCAAGGCAGCACTGTTGGCCATTTCCCCACTGCTAGCTCTGGAATACAATCATTTTCCTTTCACTGCACCTCGTCCTTGTTACTGGCTCTTGCAAGCAGTGAGCAGCCAAACCCATGCTCGGATTACAACACTATAAGACTCGTAGTATCCCAAACCAGGAAAACTAAACAAGCTGTCTGCCCTTGAACTGGTGAGCACCAAGGAAGGAGGACAAAAGTGGCCTGTCTTGTAAGCCTTGGATAGTCATGACACTGGGGTTACTTTACTGAACAAACAGCGATATCAATTCAACATACATTGACGGAGTGGGCATTGGGTACAAGTAGATATTGAAGAAGAGGAAAAATACAGTATGGACATTTCAGCATGCTGTCACCTTTTCTGATCTTAGTTCTCATCAAATTCAGCAAAATGTAACTCTCTAGAGACAAATGGAAGGTGGACCTTTTCAAAAAGAGACTTTCTTATGTACATAAAGTGTAACCCCAATCTTTCTGTGTGAAGTTAGAATAAAGTAGATATAATTCACCTGTATCTTCTTATATCTTGTTTACTCATATTTTCCTAGTTCTTAGCATAGGGGCTAGCTTGAAGCAGGTCTTATATTTGATGAATAAATGAATGAATAATGCAAAATCTTTGTATCGCACTTTACATTATATTGTACTGATACCCTATGATACGTTTCCAAATGGTTCATTTGCTTCATTCTAGCCAACCTCCAAGCTGACTTCCAGAACTTAGACTTTACAAAAGTTGGCTTAACTTGCTGAATCTTTTTGATTTTGCATCTTCACTGAGGAGGTGACACTGTAGTATAAAGTAGAATCTGTAGGACAGGAGCAATGGGCAAAGTACACTAATTCTACACCCAGAGAAGATTATACCATTCATTCATTAACATTTAGAGAAAGAAAAGTATCCAATTACCAGTGGACACAGAGCAAATTCATGGTAAATATATATATATATATATATGTGTGTGTGTGTGTGTGTATAGATTCTTAATGACAAATTGTAGGTTTAAGAACATTGACAACTTCAGGTATTCAGGTTTTTGGCCTTACATAATCATTAAACCATGTAAGTCATTAAATATGGCAGTGATTTTTTTTTCCACTTGGAGACAAGGTCTCGCTCTATTGCCTGGGTTGGAGTGCGGTGGTGTCATCATAGCTCACTGTAGCTTCAAACTCCTGGGCTCAGGCTGGGCGTGGTGGCTCACGCCTGTAATCCTAGCACTCTGGGAGGCCTAGGCAGGAGGATTGCTCAAGGTCAGGAGTTTGAGAACAGCCTGAGCAAGAGCGAGATCCAGTCTCTACTAAAAATAGAAAGAAATTATCTGGACAACTAAAAATATATAGAAAAAATTAGCCAGGCATGGTGGCTCATGCCTCTAGTCCCAGCTAATCGGGAGGGTGAGGCAGAAGGATTGCTTGAGCCCAGGAGTTTGAGGTTGCTGTGAGCTAGGCTGACACCACGAAACTCTTGTCTGGGCAACAGAGTGAGACTCTGTCTTCAAAAAAACAAACAAACAAAAAAACCCACTCCTGGGCTCAAGCCATCCTCCTGCCTCAGCCTCCTGGGTAGCTCTGGGTAGCTGGGACTACTGGCACTTGACCCTTAACCCAGCTAATTTTTTTTTTGTAGAGGCGGAGTCTTGCTGCATTGCTCAGGCTGGTTTATTTCTTTTTGAGAAAAATATTTTCAATAAGAAGAGTTTCCTGAGTGCTAAGTGTTCACCATTGTATTCTTAGCTTCTAGTATAGTGCCAGGAACATATTGAAAGTCATTTAAATATACTGAATGAATGAATATTTGAATGAATGAATTGAATGAATATTGAATGAATAAATGACAACTTGATATGATCTACTACATGCTTAAACTGATGACATCAGCCAATGTGTAGCATTAATCTATGTGATATTAATACATACGTTGATCTCTGCTGATTTGATGCTGTTTCTGGGCCATTCTCAAAAAGCTTTGGAGAAAGAATAAGAAGAATTGACAGGGGTCAGGGCCTAAAGGGTTGGTTCCATGAATGGACATTCTTCAAAGAGCTTCTCCTTGTAGTCACACATCAGTTAAGGAAAATATCTTGTTTGGGGGCCTTAATTCCTTTTTCCTACCTGGCAGAGATGTTTGGTATTTAGAAGAGCCCCGCAGGCTCCAGGCTTATGTGTAAGGCCAAGCAGAAAGATTTGGAAAGAGCTTGGCTAGACGCACCAAATAACTAAAGTAATCAAATGTAATAGTATCTAAAACTTTGTAATTCTGTTTCCACTGTTAGTATGATCTTCCTGTTTATAAGCACTCCTTTAAAGATAATGTCATTCTTCTCTGCACTATATTGTACGTTAATTTCCTGTCTTCATCCTGCACCATGATCCTGATGTCTGAGAAGTGTGTTTCTCAAACTTCCTTGATGATAACAGTCATTAGGGACTCAATTAATTGAAGCTGTGATGACCATTTCTTTTCTCTGGTTAGGAGTTTTCAGTTGTTAACGACTATCCTAGGAACACACTGTTTTCATCAGTGGAAGTATTGTGACACTGAGCTATTAGTTCATTGTGGATAATAGTCTCAGAGATGTGAGAAATTTTAAATGTCTTTTAGTTTAGTCTTCAGAGAGGTTGTGATTTGCTCAAAGCTGAAAACTTGCAGAATTTCAGGACTGGAGGAGTTGGTGTGAGAAGTAGGATAACAATTTGGTTTTATTGCCTCCTACTTCAATGATGTTTCTGTTTTGCTGTTACTACACACTGTTCTTCTCGTGCATAATCGGAAAACACTGTCTGCAAACTTGAAAGGCAAATTTAGAGGTGCCAGGCATGGGAATCCAGTAGTTGGACTAAACTTCTAGTACTTCTATTTTTTTTAAACGTCATTTTACTGGATCTACTGCCACTGTTTAATTGCCACACTCCTAGTTTACTGGACCAAATATTCAGCTGTACAAAATAAATGGAGGTAAATGAATGAGCTACCTTGTAAACAGAATCCCAATGTTTAAATAATGAATTGCAAGTTTCTGAGGCTTAAATTTCAGAAATAGATTGCACAGAGGTCCCTCACAGCATGAATAAGAGATCACAGCGTGGATCTACACCCATTATGCTGATCAGAGAATCGCACTTAGGGATCATTCACCCTCAGGTTTCATCAGCACTGTACACCAATAGCTTCCTCTTTCCACATGGGTTCTTTCCACGCCCCAATTCAGGAACGCTGCACTGTCTATCATTCCTTCTCACAACTATCTTTTCAATCCCTTTGACTCTACTGCTTCCATCCCAAAAGGCAATTAAACCTGCCCCAGCCTTACCAATTTAAAACATGAAACAAACAAACAAAAAACCTCCAAACTGTCTTTAAATCTACTTTCCCATCCAGTTACTACCCCATCTTCATTTCTTTAGCCAAACCTCTTGAAAGCATTGTCGACACTTATTACTGCCATTTTCTTAAATCCTACTCTCTTCTGAACCCACCCTAGCCTGGCTTTCATCACCAGGACAGCACATCGGCACTCCCTTGGAGGTCACTAGCCCCAGTGTCGTGTTCCCGACCTCCTCCTACTTGATCTCTCAGGGGTACTGAGGCAGTTCACCATTCCCTCGTTACTGAAACACTCTTATTCTTGCCTTTCATGACCATAATTACACCCTTCTGGCATTCCTCTTCCTTCACACTTTGGCCAGTTCATTCTTTTCACCTGACCTTATATATAATAGTGGGAATTTCGCAAAGCCTTATCCCTGGCTTCTTCTCTAGTCCTTTTTCTCTAGTAAATTTCAGCTATCACCATGTCACCATGGCTTCAGTCACTATCTATAACTCTGTGTTTGTTGTGTCTACTCTGATTTTCTCTGAGCTCCAGACCTGTAGAGCCAATTGCCTCCTTGCTATCACTAATTGTCGATCTCATGGGCATCCTATGCTTCACATCTCCAAAACCAAGCTCATCATTTCCTCTCCAACCCTGGTTCTTCCCCAGTATCCCTTACCTCAGGGAATGGCACAAGCCAGAAACTTGGGAATTACCTTTGACATCCTTCCTTCCTTGGGTTCAATATTCAACCAATCCCTAAGTCTTCCAATCTTAATTCTAATTATTTTCTCAAACTAACCTATTTTTCTTTATCTCCATGGCCATTGCACTGGTTTCAGCAACTGTTACCTCTCAGTTAATAGCCTTCCGACTGGTTTCTTATATCTGCTCTTGCATTCCTTTACTATACTCACCTCATTGTGAGCAAAATGATATTTTAAAACTAATATCCTGTTCATGTAATTCCTCTGCTTAAAATTCTTTAATGGCTTCCTTTTTATATCAAGATAAAATCCCATATTCTGAGTATGAACAATAAAATCCTGTAGGATATGATGTCCGCCTACCTCATCAATCATGTCTAGAGCCACTCAATCCTGCATTTCCTCTACTTCGCCACAACAGCTTCCTTTCAGTTCTTTGAATATACTTCTTCATCCTGCCTTAGTGCCTTTGCCTACACCATTCCCTCTGCCAGGAATGATCTCTTTGCCAGGACTAGCTAATTACCACTAATTCCCATACTGGTAATTGTTTATGTATCAATTCTGCATTTCCTGATCCTCTAAAATTTATAGTTGGGTTCCCCAGTAAGTGTTCCCTTAGCTCCATCATAGCACTTATTGCAGCTGCCATTAGTTAGTTGTTCATTATTTGAATTCCCCATTTGAAAAATATTTGTTGAATGAATGACTCCAAAATCTACATCTCTAGTTCTGTCTTTCCCCTGGGACTTCAGAGCTTTTTGTTTTTTCTTCCTGAAATGCCCTGTGAAGGTTTCTCCTCTTATAGCCCCAATTTCAGCCAACAGTCTCACTATCCACATTGTCACCCAAATCAAAGACAAGGGAGTCATCCCAGAGCCCTCTTTTCTCCTCATCTCCATGGCTAATTAATCCCCAAGTCCTGTTGGGTTAGCTTACAAGGCATTTATTGCATCTACGCTGTTCACTGTCCTCACAACCCCCTTTAAGTCTCTGCTTGTCTCATACTCTCACTCATCATTTCATGTGTTTATTTGTTTGTTTTCAATAACTATTTGGTTGAAATGTTGACCTATCAAATCACTTACCCTTTTATAATTCTATTTTGAAATCGGTTCAACACAAACAGATACTATTTAGACAGATTTTGTTTTCGGCTCATAATCTAAGAATTTTCCTCAATGAAAAATTTTGATGCTACTTTGATGAAACTTGTTTCAAGACAATGACTCTTCTGGGGGCAGAAAAACCAAGATTTTGCTTTGAAATATAAATTGTTCTCGAGTTAATATTCAGAGACAAGTTTATACTTTCTACTCTTTTAAGTTTTCAATGATTTCCTGGATATTATTTCATTTTAGAATGATTACAAAATGAACAAGTAAAACCCTGTGACAGACTGAATGTGCAGACAGACAGTAGCCAGACCACATATAAAATAGAACTCTGACCCACAACCTCTACAACAACCAGCCCAGAAAGCCAAACCACAACCTCTGCAGCAATTAACCACCAACAGTCAGGACTTGCTCCACAACTACCAGCTTCCTTAATTTTTGCACCTGCTTCCAAATCACGATCAACTAGAGAAACCCAAATGTATTCTTCAAGCCAATCACATAGGATGCTCTGCTTCTAGTTAGCTCACCTCCAGCTTGCTCATCCCCCAAACTGACAATCACAGCATACCTGAAGCCTTTCCTCTTTTCACTATAAAGTTTTCTCACTGCCCTCCCTGTCCTTGAGTCTCTGCCAAGTGCAAGTGGTAGTGGCTGACTCTCTTGCTATAACCAGATCCCAATAAATAGCCTCTACTCTTTCTTATTTGGGTACTCTTCATTTATTTCCATACCTGAATGATGCAATATTCTTAAGTCTACCTGATCGACCTATCTGTATCTCATTTCAGTTACAGAAAATTTGCAGTTTCAACATAAGGAGGGAGAGTTTTGCTTGAAACAATGCATTATATTTAGAGTCAGCTGGACTGGCTGAGGTAAGAGGGGCTGGTACCCTGAAAGTCTGCCCAATTCCTAGGAGATTTGTGAGGCCCAGGGTCCCTTGTGTAAATTTCCTCTGCCCTTGCCTTCCCTAATGAACTGAAGGGAACACCCATCCTCAGATAAGGCAAGCAAATAGTCCATTGTTTGCTCTAAATTTAAGAGTATCTTAAGAGCTTTCCTAGGTACTCTTATCTCCTTAATATTTCTGAGATGGCTTCTAGGCTTCAAGGGTGGGAAATATAAACATGGGGCACTGTGCTTCCAAAAGGGCTAAAGCAGGAGGAGGGCAAACTTTATTGGGAGGTAAGATGTTTTGAGGATTAAGTGTAGGCCAGAATGATTTTAACAACAGTAGAATTTTTCCAGACTTCTAGCTACAACATTGCTTTTGGTGTAAGAGAATTGAAAGAGTGCATTTAATTTCTGAATAGAAGCTACTGTATAATTCCTAAAGGAATCCAAGATATAAAGGTTCTAACAGATGGCAAATGTCAGTGTGATTGCAACACAGATATTGATTATATAAGGAACATTTGAAATCTTTGCAAGGCCTCCTACCTTCTGATAGGGCCAGATAGCATGAGGACAGTTCAGATGGGCAGTGTTTCCTCAGGAAACCAGGGCGGAGTCAGTGGTAAAAAGCCAGCCTCAGGCTGGGGGGAACTGATGGGTCCTTGTAAAATATTTTGTTTTCCCTCTACTCACATAATGGGTGTAAAGTTTGTAATACTTTTTTGAACTTGCAGAGTGGTTCTCATTAACCCCTGTAAACACTCTGGGTTTTTGTTGTTATATTGGGCTCCTTTGGTTTCCAATTTGACCTTAATAGTAGATTCTCTTTAGCATAAAAAATTGATACTGGGAAATCTCTATATTTTCTGCTCAATTCTGCTGTGAACCTGTGAAAACAGCTCCAAAAAATAAAATATATTAAAAATTATTAACAAACATCTATGATAAGTGGCTTTCCTTTTATGACTGATGGAAATTATCCAGTAAACCACTATTCATGACTGTATATATAACCATATCACCATCTGTCAGGGGCTGTTTTGGGAACCAGATTTTATGATGAGCATTTGTTTCACGTAGTACTTAAAAGACACATGGGGCCTCTTCAAAGATCTGCCATACCATTTAGCAATGAATGAAATTTAGGGATTTTACCCATGTTAATATTTAGAACAGCAAGCCAAGTAAATGTAATGATTTTTCAAAATATGAATTGATAATTTCTTAAACTGCCTGGAAAATATTCACAAAATTCAACTGGTGGCAAGAAAGTTCCACCTAAATCAGTCAAATTCTATTGTGTTTCTAACTATATTATTATAATTAATAATTATAAGTATTTTTGAAGATATAAAGTGCTAGGTAAAACTAAATCCTAATAATGAAAAAACAGCACATTATTTAGGTTCTATATCTAGTGGAACAAGTGAGACTGATGTATTAAAGCAAAAGACACCGATGATTTCTGAGTATAGAACTGATTTTAAATTGGGTGAAAGGTTGTGATAAAAATAAATACAGCTTAGAAAAGGAGGAACACGTGGTCTTGGTTTTTTTTTTTTTTTTTTTTTTGCCTACACAAGAAAAAAAGATAATTATAAAATGTATAGATTTCATCAATTTGATTCCACTTTGTGGTCAAAAGAATACAGAAGATGTTGAAATGTTCATCTGCTTTCTAATGTCAGTGTGTAGTTTAATCAGAAGCTACATTGCGGCTCAAAAGCAAAAAGAATTAAGAATTAGATGATATATTCATTTATTCATATAAAGGACTATTATGCTATAAAGAGATTCCATACTGTAAGATATCATAGAAGTTAGAAACTGAACAGACACATTAGGTCATCTGGCTGGTCTCTGTACTGAGAACAGCATTGTTTGGTACAATATACTCTTCAGTGTTTTGTAATGTCAGAATATTCTAAAAGACTAAGTCTAAGTAAAAATATCTTGTAACCCTGGAGTTGTGAAGAAAATCAAAGTGATGAGACATTAGATTACTTCTCAAAGCACCATCTATGCCCCAGAAGTCCACTAATGCATGAAGAAGTCATTGAGAAAAGCGATTTCTAAAAGAATAAGGAATATAAAACCCTGTCATAGTGGAGAATTGAACTGGAGTCAAGAGAAACCCAGACACATATACTCAAGATTTGGAAGACATCCCTTAGGGATAAACACTGTAGTCCCTTAGAGGTGATTAAAATGAAAGAGTGACATTGAAATGTGACATGACTTCTATAGCTATTGTTGGGGTTCGGGAGGAAGAACAAGAGGAGCAAAGACATCAAAAGGTTGAAGAGGAACAACCAGGCCTAGCCATGTCCTTCCTGTCTTGTAAAATAGCTTCTGACAAGCCACAACCTCAATGAAGCTCTACTGTAGGATTAGAAATCTACTGTCCTCTCAGTCAACCCAGTCTAGACATGACTGTGCACAGCTGCTCTGCCCACACCATGGCTAATCCCCTCTTCCCTTCGTTTTCCACTTCTAATGAGAAGAAAAGAAAATAGAGCACTTATCAGGGATTCACCTACATCTTATAATCAATTCTTCACAATAACCTTATGAAGCAGATTAATCCCATTTAAGAAGTTATAAAATTACAGCAAGGTATTGAGCAATTTGACCAAGGCATACAGTCACTGGTCTGAATCCAAAATTATGCTGAATCACCAAATGCATCTAGGTGCCTTCTAACATGCTTTTATCATGAACTTGAAAGGAATATATATCAATGTCCACATGAATTAGCTTAGTATCATTTGTCCCTCTTGTCTGGAGGTTCAGTTCCATGGATATCCACCGCTGTCTTAGATTTCCTGTTCTACATAACTACTTAAGGAAATCAGACATTTGATACTTCGTAACCTAATACTAAGTCTTGGCCAAGGCATGGGTAAATACTCTGCTTATAAGATCATGAATTGGTCTTACTTTGTGATCAATTTGACACTATCTAAATACATTTTAATGATGTTTAAAATACAAATAGCATATGACCTAGCAATTATGTTTTGACTTTCTATTTTAGAGTGATACACACAATATTCTCAAGTGAACAGGGAAGTATATACAAGGATGTTTATTGTAGCTTTAGTTTTAATAGAAAAACAAAAGAGAAACTTTAATGGTTATTAAAATCACAGTGACTGAAAAATTTATGTCAGATTCAAACTGTAGAATGCATTGTAGCCATTAAAAAGCATAAGATAGCAGAGTAGACAGACAAAATAAAATTTCTAGGTCATATACTATTTGTATTTTAAATTTGATTAGATGGTGTCAAATTGATTACCAAATAGAACCAATTTATGGTCTTATCAGCAGAGTATTTACCTATTACCTATGATATTTATTCCTAGAAAGTTCTGCTAGATGTATTGTTAGAAGCACAATGTAATTTGTAGCATGACACAGTGACATTTTTATGTAATATGCAAAAGAACTTACAAAAGTACAACAAATACATAAATGCATAAAAGAGAAGTGAACAATAAATTATACCACATGGCATGATACATGGATAGAAAAGTTCTCAAAGGATATATACCAAATTCTTACTTGTGGTTAACCCAGAAGAGAGACAAAGACTAGAGGTGGTGGTCAGAAGAAATTTAGTCTGCTCTGTTATATTTTTAATTTAGTTTAGTTTTTTTAATAAGGCAAAAGCTAATTCTATATTTCCTATGGAATTAAAATTAATAGTTTCTAAAAGACTCTCTCTTGGTATTTTTGACATACTTGGACAATATTTAGCCAAACTGGAAAAGGGAGTCAAAACTCCGTTGCCAGAATAGGCAAAATATTATGCAGCAGGCTTTACAATGTTTTGTCTTAACAAAGCTAGTTCTTTCTGGTTCTGCCATATGCTGCACTTGCGTGTTGGGGAAGCAAATTTTGATGGAAGACAAAGCCTACCAAGGAGCAGAGTGCAGGATTTTCAGGATTGATACTCATCAACACCATTTAGAGTCATCTTCTGCAGGGACAGAGCAGAGCACAGCCAGGTGCACAAGACCAGCCGGCAGGAGGTACTTACCATGCTCTTTAGATAAACCACTGAGACCCAAGAGTGGAAAGGTCCTGGGACAGCATCATGAGAGAATACGGACAAGTGTTTGATGACAGCCGAGTTCATTGACAAAGATACCAGTCTTTGCTACAACTATTCCTCACCTTCAGTCCTAACAAACTTCAGGATTGACAAGAAGCATGCAGGGCATTTTCACGTGTTTTGTTTCCTAAATCCACAGCCCCCTGTTTCCACTGTGACCTCAGCAGTGCATTCTCCACACAGCATCCAAAGTGAGCCTTTATGAAAGGATGCACGGGCTCCCCTCGATCTGACGCCAGATCCGTTCTCCAACTCACACCTCCCCCACCCACTCACTCCACCTCATCACACTTGACTCCTTACATTGTTATAATTTTATATTATTTTTAAAGTAGATTTCTTCAAGTAAAAATTGTATATTATAGTGTACAACATGATGTTTTGAAATATGTACAATAGACATTTTGAACTATCCCTCCTATCTAATGTGCTTTTTTTTTTTTTTTTTTTTTTTGAGACAGAGTCTCGCTCTATTGCCCGGGCTAGAGTGAGTGCCGTGGCGTCAGCCTAGCTCACAGCAACCTCAAACTCCTGGGCTTAAGCGATCCTCCTGCCTCAGCCTCCCGAGTAGCTGGGACTACAGGCATGTGCCACCATGCCCGGCTAATTTTTCTATATATATATTTTAGTTGGCCAGATAATTTCTTTCTATTTTTAGTAGAGACAGCGTCTTGCTCTTGCTCAGGCTGGTCTCGAACTCCTGACCTCGAGTGATCCAGCCGCCTCGGCCTCCCAGAGTGCTAGGATTACAGGCGTGAGCCACCACGCCCGGCCCTAATGTGCTTTTGAATTTAGTTTGGTAATATTTTGTTCAGGATTTTGGCATTGATATTTATCAGGGATATTGGCCTGTGATTTTCTTTTCTTGTAGTGTCCTTGCCTGGTTTTGTATCAGGGTAACGCTGGCCTCATAAAATAAGTTTGGAAGTAGTATTAATGCCTCTTCTTTAGTTTTTTCAGAACAGTTTGAAAAGAATTGATATTAGTTCTTATTTAACTATTTGGTAGAATTAATCAGTGAAGCCCTCAGGTCCTGGGTTTTTCTTTAAAGGGAGACTTTTTATTACTGATTCAATCCCCTTACTCATTATTTGGTCCACTCAGATTTTCTATTTCTTCATGATTCAGCCTTGGTAGGAATTCCTTGTCTAGGAATTTATCCATTTCTTCTAGGTTATCCAATTTGTTGGCATATACTTGTTCTTAATAGTCTCCTATGATCTTTTATATTTCTGTGGTATCAGTTGTAATGTCTTCTTTTTCATTTCTGATTTCATTTGAGCCTTCTCTCTCTTTTTTTTTTATTTAGTCTAGCTAAAGATTAGTTGATCTTTTCTATTGTTTTCTAGTCTTTGTTTAAGTTATTTCTGCTCTGATCTTTATTTTTTCTTCTGCTAACTTCAGACTTAGCTTATTCTTGTATCTTGAGGTATAATGTTAGGTTGTTTATTTGAGATTTTTTTCTCTTTTGATGTAGGTGTTTATTGCTATAAATTTCCCTCTTAGAAATGTTTTTGCTGTGTCCTATAAGCTTTGCTATGGTTTGTTTCCATTTTCATTTGTCTCAAGAAGAAACAAAACCATTTTCTCTTTTAGTTTTCATTGACCCATTGAATGAAAAAATGAATGAACGAAAGTTGTTTATTTTTCATGCTTGTGAATTTTCTGAAATTCCTCCTATGATTTTCAGTTTCATACCTTTGTGATTGAAAAAGGTACTTGATATGATTTTGATCTTCTTAAATTGGGTCAGATTTGTCTTCTTAAAATTCTTAAAATTGGTCAGATGTGACCTAACGTATCATCTCTCCTGGAGAATGTTTTACGTGCACTTGAGAAGAATGTGTATTCTGCTGCTGTTGGATAGAATGTTCTATATATGTCTGTTAGGTCCATTGGGTCTAAAGGGCAGTTTAAGTTCAACATTTCATGCTGTATTTTTATTCATGGCACTTACTGCAACCTGACATGGTATGTCTTAAATGTCTTCCTTACTTTTGTGATTCTAAGCTCTGACGGATCAAGATATTTGTTTCTTTACTTCTCTTCTGTACAGCCTAGAACAGTGATTGGAACATATTAGGCATTCAGTGAATGAACGAATTAATAAACAAAGAACTGAAACTAAAAGACTAACCCAAGATCACAAATCCTGTGAGAGCTAGAAGCAGAATTTGATCTCTAGTTTTCTTAATTCAAACCCAGTGTTCATTCTACTACCAAAGATCTTACAGTGTTTCGTTGTATAAATTCTGAAAAACTGTTTTTGAGGAAAGAAAGCAAGTACTTGGTTAGGGATGAGAGAAATCCATAATCAGTGATTAATAGAGACTTAAAATGAAAAGTTGATATGTTTTCTGCTTACTGTCCCATTTGCAGTGTTTATACCCTGTCTACTGAACAGTGGGGTTGAAGAGGTCTATGAGGTATTATTTGCATCTAAATAATTCCAGTACGTATTATTTTGGAACTGAAGCAATGGGAACAATATCTTCTGATGTTGAAGTAACCTAAGAAAGTTGTAAGAAAGTGACTACTGGAAGATGTCACCTGTCACTTAGTGACTACTGGTTTTCAGACTTAATGCATAAGAGGGGATTTTAACTTGAAACTCCCATCCTAAATATAGTAGACTTTTCCTGGCATTGGAATAAGTTGTCAAACTCTGGATTTATAATTTATCTGCAAAATAATTCAAACAATTCCCTAATGTCTTGCTGTTTACAATGAACACATGGTGTTGGTCTTGACACAGTTGGTGCTTTGACCACATGAAAAACAAAAGCAAGATAATCAATAACCATCAACACTTAGTCAAATAACCTGGCTCTTAAAGACAGTTGCTTGACACTGTTGAGTGCAGAGTCCTGGACTTAAACTGTACCTTTTCTATCACAATGCACTAAAATATATCATGTACTAATGCAGTGCATTAGTAGAATGCACTATAGCATAAGTTAGTATTACTATTTTACCTATTACTATTAGTATAAATCTAACTGTGTCTAATCCAAGGGTGATCTCTCTCCCTCCTGGCAATTTTACTTTGGTAGAATTTATTCCCTTTTGGGGGAAATGCATTTCCCCTCCTCTCAAATATTTAGGTCAGTAAACTCATTTCTGGAATTCAGAAGTCTGGAGACTTTAAGATTTGGCAGAAAAGAGATGATCCCTTTTGAGACTGTAGGTTAAATACAATGAGTTCTGCATGTTCTAATGGAATCAAAACATAAGCTTACACATGTGGAATTATTTTAACATTCTGTATTACCATTTAAAGAGAGAAGTTTGTGTCAGATCTAAGAAGCAAGGACCTTATATTACACTGATTTATGACCAAGTCAAATCCATATCCACCCTCTAAATAATATATCTTATTACATCATCACTTGAGAGGGTATAAAGACAGAAGGATGTGTATCAAATGAGTTCATTGGCATATTATAATAAAATACACTGTAAACAATTTGTAAGAGAAAATTTCCAGAGCTCGTACTGAGAAAACTCAATTGCTCTTCTTTGGATAGGACAGAGAAAATGGAGGAATCAAAAGACGAAATGTAAATTGCAAAAGCTCTTGAGCTCTGTAATGATTCTGCTGTAATTGATAGTTCTCTATACACAAGAAGAAAGACAAAGCATTTGGCTTATTATATCTATATACTTGTATATAGATATATATTTTATATTTCATTTGATTATATATACACTTTAATCATCACAAAGCAGTTACATATTATTGCAAACCTGCTAGATGCCAGATACACAGGGAATTGAGACTCAGAGTTTTAATTTAGTTAGTAAGTGGGTTCTGCCACGCAGTAATCTGACTCCAAAGTGCAGAAAAATTATTATTTATTGAGTGTTAGCTAAGTACCAAGCTCTTAATCCTTAAAACAACTCCATGAGGTAGATACTATTAATATTATCATCCTTGCTTTACAGATTAGTAGATCAAGGCTTAAAATGGGTAACTAACAGTGCTAAAGTTTGTACAGCTAGGCTGTAATGGAGGCCAGACAGAATCCCTGGGCTTTTAGAACCCCTTTGTGCAGAGAACACCCTATTTTCGTCCAGTGATCAGGCTGGCTGCAAAGGCTCAGAGATGGGGCTGGGAGTGGGAATAGTGGATGGCAGGCCAAGTCAGCCCCCCACACAGGGCTAACTATCCCATGTGCTCCCCCCGCCCCCACCAGCAGCTCCTTCCTGGAATTAGCTCTGATGCTGTCCAGGGAAGCAGCTTCGTTGGATGCTTTGAGTGTTAATTCCTGTGATTTATCATTTTCTTTCCTAAACACCTTCGCTGAACAGGCAAGAGTGAGAGAACAATTAGTTGCAGCAAACAGAATGCATGCACTTACCCCACCTGAGTTGGCCACTGAAAACCTGACTCACTCTCACTATACTTTCTTGCCTGTAATTGCTTCAAAATTGTACTCCAAGACTTACTGTCACCCGATTCACTTAGTCAACAGTTGTGAGAATGCCAAGTATCACATTCCATGAGGAAATTCTTATCTCTGATGCCATCTTTAGGGGCGGTGTAATTTCTTTACACAGAGGTTGTGTCCGGTTCTGTGACTTCTCTATTCTCCTCGCTTATAGGACAGAACATTCTCGTTTTTGCATGAGGGTGTGTTACCATGTTCTCACATAAGGAAGAAAGAGTTGGATCTAATGTTTTCTTTCCTCAATCTTTTACTTTATCTTTGGTTAATGTGTTCTTATCAAAGTCATGATACAGAGGGCTGATTGTTGATGCAATATCCCTTCTCTTCCTCCTTGCTAACAGAATGCCAATTTTAGCTGACCATAGGGCCACTGGGAATAAAGACAACAATTCCAGGCAGCTTAGGGCTGTTGTACCCATTTACTTTAGAGCTGTGAAGGTAGGTGTGTTGTGAGAGACTTCCAAGGAGGTCCTTTAAAGCATCTTTTAACTTTGAAGCAAACTTGCTTTGCCTTCTATTTTTCTTTCTGTTCTCTGGAATGTGAGTGAGACAGCTGAAACTCCAGCATCCTAGATCATGTGGTCACCTTGACTGTGGAAACAACACACTAAAAATTGCAGAGCAGAAACATAGAAGAGTTTGGGGGGGGGGGTCTTGTGACTTCATGGAGCTGCCCCACCAATTCTGGACTTTCTAATGCTGTTCTTCTTTTACATAAGAACGTAACCACTTGAGTGTTTGAGCCACTGCTATTTTGAGGCTCTTTTCATTCCCAACTGAAATAAGTAGGTTTTTAAAATAAAAATAATTATAATTTTTTGGAAGAGAAGCCAAACGTAGTACACTAAAATGGCTTTGTTATAAACAATTAACCGTATAAGCCCCATGATAAGCCTCATGCAGTAGATAATATAATCTCCACTTCACAAATCACAGACAGGAAGCCTCAGAAAGGCATATTGGAGAATTGACTCAGTTCACAGAGCTAGAAAAAATAGAGCTATAACTGAAACTCAAATCTATATAATTAGATTCTGCATACTATTTTTTTTTTTTACTATACTTGCTACCTGTGGCAATTTGTTCATATCTTTACAAACACTGCCTTGATTCAAATCCTACCCCTGACTTTTCTGACACTGGGTCATTTAACTGTAAGGCTTAGTGTCCCCATTTGTAAAATAGAACTATTAAGACTGCTTATTTCATGGGACTGTTGGGAGATCAAATCTATCAATTTATGAGCAACACTTACTAAAGCAGCTTATACATATAATATCCTCAATAAACAATTTTGTGTCACTTTATTGTATTTACATTGTATTAAGGTTGGTAATTTGCATGCCTGTTTTACTTAATTAATTCTAAGGGTCTCAGTGGCAGGAAATATACTTTTGCCATATCTATGTCTGCTATAGATTTTGAACAATGCTTGGCACTTGGTAAATGCTCTATAAATGTTAGTTGAATTTAATTTGCTTGGAAAGCAGACTTGTTGGACATACTTTGCTTGATGGTTTATTTAAAACTTTATTTTTTTACTTATTTGGATGTATTTTGTGGTCATTTTCCTGATCCAGATGAACAGTTAAGTCTGAAGAATGCAGAGTGAAACAGAGGTCAGTTATCAGTCATTTCTTTAATATTGTCATTAGTTAATGAGATTTAGCCATAACAGCATTAATATACAAAACATTCTAAGATACAAAAACTATTTTCATGGCTAATATTAACCATTTTGAAATATTTAGACCAAATTCTATTTTAATTTTTATCTTGATTTATAAGAAATAAAGAAACACTTTGTGTTATTTGTATTTAACTATAAAATACAAGAGAATCTTTACTTTGCATATGTGAAACAGTTTTAAAAGTGAAAAACTCATTCATTATACTCAAGGCTCAATTGTTGATGCCAAAGTACGTCAAACTAGTTCTTTCTTCAAAATCCTGCCCCATAAGTATATCTGTTATAAAACATAAATAATTCAAAATTTGCATAAATATTTATTTTTCTCTTAGACATTTTTCAACAGGACAAGCTCGGGTCAGAATGTGAAATGCTTTTTTAAAAACTTAAAAGTGAAATGTAGTTCAATGTCCCTTGGGATCTCACATTTTAAGTTAGAATCCTCCAGAGTTATCTTCTGCTGTTTGTTAAAGTAACATGTGAACTTTTGGAGGAGGTGGCATCTTTTAGCAAAGGAAATTTCAATGCCAAGAGCATGAACTTGAATTCAAGCCAATTAAAACAAAATTAAATTTATTTGGCAAGCAAAAAAAGTATTTCGGGTAAGTAAACAAACAAAATTTTATTTTATCTCATTCTTTACAACTAGCAGAGGCTTGTGATTGTAGCTATTTGATAATCAAGAACAGGATTTTTCCTGATGATGCATTTTGTATACAGCCAGGAGGAAAACAAGGGATTCTCCAGAGCACTCCACAGGAGGTGGCAGACAACTCCACGATCAGTTTACAAAACATTGTGCTGGTAATATCCCTAAATTAAAGAGTTGGGTATGGAGACTCTTTGCAATCAAATTATTCCATGACTAGGACAATATTTTGAAAACAAAAATTTGATGCTTTGCATTCTGCTCTTCCACAAATCATCTTCCTTGGAAACCGTAATGTCACATGCTCAGGGAAGCAGTGAGGGTAGATGCTTTCAAGGCAAGGAGATGCCAGGACAATGAGCAGAGATCAAGAAAACCAGTGACGCTGTCACCACAGAGGCCAGAGAACCTCTTTGAGCAGCACAGGTCCCCCGTGCGAATCCACAGAGACCCTTCACCTTCCCTCTGCCCAAATGAGGTTTTAAAGGGCTTCTGAGACAATTTCACTGAGGGGAGAGGAAGGGTGGTAAGAGAAAATGTAGAGAACAAAAAAAGAAAATCTACCCTTACCATATACTTTGATTCAATTATTTCAAGGACATGTCCCTTTAAATCAATAAAACTTCCCTATGAAGGCCAAGAAATTACTAAAATAATTTCCATATGTGTTCTCCTTAGACATATTTTTTTCTCTGTGGAAATCCAATTTGGGTCTTTTTTATATCTTTAATGTTTCTTCTTAACATGATGTATGAATATATGTAAGGACTACATATACATATAACTTCTAAGTATATGTTTACAGAAATATTATATTAAATATGTAAGTAGATATATAAATACTATATATAAGTACTATACTTACTGTAAGTACCACTTAAATATAGTTTCCTTATCCCATTTTTAATAGTCATTGATTAACCCATTGAAGATTACCCTTTAGGTCATTTTTTCATTACTTTCAACATAATGATATCATTCTAGTTTTGTAAAATCATGTGACAATATTACATTCTTTTTATGTCCTAAACATCCTTTAGATAATCCCTTGATAATGCACTTTGGAAAATCAGTAATTTGAAGGAAGTTATATTCTTCAAAGTTTTATACACTGAAACTCGGGTATAGATACATTTTAAGAAATGACTTATTAATGTCCTTAATTTGCATTATCCTGATTGGTGACCTATAGTATGTAGTTTCTGCTACATTTCTTTTCCCTTTTTGACCAGCTGGAGGGTGATATTAATATAAAGATTTATAATTTCATGTTTCTCTTCCATATTCTATCTTCTTGCATATTTTAGCTCATATGTGGACATTTCTTTAAACATACAAATTTGTAGGGCTTTTAGCACTGACTTTACTCCTTACTTAAAGTGCTGAAATTTGCAAAACCTACACTGCAAAGAAGTGGACTTTGATAGCTGTGTGGAAAATGTCCAGCAATGCAGTCTGGAACTTTTTGAATAAAACAGAAGCAAAGTGAGTAAAACAGATCATATATACAAGGATCACATATATCTACATTATTTTATTTAATTGGTCGTGACAAAGTTTCTGATAAAACTCTAGAGCAGGCTTGATAAAGCACATGGTGCTAATTGGTTCATCAAATCATCCTCGCACAGCACTTATAGGCATCATTTGTATTTGTGCACCCTAGCCCCTTAAGATTGGGTGGAAGAAATAGGGGAGGACATGAAAGTCTCTCAGATTCAGGTCTACAGATTAAATATAGTCACAGGACATGTTTCTGATGGTTTCAATTCTAATGGACTAATTATAACAGGGGAAGATAACTTTGAGGTGCCCTATCAAACTTTTCCACCAAAATATAAATGTCTACAATAGACAGAAGCTGCTTGTTGCACAACTGAAGAATTTTTGTATTATTTGTTTAATCTGAAATTTGCATGAAATGTACTTTTCTAATGTAATCTATGAGTTTTGAAACATATATAACACTGAAATTAGTTATTGATATAGTTATATAACTTTTCCTCTCAAATTTTTAGAGTAAAATTTGTTTGTCAAGAAAATATACCATATGTATCTTATGTTTACATATTTTGTGGCACACATCTAAAAAGGTATATGCCACTATGTTAAGGCACGTTGGGCCACCTTTGGTTACATTGTTCTTAGGAGGACTTGACCTTATTTATAAATTACTGGCTACACTGACACAGCAAAATAGAATAAACACACTGCAATTGCCTATTTCATTCAAGCAAATAATTGAACTATAGACAAATGTGACAGTATTAAGTTTCATTTCTAGAAATTGAAATTGCCCTTGTAGAATATGATATATATGTTTTTCTTTGCATCTTGCAACATGAATTCTTTGGGGATAAGAGTCATTAGTTATTTGATGTTTTAACATTTGGCACAGTATCTGGCATATAAAAGGAGATCAGTAAATAAATGTTAAATAAATAAATAGAGACAGATAAGTGAATTACCTGTGTAGGGTATACTCTAACTGTAGTGATCTCTGACACAAATTTTAGTTAGCTACTAATATATGAACTATTTTTGAATACTATCAAAAGACTAATGAATGAAATTCAAATGTATTTTATAGATTCTCAGAACATACTAACACAGCTGCATATTGTCTATTGGACACTAGGGGAAAATGGTATTTAGATGGGGGAGAATTCAGCTACATTTCTAAATTTCTTTTAATTTTAAATAAGAAAAGATTGAAATATAGAGTTTCAGAATAAATAGGACTGTGGTTTCCAAGTAAATAAAATTCATTCCCAAATATATGCATCTTATTTTTTTTCATGAATAGTATTAAATGCAGACATTACTTTGGAGGTTGTCTTCTATGACTTTATTCTTAATTACTGGTTACATTTTTTCTTCTATCCTTCATTGTGTATTATCTTTAAAAACTGGTATATTTCTTAGTGGTTATAAATTTTCAATGACTGGACTCTACACATTTTAATTGTCTCCTTAATGGGCTTGTCTGAAAAAAAGCACCTCTTAACTTTAAATATAGTTTTAAATTGAGGCAGAGGAAGCAAAGTTTGAAGTAAATATTTTTTATTAAGTTAATTTTAGTTTGACAGCCTGCAGCTATTATCTAATTACAGAGGGTTGCCTAAAAGAGAAACTCATTAGTATGTGACGTAATAGGGTGCATTCTTCACATTCGGTGTTGTTGTGAAAGGAATCTTGCAAGTAAATAAATCCACCATGTTTTGAATCCACTGAACTAGCACATTTTTACTGCAAAAGAGAGTTTCCTTCATAGTAAATTAACTATCCCAAATAGAGCACCAATGTGTTGGTTACATAGTTGGGGTTTTGAGGGACTTTGGAAACATATGGTATATCATGATGTTAAAAAGCATATACTTATGATCTTTATTATACCTTGATAGGGCACAAATTAGTGAAGTAGATGAAAATGATAATATATTAAGCCTCTACTGATTTTATAGAAGATACTAATCCATGTTTATAAGTATGACAAGATCCTTCCAGGAAATCAAAGTAGACATGATTTTCCTGTTCCTTCCAGTAAATACAACTAAAAACCCTGGAGATTTTACATAAAACAAACATAAGAAGACTTTAAAAGGTATGGGCACCAGCTAGGGATCCCATGACCCAAGGAATGACACAGTGGTGAATTCCCAGGGTTTTCTTTTTGCCTCAGGTATTCCAGACTTAGAAATGAAGAAGCCATTCCCCACAGGTTATGTACTACATGACTCCATTTGAAACATTATTGAAGTGACAACAAGCACGGAAATGGAGAGCAGCCGGCTGGTTGCTGGGGCCTAAGGAGTGCACAGGGAGGGGCGTAGGGAAGCGGGTGTGGCTATAAAAGGGCAACAGGAGAGTGATGGTAACGTTTTGTGTCAGCTTGCCTGCATTAAGGGATGCCTGGATAGCTGGGAAAACATTATTTTGGGGTGTATCTGTGAGGATGTTTCCAGAAGATATTAGCATTTGAAACAATAGGCTGAGTAAAGAAGATCCACTTTCACCAATGTGGGAGGGCACCATCCAATTTGTTTAGGGCCCTGATAGAACAAAAAGCTGGTGGGAGGGTGAATTCTCTTTCTCTCCTTGAGCTGGGGACATCCATCTTCTCTTGCCTTGAGACATCGGAACTCCTGGTTCTCTGGCCTTCATACTCTGGGACTTACACTATCAGTTCCCTCGGTGCTCAGGCTTTTGTCATCAAACTGAATTGTGCCACCAGCTATCCTAGTTCTCCAGCTTGGAGATGGCATTTTGTGAGACTTCTCGATCTACATAATAGTATGAGCCGATTTCCATAATAAATCTTCTACTAGCCATCTCTTTATGTATCATCTACTAATATCTGTCTATCTATAACGTATTGATTATATTTTTCTAAAGAATGCTGAATAATATAATGAGGGGTCTTTGTGATGATGGAAATGTCCTGTATTTGACTATATCAATGTTAATATCCTGGTTGTGATATACTATAGTTTTGCCATTTGTTATTATTGGGAGAAACTGGCTAAAGCATACAGGGGATCTTTCTGTGTTATTTCTTACAGTTGCATGTGAATCTAGACTTGTATTAAGAAGTGTAATTAAGAAACTGTCAGACAGAAAGTAAGACATCTGTTATGAATGGGAAAAAACAGGAAAATTACTAGCACAAAGAGAAAAATTTTCCACTCCCATTGATTCATTTACATGTTTCTCTTCTGAGTTATTTAAATCCCTAATACCTCCTTTGGCTGTCCCTGTGTTTAGAATGCATGGAGGGTGGGGAGACAGGCAGAGATATAGGGGTCTTAAAATTAGAGACCAGATTGCCAAGATCTCTCATTCAACTTTCTATAAGATTTATGGGATATTGTTTGGACAAATTCTTAAGGACCTTCAAATCTCAAGTCTCAGTTATTCATTCTCCACTATGTTAACCAGCTTCTGCTGGAAATAGTTGAAGCAAGTCTATAAAGAGCACACGTAGAGTCAGCCCATTAAAATAAGGGTAAAAACCAATAATGCAGGCAGAGGGAAATGGGAGAAAGGTCTTGCATTAAAAAAACTAAACTTTGTTTTGGGGAGGAGGATGTAGGGTAAAACCTAAAAGGAATTTAATCTCAGCTTTCTCATATATTTAGCAAAAAGGGCACTGCTATGGATTATGTTAACTTCTACTATGAAATAAAAGTGAGCATATTAGATCGTCAGGACAGAGAAAGAGAAACTTTATGCTAGGACTAAATCCTGAGAACAATTTATTTTGTGACTCTTAGTTAATGATCTTTAACAATAAAATGAATTTTTTACTAAAAAACTGCATATTGTAAACCAGGTTGGTGGTTAAAAAAACAAGAATCAGAAACCAAACCAAAACAGAAAAAAAATCCTGAAAATTTGCTAAGGGAACAGATTTTAGGTGTTCTTCTTCTAAAGGTAACTAGGTGAGGTGATGAAGAGATTGATTTGCTTTATTATAGTAATCATTTATATGTATTTATATATATATCTCCCCAAACATTATGTTGTTTCTTGAATGTATATAACAATAAAATTAAAAAACAAATAAGCAAACAAAATCCCCCCAAAACCAAAACTCCTTAAGCAAGTGCTAACGCCATAACATGCAGTTGTGGCCCTGGGAATTCTTCCCATTGTTGACAGAGTAGGGAGAGTCTAGACCAAGTCACAGACTCGGTATCTGGCTATTCATTTTAACCTTGAGCTCACATCTATCCATCCCATGCTGGCCTCTGCAATTAGGCCTGTGTCCTCCCCACCCCCTCCCTGTGGTGGCCAATCCATCCTTCCTCCTCACAGCCCAGAGTTTCCTCTAAATATGGGGCCCTCATCACAGTTCTCTTGTTCTACATCCCCCCACTCCTACTTTTCAACACTGGGTCCTTCTGGAGTCATCATTGTCTACACAGATCCCCAGGTTACATTCACTTCCTTAACTTCTGCTAATATGATTTCCATAGCACAGTACACAAGACCTGGCTATTGATATGTATATGGCATGTTATGTTTTCATGCATGTTGATTTTATATTCCCAATAGATTGTAAATGTTCTGAGAGAAGGATATATGCACCTATGCACTGATCTACATTTGCCTATAGGTGCAGGCTCCATAGTGAGTCTAACTGGATTCCTAACTCTGCCACTTGCTAGCTATGCCACCTTGAAAAAAACTTGCTTAATTTTTCTGGGCCTTTGTTGCTTCATCTGCATGGATGTAGAAATAATTACATTATATATATCAGTCGGTGAGGACTGAATTAATTTTATATATGTATAGCACACAGAACAATACCTCATCATGAACACTCAGCAAGGGTTACTCTTACCATCTCCTCTCCATATTAGTCAGCAGTGTGTGGGAGAATCTTCATCAAACCTTGTATAATTAAAGAACACCCTAGAGACGGAGCCTGCTCACCAAAATATGTGTCCTTTTCTTTCTGGGCCCTCAGCTGAACCCTATTTCCTAATTCTTTCTGGGACTGAGTGTTGGCCAATGAAATTTGAGAGGGGTGACATGTGTCATTTCAGGCCTGACTCATTAAGAACCTCCCACGTGTCCTCCTTCAAGCTCCCAGCCAGCTGGGATGAAGATGATACAGAACATGGAAGCCAGATGTTGAAGACGGCAGAGCTGCTGTCAGCCTGGCCACCCCTCCAAACTGTTTACCTAGCTGGTTAGCTGTGTCAGGTTGCAAGAAATAAACTGCTATTGCATAACCACAGTGCACGTCTTGGGTCTGTTTGTTATAGCAGTTCATACGACCCAGCTGTTACTCACAACGAGGAGCTCTAAGGATTGAGCACATGAGAAGCAGCTCTACGCAAGTCAGCTCCTCTATCTTGGACTATCTGTCCATTTGTCCTCTAATTTGGGCCACACGTACAGACAGCTGCTTGTTTGCTCTGTCCACAGCATCCCTATAGGCACGACAAGTCTCTCCTACTTAGTGATCTCAGGGGATTCTACCTGTATGTTTGTTTTAACTCTATTTAATATGATCACTTATCTTTTTAAAATTTATCCAAGGACCCCAAAGCAAAAGTTGCATTTGCTGCAGAGTCTCTATTTTAAGAAAAAGCATCTCAAACACTAAGCACCACCTCCAAAATTTGTTTAGCATTATTCAAATAACTTGATGACAACAGAAACGTGTGTGTGCACACGAGCATTTGTGTGTTTGTGACTTTCCTAAGTTACCGAGCACAGGGCTGGCTGAACTCAATCAAATGTTAATTCACAGATTAATTGAACAAAGCCTACCCAACTTCCCACATTTGCCAGAGTTGAAGTAAGGTATTCTCCTGGATAACAGAGGAAGATCATAGCTTGGAAAAGGCAGGTATTCCTGAGTAAGCACTTCTCTCTGTTTTTGGAAGCAAACTTAACTGCTTGGTCTCTTGATTCTCTGCTTAGTTCATTCAGCAAGCTTGGTTTTATCTGAGGTGATGGGAGCATAAAGATGCATCAGTGCACATGACATTCTCAGGAGGGTCACCGATGCTTCTGTCCATCTCGTGATTTCACTGAAGATGTTCTTCAAAAGCCACTTTATGGAGCATTCCTGTATGGGATTGGGACTTTGGAATAAGAGAAAATTTGTAGGATAAGACCTCAGAGTCATACACAGTGAAAAAAATTGAGTCCCATTGTGGAGGAAAAAAACAACCAACCTTTAGTCAGGGTCATAAGTGGTTCTTTATTTAAGGGACGGAAATTTGGGATGCTGTCCAGCTCCATTGTGGTTTGGGAACGGAACTCCCTGTCCCTAGGAAGTAGAGGACATGAGCTATTTCTTTCTGTTAGGCACCTGGACTGCACGGAAGTGGCCCTAGGACTGCTACTAGTAATGACTCAGTCTAGCCTAAAATGGGGTGAATCGGGCATGCCATTTCAGATTCCCAGGGTGGCATCAACATGACAATATCTCCGTCAACAGAGGCTTGTTCCATTGCTGGTGCTTTGTGGAGGATGGATCAGCACCAGCAGCCAAAGAAAGTAAAGATTGAGCAACAACCTCCTCCGTTGTCTCCCCCAACTTCCCTTCAGAGCAGCCCCACCCAAGTCCCAGCAGATGTTAGTGTACGTGGGATGACCCTGCAGATGGCTGCGTCAGGGCAAATTTGTGAGTTTATGAGTTTCTCTCTTTCCCTTCCTGTCCCCTGTCTGGTAGCTGACGGTGCTGGGGAGAAAGAGAAGTATTTTGATGGTAAGAGGAAAAGAAGAAACAAGTCATGAGCTTGCTATTTTTTGATGGGTAACTGGCACAGCACACATTGTCCTTCTTTAGGTTAGTAGTCTCAGTATGACACAGCAAGTTTTGATCACGTAAATGCAGCCTTAGAATTTTTAAGATTCTAAATTTAAATTGCTAATCATAAGACTAAACTTGATGTCTCCTGATCCAGCAAAACACGTTAGTCGAGCTGTGTAGTAATTCTTTTTTTTTTTAGACTCTTAGCAACTATTTATTATAAACCAGAGATTAAAGTTGTTTCAATAAAACAATGTATGGATTTTGATAAAAAGTGTATGGATTTCTTCTAAACAAGTGATTTTACTTTAAATCAGAGCTAGGAGATGATTGCACTTAACATTTTTGTCAACAGTATCTTTCTGGACTTACTAAAAGATTTAATCCTGATGATTTCATTATATTATTCATTGCTGTGTGAGTGGCATATCAATGGTAAATAGTAAATATTCAACAAGCACTAAGACTATCATCAATAGCGCTATGTACAAATTATGGATTTTAGAAAGCCAATATTTTTCTTAACTAAATGAGATACATTTTCTCTGTCTCTTAAAGGAGGCCATATTAAATTAAGCTTTTAAAAATTAAAAAAATAAATTTTGTTGTTTATTTATACAACATGATATTATATAGGATACGTATAGATTATAAAAAGGTTACTACAGTGAAGCAAATTAACAGATTAAAAGATCTACTGTACACCCGGAAATGGTTGTGGAGGAATATGGTCCCAATTCAGGATTTTGGTAAAGAGGGCTTGGGATACAAAGCAATTGATATATATATTTTTATAAATATTATATATATTTATGTATATATATAAAACATATATATCCATTTGGAAATTTATTAGGTGCTATAACTATACACATGCTCCAATATTTGAATACAGTCTTTTTAGCTCAAAAACTTAGTGGTTATAGAAATCACAGATATTAGTAATAATAGTATTTATTCTAGGAGTGGCTAACTCCTCTAGGTCAACTATAATGGGAGAAAGATAATGCTGTTTGCAGCCTCAGTATGAATGCAGATTTCTTCTCAAATAATCCTTTGATCTTACTTCTTGAGTTTTGTCTGAAGCAAATAAAACCAATACCACAAAATATGATGTATGACCATGTCCATCTCAACATTGTTTATAATAGGACAAATTGGAAAAAACCCTAAGTACCCTGCAATGTAATACTGGTTAAAAGAATTATATTAGAGTCACAAAAAGGGATGCTTGGATCAATTTAAAATAATATTTATTGACATGAAATTTTATTTTAAAAGCACTTTAAAGGAAGAAAATAGTAGCAAACCAAAACCATTAATTTGGCAAAATAATATATAAATATATAAAGTTTATTAAAATATAATTATTTAATATATATTAACAATTCTCTCTATATTGTCATACAAAAATACTATCTCAATGTTAACAATGATTATCACTTCATGGTAGAATTATGGATTTTTTTCCTCTTTCCTACATGTAGTATATGTATGTGTGTGTGTGTGTGTGTGTGTGTGTGTATTTATTCATGAACATATATTTCTTATGCCATAAAGATAAAGTTATATTAAAATATTATACATTTCAGGAGAAAAGGGAAGAATAAATCTGCAGCACAGTTCTCCCACTCAAGGTAAGAAAGTGAATCAAATATCATATAAATAAATAAAAGTAATTTAAAGTTTACCCAACAACCAAACAAGAAAAGAAGAGTGACCACGTGTCCACAAGTACAAAATGTGGTGGTCGAGGCAAAATCACAGCTCTGGTAAGGAGCTGAGTGCAATGCTGCTATCTTTGCTCTCACATTCCAGTAGCAGAATTGGAGAGAACAGGTGAATCAACAACATTCTCAGTGTTCTCAAGCTGAAGCCGAGAGGATCAGAAAGTTATCCCAGGAAGTGTCAAGGACAAGTCCTGTGGAGAAAAGGCCACAGCAACAGAGCCAACAGAAATGAACAAAAAGTCCTCTGGAAAGGGTCATAAGTGGTTCTTTATTTAAGGGACGGAAATTTGGGATGCTGACATTTTCTAGGACTTCCTGATGAATTTTAACAGCCCTCCAAACTTGTAGAATTTTTCTGGGGGCATTTGTGATTTACAGTGACGTACTATGCCTGCTCTAGGGCCCAGAATAGTTTGCTAAATACCACTTGTGACTTTCCCATAGGAGAGAGGTTAGCCCTGCTATATAATAACACACAATGAAAATCAGTCTTACTATAAGCCTGTGAGATAAGGTGGCGTGATTGTCTTTGTCCTCAATTATAGCTTCCGTTGGAAAGGCAAAGTAAATACCTCTATAATTCTTACCGATTTGTTCTATAATGAAATTGAATTGTATCATGATCATACTGCAATATGGTGTAATATTGACATTGCTGGTAAGATTCAACTATATCATGTAAGTAAGTCTTATGACAATACTAATATTGATGATCAAAGGTATTGGGAGATTGAGTTAAAGCTTCCTTATGACAAAAACCTATGTATTACCATTTCATTGTGTGGAAAATGACTGGCCTGAGAAGAATTAGGCAATACTAGTCTAGAAAGTGTGTCTGCATTAGTCCAGTCCCATTCATGAAGGGTAGAGTTACACAGGTATAGAACTAGTGAGATGCCTGACCATTCGACAGCACAGTAGCATTCACTGTTAACCCCACTTTGCCAGATTGTGAAGGCACAATCCACCCTATCAACCCCCTAGGAATTCTGACACAAAGGTTTAAATGTGTAGTTGCAGTTTCTTGCTTAGGAATCACCCCTCCTTCTGGTACCCACAGTTGCATCCCTGATCCTGGGACTACTGCATTATGTAGGAAAAAAGAGAGTTGAGATGATGTGGGGAAGAACTGTATAGTTGCACTAGCATCCTCCCCTACTCTTTCTTCACCAGATCCCCCAGAAAAGCAGAGAAATCTAGGCATTGGAGACCTTCCCTTAGTGCCTTCCATGTTGAGTGTGAGCACACACTCATGAAGGCATGTAAACCAGCCCTTCATGCCTTTACCTCTTCCCATTCTAGACAGAAAATGTTTCAACTGTCCATTCCAATTCCCTATTGAACCATTACTCTGAGGATGATTTGTAGTGTTGCATGCCCATTTGATGTGGTATCTCTTCACCCATTTTTGGACACGATGGACTGTAAAGTGCATCCCTTGGTCTGAAGAAACGTAACTCAGAAGCCCAAATTGGTACAGTAGCTTCTGTTCTAGTCCTTTAATAGTATTTGGAACATTTGCATCTACCACTAGATATGCAAAGCCCAGTCCAGAGTATCTATTTCTGCTAAGACCCATTCATAGCCCACCGGGGCTATTGTCATTGGTCCAATGTAATCCACTTGCCAGCTGTGTGCAGAGCCTTCCTCCAGGAAATCCACAGTCTCTGCCTCCCTTGTTGACAGACAGAACAGTTCTTATTGGCATTTTGTGCTCAGAGAGTGCAAGAGGAATATGTATAGGTTCAGCCCATCTTTACATGGCTGTAGTTTCCCCGTGTCCACTTATTTCATGGACTCAGGTGGCCACTTCAAAGGAGAGCACCAATTGGTACACTTGATTGCTCCAATCACTTTCTTAACACGGAAGGGGGCTCTTCTGATGGGCATCGACATGTCCTACTTTAATGTACCACTTAAATTCCCAGAGTGATTTCCATAAGGCCATTCCCAATATGAATATGCCCTTGATGGCCCAGTTTTCGCTCAAATGGTGTGTACAGGGCAGCAGCACCTGGAAATGTTCTGATCTAAAATCCCAATGGTCACCACTGGGAGGCGCTCACAGGATTTTGCCATAAGCTCCAGTCTGCATAAGGTGAGTGGCAGACACTTCCAAAATCATATCTGAGTGGGGATTATAAGGGCCCAAAGGCATTGAGGGAATTCCAACATTTTGTGATTTAGATATGGCCTGCTTTTGTTCAGGTCCTCTCTCAAATATGGCTTTTGGGTAGTTGTGTGTATAGGATCTGGCAATAAATTCCCAAATATGGAGTATTTGTTCTCCAAAATCCAAATACACCAACCAAATGCCAGGCTTCTTGTTTGGTCCTAGGGCTGGGCAGCAAAAGCAGTTTGTTTTTAGTTGCTTATGGAATATCCCAGGTGGCTCTCGCCAAGGTTATTCCTAAGAATTTTACCATTCGGGTGGGCATCTGGACATGTGCTGGATTTATTAACCAGCTTCAGTTGGTCATGTGAGTCACCACTGCATTCAAATCAGTTTGTGTTTGCTCTTCAGTTTCCCATATTACTGTAATGTCATCAATATAGTGTATTACTACACTAGAGCCCTGATTCAAGTCCAAATCCTTTCCAACAAATTGTGACCATAAACTGGTGAGTTTAGATAACTCAGTAGCAGTTGAGTAAATGTAAATTGGGATCCTTCCCATGTGCCAGTGAACTACAGTTGGCTCTTTTCCAAAACTGAGACATAGAAGAAAGCATTTGCAACATCAAGCATTGAGTACCAGTCTCCATTAGCTGGTTGTATTTTTTGCATGTTTGAAACCATGTCCAGGACTGCTGAGGCTGTGGGACATACAGCATTATTTAAACCTCTACAGTCTACCATTAGTCTCCATGAGCATTTTCCTTTTTCACAGGCCATACAGGACTATTGTACAGAGAATTTGTTGGATCAGCACTCCAGCTTCTAGTATGTCATTAATTAAAGCGGCAATCTCTTTTTGCCTACAAGGTATCCTATATTGTTTTAAATTAATCACCTGTGTGGGCTCAGGCAGTTCTAGCGGTTCCCATTTAGCTTGTCCAATTAAGACTAGCCTGAGGGCAAACTTAGTGCCTTCTGTTCTACATTATTAGGTAGGGGAAGAAACTCACAGTCAAACACAATATCCATTCCAACAATATATTCAGGTGAGGGAGACCATCTCACATAAAGTTTGTTTAAAAATTCCAATTTCCATCCAAACTTTCACCTTAATCCCATCAACTGTTGCATCGTCATATTCTCTCAATATAACCTTGGCCCCTTTAAGACTATACCAACAGGTTTTGGAATCATAGTGCATTGCACTCCTGTTGAGGAATCCCAAAAAGTCTTTTCTCCTCTTTCTGGCCATTTAATCCCCACATGTGCTTCAGGCATCCAGCAGGTGTTTGGGAAGTCTCTGGCATCTCCTTCATCTTTATTTTGATTAATTTGTCTAACCATCACCCCACATAATTCAAGGTGGGTTTCTCATTATAATATTTGGCTTTCAGCTTTTTAAATTTCTCCAAACTGGGGTACATGGAGTGAACTTGTTTGGGGCCTTTTAACATTGGGGCACCAACAGGCCATCTCATTGGTCCATCAGCCTTTGATAGGGCTGCATCCACACCAACAATGCCCACCATAGTCATCCTATTGTCCAGTAACCATCTTGAGATTGTCACCCTGCTGAGTTCCTGAAGTCTCCCTTCTGTCTCTCCCCATTTTCATTTTCATTACCTTTATGTCCTTGGTAGCAGTAAGACCCACAGAGGGACATTGAGACAGTAAATCTGATAAGGCTTCTTGGACCATGTCTTAGTCTGTTCAGGCTGCTATAACAATATACCATAAACTGGGCAGCTTATAAACAGAAGAAATTTATTTCTTACAGTTCTGGAGGCTGGAAAGTCCGCGATCAAGGCAGATTTGGTATCTGGTGAGGGCCCGCTTTTTGGTTTATACGTAGTATCTTCTTGCTGTGTCCTCACATGGTAGAAGGGACAAATGAGCTATCAGGCTTTTTTAGAAAGGCACTAATCCCATTCATGACTGCTCTGTCTATGATCTAGTCATTTCCCAAAGGCCCCACCTCCTAATGCCATCACCTTGGTGGTTAGAATTTCAATATAAATTTGGGGAGCACATAACATTCAGATCACAGCAGACTGTTGTTTTATTTTGAAGGAGTAGGTTATATGGGGTGCCCATGCAAAAGGGGCCCCTTAATCACGGCATTTACCATAACCTTGGTAATGGGTATATTCAGTAGGTGAATATCCCAGTCAGTCATAATTCCAATGCCACATGGCTTGCATGCAAAGAATATCAGCTGCTTCATCTGACACTTACAGGGGAATTGGGAAGTCCACCTTCTCAGAATAAACACATTTTACAGTGGATTTCATCTAGTCCACAGGCTGGCTGTTTGCTCAAGAATAGCCTCCTGTGTGTCTGGATCATGTATAGCCATCTGTGATTGTTCCATAGTGAGCCGTGGGTCCTGTATCAGACAAAAAATGCTTTTCTACTCTGCAGCATCCAAAGCCAAAAACACAGCCCGAGTTAATCACTCTCACAATCCATTTTAGTAAAAGTTCTTTGGGAAGCTGATGATACCAATTCGCAAAATGAAACAACTCCTTAACACTATGCCCCCTGGTTTTTATAGTTTCTTGGTTTTTCCCTTGCCCCCACATTGACTACCTTCTTGGAGACCAGAGGTCTTGAAGGTATTTTCTGTTGTTCTGACATAATTTTTCCCTTGGGGAACAGCTTGAGACTAATGGACAAAGCTCAGGCCCAGTGAAAGATAAGCTTGGTCTAGGATTAAGATCTGACCCAGCATTCTCTTTTAACTTCATTTTAGCTATTATAGATAACAGTTACGAAGGGGTTGAATAGTTTACATTTTTCTTATTAGTTTATATTTTCTTATGCATCCCGTGAGACAATTTTTTGGGAGTTGGATCCATCTCTAAATTCCACTGGTAACTTTCACCTTTAGTAACTGAGCACAGAGCAGCTGCTGTCCCACACCATGAGTGACCACGCAGCCACCCAGGAATCAAATGTTATTCATCCCCCACCTGTCCATCCTTTTCTTCTTAAACCACGTGTTTCTGGGAGTCAGGACTGTTCTAGCAAATCCTACTTCTGACACCAACTAAAAATGGAAAAAATGAACTGTTTTTCTCTACTCTTACAACACTTCTGACACCAGACATGTGGGATCTTTTTCCCCCCACCAACCAATTCAACTCCCCAGACACCACCTGGGTATCCTCCAATTCAATTTAGTTCTTATACTATCTACCTGGAATTAGTGCAGACCCCACAGGCTAAGGGCTCTGTTCCACAAGACTACCCCCTCTTCAGATGCCAATTGCAAGAAGGAGGTCCCCAAATTACCCAGAATGTTGTCCAACTTGGCTACAAATTGATAATTCCCAAGACCTCCTCTTCATGTTTGATAGTTTGCCATGATGGCTCACAGAACTCAGGGAAGCATTTACTTCTGTTTTCCAGTTTATTACAAAGGATGTGATAAGGAAGACAAATTAACAGCCAGAAGAAGAGGTGCATGGGATGAGAGGTTCAGAGGATCCTGAGTGCAGGAACCTCTTTCTTGTGAAGTTGGGGTGCACCACCCTCACAGCATGTTGGTGTGTTCACCAACCTGGATACTCTCCAAACCCCATACTTTAGGGATTTTTATGGGAGCTTTATCACATAGGCATGATTTATTAATTCAATCTCTAGCTCGTTTCCCCTTCCTGGAGGATGGGGATAGGGAGTTGCAAGTTCCAAGCTTCTAATCATGGCTTAATCTTTCTGGTGACCAGCCCCAACCCAGGAGCCTACCAAGAGTCACCTCATTAGAACAAAAGATGTTTCTATCACCCAGGAAATTCCAAGGAATTTAGGAGCTTTGTGTCAGGCACTGGGGCCAAAGACCAAATATTAGAACAAAAGATGATTTTAGCACCACTATAACTTAGGAGGTTATAAGGGTTTAGGAGCTCTATATCAGGAACCGGGGGCAGTGCACATATATATAGGCCGATCCCCTTGCCATGGCTGAGCGGAATAGATGATAGTGCAGGGGTTCCACATCGTCTGGAGTCCTAAATGTTTGCAAGCAAAGCACCGGCAACTGCTGTTCTTCTGGAGACTTTGGGAGGTTTGAAGCTTGTTGGTGCAGACCATGCTGGCACGAGTAGTGGGTCAGGGAAGGATGCCCAGCCCTGTTCTCCACAGCACTTGGAAGACCTCAGTGGTTCCCGTGGCTCCATATGAAGGAGAACTGAGTTCAGAGGAGATTCAAAGGTAATCAAGTGGCCATTGCACAACAAAAACGGTGCTTAGCAGGAGGGAAGGGCAGAAGGAAGGGTGCGGCTCTCTGAGAAGAGCAGGAAGCAGTGAGAAAAACCGCAGGCACAATCTGTATTGAGACAGTCCTTCAGCAGAGGCCACCAGCATGGAAGGAACCAGACCAAATCAGAGAATAACAGAGATGCCACAACACCACTGAGAGGGGCGGTACAGATGAAGATTCCTGCCTCCTCTGCTCTTCCCTCTCCCTTTCCTTCCTCTCCCCCTTCTACTCTCTGCCTCCTCCTCTCCTCCCTCCTCTTCCTCTCCTCTTCTTCCTCCTTTTCCACCACGACTACTACCGTTCTCCTCCACTTCCTCCTTGTTCTTTTCTTTAGTATGGGTATATTAGAAAGAGAGAATACCAAAGAATGGTGTGTGAAAAGTTGGATGCAGACTTGTGCACAAATGTGTCTTGGGGCTGGGGGGCTGGAGAACAAGAGTCGGCACGGAGGAAGGTGGTAAGAAGGGAGAACAGATACTTCTGACGCCATAGCAATAGTCTTGCAGTGAAGCCTGACAAGCCAGGCCCAGCTGCATGGACAGGTGTCCCACATTGGTGAAGCTGTTTACATCTGATAGAGGACTATGTAAACTTTAAAGAGACTCCGATTTAATCCCTTGTTTTAAAAGTTAATATGCATGTTATAAGACTTCATTCCCAGTAGCAAGTATTTAAAGCAACCTTTTTTTAAAGAAAGTAGGAGCTGGATGTGGTGGCATCCCTGTAGTCCCAGCTACTTGGGATGCTGAGGAGGGAGGGTCACTTAAGCCCCGGAGTTCAAGTCCAACAATTGCCAAGTTCAACTCAAAATGATAAGACCTTGTCTCTAAAAACAAATAAAGAGAGAAAGTTGTGGAAAAATTCCAATCAAAATGATAATCTTGGACTAAACATGTTAGTAACTAAAATTATTTTGATAATATTTTCACCAAAATTATACATAATAGAGTTTAGAGTTATTTAGTCAGCTTAACTTTTTAAAAGTAAGTTTTTTAAATTCTGCATAATGGAGCATAACATTTTACAACGTTAGCATAAAGATATTTCCCTATACGTAAATGCAATGAATTAGGTAATCCCACCATCCACTGAGGGCAAAAGATGAGCAATATGTCATGTTCTAGACAGGGTACATAGCCATGGCTATACAGGTAAAATCAGACAGAAGGCTTTAGAAAGCATTTGGATCAAAATGCCAAAGTGTTAATTAAGTGCTATATTATAGAAGAATTAAAGGAAAAGGTGATTTTCTAAGATGAATTATTATTTGGATTGATTGCACAAAATGACAAACTAAAAAAAAGAAAAATTAAAACAAAGCACAGTAAAATTATTCTTAGTTTAGATGCAGATTTTATTAGCTTCTCTTTACTCTAGTTCCTTTTCTTCATATCATATGCACTTCCAAATTTAGCTATAAAAAGAAAAAGTAAAATTTACATATAATTCTGGTACCTTTTCTTATGAGCTAGAGAGACCAACCAACCAACCAACCAAACAAACAAACAAAACAAAAACCCAAACCATCCCATCCATTAAACTCCTGAATTAAGAGTCAGGAAGTTTACTATATGGGACAATATGTCAGAGAACAGGCATTGATGAATAGTCAGCAGGACAGCACTTGGTCAGTCACTTACAGGACATCAGGAGCTATTGCTTGGAAAGCCTAAGAAAGTTTAAAGACCAGGAAGACACAGGGAAGGGGCTCAAGTTCCTTAATGGAGTCAGGGAATTTACAGGCTCAGATAAAGATGATGTGTTTCTGTATTTCTATCTCGGAAATAAACAGGAGCTCATCCCCCCAAAAATGAGTCAGTCTATAGTCACACATTTTATTTAGGAAAAAATAAAACAAAACTAGATAACATCTTGTGGGCATTTTTACACAACAAAGATTTTTTTAATAGTGTCTTTGTTACCCTAATGGATGCTATACTCAAAAGTATTCCAAGATAATCAGTTTCCCTCTGCAGAAAACCCTGGTGGTTTTAGGGAAGTGATTAATTTATATCTGTAACTTTCTCCATGCCCTTTTAGATTCTTTTTTAGCAGCTTAGTGGGGAAGCTTAAGCATTCTTACAACTCCCCCTGCTGGCTTCAAATAAGAAATGCAGCTTTAATATGTAAAACTTCCTGGTGTTCTTCCTGAACACGATGGCCAAAGGTCGGCTTTTTATTCTAAAAACAAGATTCCTTCCCTCTCTAATCTCTGAAAAAGTTTGAGACATAAATTCACAACATGAAAAGTAATTGTGGAATTCTTGGAGATACTACTTTTCAGAAGTCAGACCAATAATGCATCTTAAGTGAAAACATTGAATTTAACAGCATAGCTTTGAAAATTTATAGTTCTGAAATTTGACTCCAGAAATGACTTTGGGATCTTTTGGACTTCTAGACTGTATTCTCTCTAGAGATCCCATCATTATCCATAGCAGATACAGGAGATTCACCAATCACTTAATTTTCTTTCCCACTGTTTCCAGTCTCCTGTGCTGTCCTTGCCATTGGGCAGCAGTGATGTGTCACGTATGGGTCCACACACAGAGGAGCCCGGCCCACCACCCCTACCTGTCTCCTCTGCTGCTGTGGGCGCTGCAGATGTTCCTGGCAGTGGAGTGTCCATCAGCCCAGATACCTGGGTGCCTGCATTGAGCCAGGCGCCCTGTGTGCATCGCCCCCAACCGACCTAGAACAGACTGTGTGTGAGTGTGAAATACCTGTTAGGAGTAAAGCAGTTGAAATTTTGAAGTTCATGTGTCCCCAAAATAACAAAGTAGCTGATATCTTCAGAACACTTGCACCATAATTAGCACAATCCTGAGCACTTTACATGTCTCAACCGATCCTTACAACTCCTTTGGGGAGTATTTTAGATGTATTTTATTAGCCACATTTTATAAATGGCAAAACTGTGGCAAAGGTAGATTAAGTAACTTGCCCCAGGTCACGTGGCTAGGAGATGATGAACCAGGAATCGACTCAGACTCCAAATTTCCTCAATTTTTATTTCTTCTCTACACTGTTTCATAAACCAGATGTCACAATTATTTAAGGTTAATTACATCAAGTTGGACATCATTTTATTTAAAAAGTTAAAGGAGGAAGTATGCAATTATCCATTTAACCAAAAAGAATTTTTTTAATCCGGTATTTTATTTTTTATTTATTTATCTTTTTACTGGTGGTGTTTTTTTCTTTTTATTTCAAAATATTAAGAGAGTACAAATGTTTTTGTTACATGGATACATTCTATAATGCTAAAGTCAGGGCTTTCAGTGTGCCCATCATCAGGACAGTGTTCGTTGTACCCAATAGGTAAGTTTTCATCTCTCACTCCCCTCCTACCCTCCCCCTTCTTAGTTTTCAATGTCATTTGTGCCTCTTTGTGCCCATCATTTAACTCCTGCTTAATAGTGAGAACATGTGATGCTTGTTTTTCCATTCCTGAGATACTTCACTTAGGATAATGGTTTCCAGTTCCATCCAAGTTGCTACAAATGACATTATTTCATTCCTTTTTAGGGCTAATACTCCATGTAATATACATATACACCACCTTTTCTTTGTCCACTCCTGAATTGAATGGGCACTTAGGTTGATTCCATAATATTGCAATTGTGAATCGTGCTGTGATAAACATTTGAGTGCAGGTCTTTTTGATAAAATTATTTCTTTGGGTAAATACCCAGTAGTGGGATTGCTGGTTTGAATGATAGGTCTACTTCTGCCTCTTTGCGGAAGCTCCATACTATTTTCCATAGAGGCTGTACTAGTTTGCAGTCCCACCAACAGCGTATAAGCGTTCCTTTTTATCTGCATCCATGCCAGCATCTGTTGTTTTTTGACTTTTAATAGTGGCCATTCTGACAGGGGTAAGATGGTATCCATTGGTTTTAATTTGCATTTCCCTGATGATTAGTGATGTTGAATATTTTTATGTATGTTTGTTGGCTATTTGTCTATCTCCTTTGGAAAAAAATCTGTTCATGTCTCTTGCTCGCTTTTTGATGGGGTTGTTTGTTTTTTTTCTTGCTGATTTGTTTGAGTTTTTTGTAGATTCTAGATATCAGTCTCTTTTTTTTTGATGTATAGTGCGAATATTTTCTCCTATTCTGTAGGTTACCTGTTTGTTGATTATTTCCTTTGTTATGCAGAAGCTTTTTAATTTAATTAAGTGCCATTTATTTGTTTTTGTTGTTGCTGTGCTTGCCTTTGGGGTCTTAGTCATAAATTCTTTGCCTAGGTCTATGTCTAGAAAAGTTTTTCCTATGTCTTCTTCTAGAATTTTTATGGTTTCATGCTATACATTTAAGACTTTAATCCATCTCAAATTCATTTTTGTATATGGAAAAAAAATTATTGAGTGCACTTTGTTGAAATCATTATTCTAAGCATTGTAAGATATATAAAAAAGTGTGGAATGTGGTCCTTATTGTCACAGAAATTACACATGCTAGGAAGACCAATCAAAGAGACGTGGTAAACTGAATAGCAATATAGGAGACTTTACAAATAGTCACTGACTAGTTGTCAAATTAGCCTTTCACACATTAGAGGTGATCAGTAGATGTTTGTTGGGGAGAACGTAGAGGGGAGATTGGGAAGGAATGGGAGAGAAGAACCAGTGAAGAAGGTGAAAGATAGGATTACACTGCAGATTCCCATCCTACTGGATAGAGTAGTCAGGTAAGGCTCCTTGGAATAGGTGTGGCTTCATCATAAACTTGGTGGCTGGTCAGGGTTTGTATTGACTGCAACAGGATATTTCAGATGAATAGAGTATCAGAGATACATGGATATGTACACAACATCTCTAAGAAGAGTGAGTAATTTAGTTTGGCTGGAACAGAGAACTTATATGTTATTAAACTTTGTGAGATGAAGGAGGAATGGATAATTGCCACCAAATTATGAAGGACTCTGTGATGGATAATTTTATGTGTCTACTTGACTGGGCCATGGAAATGCCCAGATTAAGTGATATTTCTGGATGTTTCTGTGAGTGTGCTTCTGGATGAGATTAATAATTGAATAGGTGTATATCTACATGATGAGTGCGATGTGCACTGTCTGGGGAATGGACACGCTTGAAGCTCAGACTCTGGGGGATGGTGGGCATGGGCAATATATATAACCTGAACTTTTGTACCCCCATAATAAGCTGAAATAAAAAAAATAAATATGGCTTTGGGTCTTCACAATAAAAAAAAAAAAAAATGAATAGGTAAACCCGGTAAAGTAGATTTCCATCTCCAATGTGTGTGGGCCTCATCCAATCCATTAAGGGCCTGAATAGAACAAAAGGTGGAGAAAGGAAGAATTCATCCCTTTTTGTTTTGCCTCACTACTTGGGCTGGGTCATCTCATCTTATCTTCTCCTGATCTTGGGCTAGAATTTACACCATTGACTCCTCTGGTTTTCAGGACTTCAGGCTCAAACTGAATTATACCATTGGCTTTCCTGGTTCTTGAGTTTGCAGATTACAGTTTGTGCAACTTCTCACTCTCCATAATCGTGTAAGCCAATGCCTCATAATAAATGACCTTTTATGTGTACACATAGATAAGTAGATATATATAAATATAAATATAGATTTATATCTCTTGTTGGTTCTGTTTCTCTGGAGAACTATGACTAGTGCAGTCCCTATTAAGAAATTTGTATTTATATGCAGAAAGACATCCTTGATGTTTGTAGAATATTGAGCTGTTAGTGAAATCACTTAGGTATTGCATAAAGGGGATTCAGGCAGAGAGACCAGACAGAGGGATCATTAATACATACAGGCAGGTACACATGTAAATATTATTTTATCTATGGCAATCTTTCTATGATGTCTGCAGGTATGATTTCTCAAATTTTGTCTGAACCAATTATTCACCTATTCAAAAAGTGTTATCTGTTAAAAGTGTTTATTTTATTCTAGTCTGTTATTTGATTTCGTATTCTTTAAGTTAAAACAAATGAAGTATTATAATGAAATATGTGGAACATTATTTTTATTAGAGCAATACATGTTTATGGGTTTCTCTTAGTCTGTTCAGACTGCTATAACAAAATACCTTAGACTAGGTAATTTATAAACAACAAAAATTTATTTCTTACAATTCTGGAGGCTGGAAAGTCCAAGATCAAGGTGCCAGTCGATTTCATGTCTGGTGAGAGCCCCATTCCTATAGATGTCACCACTTCACATGGCAGAAGGGCAAAATGGCCTCCTCAAGTCTCATATAAGAGGACTAATCCCATTCATGAGGGTGAAGCCCTTATGACCTAGTCACCTTCTAAAAGCCCCACATCTTAATATCACTGTGGGGGTTAAATTTCAACATATAAATTTGGGGCAGGGCACAGATATTCAAACTATAGCAGGGTTTCATCAAAAGCAGCAAAAGAATGTGTCTCTACCCTCTGTTCTACTCCTCAAAGGTAAGCTCCTTTCTTTAACTGTCTCTTTTAGTTTGAGGTGATAATTACCTTCATAACTCCAAATGATATGCTTGTGCCTCTGTTTTTTGACTAATAAAATTTCTAACATGTCTCTTGACTTTATAATTCTAAATATGAGGGTTTATCTCATACTACTCCAATTTCCCTTGATTTAATGTTTTTATATCATTATTTTAGGGTTTTTTAAATTATGTTTTTAACTTTTAGTAATATTCTTAACTTCTTCCTATTTTTTTTTAATCAACTTCTGACAATACTTCTCTAGTCCCTCTTTGTGAGATGAGGAAGTGAGTGTTCCAGTCCTTCTCTCCACAGGTTCTCTTCCTCCTGAAAGTTCAATTCATAGCTACATTTTTACTTTGATCTTGTCAAGATTATTAAAATTTACTCGCCAGAAACCCCAACCAAGTCTTTCATGTTTTGACAATACTTTGATGATAAAAATTGAAAATCAATAACTAATATCTAATACCTATGCTGGTTTGAACACACCCACATTATTCAATTCTGAGCCAAGTTCAAGTTCGTTCAAACCAGTTTTCTCTCTTGAGGCCCATTGCCTTCACTTCTTGGTCATCCTGAAAAAATGGTTTTTAGAGTTAAAGTCAACTCAATTGTCCTTTTAAATACTTCATAAATTATTAAGTTCATGTCATATTTAATTTGCTTTTTATCTAGACAATCAATTTCATGACCAGGGCTTTTTCCTTGTTTTCTTTGAGGTTTTTAATTGCCTGTGTTTTTAACTTGCATTGGTCATATTCATTACAACCTGTTTTTTTTTTCTTTTTTCTTGTTTTTTTCTTATGCACTTAATATATCTTGATTGCTCTAAAAATATGAAAGTCCTTCTGAATATCTTTATTTTATTCAGGCTCTATGTCATTGTTGTTATTCTCTTTCCTACTTCTGGTTTTCCTCATTTGCCCAATTATGCATTTGGGGCTCTCATGGAAGAAAGGAGTACCTGGCATTTTATCCTTCCAAGAAATTACAGTTGGCACCTCTATGTCGGGGATGGTTGTGATTCCTGCTCAACTCTGCAAATCAGTACAGTTCTACCCTTCCTTGCCGTGGGTGGAGGGGATAGTGATCACAATTTTTTTCTTTTTCTCTACCTGAACAAGCCTGCTCTGGTAACCCTAGGGCTAGGAAGTTTACCTTTAGGAGAAATGGGCAGAGAATCTAGTTGTCTGCCTCTAGCTCTCCAAATTCCAAGATGTGGAGGACTTTCAGTGCTTGGGGATATAACACAAAAGCTTTGCCTGGAGGGAATGCCAACTGGCTGGGCTCAGTGCTGGGGTTAGGGTGGTGGGATGGGCACATAGACTGGTGCAGTGGTCCATAAAATATCTTTTATTGACTCCCCTGTTTCAACTTCACTTCTTTCCTATGCTTGGTCATCTGCTAAGTCTAAACCCAGAGTGTCTTGCGGGGGGGGGGGGGGGTTCCTATTAGACAGATATTTCTCACTCCTGGTAGCTTATTTGGGGCTGAATTTATTCATTGTTTCATTTAAAGATTCATTTCTATTCTCTCTGGCTTTTAGATTTTTTAAAAAATGTTTGTACATTGATAACTTTTCCCAGTGATTACTTTGCTCTTGCAGATATTTTGGGGTATATTCTTTTTGTACTACCTCATCTCACCCCCACTCCTGTTAGTGTTTCAGAAGAGACGGGAAGCAGAGATGTCAATCGTTGTCTTCTGTTTTCTCAGAGACATTGCATAGGTTAGAAGCCCTAATGAAAGAATATCTAGGTTCCAAGAGGAAGTTCAATATGAAGGATAAGAAGTAGAGGTTGCTACTTGAGAAGTCATATGATACAAGGAAACAAGCACATAGTGGCAATGGGTTACTGATCATATTTCTCAGCCTCATGAAAAGAAGTGGGCCAAGCTGATTTTTGATCAAGAAATATACTTGTATTTTTAGAATCCTTTATTCCTGTCCTTTCCACTGTATCTGTTTCCACATTTGCTCTATTTTGAGCTTGCTTCTGCACTTTAGATTTCTTGACTAGTGTTTTGAAGAATGTTTTCTTTCACATCTCTCTGTATGATGCCTCCACAAAAGAATTTAATCAAAATTTTTGTTTTATCACCATCATCATCATTGTTATTATTACTTAAAGGATTGGATTTCACTGATTTTTATTTCTAAACCTCTTAAAATCCCTTTGGATTTTTAATCTGCAATTCCCAGTGTTTGCCAGTTTAGTACCATGTGCAAATTAGTTAATGTGCAGTTTAGCCTTTCTTTGAAATCAGTAATTAAGATGTAAAGTAAGACTGAGCCCAAGACTAATTCCCGGGGCTTCCCACTGGGACCTCTCCTGAGCTCCATAACTCTTTTATCACCACCTCTGGTTTATCCTCTTCCAGCCAAATCTCAAGCTACTTTGCTAGGTATATAATTAAGTTGATTTATGAGGGTCACTAGATTAATTTTATTGTATAAAATGTTGTATGATACATATATTTATTTTACTTAGCTTTGCATTTGCATATGTTGAAACATTATAGCCAAAGAAGGGAAGAACATTTTCTGTCAGACTAACTCTGATGTTTTTTGTTACATGATCGCTTAGTCTAGAGACATACACAGACTGTCTCTTAATATTAATTCTATCATTTAACTGCAGCCAAAGTTCATCATCTAGAATACAATTATATTTCAATGATCGTTTTCTTCTTTCTTATTTGTTGTTTTTAAAATATTTTTTCCAGTTTGCTAGTATTATATCTTTCCTCTTCTTTAGGATAAAAACAAAAATTTATCTCTACTTTAGTAAATTTATTCACTTATTCCCTGGTCAGCCATAAAAGAATCTTTTGTTTTTGGGTCTTAGGCATTTTCTATTAGCTGCCAATTATCTATGTCTCAGACTGACATTCAAATAATTAAATATTCAGGTGCACTGATCTTGCCACCAAGGGTTTTATGAGCATTTGAGAAATTTGTTTAAGTTTAATTGGGAAATTAAGCCATGGGGCAATGTTACTGCAAAGCTATACTGCTGTGTTCTGAGTAACTAGACTAATCTAGGTCAGAAAAGCACAATAGGACATACAAACACCCAAAGAACGCAAAATTGTGCTTTTAATGACTACCAACTTCTGAGATACGTTAATCTTCCCATTCTGGGACTCTTTCTTCCTCTGGTGTGCAGATGAGGCTCTGGTTTATAACCTAAATTTTCTTAATGATTTCTGGTCCCTGCCTCTTCCCTCTGGCTCTCCTTTCTCTCTTCAGAACTTACTCAAGTATTTTATTACTTGTGTGTTTGCAAAACAAATTGCTCTTTCCTCTGTAGTACCAGATAATATTCCTAGCCCTCTCAGTTAGACGCTGGTTTCTCCTTTTCTGGGAAATGCATCCAGATGAGCAGTAAACATTTTTATTTCACTATAAATACATGAGGGTTTATGATGCATACAGAACTGTGGAATGATTGATTGTTTCTTCCCAGCTGATCATTAGCTACCTCCTGGCAGAGAAGACTAAATGAATGGGCCTTTCTCATTTTACATTTTCCTTGGGAACTTTTCTTTATTTTTTTCCTTAATGTGCCAAAAGAAAAAGAAGAAAAGAAAAGGAAAAAAATAGAAAGGAAAGGAGAGAGGCAGGAAGGAAGAGAGAAAAAACATGAGAGCATGTGCACTTGTTCCTGATTTTGAACTCGAACTTTCCCAGCTATTTTCTATTATAGTCACGGTCACTAGGCTTTTTTTTTTTTTTTTTTTTTTTTTTTTTAACCAAAACCTCCTGGATTCTCCTTGGGTGAAAAATTCTGAAGCTACTGTGCAGTCACGTTTCTCCTTTTTGCCTTCTTAGTAAGGAGAAGGATTAATTGAAAACATGTAAAATGCCTTAAGAGACAGTTTTATGCTTTTCAGACTAGTGGAAACGTGACACTTATAAGATGAACACAGAAGTATTAAATTCATTTCTTAACAGAAGTCTTTTAATTAGTAGTTGAGTAAAATTAAAGAGAATATTGTCACTGTTGTGCCAAGTTTAGCAATTTGTTGTAAATCGGGCAGTTCTCTCTCTCCATCAGGTTTAATGAGTGTCTGTGTGATTTTGGCTTGTTATTATATTCTTGTCTTTGATTTGCTTTGTCTTGATTGTATACTATTTTCTCCTTCTCCCTGATATTTTACCATCAATGGTGACTTACAGCAAAGCTCTGCTATACCTAAAATATAATATGCAAGAATAATTAGGATGCTTTTTTGTTCCTCCATGCATATGATATGAGTACAGCATACCCATACATACATCAAATACATAATATTAAATATTATTTAAATCATATTAAGCTCATTTTTATTCTGTGTACAATCTCTTCTTCGTTAAAAAATCATTTGCAATTGCTTATTTTTTCAGATAATATGATAAACTATATTAGCAACATAGGGATAGTAGCATTCTCAATAGTGAGGTAGAATTCATATAAATAGTCACTATTTTCCACCTCTAGCTGTATCAAATGGTTTTGGAAACAGAGTATGACTGTAAAAACTTTTAGCCCATGACATAGAATTAAATTATGAACCCACAAGCATCTTCACTGGATATGCCATTAAAATAACATACCTATGAAACTATACAGAAATTTAGAAATCAGCTACTCTATCCTTTCAATCAAGAATAAGATAACTGAAGTTCAGAGAAGTAAACATCTCAGCCAAGGTAGTACAGAATGCTTGTAGCAGCTACAGGACTAGAATTGAGCCATTCCATTTTCCCTCCATAAGATCATGTCTTCATACAAATTACAGAAAAACTGAAGGAAATACACATTTGTTCTTTAAGAGGAAATATCTAGTGGTTGTAGCCAAACCCAGTGTAAACCTCAGGAAATATACACAAATGAAAAAATAAATTTGCATGTTACTTGTGAATTATAAAAGTAATGGGTAAGTTGACAATTATTGAAAGCCTTTGGCTCTGGCTCAGAGAGAAATGATCAGAGTACAAGCCACGAAAGTAAATGCCCTGAGTTAATTGGATTGATGTTAAAATCAGTTATAAAATAATCAATCCACCATTTAAATATACCAACAACTTAAAACACTAAGGCTGTTTCCAAATGTGTTTATCCTTTGGAGTATATAAAATTTTTTCCTAAAACTATTAAAATCTGAGAATTATGTCTTAATTCATATCTTGTTCTTCCATTAAATAGGATATTTAAGTAAGTATGGAAGAGGTCAAGTATCGTGGACACCATTAGATGGCAGCATTACACAAAACTATTGTTTCCCTCCTGTAGAACATCATGTTTTAAATTGCCAAAAAAGTTAGTTTACAATATAGTTTACATACACTACAGATTGCATGATAATAAGTTTTAAAATTTAAATTAATGAAATTAAAATTGGAGATTCTGATACAAGAGAATGAAACAGAACTTAGAACAAGAATAGAAAGGTTGGGAAAGAGTCGTAAACCCATGAAAGCCAATGACAGGTTAAAAGATGTACCTCAGGAAGACCAACAGGACTTCTGTCTACCACGCTGGCTCCCGCACTGTGTGATGGCATACGTGGCCCTGCAAAGTCTGGTAAATTTCTTTTTATCAAAATTATTTTATTAAAAAAATACTAAAAGTCATCACTCTGTGATGTTCACTCTAACTTCACGATAAAAAGTAACACATATTCCTTCTACTATTTGATGAGTAACTATTGGTAATTTTGAATTTCTAACAGTTGGGTATAATTTACCCAAGTATAATTTTGTATGATAATGCTCTGGCATGAAAAAAAGACTTTTTAAAGGAAAGATTTAAGTTTAAGAAATCTGTTTTAATAATAGTAATCCAATTCCTTTCTGGAGACAGGTGTTATCCTACACAAAATTTGAAGATAATATATAGAATGTAATTTGCTCTGAAGGTTTGACTTGCCTAGTAGACTTCCTGTATGATGAGTGTGGAAAGAAAGAAAAAGGTTACAGAGCAGAGAGAGCGAGGAGGCCGTGTCTGGCTCCTGCTCTCACAGCCCTTGCAGTACAGTGAGCTTCATAGAGACAGGGCTGGGGCACGTGAGGGCCGGAAGGGTGACTGGGTGACTCTGGGCCTCACTGAGGAAAAATAACTAAACATGGGCAAAGGAGATCCTAAGAAGTCGAGAGGCAAAATGTCATCATACGCATTCTCTGTGCAAGCTTGCCGGGAGGAGCACAACACGAAGCACCCAGATGCTCAGTCAGCTTCTCAGAGTTTTCTAAGAAGTGCTCAGAGAGATGGAAGACCATGTCTGCCAAAGAGAAAGGAAAGTTTGAAGATACTGCAAAGGTGGACAAGGCCTGTTATGAAAGAGAAATGAAAACCTATATCCCTCCTAAAAGGGAAACAAAAAAGAAGTTCAAGGATCCCAATGCACTCAAGAGGTCTCCTTCGGCTTTTTTCTTGTTCTGTTCTGAGTGTCACCTTAAAATCAAAGGAGAACATGTTGGCCTATCCATTGGTGATGTTGCAAAGAAACTGGGAGAGATGTGGAGTGACACTGCTGCAGGTGACAAAAGGTGGCTGCAAAGCTGAAGGAAAAGTATGAAAAGGACAATCCTGCATACCAAGCTACAGGAAAGCCTGATGCAGCAAAAAAGGGAGTCATCAAGGCTGAAAAAAAGCAAGCAAAAGAAGAAAGAGGAGGAAGATGAGGAAGATGAAGATGATGAAGAGGAGGAGGAAGATGAAGATGAAGAAGAAGATGATGATGAATAATTTGGTACTAGCGAATTTTTTTCTTGTCTATAAAGGATTTAACCTCCCTATACACAACTCATTCCTTTTAAAGAAAAAAATTAAAATGTTAAAAAAAAAAGAAGAAAAAGATCGAGAGAATAACTCCAAACTTTTTACATCCTAAAATTACATATAAGGTACAATAAGGTACAATAGATCGGGTGCTTAGGTAGTATTCTTTGCTGATGAAGAAATGCTATATTTCTAGGTAGGAAGGAAGAAGGTTGCGAGACTGAGAGGCCAATGGTGGACATACGTTTAGAAGGGCAAAATATGACTATTACATTTTAATAGTTTTCACTCCTTCATTCTTTCCTTTGTATGACCAGCTTCTGACATAATGAGAGAAAAGAAGCCTATTGGGACCTGCTCAATTTTAGGACGTATTTTAGCTAGGCGAGATCCTCCTTAATGCCAGGGACTTTATGGAGGCCCAGTCACATCCTCTTATAAACATAGTTCGTCCGGTATCCAGATCTGCAACAGTATAGACTTTACTGACAGATTAGTCTTTCTCTAATTCATTCCCAACAGGAGTGTTCTAGTCTAGTTCATTGAGTACTTTAGTCCCTACCCATAGACTTTGTTACATTGAGAGTGTTTGCTCTTGTTTGTGTACACGGAGATTTTTGAAGCTACGTTGTTTCCAGAAGAAACACACTGAGAGGAGCTGCCTTATATTCAGGGTGCCTGATGCTTTCATGCTCCAGGGCATATTGTTATCACCAGCTGCGGTCAGGGCAAAGAAAAAACTCTTCATCCCTGTGATGTAATACAGTACAATTAGCCACATAATGTGGATTTTATGCTTTGCTCTGAAACATCTGGCATGTACGACTTTCTAAAACCAAAGCTTGGAGAGCCAGACCTCCTGTAGCATTTTAATATCAATGTGTCTTTTCACATATTAGTTATCTAATGTTTGTGCCAGTTTTTGAAAACACCACATCCTAAATATCACCTCTTGAATGAGTGTAAATTTAAATGCCTGCCAGGGGGTTACGTGTTTGTAGGGGGAACTAATATTGGCCCTAATCTAAATACCAAATGAATTTTAGATTGTCATTCTCACCCAGCATTAGCATTGGCCCTTGGGAAAATCATTCTTTGTGTATTCTTTTCAGATACTGAGAATTAAGAGTCAATCTATTTAAACCTTGTTGCTAACATTACATCTATATTTCTGATATATTAGGTAAATGTGTACAGAGTTATTACATCTGTTCATAGAGAAAAAGTTAGCAATAAAAAGTTTTAAACACATTATCTTCAAGTTCCCAGGATTAAAAGGACCATGTCACTTGGGGGAAAAGATTAAATGTTATCCTGAGATCCTTATGAACAAAAACCTCTCTCACTGAGATCCATGATCTCCTCGAGGCAGGGCAACAGGGGTTAAAGTAATATTTCTAGCAAAATGTACTGCTCTTACTTGTCAAGCCATCTTCATAAGATTCCATTTTCCCATAAAATGCACATCAGAACAAACAAAAGATAAAAAAAAGCAAAAGAAACATAAGTGACACAAAAGTAAAACTAAAAATAAAATGAGAGGAAAAATGTATGTGATTCATACATTCATATATGCAGAGCTTTAATACTATAGCAAAATGTTGATAAAACACACATTTAGATGCAGAATGGCTTGTATTAGTTTATAAAGACTGTTAGTCATGATTCCTTTAATTATGTTGAAATTTTAAAAAGCAAATTATGGAATTGTTTGAATTAACTACAACGTGAATGGACTCTTACATACTACAAAATGAAAACAAAAATTTTTATAAGTTACATGGACAATTTTCCACACCCCCAGATAATTGCTTTAAAATTTATTGATAGGTTTAATGAGGAAGTTACATGGAAACTTACTTCCCACTAGAATGTTAATTCTGAACAGTAGATTCAGTGCCCTTGTGCCATTTTGGTAGAAGTATTGCAGAGACCTTAAGATGTTATTCTTGAACTCTTAGGGCCTAGTTTCCTCCTTTATAAATGTTGGTTACAATAAGATGGCTCCTAAGCTAGTTTCTAGATCTAAAATATTGAGTCCATGGATATTAACAGAAAACTCTACAACTGTGTGGTGAATGCCTGGCTGTATAAAAATGTTAATAAGTCTGTTATTTGTACATTTTGATACTTTCACACCATAATGATTCTTAATGTTAATATTAAAAAGCAAGGGCCACCACACCATAATATCAAACATGTTAGAAACAGATGGCAGTGCTGGGTATCTCTAAGTAAAAGGACAGATGGAGCAGGACTTAGACTCTAACCCTAGAAGCTTCGAAGGGGTTGAATGACAGGACTTATTTTTTCCTCTAATTTAAGAAGCAATTTGGTGGGAAAACAAGGAGTACTATGTGCCTATAAGATAGGCGAATACTTGAGTTCCAGTAATATGGGAGACTGACCTAATATGAGCCACATTCCCACTAAAACTCATGAAATGTTGTGTAAAATATAACAATATTGTTTTAGTAAAAATACAAAGATGAGTTAGAGGGAAAATTCCTAGTTGCACAGTCAAGAGGGTTGACTATAGGCAGAGGGCAAGCATATGAATTTGGGCTCTGGTCCTGGGGATATTGACAATCAAATATAGGTCCAAGAGGGAAAGACAGAGTGAGCTTCAGGCTTCCATGAGGCATGGAGTATAATAAAGTCAGGAGCCTGAAAGGGTTGCCTCTTTCTTAAAGAACAGTTCTGGGAAAAGTTAAGAAAGCTTGTCTCTAGATGGATAAATAACTCTCCCAAGAGAAATAAACACCTTAAGTGTGGAGTTCATATTTTTACATCCATGTTGTATATGATTCCTGAGCAGAGAAGCTAATGGAATATCTGGTACTAAACCAGCCAAATCTCTAGGGCATTCTGTGAAAGTAAATATAGGCACTCTTCCATACCGTACAGTACACAAGACTCCCTCATGGGGAAACCACCTTATAAAACACTAACAGTAATAAATACTCACACGAAAAATTATAAACTACATAAGGAAATAATAACCACAAGCGAAAGTCAGCAGAAACACAAACAAGAGCTACCTCAATAACAGTAGAAAATATATGTCAACAATATTTAAATCAAGATGGTGGGAATTATAATGATTATTTTCTAGATTATTATTTTTAATTTATACTTTTTCTAGTTTATAGGATGTTTCACTAATACCTGGTATTTATTTTATAACAAGAAAATTGTGAAGGTTTCTGTTTTGCGGCATTCAATATCCTGATTTTGGGGGGAAGTTTCAAGTTGCTCTCAGGTCAGGAGTAACATAAATATACACATTTCCCATTAAATTCTAGATTTATTTAAAATGTTGTGGGCAACCCTAATATATTGGTTTATAGTGAAATTTTATTTTTGTCTTTAAATAAACATTTCACTGCTTGTGCTTTTAACGAGAATTCTGGAAATGCTTCAGTAATCATGGAAATAATGATTTTCCTAACTCAATGTTACATTCCAAAGACTTCTATACCCCACTGTCTGACAGAAATATAAAGTGTCTGGTAGTCTCAGTTATAAGATGATATTTTTATGAGTACATTGTCTTAATTTGATAATTAAAATATAATTCATTAATACCAGAGTTTGTAAACAAGGTAAGTAAATTACATTTGGAAGGAAAGAGTTTTGAGCTAGAAGCAATCGTCTATCTTCTCTGTATGTCCGCAGGAGTACAAATAAGCTTCCTTTTTTCTTCTTCTTTTTTTAACCTTTGTTTTTGGAGCCCAGAGGAGGGGCACAGTCAGCTCTCAGTGGAAGGAGGGGGCAGGGCTAACAAGGGGCTGCCTTCAAAGATGGTTGAAACCCAGGGGGATTTTCATCACAGATTTTTGGCATTGGAAGGTCTTTGAAGATTTTTGGATTTTTGCTTAACAGGTGGTCTCTGAGCCTGCTGCTCTCACTGCTGATCTGAAGCCACGCAGCCCAGCACGACGCCTACCTGCTTGGCTTTCTGGAGGTGAGGCCCCAGGAATCTCTCCTTTTTTTTTTCATCCAATGATTACTTTTCTTATGGGAGGGTTACAATTTCCTTCCCCCTCCTCCCCACCCACCGCCACCTGGCACCCCAGGCTTTGAGCATAATTATCTGCTCTTCAGTTATATCGGACGGGAAAACCGGAAAGGAAAAGTAGTAGGATAGAAAGTACCCACTAGATGGCAGAATTGATTAAGCAGAACAGAGTGTTAAGGCTGTGAACCCCAGGTACAAAAACCAGATAGGAAGGGATTGCTCTAAAGGCCAGAGCCTCCACAGATTCCCCCAGTACTATGATTCACCTGCCCACAGGTGCCCTGAGCTAGTCCTGGCACACAGTTTTACATTCCACAAGGAAGTGGCACTTTAGGGAGTGACCTCATAGTATCTGCCGTTAGCTTGTAAGAGACTTTGTGATGCTGTCACCAGAGGTAAGAGATGCCTCTTCAGGTTCTAGTTCAGGAAGTGGTGGCCTCCCAGACACAGTATGTCCACCCACCCAGAAAGCCAAACACCTGCTGTTTAATGTCCGGAGCAGAATACTGGCATCATCCCTTATTTTGAGGGAATATATTACCTGCAACCTCTAAATGCTCTGTTATGGCAAATTGGCTCAATCCAAGCAACAGAAAGTGGGCAGATGATTTGTTCAGTTTTTGGCTGAAGTTTACACTGGTAAGTTATTTATTGCACTGTCAGCAGTCATTAGCTTTACAAAGTACTTCAAGATTGAAATAAATATTATGAAGAAGATATAAAGAACTCAGTATTCGAAATGCACCCTACATTTTATTCAGTTCTAATTTGGGCTCATCTAACATCAACCCACTTGCATCGACTCGTTTCATGCAGCCAATTTTATCAATCAGCAATTTGGCACTACTTGGAAGGCACACAGAGTCCTTCTGAGCCTGAAGTAGAGACCAGTACCCATGTATATACTCTATGTTTACGGGCAGGAGAGCCTTTGTGACAACAGCCCTGGGATTCCAAGTGACACTGAAAGCCTTATAAAAAGTGACTGAATGCTTACTATGTCAGGAATGCACCTACACTACCTCATTTTATCTTTTCATCAAACCTAGGACCCAGGTGCTATCAGAAACTCTTATTTTTTAGTAAAGAAACATAGAGGAGTTAAGCCAGCAAAGATCCCACAACAAGTAATAATAAAGTAGAACTGGATGACAGAAAAATTTCAATATTTCCCTCGAAGTTTTTTTATTGAACAAAAAATTTCATTCGTTTTGTTGAATTCCAACATCATAAACATTACACCTCTATTTAAAGGTTGCATATAAAGTCAATTTTATATTTTCCATAATTTATAAATAAATAAGCACTGAATCTATGTATGATCTGAATAAGGGCTAGTGTACACCATGGACTCTTAAGTAATTTAATTAGATATGCTCTAGAACGTAGTGCTTATCTTTTCCAGACAAATGTGGAATGATAGATTAGACTGTTGTAAATACAGAACTTAAGGAGGAAAATGAAACTCTGGTATGGATGATTATGTGAATCTAGCTTCATGATAGTCAATTGTCTTTAACTTTTTTCAGTCATATAAATTATTGGTATTATAATTTCTGTCCATGCTTATGGGATATGTTATTGAGTGATAATTTCATCTTGGATCTTACATTTCTCCTCTAACAACAGCCCAATACCTGAAGAGGAATCAAGAATTACTGTTCTAATTTCCTCTCTTTTTGTAACCTTCGTATTTTGCAATAATTTCAGATTTAGAAAATAGTTGCAAAGATAGTATGAGAGTTCTTATCAACTCTACCTTCAGCTTCCTCTCATGTCAACATGTTACTTAACATGGTACATTTGTCAAAACTAAGAAATTAACTTTGCCAAACTGCTATTAATTAAATCACAGACTTTCTGCAGATTTTACCAGGCTTTCTACTAATGTCCTCTGTCTTAGGATCCAAACCAGGAAAACATGGTACATGTCTTGCCCTTCTCTTTTTATCTAATTAGTACTCCATCTTTTGCTGCCTGTGTTCTTTGATGTGAACCACCTTACGGCGCAGAGATCTAATGGAAATCTCATGGGTGTAAAGCCTATGTGGGAGCCCTGCTTGTGCAGACCTAGGTTAGGGGCACTGACGCTCATTCCCAACTTTTCTGCTTCCCCACCTCACTGAGCTACTCCAAAAAGAGACCTTTTGTCCTGTCTGTTAAAAAACAAAACAAAATTCCAAGCAGTATTTGCCATTGAGCAGATAAAAATGGATTTTGAAAGCACCCTTTTTGACACTGTTCCTTTTCATTATTTCTTGCATTATTCAATAACTGAGTCACTGCTTCTTTGGGAGACTACTAAAGAAGTCTGCACACCATCACATGTTTTTGATAAATAAAATCTAGCTATCCTTGCTTTGGCCTTCTTATTTTGTTTCCTCGCTAGTTTTTTAGCAGCATGAGTCATTCAGTAACAACAAAACGAAAGGTATTGCAATTCTCTACTGGTCAGACAAAATAATTGTTAGCTCTCCTGGAAAAAGAATTTTAGTGTAAATTTACAAGAGGGATCTCAAGACAAAATCACTTTTAATTCCGTATGTAACAGGAGAGATCTTTACAGGCTGACAACCACTTATAAACAATACACTCAAGACAGTCACTTGGGTGATATGAATAGGTTACATTCATTATTATTATAATTTGGGGTCTAAATAATGAGGCTGCCTATACATGATTGAAAAATAACTTTCTAGTATCTCAGCTGCCAGCTCTGTGCGTGGGTTATGCCCGTGACAGTCGCACAGATAGGAAACCTATATTAAAACCAGAATCAAAGGCAGCAGGAGTGGGAATCAGCCTACATTAATGAACCATTGAAGCCTCTCTCCAGCACAGACGAGCACTAAATCACTGGTTAGATCTCTGGTGATTTCCCACTTGAGAGATGTGAGGAAAATGACACATTCAGAGTCACAGCAAAGCTGTAGCAACTTGTCAGAATACTTTCTATCATACAGGCTTAAAATTATTTTTAAAATGATCTTGATAAAGCTACTGGAAATGTTGCCACCATGTATTTGATCTGGCAGTGACCCTTGAAGGGGTAAGTCACTGCGTATGGAGCACTGGGATTCATCTGATGGGCCTTCCTGGGCATTATCCACCACTCTGGTCACAATTAACAAGGGTTCTTTCATGGCTCAAGATAGAGATGAGAGTTAAGTGACATAAAATTATCGGTCTTTTCTCAAATTGACTAGATAATTACATTGACTGTTCTTTCTTTTACTTGTGAATACCAGCACTGTAGCCAAACCATCTATTATATCGTTATTAAATCAATCAGACAGTGCTGAGTGTTGGACTAATTTCTGGCACAAACTAAGAGACTAGTAGCAGACCTTGATGTTGATTATTCCTTCTTATAATTGGAGTGCACATTAAAGAAGTAAAATTTGCTTTTTCCTTTTTCGTAAAGGAGTTGCACCCTATTTTAAATTAAGTTGAAAATGCATATTCAGCATCTGTTCTCCATTTGTCTAGCTAGGTATGTTGTTGTAATTTAATTAGCATGTTTTGTTGGATACATTCTATGTGTTAAGTAGTATGGGAGTTTGAGATTAGAAAACTCATAGTTCTCAGATTTTTTTAGTTTACATTGAGGAGAGAAGGAAGTAGATAAGAGGGAGAAAAAAATCAAGAAAACACGGAAGAATGAAAAAAATATATCAGTTTTTACTTTGCTGAAATATAATCTAGTTTATGTAGTTTGTGTTTCCATATTCAATAGCTGTGTTTCTGAATCATAGAAGGCTCATGTTTAGAAGAGTAACATATTCTATTAAGATTTGGGTTAGATAATAACTAACTCCCCTACCAACTGTATAATTCCAATGTAGGATCTTAATAAAGGGAAAGGGTTTTCCTCTTTTGCATTCGATAATTACAAAATAAATAAAACAAATATTTTCAGATATGTCAGAAAGCAGAAGTGTTTTGTGAACCTAAGTATTTTCTGTTACTAGCAAGGAAAGATTTTCAATTAAACAGTAAATAATCAGTGGACCAGGATGTTAGTTCAGGTTCTGTTATCATTATTCAGAATCTGGACAGAATAAAAAATTCAATAAACTTTTTTTTTCTTTTCCCAGCACAGAACCTAGTGGGTAAAGATAGCTCAGCAAAGTCAAGAGGCAGCCAACTCTATGAGGAGCCAAAGATAGGATTCCAGAAAGTCTACTTTAAGACCCTGGATAGAGAGATAAAAAACATGCCTCCAGAAGCATGCATAGTCAACAGAAAAAATTATGTAGATCAGTTTAACGGGCAAGAAGTCAAGCACGTGGACTAGTTAAGGCTTCAAGGAAGACATGGAATCTGTATAAGACTGAAGAACAGGCCAAGTACAGTGGCTCATACCAGTAATCTCAGCATTTTGGGAGGCTGAGGTGGGAGGATCACTTGAGGCCGTGAGTTCAAGACCAGCCTGAGCAACATTGGGAGATCTCATCTCTAAAAATAAAAACTAGCCAGGTGTGGTAGCATGTGTCTGTAATCCCAGCTACTTGGGAGGCTGAAGCATGTGGATCACTTTGTTTGAGCCCAAGAGTTCAAGGATGCAGTGAGCTGTGATTGCACCACTGCACTCTAGCCTGGGTGACAGAGTGAGACGCTGTCTCTGAAAAAATAAAGTAAAATAAAAAAGACTTTGAAGAAATGGTTGGTTTTAGAAAGTGTGGGAGAAGCAGCAGTTTTAAGAGGAAATATGGTAACAATGAAATTCCAGAGTTACACAACTGTAGATGTGTCTTAGAAATAGTAGTATGCCTACTTTATAAGGACACATCATGAGACAAAACTTACAAAAGTGAGGACAGACCTTTAGTGCCATGCCAAAGAGTTTAGGCTTAGTCTCAGAAGCAATGAGAAGATACTCATAGGCCTTACACATACAAATGACATGATTAAAGTGCAACTTTAAAAGATTAATTTAGAAATAAACATAATGTGGTTGATATGGGGAGTAATTACAGGCAAGATGGCAAATGGACAAGTTTTTACAACAGTCCAGCTGTGTAACCAAATGGCCTGAAATAAAGTAGGAAAGCGGAAATAGAAGGGAAGAGAAGGATGTGAAAAACAATTCAAAGCCGAAACTGGCAGGACAAGACTTTGCATCTAACTGGATGTGGATAATCAGGCAGGGAGGAGAGTTGAAAATAGCATGAATGCTCTGAGTTTCTAAGACTGAGACAATAGTGATAAAATTAGTTCAAACTGAGAACAGAAATACCTACATTTACAAAGTTGTTGTGACAATTAAACAGAAATATGTGGAAGTTGTTTTAAAACTGCAGTCACATCAAGATGGGCCTGAGTAGAGATGAAGTCTATATAACAACCACCAGGGTGAGAAGGAGATGAATTCTGCATGAGGAATCTTGAGTTCATGGTTATTCAAGTGGAGATGGTCAAAAGTACAATTCTCAATGACCTCCATGAACATAAATATAACTTCTGCTATTAGCAATGAAAGGGAAAGAGACCAGCATAGAAGATAGCTGTGAGCATTACCAGAAACATGACTGAATGTCCAAGTCTGTTTAATACTAGTTAGGTAAATAAGGTAGGCAGTAAGACACGACACAAGGAGAGATAAAGGATATTTATTGGGTGTGTATGCAATGTACCAAGTGCTTTTATTCACACATTTCATTTAAGACCATCATTATGTTGGGTGGTAGAATCCTCATGTTAGAGATGAGAAACATGGCAATCTGAGATTTTAAGTGAATTAAGACCTCTAATGAATAAACAGTGAAGTTGATTTTCTGATTCCAAGACCAGTGTCTTTTAACTAGACCATCTATACCTTGGTCTTAGCGTGACCACATATTTCGGCAACTCAATTGGGGCGAGCAAACCCCCCTGAATTTTGGTTCCTACTACTACAAAGTGGGAATGATAATATTTAACTTAAGTGCTTGCTGTAAGGTTAAAATAACATGAAACGGTTGTGTAAATTGATGTGGCTGGGCAACATTAATTATTATTAGTGTGTATGATCAGTGCACTAATTTAAACATGCAGTAGTACAACCTTACTGGAAGAGGCCACTATGAAATGCTTGAAGTGTGGCTGACTTTCTCTAACCATCTGACTTAAAATTTCCAAAATTCATTTTTATTGGATAAATACCTCTTAAATATTTCTTCCACTTGATTGATTTATGCAAAACAAAATGACAGAATTGTCTGTTCCGGTTAGATAAAAAGTTTTAAGAATCATTTAAAATTTACTCTGAAATTCTTTTATCTCTAATCTTAAATCTCTTTGAATATGTTAGGCTAACATAGCTCTTTCATTAGGACCACACCTCATACTGCAGTACTTATTTTAAAGCCTCTATAATGCTTAAAAACATGTGCAGACCTTCAAAATTATGGTTACCATTTTGTTCCTATTGTGTTTGTCTTCTTTGAAAACCTGCCACATTCAATAGTCATATGTATGTTAATGAAAGAATAATAATGACAACTAATAGAACACAAGAGTCATGTCAGTGTACAACCATCAGAACAAAATCAAAACAAAACTACATAAAGACAATATGAATCCAGATCTGAAGCTTCCTGGTTCTTAACTAGTTTTATGTTAATGAAACAATTATTAGAACACACAAAACCCTTCCTTTCTAATTTGATAAATTGAGTGGTGATGTGAGTTAATTGAACCACTGGTGGTATAATAAGATGCAATTGGTATGATTTATCAGAGGATGACACAGTTACAGGCATGGCTTCCACAGAAAATAATGGCTGTTTTTACCACTTCCTGAGGTGAGTACGTAAGCCATAAACCTAGGTTATTGCTACACAGGTCAGAAGATGAGGGGTCCATTTTGTCTTTTATCTAAGTGAGCCTTTTGAGGCTGTCACTTGAGAGGCATGCTTAGTAACTTGGAACTTGTTTTTCCATATTCTACAAACAATATCAGTACTGAGTTTGTTTAGTCTATTCCATAACCTTAACCTATTTAGCTAAGTATTGAAGTGAAAAGCCCCTAGATCTCCAAGACCTTTGAGCTCTAATATTGGTCATTTAAAGGGTCATCTTGGGTCTTCCTTTTCAAGTTGCATTATCTTGTGGAGATATTTTCACAAGCTGTTATTCTACTGGAATAATCCTCTAGGGCTCTGCAGCTGGAGAAGGCCTGTGCTTTTTCACATGTGATTCAGAGAGAATATTACACACCACCCACTGTACGGCAGGAAGAAGGAATAAATGATCACAAAGCCCCTTGGTCTGCAAAGAAATAATATGGCATTGTTATATTTCTTTATAACTCATATAACTTCAAAATAAATCAATGCTGTTGGATACTTGAGATATATTTATCCGGACGTGGGATTTATTTCTGCCACATAGAGATACTGGAAAAAACACTTACCATACATTCATACTATGAAAAATAAATCTAGGATCCTGGAATGAGCTTAGGCCTATGCTGAGAAAATTATATCTTAAAATACCAATGAAATCTCCTTTCCTCATGAATCTTATATTCATTTATTGGACTTAGTATTTTTAAATACAGTTTACATACATTTTGACAAGTTTTTTTGTACACATACGTGTATGATTATTTAATTCTTACAACCATTCTGAAGTTGGCATGATTGATCAATCCCAGTTTTAAAGATGAAGCAAGATGTGGTATCTTAATTTATTACACAAAAATGAGAAACTTTTGAGAGAGAAAAGGGAAGCTCTTATTAATTAATCTAAGATAACAAGTATAAGCCAGGACTGAGAAATTATAAAATATAGCCACCCTAGGTAAGAATTTCACCAAAATTAAGAAATTTTATGAAGGAAATACAATGAGAAAGTAGCAGAGCCAGAATTTGGTTCCATGCTTTTAGGACCTAACCTTTTCAAATACTCCTTCCCAATAGATTTGGGGATTTTCTCTTTACTAATTTGACATGATTACAGGGGGAAAAATCAGGGATCCTTGCCTGAAAAATATCAGTGCTAAAGTAGATACTGTGTCTTGTTTATCTTTGTGTGTCTAACTTGAAACACATCATGTTTTCAATAAGCATTTGTGGATCTGAACCAAATGAACAAAACTTTTGCAGAAAATGATGATGATTGTTGAATAACTTCTAGGTTCAGCAGAGTAAAGAACCACATTGTACTGGAAGGTAGCAAAAGAGCAGCTTTGGTCTGTTTAACTATTTCTTTGAATAGTCATGATGCCATTTTTTACTTTGTCCACTTTTGTACTATCACTGGCTGCACAGACAATGCTAATTAGAATATTTTCTTTTTTGTAGGACCTTCCTGTCAAGGTGAAAATTTTAATTTAGTTAATTTAATTATGAAATATATCATCTGCAAGTTAGGAGCTGCTAAGAGGAGTGGCCCAATGGGGGGATTTTAGAAAATGTTAAGAAAAACAAATCAGACATTGTAATCATTATATACTGGATAAAACTCTAGGTCTGTCATTAAACACCTATGTGCCCTTAGTCAAGTAACTTTATTCTCTGAGCCTTAGATTCCCCACTTGTAAGGTAGGTCAAGTATATTAGATGATAAATCATTAAAAATAGTTTTATTATTCTCTTGTTTTGTAAATCTGCTATAATTGGTGATGCAATATAATTCTTACTGATCAGACATGAGGAAATTTCCATGGCTTCAATCCTTTCATTGTTTTATCTTTAGTACAAGTCACCTGAACACTCAATGCTCTTCCCTTTCTAAAATAAAGAAAAGAGAAGAAAGTTTCAAACATTAATTTTCCATATTGCTATCATATTAATAAGAGCTATAAATAAAGATTAAATTTATGAAGAATTACAGAATGGAAAAATCTCCACTTCCTTACATATTTAAATATTAGGAAGTATTTCTGGAGATTTTGCTACATCATTGGTTATCAAGATGACAAATTTCCACTTAATATTTAATTCTATTTTTTCTTGCTTGTTTCCTTGCCCCCTTTCCCATTACCTAATGCTTTACTTTTAATTCTAACTTCCCATGCTACCTAGCTGTGGGAAACTAGCTATATTTCTTACCCTTTCTGAGCCTATTTATGCATCTGCAAAATGGGGACAATGACATCTCCACATGATCTCAAAAGAAAGGGATAAGATTGCATTTTAACATTAGATGTGTATAAAGCATTTTGGCCATCTTTTAAAAAATTAGGTAGCCACTACTTTAAAGCTCATGATTTAGGAATCAGATCTTAGCTACTTATTTCCAAGTCAGCTCTCCCTAGAGTGCTCCCAAGAGTGTTGTTCTTGGACACTTCCAGGAACAACAGGCATCATAAGGAATTTGAGAAGTGCAGTCCTGAAATGTTGAAGGATTTTCTACCTCTGCTTTCCAGAAGACATACTTTACAGATTACAACAATTATCCACTGTTACTCATGTTATTTTTTGTTCACAACAGGATGGGGCTGTAGAAACACAAGTTAAGACTCCAATGTCCTTATATTATATTTAGCTTGGGCCATATTTGTTGTCCTAAAAACAGTGATTTATCTATAAATAGTTTCTTAAATTTTGATTGAATACATATAAAAGTTATTTTTGAGAACCAATCCAACATTGTTTCTGGCACTATTAGCAGTCAATACTTAAGAAAAGTACATCTTTTTCGATTGTGACAGTACACAATTTCCTAGGTGGAGGAAGACTCATATCTTTATCATGTAGCATAAGGAGTAAGGAGCAAGGAAAACATTATAATGAAAGCATTAGATTGTAAACTTCTAAAGGAGAAAGGGGATTATCTCTTACTCTTACTGTCTCACAATACATAAGTCACTGTCTTATAGCTATTCAGTGCTTGCAGAATTTGATGTTTCAAATAAAAAAGGTCAGAGATCATGACACTGATTTGTAGCTTTGCAGCAAATTATAATACTGTGACATCAGAATTTATACTCAACATAGATAAACCCTTCTAATTCTTAAAAGATTTGAAGTCAGAAAACTTTTAAGACACCCATTTGTTTAGACTGAAGATGATTCAGTAAGCACTCAACATAAAAAACTAGAGGGCAACATGTTTAACACAAAGTTGATAATCTATAATTCTTCCTGGCGAGCAAAAGAAGTTTAAACAAAAATGAAGAAATGCAGACATCCATAATTTTAAGGTTTCTACACAATGTAGAACCATTTTGTCAGTATTCAATCAATATTCATGAGTGCAGGTGTGCCTGGCACATGGCAGGAGATAAACAAATGGTGGCTACCATTATTATTATTGGGCATCTTCTCTAAGGTCTGTTTTAAGAAAGCAACCATGATTGTCATTAATAGAACAAATAGTGAAAAAGCATATTTTTTTATTCAAACACCTATACTTCTCCACTTTCTGCAAATATTATCTACAAGTTCTTTGTATCAAATGATTTCTATTGAAATCAGACTCACATTGTGATGCTAAATACCAGTATAGTAAAAGTGATCCGATTTGAGCAGTATGTCAGTCAAACGAACAGTGCCAGGAACAGCCTCCAAGCACATACATTAAATCATTAAATTGACTAACACATTTTTCTGTCAACATGAGCGCACGTTCAGGCGGTTGGTAGGCTATCTTCCACCTGGAGGTTTATATTCATTAACCAGCCTGGGCTTGCTGGGAATGTGAGAGGTACAGCTAGTTGTGTTATGTTGTGTTGATAGTATTTTGTGCAATTTGTTCCATATCCTCAGTGGTCTGAGGAGAGATTATGTTTCAAGCCTTTTAGTACACATAAGAGGACATGAAATATATTGTTGATTCTATTGCACTGTCAGCATGGGGTTATAGACCCACAGTCTGACTTCTGAAGGTTGAGGTTATACACTAGCTTGCTCTAGAGAAACCCTACACCTGCCTACAGATTCCTGAAGGTGATATAGAGCTCAAAGCTCCAAATCATGTTTCTATATTGCAATGCAATCTATAATGATATGTATGCCAGACTATAAACTAGAGAATAGTCTAAACTTTAGGAAGAGTTGGAGACAAGTGACAAAAATCGTCATACTTGTTAATTTAAAATGCAAGTCATATTCTCCACATCGGTTAGCATTTCTTCTTTTAATTAAGAGAAATATGAGATTAAAAGATAATTAGGGTGTATAATAGACAAACAGACCAGTGAAGAAACAAAATAGAAATTATATAAACAGACCCAATATATGTGATAATTTTGGTTATAATAAAGGTCGCAACTCAGATCAGTGGAGTAAAGATGAGCTATTGTAATACGTGTCATTGGAGCAAATGGTAACTATTTGGAATAAAGATTAAATTAGATCCTTAATTAAACAGAACAAACTGTACAACAAGATAAGTAAGTAAAAGATTTAAATGTAACTGGGGAAACCACAGAAATACTAGAAGAAAATATGGATTTATTCTTTTATAACCTTGTACTAGGAAATAAGCTTTTTAACTATGTTCCAAACTACAGGAGCCATAAAAGAAAAGACTGGCAATTTTTGCTATATAAAATTAATATATATATATATATATATATATATATATATATGCCAAGACAAAAACAAAACAAAACACCAAAAGTTCCATTTGCAAAGTTAAAAAAAAATGTCAAATTAAGGATACATATACGCAACTCATAATAGATAAAAGGGTTAATCTTTATAATATATAAAGAGCCACCAGGAATTGTGATGAAATAGACCAATAACCAAACAGAAAAAATGGGCAAGAGACATATACAGACAGCTCATAGAGAAAGAAATACAACTGGTATTAAAAATATGAAAAGAAAACTCACTTATAATAAAAATAGATACTTTTTCTCACCTGTCAGATTGGCAAAATTTTTTTTAAAAGTTATTAACCTGCTCTGTTGAGACTATGAGAAAACAGACACTGTTAGCCATTTCTGGAATGAGTGTAGGATGATACAACCCTTATGGAGTGAAGTAGGCAATAGCTATTCAAATTACAGATGCACTTAATCTTTAACCCAGATATCCTGCTTCTGGGAAGCTAGTCTACAGATACACTGCACAACTCAAAGAACACAATCACAAGGCTAAGAACTGTGATATTGCTTATAATGACAAATGGTTGGAAACAAGCTAGAAAACTGATTGTATAGGCTATGAAACATTTACAACTGGAATATTATGCAAATGTAAAGAAGAAGTAGGGGTATCTGTATACAGACTGGGAGAAATACAAGGATACATCTTTAAATGAAAAAGCAAGATCAGACAGGTAGCATGCTAACTTTGGTAGATGAAAACAAGGAGAGATAAGAATATATAATATTAGCATATGCATAGAAACAATCTGGAACTAATAAAAATCAGTTCTTTTGGAGATGAGAGAACTGGGAGGAATAAAGATGGGCGCATGAGGCATAGTACCTGTTAAAAATAAAACAATCCAGAAAAAAATTAAAAACTGAAAAACCACAGGGTTTAAGAATTTTAGAGATGTACATTAATATGGCTTTAAGGTAAAAGTATCTTAAAGATAATCCAGTAAAATGTGTTAATGCTTTGAGTATTGTGTACTGCCAAAAAGTAATTATTAGATCATGTAGTAGATTGTTGCATTAGCATTGCAGAGGCAGAAAAGCTAGAAAAAGATCTTTGAGGTGAAGAAGAAAATGTATAAATGGAGAAAATATTGCATGTTTGAGGCCCAGGAATAGCCTAGACTGGCAGAAACGTGGGATATAGAAAATAAGGGTAGGAGATTAGTATGGAAGTAAGTTGCAACCAGATCATGAAGGGCTCCATGTACATGCTAAGGGGTTTGGAAACAATTTCAAGGTAAAAATTGAACTTTATTGTTGAACTTTATCGAGGAGAGGCATAATTAGCTCTAGGTTGCTGGCATTCGTGTGAAGATAAAATGATTGATCGGCATAGAGGCCATAAAAAGGCTTGAATAAAAACAGTGAAAATGGAAAGGAAAAATAAAATATTTACTGAAATAATAATTCTTCCTTCAAATTTAGTTTCAGTATAGAACTTGCACTTTTTAAGAAAAATTCCTGATTTTATGAATTAAATTTTAAGTTCTGTGATGGCAAAAGTGATTATTTCACATTTCTTGTCTTGGCACATGGTAGATGCTTAATGAATGTTCTGCATGTATTTAAATTGTGAGTACCTTTAAGAAAATACTAAATTTTATAAGAAGATCAAGGGTTTTAATGAGTGCAGCATTTAGACCTAGAGCAGAAGTCAGCTGCCTTCTTCAAAGGAGCAGATAATAAATATCTGAGGTTTGGTGGGCCATACGATCTCAGCCACAGATATTCATCTCTGTCATTGTAGAATGAAGGCAGCTTTAAGTTTGACTATATTCCAATAAAACTTTGTTCACAAAACTATGTGGTGGGCCAGATTTGGCTCACGGGCCATGGTTTGCCAACCCGTGCCCTAGACCAAATGGAAGTTAACTAACCCATCTACAGTTAAAGAGTTAAATATTTAATATTTTTAGTTTTTGAAAGAACACACTTCTTTATAAGTTATTATGTTAATTCTATGTTACTGCAATTCAGGTTTATTGAAGTATAATTTGATACAGTTTACTTTTTTAAGTTTAAAATTCTATGCAATTTGACAAATACGCATCGTTGTGTAAATACTACCACAATTAAGATACAGTACAATTCTGTATTCCCAAAACTTCCATCATGCCCCTTAGCAGTTAGCTTCTCTGCTGAACTCCCACCTCCTGCTAAGTACTAACCTGTGTTCTGTCCCCTTTATTTTGCCTTTTCAAGAATATCATATAAATAAAGTCATATGCTATGTTGCCTTTTGAGGCTGGCCTCTTTCATTTAGCATAATATATCTGAGATTTATCCTAGATATTTTCTGTATCAATAGTTTTTAACTCTTTATTATCTTATTCCATTATGTTGATATTTTTCAAGTCTATTTATTCATTTACCAATTAAAGGTTATTTATATTGTCACCATTTTGGGAGCAATTATTAATATTAAGAAAGCCATTGCAAACACTTATATACAGGTTCTTGTTTCAAGATGGCATTTCTCTTGGATAAATACACAAGAGTAGGATTGCTGGGTTGTATGATGTTTAACTTTATAAGGACCTGACAAACTATTTTCCAAGGAACTGTACAATTGAGATTCTACCAGCAAAGTATGATAGTTTCAATTGCTTCACATGCTTACCAGCGTTTGGTTTTGTTAGTTTCTTTTATTTTACCCTTTCCCGGAAGTGGATAGCAGTATCTCGCTGGGGTTTTAATTTGAATTTTCCTAATGACTAATGTTGTCAAATGTATATTCATATACTTATTTGCTTATCCATATATCTTTCTTGGTGAATTATTTGTTCAGATATTTTGCCTATTTTTAAATTGGGTTGTTTGGGTTTTTTCAATTGTTGAGTTTTCAGAGTTGTTTGTATACTTTGGATACAAATTCTTTATCAGATATGTGTTTTGCAAATATTTCCTCCAAGTCTATGTCTTGTCATTTCATTTTTTAACAATATCTCAAGCTATTATGTTTTAAAATGTTAACAGCACTAGTATTATTATGCGTTTCCTATCTTCTATATTTTTTAAAAGGAAAATCAACTAATGAGAACAATAGAACCTTTTCTTTGATAGACAATTTAAAAAGGACATCCATGAATATTATAAAACCAAATAGCAATTTTTTTATCATGCCACAGCTTTATCTTCAATCTGAATCTTAGTCATGACAATAAAATCTAGACTCACAGATATTCTCTATCATATATTTAATTTTGAAGAACTTTAAATCTTTGAGAAGTGACAAAGGAAACCGACACATCTATGAAATAGGACATCAATCTGCCTGCCTTCGCTTTCGAAGCACAGTAAAAGGGAACATTTTCAAATAGTGAGCTGTCTCTTTTATTTATTGATCTTCAGCTAGAAATAAGGCTAGTAAAATGCTCTCTCCATATCTTTCTCACTGTATGAAAACAGGGTTACAGATCAATTGATTTACCATCACAATTGATTAGGTACCTTCCCTACTATCTCTATTGTGACACGAGACATGCAGTCATATAGATCTTTCATTAGGAAAGTCATTGGAAAGCTAAGGTTCATTGCATGCTTAAACGGTTTGTAGCCTACTCATTAAGCCATTAACCAACCATTAATATTGCTTAACCTCAAACCTTACAGATAAAATAAGTTATTGCCATTTTATCTTCTAAGTGCTCCTTTGCAAAGTGAATAGGTATGTGATTTTGTTACAATCTGACAAATATTCAGATATGCCAAGGAATTCAGGTATCTAAGCTATTAACACTAATTAGATTTATATGTGTATTTCTTTAGATGCACACCCCAAAGCACAGAGTGGCAGACAAATGTATTACTTAAAATTGCTTTTTTTGCCACCCATTTAATCTGTTTTTAATATTTTGTACATTATTACTATTATAATTAACATATATTTTAATAAGAAATATTCTTTGTGATGTGTTTACCCAATAACATTAAAAACAAAGAAATTAAACCTCTGCAAAAAGAAGTTAATCATTTTAAGACTATTTAATATCTTTGTAGTCAACCTTTAAGTTCAAGTGGGTAAATGATCATATATAACATCTAACAATTCTGTTTCTCTTGAAATAAAGCCAGAGAAATTAGAAGGAGTCTTAGTTACTATCAATAATATAGATAGACAATATCTTAAATACTTTATATAGGGTATAACATAATCAAATACATTCACCCAAATCTTTGGATTGCCATATTGCTAATATCCCATCAAGTCAACTATAATGAGCATAAAGATTCTTGCACATAACTTTTTACAAGATATTTTATTCAGGCAGATTTCTTCACAGGAAAACCAACCGTAATGCAAATTCAACCATTTTTTTTAGTCTAGGAGGAAAAAAGTGAACAAGAACAAGAACCCTATAAATTTAATGGGAAATGTGCAAAAAAAAAGAAAGAAAGAAAATGAACAGAGTAAAATGTGCAATTAAGGAATGCTACAAATAGAGCTTACAGTTCATATAAGAGTATCACAAAATCACAGGGGACACTGCATAGATGTATAAGTAAATGTAAATGACCTTTACCAATGCACCCAGACAGGGCAAGAAATTGATATATATCTAGCAACTGTACTGAAATCCTGCCATCCGATGTCAGTTTGGTCAAATCAGGGCCGAATTTCATTTTATTTTTCCATTTCTCACTACTTAAACCTTTAGCATCTCTTGGGCCATACCAATCAAGTACTTGGTCATGTGACATCTCACTGATGAATGAAGGTTATGTACATATAATAGCATTACTTCCAGAAAATTCATGTAGTTTACAAAATAACATATAAATGGATAATCAACCTAAAGGGCCAAATTTACAAGACTCAAAACATTTTCTTGTAGTTTGCATTTATTAAAATTATGAATTAATGAGACCAGCCCGTGCTGGTCTCTTATAGGCAGGTGAATACGATAAGCAGGGAGTTAGTGCCGGGGGCCATACCTTTCTGAAGCATTTGAATTATTTTCTATGTGCAGTGAGGACAATGACACATGTCCAAAGAATCATGCAAATATCCCTTTGCTGAAAATATGTTCTATACCCTGAGGCATAAGAGAGGGTGAAAATGAACTTTGGAAGAGTTAAAAGTTCATGCATCACATAGGACAAGGATGCAGGAACCCAAGGCTTTTAAGTGTAACTAGTCTGCATGTTCTTTCTCCGTATACCTACTAAAATCTTCTGTCCCTTATTCAGGAGTGTGTATGAGGAAAAGCAAGATGATGGTCTTCTTTATTTGTTCAATAAAGGTGACATACAGGACTAGATTACCTAGAAAGCACGAAGTTGCATCTGAAGGAAAGTCGGCCTTTTCTTTGTCTTTTCTCAAGATTGATCCGAAAAAATTACTGCCCACAGTAGATACAGGGAGTTCTTTTCTAGGCGTGTTGGAGAAAAAGCAACTCTTTGAAGGGGCATCAGTCATAGTGTTTTCTGGCTTCTGGAACCCTTTAGAGCATTTACATTGCTCACAAAATGTCACAAGCTATTAAGTTTTGCTCCAAGCTTCTCCTAAGACATACTACTCTTGGGGTAGAAACCCCATGTGTTTTCCTGAGGTCATGCTAGGGACTATAGCAGCCTGGGAGAGCATGAGGCACTCAGAAATGTGGTGAGTGTCCTGGAGAGGAAATCCCCCAGCACGGTATCACTCTTCACAGAACTTTTCCCTAGGAGATGAGATAGTGGGTCTAAGTGGAACTCAAGCTCAGTGTTCCATGTGGCGGCCCCAGGCAGTGAGGTGCCAGCCTTGATTTTTTTCTCCTTCAAAATCAGTATGGTCATACTCTGTACCCAGTTGAGGGACTCTGGGCTGCCCCAAGGTTTTGAGGCTAACTTGGTCATCTGGTAGTGCTGGGGTGTGTCCAGTTAAGGAGTGCCCTTAGAAAACTGATTTGACCTTGCAACTAAAAGACATGAATAAGTATTTTCAGGATTAGTCTGGCATGGCTGTGCAGGGGGGTGTCCTTGATCAAAGCAACTTTATAGCTCCCTGAAGGGTGTTCCTGGATGTTAATGGGGTTTTGACACAGAGCTAACTGGGCCTCTTTTGTTGCTCTGCATTTGAATGTCTCTCATCTTGCAGCCCAATGCTATTGGGTGTAGACCTGGCATTTTTGGGTGAGCAACTGACACTGACTTTATCATGGAACTTCCTACAGTGAAATAAGCCCTCTGGCCCACTAGATTCCTTTACAGACTGGTAATACTCTATAATCAAAATAAGAAAATCTATCTTTCTATCTATCTATGCATCTATCTACCCTTTCTTGCATGTCTCTGCCTCCTTCCCCTCATGTAACATAATGTCCTCTTAGAGGCAACTTAAGGTAGCAATTTTATTTATTTATTTATTTATTTGGAATTTAAAGATCTTGTAAACAAAAATAACCTAAAAAAATACTAGCAGAATTCCCTCCCCCTTTTTATTTATTGAAGTAAAGAAAGAGTTCTAAATTGAATTCTCAAATATCTGTTATTTTAAATATCTAAACTAAGAGTAAGGGCAGTTAAAACATGAGGGATATCTTTTCTGTTCCAGAAAATCATTGTCACCTAATTTACAATTTTCTTTAGTATGATGTTTTCTAAACAGTGTCTGCAATTAGGAAGACTGCATAATTTACTATGCACTAAAATATTTTTAGTTTTCTGAAAAGATTATTTTCATGAGACTGCAGTTGTTATAAAATCATGTGGTATAAAGCAGACTCTCTTCATGCTAAAATTGTATTAATAATTAATTGGAGGAAAAGTATTTCACCATGACAAATGAGAGATTGTATGGAAGGAATGATGCCATTTAGTGGCAGAAATAACATAGTAACATGCTGTTAAATACTGGACATCATATTAAATTTTACAGTTAAAGTGCAAAGACATCAAAATGTATTAAAATTCAAATTGATTTTGTTTGCTAAAATTCTGTACTGGAGATAATAGTTATAGTTTTGCCAATATAATTATTATAATGAGGGAAAACAAGAAAAATGTTTAGTGGAAATGTAAAAACAATTTTCTGGAGAAAAATCTGGTTACTACTAAAGTAAAGCAATATGAAATGAGAGGGAAATAAGGGACATGCTGTTGGCTTACTGTGATAAGGAGATGATTTTAATCAAAGTCAAGTTCATGGTCAAACAAGGACACAGTTCTAATAGCAAGGTAACTCTGATGCTAACTTGTGTAAGAGTAATTGCATTAAATTAAAATATGATGGTTAAATTAACAGTTGTTATTAACCTTCAGAACAGAGATGCCTGTGAGAGTACAAAATACTCACTGAAGACAGTCCAAAAGGCCCCAATTCCATAGATTGACAAACGTAGACACTTTATTTGTGTGATCTTTTAATAAAGGTAGTTTTTAAGATCCATAACTTTTTAATTAAATACTACTTTTATAAATTAAATATTGAGTAGCTGTAAAACAACACTTATAAAGTATATGTAAAATACAAAGATTAAAGAATAATGGTGTATATACATCCATATACCCAGCACCCTGTTTAAGGAAAATAACACTACTTTTCCTTACCTATGAGAGACGCTTTGCTTTCCTCCTCATCCCATCCTGTTCTACACCTGTGTTTATCTTCATGGTTTCTCCATATATATCTGTATGCCTGAACCACATTTTGTTTTTAATATTGATCACTTTATAAAATGGATGTTATCTATCAATTAAAAAAAATTAAAAAATAAAATTTACTTTTATCCACCTTAAAAAATAAAAATAAAATTTTCAAAATAGAATCATGCTTTTGCTTGGGTTTTATGTGTATGTGTGTCTTCTGAGATTCATCCACATGCTGAAAATAGCTGTGATTTATTATTTTTTACTTCTGTATAATGTTCAATTGTAAGGCTATACTATAATTTATTTATCCATATAAAGTTGATGGACATTTAGGTTATTGTCTGTTATAACATATAATATACTATAATTTTATAAATATATAACATTCTCATCCATGTCTGCTGGTACACATAAATACAAGAGGGAGTGATAGGCTGGGTTAAAAATCCAGCTTTACTAGATCATGCGAAATCCTTTTGTGAAAATAGTTCTAATAATTTACACAATGTGATGGAGATTAACTACCTATTTCCTCTTCTTCTGGTGCACACAGATAAACCGCATTTGGCAGCCTCCCTTTTGGTTAGAGGAGGCTACGTGTTTTGCAATGGAATTTAGTCAGCAGAGATTGTGCCTCCTAAACCTGGCCTCCACAACCCTTCTGGGTGTAATCTCCCTAAACTTCTTCCATTTCTTTCTGGCTAACAGGAAACCACTTCAGCCACATTCTGAAAAGGACAGAGCTACGTGATGGAAGGAGACTGGGTCCCTGACACTTGAAAATTGGGGTATCTTTTTGGTTTTTATGTAAACAAGAAAAGCATTTCTGTAGTTCCTGAACCATTATATTATTGTTGGGTTTGTTTGTTATGCAGTTAGCCTACATGCCTCCTGGCAAGGGATAGTTTGAAACTGCCAAACTTCATAACTCTTACCAGTGTGGTGACCATGAAACATCTTATTTCTACGGTTAGAGTTTATATTTTCCTTATCCAGTTAGGGCGTCTTTTCATATGCTAAAAGGTCATTTGGGTGTCTCTTTCTGAGAAGTGTTGAAGACTTTTGCCCCTTTTTATATGGAGTTATTTGCCATTTTCTTACTGATTTGTGGATGTTCTTTATGTATTCTAATAGAATATTTTCTTATGTGCTATAAATTTCTTCTCCTAGTCTGCAGCTTGTCTGTTTTCCTATTTTCATGGTGATTGGATGAAAAAATTCTCACTTTTAAAGTAACAGTAATTATCCATTTTTTCTTTCATTGTTTGTACTTTTTTGTCCTATTTAAGAATGAGTTTCCTACCTAATGGTTATAAAGGTACTAACCTATTTCTCTTCACGGTTTTACAATTTTGATAAGACCCTTTAAGTCATTAGCCCAGTTGGAGCTAGTGTTTATTTTTCTAAATTTCCATATGGATACCCAATGTTACAGCCCAGTGTTTCAAAAATTTATTTCCTCACTAATCTTTAATGCCCCTCCTGTCATGTGTGAACTAGTTAGTTCATGTAGCTTTGTGTCCCTATAGATTTTTTTAGGTGCTCGTTTCTGTTCTACTGGTCAAAATATCTATCTCTTCACCAATATTACTGCGACTTTAAGTATTACAACTTTATAAGTCTTGATACCTGGTAAAGCAAGTCTCTTCATCTATTTTTTTTTTCACTTTGTAAACTTATTAACGATTCTTGGCACTTTTCTATTCCAAATATATTTTAGAATAGACTTAGCAAGTTGCACAAAAATTACCTATTGGGACTTTTATTGCAATTGTGTTGACTCTGCAGATTGATTGGGTAATAATGGACATGTTTTTTATTTTGAGTCTTCCAATTCATGAATATGGTTATATGTCTTTAGGTCTTTCATAATGTCTTTCTAAAAGCTTTTCTTAGAAATCTTTTGATAGGTTTATTATGATATACTTTATAATGATTTTTCCTCAGCTTTATTAAGGTATAACTGACAAAAATTACATATAGTTTTGGTGTACAGTATGATGTTTTGATGTATAAGTACACTAGAAAATGATTAAATCAAGCTAATTAAACATATCCATCACTTCATATACTTAACATTTTTTTGTGGTGAGAATATTTAAGATCTACTATCTTAGTAGTTTTCAAGTATACATTATTATTAACTATAGTCACTGTGCTGTACAATAGATCTCCAGAACTTGTTCATCCTAACTGAAACTTTTATCCTTTGACCAACATCTCCCCAATATAGTTTTTAATGCTGTTGCAAATTATGGCCTTTATTAAATTATATTTCTAAATATTTATTACTATTGCATAGGAATGCAACTGATTTTTTAATATGTTTTTTTTTGAAGAAAAGATGTTTTGTTTATTAGATTTGTAGAAGAGAAATCAAGGAGTTTTCCAAAGGCTTACTGAAAAGTGATATTTAAATAAAACTATTTTTTTCTGTTTTGTAGTAAGATATGCTCAATACAGAAAAATTGGAAATAGGAGAAAATTAGACTATTGAGAAGGAAAAATATATCCCAATATGTTTTTAAGAAGAAAAAACATTAATCCACCTTCTTTCTAAGTCTAATAACTTATCTGTAGATTCTTTTGTTTTCTATGTTTATAGCCATTTGATTTTCAATAAGAATAACTTTGTTTTTTTCTTTTCCAAATGTTATAAATTTTAACTTTTTTGCTTTGCTTTTCTGGCTAGGATATTTAGTATAATGTCAAACCAAAATGATAAAGTTGGACATTTTGATATTTTCTTGGACATGTTTTTCAATGTTCCATAGTTAAATATAATGTTCATTGTAGAGCTTTTTTGTTTTGTAGATATCAATTGTTAAGTTATTCTTGGGTTGCTAAAATTGAATGTTGAATTTTCATGTAATTTGAATGTTGAATTTTCATGTAATTTGTATCTATCAAAATGATCATTTAATTATTCTATTTTAATCTGTTAATATAGTGAATTGATTATTTCTAATCTTGCATTTCTGGAATGAACATAATGTTGTCATGTGTTCTATCTTATTTACACATTTCATGAATCAATTTAATAATAATAAGGTTTCCATCTTTTTTATTGATGAATTGGGTAGATCCCTTATTTTCTGAGTGCAGGAGTAGTTTGTGTAAGACTGGAATTATTTATTGTTTGAATGGCTGGTAGAATTTACCAGTGTAATTATCTGGGCGTGGTGTGTTCTTCGCGTGAATGGAATTACCTAAAAATTTAATTTATTCAATCATTAAATAATTACCAAGGCTTTTTTATTTCTTGAGTCAGTTTTGGCAAATTTTATAGTTGTTTGTCAATTACTTTTCAAATGTGATTACATTGTTTCTATAATATTCCTATTTTTTGCAGTATTGTTCTTAAGCTACTTTTTTGTTACTAATATTTACTGGGTTTCCTTTGTTTTCTCTAGTTCAGTCTTGCTACAGATGTGCAAATTTTATTACTTCTTTCAAACAGCTAACGTTTGGTTTTATTGGTTCTGATCACTTAGACATCATCAGTAGGAGGCAGCATATTTTCACTAAGAACATGCAAATTCATAGTTATATTCATGACTATATGAAGTATTTTCAACACTTTCTTCTTATGTCCATGTGACAGGAAAACAACTTAGGCTGAATGATGTATGATAAATTTAGAACTATCTGAAGATAGTGGAAAGGAGGCATTCTTTCATTAGTTCTCACAACAAATATTTACTGGGGGTATGCTCAGTGTCAGTCTGATAAATACTGATGTCAACACGAGTTCTCTAGGGATATAAATCAGGGTATATGACATTCTATAACCTATATTATACTCCTGTCCTTTCAATATTTTTACTTCTTCATTTGCTCAATATTAGCAGGCAAAACACAACTAAAGTATTTCGTTTGCTGCAATCTAGGGATGGAGAGACTAGTTTAAGTCCATGACTATCAAACCATTATAGACAGAACTTTCCATCTTAGAGTGGACCAAAGATGTAGGGGCCTCATTAGGTAGTGATGTGCCCAATGTTGGAGGTAGCCAGTCACAGGTTATGATCGGGTTTCAAGGATTTACAGTGATTTCAACCTTTTGAACACCAGAGATGCTTGTTTAAAGGATAATTTTGTGCACTAGAACCCTAATTAATAAGCAGATAAAAGAGAGAGTGGGATGTACCGGATGGAGTCCTCCCACTGGGGCTCCTCCTCCTCACCCTTCGTTGACCACTGAGACAATGCTGAATTCTCGAGGTTCCATGAAACTCGCCTTGAGGGTCTATAGAGCAGGTGTCCTCTAGGGTCACTTCAGAATTTTTCTGATCTTAATCATGTGCATCTATAACAAAGGGAGAATTTCAGTGACAGGGTAAAACAAAGCTCAAGACAAGTCATAGGAAGTTAGAATCAACAACAACAACAAAAAACTTGAAATAGGTTAATTCAAAGTGCTTAAAATAGAATGTGGCAGATACTAATGTTATATAAGTGCAAGTAAATACGCAAGAATTGTACATTTGCAGTTCTATTTTCGTATCTGGGCTGATGAGAACCTCAAGGCTAGTTTTTTAAAAATCAAAGTTTACTTTTTTGAAACAAGGAAAACAGGACATGCTCACTCTAAGAAAACACAAAATACCAAAAGTTGTATGAATCCATTATTCCACCCAGAGATTACAATTTCCCTCCCAGAAAAAACTTGCCATTCAGTTTTCGAGTTCAGTTGGCTGCCAGCCTCCAGCTGTGGCACCTCCATGACCCACTGCAATGTTGAAGCCAAGGCCCTGTTTTTCCTGTGCTGCTCCAAGCCACTGAGTGAGCACCACAGGGCTTCTGGGTCCTGCTCCAATTGGAACTCCCCTAATAAGCAATTTTGGATTGGCAGAGACTCGTTGGATTTACACAGTCATCTCAGGCTTTCTTTGTCAGTCTGTGTTCTCTTTCCTTTGTTTTCACAGGTATCAGATGCGCACTGTGATCTGAGGCTTTCCCTGCTCAGACTTGCTTCTGCTCTTTTCTCGTCCGTAGGTGTTACTCCCACACCCCTTCCCCACCAACCTCTTACACACCTAACTCGCTCTTAGCATCAGCTTTCTAGAAGACTTAAGCTGATGCACAGTCAGTAACTTTTTATTCCATATTCTTTCATTATTTTATTGGCATATTTTAAATACTTATAATCATATATATACATATATATATATGATGAACTACTTTGAAACAATTGAGTTTGAGTCACCTGTGGGACAATGAGATGGAGACATCCTGAAGGCAGGTGGCCATTCAGGCTTGAAACTCAGGATCAAGAGCTGTATTTTTGTTTTCTTGTTGTTGTTATTGTTTGGACAGAGTCTCGATGTGTCACCCTGGGTAGAGTGCACTGACATCATCATAACTCACTGCAACCTCAAACTCCTGGACTCAAGAGATCCTCCTGCCTCAGCCTCCATAGTGACTGGGACTACAGGCACATACCATGACACCTGGCTAATTTTTCTATTTTTAGTAGAGACAGGGTCTAACTCTTGCCCATGCTGGTCTTGAAATCCTGAGCTCAAGTGATCCTCACACCTCAGCCTCCAAGAGTGCTAAGATTAAAGGCATGAGCCACTGCACCCAGCCAAGAACTGTAAATTTTGAAAGTCATTGGCACATAGATGGTAACTAAAATCATGGAAGTGGATTAGATCTCCCTGGGAGTGTGAGGAGTGCATTTGTAGTACAGGACCAGGACAGAATGGAACTTAGAAATCCTACAATTTAAGATGTTGGGGTGAGGAGAAGAAGAATCTGTATGGAGGATGTTTTATGTTTTATGTCTTCCCAAATTATAATGGCTAAATACCAATTTTTTTCTTAACAATGTCAGTAGTTACATCTTAGGAACAATATTTTCATTGTATTGTTCCTACTGTTTTAAAAATAGGTAACTTAAAAAAATTAAATTCTTAGTTTTCACTTTAATGTTTTCATCACTGTAAATTCCTTATCATGTGGATGTTGCGCTAGAAATAGCAAGCATGTGTCTACTTCTTTATTGTTATGCTTAAGGCTTTGCTTTATTGGTAAAACATATGGAAGATAATTTTAGTTATTAGTAAAGTATACGCTTAAAAATTACATATTTTTCAAAATGCAACACTGTTGGGACAATTAGTGACTCAGATTATTCTCATTTTGTAAGATTTTCTTTTCTATAAATTGCTAACCATCTTTTCTGTTGGGGGAACAGGTAATGGTTGTAGTAGAGAAGCCAAGAGGTCTATAAAAAATTATGTATTTCAATAACTAAAATCAGCTTTTGGTCCTTTGCATAAAATATTACTTTTCAGAAAATGTACTTTGGGTAATTATTTATCAATTAAAAAATTTTTTAAATGGTCATATTAAAGTATCACCACTTACATATATTTGTCCATGATAATGAGTTGGGATGAATTCTCAAATTTAATTTTCAAGTGAATGTAATGAACTGGCTCTTTTTCTAGAGTGTGACTGTAATAGCATATTTATGTAAATGTTTAATAAATTTTATGGGATAAATTTTGTGTCATCTGACAATATATTAAATACAATCTAAAATAATTATAGTAGGAGAACCAGCCACCCATTATAAGGAACATAAATTAATAATGGGTGACAAGGTATATATGTATTTTAAAGTTTTGGATTATATTATGTATCTAACTTTATAGGCAATGAGGTGATATCTATCATTGGAGTCTAGTTTTCCTGGGAAATCTGCTCTTGGCTTTTGCTGTTTATAGACATAGTTAGTTCACTGGATAAATCCTGGCCACCCATGTTGGAGGCATAACAGGGTATAAAGTGAAGTTCCTGAAGATACTTCTGGAAAATAAAAATATGGCATTTGTTAAAGCTAATTCAAAGACATATGTGAGCTCTCTTGTCATGCTTTTGTAACTGTGGTATTTTTAGAGAAAAAAGAACTTTAGGAAGATCTCAATACTTCAAGTAAAAACAAGCTAATATCTTATTCAGAATTCAGTGCTGTAGCTAACTGCCTGACTTCAAGCTAAATCTTAAAATAGGATATGCCAAATTATAGTACATAGTGTACCTGGGGTTTGCCATAAACATGAGGACTCAGCAGCAGGCACGGTTGCTTAATGTCAGTCTAAGCAATCAAATCATCTTCAGCTCTTTCTTCTCCACTGCACCATTTTGAAATGTCATATAGTTTTCTGCTTCACTTTGATAGCAACCTCATCTGCTTCCTTTATCTTTATTAGCTGCCTTTTGCCCCTCCTTTGCAATTCCTACACATTGTTTTTATAACCTAATTCCATACTTTATTTGTTACTGTAAATAGCATCCAGTTCTAGAGCTGCCATCATGAAACCTTCCATTGCCTTTCTTTTCAATCACCTTAGCAGGTAACTAAATTCCCTTTATAGAAATTTCTTCATTGATTACATTTATTTCTGTAGCTTCCCCTGCCACCATGACTATCTATGAATTACTTATATTTGAACAAAACAAAACCACAAACAAAGCCTCAAATCCTCAAAACAAACTTTGGTAGAGAATCCAAGGAATCAGCCAATTCTTTTTCTACCTTCTCTTGAGCACCTGGGAAGTTCTCCTTTATAGCTCCTAGCAGTCAGGTGGCACCCTGTGACTGTTCTATCCAATAGTTGTGAGCAAACAGGCCAAAGAATTAAATTAGCAATGAGAGAAACTCCAAACCCTTCTTCCCTGCCAAAAGCTTCTCATGGGAGCTTCACATGAAGAGGCTATGTGTTCCAGCTGACAAACATTAAGATGACAGAGTTTCCAAAAACCAGAGTCCCTGAGTAACTATTTGGAGCAGATTCTTGATGAACAAGCATTAAGAGTAAGAAATAAACCTTAATTTTGATAAGCTATTGACGTTATAGGGTTACTTTGTTACTGCAGCATAACCTCGTCTATTCTGACTAATACTCAAAAAACAAAAACAAATTTTAAAGAAGCAAATATCATTTGATGGATCCCATGTGTCTATAATGCTGGCATACTTAGAAGTAGTGTGCACAAGATGCTAATATCTAAGGTGCTGTAAGGTAAGGAGGTTTTAACTATGCCATGGACTCTTGGTATACAACTTTTGATGTTACCTGTTTATGTAACTGAAAAAGTTATATCAAGGAGACTGTGATACTCTACATATTTTTGAATAAGGCAACTTGAGTAACCCAGAAAGTTTTTATTCAAAAATTCAGACCTACTTTGTAAACTTCCTAAATGTAGCCTATAGTTATTTGTCTCTATTCAATTCATTTGTTTCTAAAATACGGTCTCAAGCAGAAAGAATGGGAACTTGGATTTGATTCAAATTCAATTGAATTTAATTTATTAATAGTTCAATTCAATTCAATTGAGGCATTTTCAACAAAAAATGTAACAGTTGAAGTTTCAAACATCAGTGAATAAACACACACCCTTTCCCGAATGCCTTCCAATAGCAGGTGTTATCAGTCTTTTCAAATTTCTACAAACATGCGGGGGTATAAGTTCATTTTTCCTGCTGGGCTTTTATTATTTTTTTGTTTGTTATTTACTTTCTGACCAGCAAAAATCCCTCTAAGTCAATTTGCATAGCTGTAATTCATGTTTAATGTCTTTGTAATAATCCTTGAAATATGGACCATAAATATTCACATAATTCTCCTATTGATGAGCATTCACTTTATTTCCGGTTTGTTTTATTATGAGTACTAATAATTTTGTCCCTCATCTGAATTATAAACATTTTGCTCAGATTTTTAAAAAGCTCTTTCAATCACCTGGAATTTAGTTTTGAATATAGTGTAAGATAATGGTATAATTTTGTATTCTTTCAAATCAGTAACCAGTTGTGTCCTCACAAGTTTCTCAATAAATTAAATGTATACCATTTTAATATATTAAAATTTCCTATGTATGTAGGTTTATTTCTGGAATTACTAGACTCTTGTACAGATGTTTGCCTATTTTTATGCCAATAACATATATATCTATCCAAAGTGGATTTGTAGTAAGTTTTGGTATAATGGCTTGCAATAAAATCCGCTGTAGTCTGAAGGTGTTATTTCACTGTCTTCTACCCTTAGGTGTTGCTGATGAAAGCCTGATGTTTGTCAGTTGCTTTTTCCATCGTCAGTAACTTGTTCCACTTGGAAGTTTTAAGGTTATCTCTTTCTATTTAGAGTTTAGAAATATTGTCTAAAATTTCTATCCTACATGTATATCTTTTTTTCTCAATCTACCCTGAGACTAGAGGAGTTTGTTCTTTGACTTATAGAAAATTTAACCTATCATTTCTTTATTTATTCCTCTTTTTTCTAAATTCTTACATATCCTTGTAAAACATCTATTACTTGCATGTTTGGAGTCCTAGACCTACCAAGGTATTATCTTTTCGCTCATTTTCATTTCCTTATGTTCTTGCCTTACGTACTGGACATAGTCATTGCCCTTGATCTGCTAGGCTACTACTGCATATCTCCTTTTTTTGGCATTTTATTTTATTTTTTAAAATTTATTTCAAAATCTTAAGGGGGTGTATAAGTTTTTGGTTACATGGATAGCTTTTGTAATTCTTGAATCAAGGCTATAGGTGTGCCCATCACCAAAATAGTGTACATTGTATCCATTAGGTAGGTTTTTGTCCTTCCCCTCCTCCTGCCTCCCCCATGCTTGATTTTCATTGACTGTTACTTCCCTCTGTGGTCATGTGTGTTCATTGGTTAGTTCCAATTTAATAATGAGTACATGTGGTATTTGGTTTTCCATTCTTGAGATAATTCACCTAGGAGAATGTCTCCATTTCCATCAAAATTGTTGCAAAAGACATTAATTCATCCTTTCTTATGCCTGAGTAGTACTCCATGGTATACATATACCACATATTATTAATCCACTCATGAATTGATGGGCACTTGGGGTTGATTCCACATCATTGCAATTGTGAATTGTGCTACAATAAACATTTGAATACAGGTATATTTTTGATAGAAAGACTTCTTTTCCTTTGGATGACTTTGGCCAGATTGATGACTATGTATCTTAGAGATGTCATATTTGCTATGAATCTTCTCAGAGTTTGATGGCCATCTTGTATCTAGATGTCCAGATCTTTGGCAATACCAGGGACATTTTTCTCAATGATTCCCTCAAATAGATTTTCCATGCTTTTAGCTCTTTCTTCTACTCCCTCAGGGATGCCTATAATTCATATGTTAGTTCACTTCACATAGTCATATATCTCTCTAAGTGATTGCTCTGCCTTTTCTGTTCTCTTCTCTGCTTTTTTAAATGACTGAGTTAGCTCAATAACCTTGTCTTCAAGCTGTGAGATTCTTTCTTCTCCTTGGTTTAATCTGTTGCTGATGCTTTCTGCTATGTTTTGAAGTTCTCTAAATGACTCTTTCATTTCTTTAAGATCTAGTGTATCCTTTCTTATGTTGTCTAGCTCTTTAGTGACTTTTTCATTAGTTTCCTGAAATATTTTTTTTTGGCTTCTTTTTGTTGGTTTTCAACTTTCTCTTCAATTCCATTCATCTTATTTGCCATCCATATTCTGAATTTCATTTCTGTCATTTCAGCAGTTTCCTTGCGGATGGAGATCACTACTATAGCTCCACTGTGATCCCTTGGGGCTATCGAGCTATTTTTTTTTTCTTGTTGCCTGGGTTCTTTTGCTGGTTTCTTCTCATCTGGTTCCTCTTCTCTCAGCTCTGGGTTAATATGATTGCAGGGCACTTCTTCTCCTTTGCTGGGAATTCTCCCCTTCACTGTGCTCCAAGCCTCTCTGGGTCAGATTCTCGCTGATATCTTTTCTTCTTTTTCCTTTTCCTGTTCTGCTTCCAAATTTCCCTTCCTGAGGTCCCCAGCAGGCTCCAGCTCTTCTTTCTCTGAACTACAGCCAAGCTGTGCCCATTACCCTCTTTCCTTTATCTTAAACCCTTCCTTCACTTTGGGATGCTCAAGCAAGCAATGTCTCTAGTTGGCTATCTTGCCCTCTCCCTCAATATCTCCTTTGATACATGTATTAAACTGCTGATCTCCACAAAGTCTCCTAAGTACTGTACTTGAATTTCCTGAAGGGTTCTTATTAATTCTTTAGTCAAATTGTCAAGTATTTTCTCAGACTGCTCTATTGGTCAAGCATGAGTTCTGTTTTTCCAGATTGATTTTCCTTGGGTGGATTGTTATTTTTCTTTCTCTGCTTGCTGGGGCTCAGGTCTGTGTGTTGGTGTTTCTAAGACAGGGCAATCACTAAAGTGGGGAAGTCATCACAGACCCACAGAGCTTCCCCTTTCCTCAGACTGGGAGTATAAAGCAGGCAGGCTGTCTGTCTCCTGTCAAAGCACCCCACATAAGTGTCTCTGATCCCTCTGATTTTTCATCTTCTAGCCTCAGATGCCATCCAGGTAGCTCCTCCAGGCCTCCCAAGGCCAGGAACAATAAACAGGCCAATGAGAGCATCTGATAGTTCTTTCTTTGCTGGCTGTTTGTATTCATAGCTCTTCTTGACTCTGTTCATCTGCAGATATTGCACTATTGTATGTTATGGATCATGGAAAATTGATGGGATGTGATACTTTGATGAGATCAAAACTGGTACTTCCTGACTCCATTATCCCTTGCCACTCCATTTTTAAAGTTCTCTGCCTATTGATTGTGTAAAGCTTAGAGCAATCTCTGTGGATTCTGAATACGTTTCAATGCTTCTGTGTTAATGGAGACTTACAAGAAGGAAAGGTCTTTAAAGGCAAGAACTATATATTCTATTTTGATTGAACTCAAAGAATATATGCAGTGCTCTGCACTAGTAGATACTCACTCAATGTTTCTGACTGAAATAGCTTTAAGATGGCTAGGTTAGAGGGGGAGGTTCTTTCATTTACTTTTAATGTGCTAAAATTTTGAATTTAGTTTATGAACATATTTTCCAATTATTTGAGTTTTCTTGATAATATTCATTATGAGAATGGTGCATTTTTAAAAAATTTGATAACTAATTTCAATACAAGAATAATTATATTAGATATTTTCTTTCTGATTTATATTTAATAAAAGGGGCTTTATACTCTGCTAATAATATAGTAGATATCACATTTTTTCTTAACGAGGTAAGATTATCATGAATCACAAATGAATTTTGAAGTTTTGCAGGCCAATTATTCTTCTGAAGGTTTTCCTTTATAAAATAAATTCTATGTACACCAAGCTAAATGGTAAGAGGCCTGTATATACCACTAAAACACATTTGTGCTTTTTTCCTTATTTAGTAATTCCTGCCTGATAATAAAAATCTTCTCATGGATAATCAAAATCTTCTCATATACATAAGGAAACAAAGTTATTCAGAAGATGTTTTTCTAGATATGGCCAAGATTAGGTCATGTGGCTCCTCATGTATTGAGTTATCTGTCTAAGGGAGAAACATACAGAGGATGACTCTGCATCACTAACTCTAACTAGGGCGTTAGCCCCAAATCTCCATTCCTGTACATAGTGAGCTATATTACAGCATGAGTGAGTCCTAGTGCCTCTTTTTGTTTCTCTGTCTTACAGCCTAGAGTTGAACAAGTGTAGCCATATGCCTTGTTAAGTTCCTTTCCTTTCTATATTTTTAGACTGGAGAGGATCCAAGCTGATATTTCCATATGGACTGTCTTCTAAAAGGGTGAAGTCATCCCAAGAGGAAAACAGGTACTCCACAGAGAAAACAGACCTTTTAATCAAATCCTCTGCCTTTTCAACATCTGAGCTTCTCCTCACCTGGCGAGAAGGAGCAGGCAGTGAGTTGGCAACACAAGGTTCCCTCTCATAAGCAAATCTCTGAATGTGGTCCATGGCCCACCACTGTCTGGCCAGGTGGTCTGCAGAGTGTTTTGTGTTCCTCTGCAATCTCAGAGGAACACGAGATGAAGCAATTGCTTTCAATTATAGCAATTAAAACTTTCAAAGAAATCTATTATTAATAATTCTTTTAAAATTCTTCACTGTAAAATACATACAACAAAATTTGCTATCTTTCCAGTTCAGTGGTATTAATGGCATGCACATTTTTGTGCATCCATCACTGCCATCCAACTCCAGAACTCCTTTTCATCTTGCAAAACTGACTCGGTACCCTTTAAACACTAAATTTTCACTCTCTTCTTGCTCCAGCCCCTGACAACCACCATTCTACTTTTGTCTCTGAATTTGACTACTCTAGTTACTTTACATAAATAGACTCATACAGTATTTGTCTTTTTGCAACTGACTTATTTCACTTAGCTTAATGTCCTTAAAATTCATACATGTTGTATTAATAATCCTTATGCTCTTAAACTTTGCACTTGTGCTACAAGAACTGCATGAGTCATTTTGTGTCAACATGCATTTATTTAATAGTGTAAGTTCATTTCCACTAACAGTTTTTCATTCCATTTTTATATTATTGCTTGCTATCATTTGTTAATTTTGCATGTTTTTATTGTCACAATTGTTTCTTTACTTCACAAATGGTGAATAGCTTGAAAATAGTTCTTCAAATATAAGGGTAGTGATTAAAACTGTATCATCAAAGCTTCAACTCAGAGGAACATTGTAAGTGTAAACAAGGAAGAAAACATCAGTAAAAATATAGAATATAAAGCTACTTATACTGAGCTTGATACATTTGGAGTGTGCAAAAGAAAAATGCATATGAATGGATAAAAGTTTATTTAATCTGACCATCAGTTTATTCCAAGAGGACAGTGTGTTGTCTTTTATAATACTTTATTAGAAGTGGGATAAAGCTGTTATACCTCAAAAATTAATTTTAAATACAATAACCTTTCTGATAAATAAGAGTTTCTAATGCTTTACAATTTGATGGATTTTAACATCAAATTTGAATTAAAAAAATTGTCATTGCATATAAATGCAATGGTTATTCTGGTAACTTTATTACTGTTTGATGTTTTCCTAATCTGCTGCTCACAGCTTTCCTTTGGCTTCTAAATGCCACTTCTGTGCAGTATCTTTCATTGTATCAGTCACATAGCAACAGTTTTCTATTTGTAACTTATATAGTTCTCTATGTCTTTTCTCTAAAGACATTGTAACCAGTATTTTTAAACACCATGCCAATAGATTGCATGGCTTCCTTCCTTTGGTTCTTTCCTGTCTGGTTTTTGGCACTGATTCCTGTTCAGTATTTCCTATAAGACCAAATAGATGAAATCTCAAAAAATTTTCTTTATTATTTATATCTCTGATATCAAAACTATTGCTATGGACTTCATATTTATTTTCTTTTTTTTTTTTTTTTTTGAGACAGAGTCTCACTTTGTTGCCCGGGCTAGAGTGAGTGCCGTGGCATCAGCCTAGCTCACAGCAACCTCAGACTCCTGGGCTTAAGCAATCCTACTGCCTCAGCCTCCCGAGTAGCTGGGACTACAGGCATGAGCCACCATGCCCGGCTAATTTTTTTGTATATATATTTTTAGTTGGCCAGATAATTTCTTTCTATTTTTGGTAGAGACGGGGTCTCACTCTTGCTCAGGCTGGTCTCGAACTCCTGACCTCGAGCGATCCACCCGCCTCGGCCTCCCAGAGCTAGGATTACAGGCGTGAGCCACCGCGCCCGGCCCATATTTATTTTCTATTTGTAAAATGTCATATGGGTACTATCAATCTCTTGCCCTGGGTAAAGTCATATTTTACTATTTTTTAAAAAATACTTTAAACATGGTAAGACTAATTAAAATACTTTCTATTACAAATTTCTCATCAGATGAAATGAAACCTTTGGACAAAATGGCAACACCTTGACAAATTGTCTTATTATCCAGAGAACAGCATTTTAAAACATTCCTGAATTATTTTAATTGGACAAAATAGTACTATTATTGTAACAGGAAGCCTATATGTACAAAGACATTGAAAGGATGCTTCGTACTTGTGGCTAACAGATCATTTTTCTTATCCAGCATTATTATCCTCCACTTGAGGAGTATAAAAGGAAATACCACAAGGTTAAGAGACTTCCTTATGGCAAACAATTAATCTATTGCAGAGGTCACAGGGAAACTTCCCAAGCAACAGTCTGGCCTTGCTAATCAGGAGACATGATTCCTTCGTGTAGGGCAGGTTGGTCTGAAAACACTACAGGGGGGAAATAAATAAATAAAATGTGAGCTATATGTGGCCAAGTGGTTTCTTTGTTTGCGGGTAGACAACACAAGACAAAAGAGGCTCTATGTTCAGCAGGAAGTAAGGAGGCAAATTTGCTCGTCTGTCTTCAGAACACACATGCTTATTGCTACCTGCATTCAGTGGGCATAGACTTCTTCCATCCAAATGTACTCCAGGCTCGGACTACCATCACATTCGTTTCTCCAGCTATATGCACTGTTCAATTTTAGATGTGTGAACTTCCAGAATCATGAAGTAAACGACCCCATTCAAATACCAAACAGAATTCAAAGAAGTCTAAAGACAGTAATTGTGTGCTCACTCCTGGGAAAAAAGGACTGAAATAGACAAGAATCCAGATAGGCAGAGATTTCTCCCTCCTACCTACTACACAGGATAGCATAGGAGAATCCATAGATAGTACTTTAAGCAAGCAGAGTTAGCAATGAGGGAGGAGGAGGATGTTTTCTGATGGAGGAAAAAAAGTTTAGAAATTTTAGAATTTTAAGCCCTGAACCTGAAAAGAAATGCTGTTTTACTTAATATAAATGGAAGAGGCTACTTCCTTAAGACCACAGAACTATTAATAGAAAGAACTATTTTAAAAATGTTAGAAAAGATTACCAAATACATGGAAAAGAAAGCTGGACAGGGATCAGCAATAACCCCATTATACTGAGAGATCTTTTACTGAGCTAGAAAACAGCAGGAGAGAGAACAGATTTTATCAGAGACTCTGATTTTATCAAAGACTACTGAAAATGACACTAAATGGGCCCACTTTCCCCTCAAATCTGGCAGTTCTTTGCAGTAAAATACTCAGGGATCACATACATACCCAGTATACATTGTGTGTTATTGATCCTACTTGCTGCAGACAGCTTTTATCACGACTCATATTCTTTCTGTCTTGCTGTACCTTAGACAGCAAGGGTCATAGTGGGGCCTCCCCTGAACATTCAGATTGGACAGCCTTGTTCCCCATCCCCCAGGGCACCCTGGGCTTACCTGTTTGATAGCATTTATGTTATCCAACCATTATCAGTGGGACTGGGTTATGTCTCACATTAGTAAACTATAAGCTCCCTGACAGCAAAGACCATGTGTGACTCATCTTTGTACCCTAAGTGTCTTGCACAGCACATAACAAAGATAAAACATTCAAACATATTTGAACTAAAGGAGGAATCAGTTTATTCCACCATACGTGGAAGATGAAATTTACTCTAAATGTGATGACTCTTGAACCCAATATAAATAGCTTGAGCTATAACCAGCAACATTTATTTGGTTTGTAAAATTCAATCTTGATTGCTTATTGAGTAATGTTTTCTGAGTTCTCAAAGTCTGAACCAGAAATCTGCACTTGCAGGCTTCCTCCTTTCTTCATTCCAAAGGAGAACACATATTCTTGAATCTCAACCACCTCTCAAGTGAGTTGTTTACCTTCTTTTCCAAAGTTGGTGGGGGCAGGGGACACAGTCTGAATTTCCCTCCTTTCAGTCAGTAGTCTAAATTCCAGGGTCCAGACACCTAACAAACAGCTTTAAAATATCCCTTAAATTTTCTCATAGGTAATCTACTCTTCCTCATAAATGTCTCCCCTAATGGCTGTCCAGGGTACCCTAGAGCCCCAGTACGACACGTGCGTATCGGAGCATGGGACAGAAAAGTTATGAAGATTCATAGTCCTGCTACATGGGATTTCTAGTGTGTCAGTGGCCTAGGACATGTCAGACAGTCCCCTCTAAAGCAAATGATAGACTGTCGCACCTCATACCTCTTACCCAAAGGAAAAAAGCACAGAAGGCAATGACCCCTGAGTTATTACAAGATAATTAAATAGGAATGAAAATATGACATTCCCGACCCAGTAAACAGCATAAGTCAAGGTCTAAAGGTAGGAAACAACATGTTTTCTGCAGGGAAGCAAAAGCAGTTTGGTATCATTAGAGCATAAACTGCAAGGCAAAGAGTATTGGGAGAGGTGATTGGAAAAGTAGTCAGAGCTGAAACAACCACTGCTGTTTCACTGGGTTTAACCACTAGAGGGTCTTCGGCAGGGGAGTTGTCTTCCCCTAGAAAGCAGAAACTGAGGCAAAGTTTATGTGCTGCTAATTTATTAGAAAATGTTATTGCAGGAAAACATGTGTGAGGGCAAAGGGAAGTGATATAGGACCAAAGCAAGACTGGACTGAAGATGTCCCTAAGCTCCCTAGCACAACTGGTCACTCAATTTCACAGCATTGTCTTCTGAGAAACCACATGAACAGCTGTATCTAAAGATGGCTTGTTTAGAAGAGAGGGAAGAAGAATTTTATCTGCCAGTCTCTAATTCTCATTTGTTAAAAGTTCACCTCATTGTATGTTAAGTTCTTATATTTCCTTGGTGTCTCAGGATCAAGTGTTCAGTAGTATACCAGGAGCTGTTTTTCCAACAACGAGAATTTCTCTGACTCAAAAGATGTGGTCTTGTTCCAGAAACCTATTTGCCTTGTAACCTTCCTAGTGAGGCTTATCAGAGATGCCACACAGTATCCTTACCAACAAAAACATCCCTACCACTATCAAGTCTGCAGGGTCATACAGTGTGAGTGCTGTGGAAGCTTACAGAATAGTCTGACTTATTGCAAAAATCTCAGTCTGTATTACTGCTTCTACCTTCTGAATAAATAGATTGGATAAGCATTAACAAATGTGTCGTATGCTACCTCCAGACTCCAAAGAGTTCAACAAATGTTGCACTTTTGTTTAGCAGAAGGAGGTTTATTTTAGAGATTAGTAGGGATAGGAAAAAACCATAGTGTTCCCCTACTCACTCAAACCACTTAACACAACACTTTTGACACTACCGGCTTGAGGGTTATTACCCCATACACCAAGAAATTCTTCAGCTGGGTGTCTTCTACTATAATAATTCAATTCTGACTCTGTTGACCTGGAGATAGTGTTATATCCCACAGATTGAGGGCTAAGTACAAGACTGCCCTTCTCCCACTTTAGATGCCAATTACAAGCCTTTGACCTGTGCTCCTGACCAACTGGCTATAAAATTGGGGCTTCCATGACCCCCCCCCCTCAGATTTGATTAATTTGCCAGAGAAGCTGACAGAACCCAGGGACACACTTTACTTACATTTACCCATTATTAGAGAGAATATTACAAAGGATACAGATGAACAGGCATATGGAAGAGATGCATACGGTGTGGCATGAGAACAGGCATATGGAGCTTCCATGTTCTCTCCATTACACCACCCTCCAGGCATCCCCACATGCTTCACTATCTGGAATCTCTCCTGAATTCTGTCCTTTTGGGTTTTTATGGGGGCTTCATTACATAGGCATGATTGATTACAGCATTGGCCATTGGTGATCAGCTCAACTTTTAGACCCTCTTCCCTCCCCAGAGGTTGGGGGGGGTGAGGCTGAAAGCCCCAACCCTTTAATTATGCTTTGGTCCTTCTGGTGGCCACCCCCATTCTGAAATTATATAGGAGCCCCCAACCACCAGTCATCTCATTAGCATACAAAGACACTCATTTCTCTGGGGATTTCAAGCGTTTGAGCAGCTGTGTGCCAGGAAACAAGGACAAAGACCAGATATATATTTCACAGTATCACAGAGAGGATACCTTGATTTGTTTAAGACCACTGAAACAATAAAAATTCCACTGGTATGACAGGGCCCTGAATCTTCATCAAATTTATTTTCAACTTCTGGCATACCATGTTTCATACTAGGACCTTAAGATACTTACCGCTTTCTGCCCACCAGGTTCAAATAGTATTATGCCATCAGTGTAGTGGATCTACATGATGTTCTGAGGAATGCAAGATATTTTGTGTTCCTGAGGACTATATTTTGACAGAAAGCTGGAGAATTAACATAGGTTTGGATCAAGAGAGTAAATGTGTACTACTGTCCTTGCCAGGTAAAAGTGAACTGCTTTTGAGTATCCCTATTGATGGGGTTCAAGAAAAATGTCTTTGCTAGATCAACAGCTGCAACCCAAGTGCCACGGGCTGTGTTGATTCAGCACAGCAGCTGCTGTACTTTTAAATTTACGATATTCCATCATCATTCACCATAATCAGTCTATTTTTTGCAGTGGTTAGATAATGAATTGAATGACAATATCATAAGGAACCACTACTCTGGAATCTTTTAAGTTTTTTTTAAGAATGTGCTCTTCTGTATTTCCTCCCAGGTTTCAGTATTTCTTCTGATAATCTATTTTGACTAGGGAGTGGGAACTTTCATGTTTTTCTCTTGCGCTTTTCTATCATAGTGGCCCTGATTCCACTGGTCAGGACTATTCTGTCTAGCTTTTAAGTCTATATATCAAAATCATATACTTAGGGGTTAAGGAATTAATTGAAAAGTGAGTTTGAGGACCTATTGTACCAATTGTTGACTGAAATTAAAACTTCATTCATAATTTGTCCTCCATAAGCCTCTACTCTGACCAGAAGACCATGATGGCATTTCAGGTCCTCTGTTATCAACTCAGACCCCGTAACTGTTGATGAAAAATTTAGATATTCCCTTTTCTTAATATACAGTTACAATGATAAATCATCCTAGGTCCTACTTTGGGGAAGGATTAGAAGAAAATTCAGTATATCTACCTAGTGATGTTACAAGTTATTTACACAAGGGAACCGGGCTTTCCTTTCAATCCCTGGACACTGTATCTTGAAACTTACTTATATTTGGCAAATGAACGAAGGGACCATGGCTTTTCATGCCGGTGGTTGATATCAGCATTCTTTTAGCCAGCTCTCAGTTTTGAAAAATTATACAGTTTGAGCAACCCTCTGGTCAGCTGTGCACTATTTGGCCCCCTGATTCTGTATAATCCTTCAATGACGCCACAGATTCCTGTGAGTAAAAGCACTCTGAAGGTCATTCTGATCTTCATGCTCAACATAGAAATACATCTACCTTGCCTCTGACTTTTACATGCTACCACATGGCTTCTGCAATTCTAGAATCCCATTATTTCCATTCACATTAAGCTTCATCTCCCCTCGTCAACCAGAATCTACAGGGAACAGCAATCATGGTGTTTCTCAAAGCGGCTGGTACCTACCCACTCTCTCAGTACATTTCTTATGGTCTTAGTGTCTGTAAGAGAAAAGGAAGGGCATGTCCTCTAGTGCTCAGTAAACTTATCAGGTAGTAGATTTTCAGTTCTTATATAGTCAATTTACATTAGCATTTTCACCTCCTCGAGCCTTCTACCCTTGGAGATTTCTATACCTTATTATATACTTTTTAAAAATCTTCACCTCATTTACAATAAGCCATAATAATGTACAAACTTCAATGAGTCATTCTAATGGGCTACCAGAACAGATTAGGGGTGCCCTGTATAGGAAGCACATTGAACCCTGAGTCACAGGTCAATGCCTATGCAAATGAATTCTGTCATATCCATCCTTATAGATCTCTTATTCAATCTAAAATTCTCCCTATATACTCCCAAATGTGTTTCTTGGTTCCTGCCAGGACAGATCAGCCAGATGAGAACAAGAATTGCCTGGTTTACTAGCCGAAGACAGTTTCCAGACCATAGCAAATAGCTTGGTAGTCTTATTTAGATAAAGAGACAGGTAGATTTTTGAGGAGGTCAATGTAGTTAGAACTTGCAGAGCAGAACATGAGATAGAGAAAGAGAAAATGAGAGAGACAGAGAATGAGAGAGTCAGAAGTCTTTGGAAGAGTCCCCCTTTGTCTTTGTCTGAGTTTCATGGAAACTGTGAAGTCAGAGTTCCAAGAAGCTCCGCAAACCCCAAGCAGAAAGAACAAAATCATACCAAGGCATATAATGGTCAAATTGCTGAAAACTACTTCTAAAGAAGAAGCATGAACAGCAGCAAGAAGAAAAAAAGACATGTTACATACATACATATTGATATTTGGCAAGAGGTATACTCTTAAACTGCAGTGCCACTACTTCATTCTCTGCAGTGTAAGTGATATTGATCTGATTTTCTGCTTAGATTTTCTACACATCACTACATAAAACAACCCAGACTTGTGTGAAATGATTCATCTGTTCTCAGCAATTAATGAAGCAAAACTATGTCCTGTGGATAAGTAAGTGTGTTTGACCATAGATCAGCCTTTTTTTTTTTTTTTTTTTTTTTAATGAATGCCCAGGTAGACAACCCAGTTAGCTGGATCTTAAGTTGATCATGAGTATAATTTTCACCCCATAACATCTATGTCACAGGCTATTAAAAGACCAGTGCCAGAGTTCACAGTCTTCCAAATGCTGGTCCTAGCATAAAAAGGCAGTATAGTGAAACAGTTTAAAAGCTAGAACTCTCAAGTTGCACTGACTAGATTGAAATCATGACTATTATGTATTAATTTTGAGACTTGAGTAAGTTACTTATCTCTCATTCACCCACATGTACAAGATATGTTATGAAAGAAAATTACCTCTAAAGATTTTTAAGAGGATTAATTGAAGAGACATATCATTTCTCTTAGCCTTACGTCTGTATATACTAAACTCTCACTAAAAGTTAGACATGCAGAGAACCATGAAAATTGTGACCATCTACCATTTGAGTAAACCAGAACTGTAACTGCTCAATGATGATTTTAACTTTCACAAAATTTTTGTGTTTATGAATTTATTTCCTAAGTTAAGAAACCAATATACCTGCTCTAGAGTAGCATTTTACTAGACAAATGAATAGGCAGCATTTTACCAGACAAATAAACCTAGACAAGTTCCTGCCTAGAGTTGGGTGAGGTAACCATCTCAGGAAGAGTCTTGGTCTGTACCTAGGAGTGAGAAATACACACATGGGGCTTACCCTAGCAGTTAATCTTTAGAATTAAATTATTCTTGTCTTTGACCAACTCTGCACCCTGCTGGGGCATCATCTGTGTTAAATTAAACAAGGTTTCCTGGTCTAATCCTATTTCTGTAATACGTATAATGGAAAGTAGTTAATAAGAGAAGCATGCCCTATTAAAATCAGATTTTGGGGTCTTGTTGCAATGGTGATAAAGGGTGGATATGTCTCTAGCCCATGTACATATATATATTTATAATTAGAAGAAAGGGAGAGAGAAAATAAGGAGAGAACTGCATTGCCTTTTGAATGTAGTGATACTGTGTCTGGTTAATGCAACTTAGTGAACGTCAATTTCCTGGCAAACTCATCAGACAGGAATGTCGCTCTTCTTTAATTCTCCTCCAGTGAGTGAGTAAGGGGTAAAGAGAAAAGCTGGGTGTTCACTAATACACTGCCAGAGTTGTGGGGAAAAGCCCCCCATCAATGGGAGAAACGTGGTGGGAAGAGAGTAGTTCTTAAACCTCACCCCTACCGTGACCTTGGTAATATTGCTAAATGAAGTAAAGCAGCATGCATATAAATAATAAACAGTTATAATTTCAATTTTCTATATGAAAGTATATCACTTTTGCATGGTAGAGAAATCTTTAATTTCCTATTTTTCTGCATTTTCCAAGTTTTCTACATTTCACATGTAATACTTTAATAGTTAGAAAATAAACATTTTCATGCTGTTAAAAAAGAGATTTCCATGATCTTGATATATTCTGTATCATGTAAATTGAATGTTTTCAACTTTTAAATATATGAATATGAGGTTTATTGGCTATATCTAACATCCAACGCTAAGTAATCCTATTGTTCAGAAAATAAAGAGATTCTTCCAATTTCTTGCCTATATTTTAGACTAAATCAATTACAATTTGGAAATGTTTAAATATATGAGGAATGTTGAATATAACCTCTAAAATTTGTTTTTAAAGTATATGTTTAAATTATATAATTCTCAGAATAATTTATAAGTTTCTCTTTTAAATTACACCTCGTTTGCTACCTATCAATCAGCTTTTTGAAATAATCTGTGGTATTTCAGTCACTAACTACCTTTCTCCAATGGCTTAGTGGCAGTCTTAACAAATAAGTAGATGATGTTTTAGGCTTCTTTTCCTTATATTGTGTTTACTATACTATGGTTGTTTTTTGTAAACAGTGTTCTCTGGGGAGAAAATTTTTCTTTGAGGTAATTCTGCAAACAAATATTAGAAAACTATAAGCAGAGTCAGACATTGATACAAGCTGATATGTAAAAAAAAAAGCTCTTTTGCTACCATTTTATGAGTATCTCCATGTCCAAGGCTTGTATAATTTGCTTTAATACATTATTTTGTTTAATCCTCACAACAACTTTAGGAGTGTATATATTAGTATTTCCATTTTAAGAGTGAATAATCTGAATTTGGAAGAGTTTAAGGAACGTAAGAATTACTCTTTACATTATAAAGAAGATACCTTTCTGAATTCCTCTTTTTAAATCTTATTCACAATGTCATAACATCTGAGTGATTATGACTGATACTTTAAGAGCCACACTCTCCACCAGATGAAAGATGTCACTTGTTCCAAAGACCGATTAAATATGCTCAAGAGATCAAGAAGAAGGTCTGATTAATAAAGCCACTCAAATACTTCACTCCTGTTCATATCTCTAAACCTGGCTGCTTCTTCTGGTTCCTGTGTTTAGACTTAGAACAATAATTTTAAAATAACTATGATTTAATGAAGAATTGCTCCAACCAGGCTCTGTACTAAGCACCTTAAGTTAGATATTTTGTCTAATTTTCACAACTTAGAGGTAGGAACAATGAATACATTTTACAGATGAAAAAACTGAATCTCAGAGACACTAAATGACTTGATCAAGGTCACAAACTAGTTAATAACAAAGCCAGAATTTGAACCCAGGCTGTGGAATTCAAACCCTGGGCTCTTGACAGTGGAGCATAAAATATGTCCCCCTTTGGTTTCTGCTTCCACATTTGACACTTCTTGTGCTTGTGCAACTGTATCCCTGACTTCTCCCCTACTTTTAGTGTGGCCTTATTGTTCTACTTCCCCAAAATGTCTTTATATACATCAATTGTTCTGGTCTTCTGTCTGGTTGTTCTTTCTTTCATTCTTAAAAGGGACTATAAGTAGATACTGAATTATATGGTCACCTTATCAAAAGCCAATGAAGATGGAATATACATATTCCAGTATACACACACACACACACACATGCACACACACATATATATATATACATATACATACTGGAATTCACCTGACATCTCACTTTGAGCCAGGTCCACATCTGAGTTCCATCTCTGTTCAGGGCATTTGTGATTTCTCTGACACATGGGAAGATAGGCAATTCTATTCATACAGAAGCATATGACTAAAAAAATTCAGCATTTCCAAACTAGAGTTTTAGTAACAGTTAAGACAGAGAAAATTATTCATATTACCTACCTCCTCCAAAAACACCTAGGAAATGTTCTCAAGGGTGCCCTTGGCAATCAGGTCTTTATTAAAAATTAGTTTACAGATCATTAACTGAAAGTAGTAGATGTTAGAATTGTTTAAATTGAAACATACAAATGCATCAGAGATAAAAAGAAGGCATTTCTGAAACTGTGCTATGAATAACATGTAAACAGCTAAGTCCAGTTGTAACAACAGATTACCAGAAAATATTCTGGTGTCTTGATGACATTCTTCTATGAGTGTGATGTAACTGTTTCTCTAAAAGTATGTTTCAGTTCTGTCAAAATATTTGCTTTCCTCAAGAGTACTTTATTAATAGTTTTGAATCTCAGTGATCTGGTAAGACTGGTATTTATCAGTGGCCCGTAGTCACACCAGCAATGCCCAGTAGCAGACAGCTGTTCATTTCACCCCCAAATCACAGGTGATACTGGAAGTAAAGGAAGCCAGATGAATGCTTAATTTATGCAAGATTACAGATGCTTACATTCACTGCAAACTTAGCTAAAAAATGTAATGGTCAAGAAAATATAAGTACTACTAATACATTTAGAATTGATACGTTACAAAGAGGCCTTTAAGAATGTCTGATTTCCTGAGGAATCTTTTAATTTAAAGAATTTCCTGGAACGTAGAGTTGAAAAAGTCAGATGTTGAGAAATATGCTGAAATTGAATATTATAACATTGATTAAGTGCCACAAAACGGAATCAAACTTCTGAAACCTTCCTCTCTGCCTGCTCTGCTGTGTGTTTTTCCTGGGTGTAAAAGTAAAAAGGCCTTGATATATATTTTTTAATTGCTATACTTCCATAGTCTTAGGAATTTGGGGATCAGTTTGGGACTAAGAATCATGCCAGGAAGATAAATTACATTCATATGTCAGATATTGCCTCACAATGCTACCTAGCTCAGCAGGCTATAATGAGCCCCCACTCGCGAGGCCAAGCTCCAGCCAAAAAAATAAATAAATATATAAATAAAAGAACACCTACTGTTTCTCCATCAAGGGCGACTCTCTCAGAGGACAAACAAAAGCAACAGAGGGAGGCCAACCATATCCATGCAGCACTATGGGTTGCTATGCAACCCTCCCTGCAAGTTGGGCAGCAACAGATGGACACTTTGAATAGAATTAATGCCCCTCTGACCTATGTTTTAAATAGTACCCAAACCTACTGCCTGATGAATTCTATTAACTATAGGCATACTTACACATATAAAATATGGCATCATAGCTGACATAGTTATTACCCTCTTTACTAAAATAAAGTCATAAATCTATTGCAAAATTTGAGGCCGATAATATTCAAGGAGATATTTCTATTTTTTTCTCTTTTTCTTGATAAATGAATCACTGATGTCTCATAACCTTAGGCTACATATTTCCTTATAGCGTTGCTCTGATTTTCTATGCAAACCTGCAGTGCCTGCTCCGAGTTTTAGCTTCAGTTTTACACAGAGTCCAGCGTCTTCCTCAGCCATTGTTACCTGTGGGCTCCCGGGCATTATGTAAGAGACCTCTTTTTATTGTAACTTTAAGAAGGAACATAACATAGAATAAATATTTCATATACCTTTGTGGGGACAATGTTGTAACCATGTTCCCGTCTGAACAATCAATCTAAAGGCTATACCCAAAGCCCCCAAAGTTCTTTGTCCATCTGCCTTCTGCCTGGGCCAAGTTTAAGCCACTTTCATCACTTGTGACTAGATTTCAAAGGAATCAGTATGTCCTGAAGCATTATCACTATACGACCCCTTCTTTGATCTCTTAAATTTTATATACTATGTGACTTAGGTTGTTAGGACCTAAAAGGGAGGGGCATCAGTTCTTCTAAAACAAAACTCTAGCAGTACAGCATGTTATATCGGTGGCCCAAGCAGTTTTTAAATTTTAATGATGCATGTGTATGATGAGACATCTCAATAAAGTGGTACAGAAAGCAGAGCACTGGCCTGGAGGAAGGAACTTGGAGAAAGGGCTCTTGGTCCTAGCTCTGCACATAGATATTAAAAAAAAAAAAAAAATGTTTTTTTACCATTCTTGGTGTCAATGTCCTCAGCTGTAAATTGAAGAGGTTTGGTTGGATAGTCCCATTAAGGTTTCTTTTAACTTTCCACTTCTCTGAAAACAAACAAACAAACAAACAAACAAACACCACCAAAAAACAAAGATGTAGTCAAAAATAAATGGCAGTTACATTTGTAGCTGAGGATGGAGATGATAATTTTCAAAGCCCAATATTTACGTATAATTATAAAATTCCTCCATTCTGATGATGGAAAATATGGAAGAAATTGAAAAGCCCTTAGATCGTAGGGCCTAGAATATTCTGGGGCCTCCTCTGTTTGGTTTTTGTGCTTCCATTCCTTGTAGGTGCTCATAACTAGGGGAAAAGAGGTACTTGCGCCTTGGTTACGTGACTTTTGTAAAAAGGTTTATATTCTGCACTGTAACCTCCTGCTAAAGCCATCCTTCTGTGGAGGGAGACAACAGCACATGTGCCTCCAGTTTCCAAAGTGGTACTGCCTCTCTGTCAGGCTCCCTGCTGCCGCCCAGTATGTCCTTGTTTTGAAAATATGAGCTGCTTTTCCACGACTGCGTGCACAGGCTTGTGGTTTTAGCCTAGCTGGGAGTCCTCACTTATATATGCGTGCATACACGTATATGCTTCCATGTGTACTCAGAGAAATGCTTGCTTGTTTTTGTTTGCTTGTCCTCCCACCTCCCTTGAAGGCCCTGGGGGTGGGAAATGTGGCGTCTTGAATTACTTTGTCATCTCTGGCAAGACAGTGTTAATGACTTTTTGGAGTCTTACCACCAGAAGTAATCACATGGAAGCAATTTCGTTCAGCAGCAAACTGGTCCCTATTTTTGTAGTCCCATGTGCTTTCTGATGAAGCAAAAGATTTGATTTAGTCCTACATTTATTCTGGTACTTATTGTACTGTGTTTCATTGACGTCTCAAGTTGTGTATCTTTTAAAAACTGCAATTCCCTTTTAATTGTTTTACTATATAAATGATGTTTTTACTTCCCTTATATTCTACACAGTACATATATTTAAAACATGATCCTATTCTATTTTAGAGACTATGACATGTTCAGTGGGTTTTAGATAATGAAAAACTAGGACGATTAGGAATAAGTATTAATAGATGAAATGTATTTGTATGCTGTACCCCTTATATATTTTGTCTAAATCCACAGTGAGAAGAATCCCACAACTCAGCTTTTTATGGTATAAAGTTGAAATTCCAGGAATCATGCTCAGGAATCATTAAAGAGGAGCAAGTGAAAAAGAAATGTTATGTGTTGTTCATGTAACAATCTTGGCTCTATGTTTTTAAAGACCACAGATGGTCTCCAAATCTTGAAATGACCTACCTTTTTTCAGGTGAAAGTTTCTCCTCATCTGAAATTTGTTTTGAAAAAAAAATAGAGTAATTACTACTCCATAGTTTCTCAGAGATGTAAGGACCTTTAATATTCTTCTAGACCAATTACTTCTTTTTATAAGTGAGAAAATGGAATCTGCAGTAGGTAGATTAAGGTTTATGGCTAATGTGTAGTAGGTATTTTTGCCTAGAGATTTTTTTTTTTACTTTAATATTGTCCTAGAGTTTCTCAAAGGTAACTAGCTAATTTCCTTTTTTCCCCTCTGGGAAAATATCATTAAAAAACATACACAAAAAACTATCTGTGCTCTAAAATAATTAATAATTATGTTTAAATTTCTATATCTCTATATCTCTCTAAATTTGTGTAAATTTCCCTTAGGTATAGTTTCAAAATGTATACATTTATAGGTAAAATACCACTTCAGGAAAAAGGATTCACAAGTAAAAATCATCAGTGAAAAATTAAATTTCCCATTGGACTAACTTGTTTCCATCTTATTGAATCTTTAATGTTTAAAATCTACTTTGAAATGTTTATCAAATCCACTGAACTGCTGCATTTTCACATCTCCTGTAATTTGCATATTCATTTAATTTATAGATGGTTTTACTTGCTAGAGCCTCTGGGTAAACACAGTGAATTTTCAGGATTGTTCTAATATTTAGAGATTTACCATCAAAACGTCACATAAGGTATGAATCAACATATATAAACCTTCATGGCTTTTAATGGAAACTTGCTGGTAATTTGGTAGAATCATGACTTGTCTGTGAGACCAGTCATTTCACTTTTGATGAAACAAGAAAAAGAAGTTCAAATACTAGTGGGGCCCTTTGGGCTCCTTCTGGAACTTCCTGTATTCTCTAGGGCTCTGTACTCTCTAGAGCCATTTCTTAAATACTCAGTTACCCTCAGGGCAAGATTCATAGTTTTTGATAAACCTAATTGTTATATGATGTGATTTAGTTTCTCCTTCTAGAGACTTAGAATTTATTAAGAACTTTCTTTAGCTTACACTTTATTCCTGAAAAGTACTCCAATACATACATTAAATGAAACAGAGGAAAATTTTATGTGATAAGGTTCATTATTGTTCTTTAAACTAATATAAAATAAGGGAACATAACTTCCAAGCAAATTATTCATATCTAAGGTACAAGAAGGTTTATTGAAAATAATGTAAAACAAATTTAAATATCAGGATCTTAAGAATGTATTAATTTAAAACAAATCTTTTTCTTAAAGACTTTTAAAACCGAGCATCCATTTTAGCTGCTTTCATTTCCAGTCTGGTCCAGAGAGGTAAACTGGATTTAGCAGAAACTTTAGTTTTTTTTCCTACAATCTGTTGGTTTCATCTGGCTTAAACTCAGCTCCTACTTATTGTTGAAGAAAGCTGAACTATTGAGGATTGGCAATGCCTGCTCCTACACAGGTCATTGCTGTGCCTCTGTCGTTTCTGTGCTACATACCAGATCACGAGTGTCACTAACAACCAACCTCCTGATTCAATTCAAAGGCTTCCTGTTCTTTAACCAGCAGAGAAGTACATGTAAAGCTGGAAACGACCAGAAATTGCTTATTTTGTGTTGTTTAAAAGAAGGAAGGAGTTATAACAAATTAGTAACATGTTTTGCTTTATATTTTACATTTTTTACATGTTGATACCTATATTTTATGGCATTCAGTTTCCTTAGTTTTATGTATTTATTAGTAATCATCTAACATAGCAGTTAACACATTGATTAGCTACAGTTATTAATAGTGTCAGTTTCCACCTTCTGTTTCAAAGCCCCTTCCTCACAGGTTCCTTAAAAACATTTGCCTTCCTTAAAATCTATGTTTCAGTGTATTTTTTATCTAACTCTTGTAGAACACTTGTTCTAGGACATGCTCTGCAGTAAAAGAGAAGGTTTCCAGATAAGTTTGGGAAACATTACAGACTACATTCCACCTCTTGAAGATTTGCATAGTAATATGTTAAAGGCTTTGAGGAGTCCAACAGTGACATTATCTGTTTAAAACATAATTTAATCCAATATCTTGGATACATTTCCCTCTTTTTTGTGCAGTAACACCTGGTAATTATTGTTGCCTGGAGCTCTAGAAAATACAGTTTGGGAAGGTGGCATGATGTTACATAGTGTTTGACTTTTGTAGTCACATTGACTTTAATATAATCCAATGGTTCTCTAGGTGTGGGATCTGGGCCAGTAACACTTGGGAATTTATTAGAAGTACAAATTCTCAGTCTCTACCCTCCCCACATACACATATTGTGAATCAGAAATTTATTAGGTAGGGTTCTGGCAATCTGTGTTTAAAATAACTTTCCAGATGTTTCTGATGTGTGTTAATTCCACTGGTCTAATTCCACTAACTTTATTCATTCAATTTTCTATTTTTTTTTTTTTTTTAGAGACAGAATCTTGCTCTGTCACTCAGGCTAGAATGCAGTGGTACCATCACTATAACCTAGAACTCTTGGGTTCAAGAGATCCTCCTGCCTTAGCCTCTCAAGTATCTAGGACTATAGGCGTGGGCCACCATGCCCAGCTAATTTTTTTTTTTTTTTTTGTAGAGATGGGGGTCTAACCATGTTGCCCAGTTTGGTCTAAAATTCACGGTCTTAAGGAATCCTCCTGCCATGGTCTCCCAAAGCCCTGGGATTATAGAGGTGAGCCAACACACCCAATCTATTCATCTAATGTTTTGATTGAGTGGAATGAGTGGATGAGACAGAAAAGTAAATTTAAAAACAGTAGTTGAACTAGTTAGTACATAAGAAGGCCTTTGTTACAAAGCAATCAATGGGGTAGCTACCCTATGACCACAGAAGCAAATATCATGGTACTGGTATTTGAGAAAAGAAAGTCTTTATTGCCCATTGACTGGCAAGGAGACAAGAGGAATGCTCAAATATGTTTTCCTGAGCTGGGGACTGGGGGAGGTTTAATGAGCTTAGGGTAATGAGGTGTGATCTGACTGGATCCTCCCATGGGATGATGCCAGGGCTCAATCTGATTGGATGTTGGATCTTGCCATGTGATGTCCACTTCTTAATTCAGTCTCCCTTCCTAGGTCCAAGCATTTAGGTTCCACCCGTGGTTGCAAGCTTGGTTCATCTGGGCATGCTCAGGTTACATGACCTGCAACCTGGGGGGTCCATGGCAACTGAAAAACAACTCAAAATTTTGTTACATAAAGGTTGAACCAGATTGGTCTGGTGCGGTTACACTTTGATTGTCAAGTGTCACCACCACAACTACAATTAAATTAGGCAAACATGGAATATATTGGCTCTTAAGATTAAACTCTCAGAACAACAGGCAGGAAACAGCAAGCCTTAAATCAGAGACTGGAACGAACGCTATCAATCCCTTCTCTACCTCTCTTTTCTCCTTTACCCTGCATAACAGCTTCTACCTCTCCCACCGTCAGTCAGCTTTCTGCATGCCTGGGCAGGACGGGTGTTGTACGTGTGGTCCAGCCTGGCCAGGTGCTTGCTCTAGACCAATCACTGTGCTGGGGTCCTGGGGGTTAGAGTCCAGGCATGGAGAGGGCTGTTCTGGAATAGAAGAGGGAGGAACACAGATGTGACCACTGAGGAAATAACAGTTTTCATTTTCTAAAATTATTTTTTTGCTTAGGGAGATCATCCTTACTAGGAAGACTCATTTCTCTTAGGCTGTTAGAAAAATGAACCATTAAAACTTGGACTAAAATTTCGTTTTATGGGTTTTGTCTTCACCTGAAGAAGAAAAGCAATGCCAAAGGAGTAGAGTAGGCTTAATACCACCAGTGCCTCTTTCTGAGTCAATTATCTCTAGAATTTCTATGTTTCGCTCTTGAAATAAAGCTACAGTTCAATATTCACATTTGCCAGTATATTTTTTTTTAATTTAAAAAATTTTGAAATGCCAAATTGTTTATGAGGGCAAAAAAATTTCCATCACCTGCAAATATTCATAATGAATGAGACAGACATCATATATGCATAATTACATACATGCAACTCTAATAGCTACCCTGATTGAAAATAAAAAGGGGAAAAATTAACTTTTAACGTCTCTCATTTCAACAACTTGCACCATACAATACTGTTTTGGATGAATTAGCCCTTTAAAGCAGATATCTTCTAGACAATCTTAGGAAAATATGTTGGATAGATTGACAGGTAACACTTAAAATATCTAGCATTCCTAAATCTTCAAATCTCTGTAAAGTTTTATATAATGATATAAAATCAGGATAGACTAGGTTATGTTATGGAAACAACTCAGCAATCTCAATGGATTGAAACAACAAAGATGTCATCCTTGTGCACCCTGTATGTCCACAATAGATGTACAGGAGCCCTATGTGCTGTGTCTCTGAGACACAGGGCCATCATAATTTTAAAAGGAGTTTCAGTACTTAGCAGAAAGCTACCAGAAGAGGTTTCTTCATTTTTTAATTAATGAAACATTTATTAAGCCAATAATTGCAGTCAGAAACATACAGTCTTTCTCACAATGAATCCTCATTTTAACATGTGATATAGTCATATAAAAAGTTATTTTGAGGCAAATACATTAAGAAGATTGAGAATGCCCTCAAGAAATCACTAATTTGGATTTAGATAAAATTCCATTATCCTATAGGCTTTTCTATTCTTGACAGTTGTGGGATTTGGGGAGAAGTAGATTAGATACTAGGCACTAAACTTGCCACTTCATATGCCCACTTAGTGATTCACATTTATCCCTCCTCCCCCATCCCAAATAGGAAAATAAAAGATAATGATGTTTTTATATTACTAACTTGACAGCATTACTGAATGTTGACAGTCATAACAATTTTCAACAGAATTTTTTATAAAAATCTTTCAACATCTCCCTTCTCTAAAGAGCCACAATTTATTGAGGATATGTGTTCCAGATATGTTACATTCATTATTGCCAGTTCTCACAAAAAGTATTATAGCTCCTGTCTTTAATATAAGAAAACTGAAGCTCTGAGTCTCTAATGTATGTAGTAGACTATAAACCCCATGTAGACTTATGCTCATTATATACGTAGTAGACATACATAATAATACATTAGACATTTAATGTATATAGTAGTCTGTAAGCTCCATAAGTGCAGGAGCTGTAATTGTCATTCATTGGATTCTTAGCACCGAGCAAGGTGCCTGACACAAAATAAGTTTTCAAAAATATAGACTAAATGAATGGATTAAATAATGAATAGATAGATGTGAAGAAATTAGAATTGGCCCAAACTCCATATAACACCAAAACCTAAACTTTATAGAACCCTGTGCTACGTTTAATGGCTTCTTGTCTTCTATTCTTAAAAACGTGGCAATGAAAGACTTCCAGGACCTCATATGAGTCTCCTACTATATTACATCTTGTGATGTACCATTTAATCTAAGTTAGGATATTCAAGTCTGCTAAACTTGCAATGCTCATTCCTTTCCCTTACCTTACATTCAAAGAACTAAAAGTAGAACTACCATTTGATCCAGCTATCCCACTACAGGGTATTTACCCAAAGGAAAAAACGTCATTCTATAAAAAAGACACCTGCACTACAATGTTTATAGCTGCACAACTCACAATTACAAAGATGTGGAAACAACCCAAGTGCCCATCGATACATGAGTGGATTAATAAAATGTGGTATATGTATACCATGGAGTACTATTCAGTCATAAAAAATGGTGAACAAATACTTCTTGTATTAACCTAGGTGGATCTGGAGACCATTCTTCTAAGTGAAGTATCACAAGAATGGAACAAGAAACATCACCATTAAATTGGAACTAATCGATCAACACCTATGTGCACATATGGAAATAACATTCATTGGAAATCAACCCCGTGGGAGGGGGAAGAAGGGGATGGGTAAATTCACACCTAATGGGTACAATGCACACTATCTGCAGGATGGGCATGGTACAAAATCAATTTGTGTAACCAAATCGTTTGTACCCCTGTAATATTCTGAAATAAATTTTAAAAAATAAAATAAAATGTGCTACTACCAGCATTTCTCAACTGGGTCTAGTGCTGCCACCTAGGAAGTTATTTCCAAGTATGTGGGGCATTTTTGGTTCTTACCCATGACTGGAGATCTCTATTAACATATGAGAAGTTCAGGGATGTTAAATATCTGACGATGAATGCATGGGGCCACTCTGCATAATGAAGTATTATGTTCTTATACCCAAATGGCAATAACTTAAGTGTCATGGAGAAACAATATGTTTCTAACTCAGTCTAGAGTCAGCACTATGTAGCTGTGATTAGCACTAGAGTCACCAGATTTTTAATCCCGCTATGTCACTTACTAGTTATATTATTTTGAGTCATTTACACTCTTGCAACTTCAGTTTTCTCAACTGTAAAATGTGTTTAATAATGCATTTTAGCAATGAGGTAAGGAGGAGAGACGAGAAATAAAAAATTCTAGCACATAGTTGGTTTTTTAAACAGGTGGGAGCTATTGTTAACACATTCTTGGAAACCAGTGTCAGCCCTCACCCTCCTTGAAGCCCTGCTATTCCACCTGAAAATGTCCTTTCTTTCTTCTCAACCACTTTGTTGTAGTAAAGAGTCTTTTAGCTCCAACATAAAGGGATTTGTTCAAGTTATCTCAAGGAGGAAAAAAAAGGAAGCTTATTGACAAGATACCACATCAGTTAGGAGTTTTTGTGTTATAAGAGACAAAGTGAAACTGACTTAATAAAGAGGTATATTAGTTCACATAATTTATAGAATATTGTAAAATACACATAGACAATGCACAAAGTAGACTATACACTCTGTGAGGGCAGGGGTTCTGTTTGTCTTACTTAACAGTTGGTTTTATTCTCATACTGCATATGGTAGCCCCCTGACAAGTTCAGACCCTGACCCTCATAGTAACAAGGGCTGCTATAGTATCAGATTTCATATCTTTACACCAACTAGTCCTAGGGAAGAGAATGAGTGCTTCTATTAATAGTAAATCCCAAGGAAGAAATAACTTCTCTCTCTCAGAAACTACTTGCATCTCATAGGCTTTGGGAGAAAGTATAGCTCCATTTCTAAACCAACCACAGGGGCTGGGGCAGGAATTGGAATTATTTGAATAAAAAATTTGCTTAAGCTAATTAGAACCCAGCTATGAATTTGAAAGGTAAATCAACCCTCACCCTCCCCCAAACAACTAAGAATGGAGGAGGGGTGGCTTCTCAAAAATTAGCAGACTTGTCAGCAAGAGTGGGAGGGAGGTGGGATAATGTGGTATAAAACATGACCACTATAATACAATAGGGATTATGGCTTACAGTTTTCCAAGAACAGAAAATAAGTAGGCAGTCAACTGCAAAGCATTAATTGGATAATGCCCTAACATGTGCCAAGCCCTGCTTTCAGCTCTGAGACTATAACTGTGAACAAAATGGCCACCATCCCCACCACATGGGATCTAGTCTTCAGGTAGAGAAGACAGTCAAGCATAAAGACAATTAAGACTTAGAAGCCCGCTCCCTATGAATAGTTTACTTTGTTTTCAAGTCTATTTACTTGGAATTTCAAAGAGAATACAACCAACCACTATCAACATGTGTCAGTGGTGGGCAGAGTTGCTATGCTTTTGCTCTGATATGTAACTTTTTTTCACAATTATGATAGTTACAGAGTTTTTTTTTTTTTAATTTTGTGTTTTGTTTTGCAAATGAAAGGTCTCAAATTGTGGGGAACGTGTTACGTTAGGAGAAATACATGAAGCCTTAGCAGTGCTGAAAAATAGTGGTGCTAAAGAGTTGTAGGGATATTAAATCTACATCTTGGTCCAAGTTTCTGGAAGCTTGGGAAATTCACAGCCTCTACTTCCCCAAGGGAAGATGAAGTGGTGTCCTTGGAGATGAGCAAGTCTGTGAACACAGAGAGAAAGAAGATGCTGGGGAGTTTGCTTGCCATGCTTGAAGTTTTATATTAACCATTATTTTCAATAACTCTTTCACCACTTAGCCAAACAAGAGAACTCATATTAAACAATTTGGATGTTTATGTTTCATTTCTTCAAGTAGATTATATTATTCTCATATCATTTCATGTTATTTATATACTCAGCACACTAGTGTTATTTAGTAGTATTTATCAGTAGTAATTATTTGTCATTGGGTTAAATTAACCCAAATAAAAGTGTAAGGGTAGAGTAAATTTTTGAAACAGATATAATATTTGTCACTGATTCCAAAACTCTATTTTGTCCCTCTGGACTCCCGGAAATTAAATCATAAGATCACTTCAGATTCTAACCCTATTGGGAAACTTAGCAGTAAATTGTTAATCAAGTAATGAGAAGCAGTAATGGAAATTCATTCTCAAATAAACTATGCTGATAAACAGTGGAATTTTTGTAATTATTAATATTAAATAACCTGTTTTCAGGAAGTTGAAAAAAACTCCATACTGTGGTCAGGGATACACCCAACTTTTCAATATTACTCAAATGATATCATGAGGAAACTTATGGTGACAAGTAAAATATAGACCAGGCTGTGGACAATACTTGGCTTATCAAGCAGAGATAAGTATCAAATCTATTTGCAGGGCTTCTTAAATAGGAACCCATGAATGTCTTCACAAATTCTGTGAAACATCTCCACTGCCACTTCTGGGAATGGAGCACAAGTTTCTGTGTGTTTCTGTGTGACAAAGCTTATCTTTCTGGGGAAGGTGTCCACAACTTTCCCCCAATTTTTAAAGATACCTGAAAACTAGAAAAAAATTTAGACCCACTGTTCTGTAGTTATTATTAGGGAAAATATGTGACCAATAGAAACAAAGCCCTCAGTATGACATGGTAAGGCTGGTCCTATAGTGCTTTGCTGTTATCTAGTGAAGATTTTTGATAATAGGTGTCTTGCAATGCAAATCTGAAGTATTGTATTCCCCATTATAACCAATGGGAACTCCATCTTTCCAGTCAATCAAGTATGACTTTACACTCGCATCATACTTGAATCTACTCTTTTGTTTATATCTCACATCCAGTCAGTCCATCAGCAAATTCTGTTGAGTTTAACTTCATTGTATACCCACAATTCAACCACTGCTCTTCATTTCCACTGCTACCCCTGTGGTCCAAGCTCCTGTCACATTTTGCCTGGATTATTGGAATAGTTTTTTAATTGGTCTCCCTGCTTCTGAATCTTGTACCTTCCACTCTGCTCCCTCCATAGCAGTTGCAAAGCTGCTGTCAAACTAAAGTCAAATTACACATTTCCTGTGTTCAATACATTCCAATGCCTTCCAATTTTACTCACTGTAAAAGCCAAAGTATATTCTCTGACTTATAAGACCGTACATGGCATGGCTACTCATGATCTCTCGAACTCATCTTCTATTCTCTCTCACTGACTTGCTTCTAGCCTCATTTGTTTCTTATTGTCCCATGAATGTATCAAGTTTACTCCTGCCTCAGGGACCTAGCTTTGGTCTTCCCTCTTCCTGGAATGTGCTTCAATCAGCTGTTCTCACGACTTGCTCTCTCCCTTTAGGTTTTTGTTTAAAAGCCCCCTTTTCCTGGCCTGGCTACCCTAATGAAAATTTCAACCTCACTTGTCTTACTTGCTTCATTTTTCTATCCGAAAGATAACATATATATTCACTTTGTTTATTGTCTTCCCCACTAGCGTGTAAGTGCCACACAAGCCAAGATTTTTGTTGGTTGTATGTACTGTTATTTCCCCAGTGCCTTAGATAGCACCTAGTACACAGTAAGCATTTAATAAACATTTGTAGGACATGTGGGCACTGCATAGCTGGATTACACTGTATTTGTTACTCAGCTTTCAAGTGCTATGACTTGCAAGAATGAGGGGCATCCCATTCTCCTTATTGTTAATAGTTCTAGATCCCAATCACACAATGTTTATGTTCCATTTGAAATAAAATATTTGTATTTTAATTGAGACAGAGCAGTGCGTAATATTATAAATAAATATATATAATTATATATATGGCATTGACATCAGACAGACCTATATTCAACCTCTGGCTTTGCTATTTATACATTTGTAAAATATTGATGATAATATCTACCTTGCATGATTCTTGTGAGGATGTAAACAGTTGGCATATATCAAGTATTTAATAAATGGTCTGACTTCTCATTGCAGTGAGAAAGGACAGAGAAGATTCAAGGAAGAGACTGACAGTTGGAACACCACTATTTTTTTTTTTTTACAACTAACTAAAAATGTCCATATCATAGAGCCAAGCATGGGTAATACTTCAGAATTTTTCATTCAGAATAGTAACACTCTGGCATTGTTTAGTGAAATTAGTAGTTTTATACTAATTTGATTAAATGCCATTTTTGTCTTGCCACATACTACTTTTTAAAAATGATTTAGAGCTAGTTTCTATGGCAGGCTTTATTTGTCATTTTATAATTCAGGCAGCATGACCTTTGACTCAGGCAATTTTGTCTATGATGACAAATAATGAGCTACATTAATAGGATTCTATTGTGGTCAAATTATTCCATTCTCATTAAATTATATAAACATATATTTCCCTAAGAGCTATAATCAGGTGTACTATTCTTATTTGCATTGATTTGATCAGCATATTGACATCTTTTGCCTGAAGAGTCTCCTTTGGGAATAGTTGATGAGTATTTATTGGAATTGTTTTCAATAGGTGGTGAAAGTACAGGATTCAGCGAATTTCATTCCTCTGTTTCAGGTTAACAAAGACAAAGAACATCATTATTGGGGGTTTTAGTAGCAGTTTGTATTGTTTAAGTAACTTAGGTAGGTGAATAAATAATAGTCATCAAACATGTATTAATCTTATTTTCATTTGTGACAGACCCTCAATGGCCCACGGCTGGGATATTCCAACTCTGGGAAAGCTGTGAACTAGACTGAGAGCTCTTTGTGCTCCTAATGATGAGATTATCCTCTTCTACTATCACCTAGGGCCAAACATCTGGAAATTGAGTAAGCTACTCAAGGCAAACCCTCATCCCCTCTACTAAATTTATTTTTTCTCTTATTAGCATCCTTTTTTCTTCCCTGCATCCCCAGTCCCAAAGCCTCCTTGATGGAGAAGATGGTTCTCATAAAAGAAAGGGGGTACCCAAATTTTGGAAATTTGCTGTTATCTTTTCTCAAGGTATTTTTATTGAGAAATAGGTCTGTAAGAAGAGAATGATGGTCAAATAAAGTAATAAATTAGCCACAGTATACATTTAGAATGTGCAGAGTCAGTGATTTTTATCTCAAATCATCTCCAGGTAGATGCACACCTACCTAAAAAACTAGTTAAACATATTCTCTCATCCTCCATACTTTATAGAACAGCTAGTGGCTTATTTAGTGGTATCTGTTTAATATATTTTTAAACATATTTTTTTTTTGTTCATTGGTCTCTTTATTATACACAATCTCCTCATATCTATGTATCTTCCCATAGGATCAGTTATGGAATTCTGTATAGAGTGGACATATGCTCAATACTTGCTCAACAAATGTTTGGAAAATTAAATTGAATAAGCATTGACTGCCCTCAACTGCCCTTCCTCCCTAGGCAGCATATTTGGACCAATTAGCTACAGTTCTTCAATGCAGTTGTGTAATGGATATAACTAATATTCGGGGTGGTCAGTTGGTCACACAATTATTTATTCATTTACACATCCATTCATTTAATTAATATTTACTGTGTTCCAACCACTTGTAAGGTGCTGGAAATATATGAACAAATTAGATTGATTCCCTAGTCACAAAGAGCATGCAGTGGTAGTGACTCCACATAAAATAGTGACTGATAGGTTTGGCTAAATATTAACTTTCAAGTCATTAGAGAATAGTCTATTATCTAAATACGTAGAAACTTTGTGTGTAGAGCCTCACTTGTGCTAAGGAAATAATGGCACTTTCAGTGCAGAATGGGAACTATGAAATTCCCCATACAACACCTTTCTTTCCTAAAATTCATCTGTGTTAAAGTACTCTATTTCATTCCTTTATTCATTCATTCAACAAGAAAGCAATTGTCAAGCAACTTATTATATTATGTTCTGGGCATTATTCTAAGTGCTGCAGAAACAAAGGGAAAAATAAAAGGCATTTGAAATGATTAGGTATAGGAGATGAATAGATTACCCAAATGCAATCAAATAACTATGAAACTCATAAAAATAACAGCTTTTGCTATTTTTTTGTGATAGGGCTATTTTGCTTTTTTTTTTTTTGTTTCTTTAAGGTAAATAAAAAAATAAAATGTTAGCCAGGATTAAACTTTAGGGTTTTTTTCCTCCTATACATATGAAGGGCATCCTAGGCTATTCATAATGATTTCAGCATACATCTATGATAACACTAAGGGTAGAACATAATTTTCATTAAAAGTCTATTGTCTGTGTCTATTCAAACAGGAATCTCAACTTTTTTGAAAAAATAGAAAAGTAAATTTAATAAATTAAATAAAATTATCAAATAAGTTGCTTGGCCGGATTTATTTGTTTATTTGAATGATCAACCCAACATAAATATTTGCATTATTTATATTTATAGATACTGAAACTGCTCAGGTTCCTATGTTTCATTTACTCACAAAAGTAAATTAAACATGTCATTAGGTCAAAAGCATATAATATGCAAAGTTAATGTTTCTCTAAATGTTACTTTTATTTTTCATATTATTTTTCCCCATACTAAAAGACATAGAAATTGTCTAATTTTTGACTTGTGGAGTCCTGGTGATTTTTGTTCTGTTAAACTGACATTTCATTTATATTGTCATTTCCTTTTCATGACATTTACAAAATAAAGGAAATCATTAATATTCCTCTTATTAGTATATCTAACAATTTCTTTGTAATGACCTAATTTTTATCTGTATCTATATTGTTGCAACATAGCATATAATAACCCCCAAGATTGAATTTTTTTCATTGTAGGGTTGAACCCTCCTAATTTGTCAAATCTGTTATTTGAACAAGTTGAATTGCCAGCTTTTATCTCAATTTCTTGACTGCTGCTTAAGAGGATTAGAGGCCTTGGTCAGCTACACCAGGGTGGCTGAGAGTAACAGGCGCCATTGCAGCTCAGATCCAAAAATCAATGAAATGCAGCTCATTGAATCTGATTGACTGAACCTCAATTGCCCTCTGGAAAATGCCTAATGCTGGTCTTTTCTAGTTACACAAACCAAGTCAGACAGAAAGCAGCAGCTACCTTCTTTCTTTTAAATACAAATATTAGGGAAGGACTAGAAAGGGAGAGAGAGAACAGCAACAACAAAACTATGAAGAAAAGGGGATGTGAAAAGCTGTCCTTTGTGCTCAGAGACAGAGTGTGATTTGCCATTTTACTAAGTGTTCAAGTTCTCTGATGAGATAGTCTTTTAATTTTAAAAATCACTAAAAAATTACCAATTATCATTATCTCAGTTTTTTCTTCTAGTATTAGCAGGTAAATTTACAAATACAAACTATCAAAACTGATCTTTCCACTTGAAATTTTTTTTTCATCTAGGGAAGTTTTAAAGGAAAAGTAAGTATATGGCCTTTCTCATTTTTCACTCGATAAAAAATACTGTGGAATAGGTACATTTATTCTGATGTAACAAGATATTCTTTCCTATGTTTACTTTGTGACTGAATGAAGTATATTAATGATCATTGTTCTCACATATTTAAGAAGTAAAGGAAAAGAATAATCTTGATCCATTTTAAAGGTGTTCATACAAGGAAAGAGACAGTAATCTATTGCATTTAAAAGTGAAGCGGGCTTTTTTTAACCTAAAAAAATTCATTATTTTAAAAAATGGGTCCAAGTAACTGGATCTGGTATTAAAATGGTTGTTTTGTTTTGTTTTTAAGGTGTGCACTTTTATTGAACTGGTCTCAAATCAGTGTACCTGTAAGTCCCAGCTGCCTCCACACCTCTGCCTACTCCCAGGGAGACCAAAAGTTATCGGAAGTTATGCAACTTAAGTTTACTATAATCACTCAAGAAGCTAATGAGCCCTTTAGCAAAAGTGATTCCTTTAAACAATTGGGCAACATTTTCTGGGAAGAAGAAAGTCCCTGGAGAACAATAGCATTTTATTTCATAGAATCAGTATGTTCTAGAGATTTTCAGACTATATTTTGCAATTTTCTGATTACTAAGATCAAAAAACAAAACCCTGAAAGTTCAGAGACTTGACCCAGGTCATAAACCAATTGAAATTCATAAACTGAAGAGTAAGGAGCTTGACATGAAGGATTTTAAGAGTCTTTCAAAGAGTAGAAAATTTAAACAACTGCTATTTTTATATGAGGTGGAACATTATTAGGATCATCTTGTCAACAATTCTAATTTAGAGGTTGTAATTCATTTGAATACGTGATGCTTTAAAATATGAGGACTTTTTTTGGGGGGGTAGGGGGATGAAACACCTAGATAAAGTTTTCAGCAAATGGCAACCAAGGCAGGGAAATGGATTTAATATACAGGACATAATTTCTAGTGATGATAGGTGGTTTTATTTTTCTATCTAGAACCTGCCTTTTAATGCATGGGATCTTTTCATGTGGTGTGTAAGTAGATGCCCTCAAGCTGTTCTCTCACCAAAAGGCAAAGCTGAAACTGAAGCTGTTTTGAAGTGGATGGTCCTTACATTAAAACAGGAAATAACATCATCCCAAATAACTTTTTACAGAAATAAACTTTTCTGAAACTTCAACTATTTGCCATTTGTCACTATGAAGGTATTTTGCAATAGAATAACCTAGTAAGAAGTGAAATTTGGAATAAGTCAGCATTCTCATTAAAACAAAGTCATCTGATAATTACTGAGAACCATAAAACAGCTATTGAAACCTGAAGCATCAGAGAAGACAATCTTTATTGTATTAAAGGAATCAGCAATATTGTTTACAAGCATCATTTCCGTGGCAAAAGATCAGTTCATTCAATAAGAATCTTGTGACATGATGCCAGCACGGGTGCAATAAACTTTATGGAATGGCTCATAAAATTAGACTAATTAAAGATAATCTAATTTGGACAATTTTATCTTCTGGAAAAGAAATGTGATGTCATCCTCTGGGAAGAAACAATGTTTATAGTCTCTAGGGATGTGCTAAAATTTTTTTTTAAAAAAACCTCACAAGATATGTGCAATAATAAGAATTAGGGTTGATCCAAAGACAGTCTTAGATCTACCCATTGCCTCTCAAAAGATCCACCACATAGACTGTTAAGCCCCATAATTATCTCCCCTATTTGTGACAAGCGTGAGCTAATCAGTCTCTGAGGGAGTTTTCCAGCAGATACTGAGGAGAGTGTGTGAGCTTCACAGTGCTCATCAAGCTATTTTGTACTCAGAATCGCAAAGACCTGACCAAAGTTCATTATCCTCATCTAAACCAGAATTAATTCAAATTAAGAAAAATAGACTTTTAAAAACGCCAAGTGCTTATGATTTAGAACAAAGAGTCTTCACTATTTTTATAACAGCAACATAGGTTCTAGCTGCCTATAATCCCATATTAAAAGATTAGAAAAAACATCTGAAGAAATCAGAGAGTGTCTAATTGAGGTTCTTGCCTTTAATCCTGCCAGCAGACTCCCTCTTGGATATCAAGATCTGTCAGGGCCGAGTCAGGGGAATTCTGTAAGGAAAAAGCAACCACGAGGAATATAACATATTCTTTCCTACTTAAGAAATAAAAAGAGAAAAACACAGTTGGTGATATCAAAACATAAGCCAACACAAAATTAAGGGGAAACCCCAAAATGGATTTGTAAATGTAAGCTAGCAAAAGTGAAGAAATAAGTTTAATCTTGCTCTTCTGTAATTTTTAAACCATTGTGCAATATAAGGCACACAAATAAACAAAAAATTTATTTGAAAGAGTAAATAACAAATAGTAACAATAAAAATAGAATTCAGACTAGCAAGGAACTAATAAACTATTTACTTAACATATTGTACTCTTACATTGATTCTTAAAGTATTCATTATCTGATTGTCTTTATATAATTCCATTTAGTGATCTTGCCAGGGAATTATATGTTAATGAGGACTTTCATATCAAAACTAAGAAATGTTACTGTGAAACAAAGTTTTGCTGTATAGCTATTATTTAATTGTGCACAATACAGTTTAGAGTGTTCACTTCTTGAAATTAGTATTTAATGCTTATTTATTAAAGGATAGAAAAATTAGGTTACAGTTCATGAGCAGTAAGTTAAATTAGCATAAGAAAGAATGAAAGAGTTTATTTTGTTTTAAGAAATACAAAATATTTTATAACATAATAAAAAAATAATGAAGAAGAAAAAGTTCAAAAAAGTAGTGTACTAAAATCAAGATATACTTTAAAAATAATACCATGTTTTAATCACAAAGCAGGATATTTGCTTTCCTAATTGCTTAGAAATTGATGTAAAATGTAAATTATGCAAAGATATCTAATAAAAATATATATATGTTCATGGTAAACATTTTTCTTCAGCTATTATGCATTAATACTTTAAAAGGGTTAATTTGATGTATATTAGGAAAATTTTCTTATATTTCCATCATAAACTAACATATAGTAAAATCATTTAAAATATTTTAATAGGCAATTTTATATTTTATTAACAATCTTTGAGTAAAAGATGGCTTTTTGTAGTAAACTGGATTTTGAGGGACAGCAAAAGTCATCAGGAATCATTCTATAATACTGAAAAACTTGGAACTTAGCATAAATAGGGAAATTTAATCAATCTAACAAGTTTTTCTTTTAATTTCAAATGGAAAACCACGTATAGAATGATATCTTTTGATCTACACATATTATCTCACAAGAGATCACACACCTCCTCTTCAGAAAATACCACACCATTATGTGCATATATTATTGACATTTTAGCAGTATCTATACATGTTTGTGTGGATGGTCTAGACAATAACATTTAGAACATAAAATTTTTGGCAAAAAGTAATTGATAAGTACTTTAATGAATCAATTACCATCTTGATAAGGATATTCATTTTTAAAATCCCGGTTTGTTCTGATTTTTAAAAATATGATTTATTCTATTAAGTATTGAAGATTATGAAATTAACAGAAATTGGTGGCAACATAGTGCTACATGACTAATATATAGTCATTGAAAAAGGGAGAATTAAGAAACTCACAAACAGTGACAAAATTCAATATGAGCAGCTTATCTTAAAAAGGGCAGTGGACAAACAGGAGTGTGTGTGTGCCTGTGTGTGGGAGGGGTGGTTAGAAACCAAACATAAGTTCTCTAATTCCTCTACAAAATTTGTAGTTGTCATCCTATGACTTTATGGAATTGGCCACTGAAAGAGGAAGCTAGTATATGTGAATCCTTTAATCACCAAATATCATATGGGAGGTAAAACTCACTCAATTATTTGATTTATAGTTAAAATAACATGCTCTTTCAGGGATTTAATTTTAGCCTGACTTCTTAGAGTTGATCTAACAAAGGAAACATTATGAGCCATTTATGTTTTTACAAGATATCAAATTATAGCTTATGCTTTTGTGTTGAAAAATGGGAGCTAAATATTTAACGTTAGCATTGTAATTTAATCATTAAGCCAGTGTAATGATTATTATAATTTAAGATTTGTACTATGAATAATAAGGAAAAATATGGAAAATCAGAAATTACCTGAATTTCATGAGCAATGTTAAAAAATAAAAAAAGAGCACATATTATCTTAGGAGATCATAGGCATTGTCCAGAGGTGACGACACAGGAAGTGGCTGTGACTTGCTTGAGGTCTGTCCCATTTGGGGCGAAATTACGAACTGTGTGTTAGAAGTCCAAAACCTCTACCTGACTAGCGTAGAGAAAGGAAGGTCTATCCCATGCATACCTAGCCTTGTCTGTGTAATAAAGTCACACAGGAAAGTTTTTAAAATCTTGATGCCTAAGCAGAAACCCAACCAAAAATAAATTTAAAAATCAAATTTTAAAAAACGTGCAGGCATCAATGATAATTTTAAAGCTCTCCAGGTGATTTCAATGTACAGTCCAGGTTGTGATCTATTGATTTATACCAACCCTTCTCTCTTTCTGGCAACCTAGAAAAGAAACCTAAACATTTTCTTGGAATTGAAGCTTCCTAATTAACTAAATACCATTAGGGTAATTCAATGGGCCTCACACTTCTTGCTCTCAGGTCTCCTTTTCAGTCTTAGAGATTACTGAGGACCCTGAAGAGCTTTTGTCGATGTGGGTTATTTCTATTGGCATTTACTCTATAAGAAATTAAAACTAAGATATTTAAAAGTATTAATTAATACTTTTAAAAATAAAAGCAGTGACCCTTTACATATTAGCATAAATAACATAACTTTTATTAAAAATAATTGTATTTTATAAAACACGAGTATTGGTGAGAAAAGTGGCAATGTTTTAAGTTTTTACAAATTTTAATGGTTAGCTCAATAGAAGGGAGCTTGATTTCCATATCTGCTTCTGCAATAACACAAGTCTGGAAAACTTTACTATGCACTTATGAAAGAATGAAAATGAAAAATGCAAATAACACCTTAGTGTTACTATGAAAATAGTTTTGACTTCAGGTACCCTTCTTGGTGAGCACCACGTGCCCCTTGGAGCACACCTTGAGAACTGCTGACACAATCCAGGTAATCTCCATTGTGCAGGTGAACACACATACAGCAAATCTGTTGTCCCCAAAAGGCTAAGACAAAGGAACCACTTGGATATACAAAATAGATACTTTCTGTTACCATTTGCTTGGTGACTTGTCCAGTTATGCCAGTATAGGTGTTATTTCAAAGAGTGACTTAATTTAAAGAGAAAAATCACTATTTCAAACTTCAATAAACTAATAAGCACCTCAAAACTATGATTTCTGCATTGAATGATTTTCACATGCCTAAAAGATTCAATTGTTGCACCCCAAAATTGTGTAATATATTAATAGTTGGTGAGACAAGACATACATAAATAAAAGTTTACAGAAATGTGTACTGAGGTCAATATTTACATATATGTTCTCACTTTGCTGTCTTTTTCACTTAAGTTGTTATCATCTTGGGAGATAATTTATATTTTAAAATAAGACGGAAGGAAAGACACCTTTGTGTTAGGTAGCTATTTTGACTTCTCAATGTGGCTACAGACAGATGCTCAGATATATAGTTTATATTGTTTCTAAGAACTTTCAGTTGTTGTTTGCTGTGGTTTGGAGGTGTCCCTCAAGTTCATGTGTTGGAAATTTGATCCCCCATGTGGCGGCGTTGGAAGGTAGGGCCTAGTAGATGGTGTTTGGGCCATGCAGGCACTACTCTCGTAAATGTATTAACACCATTATTGCAAAAGTGAATTCCTCATAAAAAGGACGAGTTCAGAGCCTTCTTACTCTCTCCTGTGCTCTCTTTGTTCTTCTTCCATCTTCAGACTCAGCAGGAAGGCCCTTGCCAGGTGCTGGCTCCTCAACCTTTGACTTCCCAGTCTCTAGATCTGTAAGCCAATACATTTCTGTTCATTATAAATTACCTAGTCTGTGATATTTTATTATAGCAGCACAAAACAGAAGGAGACATTGTTTTTGCTGCTGCTGTAGTTGTTTTTCCTCCTATCTTTTTTTTAAAGCTGATAACCTTTAAATTAAAATAATACTCCATTGGATTTATTTCCTCTGACCTTAAAAAGGGTGTTACCTTGTGGGTTTGTACCTCTGTCCTTGTTATCTGTACATTACGTATGCTATATTACATATGCAAAACAGGAATGCATACACAGTCACTCTCACTCTTTCCATTTGGACCACTGTTCACACTTATTATGGTCATATTTAATTCTAATTCTATTCTCCAAGATATCAGCCATTTCTTCCACCTGATGTCATCAGCAGACTTAACAAGCATACTTGATATTCCATCACCCTGGTCATTGGAAAAATGTTAAATAGTGCTGAACAGGGAACTGACCCCTGCAGAACACTTCTTGTTATATTTTCCCTTTAATTCATTCCCCAACTGATACTTATTATCTGAATCTTTAGGTGTGTACCAGATAAGATTAGCCAGTAGTCTTTTGATACATAATATATTTCTAATAATTAAGAAATACTCTAATTGGAAATCCATATAGAACTCTTATAGAACTGAAAGCTACTGATAAAGGAGAGAATTATGTATATGCATAAATGGACTAAAATTGGCCCTTATAACTGTAATATGAAGTCATGAAGCAAGGAAAAACCCATACTGTATTGAAATGTCCATTACTTGCTTCAACCTTAACTAAAATACCCATACAACCCATGGGAAATTAGAAAGAAAAATAGCATTTTATAAATCATTAAACTAAAGTTTTCACTGTAGGTATCCTATTGGTAAATTATGTCTAAATAACTATCTTTACTTCTCTTTCTAATTGGAACATCCTATCTAGTGAAGCCTGGCTTGTTTCTTTCCGTCCGTCCTACCTCTAACATCATCTCATCTAAATGGGGCATGATACACACACATACACACACACACACACACACACACACACACACACACACCCCTACCTCTTTATTAAAAAGTAATAAAGAAGTATTGCTGATTATATTGATTTTCATGCTTATACATCTGAAAAAAAATATATATATTTAACTTATTTTGTTGATTAATCAAACATGACAAGGATCCATATTATTCACATATTAATTCTACTTTCCATATATAACAAAGTAAGAGGATAGTAAAGCAAAATGGAAGTTTTTCAAAACTTCACAGAAGGATAAAATTTAACATAATTTGAAACTATTGCAGAATAAGACGAGCAACTAATAAAGATTTATTAAATGACTAATATGTACTCCGTGCAAAACTAGATGATTTGAAATATTATAAAATATGATAACCAACCTCAAATAACTTTTCAAGGGCTAGTAGCTTAAAGCAACATAGGGCATTTTTACTGCTGAAATGTACTGTGCAGAATAGATCTTATAAGATTTTAGAGATGATTAGGTGGTATTGGTTTGATAGAAAAAGTCTGTATGAATGAAGACTTGAGGGATGAGTAAAATGTGGATAGATGGGGAGCAAGGTTGAGAACATTCTAGGTGGTGGAAAAGAATGTCTAATAGAGAGGCAGTTATGCAACATATAAATATATAAACCATGAATACATAAAACAACAAACCCTAACACATATTCTATGGGTACATGTCTTTTACAAATGTTGGTGAGCCTGTGTTATATTCCAGGATTCTTAAGGTGGTAGTTCTTACAGACAAGTTCTGAAAACGCAAATCAGAATTAAGAAGGTGTATCAATTTTCTAGTCTGTGTAACAAATTACCTCCAAATTTAGCAGCTTAAAAAAACACTTATTATCTCACAGTTTCAGTGGTATCCAAGGGCAGCCTAGCTGTGTGGTTTTGACTCAAGGTTCATAGGACACTGTAGTGCAGTTATGGGCTGTGGCTGCAGTCATTTTAAGGCTCTACTAAACAAGGATCCTTTTCCAATCTCATTCATAGACTGCCCAGGAAAAGGGAGCTGGTTTCCCCTAGAGCAAGGAAATCAAGACAGACTGAGGGCAGTCAAGACAGAACCAGGTCTTTTTATAACTTAATCTAAAAAGTGACATCACATTGCTTCTCCCATATCTGATCATTAGAAGTGACTCAAGAAGTCCGTCCCACACTCAAGGAGAAGGGATTATCAAAATCCAGGAGGCAGAGATCGGTGAAGGCTGTCTAAGAGGCCCCCTACCCCGGAAGACAAGGTTGCTATTGGGTGAGGGAGAAAAGAAGAAATCGACCTTCTCTCTCTGGGCCTCATGCTCTTGGGGCTAGAAGTCAGACAGTCCTGATGTCTTTGAGAATTCCTCCTTACATTCAAATACGACCTGCAGAACAGTCAGGAAGTTGGAAATTAAGAAGGAATAAAATTTAGGGTGAGATGAGATGGCTTACAAAATGTAGTTCATCTCTCCTTCATGTTATTCTGTTTCCTCTTCATTGTTATTTCATTGTAAGATATAAAATAGATGCTGTTTCCATCATCATTGTTGCTGAGGCAACAACAAGCATTGCTTGTCAATCATGCTGCTCTCGCATGGAGCCCATAAGTGACCTCAGAATCTTTCTAGTACAGTGTCCCAGATGTTTACAATCCACCAGAGATGAGAGGTAACTTTCCATCCCAGTGATCATCTTTAGAAGAGAGATGCTTCAGCTTTCATGAGTATGTGGACATGATTTATGAAAAATTTTCTCTACAGAGCAGTGGAGAAAAGGTAGCCTTCTTAATAAATGGTGTTGGATCAATTGGCTATTCATATAAAATAAAATAAAACTTGGTCTCTACCTCACATCACACACAAAAATAAATTCTAGGTAGACGATTGAAAGGCATATTCATAAAGGAAAATATCTATAAATCAGACTATATTAAATTTATGAACTTTTATTTATCACTAGAAGGCAAGCTGTGTGAGTAAATATACATGCAACACATATAAATGATGAAAAGTTTATATCCAAAATATATAAAGCACATTCATAGATCAATAAGAAAAAGACAGCCAAATAGAAGTAAGGACAAGAAACCTGAATAGGAATATCATTAAAGAAGATAGCTCAGTGGACAGGAAACCTACTAAAGATGTTTCTATAACTATACACCTGTTGGAACAGCTAACATGACTGACAATTTCTAGTGTTGGTAAAGATGTGGATAGTGTCAATTCTCCTTATAATGTGAATGTTGGTGCAACCATTTTGGGAAATCGATATATCTAATTAAGTGGACACATACCTTATGACCCAGGAATTTCATTCCTACACACATAGAGTAGATTAAATAAATAGTGACATGTTTATGAAATACTATACAGCAATGAAAATGGAGGGGATACAAACTAAAGTTGCACCCAGCAATTGGGCTTAATTTTACAAGCATAAAGCTAAGCCAAAGAAGCCAGACATAAATGGACATGACATCATGTGGCCTCCAGATCCCCAAGTCTGTTCCCTCAACTGAATCCGAACTTCACAGAACAAACCCCTTTATTAAAAGGATTTGTTCTGTAAAATTTGGATTCAGTCAAAAGCCCATGCTCAAGGATCCAAAAGGCCACATGTGGCCCCAAGGCTGCAGGTTCCCCACCCCTGGTATGGTACACACACACACACACACACACACACACACACACACACACACACACACATACTGCATGATTCCATTTATTAATACATAAAGCTGATATATGCAAAAGCAATCTATGTGTTAAAGATCAGGATAGTCATTAATATTGGAGAAGACAGACAAATAGGTATTGGTACAAAGAGTACGAGGAGCTCAAGGAAGAATTTCAGGGTGCTGGTGATCTGTTTCTTGACTTGGCAGGTAGTCATCTGAATGTTTTCATTCTGTGATAATTTATTGACTATGATTGTACTTCTTTGTACATAAGTTATAGTTCACTAAAAAGGTTTAAAAAGGATTCAGCTTGATTCAGTTGAATCAGAGAATATTAAGAATATGATTATATGATAGTTTAGAAAATAATTTGCAGTCTATCAGCCATGAAGTCAGTATGACCATGGGTTGCAAAGTAACATAGAAGCTAAGAGAATAAAGTTTAAAGAGCTTAAGGGCTACAAGTTTAGGGAAACAAACACATAGGATACATGTGTTCAAAGCTACCTCCTGGCAGCTTATTTGATTCAGGTGAGAAATGTGCTTATAATGTCTCCCAGTTGGAATTGTGACAAAACTTTCAAGTCAGTTAGATTCAAATTATACTTTACACACGTTAAAATTTGTTCTTCCTGATTTCTTGATGGGCAAGTTCCGTCACTGCCCAGAGTTTGATCCCAATTTGAGAACAGAGAAGAATGACAATTCAGATGGGATTACGGTAACATTTCTTGTTATTTATTATCAAATTAGCAACAAGCAGTGCCAAACGTATATTCACGATCAGGGATGCATGGAGTTGTGAGAGAACTCAGCTCTCCGGAGCATCCTTTGCTCCTTGTGGATATGGACCGAAGTTAGTGGTCACAGCAGCCGTACAGAGGAAGCCACCACATCAGAGAAGCCCAGAATTATGTACGGGTTCACTGTCTTTCTATATATATCATCTTAAACTGGGAAGGAAAGGGAGACGGAACTGTCAGCTCTCAGGACCATCCTTTTACCATAAACAAAATGTCTTGCTACAACCATAGTTATACAATCTAGTTCCCTGGGGGCTATGCCCCTTATGGTGCCATTAAGCCTGCTCAAAATTCAGTTGCTGTATCACTGGCTGTTGTCCTACCACAATGGATTGATTCCATTTCTGCATTCATTTGTTCCTTTATTCCTGAAACATTTGTAAATCCCAGGTATACATCAGGTACCCCAAAAATTCAAAGTTGGGTGATTCTTAATCCCTACCCTCTAGACATCGTTAAAACACATGGTCGTATTTCAAAATATTGACAAAAAAAATTCTGAATTTAAAGTGAGTCTTCATCTTTTAGCTAATTCCATATTGGTTTGAATTTTTTTCCTTCAGATTTACAAGAAAAGTAACTTGAAAAACTAGAGATCGTATAAACATGTTAAATTACTCTCAGCAAAGATCTGAGAAATTTAACGTGATTTCCACTGGATAAGTAATTTTCTAATTTCCTTTTTGGGTTCAAAGACCAATGCCCCGATAACCTTAACAGCATCTGATTTTAAGATAGTTACCCTTTTATTCCCTGATGGACCTAACATATGAAAAATCTTTTAGAGTTACTCTTTCCATCTCAATTAATTCCAGGTCTAGTAAGTGGACTTAATTATATGCACGAAGAAAACAGCATTTAAACCCTAAAATTATGAATCTGAAAACAGAAAGGATACCAAGAGATAATCCTTCCTTATGACTCCAGAGACATTTGACCCCAAATGAACAGCTGGGCTCGAACAACAAAGTCTCACAGCTTTGACATTTACATCCATGCTAAAACAGCACACGTCTCTATAAAATCAATTTTAAACTTCAATTTTCATTATAATTATCAAGTTTTTTCCCCCAATGAATTTAGTGATTTTTTTCTCATAGATAAATGTACATTTTTAAAACTCTTGAAGCAAGGTCCCTAGGTATCAATTGTAGTCGAAACCAATAATGGGATGGACATCTGCTCTGTTGCTTCGTTGGAGCAGGGAGTTGGCCTCTCTGGGAGAATGAGGCTTTTGAATCCTGAGAGCTGCATATAGAAATGGACATTTTCTTATCTATTTTGTCATCGGTCTGGTCTTGAATTTTAGTTAGCCAACATTTATTGAATACTTACTATGAAACTGGCACTGTGCTAGATGCTGGCAATTAAAGAGAATAAGTTTCTAAATTCCTAGAGAAACCAGTCAGGAAATGAATGTGGCAGTTTGAATGAGAAATAATGGAACCTAAACCAAGCCAGTCAGTCTGTAGGGATGATTTTGAGAGGTAATGAGGGAGAGGAGTTTTAAGAGCTATATCTGAAGATAAAGTGACAGAATTTGATAAAATTATCTATTTTAAAAACCATAAACACTATAAATATATACAAGTTTTATTTGTCAATTAAAACAAATAAATTAAAATATGGGGAAAAATAAGAGGAGAGGTTTAAAACTGATATCTCGGGAAAAATCTCGAAAGCCTTGTTTCTTCAATAAATGTACTTCTTTAGTTCCTCCCAAATTTATTTTGGGAATAAACATTGTTTTAGCTCAAAAAATATTTCTGTAGTGAGAAAAAAAATTACACATTATTCTTTTATTATTTAGGAAATAGTAAAGTAGTTGATAAAAATCCTTTAAAGGCAAAGGTAGTTCATGTGGTAATGATAAAAAGGTAGATGCAGCTATAGACAGGAAGTCAGAAAAGCTCAACTCTAGCTAGACATTTTAAGCAGGTGGGATGCGAGCTATGGTTGAGTGTATTGAGTCAAAGTTGCATTCCTCTCCATGGCTACCCTATTTCTATGTTCTTTACACTCAGCTCACTCATGCAATTGCCTGCCTGGCTACTGAGTCATTTGAATTTCATTTCCCTCCACATGGCTCCAAATTCTACCATTAGCTACCTGCGTGTCCTCAGGCAAGAAAAAAGTTACTGCCTTTCAATTACTTCATGTGAGAATGGAGGGATCTGCGACATTTCTTGTGTCCCCATTTCTAGCACAGGGGTTGATGGTCTGTGCATTGTTGTAATTTTTAACTTCAAATTTCATAAAAATCAGATTTCAAAATCAGCTAAGAATATAGGTGTTATTTTATTATTGAAGTCCCGTGCCTTTGAACTTGAAATCTAAAGACCTAGATTGTTTTCTCTGCACCGATTGTTTAACTTCGTCATAGTTTACCATTTAACCATGTTACACCACAGTGTCTTAATTTACAAAACAGAGGAAAAGTCTGTGTCTACCAAAAGTTTGAGATAAATAGGAAGAATGTTAAAAATTGCATCCACTAAACAGACCTAAATATGTGTAATTATTTAAGGAAAGTTAATGGAGTAAGATGAAAAAGAGGAAATATTTGCTTTAATCAGCAAATTTATTTCATGTTTTCCTCATTGCCCATCTAGGCCATTGGCATTCCCTGCACTGTGTTCTTTTTATGTACTTCATGCCAACTATGACAATTGAGCCAGTATGATAAAAATGTTGGCCATCTCTCTTGCCACTCTGAGAAAGGTGTCGATTTGTACAGAGAATCAAAAGAGCTTATGAGAGGTAGCCTCTTCTGTGCACAGGACAAATTTGATAGGGAAATACAATCCTTGGCTGATTTGAAATATGATAATCTTCTAATATCTCTTGTACCAATGAAGAATATGATTTATCCAGGGGAAGCTAGCATCATTTTACAAAGATGGCAGTGATGAGTCATTTGCTATGTTACTATAGTATACCTTAGCAATGTTAGTGTGAATTACAGCTCAGTTAACATTGTTTACCACTTAATTATTAAGAAGCACCTTCATCCATCACTGCCAACTCAGTAAATGACTCAAGACACTATAGTATTTGCAACTAGAACAACAAGGTCATTGCAAGTTTAATTAGCCACTATGCATTACAAAATAGCAAATAGCCTATGATGAGAAGTAAAATTTCAATTTCTGAATATGCCTCATAAAATGATGAGAATTGCTCACATATCAGTGATTCTAATAACAAATATATAATATCATTTAAGAAAGTTTTTTTATTATACTCTATGATGAGTGCTGAGAGGAATTAATCACAGATTACTCCTAAGTCAATGTAAGTTAGTTCTTAATTTTGAAATAATCATTCATCTTCTAGCATTTGGTGTAAATAGAAATATCTTCAGTAGAACATGTAAAATGAGAGTTTGAAATTCATTTTTGGAATTTGTATGTGGATAGATCTAGCAAACTATGGGACTATTTTTTGTTATCGATGTTTTGATCCAGACTTGCAAGTATTCTGAAAATTATTCAACATTGAGACAAAAGTACAATTTCCCAAGTCTCTAGGAATTGTTCCAGAGAGTACAGTCCTATTCCTACACATTGTTTGGTAATGATGTTAACTTTTGCATCACGTCTAATATATCTGGGCAGAAGACTCTGAAAATATGGGTGAGCAAGTAGTGGTTTGCATGAAGGATGAAGTATGAGAATTCTGCCAAGGTCAAGACCCTGAGGGTTAGCTTGAATCAATCAAAATCATCATTTTCAAAGGCCATATGTTTAGGACCTTATATCATAGCCTTCCAAATGGATAAGTTATTTCTCAGTATTTTCTTTTTCCATTCTTTTGATCTTCAATGGTTTTCTTCTAATTCTGTAATTTTGGTAGGTGGAATGAGTATTATTTTATAAGGCATATTTAGTATTTAATATTTTTTTTATTTCAAGTGTTATTTTAAACACTTTATTACTCTATTATATTTTATCATGTAGACATGACCTAGGTATCAGTTATAAAATCTTAAAATTGTAAAAAATGAAAATCAAAATTACCATCTAAAAAATGGGTCACATAATGAGACATAAAACATAAAGATACTAAAATTCCTGATCAACTGAAAAATATAACTTGAGTTTTTTAATGTACAGTGAAATATGTATTTAAAAGAAATTACAAAAGATGTGGAAACAACCCAAGTGCCCATCAATACATGAGTGGATTAATAAAATGTGGTATATGTATACCATGGAGTACTACTCAGCTATAAGAAACAATGGTGGTATAGCACCTCTTGTATTTTCCTAGATAGAGCTGGAACCCATTCTACTAAGTGAAGTATCCCAAGAATGGAAACATAAGCACCACATGTACTCACCATCAAATTGGTTTCACTGATCATCACCTAAGAGCACATTTAGGAATAACATTAATCGGGTGTTGAGCAGATGTGGGTGGGGGGAGGGGATGGGTGTATACGTACATGAGTGCGATGCACACCGTCTGGAGAATGGACACGCTTGAAGCTCTGATTCGGGGTAGGGGGCAAAGGCAATATTCGTAACCTAAACTTTTGTACCTCCATAATATGCTGAAATAATAAAAAAAAGAACCACGAAAAAGAAAAAAAAAGAAATTACAGAAAACTCAATATGCTATTGGTTTCTTCATTAAGTCATTACGAGTACAGAAGACCTTGAAAGAAAAAATCAGATGCAACTTTTGTCTCATCCCTGAGACTGAGACAGAAGTAGGAATACTATAATATAGGTTTAAAAAGAAAGCAGTTGTACACTGTTGTAGCACACATTTATCCAAATGTTTTTAAACTATGGACTTCGCTTTGCTTATACAGAGGCTCTTTGCCATTTCCACTAAGTTGGCTCTTTAGCACCAAACAGTGTAAAGCGGTAAGTGTTTATATAAATATTTCTGATGATGGTCACTTGCATGTTATGCTCCTTTGTGAAGGACTCTCTGAAAGGCTGCGTGACTCTTCCACCACGCTCCTCACTGTTATCCAAGAGCACTCCTAAATGGTATCATTTGTCTGCACTTTCTCTGTTTCAAGGAGAAATAAGAAATTATTGATGATGAACATTGCTTTATTTGGAACATGATATTTCATATATTTAAACATTTCACATTTTTGTACTGATAGAATATTTGCACTGATATAATTTACAATTATTTCCCATCTACAGTATGAAAATAAACATTGAGTAATTGATACACAACAGGCTAAATATTTTTACAACTCTTCTGAGTGGTATCTAAAGTAGGGATGGTTAGGGCAGGCATTTGGTAGGAAATAAATTCAATTATTTTATGTCTGGGAGTAGAGAATTTCCTACATCACTGATTCTCAAACTTGAATATGCATTAGAATCACTTTTGGCGCGTGTTACAATTCAGATTTCTGGTCCTCTTCTGTATGTATTTAATTCCTTACATTTGGGCTGGGGTCTAGAAATAGGCTTTATAAAGAAGAACCTGACATCAAAATTAAAGAATCCTGTGTATAAGTAAACCTAAAGTAAAACTATCTAGAGATAGCAAGGTACAAACTTCGGTTTCTATGATAGTCTGCTTAGAAAAATAAAACATCAAACCTTCTTTGAAATTTATAATTTTCAAGATAAAATTATAATAATGCTGTTTATCTTGTCTACTGCCATAATTGCATTGTGTTATGAAAGTTAGAGTGTTCTGATCTTGGCGGATGTCAGAAGATTATCACTGTTATATATTTTAAAACCTTACAAAATATTTAAGACTAGACAGAATCCAAGAGATTTTTAATAAGCGTATAATTTGAGTATAGATATTTGTATGAAATATAATGTTTTCCCTCATAATGTAGCTTTGGTTCTAATAAAAAGCCTGGTGTATCCATGCGATACTCCTTTGTGGCACCAGAATATTTTACAGGTTCTCATTTCTTTCTTTATTTCAGACTATAAATATATGCTCTTAAATTTTCCTAGGGTGAAAGAAGAACTGATGTCATACAGCCATGCAGATACCGTCTTTGTTCTTTCTTCTCCATTTGCATCAAGAAGAGAAACAGGCTGGGCGTGGTGGCTCATGCCTGTAATCCTAGCACTCTGAGAGGCCGAGGCGGGCGGATTGTTTGAGCTCAGGAGTTTGAGACCAGCCTGAGCAAGAGCGAGACCCCGTCTCTACTAAAAGTAGAAAAGAAATTATACGGACAGCTAAAAAAACATATATAGATATATAGATAGATAGATAGATATGAGCAAGAGCAAGACCCCGTCTCTACTAAAAGTAGAAAAGAAATTATACGGACAGCTAAAAAAACATATATATATAGATATATATAGATATAGATAGATAGATAGATAAATATAGATAGATACATAGATAGATAGATAGATAGATAGATAGATAGATAGATAGATGATAGATAGATAGAAAAAATTAGCCGGGCATGGTGGTAGATGCCTGTAGTCCCAGCTACTCGGGAGGCTGAGGCAGGAGCATTGCTCGAGCCCAGGAGTTTGAGGTTGCTGTGAGCTAGGCTGACGCCACAGCACTCTACCCTGGGCAACAAAGCGAGACTCTGTCTCAAAAAAAAAAAGAAGAGAAACAAAGTAGCATTTTAAAGGAGAAAAATATTATTTTGCTTGGTGCTTCTTTTCCACCAATTGAAACATCATTCTCTTACAGGTGCACCACTGTAAACTCCTGCCACTCTTTCCGTCATATAAGGAAAGCAGATGTCATAATGTCCCTACTAAAAGTCATTATATGCTCATTGAAATCATTGTCCTTTGGTTAATATGCCAATTTTCTTAAAATCTTGATCAATTCTACCCTTAGAATAGAATCAGCTGTTTTTACACCCATCTTTGCACAGATCTGAATTGAATTATTTAACCTGGGTGTGTCGTGCCCAACTACATGCCCAATTCAATTAATCAACTTAATAATTGCAATAGTAATATGTATTTTTCTTCTAGGCTATGTTGCTAACATAATTGTTAAGGGCTCCATAATTCTCCAGTGCTCCATTTCCCTGGCCTTCAAAATGTTCTCATTTATTCTTCAATTCATTCATTCATTCATTCATTCAATAATTATGTATTGGCACTCTACCAGGCACCAGGCACCATTGTATAATCTGGGCTCTGTTCAAGGCATTGTGCTTCCCTTGATATGTCTCTCAAACCCATTTCTAACTCTATGTGTCCAGTGTCACTTACAGATTTCAGATTTTTGTTACCTTTATCACAACAATTTCCAAAGGTCTTCTTGCTTCTTTTCCCTCATCCACCATCCCAACTATTAGTACCTTCTATCCTTTTAACCTTTCCTATACTCTACATCTTTCACCATAGAATAGTGTTTATGATAATAGGTTTTGGATTCAATGTTTGGGTCAACTTTCAAGTTTGCTGCTAATTCCCCAAGTGACCTTGGACAGATGAAATAATGAACAGAAGGGTTTACTACAGAGTCATGCACAATTATGCACCTAATGAATATGTATTATATATATATGCTATATATAAAAATATTGCATTATAGCTGTAAGTCCAAATTTTCTTTCTAAAGCCCTAATGCATGCCTTTTGTAACATAATTTACTGAACAAAAGAATTTCAAAATGCCCATAGTGCATATCCAAAAGTTTAAGGTGCTTCACATTTGGGATGCTGGATAAGTTTAAAGCCTCCTCTGCCATTTCTCCTCTACGTGTAAAACTTCAATCCTATGCAAAGGTTTACCTGCTGTTCCCAAGACTCCAAGTACTTTTCTGCACTTGAGCTTTTGCTCTCCCAGTTTCCTGGCCCTTGCAATGCTCTCCTCTCCACCTGTCTAAATTCTGCCTGTCCTGAAATCAAATGAAAATGCCTACCCCCTTCCCTATCGATTATTATTTGGAATGACATCTCCATTCTCTGCACTGCAATAGTACAAAATTGTCTGTAACTTTCAAATGACAAATAGTATGTGGTGTCAATTATCCTCTATAGTCTTGAACTCTTTCTTAAAGGTCTATTTTGTTCATATTGTATTTTGCAGTTTGTTTTGTTATATCTTGTCTACCCAACTAGTTTATAAATCCATTTACGGTATAGCCTGTATCTAATCTTTCTATCTCCATATTCATCTAGAACAGTATCTTGCTCACAGAAGCTGCTCAATTTATGATTATTAATGCAGTAAAATAATGAAAATTGAGATAAAATCCAAATATATATTCTTCCCTAAATAAGTCAGCGCATGTATTTCTATCAATGAATAGATGAAATACTGGTAAAAGTCCATTTCTTAAATGTTTTTAGATAAAAATATATAAAGAAAACTAATTATTATGTTTTCTTCTTATGCCCCAAAGGACTGTGTGGATCCTCTCACAGCCTGTCTTCTGCCTTTCTGCGTGTTCCTTAGCTGTCCTCCTTCTGGGATGTACACTTAGTTTCTGTTCCTTAAATGTTAGTGTTCCAGTGGTTCAGTTCTTGTCCTGCTTCTCTTTTCACTCTGCCCTTCTCCCTCACCCACTCTTAGGGAATTGTTCGCCATCTGTGTGTCTCCTAGGTGTGTAGCTCTAGTTCTTTCCTCTCTTATGAGCTCCAGATTAGTGAGGTAGCAAATATTTGGGGTGTATCTTTGTGGTAACCTTAAACTCATGTGTTTTCCTGAACTCACGATCTCTTTCCACAAATTTCTTCTCCTTCAGCATTCTGTTTCTTACCTAATAATATATCACTCATCTACTCAAATAAAACAGAAACCTAGGAATTACCCTAGTCTCTCTGCTCTCCCTAGCTTTCCCCACATGCAATCATAAAGTGCTGAATACTTTACTTACAAATATTTCTAAAATCATCTCCATTTTGTGGTTTTTTCCATTATCTAGTTTGAGGCTGTCATGATTATATGAATTATTTTAGTCACTTTCTGTTTTTATTCTCCCCTACTTTCAGATTTCATTTTCTGTTCGTTTAAACCTAAATCCATTGTGGAAAATGCAGATTGGACAAGGTTTACTCCCCTGTTAAAACCCTTTAACTTCTGCCCATAAACTACAGGATAAATTCTATGTTCCCTGGAAAAATATATAAGACCTTCCACGACCTATCATTCTTATGTCCCACTTCTTCATATCTTACACTAGATACTTTAATATCTGTAATAATATGTATTAACTATTTTAATGATTAACATAATTATTTATACTATTGATATTATAATAATTATTAATAATATAATTACTATTATTACTATCATAATATGAGAAGAAGAAGAAAGAGGAGGAGGAGGGGGAGGAAGAGAAAAACCATGAACACAGCATGTTCCTGGTGCTCATTGCTGTGCCAAGTACTTTACATTTTTCATCTCATTCAAGCCTCACAATCCTTGAGATAAATGTTATTTTTCTCCTATTTTATTGATACAGATACTGAGGCCTGAAAGAAAGAACCCTTTGCTCATGTGCACATAGCCAATAAGTGAGTAAGCTGCAACTCAAACCTAGATTTCTCACTACCAAAGCTCATGTTATTACAGAAAATCACAGTACTGTTCCAGGCCTTGTTTTTTCTTTGTTTTTGTTCATATGTTGTTGGTACTGTCTCAAATAAATGCTCTTCCCATCTCTCTTCAACTGTCTTTTCAGGGAACAGCTTAGGTTTGGTTAAGATTCTTCTTCAAAGCATTCAGTGTACAGTAAAAAGGATGATTTTAGAACTTACACTGTTTTCAAATAATCCATTCCTTTCAACCTCTCCCATTAGATTACACTCTCTTTTGGTGCTGGAGCCATGATTTACTTACCTTTATGTTTTCAATACTTACCTCAGTTATTGCAAGTCAGTGAAGATTCAACACATTTGTAAAGCAAATTTTAGGCAGAGTGGGAGAATATAATCATAATGATGAAGTAATCATTGTAAGGAATTTGTAATGAGCAGTGAACGTATTAAGTTTTCTAGGAAAATGAGACTATCAGTTTTCTTTTTAAATTAGAATCCAGAACTCCCACTATTTAGCACAGGGAGGAAATGCTACCTTCAGGGAGGGCCAGGGCGGCCGACCTGAGGTCTACTTTTCACCTGAGGTTCACATTCTTCTTCCTCTCCTTACTTCCTTGACCACGGTCTTACACTTATCCTGCAGGGTCATCGCACTATCCTTTCTGTCTGTCACAGTTGTGGGCAAGATCTGGAAAATAAGAAAACTAGGCTATCCTAAGAACATAAACTCCAACAAATCAGAATTTTTAAAAAATCGACTCGTCTTTCCCTGCCTATAGGAGTGCTGACACTTTATAAGTTCATCATAAATATTTGTAGAATGAATGTTAAGTTAAATCTTGTTTTCCTTGTTTCCCTTCCCACAGATAAGTTGAGATGGCACTTCCAGAAGATTTCATTAATGCTTAAAGAACAAGAAACAGCAAAAAAAGAGATAAAGGTGCAGGTTTATGAAATATATGTTACTGCTTTAATCCCCTTTACCTTATTTCTCCACTCATAGCTAGCTTGAAGCCAAAACTCTTTCCATCAGCTTTCTTACAAGACGCAACAAGTTGGTCTAAACTTTCAGAAACCATGCCTGACTCCATGACTGATTTCATGCAGAGTTCACCACCTTTTACACGATCACCTTGCAATCTCTTCCCACACTTCTTGCCATCTCTGTGGGCAACCACAAAAGCAGCATATTCCCACAGTGCACCTTGAATCTCCGCTTTCCTTCCAGTTCGGATTCTAGATAAGAAAATCCAATCATGAGAGAAGCATGATCTACACCAGGAATGCCCTTGAATTTAAAGTAATTCTAGAGAATTCTGGTTCCAGGTAAGATGAAGTAAATATACTCCATCCTGTCACTTCCACAAAAACTTAGACAGAATGCATGAGATATCTATTTGAGGATTCTAAAACCAAACTATAGCCGGTGACTTGGAAAAGAGTAACAGTTAAAATATCACTGAACCAGCATGAGTTACCATTTTTTTTTCATAGATTTGCTAATTATCATTTTTATTAAGTTCTCTGTGAACGAAAAAACAAACTGTGCCAATAACTTATTAGAATTTCTTCTGGGATATATTTTGAAGCAACATTGTATTTTATTTTATTATTTTATTATTTTTTTATTTTTTATTTTTTTATTTCAGCTCTTCATGGGGGTACAAAAGCTCAGGTTATATACATTGTCCGTGTCCCACCCATCCCCCTGAGTCAGAGCCTCAGGCGTGTCCATTCTCCAGACAGTGAGCCTGGCATTCACCATGTAGTCATACCTCCATCCCCTCCCCCCACCCCCCCACCCCCGTCTCAGTCTGATTACCATTTTTTATTCTTCCAGTATTTCTCAGCCAATGTGGAAGTGGATGATGGAGTGCACGTAGAAGGGACACCACAAGAAGCCCATAGTTCTGCCTCAAAGAACGAGAAAAGACACTTATAACACACAGAGATAATGTGAGAATATTCCATTTATTTTTCTCTTTTTTTTCCTCCATCCTTCCACCCCACAGCCCCCAAGCAATCCTAGCGTGGGAGTGGCAGAGACTGGTAACAGAAGCCTGCAAAGGCACAACTCTGAGGAAAGGGTACAAGAGGGAGGAATCACTCTTTTTTTGTCTTTGACTTCCTGTCCCTTGGTGCCAGATACAGACACAGTTGAAGAAGTGCACAGCAGAGCAGGGTGGGTAAAGCCCCACCTTTCTAGATGGAAGACCAAAATGGTGAGTCCCAGGAACTGAGAACTACTGAGGAGATTTGGAGAGAGAGGAATTTAAGAAAGTGATTCCATGAAGAGGTTTATGAACGTGTGGGCTCAACTTGGAACTCATGTGTGTGGAACTGACTCTGTTGAGATCTGAACTAACACATAAACCACCCCCACATCTCAGACTGGATGATACATGTGCAGGCCAGATTCAAGTAGCACTACAAAGGCTACTGAGCTGAATTGGCAGCCCACAGAAGGTGGTTTGGAACTTACAGCCTGAACCTAACCAGATCTGTCTACCCTTAGGTGTCTATTTGCATATCATTTGCATTTTGGGCACCATACCTGTCTTCAGAACTAAACAATCAATGCTCTATAATATTAAACAGGATCTCATAAAATAATATAACATAAAATGATATATAACATACAGTATACTAATAGGAGCCTCATAAAATAATATTCAAAGCATCCAGTGTACAATCCCAAATTATGCAGCATATGAAGAACCAGAAAAATTTTAAATCACAGGAAAAGACAATCAACATACAGCAATGCTGAGATGACACAGATGTAAACATTATTTGACAAAGACTTTAAAGCAAATATTATAAAAATGTTGAGGCAAGTAATCATGAACACTCTTGAAACCAAGAGAAAAACAGAAAGTCTCAGAAAATGAATAGAAGATATAAAGAACCAAATGGCAATTTTAAAAGCAAAAAATACAATAATCAAAATTAAGTGATTCTTTATCCAATATACAGAGATATATGTTCATCTTAGACCCATCTTTATAACCATATTTTAAGATAGTTCCATAAGCATTACACAAACACACACACACACACACACACACATACACGCACAAAATGCATAGACACAATAAGAAAAGTCAGAACATTTTAAGTGAAGATAATTATGGATAAATAAATCTATATGTGGTTGTTCCCATGATTCATATCTAGTTATCTATATATGGTGCTTTCAAAATTGTAGAATTAAGCCTGAGCATTTTGTAGTTTGTGGAAACTGACTATTCTGCATTTACAGAGGTAGAAGCCCGTTGTTAAAAAGTACCATATGTACATAAGCAGCAAACCTATTTACAAAGACCTGCCTTAATGTGTCTATTTGCATAACATTTGCATATTTGTCACCATATCTGTCAATCAGCTCCAGCAATGAGCAAATCAGGTAGCCCACAGGGGAACGTGGGCCAAAACAAAAAAATGCAAGGTGATCTAAGGTGGATGAAACCCTCATGCATTTGTTTTTTAAGGCAATATTTTTGGGAAAAAAACATAACTGTGTTGTCTGAAAAGAAGAAATTTGGATGTCTTAACAAATATATCCTTTCATCTTTGAATAATTTTATTTTTCATAAATTTTGGGAATCTTTGCTTAATTTTGGTCCTCTTTCATATTTTCTTCAAATTATAAGGCTAGGCTAAAGTACCTCCAACTACTAAATAATACTCTGTGGTAAATTTACTCTAAAAGACTCTTGGCGCATATTATTTCTGGAAATAATTCTTACATGTATGAAAGCTGCAAAAATAAAAAAAGTTTGGAAAATTTTTAAAATTCAGGATTGCTAAAAGATGCTTGGAAATATCAAGGTTATAGTTATGAATTCCAACATCAGATCCATAAATGTGGTCACAAGTAAAAGGAAACTGATATTTCTAGGAGAAAACCTCCAAGATGTTGAGTGATACTCTCCCTTTCGGGTAGAATTTCTGCGGTTTTCTCCTGGTGCTTAGATTTCAGCTTGGAAGATAAACCCTCTGTGAATGATGACACAAGGAAAATCCTGCTTGCTTAATAATGAAGCTTCCAGAACTGATGTTTCTTTGGGGGGTAATATCCAGTTATTGTGCCTGCAGAATCGTGGGACGGGGAAGATGCTTAGTAATCGTTATCATGATGATTGCTCGGTATGGTTGCTGAAAGAGAGGGGCCTACATTAGACCTCCCAGGCAGCACAGCAGTACTGGCTGGCAAAAAGTATTTTCCAATGGGTAAAATATTTGATTTAGTTTATGCATGGTGTTATGAAACTAGCTTTTGCACATGGGTACACTGTGAAATTAATATTTTGACCCTGATCATGAAAAAATGGAAAGCTGGCACCAAATTTACTTTCTAAGTTAATTGTGAAGTAGGGACCTTGGGATCCTTCCTGGAAACCATAGTCTCTGCCAAGCACTTTCCTTTGCATTAAATCTGTGACTGCTCTAACATTCATTAAAGGGAGGGAAATAACCCAATCAACAAGTTTGCTTGAACAGACGACCTTTCTTTGTTAAAACTTGTACACAAAAGAGATGTTGTATGGAAGTAAGGACTAAGCAAAAAAACATTGTAGCAATTTGCTGAACATGGAGACTTATTGAGGATGCAGTCCTGAATAATACACACTAGCTTTGCTCTTCCTCTTTAGTCTGTGTAGAGAAGCTATGAATCATTCATGGTCTCCCAGCTGAGAAGGGCTTCAAAGGGGATGGTTCTGATTGGATGTCCTGTGTGAATTGCCATGCTGCAGAATCCGCTACACCCCTAGCACTGGAGGGTGGAGGAAGCACTTTCATCTGGGCCTCCAAAGTGTTTAGGGTCACAGTTCACCAGGAGATAACGATGTAGATGTACATTCAGAATTAGCTGCAGAGATACCTGTGTAGTGCGGTGTGGAAAAGTGAGCCAGTTAGATCCCCAGTGGATGCTGTGAATCAATTACTGTATTCTGAATACAAGGTTGGCTGCAGGGGATAAACAGATGTCAGAGAATTTTTCCCTAATAAGACCCTGGTAATAGAAGAGCACTGTCAGCTTCATTTTGCATTAAAAATCTCATTTCCTCTTTATATGACCAATTTTATTAGGTCCCTAAACAAAGATATTTTGTGTAACTGTTAGCAGCATAATGTGAATGGTGTCACTAAATTTCATATTTTCAAATTTTGTCCCAAAAATCAAGAGGCAAAATAGGAGTCTTCCTAAAGTCACAACTTGAGGAGGTCTAATCAAAAAGGTTCTATGTGAATCTGTTCACAGGTTGCTTGGTAATGCTTGACTTTTAGTTTAAATCAGAAATATTCAAATTCTTAAGGAATATAATACTCAGAGTGTAAATGAAAGCTAAATTTTAAATTTCTCTCTCCTCTTTTATTTCCTGTCATGGGTGACACTAATATAAATGCCCTAACTAGTGCTTAAACACTATTTAACTTTTCTGGATGATTTCATTTTTAAACCTTTATGCATTAGGAGACACTTCTAACATGCTATATTTCCTAACCCAAACATCAATCTTTCAAAAAAGGAAATTGACACTTGGATCCTTCCCTCTATACCCTTTGGAGGCCCAAATTGAAGTAGAAACATCATTTTGGGTATCTGCTAATATCTAATTAACCTCTCCCTTCATCTGCAACTCTTCTAAAAGAGAGAGAAATCTCCTTCAGGCTGTCAAGTAGGATATTTTCTGCATATAGCTCCAAGTGGAAAAAGCAGAATCAGAGGAGGTGATGTGAGTTCACTTTACAATGTCTCCTATTGATTTGCTGAGAAAATATCATTTTAAGATTCGCTAGACTCCAATCCTCCAAATGTCAAAATCTTTGTTCCACACATCTAAAAATGAAGACAGCACAAGCAAGAGCTTCTTCTTCATGATCGGAAGAAGACAAAAATAATGACAATCACATGATGAAATTATTCAAATGACATAGAGAAATAAATTCATGTAAGTTGGAAATTTAGGATGACGAAGCTAGAGCTCCAGGGAGGAAAAGGCATTAATATTATATATGAATGAATATATAATGTTAATGCCTATATATATAATTGAATTGTAAAGCTTAAATATGTTGACTGATCTGATGTTATTAATTTTGCTGTTGGCTATTTACTTGTGACTAGTATGCATTCTATGGAGCTATATTAATTGTGTTGGCAGGACTCAACAGATGATAGAGCTAAATTCGAAAGGAAAGTTACTTTTGCAATGCCCAGTTGGTCAGCCCATTCCCAGAGAGAAATTTCACAGAGCACAGCGGACTTTGACAACTCTGCAGCAGGTGGCGCTCTTCCCCTGGCATGGGTGCTAACTGGAGCAATTCCCTCAGGGTGGGGTTCCCCTGTTGGATGTGCTAGTTAGGGTGAAATGTTCAAAAACTTGAGATTGTAATTGTTAAAGAGTGGTGTCCTGTCAATATCCTAATTTGAATAATTGCATTCTTCCTTTCGATGTTCTTTTTCAATTTGATTTTAATTTGGCATCCTTCATTTATTGGTCTAAATTTTGGGTAGCAAGTTTCTGGTACTGTTGATACCCTCCTATGTTTCTATTCAGACGTGGATAAATTTCTATCATTACTTCAATCACTTTTGGACAGATAATGTTCCAGAGGGCTTCTTTCAAACAAAATGAAGGGCATTATTTATTGACCATAGCCTTATATTAATTAATAATAGATTAAGAAAGGTGAAAAGTAAATCTGCAAGACTATTGACAGATTGAGTATTGAGTAAAGCATTCACAGAAGATGAGAAATGAAGTGGCATTAGTCCATAGGTAATAACGTCTCTATAGGGTTTTACAGTTTATTATTCACATTTATTCATCACAATCAAAAAAGCTACTCAAAAGAGTAAAACCAAAATTAAACTAATGTCCTGTTACTGAAAAGCTCATTATTTTGTTACTACAACACAACTCTGTTTACTGTTAGGAGATGAATACATGTATTTATCATGTCTGAGATACAAGATTTTTATGGATAGTTAATACAGTTGCTACATAATAGTTGATGATAAACAATTTAATAATAAATTAGCTAGCTACTCTGATTTTGTTTGGAGCTCCCTCAGCTTTTTTTGCATAAAGCATAGGTAGTCTTGCCATTTTGAAGAAATACAGAAAATAATTGTTTTATTCATTTCCCAAAGCAGAAAATAGGAGTATCAGTCACTGAAGAGGCAGAATGAGCTTCCACGCAAATATTGGAGTAGGAGTTTGTTAATACAAGGGCAAAGTAGCAATTTTTCAGTGCAGAGACTGAGTTTCTATGAAGAGTGTACATATATACCAGGGCTCTGATTTTATCTTGTTTGCTTTCCAAATGTCTGAGAAATAACTCTAATATAAATGGAAATTCTTGATTGTCCATGAATGACATTAACAAAGTTAATGTCTGATTTAATATGATTTATGGATCATTAATTCCTCAGTTGTATGTTAGACAATAAAAGTTCAAATTTTATTTATTTGTCCTAGATAAGAACCTATTAATTTTCCTTACCATTTCTTCAGAATAAATGGGCATTTCCTGTGGTAACATTTTCTGAGTAGGAAATTTGAAGGCATTTGCATGGATAGTTAAATTCAGGTTGTTAAAAATGTGGTAGGTTCTCATAAGTGGTTTGAAAAATAAAAGGTGACATAAAGTGAACATATATAATATTAAGATGTACAGCCTAACTGCAGTTTTAAAAAAATTTTTCCCATCATTTATCTTGATCTCTTCACTGGGGGGATGGATGATGATTTGCATAGTACTTAGAACGGACCATGAAGTTTACTCTAAGTGTTCCAGGGCAAAGATCATGCCTCATTAATTTGGTGTAGCAACATGGTTGGCACACAGTAGGTGCTTAATAAATATATGTTGCATAAATTAATAAATGAATGAGTGGGAAATTGAGTCAAAATCACTTATGTGACAAATGGAGTTGATTTTTTAATTCTAATTAGATAGTACATGGTGAGCATTCAACTAGTTTTCAGGGAAATGTTTTACAGATTCATTTATTCATACCCTCATCATTCATTCATCTACTCAGCAAATCTGTTTTGAAGTCCATCTACTTTTAGGTAAGGCAAGATAGTGGCTTTTAAAAATTTAAAGGTGTGTGAGTATAAGTAGGAAGAAAGATAATTAAACAAATAATTAAGCATAGAGTTGTAAATGCAATGATAAGAGTATGCTTAGAATGCTTAGGACCACCTAATCTGGACCTTAATATCAAGGATGGTCTCTCAGGGGTGATGACATCTAAACCGAGCCTGGCTCTGAGGAATATGTGGCAGCCAATGGAGAAGATGAAGGTCCATGGTACAGAACAGTGATAAGTGATGGGGGTGAAAAAAGAATATGTATAAGGAAGCATATATTTCAATAATCTGAAAGTCATTAAATAAGGCCACTGTACAAAAGTTTTAAAATCACTTGATATTTTTCATAAATCTAAAGGTAATTATGATATCACAGATGGGAAGAGAAAGGGCTCATAATTTAAAACTATGATTGGATAAATAGAAATGATCTCGAAACAGTCCATAATGTTACAGGAATTTAAAGTTTTGTATCTACATTGAGCTGTCTAGACATGACAGTAACCAAAAATATAGGAAAAAATTGTCTGAATCAAAATATGATATTTAAAAGGACACAAAAATGACAATTTTATAGTATTAAAAATCAACAAAAACAATTATTCTCTTCTAAAATGTGGAAGATAACAATGTGGAAGACAGTTTCCTTGGCCGTGCAGAGTTTTTTAATTTGATCAGGTCCCATTTATTTGTTTTTGTTGTTGCTGTAATTGCCTTTGAGTCTTCTTCATAAATTATTTTCCTAGGCCGATGTCTGTAAGAGTTTTTCCAACATTTTCTTCTAGAATTCTTATAGTTTCATGCCTTAGGTTTAAGTCTGTTAGCCACCTTGAGTTGATTTTTGTGAGAGGTGAGAGGTGTGGATCCTGTTTCATTCTTCTACATGTGGCTATCCAATTTTCCCAGCACCAGTTATTGAATAAGGATTCTTTTCCCCAGTGTAAGTTTTTGTCTGCTTTGTCAAAGACTAGATGGCCGTATGAGGATGGCTTTATATCTGGGTTCAACACTTATGTGCACATATAGTAGTAACATTCATCAGGTGTTAGGCAGGTGGAAGGGGAGGGGAGGGAATGGGTATATTCACACCTAATGGGTGTGGTACACACCATCTGGGGGATGGACGTGCTTATAGCTCTGACTTGGGCAGGGCAAAGGCAATATATGTAATGTAAACATTAGTACCCTCGTAATATGCTGAAATTAAAAAAATGTGGAAGACAAAAACATTAAAGTCACTGAAGATGAAATTACAGGTTTATAATGTTGTGGTAGCATTCAATTTTCTTTTTGGTCTTCACTTGGTCATGAATGCCCAAGGAAATTTAAGCCATCTGTTATGAAAAGGGAGGAAAACCACTCTTCTGCTTCTTTGTTTTTCTTCCATTCAAAGACAGTAAGATGTCAAACCCATATAATATGTACTATTCTTATTTTGTTCTAATTTGTTAATTTGGTGATAGAAAATAAACATAGAGATACTCCATACATTTTTAAGGTCATTTGGCTGACAATGAGTTCTGTCTTGATCTTTAGGATGGGACTGATACAGTCACACATCTGTCATCTCAACATTGCCTCTCAGTTGCTTCCTTAAGTTGGCTTTCTTTGGCGGCTCCTTGAAATGGTTTTGTCATGTGAAAACCACAACTGAGGCTCCTCAAATAAGAGGTCTACCAAAAGATTCTAGTAGAATCATTAAAAGAGTAATATGACAATTTTTTTTGTTATTTGCTTCCATTCTATCTTATTTTTGGTTTTAAAAAATGGATGTCAATTTACTGTTTCTTGGAAGAGCCAGCTACATAATTTAGGGGCTTGGGGCAAAACGCAAATGCAGGGCTGCTTATTCAAATATTACTGAGACTCAAGACTGGAGCAGCAGAGCATTAAACCAAGAGCGGGGTGCTGTGTCTCTGCACAGGCTGCATGTCCATGAAGCCCGCCCTGATTTCTAGCATGGTACAGGGGTACAAACCAGACTTTCTTCAAGATAATGTAATGTTGGGATAAATATTCACTCTGGGAAGAAAGCCCCTGAGAAATCCACCCTTGAATGAACAATGTGTTGCTGTTGGGCTGTTCCCATTAGACAAAGAGGTAATCGGGTTCTTTGTGCCTACGACTAAAGAGATAGAGGCAAAGGTGAGTAAAGAGCTCAAGATGACGCATCAGCTATTAAAGGAGAATGTGTTTCTTTACATTAAAAGATAACTAGTGCCCTAGATAAATACCAAGCAAAGAAAAATTTTACCTTTATTAAAATATGTTGATTTAAAATGAGTGTGAGCAGACATAATTTTTGATTTCCCAAACATCCTCGTGCACACGACTCCATGTGTCAGAGAGAGAATTATCAGCCATGAACATAAAACATATAATAAAAGCAATTCCCATTTGTCTGATTGCCAGCAAAGGATTTATTTGAAAAGAAGAATTATCACTTCACCTTTATAAGCAATTTGGTTTCTGCATGTGCTTATTGGTGGGTGCTATTTTCACAATTCAGCGCTAATTATTAATTTGTATTTTTCAGGAGGTTATGCACATAGTTCTCATTATTCCCAAGGGATTTTTGTAAATAACACTTTAGAACAGATGCTGAAAATGTGTTTAGCTCTCACTTCTGGTTGCATATTACCTCACATTATAACCCTGTTGAGAAGTCGTAAGTGTCAGCTGGTATTGTACCTCCACACTCAAGGTCCCCATATTTCAGTGAGAATAGAGGAGTTTTCTGTTAGGGGAGCACAAAAGGAGAAGTTGGTCCCTGGATACTTTTTCATTTTAGTGGCATGTCATTAGCATCTTGAATATTTCAATGTGTGCACAAGAAAGTTCATAAGGGGATAAAATAACAATAATAATGTCAGATTTATATAGCCTTAGACTGAAAACTCTTAAACTGCTTCCAAAGCAGGATCAGACCAGATACTTAACTGAGCTCCTTTTCCTTTTATTTTTTTTTCTTTGTTTTGTTTTTGAAGAAAGAGAACTACGAAACACTGATAATTTACGGTTATATATTTTTTCCACTGGAAAGATTAATTTTACTATTTAAATATAATGAGTTTTCTCAAGAGGGATGAAAATGTGGGTTTTTTTTCCCTTTCTATTGAATCATCAGTACCTAGAAAAGAGTTCATTTGAGTTTTTCTTGTGATTTAAGTTAATGCTAGATTTTTAAAATGCTGAATGTAGGATTTTAAATGCTCCTAATAATATTTTGAAACCAACAAAATGAATATTTTCTATTTAATTAAATTCAATGAACAATTATTGGAACTCATTATGACTAAAGTATACATCCCAGGTGTCTAAGGAATACTAAAGCGAGCAAGGCATGGAGACTTGCCCTCAAGACATTCGTGATCCACCAGCACAGGAGTTTCTCTGCAGGTAGCTCATCCACAAGCCAGCTGTGGTAAGTGCTCTTAGAGAAGTACAAGCTCAATGTGTTGACAGGGCAAAGCAGGGAGACGATGTTTCTTGGAAAAGGTGATATATAAACCTCAAAGAATGAGTAAGAATTCAACAGTTCAGCATTGCAGATACATGGATGAGTCTAAGAAACTATGAAGGAGAGACATTACCAATGAACTGGAAAATAATGAGCAAGTCTACTGGCTTTGAGGATGTGTCAGGAGAATAGAGGGACAAATATGTCAATCTCCATCATATGCTTCTGTAATTTATTCTGTATATAATAGTGAATGTTTATGAATTGGGGAGAGATACTATGTGAGCTGCACTTATTTGAGGGAAGTAACAATGTCAGAATTGTGCTAGATGAACCAGAAGGGAGAAACCACCACGTTCAGATTGTGAAAGAATCCTCCCCAGGTTTTGTGCCTGCTGGGCTTAACCATCCCAAAATCTCTTAGCCTTTATAGTGAGCAGGTAATGGTGGTGGTAGTGATTGCAGCAGTAAGAAACATAACTAAAACCATGTTCAAGAAGTGTAAGTAGGTTTTGTCAAACAGACATACTTTCAGAAGAAGATAAGAATGATATAGTTCACTTGTTTGCTAATAACAATTTTAAAGTGCTTTTGATAAAACTTTTCTGCAGTAAAATAAGAATTTCTCTGTTTGCATTACTACTTTTAGGCTGAGACAAATCAAAGTCTAAATGTTGCAATATAAAAAATCAATAACATTAAATTAGTGGGTTCTAAATTAATGAACTTTTAAAAATTTTACAAAATATTTTGATGTGTTTATTACTGAGGGACTTCGATGAATGTTGTCTTGACCTGTAGTGATCATATTATTTCGGAAATAAAATAAAAACTTTTTTCAAGTATGAGAACAAAGAACATCCCTCATAACTCACAAATCTGTTTATCTATAAATATATTCTATCTACATCACTGAAACAAGTAATTGTTAAAGAAATCCTTTTCCACAGACTATGAAATTTTTCAATGCAACCCAATTGTGCAAGCTCTGTGATTACTAATTTCAAGTTTGAATTTCTGCTTCTGACCTGTTGTTTTATTTTGTTCTTCAAATGTTATTCCTTGAGGCTTGCCCCACCCTGTGTGGTTTTATATCTTTCCTCCTGAGTATATACATAACCTATTTGTTTGGTTACTCAGACTGAGGCTTCAGACCAAGGAATTGGAAGTTGCTGCCTCTTGACAGCTTGTGCTTTATTCTTCTATCATAAAAAGGATCCTAAGTAAAGAACACCAGCAGTGACTTGTGTAGCTTCTGGGCATTTTTTTGTTCTTGTGATCTAAAGTCCACTTATTGTGTTTTCTGTTATTTGGAGGTCATCAAACTTTGATCACTAGGGGGACGTGTAGGGTTTTGCCTTGATCTTTGAGATCACACTACAGGCTGATTTTTAAAAACACATATGAAAGGTTTATTTTAAAATAAAGTCATAATTCATTTGTATCAATGTAAGTGTTTAAGAATGGTATGATTCGAAACATCACTAATTACGATTAATTTATAAATGGAGATAGCAACATGGCCAGTGATACCCAAAGTCCTCAAATTCTTTGGATAGGTTATAAGATCTCATGTTACTCTCCTTTTCTGTATCTATTTGACCGTACGTGTACAAACCTACTGTTGAGTTAGCACATATGAATATGGCACGGAGGTGGTAAGAAGGGTAACCCACTATACCATGTGCCCATTTCATCTGTTATTTACTGCATGCTACAGTCATGTTGGAAAGATTAAATTCCTTCTTGTCTTTTAATGATAGCATAATCATTTTTGAAAATGTAAATGACTATACCCTCCAATACATAGAAGCAATAGGTCCTTTTATTTATTAAGTCATAGAATGTATCACTAGAAAACATTTTAGAAAACATGAAGGAACCTGGGCCTTAGTGACCTTCAAGCTTACCCAAGGTCACTGAGCTAGATAAGAGGAAAGAGACGAAAGAGATATTTCCATAACATTCAGCTCCTGACACCAGTTCAATGCTTCCTTCTACCCCAATTTGTATTATTATATGTTTTTACAAATTCGCAATTCAAGTAATCTTTTAGCAGACATGGATTTTGTTTTATTATTTAAATTATTACTTTCAATTATATAGATAGAAATAACAAACGCTTTCCAAGTCTATCTTGATTTCATTGCATTGATGGACTTTCTACTTTGGGGGAGCATTTCATGAGAACAAACTAGAATCGAGAACATTTGAAACCCAGCGTGAATTACAGGGTATATGAAAGTATAGATTTTTTTAATTTTGAAATTTGTGATTTTAGGTTTACCTCTTCCTTAGTATCCCCCAAATTCCTCTTTTCTTACCTTCTATTTTCTATACTCTAACAAATAGAAAACAAATGTTTTAAACAAATTATTCAAGAATAATCAGAAGCCTTCTGAGTAGAAAGCAAATCTAAATAATTCAAATTAAGAAACATGTTTGGGATTCTCAGATTTGCCTGTTATCTGTAGAGAATGGGTTTCCTTCTTCCAAGATGTGAAGACTACCTATGACACTCAAATGTTTATTTAGTCACTCATGAAGAAGTTAAATAATGGCTGTATTCATAAAATGTTGCATCAAATTTAGAGCTTGAAAAAAAATGTGAATCATATAGTCCCTGGCCTCGAAGAATTAACTGTCTTATTAGGACAATGACATCTCTTTGGTTCTCCTGGAGAGAGTTGGAACCCATTATATTAAGTGATGTATCCAAAGAATGGAAAAACAAGCATCACATGTACTCACCAGAAAATTGGTTTCCCTGATCATCACCTAAATGCACATCGGGGAAGTGTACCAATTAGATATCAGACTGAGATGGGGGGTGGGGGGAGGGGATGGGTGTATGCCAACATGATGAGTGCGTTGCGCACCGTCTGGGGAATGGTCATGCTTGAGGGTGCTGACTTGGGGAGGTGAGGGGTGGGGGGAGGGGATGGAGGTATGACTACATGGTGAGTGCCAGGCGCACTGTCTGATGAATGGACACGCTTGAGGCTCTGACTCGGGGGGATGGGCAGGACATGGACATTGTATATAACCTGAACTTATGTACCCCCATGATGCGCTGAAATTAAAAAAACAAACAAACAAAAAAGTTTAAAAATAATTTTTGAAAAGATATGATTAAAATGTGTCATAAATGCCACAATCACTAGAGGACATCAGAAAGTGTGTGGGCCTTAAAAGATGGTTACAATTTGGTAAGTGGAGAAAAGAGAAGACTTTTGGGTGTAGACATTTAAAAAGACTTGGAGTTGGCAACATATGAGCCAGGTTTGAGAAACCATGAGTTGGCCAATTTGGTTCCAATGGAGAATCTGTAAAGAAGTAGATGAAGTTAATTTTGAGGCAAAAGTAAAAGATGTTGAATACTATAAGAAAAAATATAGATTTGATTCCTACAGATCAGCATTTCCCAAAATGTTCCTCTGCACAACAATCCGTGTCGTTAATAATGATCTGTGGTTAGATAATTGGAAGAAACCTGCCAACCCTAGCCCTCTCCTGGATATTTACATGCACATTAGAATATGCTAAAGGCTCGGAGAAGATCTGCTCTGAAAATGCCATCAGACCATGTTTAATCTATCATTTTCTCACCATTTTTAATCTCACAAGCACTAGCTTTGCCTTTCATTTGTGGTGTCATATGTTCCAATGCGGAATATTTCTCATAATAAAATTTGGGTGTTTCTGCAGACAATAGCAATAAAGTCTCTAAATAGGAAAGTGGTACAATGGAATTTCTCTTTTGGAGAGGTAAATATGAAAGTTGTATAAATTCACATAACTTCTGTCCAATTAAACAGGAACTAGAATATAAAGTCTGTCCAATTTGTGCTTAATGGGTTGTTCTCCATGGTTTTTATCATTTCAACAATTGGATTACTCGATTTTATTGTTTTCAGGCACTATCAAATATGATAAATTATTATAATGTTCAACAAGTTTGACAGCATTGTCCCGCTAGAATTTGTAAAGTGATGAGTCGCTTCAAATATTAACATACTTGATAAATATTAAATGACCTCCTATAGCAAAAACAAAATTTATTTACAAAGCAAAGGAAAATGAGCAAGATGCAAATGTAATAATCACAGTTTCTGATTGATGACGTTGAAAATGGAGCAAACAAATGTCTTTAGGCTCCACGTAATGATAATTAAAATCAGTTAAACCATTTTGTAATATGTTTATTATTGTTTTGAATAAGATGTTTACTCATATTTGGTAATTATACTTAAGTTGGATTTTAAGAGAATCTTTGAGTTCTAAGCCAGTGCTGTGGAAGAATGAAAACTTTTTCCTAGGAAAGGTATCATATTTTCTGAGCCTGGCTCATTTGGATATTTAGCTCTGCTTGGGATTTTGCAGTCAGATTGAAATGCATTAAGAAATCCTTCCTGAAAGTTTTTAAAACCACAGGTGTCATTTAAATAGTCATTTGGCAATGTCAACATAATGCTGGAATAATAACCCTGCCATAAAAAGCAGGTTTTCAGAAACATACCACAGAAATAGCAAGCATGAGTGGACATTAAAAATAAAAGCTTCTTCCTAGCAACAACTCAAGGCGTGGTAAGAATTAAGAGAACAATATAACAGGAGCTTATTCTAAACTGTTATGACTTCTGAAAATACTTAGGATTTTTTGTTCTTTAGTAAAAGCTATTTTTTTTAATTGACAAATGAAAATTGTATATATTTATGGTATACCACTTGATTTTGTGATATATGTATACATTACAGAATGGTTATATCAAGCTAAATTTTTGCAGATAGAAACTATCAAAGTTATCATTACTATTTTCTATTCAATGAAGAAGTAGAGAAATGCATATTTATGCATACATGAATACACACACACACACACCAGCAAAGGGTTTTTGATAAGGGCTCCTAAGTGTTCTGTTAACCATAACGTTAATTAAGGGGCTTCCTCCATGGGATGGAGGGAGGAGTGGAAAAGGCAAGGCTTTCATTTGAGAGTGGGAAATTCTCTGAGGAATTAGTGGATTGATATCAAGGTGGATAAAATTGTGTTATAAAAAAATTTTGTAAAATCGATAGACAATACTTACAGCCTTGGGGGTTCCACCAAAGAAATAGAACCAGTGGGCTATACCTGTAAAGAGATTTATTGCAAGGAATTGGTTCACACAATTGTGGGGCTGGCTAGGCAAGTCTGAAATCTGTAGGGCAGGCCATCTGGGTAGGCAGACTGGACACTTTCAGGCAGAAGCTGAAACCTCAATTCTCTTCCTAAAGCTTTTCAACTAATTGAATAAAGCTCACCCAGATTTTCTGGAATATTGTCCTTTAGAGAAAATCAACTTTAATTTTGTATGTTAATCACATTTACTAAATACCTTCAGAGCAATACCTAGATTAGGGTTTAATTGAATAACTGGGTACTATAGACTAGCCAAATTGACAAATCAAACTCATTGTTATAACATCCTTCTCTCAAGTACTTGAATTCTAAATTAATTAATTTTTGTTCATTTTGCCTGGTCTATGTATGTATTTGGTTATAGATTTCTAAAAGTTAGTAATATACGCATAATAATGTATGTTAAGGATACAAGAACTCCCATGTGATCTGTTGAAATTAGTTATTACTGAACATTTACATTATTCCAGGCACTTGGGTAGATACTAGGGTTTTCCAGCGAGCAAAGCAGACATGGTAGCTGGAATGACAGTGAAACATAGAGGTAGTTTATGTAAATGTCTTCAATTAATGTTTTAGTAGTTATTAATTATAAACCATCAAAGAAAAAAATTATTCTGCTTCCTACAAGCAAGCTATACTGAGTATTAAGCATTCATTCATTCAAAGAACCCATATTAAATGTTAGTTATTCATTATTTCTTTCCAAAAACATGTTTTAAAAATAAATTAAATTTCATTGCATATAGTTAAGGTATACAACACAATGTTATGAGATACACATAGATAGTAAAAAGGTTACTATAATGAAGCAAATTAACATATTCATCATCTCACATAATTACTCATCTTTTTATTTTGGTGGCAGGAGCAACTAAAATCTACTCATTTTTCAGGAATCTCAAATACAGTACAATTGTATTACTTATGGCTCTCATGTCCTATATTAGATTTCTAGACTAGTTCATCCTACATTTCTGCTACTTTGTTTCCTCTTACCCACATCTTCTTAATTCTTTCTCACCCCCACCCTGTCCTTGACAACCACATTTTATTGTGTCCATGTATGTATAAATATTATTTCTGTACAGTAGTTCCCCCTTAACCTTGGTTTTGCTTTCCACTATTTTAGTTACCCAAGGTCAACTGTAGTCTGAACATAGGTAAGTACAGTATAATAAAATATTTGGAGTGAGAGCAAGACCGCACTCACATATCTTTTATTCCAGTGTATCATTATAATTGTTCTATTTTATTATTGTTGCTAATACCTACTAAAGTACCTACTAAAGTTTAGTACCCACTAAACTTTATCGTAGGTATATACATATGGGAAAAATTGTAGTATATATAGGGTTCAGTACTATCTTTGGTTTCAGGCATCCACTGCAGGTCTTGGAATGTATCTCCCAAGGATAAGGAATGGGGGCTACTGTATATTTGAATTGCTTTTGAGATCACCACTTTGTACTAAGTCTTTACAGGATTTGGAGATATCAAAATAAACAATAAACTATTCACAGGGGATACCTAGGTGTTTGAAAGGTATTTTGGGAAACTCCCCAGACAGTATAGAAAAACCACCCTCCAAACTGAGAAGGAGCCAAGAGACCAAAGAATGCCTCCCATGAGTCCAGCTTGGTGAGTTAGATGAGTTTTTAGAGGTTGCTTACAAGGGTGCTTACTCCTGGGCGGCACCGGAATTTCTTCCACAGGAGCTTTCTTGCATGCAAGATCCGCATCTGCCCACCCTGTGGTGTTGTCTCAAATCCCTTCCTAATGAGTGATGCAGAGCTTTTACACTGTATCATTGTTTGTACATGGGGAAACAAATCATGCACCATCATACAACACTTGTTATGTTAATGATATCACAATTTTCCACTAGGTGGGGATTTCAGTATTACAATGAGCTCAAGGGAGCTATAGGACAGCTAAAGCAGCTCTGAAGCAGTCAGGGCCAGTCTGAGCCAGCTGATTCGGGGCAAGGAAGTGCCAACGTACCCAAGAAAGTGCTGGACACTTTTCCTGGGCCCAGCGGTTATCTTGGTGCTTGCTTAATCTACTTTGTGACAATTTTGCTGAGCACTCCAGGCTAGCACAGTGTTTCTGCTATGTGGCGGGGAACCTGCATTTTTCCCTCAAGAGAGTCCTTCAGAGAGGAACTCAGTGAGCAGAGAACAGCTCACCCTATCGGGGGAGGTCTAGGAAGAATTGACCTGGAAAGTAAGGTTTGAGCTATAATTTTGGAGGGACCTTTGCCAAATGGGGAATGGTGGACCAGGCTTAAAAGAGAAGATTCTATACCTCCCAACAGTCACCCCTGGAAAAGGTGTATCCTGAAAAAGAAACTAGTAAATTTGCTGTTAACCAACCCCCATTTCTTGTTTTATCTCCTCTATCAAAGAGAATGATAAATAGACCGAAAAATATTGATGTAAGTGGAATAATACCTACAATTATTGAAGAGATTACACTTGTTTCTTAGTGTTCTAGATCTGCAAGATGATAACAGAGTACGGTCTTTCATTATTGTGTTCTCCTGTTGGATGATTCTGCAGGCAAGTCTGCATGTTTGGAGAGCTGACGAGGTTAATCAGAGAGGGATGCAGAAGAAAGGAGAAAACATCTAGGGAAGGATGTCTTCCTTCCGGGCTCAGAACACGAGCTCCAATGGAGTGTTCTGCATTTTAGGGGGTAGCACTGTTAGCCTGCCCCAGCTATTTCATTTCCATTACGTTGTGAGAAACTAACATATTATTGATAAAAAGATTGAGTGAATTTGAGTAATTTGCCCAAGGTCACGTGTCAGAGAGCTTGTGATCACAGGTAAGTTGGCTTACAGCTGGGGCTTCAGTGTTGTTTCCATTAGGCCTCTCAGCCAGTTATCAGTGCAAGGTGTGAAATGAAGTTCTATGTTAGCAGTTTTTCTGACAAGGGATAATAGCTGACTGTTTCTCATAATCAAAGGCAGTAAGTGTCCTGCACTAAAGGACTGACCTAGACTTAATAATTAATTGAAAAGAGGTGTGGTCTCTGTTAAATATTTTGCTAAAGAATAAAAAAATCTTTATTTTCAGTTCCTCATTCTATTGAGATTTCTAGATTTTTAAAATAAAAAATATCAGTCTTTCATTTTGCAAAATGCCATATAAATTTATTGATAATCTATGACAAATTTTATTCAAAACAAACTTATTTTTCTACTTTATACTTTTTTTTATTTTACAATTGTACTTGTAGCAAAATTAGTAATTCCTTATATCTGTAATTCAGCTTATTTATGTGGCTTTCTGTGATTTTTTTCATTATGTTGTTGACAGGTGTTATTAATATGAGTGTGATACTTTTATTTATGTAGACGTAATATTCCATCAGTGTACTTATAATAAATGAGTGTATACAATTCTCTCTGTGCATTCTCTCATACCCATTTCTTAGCTAAAATTTATGGTGGAAAATTAGAATTAAAGTAGTTTTCTTCTTTCTTTTAAATAAAAAAAGATGTCAGTATTAAAAGGAAAGTATCACAATTGTGGGAAAGAGGGACCACATTTCTTATGTTTTCCGTGCTGCTCTTATGGGGTTTTACATCCTCCTCACTCATTCCCTTGCCTTTTGTTCAGAGTAATGTATTCTGTGTTAGTAGCCTTTTCAGGCTTCTCCAATGCACAGACTGCCAAAATTACAAGATTATGTACAATGGGTTCATGTTGTGGACATCTGTCCACCAGGGATTTAACAAGCTGAAATTGTCAACTTGGACTTCAACCCATGGCCTAAAGCTAAAAGGTAAGTGAAATTTCAGGTGTGCTACAGAATACTTGCAAGTGTGTCTTCATTAAATCAATGCTGTTCTCCAAAACAGAGTTATTTCCAGTCAAAAATACAATTTGGCTCCGTTATCAGAGGATGTAAAAAATTTTCAGTAAACAAAAAGAATCTCTGCCAGATGCTAAGAGGCAGATTGTCCCTTGGTCCCCCTTCCACTTAGAGATGATCTTCATAAGAAGTGGCACGTCCTGTGACGTCATGTCAGGGTCGTCTCTCAGGGGTTATATTTTAATCCTTAAATGATAATTAGTTGGATGGAAGCTTCACAAGTACAGCATCTAGTGGGTTACCATCATCCCGTTTATTCTCAAGAACTCTTTTGATCTCTTTGGACCTAGAAAGAAGAAATAGCCTTCTTTCTCCATTGCTACAACGACACGTGAGGAGAACTTTATTGTTCATTTACTCTTTGCGATGTGGTTTGACATTGTGTCTAAAAACTATATCTATAAACTTTCCAGGAAGTAGAAAATATGTAGCATGTTAGGTGAACAACCACGTTTTCACAGTCATTCTGTAATTTACTCTTTGAACACACAGGCACAAGCTAAATGTAGTCTGGGAGCAATTTCAGAACCAAATAGTTTCCTTTTAGACCAAAATACTCCTAGGAAGTTTACTAGGACTCTAAGTGTATTCACTTTATTTAAATGGATTTTTAAATAATAGGAAACACAAGTGTTGGTTTTGAATATTTGGGGTCATTTCAAAATTGTGGTGCACAAATCTAGACGTGAATGAAACTGAGGTCTGGAAATAAAATATGGATGAGTTGACCCAATATCCTAGAGGTATCTTCTAAGGCTAAGATTTTTTGGGTTGAATATAAAACTACTGAATAAAAATAAATCTCTGAATTTATTATTTTGTCTGTCATATATTCTTTTGGGCATCCAGTTTTGTAGCTGATGTGAGCATTGGGGCTTCACTTGGCATTTGCTTATTCAACTGATTGCTTGATTGATTGATTGATTTGAAAGAAAAGATGGAGGGCTGTTATGTGCCAGTACATGGGGTAATTATTATTTAAAATCTTGCCTTCCAGGAATTTACAGTTTATAAGGAAGATTTATATAAACAAATGTTTTTAGAAGGTAATAAGTCCAATTATAATAGAAGTTGGTGCCCAGGGAGCAGAGAGGCCAAGATATTTACTCTGGACATTTACCCTGTGAGGGGCTTCACATAGGAGATGACTTTAAGCTGAGTCTTCAATGATGAATAGGAGACTTTAAAAATATCCAGGTGCTGCACACACCAGATAAAATAATAGTAATAAATAAATAACATGGTCATGAACACATAATAAAGCTTATCTTCATTTTCCCCTATCACTGGTCTCACTTTGCAGATGTAATTATTTAACTATCTCTATCTTTAGTTATTTCTCTACTGCCATATCTATTATTTTTACACATTCATTGGTGTTTATTGAAACTGTCCTGCCCAATATTATCAATGCACCCCTCATTTTCTCTTTTCCTACCTACATCCCACCATCTCAGTTTTGTCAGATAGACATTTACTTTATATTTTCAAAATGGATAACATTTAAATTCCATTATGTAACATAATTAAGTCTCCTGGGCCTGGTCTACAGCTCATTCTAAATGTTGAAAGTCAATTAAAGATATTTTCATTATCAGGGTTATATTAAATGGTGTTCACTTCAAAGCCAAATGATAGGATATGATTCCTCTACAAAATCACCATCAGCATCCCTGGCCTACTCTAAGGTGGAGAAACCATCAAGAAGGCTAAGTGGATTTCCTTATACACTATAAATTGTTTAATATTGTGTTATATTTGGAGTTATTTCTAATATACACTATGCCATTTCCTATGGAGTTTTCTATTCTTACAGATTCTAAAAGCCTCTAAGTTTCCTTTAAGGAAAAGTCACATAATTTTTTCATCTTATTACTAAAATCTTTCAGTTGTTATTTATTCTCTGTTTGCCTTAACATTTTCTTGGAAATCACTGTCAATGTTTTCACGTGGATTGATGACTGCTTTTCAAGTTTGGTGCACAGCTATTATCCTGGGATTTTATGTTTTACATCTGCTGAGTCGGCTCCACTGTTTACCAAATCTTATTTATCCTTATATTTTTTTCTGGAGTACCTATCAAGTGAGTATTTCAGGAAGAGTAATTAGAAGGTAAATATCCTGAGTCTGTATGTGTCTAAAGATGCTTTGTCCTTCACGCTAACTAAAACTCTTGAGTACAGGATTTATATTAATTTGTGATCATAACAAATTATCAAACTTAATGGCTTAAAACTACACAAATTTATTATCTTACAGTTCTGTGGGTTCAATGCAGGTCTCATCAGACTAAAATCAAGGTACCAGCAAGGCTAGGCTACCTTCTTTTCTGGAGACTCCAGGGGAAGATCTGTTTCCTGCTCATTCAGGTTGTTCCCCGTGCTTATAGGATGGAGGTCCTCATTTTCCTGCCAGGTGTGAACTAAGGACAGACCTCTGTTTCCTGAGGCCACTGCCCCCTTGGTTCATGACTTCCTCCCTCCGTCTTCAAGCTGGCAATGGTGGGCCGAATGCTCTGTCTCATCTCTCTGACCTTCTATTGTCACATCTCTTTCTGGCATAGCCAGGAAAGGCTCTCCAAAAAGTGGTGCCCATGTGAATATTCCAGGATAATCTCCACATCTCAAGGTCTATAACCTTAATCTCATCTGCAGAGTTCCTTTTGCTGTGTAAGATAACATATTCAGGTTTGGGTATTGGGTAGGTAGTATCTTTAGTGGCCATTATATTGATTAAGTTCAAAAACATTTTTTCCAGAGAAATTTAAAAGTACTACTCTTTTATCCCACCTTAAATATTATTGATAAGATATTTTATGTCAATTTTATTTTTATTCCTTGATTGGTATCTCTTTGGAAGATTTAGGAAGTTATCTTCATTCTCTTAATTCTGACATTTGGTGTGTATAGGTATGGTCTTTCTTCAACTCCTGTTTGGCAGTCAGAAGACCCTAACAACCTGACTTCTCAGAGCTTTCTTTAGGTCAGGAAAATTTTCTTCTAGTATTTGTTTTGAATGAGTGATCATCATTCTACTTTTCATCTCCACCATTTGGTCCGTGTCTAAGGCATTTAGTAAATGTTTGTATGAGTGAGACATCATAAGACTGGGCATAGCAGTTTGGCTGTCAAGAGTGTAAGGAAATTGAGAATGTGTATACCTTAAAAAGAGAAGAAGCCAAAGGAAGAAACCAAGAAGAACACTTCCATTGAAGGCTGAGCAGAGAAAAAGGAAGGGCAGGTTGTCTTGTGGCATGGCAACATTAAATACAAAACTACTTCTGGTGGAATTCTATACCCTAAAAATTCCCCGATCTCCCTCTGAATTATGGAACTCTATTTAATTTTCAAGAATTGTGGAAGTTTTACTGGTCTGCTAATGCTTTATAATTTACTGGTCTGCTAATGCTTCTTCTAATGCTTTATAATTTGAAACTGCACTGTAAACTACTGTTAAGATTTAGATTGTTCATATGATTACTATTATCTCAGAATGCTTTCATTCTTTCAAAAAATACTTACCAACAGTTGTTATGAGATTGAAATCAAGCCTGAATGATTACAAGTCTTTTTCTCTCCCTACTTTCCCTTGCTTTAATATTTCTGTTAGATTATATATTAAATATTTATGGTGTACTAAATTAATAAGATATATACTGCAGTTCCAGAAAGGGGATATCTGAAAGTGAGATTCCAAGTCCACAAAGAAAGAAAAACATTTGAAATAGTTGTTTTCCTGTTTAAAAACATTGAAGGAGAAAAGATTACAATTAAGAATATCTTTCTTTTAGATGCCATCTCAGTATAGATAATCGTAGAAGCTCCATGTGGCTGAGACATAATGAGCTTTTCAATACTACTCTCCCTATAGAACAATGCTAGGTAGTTTCTACCACTTCAACATATGAATATTTTTGCAACACTGGCCCCAAATAAATACTTTTATCCAGAGTCAGTCTTCTTGTCCTGGTGATTACAATAGCAAGGTAGAGAAAAATAAATAGGGCCTGCTGTACAAACTAACACTGTAATGAAGATCTAAATTTGCTCGTTATCTCTTGAAACAGCAGTTAGGAGGTACAGAGGGGACGGGATATTGCTGTTCTTTTGCGTACTCTGCAAGGAGAAGGAAGCAATTTGAATAAAATATCTGACAAATAAACTGTTGGGAATTTGTCAGAAGTGTGTTTCTGGTCTCTGCAGGAAGTCTGTGAGGAGAGTTGAAGGCCCATAATGATGAGGAAGTCTTCGCCCCTGTCTTGCATACATGGAGCACATGGGGAATCGCTTCTGCAACGGTGCCTTTCGGTGTCTGTGCCTGGCCATGAGGGACACTGCCACCCTCCAGGGGCTAGTCAGCTGGCTCAAATCCAAAAGATTTCTCTCAAGAGGTTATTCCACATGCGGTGAATTTATCTATCTAATTCATATTTACTTTGCACCCAGATTTAGTGACCTGTGCAATTTATACCTGGACCAATTATTTACTTTTAAATATATTGATGGTCTCCACCTGCCACAAAGAACTGAAAAATAAGAGCCATCTTTTGGAAAACTGTCTTTAAAAAGAACCATAAAAATATCTTACTATTTTCAAGACCACATTTTAAAGAAGAAAACATCCATTTCTCAAATAAGTCATTCCATGATTTAAAATCTAACAGAACAAACTTTTTTTGTACCCCCATAATATGCTGAAATAAAAAAAAAATGTCTATTGTCAGGAACACAGGCAAAAATGAAGTTGTCATAGTAATAATAATAATGATGCCTTGCACACAAATGGTGCTTTGTAATTTTGAAGGTTCCTTCATGTATATCTGAGAGGACGCTAAAAAGAGGAAATTACATGTAGCAGAGAGGCAGAAAGCACAGTGGGGTCAGGGGCAGAAAAAAAAAATCTAACAGAACATATGTATGTTAAGAGCTTATTTTATTGCAATTTTTAGATGAAAATTTTAAAGATTTTATTAAAAATAACTTTGAGAAATTATTTAAATTGATTGAAAATTACTTTATGGTCTTAAGGTCATAAACTGAAATGTCTATATAGTTAAACAATCTATAAGAAATTGCATCTGATAAAAATGGGGGGATAGGGTGGTTATAATATGCCATGTAATAAAATACACGTAGCTTCTATCAATCTGAAATGGGAAGTGAATTAAGAGTTTGGAATTCCTTCATAAAGAATAGTCATTCTGGCTGGGCGTGGTGGCTCACGCCTGTAATCCTAGCACTCTGGGCGGCTGAGGCGGGTGGATCGCTCGAGGTCAGGAGTTCGAGACCAGCAAGAGCGAGATCCCGTCTCTACTAAAAATAGAAATAAATTATCTGGCCAACTAAAATATATATAGAAAAAAAAATTAGCCGGGCATGGTGGTGCATGCCTGTAGTCCCAGCTACTCGGGAGGCTGAGGCAGTAGGATCGCTTAAGCCCAGGAGTTTGAGGTTGCTGTGAGCTAGGCTGACGCCATGGTACTCACTCTAGCCCGGGCAACAAAGCGAGACTCTGTCTCAAAAAAAAAAAAAAAAAAAAAAAGAATAGTCATTCTATTTCCCTTAAGCTTGAAACTAAATATTTTTTTGACAATACACATTTATAGTTTCTTGATATAACAAGTAATGTTATAGATTAATTTCCATATTGATAAAGATCGTGGAAATTGCCTTGGCAATAGAAGAGTATATAAGAGAGGTTTTTCAGTAATAGACTCCTTACCTTTGTGATTTTTAAAATATATTTATTTTTTGCTGTCCATTTGGAAATCCTTTTTGGTTATAGACCAGCCACCAGAGAGAACTTAAGGCTTCTGTTCTCGCTTCTGTTTAGGAAGGGTCTAATCTGAAGAATTTTAGGGATGGCAGTCCTAAGGGTATATTGTTCTTTCATATTCTTTGAGTTTCCATTGCTGTCTCCCTCTGAGAAAGAAGACTATCTTTCTAGAGAACAATTCTTGAAGTCAAATTTATGAGCTTACATTTCCTACTATCCCAAATTCAGACTTCTGTCTACATCCCTCCAACTCTAATAGAATAGCTCACTGTATTTTGGGTATTTGTGTTGTTGTTGCTTTCTGAGCTTGGACACTCAGGGATCTGTTGAAATTATATGGCCTCTTTTGTATATCTTCTCCCAATCTTAGTCTTTCCAGAGCTTTTTAATTTTCCAGGGCTTGAGAACATTTGCAATTATAACAGCAAAAGAAATTCTTTTTTTCCATTGTCTGTTTTCCTGCAGCAATAGAACTGAAAGATGTGTATTATCCCTAATCTTCCTCTATTTCTTTCAAGCAGGTTCAGGTGAGTTTGCAAAACTTCAAATTGTGTTAGTTTGTCCCACACTTCTACCTCCTCCAAGGATGTTTGGTGGATCATGTCCCTGCCTTTTCTTTTCTTTTCCTTTTTATTATTTCATTTTTCATTACAAGATCAAACCTATTTTTTTAAGCTAATGACTCTTTCTCCCAAAGATTCTCCTTTGGTTTCTTCTCAAAACTTAAACAAGTGTACTATATTTGACTGGGTATATTCACTAACCCTAGTGAAAGCAGTCTAAATTAATATGTGAAATATAAAACTATATCCACTATAATATGTTGAGAAACTGGAAAATTAAACCTAATAACAAGCATAAGTAAAGAAATAATAAGAGCAACAGTAGAAATCCATGAAATTGAAGGCAAAACTAATAAAGTTAATAAACAGAGAGACTGACCAAGAAAAAAAGAGAAGAGATACAAATTACAAACACAAGGAATGAAACAATGGGCATAATATAGACCCTACTGATATTAAAAGGTTAATTGGGAAATATTACAAACAACTGAATGTTCATAAATATGAAAACTTAGATAATATGGACCAATTTCTCAAAACACATAAACTACCAAAACTCACTAAAGAATAAGTAATCTGAGGAGTCATATATCTATGGGAGAAATTTAACTTATAGTTAAAATCCTTCCAACAAATGAAACTTCAAGCCCAAATGAATGAATTCATTGATGAGCTTTACTCAACATTTAAATTAAAAAATACCAGTTCCTTACAATCTTATGTAAAGAATAGAAGATGAGACACTTCTCATGCATTTTTTGAGGCCTACACTATGCTGATATGAAAACCAGATAAAAATATTACAAGAAAAGAAAACTATGTACCTCAGGAACATAAACACAAAAAAATCCTCAACAGAATATAAGCAAATCAAACTCAGTAATACATAAAAAATAAAAATACATCATGACCAAGTAGGTTTTATCCTGGGGATGCAAGGCTGGTCTAACATTCAAAAGTCAATCATTGTCATTATCATATCAACAGACTATGGAAGAAAAATCATATAGTCATTTCAATAGATACAGAAAATCACTTGATATAATCAAACATCTATTCATGATAAAATCTCTCAATAAGAAGGTATTAAAGGGGACTTTCTTAACCTGATAAAGAGCATCTACAAAACCCACTGCTAACATTATACTTCATGTTAGAAGACTAAAGACATTTCTCCTAAAATTAGAAAGAAAACCAAGAATATTTGCTCTTACCATTTAAATTCATCATCATAGTGGGAGTCCCAGCTGGTGAAATAAGGCAAGAAAAAATAATGAAAATGTGACATATCAAAACTGTAGAGCACAGAACAAGTGGTTTTTGAGTTACATCCCAGTTAGCCCCACACCCCAGACATCCCATCCCTATCTTGCCAGGGACAAGTTGCTTCTCTAACTGTGAAAGCTGATGTGGGGCCTCCTGCTTTGGCTTTCCATATGATAAAGCTACCGTAACATAAGATTTGGACCCCAGTCTCATTCCACAACAGGGGAGGAGCTGGTGTCCCCTTCAAGCCAAAAAGGCTGAGCTCAGCTGCTGGGCTAGGACTGGAACAAAGCCTCTGTCACAGCGTATCACAGTTGCATGCTGAACCATAATCACGAAAGGGACAGTGATTCCCTAGTAATGAAGCTGAGAAGCTCATAGCCCAGTATTTAAGGTCTCTTTCCCAGAGTCTTGTCTGGTCCTATAGGATTAGCGTTCATGATGTGCAATGTGATAGGCAACATCAGCCCCTGTTCCTGTCTCCCCAAAGCCATCCGTAATCAAGAACCATGGTCTAGTAAAGTTCTTAGACTTGATCTGCCCTCGGGTAGTATTATAACAATGATGTTACAGAACGATTGTTTGTATCCCCACAAAATTTAATGAAGTCCTAACCCCTAATAAGATGATATTTGGAGGCGGGGCCTTTGGAAAGTAGTTAGGTTTACATGAGGTAATAAGGGTAGGGCCCCTTCATTCTAAGGCTTGGTGTCCTTATAGAGACTGGGGCTCACTTTCTCTCTAACCTGCGAGGACACAGCTCAGAGGTGGCCATCTGAAAGCGAGGAAGAGAGCCCTTACCAGAACCTGAGCATGCAGGCACCCCGAATTTCAACTTCCAGCCTCCAGAACTGTAGAAAATAAATTTCTGTTGCTTAAGTCACTCAGTCTATGGTATTTGGTATGGCAGCCTGAGCTGGCTAAGACAGTGAGGAAACAAAAAGGGGAGTTTGACTCCCCTTCCAGTGATTAGAATGGGACGTTGCAATTATTAGCTTTCTTCCAGGGTAGTTAGATGAGTAGTTCTGTCAGCATATGCTCACTGAACCCCTGATTGAACTTCGGTTGAATTCCCCTTGATCCAGATTTGAGGGTGTGCACTGCCACTGGAAGTAGGCATTTCAACAAACGTACTAATTTATCCTAGAATTAAATCAAGAGGCATAGAAGATATCCTCGTGTGCTTTTACTCTCCTGAACATTTTAACGGTATTGGCGGGTGAGGGATGGATATCTTTGGAAGTTTATTTACAATTCAAAATAACCTGAGTACATTTTTTCCATATTCTCAGAGTATTTTTCTCTTTTCTGAAGAGCTTCTTGTACTATGATAGTCTTGTTAGTCATTAGAGTTCAGACGGTTAGAGTTGGATCTTTTCCAGTTTATATATTTAAATTATATCAGCAGGGGCTCCTTGTTTTCACAGTGGACTTGGGTTATTGTTTTAATCCTACATGCTCTAAGACTAACAAACTTAGGGAAATACAATACTGTGATAGCTAGCTAAGTTCAGCAGCAAATCATGTAAAAGCAGTGTTTCTTTTCTTTTAATCCCCATTATATTTCAGTAATATAAAGTCATACATGGCATAATGTTTCAGTCAGTAATAGACTGGTGGTCCCATACGATTATAATACTCTATTTTTATTGCACCTTTTCTCTGTTTAGACATGTTGATATACATAAATACTTACCATTGTGTTACAATTGCCTGCAATATTCAGTACAGTATCATGCTGAATAGGTTTGCAGCCTAGGAGCAATAGGCTATACCAGATAGCTTAGGTATATAGTAGGCTATGCCATCTAGGTTGTGTAAGTACACTTTAATAATGTTTGCACAATGACAAAATCATCTAAGGATACATTTCCCAAAACATATCCTTGTTGTTCAGTGAGGCTTGACTGTAAATAATTATAACACAAATACCATATCTAAACAACAACAAATATAGCAAGACAAAAGGTATAGAATGCATAGCTTTTGATTTGATCTACCATCTCTTTTGGCTAGACTTAGCCCTAGTCTCCCTTTATTTAAGAATCAGGCTGGGCGCGGTGGCTCACGCCTGTAATCCTAGCTCTGGGAGGCCGAGGCGGGTGGATCGCTCGAGGTCAGGAGTTCGAGACCAGCCTGAGCAAGAGTGAGACCCCGTCTCTACTAAAAATAGAAAGAAATTATCTGGCCAACTAAAAATATATATACAAAAAAATTAGCCGGGCATGGTGGCTCATGCCTGTAGTCCCAGCTACTCGGGAGGCTGAGGCAGTAGGATCGCTTAAGCCCAGGAGTCTGAGGTTGCTGTGAGCTAGGCTGATGCCACGGCACTCACCCTAGCCTGGGCAACAAAGTGAGACTCTGTCTCAAAAAAAAAAAAAAAAAAAAAAAAAAAAAAAGAATCAAGTCCCAGAATTTAAGTATTTGGTACTATAGGAGCCCAATATCTTTAATCCACTTCCTATACTCCCCACACAGTCTTAAATTGCAATATAGTCCACAGCAACTCAAGAAGTGGGTGTCTGGTCTACCTACTCCATCTAAACAATTAACCTTCTTGCACAGTAAAACCTGAAACAAAATAATTTGCACCAAATTAACTACTATTCAGCTGCTCACAGAAGGGTGCAAAACCTACAAAGCGAAACATGTTTTATTTCACTCATATGCTGAAACCAGCTTGCAGGTGGTATATTAAAACAGAAAAAAATAAATATACTTCTTATTTTAAATATATTATATACAGCAAGTCTTCATTTAATGTTGAGCATAGGATCTTGGAAACTGCAACTTTAAGTGAAACAATGTATAACAAAACCAATTTTTCCCCTTATCAACGTTATAAGGAGACAATATTGAACAAAATAACATTATTTGAGGACTTCGCTGCACTATACATAGGCTGGAATAAAATAACACAAATCAATTAGTCTTACCTTCTTGCTGCCTGAATTATGAAATAATGAATCATTAAGCCTAAGTTTTTAAAGTGTTCAATTAAAACATATCTGGGGTCCCTGCTTACAGGCACAGGTTTGCTACATTACAGGCACTAACCATTGCTCTATGCAAGCATTTTCGGAGCGGCACAAAGCAAATCCCTTCCTCTTCCTTTATGGCAGGGGCTTATGATGCCACTGTGACACATATGTTTCCAATTAATCTCCTGCTAGGCTATCTGATTGAATTACACAATCACTGGAATGTTTTAAAGGCTTAACTAATTTGAAGTATAGCCATAGGTTAAACACTGTTGAACCATCACACTCGAAATATATGTTTAACATAAACAAATCATTTCACAGATACAAGCATGGCTAATGAGGTACCATAATAAGGGGAGGCAAATGCCTTTGTCTTATTTTGTCCTTTTACCCAAAACATTATAGTGCCTTATTTTTAATAAGATACAAGAAGAATTTTCCATTTATTACAGTATAGACAAACAATCTGAATAATTCAAGCTCTGTTTACAGAGCACAAAGTGAGGTTCAGATTTCATAAATATTCATGATTAGTGTGGGTAAGCTATCCAGATAATTCAGAAACCACCCTATCCCTGCACAGTTCAATTTGCTAGTCTAGAGAGAACCAATTTACCAATAATCATGACATCTCTACTTCACCAAGTATAGAGCCAAAGAAGAGAAAATACTTACTTATTTTTTTAGCTTAATTCAGATTGTTGTTTCAATTTGATTATGTGGTATTATGTGGGTTCAATCATAGAAAGAGATTGTGCACAGTCTCTCCAAATTCCTGGCCTATATTTTATATATGGTGTTTCTCTTTTCTTCCAGTTTCTTATTCTCACTTTCTGCCCATGGAATGGACAATGAGCATAAAAGACAGCACTTAGGTCTTAGTTTCCAGGGACGTCATCCAGTTAGGTGACACTAGCACCTTGTAAAACTGTTGCTCAGAGGGCAGCAGCCCTCCCTCCTCTGGGAAATGAATGGTTTCCTTTACGAGGACATTCTGGAAACATAGGCCAGGTTGTAAGTAAAAACGTGGCTGAGAGGGAAATAACAAAATGACATCTAAGATTTAGGCAAAAATTTAAAATCCCTGTCCTTCTAGTTACCTCTACTGCCTCTTTTTAAAATAAATGTCTTTAGTAGCTAGAAAACTGTCATACAGGAGAAAGAACTAATGAGAAATCATTGATGGAAAACATTCCATCAATGAAAAAAGGAAAATTTCTAAATGGTAATTAAAAATAAGAGCTATGAATGTAGTTCTCAAATGCAAACCTTGTGTTGTATTTTAAGCTTATCTATGAAGAGTGATCTCAGATCACCTTGACATTCCAGAAGTCCTCAAGCATGCAGTGCTTTTCTTCTGAAGCTTTGCAAGTTTCACAGTATCCTCTTTGTTTTATTTGGTATCTACTGACAGGCCATTGCCACAGCAGAACAAGGCTGGACAGTCTGATACTTGAGGGTGGATCAGGGCTTTCAAAAAGCTTCCCATCTAAGGAGGTGGCGAAGCTGACAGACATTCAGGGACAGCATCAGGCTTTCCCCTGTCTATTTCCACAACTGAGTGACCAGAACTCTGCTATTTTCTTCCAGGAGCAAGTATGCTTGAGCCTTTAATACCCATTTCCTTGCCATAAACTTTTCTTGTTTGTCTGGGCTTTACAGCCTAAGAAATGGCTACGGCAGAACTAGAGTTCCCTAGCAGATTTGTAGGAAGGGTATATGTTTTATTTGAAGTTGGTAATGATAGAGCAGTGAGTATGGGGCAAAGGGAAGGTGGAAAAGGTAAGGACAAGCAGGAAAGACAACTGGAGCAGTATATCCTAGCACCTGTATGACTTTGACAACTATTTGTTTAGAGGTCTGTTTCTACTAATGGAAAGTTCCCTGAGGAGAGGGACTATGTCTTATTTGTAATTGGAATCGTTACATCTAGTATAGGGAGGTGAAATTCTCCCACTCTTCTGCTCACCTTTCCTTTCATCTTCTTTCTCTCTCTCTTCCCCAAGGGCAGAGGAGTTGCTCATGTATTTAGTCTGAGTTTACGGTATTGACTGGGCCGTATTGATCAGCAAATAAGGCCACTGATCATACTCATCTGTGGGATAGGAAGTTAAATGTACCAAGAACAGTGAGCTCTAATAGAAAGACTAGGAGGGACTAGGAGTCAATGGCCTGCAGTCTGGTAGATAAATATTTCAAACAACAGCAAGCAGCACATTTATGTTTGCTGGACATGGACCTCTGGTCAGGTAGATGGAATCACTGACTGAAATATATCTCAACTAGATAGATTCTCTATTACCACATGGGAGGGTCAACTCTTAAAATAAATTTTTCTAATTCTTGGATTTGTTACTAGTATACACATAGAAATGAATGTTTCACTAAGGTTTTAATTCATTAATTAAAATGTTTTTCAAGAGTCTTTTTCATTCATTCATTTATGCCCTTTATACTATGTAGAATTGAAAGATCTGCATACTGTGCAAAGACATCAAGCTAGAATCTGCTCCTACTGTCAGAGCTGGCTTCATGGGCATGCAACCTGTGCAGTCACACAGTGCCCCATACTCAAAAGGGATCCACAATTGATTTAATGCTCTGCTATCATGGTCTGGAAATTCTTACAATTTTTTAACAAAGGACTTGCATTTTCATTTTCCATGGGGCCCCACAAATTATGTAGCTGCTCCTGCCTTCAGAGTAAGGATAAAAAGATATCAAATAGGATTGTGTGAATGTTGAGTGAAACTTTCTTTAAAAAGCCAATGGATAGTAAGGATATATAGACAAGTAGCCCATAGAGTTACCTCAAATCTCAGTATTCAGGAGCTGGTATATCCTGGGATCTAGCCTGGTGTCAAGCAAGGAGACTATGAGATGTGAAAACCAGAAAGTCAGAAGAAGAGATACTGACACAAGAAAAATCCAAAATTCTGAATGTGTGATCTTGGTGTCTAAAAATTAAGGTAATTCGTTTGTTAATTAGCTAGATTTAACCATTCCACAATGTATTTACTCCAAACTATTGTTTTATACATGATAAATACATGCAATTTTATCTGTCAATTTAAAAACCAAAAATTAAAAGCAACAAGATTTCATCCTTAAAAATAAATTAAAATGCAAAAAGTACATGTGCTTTTAAGACGGCATGGTCTCTGAAGCAGTTCCCTGCTCCCATTTTTATTTATTTTGTTTTTTATTTTAAATTTTATTATGTAAATTTTTAGATATCATAAATGTATAGAAAGAATAGTATAGTTGACCTTTCTATATCTATTATCCAGGTTCAACAGTTATTAGTATTTTGTTAATCTTCTTTCATTTATTTCTCCATTTTTAATTATTTTAATTCAAATTTATTTCACCCATAAATACTTCAATGTGTGAATCTAAAAAATAATGATTCTTTTTGGAAGACAACCTAAATACCATTGTCACATCTAACAAAATGTTGTCCTTTGCTGGGAACTCTCCTATTTAGTGAGAAGAAGAAGAGGTCCCCAGGTGGTGCTTTTGTGTCCTATTCTGGAAGATTGATCCTGTAGGAGAGGGTGGCTGCTCTGTGATCCTTTAATGTATTCTGTAACTTTTGGATGAAACATTTTGTAAATATCTGTTAGGTCCATTTGGTCTACACTACTATAGATTAAGTTCAATGTTTCTTTGTTGATTTTCTGTCTGAATGATTTGTCCAATGCTGAAAGTAGAGTGTTGAGGTCTCCAATTATTACTCCAATTATTACAATTATTACTATACAGATAGCTCTCTCTTTAGCTGTGATAATATTTGCTCTATATATCTAGGTGCTCCAGTGTTGGGTCCATATATATTTAGGACTGTTATATGCTCTTATTTTGAATATTCCCTTTATCATTATTTAATGACTTTCCTTATCTTCTTTTATAGTTTTTTTTATTGAAATCTATTTTATTTGATAGAAGTATAGATACTCCCACTCTTTTTTGGTTTTCATTTCATGGAATATCTTTCTCCATCCATTTATTTTCAGTCTATGTGTGTCTTTATAGGTTAAGAAGATTTCTTGTAGACAACATATAATTGGATCTTGTTTTTTAAATCCATTCAGCTACTCTTTGTCTTTTGATTGGAGAGTTTTATCCATTGACATTCAATGTTATTATTAATTGATCTCAATCTTCTTAAATTTGTTAATACTTCAGTTTTGGCCTAACATATGATCTATTCTGGAGAATGTTCCATGTATATTTCAGAAGAATGTGTATTCTGCTGCTGTTGGATGAATGTTGTGTATATGTCTGTTATGTTCATTTTTTTCTAAAGTGTAGTTTAATTCCAATGTTTCCATATTGATTTTCTGTCTGGATGATCTTTCCTTTGTTAAAAGTGGTGTATTGAAGTCTCCCACTATTATTATATTAAATGTATCTTTCCTTTTAGATCTGCTATTATAATATTGGCTTTATATATTTAGGTGCTCCAATATTGGCTCCATATATATTTATTAATACAATTGTTACATCTTATTGGTGAATTGACCTTCTTATTATTATATAATGACCTTCTTTGTTTTTTTACACTTTTTCACTGAAAGTCTTTTTATCTGATTTAAGTATAGCTACTCATACTCTCTTTTTGTTTTCATTTGGATAGAATATATTTCCCATCCCTTCATGTCCAATTTGTGTGTCTTTAACAGTGAAGTGAGTCTCTTGTAGGCATCATAAAGTTGTGTCTTGCTATTTTTTCCATTCAGCCAGTATACAATTTTTTGATTGGATAATTTAATCTATTTACATTCAAAGTAATTATTGATAGATAAGGATTTACTACAGCCACTTTGTTGTTTTTGAGTTGTTTTTAAGATCCTTTGTTTCTTTCTTCTTCTGTTGCTGTCTTCCTTTTTGATTAGATGATTCTGTCCAGTGGTATGTTTTGATTCCTTACTTTTTATCTTTTGTGTATTTACTGAAGTATTTTGTTCTGTTTACCTTGAGGCTTATAAATACATCTTGTAGTTATTATAGGCTATTTTAAGCAAAAAACAGCTTTACTTTGATCAAATATAATAAAAATTTATTATGCCTATAATCATTTTTAATACTTTTGTCTTTTAACTTTCATAGTATGGTTAAAAGTCATTTATGAACCAACATTACAGAATTAGAGTATCTTGAATTTGACATGTCCTTACCTTTACAGTGAGTTTTATATTTTCATATGTTTTCATGTTTTTAGTTAGCATCCTTTCACTTCAACTTGAAGAATCCACTTTAGCATTTCTCGTAGGGCAAGTCAAGTAGTGATGAATGCCCTGAACTTCTGTTTATTTGAGAAAGTATCTCTTTTTCATTTCTGAAGGACAGATTTGGTGGGTGTAGTATTTTTTGTTGGCAGGTATTTTTTGTTTGTGTTTTTGTTGTTGTTGTTGTTTTGTTTTCAGCACTTTGAATATGTCATTCCACTCTCTCCTAGCCTGCAAGATTTCTGCTGAGAAATCCACTAATAACCCTATGTGGGTTGTATGGACTCTGCGTCTGGCCTGGGATCTGGAAACTTGGGGAACAACCTGGAGTTTGGGGCTACAGGGGATGGCCCAACACATGGATGGGTTTGAAAGGTCAGTGTGTGGGAGCTGCAGCCTGGGTTCACTAGGGCTGGTCTGGAACATGAGTCTGGAGGAGCTGTCCTGGTGCCAGGGCTCACAGGGGATGGCCTGGTGCTATAGTCCATGCAAAGTCAGGTACTTATTTGCTCTCCTTCCCCTATGCAGAGGGTATCTCTCTTCCAACTGCACTGTGTTGGCTTAAGGAAGGGGTGACATGGGTAATGTGAAATTGTCCTATCCTCTTCAATGCGTATTTTCTTATTTCTATGCTTCACTCAGGTGCTATAATCTCTCATCTGGATTCCTTAGCTCTTGTGAAGGTATTTTCATGCATGGATGGTTGTTCAAATTGACGTTTCTATGAGGGAATTAGTGCTATTAAATGCTGATTCTGCTATCTTGCTACCGTCATGTAGAACATGTGTTTTTCTTTATGTTATATCTGAAGACCTATAATGTGTGGTTATATCACTTGCAATAATGTTAATGCTGTGTTGGTTGTTGCCAGCCTGGTTCATCCATTTCAAAGTTCTTCATTGTCCAAATAAGAGTTTTGGTAGCCATTGATTATTACTGGCATCATAATTACTTCATTAGAAGTTGCAAAATAATTCATTTGTAATTCTGTCATTCCTTCTGTTTTTATTAGCTAGAATTCTTCAATATAGGTGAGCTCTTTGTTTACCATAAAATATAACTCATATAGGAAAGTTAGTATAAATGCTCAGTTCTTCTCACTGCAACTTTTTCTTGACCACTTTTTGGAATAATAAGTTCGTATCCTAGCAACCTCTAGTGGTGATCAATGAGGGTTTTTGTTTGTTTGTTTGTTTGTTTAGTATAATGATGAGGTTATGGATTTTGAAATATTCGATATTTTTAATTCATTGCAGACATCATTCTTTTTGATGCTCCAATTGACTCATGTATAACTAATGGGAGCTTTTCAAATAGGCTCTTGCCTTCCTTTGACATATCCCTGATAGTCTTATATTTTCCTCCTTTTCTGATGTAACAAGAGATCTCAGAATCATTTTGTATGTTCCCTGCTCCAGACCTGTAATCAGCTATTGGTCCAAGAATCCCTCATTATTTTTATGGGAAATGGTCATTAGAGATCTTGGTCTATGTCCCCTTTTTGAATGTTTCTCCATTGTTGATAGAAACCAATGATGGCAGAACTGGTTTGGGGCTCTTCATGTATGAATATGCTGTTGGCAGCACCTGGTAGGCATTTTATGCATAAGGCCAGAAAACCAGCTTTAATTGTTATTCAACAAATCCTGCCAAAGTGCGTTAGTTAGATGTGATAGGTTATGCTTCAGTAACTATTAATAGTTAACCCCAGTATCCCAATGGCTTAACACACTAATAGCTTATTTCTAGCTCATGTTGTAATCCATTGTGGGTTGAAGGAGTGTCAGCTTCACCTAATCTCCCAAGGCCCAGGCTGAAAGAGGCAGTGCCATATTTCACTGCATCCTTTGAAACGCATAGCCTTCTCACTTGCCTAAACAGAGGACAGAGTACTCCATTGGCAATTGAAGGTTTAGCACTGAAGTAACTCACTTCTCATCTCACAATGCTCTTACATGGCTCCACTTAACTGCAAGGGTTCAGAATGTTTGATCCTTCCATAAGCTCCAAAGAGGAGAATTGGATATGGGTGAGCACTAGAAGTTTTCATCATAGAAAGGTAATTTAAGCTTAGCTTTGAAGCATTTTAGATGATATGGGAGAACTATCAGAGAAAAACTGGGAATATATTCAACGTATGCAGAATAATCTCTATAAAAACATTAAAGTTGGAATGGAATAAATATAAGCAAGAGAATTTGTTTCCAATTAGCTGTGTCATTTTTGGTAAATCACTTAACCTCTTTGAACCATTTTTTTATCTTTAAAAACTAATTTTGAAAGACAAATGTTATTTCAATATTTCTTTGGCAGTTAACAACTGGTTTAACAAAATGAAATTTTGTATATGACCCAATTAACAAAGAAGATATATGTATAACTACTCCAGGTGAAATGAGGAAGACTAAGATCTGAGACTCCAAATATTCCTCCCTTTTCTTCTCAAGACGCTTCAGTGGCTCTGGGAAGCACCACTAAATAATTAATTCTCATACACCATGACTTATGTTTCTTGATATCTTGACTTCTAATGCTTAACGGTCATGATTAGGGTATCTGAGAGACTTGTTTTAAGACTTCATGGTGAAAACTCAAATCAATGTTAGCTAGAAATGGAGAGTAGAATATAGAAAACTCATCCTATAATTATAAAAACAATTTGAATACTTTCTTCTGAGACCCTTTTGAATCATGATTAGTTGCGCTCTAATGACCCAATATCCTGCACATCTATATGTGGTTGTGTGTGCACACATGCATAAAGAGCTAACATAGTAGTAGTGGTGCCGCTGTTGTTGCTGCTGTTCTTAAAAGTTTTGGACCCTTGTCTGAAAGAGAAGATGAATTATTATAAAGCACATTCTTAAACTGTGGAGGGAAATATTCTCAGATGCTCAGAAGAAGATATTTGTGCCAATATGGAAGTTAACCAAATGGAGCCAATTTAATTCACTTATACCTTTTTCACTCCTATAAACAAGAGGTGATGGTGAAATGCCAATTTCCCAAGTCTACACAGAGAAAATAATATGAAGATCTTAAATAATTTGAAAATAAGAAATTGTAGTAGGGAAGCCCTGCAAGATTCTACATCTCATGTATAATGGTTTCCTCTAAGCTGAGAATATTTAAGACCCTTGGGTCATTAGTCCTGGCTATTTTGAGGTCAATTTAAAAATAGAATTCTGTATACACAACAAATGTACCACTTGCTCCATTTTCAGGAGTTATTCCACATGTACAGAATGAACAAGAGAGATGTAGGAGAAATGTTTTTTTAAAGATTTCTTGTTATATTCTCTTGTTTTCTGCAGATTCTTTAATAACAAAATAAAACCTAATGACAAAGTGATTTTGTCTTACATCAAATACTCCCAATAAGTACTCAATATAATTAATGTTTTATTATTTGGTGATGTATTTGAACACAGTAAATGGGATTACAGTAGAAATTCAGATTCTTGGTGTGAGAACTGATACATAGGTAAATATTTATTTATGAAACTTTTTTGGCAGAGGCTATTGTTAGTATTATTATTCACACTCATCCCTGTGGCTGAAGAAAGCTCTTGTTAACATCATTAAACAGCTCTGGGAAGCCAGAACTATCTCTTTGAAAATTTCTTGATCTTATTGGATCAGGTACAGGACAAATATACTAGTAGATGTGTATCTACAGCCATTACAAATGCTTACCTGTTGCCCCATCCTCTTTTCTGAAGTGCTAGAACATTTCAACTGTGTCAGACACAATCAGGGACAGTACTGGCAACAGGAAGAACTAATGTGTTCTTTCTTCTCTTGCCCTGTTTCCAAGTACAAATGAGATCATGTGGCATATAACAAACTGGTACTTATTGACTGCAAACCACCCTGCTACCATAGAATAGCAGGGTGTGATTCAAGGGAGGAAAATTTGTCTGACCCATTTAACTATGGAGTTTGAATGATTTAAAAGGGAACATGTAACTACATTTACACAGCTTCACTTTCTATCAGGATGTTGGTTTCACAGAAGATGTTTCTTCCAAATTAATTTTTTTAAAGTCTTTAAATTATTTTTAGTTTGCCTAAAACTTTACCTCTTGATTTAAGGCTTTACATTTTTATTAGTCCTTTAAATCTATGTCCATAAAAAATTACAGAGTTCCTAGGATTGTAAAAGTATTATTTTTCTAAATTACTCTTCATTAGCATTAAGATATGTCTTTACATATTTATCTTTCAATCATATATCTGATTTCATTCCACAGTACTTGAGATTTCATTTTCCTTTGCTGTATTTAAAGTCTCTGTTCTTGTTCAATAAAATAATCATGGGGATCTTATTCATTTTAAAAAGAATTCTATAGGGCTACATTACTGCATTTAAGTAAATGAGATTTACACTCTTACATTCTTTCAAAGGAAAATAAGAAAATGCCCTTAAATTATTAAATCTTTTGTCAAAATGCTTTAAAATTCTCTGTGTTTTATTTATCAGATATTTTTAATTAAAGCTGTTTCTTAGAAAATGAATTCCTTATGAAGAAAACATTGAATTCTCCTTTTATCTATACATTAAACAGCTTATGCATTTTTTATTCCTTTAATTTTAGATGCCAATATTTTACCTCTTGGGTACTTTCTGTGTAGAAGATTCATAATAAGAACAATGCTCTTTCTGAAATTCTTCATATAAAGGTAACTATTCAAAAATTATTGTAAGCAAATAATCAAAGTCTAATATGAGTTGTTGTGCTACAAAGTGCATAATGACATATTTTTGCATGCCATGCATGGCCAAGTCTCTTTGCAATCTAAATGATGCAATGAGAACATAAAAGTAGGTAGTTGTGGCATAGCACTGGTACACATAATAAAGCTAGACCCTTGAATATCAACAAACAGATTTTCTAATCTAATGGAGAGAACTCAGTGCTTGGATCCATGTGGTTGACCATCTAACTTCAGGAAAGAATCAAGAGGTATGTCTTCTCTTTGATTCCTATCATTCTCTTATATAGTTCACATATTGCCAATTTGGTAAAAATCAAATTAAACTCTCCGTAAGCCAAACTGGAGTCTTATTTTTGCCAACATGCGAACTCAGACAAGAATTTATGATGTAGCCTAGCTCATATATATAATGAAGTATTATAGTAAAGAAGATTTAATAATTCCTTTGCTCTCAAAAATTGGGGTTGGGACAAGATTACAAGATTACCACCATATTGTGTGAATTGGCTTGTAGGTGTGTACTCATATGGGTATGGCTGGGATACCAGAGCCTATGAGAGCTTTTTTATCAATGTTACCTTTATGCCTACTGCATATTGATTGGAAGATAGTAATTTTAAATTTCTTCCTGCAGTTGAAGATATGATCTTGCAAATTAAAACCTTTAAATTGCCTTTCCTTTCCTTACATCACCTGGCCCTTCCCCACAGAACCCAGAGATCCATATCTCCTAATTTCTAGGTGACAAGAATTCTCTTCCATTGGAAATAAACACCAAGTACTTGTGAACAGTAAAGACTAATATTTGTTTGAGCACCTATCTTAACTAAGCAATGATTTATAAGAAGAAGGAAAGAATAATCTTTGTGTGCTTACAATGTACCGGTTATTAATCTATATATATGTGTGTATAAATAATCTCCATTTTAATTCTCAAAGTACCCTTGAAAGTAGATATTACAATACCCAATCTGTAGGTGAGTAAACTGGAGGCTTAGATAATCATGGCATTAATCAACATTTACTGAGTACTTACTATGCAATGGGCATTGTGTTAAGTGCTTTACGTTTACATAGATGCTAAGTGCACGTGGAATCCTTAGAATTCTAGGAGGAAGGTGTAATTATTACATCCATTTTGTAGATGAAGAAACTGTGACTTAACTGGGTTAAGTAACTTTCCAAAGTTAAGATGTGGTGTGTGTAATGTATTGCTGCAATAGATTCATTTTGGAGTAAATATTCCAAGAGGCCCAAAGCCTTCAGAGGGAAGAAGAGGAAAAAAATATATTTTCTAGTTAAAAGTTTTCCATTATTAATAAAGTAATAAGACTAAGAGGGATTTGGAGTCTTTTCCTTCTGCCATTGAAGATACTGGGGGAGATAAAATATAGAAACGCCTCCCTCCTCTTGCTGGGCATTAGGATTAATGCTTTTTATGTTGTTTTATTCACTCTTCCCCATGTGAGACAGATAGTGTGATCTAATTTTACAGAGGAGGAAGCTAGATATCAGAGGGTTAAGAAAGTGGCCCAAGGTTTTGAAGTTAACATGGCAGCCTAGGACTCAGAGGCAGAGCACAGCTGCAGTTGTGGTGGGATGGCATGAATTGGGATGAGTACAGATCTTGAGGGTTGAAGAAGTTGCACCAGGTTGAGGGCCACCTGAGTCTCAAACACTGTGCTAGGCCCTACCACACTGTCATATTTCCTTAATTAAGCAGTTACACATTCCTGTCTTTAAAACTCCAGCTAGGAACTATTTAACTGGGGCAGGCCTGCTAATAGCAAAGTCCTACATCCACTCAAAGCAACCAGCATGGTGCATGTGGCCCAGTTCTACTCCCTACGTTCAGAATTACTGAATCTACTGCTTATTCACCTCACCTTTAATTTTGGAAACTTACTAGAGCCAATTTCAGCTCCCTTTAAATGTGATTTTTGTCTTGGATCATGCCCTAGCTGCTCCTGTCCTCCTGGATAAGGATGTTACAGTCCAATCCAGCTCCCTCTGACCCTCAGAAAATCCATACGTTTGTGTAGGTATGTATGTAACCTCTCTGAATCTTCTTTTTCTGATGAAAGGTTAAAATTAAAATGCCTATATCCCAGTGTAGAGATAAGTTCTGTAACTATGTGAACGTACTCGGAAAAATGTTTAAGTGCTAGATACACCTTACTTGTTATCACTAATAAACCATGTTGTGTGGCCATAATGATAGAAACAAGAGCAGCCACAGGCATGGAATATACCAATTAGGCATAGGGAAAAGGGAAGCAATATTATTGAGTGGCTCCAGTACTGGGGATTTCCTTGCTCCAGAGATACAGAGATAGTACCAATCTTCCATAAAAAGTAAGTTAATACATAATTGCAATTCAGAAAATTAAGCTCTAACAGATACAAACAATGGGACCAGCAACAGTTCACTTATGTATTCCCCTATTCCGGATAGCCTCCAGGCAAGGCTTGCATATGGTCAGGGAGAAGTGTGCTCCTGTAACTCTGCTCAGGGCTTCTTGTTGCAGTTGCTTCCTGGAAGGTCACCATAGAGAGACTCTTTTCTACTGCTGCTGCTGCCCTTCCTCTGGAGTATGCTGCTTCCTATCAGGGTATGGTGTCCTAGGGCCCCCAAGACTTCAGATCCTCACATTACACAACATACCACATACCCTCAAGGTAGAGCAATCCTGAGTTCTGTGATGATGAGGGAAAAAGCCCTTTTCCATAGAGGCTGGATACAATTCCTAGGTATGGGCATTTGTTTTAAATACCAATTGATGTGTAATAAGGCACTCACAAATTTAGTGCTTAAAGTAACAGCTATTTATCATTTCTTAAGATTCTATGGGTCAGGAATTAAGACAGGGCAAATACCTTAATGGGCAATTCTTTTGCTTCATATGATGTTGGCTGGGAGCACTTACATGAATTCATTTATTAATAGAGGGGTGCTCAGCAGGAATTGTAATATTCAAGGTGGTTTCTCATTCTCCAGGGCCTCTTTTCATGTGGCCTCTACTTATTTACTATTCTAGATTGGGCTTCCTCACAAGATGGTGACTAATCTCCAAGATGTAGTTTTCCCAAAAGGATACTGCAGAAGCTGACATACATCTTACAGAGTGTGCTCAGGAGTCCCAGAATGTCACTTTCATCACATTCTATTGGTCAAGGCAGGTCACAAGGGCAGCCCAGTTTCAAATGATGTAGAAAGAGACTCCACATCTTAATGTGAGGAGTGTTATCTGCATCTAGGATGGGAAGAAGGGTTGGTGGCCATATTTGGATACTGCTACTATAATAAACAGGCATAATGTTAATGTTTTCACCACTCCCTCCCTCCTCTCACTGCCCATGCAGACACTGAATAAACCTTTCCCTCTGCAAGTGCTCTTTCCCATGCATGTTGACACGTGCAAGGGATATCAGTGCATGTATGTTTGATGTATTACTGGAAATCATCCATGTAAGATGTTACAAACTCCTATATTAAACACACACAGCTAGAAATTCAACCTACGTTTTGGCTCAACAGATAGTTGAGATACCTCAGACTAAGTAATTTATAAACCTAACAAGGAACATATTATTCTTCCTATTTATTACAAGAGAACACAGACTCAGCAAGGTGAAGTAATGTTCCCAAAGTTACACAGCTGATAAATAAAAGAGCTACAATCTGACCCCTTGTCCTTCTCAGCCCAAATCTATGTGAATACATGGCTTTACTTCTGTACGTAGAAATATTATTAAATAATAATCCAAAATTTTATTTTAGTTAAATTATCACCTATAGTCATTTCTATACCATGTAATATTGAATCAATAGTATATTGATTTTTAAGAACATGTCACTATATAGACAGACTTTAAGCAGTATAACCAAAATTTATTGATGACCTAAAATGTCCTTAGTATTCTGATACATACCAAGGGAATATGAAATACATATAGGTTTTTGTTTTCTAGGAGCTTTTATCTAATTTAAGAAAATAAAACATTCTGACGAAACAATTAAATAGCAAGTTATGATCATATAAATTTAAGTTAGGTAGAAATAAAAAAAAGACCCTGAGCTTACAGAAGGTTTAGATCTATCAGAGCTGGCTGGGGTGGCCAAGACCCGAGAGCACTTGTGGGCTGGGACTTTCAGAATAGGAAGGATCTAGATGTGAAAATAAAACCCAAATAAAACCCAAAACATAAACAGCAAATCATAGAGGAGTTTGAATAAGTACTTTTTTTGTTTGTTTTAGCATATTACAGGGGTACAAATGTTTAGGTTATATACGTTGCCTTTGCCCCACCTGAGTCAGAGCTTCAAGTGTGTCCATCCCCCAGATGGTGCACACCACACCCATTAGGTGTGAATATACCCATCTCCTCCTCCTCCCTCCCACCTGCCCGACACCTGATGAATGTTATTACTAAATGTGCACATAAGTGTTGATCAGTTAATACCAATTTGATAGTGAGTACATGTGATGTTTGTTTTTCCATTCTTGCGATACTTTCATTGAAAAAAGTAATATGGTAGGAGGCAGGAGGAGGATGTTGCCTAAAATTAGCCGGTGTAGTTGGATAGTTCTCAGAACTTCAGGGCCTGCTCTTAACACGGCTGAGTCTTAACATAGCTGCTGCAAATAGGTGTTAAAAATACCCCTGATTTAAATGCTTGGATAATCTATGGGCATCGGGTATTTACGAGGGTCTCTGAACCCTGCAAATGATGACAAAGGCTCGTCATCAGCTCTTCCTCTAGATTAAAGAGTGAGAGGCACATTTGCACATTTAGGAAGGCAACGTGAGGATGTGGTAGGAGGTTGGCGGGAAGAATTTTCCAATTTTACACTATTAACGTCACTCCTTACCTTAATCCATTTCTGGCTCCCAGTTGGGAGTACCTCCTGGCAATGAACTTGACACCATCTTGAGTAGTTTATACGTGGAACTCTTAGAATCTGAATTTCTGAATTGGGTGGTGGTGGTAATAAAAATTCAATAATTCATATCACTTTAGTAAGTAATATGGCATTATTTTTGCAAGCAATGGCATGAAGATAACGTTGCAATTTATTAGGAACTTGCAAGAAATTAAAACCATAAAAATCAGTTTCCTTATCTATAAAACAAAGTGGTTGGTAAAAGTGATTGCCAAGGTTTCTTCTTGCTTTATTAAGATGCTGTGATTCTAAGATTCTATTCTGTATATAAAAAAGATCATTAATTTGAACTCACAGTATTTATTTTAAAACATGTATGTTAACATTTGCATATTTTGGATTTTTTCAGGATTCTGTAGTTTGTATTATGCTATTTCACTCAGTGCTATTATTGATATAGCTGAACACTCGAATAATTTTAGTTTACCAAATGCTATGGACTATCTCATGATTAAATATGGTATATAAACATAAGATGGAATATTACCACCTGTGATTACTGTGAATGAGTGAACAAATCAGCACACATATTCTTAATCAGAATATAGACTTCACAAAATGGTTTTGACCTCTTACTTCACCCTAATACTGTAGACATTCTGAATTAATAACTGCGATAAACATGGTCAACCCATTATATGGGTCAGTTACCAATGTAATGAATATATCGTAAAACACATTTTAATGTTAAGACCTCTGTTCTCATCTGACTGGTATTCTCTTTCTCCTATTTCCTGCAGTGAAATACCTAATACATATAATCAGCGAACGTAGAAATAAATTTAAATACGTTGCCCAGCATCTAATTTTATGAATCTCCATAGTAGTTTCATTTCTTTTATTCTATTATTCCATAGCAATAAATAAAACACATTCAGAAACTAATAAATATGATAAAATAGTTTCTGATACTTACATTGAAGAAAACTAAAATTTATTGGCCAGTTAATGCTTTTCACAATCTACCCACAAGATGTATTTTTAAGCTTCAATTTATACATCTTATACATATTCCTCACTATGTTTTAATCACAATGGATGTTACTGATGGACCACTAGAATTACACTCCTTTATGATGTTTCCTTCCTGTCTCTTTAAATCAATTCTGTCTTCTTTGTTTCCATTGTACTTTACTTATATTTCTATGACTGCATTTACTACTGTTTGACACATTGGAGTTAATTGTGTAACCTGTGCTTGCTCTGGCCATGTGAAACATCACAATCAGTATTCAGACTTTGCCCCAGACTGTGGGTGTGGTATCTCCATTATCTCTTATTCCTCAAAACTTCCAACTATTTTGGGAAGTTTCTAAGAAATGTCTCACATGTGATTATAGACACAATGCTTTCAGTTTTTGCACTACTTTTTGATTTTTTATGACATCCTATAAATTGCTGACAAAGTGATTCTATTTAGAATGAAAAAATATTTAATGATGTCTATGTTTAATATTCAAATTTTTCAACATCCATGACATATAGCCACATTCCTTAGTATGGCATTCCATTACCTGGCCTTTATTTAATTTTCTAGTTTTACATCTGGCCATTCTACCCCTTGAAATTTAGAAATACCTATCTACTTTTGTTTCTCCCACATAGCATACACTTTCATCGTTTGTGCCATTATTTACGTTGTTTCCAGTGCCTGAAACATCCTTCCTACTCTTGTTTAACTGGTTCATCTCCTCCTCATTCTTTGAAATTCAGCATATGGGTAACCTCCTCCAAGAAGTCTTGCCTTAAACTCTCAAATGATCTCCATTCCTTGCCTAAGTGCTAAAATTTAAAACAAAAATAATCATAGTAGCAGTGGCCAGCACTTATTGGCACTTAGTTCTAGGTGTTGCTCTAAATTCTATACCTGTATTATTTAATCTAATCCTGTCACTAGCCCATATCAGGTAACTACTACTATTATTCCCATTTTATAAATAAGAAAACAGAGAATGGCCATATAAGTTTTCCAAGTCTCATAGCTAATGAGTAGAAGGACCCTTTGCAGTCTGTTTTCATCTTTAAATGGCACTAATCACATTTTATGATGTGATCAGTGTATGTGTTTGTCTTCGGTACCACAGTCATCTTCCTCAGTTGAACAGCATGCTTATTAGAAATACAATACTAGAATTCAGAAGAAAGCTCTTGACAGTGGATGTAAATTTAAATGTTGTATATAATGTAGCTGGTGATTAAAGCTAAGTATTTGTTGAGATCCCTAAATAGAGTTTTTGGAGTAGAAAGAAAAGAGAATCGAGGATGGCATCTTGGACAGCAACAAAGTTAAGGAGTAGCCAGAAGAGCAGAAACCAGGAAACCAATCACAGAAAAGAAGAAAGAGAAAATACAGAGTTAACGAGTGAGGAGAAATGTCACAAGTTCCAGAAAGGACAATTAAAATAAAACAAGCATTATCAGCACAGTAAAAGGCTTCAGAAATATCAGTAATATGAGAACTATATGAAATGATTGAATGAAAGAAAGACTACAAAGTTTATCCTATGTGCAGGGCCAGGTACCAGTCGGTTTGCTGCAGTTCCAACAGTTATTCTACAAACTGCATTAAAGGAAAGAGGCCACGGTTTGTCCTGCCTCAAGGCTAATCCAACATGATCCTTCATCCAAGAACTAACTCTTTTTCAAAGAAGTTACAGAACCTATATGATGCCTCTTCTCTTTTGCACAACTATTCTAGATCAAGCTCTGGATGTGACCCCAGGGAGCAGCTTCTTAACTGAATCAAACCAGAATACCAGCCCCAGATGAAAATAATGCTTCGTCTTATAATGTTATAAGGCCTCTCAAAAGGAATCTGCCCTGAGAAAACCAGGACGTGGGGGAAAAAAGGATCAAGTGAGAATTTTGTTTTATAAAATCAGGGCTTCCCCATGTTGGCACCTGGCTATATATATTCAGTATCTTTTGTGCACTGTAGCTAAATGTTTAATCCTAAGATAAAAGGTTTTGTGTGAATTTTCATCTGAGAAAGAAGCTTAAATTTATATCACATTAATTTTTCCTCACAATTTTTAAAAAATATAAGCTGATGCTTTAATGCTCTTAGCTATACTATTCTGGAAAATACCGACATTGGATCTCTGACATATTCAATCAAGTTCATTATGAAATTTTCTAATGTCTCATGTCTACAATATTGCTTTAAGAATAAATTACACCTTTTTATAAAAAATAATTTAAGAAGCAACTTGACAGACAATAAGTCATCCTTTTAAAAATAGTCAGGTAGCTGACACTGGCTGTGAATTACAGGTAAGACCTTTTTCCTTATGAAAAAAAAACTCAAGATGCAATGCACAATGGATCTTAAGAGTGAGTATATGACTCATTTTGGTGTGAAGAGATTTCGTATAATCTTACCATTCCATGTATTGGAAGAGCTCGTGGATAGTTTTTATCCAGAAGTGTATTACAATTACAGCTGGATGAGTGCGATGCGCACTGTCTGGGGAATGGACACGCTTGAAGTTCTGACTGGGGGGGATGGAGGGGGAGGGGATGGGTGTATGCCTACGTGATGAGTGCGATGTTCCACTGTCTGGGGAATGGACACACTTGAAGCTCAGACTCGGGGGGATGGGGGGGCATGGGCAATATATATAACCTGAACTTTTGTACCCCCATAATAAGCTGAAATAAAAAAAAAATTACAGCTGGAACTTTAAGACCCAAATGAAAGTGGCATAGTTGTGCTTTCAATAGCTCACAGAGCTTTAGTTTTTTTCTGAATACCTGTGAATATTCAGAAGTTGCTCTCTTAAAGCCATCAGGCATGAGTGAGAAAGGCGGCTGGACAAAGACTGCGGCCAGTATAAGGAGAGTGACTGAGTAAAGCGACTTCCTGCCAGGTCTCCAGAGCTGGACACTGCAGGAGGAGTCCGGCCAAGCAGGGTGGCGGCTCACAGAGGGCAAGGCCTTCAAGCGGTGGATGATTAAGTGAAACTATAGCTCTCCCTGGGTTAGGAGATGGGTTATGATCATGGGTATTGAGAAAATATGTGCACATATTGAGGACGATAGGAGCCAGATTTCTCATTCTCGCAGAAGGGAGTTACAGATATGAACAAAAAGAAAACCAGAATGAACCATATGGATTGGAATTGGAGGCACCGGTATGAGCTAATATTTTTCAATATACAGAAATAGGTGTAGAATTAGATATTGACGTAAGTGTGTGTGTACATAAAAACGTTTCCTAGCTCTGTCTGCTGAGTGGGCCTGAGAACAGCAAAACCCCAGTGGCAGTGAGTACACCTGGTGCCCAGATTTTGTTTTTTAAATACCATTCTTCAATAAAGGGACCTAGGGGTTCTTGGAGAAATTCCTGATTCCAAGGCCAGGCAGGGAATGTACAAAATTAACCATAACATCTTTTTGTGACAGAAAAGTCAAGAAGTAAATTATGGTGACATGTCAAAGGCTTGTAGTGGCTTCCACTGAAAAAGCATGGGAAATTTTCCATGTCAAAATTAATAACAGAGATAGATTATGATTAAGTAAAATAATCTACAATTCTACACTCATGTAAATGGACAAATGAAAGGAAAAATAAAGTAGGAGATGAGAAAACTCTTTCTTAAAGTAGAATACTACTAAAAGTTATGGAAGGAATGATGGAATAAGTTGCCATGGGGTTGTTTTAAGTGGGTGAGACGTGTATGAAGAATGGGATATTTGCATAGTCTCAAATCACTTCCTTGCAAAGGATTTATTCCCAAGGAAGCAATAGTAACCTTTTCAGTGGAGAAACTAGGCAAAGCCTCCTCCACTCTAGTGATCAAATGCAACATCACTAGTGATGGGACAGACTGACATTGTGAGAAGGGAGCCGTGAGAAGGGCACTAAATCACTTCTGTGCTATCCCCTTCAAAAACGTACATTTTAATCTAATCATGAGAAAATAGCAGATGACCCAAACTGAAGAACACTCTTGTTTTGCTGTTCATTTTGATATGTTTAAATGTGCTTTTAAAAATGTGTTTATCCTGCCTGGGAGTCAGAATTTTTGAACCTAAGGATTGATGTCTTTCCTTAATTTTGAAAATTATCAGTCCCTATTATTTTTAATTCTTGCCTCTGCTACAATTTCTAATGCCTTTTTTTCACTTTTTACATATTCACTGAGAGATAATTTATATATTGTAAAGTCCACTCAACTTAAAGTAGACTTTATAGTATATAAATTCAATGGTTTTTAACATATTTGCAGAGTTTTACAATCATAACCATAGTCTTATTTCAGAAGTTTTTCAGCACACACAAAAAAACTTTGCACCTATTAGCAACCCCTCCCCATTGCCTTCCCCCTTAACCCCCCAACACTCCCCTTCAGCCCTAGGCAAGCACTAATCTACTTTCCTTTTCTATAGTTTGCCTATTCTGGAAATTCATATAAATGGTACCATACAACATATGGACCTTTGTGACTGGCTTCTTTCAGTTACCATAATGTTTACAAGGTTCACTGATGTTGTAGCATGTATCAGTACTTTGCTGAATAAAATTTCATTATGCGCATCAGATTTTGCTTATCTAGTCACCAGTTAATGGACATTTGGGTTGTCCTATTTGGCTATTATGAATGATGCCTCTATGAACATTTGTGTAGCACATGTTTTCATTTCTCTTACATACAGACCAAAAATGGAATGGCTGGGTGATATAATAAATCTATGTTTAACATTTTGAGGAACTTACAAACTGTTTTTCAAAGTTCTGCTCCATTCTTTATCTTTCTTGTCCTGAAACTATTTAAAGAGATACAAGACATCACTCTCTCCTCCATGTCTCTTAACTTTTTTTTCCTATTTTCCGTATCTTTAGCTCTCTTTGATGACTTTAGGGTAATTCCTTCAAATCTATCACCTAGTTCTTTTATTCTTTCTTTAATAGTGTCTAATTGATGTCATTCATTGAACTTCTGAGTAGAATTACTATATTTGGCAACTTCATTGTTCCATTCATGTCTTTATTTTCATTCCACTTCTTAATTTTGAAACATATTAAATTTGCTTATTTTATATATTTAATCTGTTTATTCTGGTATTGGGATTTTTCTTCAGCAGTTTCTTGCTTTGTTAATTTATTCATAGTGACTTAGTTCCCAGAGAGTTCTGTAATTTTTAGTGTGAGATCATATTCCCTGAAGTTTTATTTGTGAAAATTCTTTAAGCCTTATATTTAAAATGTAGTTTGCTAAACAGGATTTTTATTTATTTCTGCCCAGTGCCTACTGTTTTAAACTTAATTTTCTTCTAGGACATACTCACACCACACAAGTAGTATGAATATTTTTGCCAGAAACCTCAGGACATGTGTATCTCTTTAGTTCTAGGAAATTCTTGGCCAATATTGACTTAAACATTTCCCTTCTCTTCTCTCAGTTCTGTCCTCTGGCATTCTAAGGTCTAGACCTTTTAATTACCTCTTACATGTATCTAAATTTCTCTTTCATATTTCATCTATCATTACTTTTTGTCTTGTGATTTCATTTCACTTAATTTTATTAAGTGGTAAATATTTTATTGTCTATTTACTGAATATTATTTCAATAAGTATATATGTTATATATACATAAACATGTATATACCTATTTTTTCATTATTAATTATTCTTGTTTTATGGCTATGATTTACTTCTTTATCTCTCTGACTATGTGAAACATACTTCTTTAAACTTCCTTCTAATTATTCCATTAATACCATGCCCTATGTGCTAGTTCCTTTATATGTTGGGATTTTAATCACTCTCTCACAGTGTTGGCCCTCCTGAAAGATTAACTGATTCCTCACTACACACTCACCTTCTGTGACAAACATGTTCTTTAATCCCCAGATTTTGGCATATACTTGTTTGGGGAAGGCCTTTGACTATGGTTGCACCCTTAGTTTATTGCTAGCTCTTTGTATCTGCTTCTTTCTTTTAGGTATATATTAATCTCTTAATTCCTCAGCAGGGGTTTTTCTTATTGTTTTCAAGTATAGCTGTATATTTATTAGTTCAATTTTAAAGATGCAATTTATGACTTGTAGAATAAACTGAATTTACCATATACTCCACATGCTATCCAAAACCAAAAGCTTCAACAGGTGTTGAAGTTTGATAAATGATGACTTTTTGTTAGCAATTGTTAATTTTGGGGAGTCTCAAATTTTAAGGAGAATACTATTTATCCAGTCCTGTTGTCCATGAGAATGGATTTTCCTTAAACCCTCTTGGTCTCCCTGCACTTTTACACTCACTCTGCATCTGGGGAAACATAGTAACTTACTGGTAAATTTTGCATTTGCATTTCCCTTCCACTTGGGAATAAACCCATATCCAGAAAGAATGACTTCTTTTCTGCTCCTTCAGATTCTAGGTCTTATTTATTTTGTGGAGTGAAACTTGCCCAAGAGTTCCTTAGAAAGGTGGCATGCTATTTGCAAGAACCCTTTCAGAAACTGCAAAAATATCAATAGGTGATAGCATTTCTCTTTTGAATATTGCAGAGAACAGAAATATAGCCACTACTTTGGAGTTTTAGATCGAAATATATTAAGGATGTTACCATTTGAGATAAAATCCATATTTGAGATTTGGTGGCATTCTCAGGAATTACAATTAGCTTTCATATTGCCCTGCATAAGTCAGTGTCTAACTTACTATAAGATCATAAATGCTTTTTGCATGGGTGGACGGATGGATGGATGAGTAAAAACAGTAGCATAAAAACACTAAACATCTAAGTCCTAAACTTGACTCACTTTTCCCTTAAGAATGTCATACAAACTGAGATTTGGGGGTTTTTATCTCAAAAATTAGGAGAAAAATTATCTGCATGCCTACTCCATAATTGTTTGTATCTAACAATCAAAATAAACTCTGGAAACTTTAAACTATAAGCAAATGGATGTAACGATGTTGGAAGATTCATTCAAGTTGTATTCTGATTTTGAAAAAAAATCATAACTAAAGGAAAATGTTAGACAAACTGGTTATTCATTATTACTTTTATTTTACAGACTAGAGCTTCAGAAGAAACAATAGAATTTGGAAAAACTGTTTGTGTGTTTAGACACCATCTTATTGTCCTTATTTATTGTTAATTCTCCTCATGGGAACTGTTCTCCACACTGCTGCTGAACCAAATGCCAGATAAGCTGTCTCTCTCTTCCAAACAGTTTTATTTAAATAGAAGAACAAAGTGGAGAGTTGCCCTTTAAGAATAACAGTAAAAAGAAGCTTTTTTAAAACTGATATTAATACGGAATTCATAGCGTCTATGTGACATGAATACTTATCATATGGATACTTATCATACACATGGATACTTATCATACACATCTTATTTAGTTCCGGCAACAAAGCTATATATTATTTCTCAGTGTGGCCCAGAGGAATTGAGGTTCGGAGGAGGTAAGGAACTTTCCCAAGGGCACGCAGGGATGCCGCTTTATGAGACAGGCCTGTGTCTGACAATCACATTTTAATTTAGACAAATACTCATAAGGTACCTGAAGAGGAGAGTGAAAGAAATGACCTCTCCTCTCCTTCCTGGGCACATCACTCCCAAGGCAAGTCACACTGTGCAAAACCATTTTAGATTTCTAATAACCAAATGTTCCTTGTTTCCACTCTCAGGTCTTGCTGGTGCAGGTGGTCATCGGAAGAGAAATAGAAGCATCTTCCATGGGGTCCAGTTTCCCAGAAGCAGCCAGTGCTATTATGATCTTTCTACCATGAAACTAGTTTGTCTTTTTTTTTTTTTTTGTCTGAACTCTAAATAAGGCCCTCCATGGGCTGACTTGGAGAGCTTCCAGGATGTTTTCTTTTTTAAAACCCACACAAATGTTTGGACAGATCCCCTCAAAACCTCCAGAAGAACATACCCTCCTGGAGTTCAGAAGTCAGTCAGATGTCCAAGCTTCTTTTCAGATGGTGCAAATAATGAGTCTCTGTCTAATTTCAATTAGTCCCCATGGCATGCATCCCTGTGAATGATTGGACAGGAGAAAATACTGACTGTGTTCTGATGCCAGGAACTGCCTGCTGCTCCAATAATGTTGCTTTCTTACCCTCTCTGCACTAAAAATGTAGAAGGAAGCTATAATGTTAGTTAATTCCTTTGAAGGTGTTTAAATTATTCAATTATTTCATGAGAAATAAGAAAAAAATTCTGAAATCAAAATGGTCAACTTTTTCAAGAGTCTTTGGTGATAGGGAAAATCTGGGGAATCATGATTCAGAAAAATATATTTAGACTTAAGGGAAAGAAAATGTTGGATCCTCCCTCCATAATACCTTCCCACCCCCCTCTGCTGTCCTCCTGCCCCCCAAGAAAGAAAGCGAGGTAACCACAGTTTGCAGACCTCCTCATTTCCTCTGTAGGAGCAAGCGCTGCAGCAAGCTGGAAACCTCATATTCACAAGGCAAACAAAGCATCATTTTTTAATGACTCTTCTGAATACATTTTTGCAGCAGCTTCCCTAGACCTGCTTGTCATAATGGTTTCTTCAAACGTTTTTTAAAGCCTGTGATGTTCAAGGCCCTAGCCTTCCCCCTCTCTTGCTTGTTTTTTATGTGTCACAGTTGTCAACTAAAATAGAGCACCTAGCCTTTGTTTCAAGATGGTACCTGATCAATATCATCAATCCGTCTCACTCCCTCTCCCTTTCTCTCTGTCTCCCTCTCTCTCACGCACTCTCTCTCTCTCTCTACAGCTGTATCCATTTCCTCCTGGCAAAAAGGGACTTTATGAATAAATGATACTGAAATGCTGAGGGTTCAGATACTAAATAATGAATTTCACCACCAAAAACACAACAACTTCTCCAATCATAAAATACCGCTCCTTCCATATTGATTGTGCTTTGGCAACTAGATGCAGTGCTAGGCTTCACTCTGCAAGGTGTTTAAAAAGAAAAACAGGTTTACCCAGGATTTATCATGTATGGAAAAATGTAATCTCTAAGTAGGCTGTCTGCTAATGTCTGGCATAATGTTTCTTCATAATGGTTAACCCTTTTTCAGGGAGTGGAATAATGCAAACAGTGCCTCTCTCTAGATGGGAACTTTGCTTCATGGGACATTACAGTAAGTGTGTCATCTGTTCTGTGCTGTTGTGCGGGTACTAGCTTATAATGATAATGCAAATCTCCTTTTATTATTTTTTTAAAGACCTGCTGTGTGCAGGGAATAGAGCATCCTGCAGCAGGACAGGGACTAGGTCAGAGTACCTGCAGTGCCTGTTCATTCGCACGTTGCTGGGTGCTGGGTGCGCGGCTCACTTACTGGTGCATGTAGTGGGTCAAGGTTTGGGAGCATTTGTTGTCTGCTCAAATGTGACTTGCTTTCCTATTTCCCTCATGAATGGTCTCTGCTGGCGTATTTCTGATGTGCAAAGAATGCCAGTATCTGCTATCTGAGAGATGACTGGGGTCAGGGAGGGTAGATTCTTGGCATGTGATTGGCAAAACCTGCCTTCTCTCAAGTTGTAGGCTAACTTTTTTGACTGAAATGTTTTGTGTCTGCCTATAAATTTGCTTTACTGCCTATTAATGTCAAAGAAGCTTCATTTTTAATTAGGTAGAATCGAGTAGACTTTGTTTTATGGGGAACGCTCTGCATTCCAACTACATATTTTGATATATATGTTGTGTAGTACAGGTTCTCAGATGATGTTAGTCATATGAAAGAAGCAAAATAAGTTTTGAGCATTGTCTATGATGTGTTTATTTCATGCAATTTTAGTTAAGCTGGACTGCTATGATAATTTTAATGTCAAAAAGCACAAATGTTTTATCTTTTTTTTGGACATTCATCTGCTTGTGAAAAAGAATCTTTGTTTCTCTTTTTTAATTATCAGGGGACAATTATCAAATGTTTACTCATTTTCCTGTATGCCAAATGTATGCTAAAATAAAACGTATATTTTCATTTTTTTAAACTTAATTTAAAGAAAAAATACAGGCATTAATTTAGAGCTACTGATGCAATGAAATGGAGGAATATATTTGAGCTATTAGCCGTTTCAATCTCCTGCCCACAAATAATTGATGAGTTTCTATTAAAGATTGACAAGCTAGCAGAGTGCAACGCATTTTTACTAGAAAATGCAGCATGGGCAGTGAATATGCATTATTCCTATTATTCTATTGCTTTACATTAATAGTTCTGGAATTAAGCTTTATGTTTCTATAGACCTATTGATTAGCATTTAGCTAGAGATGTGCATGTGCCTACTCATGGTTCCCTCTCTCTCTATAATAATAATTTGAAGTCCCTCAGCCATTATTCACAGCCTGTTTTCGTGTTAGTATTTCAAATACATGAGGTTTTCATTTGCCTTTTTAGAACTGGTAAGGACGTAATGCTATGTTGAAAAATCTTAACTTGCCTTCCTGACAATTAGGGCACCAGGGAATGTCACCCAGAGACTCATCAGGACTTATGACTAGAATAGTTCCTCGTTGGGGTCCCAGCTCTGAAAGTCGATTTCAGTTGTCAGCGTCAATAAAGGGTGTAGCTCGCTTTGTAGACTGTGTTCTATGTATCTTGAGCATAGAACTGCTTTAATAGAATACACAGAGGTCAGATGTGTATCTTTTACATACTTTTGTTTTTAATTCATCAAGTAAACCATTTATGGTAAGAAAAAATACTATAGAATTTGGACTCCCTTTCAGGGTATGTTTGACCTTCTTTCTAAGTTTGCTATCATCAGGCAGTTCACTGTGACTTGCTGAATAATTTCATTTGATAAGATCTGGCTTTTTTAAGGTTGCTGTTGTGGTTTTAAGCTGCCTTCCACCTTGCTTTTTGATCCTGCCCCTCCTCCTGTATTGGGAGCAATACCAGTATCACCATCCCTCTGAGAATCAATAAAAAAAATCTTTCCTAAGAGGACAGAAAGTGCTCGAAATATTTTAAATAGCAGCTCTTCTCAACTGCACATGCAGAAAATCTGTTCTTTCAACCTTCCTTATCACTGGTGCCTACTGAATCTGCCTATGAAATGATATAGGCATTTTACACTTTCAAAATCACCAGAAAGAAATTGGATACACATTCAATTTGCACCTCATTTCACTTGGGTTGCTCTGTTACAGCCAAGCGGTGAAAGTTGGGGCAACTGGCATTATTTTCCACAAAGTGTTGCTTTTTAATAAAATTCTTGTAGACACCTTATTTCACCTAGGGCAGTTCTCTGCTGTGTTTGCCCTCTTAGGAAATCATATACAACAGCATCGAGTGTGCTGGCTGACATGTCATCTGTGAGGACAGGTTCAATAACATGCATATTTCTTTGTAAACTAACTGACTACATAAATACAACAAGCACTCAACTCAAATCAAAAGTTTCTAGACCTGAAAACTTAAACATCAAATTCCGAATCTGGGTACAGCTTTCTAAGCAACTGAAAGCTGTATTTTGTGATCAATGACCTTCTTCTTTGAACCCTATTATATCTATTGATTTCTGTGGTAATTTTGGAAAACCAAAATAAATCTGACACTCATCTTAAATAAAAATTAGCAATATACCAAACCCTGAAAAAATTCCAGCAGTCCCAAAAGCATTTTTTTGGTTTTTATTTTTATTACATAGTTACATATAGTATGTGGCAAGGAGTATTAAGATCAGGTATAATTTTTTTGGTACACATTTGATTTTCTTTGGTATTTATGACTTTTTTTCCTGTGGAAGAATAAATAGGTGAAAATAGTTCACCACCATATGATTTGTTTTATCCTTAGGCATTGCCTGAGGTTACTGGAACATCCCTGGTTTTCGGTATCCAAAAGTGAAATGCACAACAATGAAAATTTTATTAAAATGTATGTTAACCCATTACTGTATCTTCATTTTCAATTCTTTATAAGAAATCATGATGTATTATTTTGTGTGTGTCATTCTTTAAAAAAAAAGAGATGAGTCAAGTAAAGGAGCAAATTTAATGGGGTGATTTTATGGGAAACATTATACAAATGGCAGTGTGTGTGATTCCCATTATTAAAATAATTTGTCATTGTATGAAAAAACGGTATAAATTTCAAGAAAGAGTCTTCTTTAGTTATCTGCCCTTTTTTAATGACAGTGGCTTTTGTGTGGTAAAGACAGACACGTTCTCAGGCAAAGCCCATTTCAGGCCAGAATTCTGAAAGCCCTATTAATGTTTCATGCTAATCAAGGAGAGTGCGAAATAGAGCTGACAGGTGCTTTCTACTCTGCTTATTCCTGTCTTCCTGCATTAGACATTACTAGCTAAAAAAGGGCCAATGGGCTTCTTTTCCAATGCATATAGTAAGAAGGGCAAAAATAAAATGATTCTTGGCTTGTTTCCTGTTGTTTTCCTTCTTGGATCAGCTGACAACATTCTTGGTCAGATGAGTGCATTGAGTATTAATAAATTTGTTTTACTCTAAACTGTAACCTCAAAAGGGATCTGCCATTTGGACCTAGCATTCTAGCACAGTGAACCATGCTATGTGCGAGTCTATAAAAGTTCCATCTGGGTTTCCCACTTAAAGATACTGTACCTACAAGGAATTTGAGCTTTTTGTCTGTATCTAGCATCTTAAATGGAAATTTCATAGTTGGATATCATAAATTCAGTCTTCACTATGTTATCTAAAGACATAATTTAGATTGGAACAAATATACTTTTTCCTTTCTTCACTAGAACACTTATACATCATCACATATCAAAGTTCAATGCCAGAATAAATACATTCCATCACATTGGGTCTAAGAAAAGATCATTTATTGATTTTGTATGTGGGAGGGTGGCTGTTTTTTTTATGTATTCAATTTTAAGTTGATTGAATATTAATTTGTTTATAAGACCTGTGATTAAACAAAATCAAAGTATTTTACTCTTACAGAAAAATTTTCATTTATTCCCATGATTATGTGCTTTAAAATGGTATCTTAACATGACTGACTTTTCCACATCTTTTATTCATAGAAAAACTTTTTTTCTTAATGTGCATTTAGACATGCCAAAGACTATTACCTTCAACTTTAGTTACTGAGAGCCTGCCATTTTCTGACACCTGGTGTCTATCTTAGGAAGGTGGAAGGTGACATATGGTGGCTTTGGTATAGAATAAAGTATTACTGTGCAAAGTTTTCAAGGAGCAAGGGTGAGGTCACAAACATACCCTGAGAAGATAACAAACTTACAGTCATTCACAATTGAGAGATATAGATATATTATTTTTTCCTTGCTTGAAGATGGAAACTTTTTCATGGTCAGTTGCCCAAGAAAAATTACAGCTGCTCCATGATTTAGAAAGTGATATAAAAGTCTATGACAAGTACATATATAAAACTAAAGAAATTATTTTAGATTGTGAAGCCATTTTGCATGACAAAAATGAATTTTCTTAAACTTTCTTTTCTTGTCCCTCAGTAGGAAATGTTTTCTGGCCATATCCTCGTATCTCAGCTAAAGTGTAATATAGAAATAAACTTGTGTAATGAAAGATAGTGAAAGTCATCTTTCTATTCTCCTCAATTTCATCAGATAATAGCAGGTCTTAGTTAGATTTTTCATAGTCTTGACTTGAAGAAAGTCTTGTATAAAAAGCTTTAAATTCCAGAAGTAAAAGAAATGTATGTTGATACAATAGTATTGTCATGCAAATGATTTAAGGCAGTTATTCTTAATTTGGGGGAGATAGACCCTTACAGAATCTGATAAAAGTTGTAGGTATTTTCTTGAAAAATTCATTTGCACTAAAAAATATTGCCTACATATAAGGGGGTCCACAGATTACTCAAAACCTATCCATATGGGTTCAGGGATTCTCCATTCCCACCTACCTGATTAGTATTGAAAACATAATTTGGCCCCAAACTAACCTTGTGTCTCTATAAATGCTCCTTTTGATCAGAATAAAGGCAAATAAGAGGCTAAGCAACATGTTGCTTCACCCCTTTGTCTTTGATCCTATCTGGTCACTCTGTCGTGGCTTATTCTTGGAGGCAGTTAAGGGTGCTGTTCCTTCCCAAAGAAGAGGACCCTCACACAAAGTACATAATAGTCCTGTGAGGAGCAATATGAAAAGGGACTGGTTATTTGAAAATAGAGGTGGAATCTCTTTGTTTCTAACCTAGAGATCTGCATCTTCTAGAACTCTATTTCATCTTTGTCCTTGAATCATACAGAACTTCTACTCCCTGAGGTTATTTTAAGGGAATTTATCCTTGACTAGCCCCTAGACAATGGGAAGAACAGCCATGCAAATTTTACTTTGGATGACGGTTCTGCAAATATTTAAAATGATTCTTACCAAACTTATTGTAGATCATTACTGAAATCAAAGAAGACAATGAAGAGACATTTGGCTACTGATATTTTGCTACAAAACTGATATTAATTGATATTTTGTTTAGCTACTGAGTCATGTCAACTCTGTCTAGAATGCCACAATGTTGCCAATTACTCATGAGACTGTTGGTTTCATTTACCAATTGGTTTATCAGCTTGGCACTTGCTCAGTCCAGTGCCTGTCACATAGCAGACACTCAAAAAGGGTCAGTGAATGAGTGAGTGAATGAGTGAGAACTGATTCAAGGTGTTTAAATTGACTTTCAAAAGTTATCATAGGCTAATACTCATTTGCTTTAAGCTTGTATAAAATTTGCAAAACATTTAAACAGTCCTTGATTTTAATTATATTCTCCTTCTTGCCTTCACTATATTTAAGTTTCCAAAATTTAATTCCTGCCTTATAAAAGGTTGGCAATGAACAAGATACAAATAAATAAATAAATAAATCTTACCTCTGACAAAACTTTGCTGGCAATGAGTGGTATCAAAATGATTTTGAAATATTAATCCCAAACGTTACTTGAATTGTAAAAGTAACTATGACTCTTTCCTAATAGTTTCTAGAAATGTACAGTAAAAGCATGTTTTGTGTTATCACATATAATCCTATAATTCTTATTAATCAATATACCGAAACCATATTACAACTTTTATAATTCTGAGATTATTGTCCCTTGACTCAAATATGTAACTGGGATTAGTCTTTATAAATTGGGATTGTGATTAATGAAAACCATTAATCAGCAATATTTAACTGATTTTCATTCTCTATTCTGGACCATCTTCAATTCTGCCTCCATCATTTTTTCTCTATGGAGGACAGAAACAATCCCACAACACACTGGCTTCTCCTTCAAGTTTGGCATCTAAATTTTGACTTTTTTCTTATTTCTGAAGACCTAGAAATGTCACATTACCTTGAACTTACATTAACTTAATTTTTTAAAAAGAGACAAATGTAATATAAAATGTTCTAAATGACATGGATTTTTATTTAAGATTAAATATTTAGCAGCTAATTGCAAAATGATTCAGAGTGCAGGGACATAGTCAAGTTTCCATCAGAGAAGGGTTATCAGCATTTCCAAAATTATTGTGATAAGAATTAGATTTCTGTCTTTTGTTAGCAGATGTGAGACAAGCGCATTTCCCCTGACAGTCTATATTTTAAAGCTCTATTTTTAAAAAGGTGGAGAGAAAAGAGAGTTAATTTTAGTAGGTTCACCCCTACCACATGCTTGTCATTTTTTCAAAATGAAAAGCCATTTCCAGAGCATTACTGTCATTTCTAAACCAACTAAACACAGGCTCCTAGCAGCCACAGACTCCCCTGATAAGGACAAATAGATACATAAAGACAAGCATTAAGATTGCAATGTCACACCCCAGAAGCTATTTCCGCATAGTTTCCCAAAACGGGACAAAAACACCTCAATCTGGTTGTCAGGTACATATCAGAAGATATAATTGCATTCTGAGAGACTCTAGGCAAATCCAGAAGCAATGACAAGCACATTTGTGATAAAGAATCAGTTCCCAGCAAGTGCAAGCTCCATCACTGTTCTATTTCACAGTATGGGCCATCTCCAAATGAACTGCACTCTGAAAGGTGAGAGAGCCTTCTCTCGCCACCAGAATGACTGGAAAAATGCAGATTAACTTGACCTGGGTCTCAGGCCACGCAAGGAAAGGGCTCTGCAGTCCCATCACTGGCCACCACAAGAGAAAGTCGCCCCACCTAAACAAACCTACACAATATGTTCATCTCAGGCAGAACTGGGATCAATCTGGTGGCAGTTTAGGTGCTAGAACAAGGAGCAGATTTTAAGGCGGGTCACCATTTGGGTTAGCTGGGTTAATGTCCCTTCTCCCACTCATAGTTTAAGAATACCTATCCATGGGGAGGAGAACAGAGCTGAACTGACACAGAAAGATCTATGCCTCTTTTCATATTCAACTGTAATAGTCAAATTCATATAAGCCAATGGATTAGCTTTTACTGACCAGGTAATCAAGATATTTGCTATTCATTGTTAAAGGGAGATCAGAGTAATACAATGGAAAGCACAGTAACCAATACAGTAGAAAGAAGTTAAACCTGGAAAGTAATCTTAAGATGTCTATTTAAGGCACTCAAATCTGGGAAACTGTTTAAGTAACTGTAATAAATCATTAATGAGTGAGCAGTAAAACACTGTTTAATCATTAATTAACCATGTATTAACAGTAGAAAATATTAGTAATTCATCCTTAATGTACCTAGTGATAACTACAATATTAAGTGCTTATGTATTCATGTAATTAATTAACTATTTAGCTTATTTTCTAATTAAGTTTTAATATAGTTATAATTAAGTTATTAGAATTTTGCTTCTATTAACCACTGCATATTATGGTGGTTAACATGATGATTTTCAGCCTAACCTTGCTGTCTTCATGTTTTCTGTATTGTTAAAGTGCTATTTTATACAAATGTAAGTTGACTTAAATGGTCAAGTATTCCCAAGATGCAATATGATATGGTTTTTGTATATACATTTGTTTTATACATACATAAAACTCTTTGATTTTTTCTTTTTCAAATTGACCAAAATAATCTTTAACCTAAAATTGGCTTTGATATTTATTGAAGATAACTGTAAAATTTCTCAGTGATCAGTTTTCCTAAAATAATTATCATATAAATGTTATTCCCACTAGGATATAAAACATACTTAAAACGCTCTTGCATGCCTTAACCAAAGCTTTCAATTAATTCTGTGCTTCATCTGTCTATTAAAAGTGGCTAGCTCAACCATTTTTTATTATATAGAACAGTATATAAAAATGAAGATAAAATGTTTTAATTTTTATACATTCGACCTCAGATATTTTGCTAAAATTATTTCATCCTGAGCAATGAAATCCCATTCTATTTACCATTGTGATTAAAAATTCCTTCAAAGGCCTGGCGCAGTGGCTCACGCCTGTAATCCTAGCACTCTGGGAGGCTGAGGCGGGTGGATTGCTCGAGGTCAGGAGTTCAAGACCAGCCTGAGCAAGAGCGAGACCCCGTCTCTACTAAAAAAATAGAAAGAAATTATCTGGCCAACTAAAAATATATATAGAAAAAATTAGCCGGGCATGGTGGCGCATGCCTGTAGTCCCAGCTTCTCAGGAGGCTGAGGCAGTAGGATTGCTTAAGCCCAGGAGTTTGAGGTTGCTGTGAGCTAGGCTGACACCACGGCACTCACTCTAGCCTGGGCAACAAAGCAAGACTCTGTCTCAAAAAAAAAAAACCAAACAAACAACAAAAAAATTCCTTCAAAGAAGATTATTTGACTTCGTTAGAAAATGACCAAGATTAAATAATATGTTATTGCATAAACTAAGGAAGGAGGAGCAAATTGTGGGCTTAGTATTATTTTCTTCTTCTAGTTACTACTACAACACCGATTCTTAATAATCATATTTGGGGTAAACAAAATATATTAAGTTAGTCATATGTCAGAAATGTGAGACTATTGACTATCTACTGTGGAGCCATAGACTCAAATACACATTTTAAGAAAACATGAAGCCGGGCTTGGTGGCTCACACCTGTAATCCCAGCACTCTGGGAGGCCGAGGTGGGAGGATCACTAGAGGTCAGGAGTTTGAGACCAGCCTGAGCAAGAGTGAGACCCCATCTCTACTAAAAATAGAAAGGAATGACCTGGACAGCTAAAAATATATATAGAAAAAAGTTAGCTGGGCATGGTGGCACACGCCTGTAGTCCCAGCTGCTTGGGAGGCTGAGGCAGAAGGATTGCTTAAGCTCAGGAGTTTCAGGTTGCTGTGAGCTAGGCTGACGCCACGGCACTCTAGCCCGGGCAACAGAGCAAGACCTTGTCTCCAGGGGGAAAAAAAAAAAAAAGAAGAAAAGAAAAGAAAATATGACCATTCTTAATCAAAAGTTTAGTGAAAATAAATATTTTAGTTGAGCATCTGAACAATAAAAATGTCTGCAGTCTGCAGTCAGTACTCTTGTCTGGGGGCTCTAGATCAGTTACAAAGGGAGCAGAAAGAAGAATAGAAGCAAATCTGAGATACTTTGGGTTAACCATTGGGTGTCTAAATGTAGAAAACTATTTACATTTACAGAACCATCCATTCTCATCACAAAGAGATGGCCCTGTGGCCTTTGTCGCACCTGTCAGTCAATCCCCCCCATTATCCATTCAGGTGGTAAGTTGGGGAGCCTAGACCAGAGGGTAACACACTGAGCAAATGGATTAGTCTATCCCAACAAGGCTGCATTCCGCTGTTTGCCATGGCACTAACTCCACCTCTTTTCCCCACAGGCAAAACATTTTGGAACTGTCATAAAGAAAATGCCATTGCTGGGAGGTCAAAAATTCCTTTTATGCCTCTTTGAAATTAAATTGTATATATTTTCAAGCATAAATTAACTGGCTTTAATAAAATCTATTCTGAGGAAAATGTGAAAAAAAAAAAGAACTTCTTATAATAATTGGAATATTTTGTTGTGGGGACAAGAAGAGCATCTGGGCACGGCAGAAATAAAGCTATTTGTTGGTAAGCTAAATGACTGCTCATTGGTTCAAAAAAATAATTGATGTGATCCAGCAATCCCATGATATATTATGAGTGAGGTGTTCTTGCTTTCATGGAGCAAGAGTTTCCCATATAATTTATCTTTTCCAAGGATGTTGTACTTTGCTACTTGCTGTTTGAGGTAGATCAGTAGTGGCGGAAGTACAGAGCTAATGAGGTCAAAGTCATACTTATTCCTCACAATTGAGTATACTCCCATCCCCAAACGGCCTTGTCATTGACCCTAAGCAAAGTGGGGGTGTTGAATGCCAATTGCCAGAACAACCATAACTGGGAAGCCGGCTCAAGATGTCCTGGCAGTTTGGTAGCAGGCTCAGCCCCTCCATGAGCCTGAGATCCTCAACAGTGACTGAAGTCTTCCTGACATAAAAGGCTAGCATCCAAGTTATCCAAACCCAGTGCTGCGATAATCTGACAAAAACAGGGACTTTCACAGAACATTGCAAGTGTTAAATTACTTCTACATATTCAGAATACTGATTCGATGGAGAGAGCAATTAAAAAAAACATTTAATTTTGGATGTCAAGCCACTGGAAAATAATATAGTTAGAATTTTACTCCAGGTTTTTCATGTTGGCAGTAAACTAAATTCTTTGAAGGCTAGATCACTGTTGCTTTCATCTTAGAATCCCCTGAGCTCACCAAAGTGTTTACTACCCTGTAGGTTAGTACTGTCCAATAGAAAATAATATGAATCCCATATATAACTTTAAATTTTATAGTAGTCACATATAAAAGATAAGTGAAATTAATTTCAATAATGTATTTTCTTTAACACAATAGATAAAACATCATTTCAACGTACAATCAATTTAAAATTTTCTATTAATGAGAAATCTGGTTTTTATTTTTCAGTTATAGCACATCTCAATTCAGACTAGTCGCAATTCAAGCACTCAAGAGACATATGTGGCTATAGGTCAGCACAGCTATAGATTAACTCACGCATGCTCTAAGACTATATGAAAGAATGAATAAATGTGTGAGTGAATGAATGAGCATAAGGTAGATACAAAATGTAATCACTTTGAGTTTATTGCAAAGATGGAGATTATAAGCTACCAAAATGTAAAAAAAAAAAAAATTTAACGTATATGTTTGTTGGGTGGATGATATACTGAGATCAGCATAGGTCAAATTCTGAATCACCTGAATTTTAAAATATCTTGTACTTGGATTATCAGCTAATAATAATAAAATTTTTTCTACCAACTATTAACACTTAAATCCAAAATATTCATTAATTATGAATTTGAAAATCTATTGCTATAAATAAAATGCTTTGGAGGTCTTTAAGAAAAATTGAGCTGGCCTAGGCTCATTATTTACTATAATCTCAATATAATTCTAATTTGAGTTTGCATTGCAAGTTCAAAGTACATTTCAGGCCAAACAAGGTGGCTCACACCTATAATCCTAGCACTCTGGGAGGCCGAGGCAGGAGGATCACTTAAGGTCAGTAGTTTAAGACCAGCCTGAGCAAGAGCAAGACCCTCGTCTCTACTAAAAATAGAAATAGTTAGCCGGGAGCTACTAAAAATAGAAAAAAATAAGCCAAGTGTGATGGTGCATACCTGTAGTCCCAGCTACTTGGGAGGCTGAGGCAGGAGGATCACTTGAGCCCAGGAGTTTGAGGTTGCTATGGGCTAGGCCGATAGCCTAGCCTAGACACCATGGCACTCTAACCCAGGCAACAGAGCAAGACTCTGTCTCGATAAATAAATAAATAAATACATAGAAACAAGGTACATTTCAGAGCAATTTATTCTAGAGCAATTATGTAACTAGTTGCTTTGATCCAAATATAACTTTAGGTGTAGTAATAAAGTCCTATGTTCCCATCCAACAGTGAAGACCTTGTAGATAGAAGTGGTTAATATTAAACACCTCTGGCCAAGCAACATCTGCTATGTCAGTTTTTCTATCCCCTAGTATCAACTGAAAAGTTTATAAAGGAGGTAAAGGATAGGAAGGAGAAATTTAAAGACATCTTTCATGATACGTTATCTTATAAAGTATGTTTTATGTAATACCAAATTGCATAGCAGATAGAATTCTATGAGCCATTTTAGAAGGCATTGCATAAAAATATTTCAGGGATAGAGGAGGAGAAAAGATTTTTCTATTGAGAGAATATTTTATTATGATTCAGAAAACACAAACTTTCTAAAATCAATTCACAAAATGTTCCTCTCTGCAAAGACGTTGATTTTAATCCTTTTACAGAAGGATAAGTAGGAAAGAGTCTTTTCTATTATATCAGTGTGAGGGTACTTAGTCAGCATAGGTCAATCATTCCATTTATAATCCAAATGTGTATGAATGACTTAAATAGCCCTGTTGTCCTTCCACCTTCTATTTTAGTCACTAAGCATCATCATAAATATTGAAGTATGAAACCAAGGATCTAGAAAATCAGTAGCTACACTTAAGACATTACTTCCACAGCATTTTATTCATCTACTACACTCCTCAGTAACTGCCAGAACTTTAAAAGGATGTATTTTAAAATTAAATTTTCACAGATTAAATAACTTAATATATTATATTCTGATGAACAGATTTAAGGCATTTCTGCCTAACTCTAGCAGTTTTATGGCCAGCTATCGTTTGCTGAATTAGATACACAGTGACTGGTCTGGTTCTCAAATTAATAAACAACCTTGTTCAGAAGCAGCTATTTAACTTATATTAATTTATATTTAGTCCCCTCAGCTTGCGAAAGAGTGCAGGTAACTGTGTGTCCCTAAAGTCAATATACAAGTTCTCTTATTCTCAGAGTCGAAGGAAATTTTGTGATTTTTTTTTTTCGTTACCAAATACGCAAGTCATCTCGTGCAGTAAGGCATGCTTGTCAGTGCACATGTCAGCCAACTTTAAAAAGAATAGTCTGAGAAAAAAAAATAAAAAGTAAATTATTTAAGTGGCGTTGTAGAGGAAGCTTGAAAGAATTCTGTTTGGAAGGTTTCTTTGCTCCTCTCTGCCAATGGAAGGGAGACTCGGGATCTCTGACGAGTGAGCTTCTGTCATAACTAGCGCTGACAGTTCACATTGAAAATTCTGTTTTCTTCCTTCCCAGGAAAGCAAGTCAAAGTTAAGCCAACAAACTGTTGTTGGCAAGTGCTGTACTTTTGTTTCCTCTTCTTTAAATTAGCCATTTGGGTTTTGTACAGTATGAATAAGTTTCTAGGATTTGGGACCATAGATTTGAGTGGGTACTAAACACCTTTTATAAAAAAAGTGGAGGGCCTCTGTGACGACAAGTGTGGTCATGTGAGCGCAGCATTTAGGATTAAGAGAGAAGACTGAAGTAGCACTGTGTGGAGGAGACACACAGGGAATCGCCTAACCCAAACTGCCGTTCAAATACCATTAACATCTTTTTGAAGCTACAATTGAAGTTGGTGGTGGATTGTTTCAGGGTGGCATATTCCATCTGAACTGTCAGATTTTTTATAGCTAACCGAATTCCTCTGGCTTTGGCACATTGATAATTACAGAGAATGCAAGAATGAGCAAAAATTCTGTTGTACAGTATTTTGCTCTTGTGCAGAACCTTGTTAACAAAAGTGCTTGTGTCTTTATTTTATTTTACTTTTCAAAGCCATCTCATCGATGTGCAGTTCCAAATCGCTGTAATGAACTTTTCCAAAGTATTTACAGAGGATAAATTTATGCTCCATTCCTAGGAGTACTGCAGGCATGACTTATTTTATGACAACCGTATTTATGAATCTCCAAATCTAACAAAATAGATGAACGAGTGTGGAGGGGAGGTGATATTCTTCACAATAACAGAAAAAATGATGATTTTACAAAAGATTCACTTTATATGTAGAAAAAGCCTCTGAATATTAAATGCAAAAATTGTATTTTCTAACAGTCAGTTACCCTCTAACTTTTGCGGGATATTTTATTTACGCTCCTACTATGTTGAAGGCAATTTTATAAAGTATTAAATCACTATCAATTACATTATAATCAGGGAAGTGACTAGTTGTATTTATATTGTATCTGAGGTCCAAACAGGCATGACAGATGGATAAACATATAAAGCACCCACGTACAAATTTTGTGTTTGTTTAATACCCATAAATATATACGTTTACCACATGTACATGTAACAGTGTTGTTCACTAACTGACTTCTTCGTAGATAATGCAGTATTTGCAAGACCAGTTCGTTAAGGTTAATTTGTTCAAAAATATTAGAATCATTAATTTCTGGCTTATAGCTAATGGCTGTTCTCAGCCAGTGTCTTGCTTCATCATTAGTGTCACTGAGATTATAACTCACACCCAACTGTTTTTACACTATCTAATAGAATCAATTGATGCAATGGTTGACAAGATGCTGTTTTGCATTTTGTCATCACACTAATGTACATGGCTTAAAGGCATTGGCATCCATAATGTGGGGCAGTTTTGTAGGAGACTGGAATAGGCTGAAGCTGCAAGGGCCATTTTCATAAAATATTAATGAAATTGAAAAATACACTAGGGTTGAAGGCTTGTCTGCTAAATGTAAGGTAAAATCTATTCTGTTCTGCTTTCTGATGACTGTAATTAGCAGCCCTAATTAAAAATTCAAACCTTGTGTATATTTGAAAGCATGAATCTTAGCTCGCATCGTGTTTATTTCCTTTACAAAGTATTTTATTTTACAACACTAATTGAACAGGATCCTTCCTAGTCCGACGGCCGCAGCTGGCTGGAGCCAGTTTATGTATCCAGTCTCTCAAGACTACTTCCTTTTGTAAGCAATAAAACATCTTTAAAAAACATGTATATGCTCTCTGTGAGCCATTAACTCTGTGCCATCCAGCACCAGGCTGGCCCTCTCCCCACACATTGTTTTTTTTCTTCACTTAAATGTGACCTCTTTGAAGAGGCTGCTTTTTTCTGATCTTCAATATTTAATGTGGATTTACTTACATTAAATGACCACCTTACTAAAGGAGCGAAGGCCCACTTCTGACATTATTTATGAACAGCCTCTGCTGTGCAAAAATACGAAAGGAATTGCCCAGGAATACCTATTAGTTCTGGTAGAAAAATCTACTTTTTATCATTGTTTTCTAAACTTACTTTCAAATTTGTGGTCAGAATGCTGACGCCTCACTGGGGAATGCGCAACAGCAACTGAAGTCCAAATTGATTAGAATCATGTTACTTAGAGAGAAGAGAGACCAGGCAGAGGGCAGGACCAGAGCTGGAAGTGAGTCAAAGCCAAGATCCAAAAAGGTCAGAGACATAAAAAAAATTCTTTTTTTCAAAAACAACAAAAATAAGTTTTGTTTCAAATGGTGCCTACTATTGACAATGGAGGAGGAGGAAGAGGAGGGGGAGGAGGTAAAGAAGCAGCAGCATCTGATTAAGCTTAAAATAATTTAGAAAAGTTTACATCTGTCTTTTGTTTGAGCTGCATATCATTTCATCTCTGGATTTCAATTTTCTCAGCTGTAAAATGGAAATGCTAATAACTCCTTTACTTAGATGTTGTATCTACCTATGAGAGTTCTTCTGAGAACCCAAAAGATTAGTATCATGAAAGCACTTTGACAACTCTAAAATGCCATGCAAATACCAGAGAGTCTTTAAAAGAGTCCTCATTGTCTACAAGTGGCTCAGACCATGAACAGAAAATGAAAGCAACCTGGTGATCAATACTACTAGGATTACCCCTGAAGTTTGTGTATCCTGGTTCACATAACTCAGTCATTACATTTGGTCTAGGGTTCAAAGAAAATGTGTGGAGAACAAAGAAATAAGTCCTTCCTTTTATACCTTAATGAAGTTTTGATCTGATTTTTCTGGAGACTCTATTTCCCATATGTTATTGGAATTCACATAAGTGAAAAAGTTGAATATTTCATTGTACTGAAATATTGTAATTGCTTACCCACCGATACATTTTCTTTAAATGATTAAATGAATAAATAAGCAATGGTGTTTGATGGTAAAAAATTAACAGCACTATTAAAAATCAATATTTTTCAATACTGGGAATTAAACAGTTTATTTTGTACAACTACAAACTATTTGGATTATAGAATCATATAGTCTTTGCCTCCGGCATGGGATCTATATTCCTTACACATGGAGATTTCTCACCAAAGGAAATGAAAGTTTTTCTGGAGTAAGGAGTATTGAACATGAGGCTATTAAGAGGATATGAGGCCTGCTAATATTTAGATTATTGATTTCTCCAACTGACAAATGTTACATTCCTCCCCACCCCAAATACACATTTACTTAATCTATTGAATGGTGATCTGCTTTCTTTTCTATCTGAAAGGGAAGGCAGAATTAATAATTTTGTGCTGTGGGAGAGAATCAAATTCACTGATTTTATGGATGGCTGGGGTATGTGGAGAGGAGTAGGCTATAGAAGAGTAGGAGGTGATGGAAGGAGAAGCAGCTAGAGTTCCAGACCTGGACAAAGCCCCTTACAGAGCACACTCCAGCCCCAAAGGCATAGGTTGGACGAATGCTGCTTTAACAAAAGGCAGACGACAGATCTCAAGGTGTGTTGTCACTCGCCCCTGTCCTGCCTCTCCTTAGGAGGCTCAGGAAGATGAGCAGTCTCCTCCTCACTGCTCAGTAGAGCGAGCCAGGGAGAGTCAACCTTCTGCAGGCAACAGGACCTGGACGCTTCTTTCCTCCTGGTGCCCAGGGCACATGCGGTAGCACCTTCCCAGGCATACAAGGAACCAAGGTGCATGCCTTCTCAGTCCCATCTGGGCCCTCAAATCATTCCAGAGGCCTGGCCGTGGAAATCTATCCTCAGCTCCGCCCTCCAGCAGAGCTGCACTCTGCTGCATTCACAGGGTTTAGCCCTAGCTGGCTGTCCCCTGAGGAGCATCCCTACCCAACTCCCAGGGGCATTAGAAATCTTCCTGCAGAACCACTCTTTGCTGCTGCCACTCAGTTCACCTGGATCCCACCCTTGAGCAGGCTGCCTGGTTACCAGGCAGTTAGAATATGTTGACAGCTGGGCTGCTTCTCTGGGCACAGAAGGCTCAATTTCCAGGAGTTCAGAAGGTGGGTCACTCCTCCCTCCACCCCCAGCTGCTAGCTTCCACTCTTTTTCTGCAGTGGAGGGTGCTGAGGGATAGTGGTAAGATGTGTGACAAGAGTTAAATAAAAGTTTATGAAAAATCCATTACAGAAGAAGCAGAGCAGCACTTATTTATATGGGGGTTTGAGGGAAGCTCTCCCTCCCATCTGATCTATAGGTTGTTGGGAAGGGTCAACACTGATCCTAGATATAATTTCAAATCCTGCCAACATTGCCGTTGGAGACTTCACACTTCCCTCGCCAGCACTTAACAGTATGACTTATCCCCTGTCTGGCAAAGGTCTACTTACCTCATGTTACCTTTGGATCAGACTCTAATTCTTTATTATAAATAGGTGAGGATCTAATTATTTAGGTTATTAAGCATGAAATGTCCAATTTCCTTAAGTAGTTGGGTTTGACAGTTAATATCTCTAATATTTCACTTTGACACTTCTAGTTTTATTTTTATCGTGAAGGTACAGCCTCAGTCTTGCAAATGCATGTTTTGGCTTGTGATTATCTTTCAAAAATTTTTTTAGAGCATTTTCTGTGAAACCATGGATAAGTCAAAATTCATGTTATTTTCAAATATGAATTCCATCGTGGAAACAGTGCAGTGAAGACAGCTCAAAATATCGACAAAATGTTTGGGAAGGATGTAGCTAATGAACGCACAGTACGTCGATGGTTTGAGAAGTTCCATTCTGGTAATCTTAATCTTGAAAGTCAGCCATGTGGGTGACCTGAGACCAACATGGATAAGGATGAGCTGAAAGCTATAGTGGAAGCGAATCCATCTCAACCTACACATGAATTAGCAACAGGGTTTGACATTACCATTCCAATAATATTGGACCATTTGAAACAAATCAGCAAGGTAAAGAAGCTGGATAGACGGGTTCTGCATGAGTTAAACAAGTGTCAGAAGAAAAATCATCTTGAAGCTTGCCTTTCTTTGCTGTTGTGACATAAGGTGAACCATTTCTATACCGTATTGTTACGTGTGATGAAAAATGGATTGTTTTTGACGATCACAAAACGTTTAGCACAATGGTTGGATAAAGATGAAGTGCAAACACACTCCAAAACTAAATATTCATCAGAAAAAGTTAATGGTCTCTGTTTGGTGTTCCAGCGCTGGTATTATCCACTACAGCTTCGTGAAACCCGGTCAATCAATTACAGCAGATGTCCACTGCAACCAATTGGATGAAGTGATGAGGATGCTTGTGATTAAGCACCTGAGATTGGTTAATAGAAATAGGCCAATCCTCTTGCAAGACAATGCTTGACTACATGTCACACAAACAACGCTGCTCAAACTACAGAAGCTGAACTTGGAAACTCTCTGTCGTCCACTGTATTCACCAGACCTTGCACCAACTTACTACCACTTCTTCCAGCCTTTGGACCACTTCTTACAAGGAAAAATACCCAATTCTCAACAAGCTGTGGAAAACGCCTTTTGTTTCTTCTTTACAGCTGGCATAAACAAGCCACCGTTAAGATGGCAAAACTGTGTCGATAATATAGGTGCCTACCTTGAGTAATTGTACTGCTTCTTGTTTGAGATATAATAAACTACACTTTTGATTCCAAACTGGACATTTCATATTTAATGACCTAAAGAGACTCAAAAAAGCTAGGCTTTCTATTCACTTTCTCAAAATGCCTCTGTTCCACAAATTACCTTCTCTCCTCTCTCTCTCTTTCTTCTATCAAAAGTCCTACTGGTCTAGTGGAAATGAGTTAAAATAGAGTTAAGAAGCAAGCACGTTAACGGATGGGACTAACTCCTCCAAAACTGTGAATGACCTTCTCTGACTATTTGCAGCTCCACAACAGTGATGCTAAGTGACTCTGGGTTTGCCCCAGTTTCACTGCCATATCAATTGCTCTAACTAATCACAGGCTTTGCCTCTGAAGATCTGAGTGGAATCTTAGGAAAAAAAAAAAGGCACTATTAGTGGAACAGAGGCTGCCAGAGTCCCTAACTGAACTTAGTTCATGTCTGATTGGTCTTCATGAGTGATTTATCCATTTCGTGTGATTATATGCTTATGTAGCTGTGTTCTTTGCTCATAGATGAAGAAAGATTGAAGGGAGTAATGTTCACAATTGTGCAATGAAGAAGAGGATGTTTAATTTCTGTTACTTTTTGTATTGGTATATGCAGATTGCAAGTGTTTTTTTTGTTTATGAATCTGTATTTGGTGATTACATATTGACGTTTATTTTAAATCCATTGTGGTAAAAAAGAGGTTACACTTTATCTTTTAAAAGATATTTAGCAGGTCACTAGTTCATGTTCAAAAGTAAACCAGGGATAGGGGACAGTGCCCATAGACAAGAAATGGAACTCACAATACCCTACACAACCCCTATGAAATCCTAGAAAGGTCTTCTTGAATAATAAAAAGGTTAAGAATCCACTCTCTAGATTATCTTGCTGTTCTGTTTATCTTCCTCTCTTCAGATCAACTCTTAAGAACCCTTCTCCCGTCATGCGTTGGATTTACTTTGTGAGCCAGGAATAACGTGTGTGTTTTACCTCAGTCATTCACCCTGCCCACCCACAGGTGAAGGGAACTGGTAGGGTCCAGGCAAGACTTGAAATGAGAGATGCACACAAACTACAATTCGCCAGCTTGTTATTGTTGCATTATTTATTCTCTATATAAGACATTTCTTCTAAGATGCCCAAAGTACTTTTCTACACACTAAATAAATGATTAACCCTCAGAACCCTGCTATGAGGCAAGCAGATTTGCAGAGATGTTGGGGCAAGAAGAAGGAAACTAAATCCCGCATGTGGAAAATAACAATTCATCACACAGGTGAAGATCACAATTTCTGGCTGTAAAGGTATAGAGAGCAGGAAATGTCAACTGGTGAATTGACTACCTTGAATTATGCCATCTTCCTTCCTCCCCACCCTCTCCCCCACACACCCATCTTACCCAAAGTACTTTCACATACCAGTTAGATTCCCTGCTATTGCACAGGGAGGAGCATATATGCTAATATAAAAATAATTACATTTCCTAAACTGTACCATTGGCCTAATGATGCTGACACAGAAGTCCAGATTATCCCAGAGTTTAAGCTCTTGCTTAGTTCAGTCTGAATTCATCTCACTTCTGAAGGAAAGTGACACCCATCTAGTGCATGTGGCCAAAGAAATCAATGCTTTCTCTGAGCCACGTACAGTGGAAACATGTATTAAAAGACTATCAATGGTACAAACATGAAATAAGAGTCTACCCAAGTTACTACTAGTCCAACTAATCATCTGTAATTTAGGATCTTGGGGTCATAGGCCCAGCCATCATCCTCTCACCCCTTGATTTCTAAAACCATGTCCTTTCAAATCAAATTTGGATTATCCAACTACTCTAATCAGCACTACCCCCCAAATGCTCTGGAACTAAGACTTCATGAGAAGTTTGCATTTAAATAGACCTTGCTTCTTTGAAATTTTTCTGGACTAAACTTCCTGCCTTCCAACCCATACTTCCCACCCTGCACCATCCCTGCTGTTAGAACTGACTACTGATTTAGCTGTGGTTATTCCCTCTTGAAAGTCAGCATAGGCTTCCTTCTTCCTCTGAGAGATTTAAACTGAGCATTACATTGGTGGTATTCTGCATTTTCCTTCAATCTCGAATCAATGTAATCAATTTAATTTGCTGTATTCTTTTTCTGTGTGTGACTTTAGTTTATCAGTGACATACCCAAACAAAAGAATAAACCTTTCATCATATTGCTCCCTTGATTAAAACTTTCTTAAGGGGCCCTATTAAATCAAGAATACAATTCTAATCTCTGGGTCCTACCCAGCTCTCCAATTTCAACTTGAGCTACACTTCCCCTGGCTCACTGTGTTCTAGTCATTCCCTCAGGGCCTCTGCCTGGAATGCCTTCCCCCAGTTTTGCTAAGACAAATCCTTTATATGTCAACTTAAGTCTCATTTTCTTAAATAAAAAAAAAAAAGCCCTCATCTCCTCAATTTCTCAAATCAAAGGGACATTTCTTGACCACACATCAAATTGTCCTCCCGCTTTTCTATTGTCATACTTTCCTGTAATTTTCCTTCACAAAATTTTAACAATTTGTATTGCTATAATTACTGTGTTTATTTGTTTTATTTGACATGATTTCCTCAATAGACTGTAAGTTCCATATGGGCAGAGATCTGGTCTCTTTTCTAAGTATCTAACATGATGTCTGGCACATATTATCACTCAATAAATATTTGTTTAATAAATAAATAAATGGAAACATAGATCTCAGATTAAGATAGATCTAAATGTCATTCCTGATTTACTTCTTAGCTACATTACCTTGAGAAAGTAATTTAATTTCTAAAGTCTGTTTCCTCATCTATATGGTATAGCTAGTAACACCTATCTTATAGGATATTCAGGAGGTAATGAATTAGGTAATATATGACAGGTTTTAAGCACTCAAGAAATGTTAATATACTTCAGTTTAGGATTTGATTTCCAGAATTCGTAGATTTTTTTAAAAGGTTATTTTATCCATCAAAACATCTCAAATACCTCTCTTCATTATCCCTTCCCACCACACTTACCAATCTCTAGTAGCCACCATTCTATTCACTACCTGCTTGAGATCAATTTTTTTTAGGTCGCATATATGAGTGTGAAAATGTTGGTGAAGGGGTAATTCTGTTAAATAGAAGGAAAAAGTTCTAGCGTTCAATAGTGCAATAGGGCAACTATGGTTAACAATAATTTATTATATTTGAGAATATCTAGAAGTTTTCAAATGTTCCCAACATAAAGCAATGATAAATGTTTCAGGTGAATCATGTCCCAGTTACCCTGATCTGATCATTATATGTTATATGCTTGTATCAAAATATAACATGTACTCCATGAATATGTACAATTATGTATCAATAAAAAATTTTTAAAAAAATCTCAAATAATTATGAAGATGTCACAGCTACTTCAAATGCAATTTTAATACAGATGTGGAGTCTTATGTGATTCATTTCTGGGTTCCACACATACGATAGGAATGAAGACTTGCACTAAAAAAATGGGTGCAATAAATGTGTATTGAGTGAAGTAACTAATTTTATGCATAAAGAAACTGAACCCAGAGTGAACCAGAGACTTGCCTACCAACATATAAGTAGTTAATGAAGGACCAGAACTGGCTTTTTATATTCTGATTCCCTACCTACTGCTCTTACTACTAAAGTTCATTGCCTGCATTTAATCACAGATCCAACATCACATTTAATAACATTAAGGGTAATTCATTTGAGCACATGAGCCAAATACCACTTATGACCCCAAGATTTTATTCTTTGGACATTTCCAGTAAAGAGCTTAGGCTGTAGAGAAAAAAATGACCTAGTTTTAAATCTCAACTGTGCTATTTCTAAGCTGATATTAGAAAAAATATTTAATGTCTGTGAACCTCAATTTTCTTCATATGAAAATTATGGATAATACACTTTGCTTATATAATTGTTCCAGTAGTTTCATAAGATCATGTCTGTGAAGCATACAACAGTTCCTAGCACATGCTGGTATTCAATGATAGAGCCGACCAGGGAGTGGGGTAGTGTTAGTAGTGTTTACCTTTATTTAGCTTGTACTGCTCTAATGTTTTCTTCCTTCACCAACCAACAATAATACTTTAAAACAAATCTTCATTTTCATTTTGTCCCTTTCTCTTATCTTTTTTTTTTTTTTTTTGAGACAGAGTCTCGCTTTGTTGCCCGGGCTAGAGTGAGTGCCGTGGCATCAGCCTAGCTCACAGCAACCTCAAACTCCTGGGCTTAAGCGATCCTACTGCCTCAGCCTCCCAGGTAGCTGGGACTACAAGCATGTGTCACCATGCCTGGCTAATTTTTTCTATATATATTTTAGTTGTCCAGATAATTTCTTTCTATTTTTAGTAGAGACGGGGTCTTGCTCTTGCTCAGGCTGGTCTCAAACTCCTGAGCTCAAACGATCCACCCGCCTCGGCCTCCCAGAGTGCTAGGATTACAGGCGTGAGCCACCACGCCTGGTCCCTTTCTCTTGTCTTACAAGATTAAAGTTTCTTGGGTTTTTGTCAACTACTTGACTATACCTGTTTTGCTTACAAAAGTACAATGAGGTATCTATGGGTTCTGTAATCCCATTCAAACAACCATAGATCAAAAATATTTTTTAAAAAACAAAACAATAAAAATCACACAAATTAAAAAAACAATACAGTTTAGAATGATTTACTTAGCATGGACATTGTAATAGGTATTATAAGTAATTTAAAGATGATTTTTAATGTATATACCAGAATGATTTGGGTTATCTGCAAATTCTAGGCCACTTTATATAAGGGGCTTGAATATCCTTGGATTTGGGGACCCACCAGGATATCCTGAAACCAATCCCCTGTGGATACCAAGGGATAACTGTGTAGCAATTTTGAAACTTGCACGACTTTTTCTTAAAGTATATATAAATGTAAATTGATAGCATCCAATAACGTGCAGAATGAAAGTTATATCACTAGAATCGCCCTCACTACTAGTATGATCAGTTTTCCTACTGTCTTCATTTATTCCATGTGCCCTGATATCAGTGTTGATAGAATCCCTTTCACCCTCAAAATGTGACAGTTTGAACCAATGATAGACCCTCCTAAACATTTTGCTTCTTGGTATGAGGTTGGGGTTTTCTGAGTTTCAGAAGATATAACTACAGCTTTAACGACAACATTTTCTTAACCATAGCTTGTTCCATTACCTTACATTTGTTTCATAATTTTACACTTGTCAATTACTTGATGCAAAGGAAATCATTTGCATAATAACAAATATCTCTTTTTCTGGAAAATCACAGTGAATCTATGAATATTTAAGGTTGAAAGCTATGTAAATTAAGGGACCACACAAGGATTCTTCCAAATTCAAGTGAATTCGCTGGTGAGGACAGTGTTAGTTTATAAAACATTAATTGTACACAACTTCTTAGACTCAAGTCCATTAAATAAATTAGGAGGCACACCAGTCTGTCCCGGAAAACAGTCTCCTGGCTCTGGGTGTGAATCCTTGCTTTGTCCCTTATTAGTTGCTGTGTTTGGGGTAAGTTTTCTAAATTATCTGAGCTTCAATGACTATGTTTTATTTAATAATAAATTTATTTATAGAAGCACACTAAAAGAGAAAGTAAAGAAGTCAACTAATTATTGTAGTGAATACAAAATTGCCAGTATACACATTTCAAACCCTCCAAAGTTCTATTCTTTTACCTCTAATATGCCATTTCTGCTCAACTCCACAATTGACTTAATCTACGTAGATACAAATTAATTTAAAATTTTATGTACCTATATTGTATTTAAATATATACATGCATGTTTGTGTATATATGTATACATAAATGCATACATTTTACTATCAGACTTATTAAAAGTTTCTATCAAGAATGATCAAATATCCCTAGTTAGCTATCTAGATAGCTCTTATTTTCCAACTATGTCCAAATCGTATTTAGACAACTGATAATACCATACCCATAATAGAAAAGATAATATCTAATAAGGAAAAAGGAATCATATAAAGAAAGAGATGAGGAGAAGATTTAACCAGGCACCTAGAGGATGATGCTTCTGATATTCCAAATGTCCTTTGGTCTTTGGCCTTCTAACTCAGGAAATTTGTGTGCTCCTTTCTCAACACAAATTAACTAAGTATTTGATGTCTAGGTATACTAATTGATGCTTTGCATTACAGTCTGATTCCATAATTTATTTAATTAATGAAAGGTTTGGAAATTTCTTTTCAAACTACTTTATTATAATATAAATATTTTAATTAATTAAACTTTTACTTTTGGGTTTAAAATGGTTTTTTTTTCTCTAAACCTGTGGTATGTAACTCTTATAAAGATAGCTACAGTATTAGAATCAAATATGCTTTTTACATTTAAAAATATAAATATCCTTAACCAGATATTGTGGAATTATATATTTGGATGCTTGGATTCAAACTATTCTCTTTCTCACTAGTAGCCACTGAAGTTGATTACCATTTACTTCATCAGATATAAGTAGAATTGTATTATTTCAGGAAAAAAATTTAATTTTGGACTCTAAATAAGTTTCTGTCTGATTTTATGTCAGAGAGGAATAAATGCTATTATCCATTGAGATCTTAACAAATGATTAAAATAACTAACAATAACATCTCTAAAATAAGTGATGTATTAATAGAACAGGTATTTGAGAACCAGAGGTTTTTAAGTCAGTCATTTAAAAAGGGTAGAAAGTACAGTCTGTTAGACAATGCAATACAAAGAATATTAGTGAATTTGAAGGGATATTATATGTGTTAATAACACATCATATTTATATTATTCTGGTTGGTTTGAGTTTACACGTTTCATTTTGATTCACTCTGTTTCTCATTTTCTGCCTTGGCTCTCCCAAGGATGGATTTTGTAGCAATGCTCCCAGCACGATGCATCATGGTATCCATTAATCTAGTACTTTACTAGAGTGCATTCCCTAACAGTGAACACAAAGTGTCACTGTGACTACATGCTAATAGTCTAAAACTCAAAAAAAAAAAAAAAATCTTTGCCCAAATTTGGAGTTCATTTACTTGTGAGTGGGTGTTTTATTTGAAATTTCTATGATTAATTTTTATTAATTTAATTTGGACAAGATTTGAATTTCGATTATGTTTATCTCCTGGTCTTTAATATACCCTAAGGTGGTACTTTTATATTCTTCTGATGGCAAGAGAAAGACAAAAAACAAAAGAACTAACATTCCTAACATTTCAGTTTTTATGTCTGGTAACATGTGAATTAATGTGCATTGAAGACAGAAATTGGTCTTGGAAGTTGGTAACGACCTCACTGCACATATTTCTGGCTATAACGTACATACTTTATCATTGTGCTAGAAAAAAATGTTCTGCTCAGAACAGAAAGAAAATGCAAATTCCTAAATGCATGTACAAGATAAGTGCCTATATCGAATTATAACTGAATCCCTAAAAACTATCATCTCTTTCCTTAAAACCCTGGTCTATATATACTAAAATATCTGCCAGCAAGCAGCAGCTGCTTCTGAATGAATTTTCCAGTAGTAAACAGAAAAATTTGTCTTTGTTATCTTTTCTTTCTTTCTTAATATTATGAATTTTCTCCATGGATTTGGATGTGTAAATCTCTGAAATGAATGTCTGTAAATGGTGGCATCTTTTCAGACCTACAAGCAAGTATTTTCTTTCAAAATCTACTACAGGTGTCCAGATCATTAAACATACCAATTATTTTGATCATAGATCAGTATTTATTCCCTCAGAAACTTGAAAGCTAATTTTAAGTTCTGTATTTATCTAGAAAAATTACAAAGATAACATCATGGACTTGTACTTTAAGTTCTTTTATGTGGGATAACACAAGCCATGCTTGAAGCAGTATTTCTACCTGTGCTGTCTTACATTATTTCTTCATTTATTTATCTGTGGTAGTTTTCCTTCAAACCAGTCCCTTTGGATAGTTTTCTCCAACCTTATCACTGCCATTTTCTAAATTTATGATTTCCCATGATAGTTTTAATATCGTGTTTTATGGATTCTTACTGAGGTATTAGGTAACAGAGATATGATAATGTGTTGCATTCATTTTCATCTGCTAGCCAGCATGTGGTTTTGTAGAAAAGATGCTAATTCATAAACATCTAATGAAACCTCTCCCACCTCTACCGTTTTACCCCCCAGGCAAATTATTTAGTCTTGGTTTATTTATTTATTTTTTTAGAAAAAATGTTCACCTGTAAAGAACAGTGTAAAAATTAGTTGAAAACAATGATTTTGTCTGAAAAAGTAACTTAGTCATTACTACCAAACTTTAAAATATCATTTGTAATGAAATGGAAAGAAGGCAGATAATTATTTCAGCATAGCATGTCAGAGAAGCTCTTTTTACTCCCTACGCATAGTTTAAGAATCAATACCTGGAGCTTAGTTTGACTTTTCAGAAGCCTTGTGTATTTTCTTTAATGTGCTTAAATTATCAGAAGATTTATAGAGGCTCAGTGGCTACTGTTCGAGCTGTGAATTTCTGATTTCTGGGCATGTGGTAAATAGAATGTCATAGGATTTTAGACCTTATTTCGGGTATTGGAATTTTGATTTGGGGGAAGGATGATACATATATAACCCCATTCTTTTATTCTGTAAACATTCATTAACTATTTTTATCTGCAAGATGCTGTGCTTAAGCCTACAAGTACAAAAAGTCAACATACTTGCTCTCATAAGCTGATAGATCTGCGAGAAGAAACATACATAAGAACACACTGCAGGCAGTGTGGCAGAGGCTACACAGGAGGGTGGGGATTTGAGGGTGTGGTTGTATCCAACATACCTTAAATGCTTCCTCAGAGTCTCTCAACTGCGTCTGTCATCTGGACCTTAGACAGCTGCCCACCCCAGCTGATCTCAAGGCCACAGACTCCCTGTGAGTTCACAGGTTCTGGTGCCTGAGGCGGTTTCTACAGGCCTGGTCTGGAGGCTTTGGCTCCTCCAGCCAATTTTAAACTAGATGAAGCCCCACACGCAGTGACTTCCAAAGGGGGCCAAGTGATGCAATCCCAAAACACAGGGACGTTGACAACTCATGAGGCAAATAGATCAATGGGAGACAGGACTGTAATCATACAGTAGATAAATGTCTTCTAATGGATTGTTCTGAGTCATGGCTTTTCCACACATCCAGTCTGGAAACATCTTGAAGCATTGTTTGGCCAGCACCATAATATGTCACCTGGCCTTGCTTCTCATCCTTCTGTGACTCATTCCCTTTTCCCTCACTCTTGCATGCTTGGGATTTAACCTCCCTACAAAGCATTGGCAATTTAGTCTTGCCTCACCTTCTGCTATTTAGGAAAACTAGGCTAAGATAGTGGTCAGTTTGATTTGCATGGGTGGGAATGGGGGTAGGGTAGGAGGGGTGGAAGGTATTGATCAACAAAGATTGCAAAAGGAGGTGAGGGCTACTTAAAATATGTAGTAAACTTACATATATATATATATATATATATATATATACGTGTGTGTGTGTATATAAGCTCTCAAAAGTCTTTTACTCATTATAAATTATAACTTTGATTAAGAGAGAGAAAATCTAACAGTGAGAAAATAGTGTAAGTCCATTAGTTTATCATCCCAGAGATACCACCACTCCACAGTGAGCTTAATTACAACTCAAATTCTTACCTGGAAGTATATAGTCAATGATCTGCAATCCCTTTGTCCATAGTATTTATCACCTTTTGAGAATACTATCAATGTCCATCTTTTATCAAATTCTGCAGCTTAATTTTTAATCTAGGTTTTGCTCTAACGTTGCAGTCAGAGACTACTAACACAATTTAACTAATTGTGGAAATACGACACACAAATTTTTAAAGATGTCCATATTTCTGACCTTCCTGCACCTTCAACTTCAACTTTCATCTCCTCTAATACATCCTAGATACTGCTGACAATGAGCTTTTCAGTCCTCTCTTTTGACTTCTCTCATTTGCTTCAAATTTTTCCCTGAACTTCTTGCTTGTCATATTAAATCTAAATCATTCCCATGGGGTTTCAAGTTTCTTTTTCCCCTTACTTTTGTATTTCAAGTACTATGCCGGCTTTCATTGCATCAGTGCCCGATTCATCCTGGAGCCGGCTCTCTATTCTCTGCCACCAAGGCACTTCCTTCTCCTCTGCCAACAATCTATACTTCCTTAAGAGATAAGACACAGCAACAACAAAAACATTCCAACCCTTTAGTAAGCCTCCTGACATCAAAACCAGCACAAACAAAACCTCCAGTTCCCCAAAGAGAAGGTGGAAATCACCTCAACTCCAACATTCTTTTAAGAACATACCCATTCCACATGAGAGAAGTGTGTCTGGCTCCAAACCAGAATTCAAGAATCTATATTGGTAAAGGAAAAAGATGCCCCATTTCTGGAAAAAAATAAATCCAGTGATCAAAGTATCAAGTTAGTCTTTATTCTTCCAAATGCAATTTTTGTTTTAATTTAGTGTAGTCATAGAATGTATTATGTCAGCCAGTACATGTCTGAGAATGAAAGGGCTAGAGGTAGCAGATATACAAACAGAGGTGAATAATGCTACAAGCCTTGCTTTTAAATGGTAAGAGCTCGAGGAATCACTCCTTGAGATCTTTATAGTTTTTGGATGCTCAGTCAGGGGCTACCAGCTTTAAGGATTTCAGGTGAAAAAAATAAATAAGAACATGTAGATGAAACCTGAACATAATGCTTGAGAGTAAAGACACTGTTTTCATTGCATCCTGGCTCTGCTTGCTGTATGACCTTGGGCAAGTTATTTAACCTCCCTGTGTCTCAGTTTTCTTATCTGTAAAATGGGAATAAGTACAGTACCTACCTCACAGTATTGTGAGGGTTAAATGAGCTAAATAAAGCACCTGAAACAGTTACTTACTTATAGCACTAAATTAGTGCGAGATACTAGTAGTAGTGGTGGCAGTAATGGCAGCAGTATGGCTGGTCTGAGAAGGGGCACAGAGACAAGGACCTTCACACATTCTGGATACTAAGATTTCCATGAGAGTGGCTGATGGGCCAAATGCAAATCTCCCATGACTTTCCACTTTTGCATATGACATAAAGAGGATTAAAGATTAATTTATGAATTCATTATAACATATAAGGCAAAAAAAAAAAAAAAGAAGGAATAAGAAGAAGTTCATGGGCAGGAAGGAGACTTGCCTCCTTCCTTTCTTTTAACTTTTGTTGGGGCAGGAAATGGAAGATGCCCAAGCATTTTTTTGCATCACGTTTATGAAGGAATTCCAGAAAATAGTTTGAACAAAGAAAGAGAAACTATGTACTTGAGAGAGGAAAACTTGAAGCCTGGGGGAGAAAATGAGATACAAAGATTTATTGTGATGTGAAAAATCCACCTGCTAAAGCCAATCTCCTCATGTTAAAATCAAGCAGGCATTTCTTTGCTAGTGCGAATGCTCTGATTCCTCTCTTGCTGAGCAGTTAAGTGGGCTAGGATGTGGGGAATTTCTTCTGTTCTTGGCCCTTTTATGGCTGCAATGAACTGTCAGCACTGCCAAAGAAACCATTCTCTTCAAATTTCACAAGACTGACCTTAAGAGGTTACCACCATCTATCCAGGGAGCAAGCTTATCCCAGAGCTCCAGGGAGGGCCTTGGCCAGCCAGCAGTGCAAAAACAACTACAAAAGACACTTTCAAAAACCCTGCGCATCTCTCAAGCCAGCAAGAATCCCAAAGCCTCTTGCCTATGGGAATACAAGCTTAGTTTTATCATCATATCTGACATCAATCCAGGAGAAACTGAAGACAGTTCTATGGAAAGCAAAAACAATTTGTAGCCATGAATACTTCCGATGATGAGTAACTGTGCTAGATGACTCCAGCAATCTAGAGGAGGACATGAGCTTCTAACTTCACTCCATTGTTCATAAGCCACTTGTGATCAAGCTGGGTTTATTAACTTTAACAACTAAAATTACCACTGAATTTTTTTCTTCACCCATATCTTGTGGGTCCAGAGGAAGGGGAATTGAAGATTATTTTGCTCCCTAAAAAATTATCATTTTCCAAAAGGGGGTTATAAAATTTCCTAGTTTAGGCAATGGGGGAACTATGGACTCCAAAATTTGAGGCCAAGTGTAGGCTTCCATTTGTTGGGGTGGAGTGACATCTCATAATTGATTAGACATCAATATGTATTTGTTGAATGTTGTTGAAGAAATTAAGGTAAAATTGAAGCAAAATTATATAGGATGGTTATACATTTAAAAACTTATCAGATTTGGGCTAGGCATGGTGGCACACACCTGTAATCCCACACTTTGGGAGGCCAAGATGGGAGGATCACTTGAGGCCAAAAGTTCGAGACCAGCCTGCGCAACACAGTGATACCCCCATCTCTACAAAAAGAAATTTTTTTAATTAGCTGAGCCTAGTGGTGCATGCCTGTAGTCCCAGCTACTTGGGAAGCTGAGCTACTTGGGAGGATCAGTTGAGCCCAGGAGTACAAGGCTGCAGTGAATTATGATTGTGCCACTGCACACTAGCCTGGATGACAGAGTAAGACCCCATCTCTACAAAACAAAAAAGATTTGAATTTAAAAATTAAAAATATTATTTAAAAAAGTATTTCAACTTAGCCTTAATTAGTGAGCATGCTGTTTTTATGACATCATAAAGCATGGATTATAGGTATTGGAAAAGACTTCCTGGTCTTTGGTCTGTATGTCTATTTTCCACGAGAGGAAACAAAAGACCAGAGAACTTAGGTCTCACGCAGTCTCAGATCCCAAAGAACAAGACAAGACAAAGGTATCCTTACTTCCAGACCAGTGCTCTCTACACAACATCAAGATGTTGCCTTAATAATAAAGGATAGTCTTATACCCTTTGTTTAAAATGATGTGTGAAAAAACCAAAGCACATTTGCTCCCTTACTTACTGTAATGAAATCACTAAATCAGCCTATTAGAGAATACACATCCAAAGACAGGAACTGAGTGGAAAGGAGGGGGATATATTGGATGATAGATTATATGGACACTCTATGCCACCCTCCACCTCTTCCTGGGCCCAGTCCTCTAATAGCTCCAATCAGAGACTCCATTCTGACCTGTGCTGCCTGAGACATGACACATGCTCCAAAATTATTTCTCCTTTTCCCCTTTCCCATTAGCCAAGCCACCATCCCCTCAGGGCTCTACTCCGATCTGGAGAAATGCATTCCTGATGCCTTAAAAAAAATTCCCCCAGCAATGAAAGTTCATATGTTAAAAAAATAACTAAATGAATTATCTTTTAAAGTATGTCTATATTTGAAAAAATTTATTGTTAATATTTTTGTTTTTAACAGCTGATCTTTTGAGCATTTAAAATAGCTACCTGAGAATTTAAAATATTTCCCAAATATGTCCCAGGTCCTCTGTGTCTATTGAGTTTCACATGTACTTGAGGAGGGTTCCTGCCAGAGCAGAATGTATTGTACTGACTGACTCTGTAACTCCTTTTGTAACAGAGTTGCTGGCTGCAGTAAATAATAAACTTTGAAGTCAAGGACCTGAGATATTAGCAAGGAGTTAGGCCTTGACTCCAGACCTATTTTTCCCTCTATGTTATTAGGTAAACTGAAACTTGGAATGAAGAATGCAAATGTCTAGGGTTTTGTACTACTTAGAAGGTTCTGTCTTCTAAAACTGTTAGTATTAAACCTTGGATACTTCTTGTGACAGAGTAAGTGTTCAGTGCCCTAAATGTAAAGAATTCTGTGGATGTAGACGATGGTGGGGTGGGGAAGAGTGAGGATGAAGGAAAGGATTGCAGAAGGAAGCCAGGAAGGAAAGGACACAATAGGATCTCAAGACATCATGGACAGAATGAAGACTTCCCAAGGGCGGCATCTACCTCTTAGCTGATGTTTTATTAAAAGGGTGAGAAAAGTCCTAGGCCACATCCAAGAGGTATGGAAAGCTTGCTACAGCAATAACTCAACATTAGTCACCAATGAAACATACTAACCTTGAAATAAATACCTTTCAAAGACATAGTTCATTATTTTGAAATGTTTGTAGGTTGACACTCTCTGTCTGCTAAAGCCCACTGCATTCATAATAAACAATAAGTAAGAGCAACCATCTCTTAATACTATAATAAAATGTTGACAACTTAGAAAGTAAATACATTCCAAAATGAACTGCTCTAGTCTTGCTTGGAAGCTGTGCTTTTTATAATGGATACCACAGTGAAAAATTCTTTATTAAATTTATTGTGGCTTTTAATAAACTGGTCTCCAAATGTAAAAAGTCTGTGTTGATATACTGAGATTATATGACTGGGAAAATAAAAGGAGTGCATATTTAATTCTGAAAGATAATAAGATAGATTAGGCCATTTTTTATTTTAAAATGTGCCTGTTCCAACATTTATAAGACTAAGCAGATAAACCTGCCAACATCTGTTCCGCTTATGCAAAGAACTAGCTATAATAAAATTTGGGTTATACTATTACACGATTTTAGCACAAAAATGGAGAGATCCAAGGCAGAATGATGAAAAACTCACCATTAAATCTTCTTCTCTAATACTGATATGCCTGAAATCTTAAAGAACATTTAATGTGCCTATAATCCTGAACATTTGACAGCTTTTACATAATATTCTAAGCAAAGGTGACCTGATCCTCCGTCACTGTTGACAGTACAGCTGAAATGGCCCTCCAATAAATGAGGCAGGATTATCTAGCCAAGATGGCAAACAATAGCTTATAATATGCACCAGGAAATTTCCATAGCACATTGGATCTTTGCCGTCAATGACACATGGATCATGTCTGAATACAAAACACACGTTTCCCTAGACACTTGGTAAGTTTTAAAGGATAAGAATACGCAAAGTGGACGTCAGATTTAAAGACCAGTTATATGTTCCACAACTAGAAGTATAGAAAGTTCCACTGAAGGGAGCTCCAAGAATCTTTTAGTGTTGTGTTAGTGTGTGTCATCTTCCTTAATTACATTCCAAGGACTTGAATGAGTCTCCAGTTCAAAAATCATAGAATAACACAGGGAACACATTAAATATGAGTTGTAAGAAAATAATGAAAATAAACAAGCACAAAAATATTGTACGTGAGATGACAAAAATTGGGTAGGACTTCTGCAATATGGTCAAGATATCTGCATTGATGTGCTACATAAAGAATGCTACTTTTGTCTCTCAATTAATGGGAAAATAATTGAAGAAAAGTTTGAGTGCTTGTCGTCAATTCATAGCCTGCAAGTCACCTGTTGTAAATTCAGTTTATAATAGTGTAATTAGCTGCCACATGGCCAGATTTTCTAAATGCTCTTCCTCCTGTTGGAAGCTTGACAATGTGAATGCCGCAGAATATCAATACCGATCTTTTATAGCCCTATGCCAGAGCAGCCTCAGGATATGTTAAGCTGGAGAGGTAACTGCATTAGAGAATTGAGTTTGTTCTTTTTCAGAAGACAAATATACTATCTTTGAAAGTACTTACAAGGAAAAAAAAAGCAGACATGAAGTACTAGTGTACAACACCAAACTGAACTTGTTAATAATAGGAGTAATCTGGCATTGTAAAAGATATGAGAAATTTAAACTCAGAAAGAGAATGGTACCTAAGAGAGGCAAACCCCAGCATACATTACAGACAACATGCCTAGAGAAATAAAATCTGGGGGAAAACACTGCAGCTTATAACAGTTGAATCTAATGCAGAATGTTGCCATATATAATAGCAACAATAAACTAAATGCAGATGTGTTTGTAGCTTCTTAAATGAGTAAGAATATGAATAGAGTTTTTGGAAATATTGTACAATGCAGCAGGATGCAGCTGAGCCCAGGAATAAAAGTTGCAAGACTAGTTGCCAGAAAAAGAGAAAAACATTAACTGCCTTGTTTGAAGAACACTCAAAAACTAATGGTAAGCTTTCACTGAGAAATATTTTAGTTAACATGAAAGAGCTACTTTGCTTATTTTTAGTCAAAGACTCTAACTTTTGATAAATACATAGATAAACTACGAGATTTTTCAACATGGCCATAATTACACAGTGGGCATATCAAATTAAGAAACACTTTATAAATTGTGAATAATCTTTAAAAAAAAATCAGCAAAAACCATTTTTGTTAAAAAAGTACACAAGCACAAAATTTCCAAATGAATCCTAATTTATGTTACATTGAATAGATTTATCTTTATGAAAATCACCCATGCATCTTAAGCTGTTACAGTTGTGAGCACAATTTTAAGAACAGGAGCTGTGCTTTGTGGCTATTTGAAAACCGTGCATCTCTACTTCCCTTTCTAACTTTTACTTTCTTCTTGTGATTTGCTCTAGTACTCATGAGTTGGCAGCTCTTGGGCTGCATATAGGGCATGATTCACCAGAGACATACTCCAGATGGCACTGGGCTGCTCCTGCAGCAATCGTAGCCGCAGTTTGGCTGCCTTATCCATCAACTGTGCATTGACTGCAGCTTGGCTCTTCACTCTGACAACACTTAGGCTGTTGAAGACATGACCAAAAAATAGGCTTTTGGAAACATCTATCTCCTCACAATGTGGAGGACTTTACTTTTATTTTGCTAATTTTTGGAGAAAAGTGTTGACTGGATTTTTGTAAATGATATTACGTAAGACTTATACTGACATTTGAAAAATGAATCCTCAGATGTCTAATGTGTAGTTCCATAGAGAGTCACTCCCTTTGTTGGAATATTTTGTGTTGTCCTGTCAAGAAATATAGAAGATAAGAATAAGAAGAATAATCACAAATTTTTAGGTGCCCACTATTTCCCAAGCACTGAACTGGGAATGGGACATGTTTTCATTTATTTTTCTAACATTAGGAATTATGGTTCAATGAAGAAAAGTAACGTGTCCATAATGTCAGATATTATTATATAAATAGGTAGAAAAAGATCTGGATAGAATTTCTAAATATCTATCAAAATATGTACAAAAATATTTTTAATATAAAAATTTAGCAAATCAATAAATCAGAATATGTATGTAACTAGGAAACTTATGTGACTATGTGATTTTAAATATATTTTTTCTCCTTTTAATCATGTACCCTCTGGGCTGTATGAAAAGATTGGGGAAAAGTAAAAACATTGTATTTTAGTCACAAAAGTGAAATATTGATGTGAAGTTCTCACTACTAAGTAATTGTCATTGCCCTATTTAAAATTCTCTTTGCTTATCTATGCAGTAATTATGGAAAACAGACCCACAGTGTTAGTCTTCTAAACCATAACTCCCAGATTGGCTCAAATTTCCCTGATTTGTGGTGTTCATTCTAAAAATCAGCTGACAGAATTCCAGGTATCTGTTCTACCAAATGTACTGTTGTAACTGGTTGAGTGTACATTTTTCTATTGACAGTATAGCTATAGATATAAATATGCCCATTTATTTTTTCTAGGATAAATTACTTTTATCAAAGTGATAAATTGAATGCACATATTTGTTAATATTATATTTAATATATACATACAAACATATACACATTTATATGCTCATTTATTCTTTTCTAGGCTAAATTATTTTTATCAAAGTAAATTTATTTAAAATAATATTACTTAAAAATTCAAGCATTTCTTCAAAGTTTATAATAAATAAAATAGCTTCCTTCATACAACCCCTCCTCACCTCTGTGATTCATTAACAGAAGCAGCCATTTTCAACTCCTTTAGCTGTTACTTCTGATGTTTACCTCCATATTGCTAAATATTTATGGAGCCATTGCTTGATTTTTAAATTTTAGGCATTATCTATCTTGCTCTTGCTATGAAAGATGAGAATTTAGCAAGTCACCCTGACTCACTCCTTCCAATCAAACTATATCACAGGTTTTAATTCAATCAGTATTTAGTCAAATATACTCAAATCTGAGTATATTTCTAGTCTTCTACATTTTTTCCTAGAATTGATGATAGCCTCGTCTTTTCTTCTGTTTAGTTTTCTGTGTAGCAATAACTTAATTAATCATCCTCTAAATTCCCCTATAGAACTATAAAATTCTTCTTAATATAGTCAGATACATCTATCACCATCGATTTCATTGTATCTTGAAGTTTTCCATTCCCTGCACCACTCTGAACCATTTACTCTGTAAGAAGACCACTCAGCTATAATCTCAGGACTTCTTTAGCATCGTCGTAAGAATCCCCTCTGCCCTTCTGGGTGGAGGTCTTTATTCCTGGATCTCGTGTCTTTCTGTTTCATGGTGTACTTTCTCATTTGGCGCCATCCACCATTCTGTGGCTTCTAAAGAAAAGGTTCATGGCATATTTTTAAAGACATTGAAGGTCTTAAAATGTCTTTACATGCAGATTTGATTTTTAATATGGTTGGGTATAAAATTCTAAGTTGGAAATCATTGCTTTCACAATCTCGAAGGTATTGAAACACTTTCTTCTAATGTTCAATGCTGTTTTTAATCAACCTTATGCTTATTTCAGTTTCTGACCCTCTATGTATGATGTATTTTTCCCTATATGAAAGCTTTCAGGATTTGTTCACTCATTTAAGTATATTTATTTAGGGCCTTTTATGTGTAAGGCAGTGTATGGGCACTGGGGTTTCTGTAGCGCAAAGTACAGAAAAAAGAATCCCTATCCTCATGGAGCTTACATTATAGTAGGGGTGATTGATAATGATCAAGATAAATAAGTAAAGGCCGGGCGCGGTGGCTCACGCCTGTAATCCTAGCTCTGGGAGGCCGAGGCGGGTGGATCGCTCGAGGTCAGGAGTTCGAGACCAGCCTGAGCAAGAGTGAGACCCCGTCTCTACTAAAAATAGAAAGAAATTATCTGGCCAACTAAAAATATATATACAAAAAAATTAGCCGGGCATGGTGGCTCATGCCTGTAGTCCCAGCTACTCGGGAGGCTGAGGCAGTAGGATCACTTAAGCCCAGGAGTTTGAGGTTGCTGTGAGCTAGGCTGACGCCACGGCACTCACTCTAGCCCGGGCAACAAAGTGAGACTCTGTCTCAAAAAAAAAATAAAAAAAAAAAAAAATAAAAAAAAGATAAATAAGTAAAATACATATTATGTTAAAGAATGATAAGTACTAAGGACAGAAGAAAAAGCAAGGAAAAAGATATAAAATGTAATTTCAAATATGGAAATCATGAAAAACCTCATAGAGAAAGTGCCTTCTTAGTTTAGACCTAAAGGAAGTGAAAAAGAGATCTACGTGAATATTTGGGGGAAAGTTCTCTTCAAGTAGAGATAATAGCAAGTGCAAATGCCTGAGGTGAGAATATGCCTGGCACTGTTTTTCTTGATAATTTTATTTTTTTATTCGTTTTTCTAATTTTTTAAGTTGTGACAGTCCATTCTACTAAGTGAAGTATCATAAGAATGGAAAAACAAGCACCACATGTACTCACCATCAAATTGGTACTAACTGACCAACACCTATGTGCACATATAGTAGTAACATTCATCGGATGTTAGGCAGGTGGGAGTGGGGAGGAGGGGATGGGTCTCTACACACCTAATGGGTGCAGTGTGCACCATCTGGGGGATGGACACACTTGTAGCTCTGACTTGGTGGGGCAAAGGCAATATATGTAACCCCATAATATTCTGAAATTTTTAAAAAAGTTACATAATATTATATGTTTTTATTGTGTAAAACATTAAGGTATTAATATACATACATTGTAGAATGGTTAAATCTAGCTAATCAACAAATGCTGTTTCTCATATGTCTATTGCAGCACTATTCGCAGTAGCCAAGATATAGAATCAACCTAAGTGTCCATAAATGGATGAATGCATGAAGAAAATGTGGTACATACACACAGTGGAATAGTATTCAACTGGCAAAAACAATGAAATCCTGTCATTTGCGACCACATGAACTTGGAGGACATTATGTTAAGTGAAATAAGACTGGCCTGTTTAGTGAACAGGAAGGTGAGCCAATGTGGCTGTAGCAGAGAGAGTAAGGCCGCTATATAGGAATAGGAAAGGAATTCAGACAACTAACTGAACAAACTATAACTTTTTCTTTGAGTAAATGGGAAGCCAGAATAAGGTTTTCAGCAGACTAAAGACACAATATGACTTAGATTTTAATAGAATCACTTTGGTGATTGTATTAGAATGGAAAAGAGGAGGTGGCAAGAGCAGAGGCCAGAAAGCCAGTTACGAGACCATTGCAATAACCCAGGTGAGGACCAGTGGTGGCTTGGAAAGCAGGTGGTGGCAGTGGTAGGTGGTGAGAAGTGGTCAGATTTTAGATGTCATCTTAAAAGTAGATTCAACAGTAATGGATGACAGGTGGGCTGTGAGATATAAAGGAAAGAGAAAAGTTAAACATTTACACCAATATGTTTGAACTGAGCAAAGGAAACATGGTGTCAGCATTAACTAAGACAGGAAAGATTGGGAATTTTACAGCAAATGTAACTGGAAGGCTTTGAAAAACTGTATTCAGAGGAATGACATGAACTAGTGCATGGTTTTAGAGCCCTCTCTACTGTTGTATGGCGAATGGGTTGCAGCCAGCAGGGCCAGCACTGAAGTTGGAAACTGGTCAGAAATCTGCTAATGTAGAATGAGCTGGCAATGCTGGGGCTTGGGCCTAGGTGATGGCAGTAGAGATGGAGTGAAGAGGAGAAATTCTAGCTGTGAACTTCTAGGTTGAACCAACAGATCCTGAGAATGGGTTGAATGTGGAGAGTCTGGGGATCTGGGGGGTGGGGAGGGAGGAGGAGAAAAGACAAGAATGATTCTTTCTAAATTTTTCTTTCATGTTTCACCTATCATTGCTTTTTACTTTGTGATTTCATTTCTTTCTGAAGACAAAGTGTCATAGTCTTGATAGGAAGAGTTTCAGTGAAGTTGTGGGGACTTAAGACCAGCTGGAAAGTACCAAGAGAGGCTAGGAGATGAAGAAATTGGGACAGAAATGGCAGATAATCCTTTCAAGAAGTTTTGTGGAGAAAGAGAGTAGAGAAATTCGAGGCATGAGCATACCTTGGGGGAGATATAAGATCAAAGATGACATTCACCTTTTTTGTTTTTTTCTAAGATAGAAGACAATAAGGTACATTTATATTTATGGAAATGATCTAAGAAAAAGAGAAATTGTAACTTATGATCCTTTTAGTGTACACAGCCCAACACTTTCAAAAAGCAAATGCTTTAGGGGCTTCTGCAATGACCTCTGTTTTAGTTAGGGTAATTTTAGCCACCTTTCCACTCTAAACCAGTAGCTTAACACAGTAAAAGTTTATTCCTAATGCATCTAACACTGCTGGTGTTATTGATTGATCAAGAGGTGGCTTTCCTCCATGTATAATTTTCAGACCGTGGGCTTCTCTTTTTTTTATTTTTTATTTTTGGTTCCATTATCTCTCTCGGATCCTGGGGTCTATTACATATAAAAGGAAAAGGAGAAGTCTGACTACCTGTTTAACAGCCTTGCCCAGAACTGACACACATCATTTCCACTGAATAGTGGAGAACTAGTCACATGGCCCCATCTAGATGCAAAAGAGGCCAGGAAATGTAGTCTTTAGCTGGGCAGCCACTTCCCAGCAACAATTCAATACTGCAGAAGAGGAAGCACAAATTTTTGGTGAATTGTTAGGCATCTCTGGCACACATTGAAAACATAAACTTATACAACTGTTGTCTAATATTTAAAATTAAATATCAAATAGTGAATATCATATTTGTTGATTCATATTTAACATTCTATATATGATTGGATCAGCACAGAATCTATGCCTGATAGAGATCCAGTCTTCAGGGAAATTACCTTCTAAGGGAAGATGACATACATATCATGGATATAATTTACCAAGGCAGGGCAGAGTGGTGGAAGGAGAATGTATAACACTACTGGTTGTTTTGCCAGCTCATTTTGAGATCATGTTAGAAAAATTGCACTCTCTCTAGGCTTTTGATGTATCACATCAAATAATCTCTCCACTGTCTTTCAACCCCAAAACTGTTTACTTCTTCAACTATGAATCAGTCTGCAAATAATATACAGCAGTACAAACACATAGTCTTTACCCAATAATACTCATATTTAACAAATTAATAGTAACTCTTTTTGCTTTTTAAACTGTGCTTGATCAAAGCAAGTGAGTTATTTTCTCTCACCTTTGCTCTGACCAAAAAGCTATGAAATAATTCTCAGATGCTAAATGGTTTCTCGTGGGTAATTCACATGTGAAATCTTTGAAAACAGGGAATATGGGCTTATTCAACTCTTCATCTCCAGCTCCTGGTATATAGAAGGTCTTCATAAATGTTTGTTGAAGTTAATTGAGTAAATTTTTATGGAAATGTTTGTTGAATTGGTGAGATGTCGTGAGGTTACCATAAGGGAAGTGAGATTCTAATTCAATATTTTTATTAATGTGCTAAGGGAAGATGCAGATCTCAAAACATACTCATAAAATTTTAAGATGATCCTACCTTGGGAGGAGTACCAAACACCAGGGACACCAGAAATATAATCCAAAGAAGTTAGAACTGCCTACATAAAAAGAAACTTGGCCTTCAAAAATGTAAATGACTACATGCGAAAAAAATGGTATGAATTCTTTCCAGGCAGGGGAATAAAAGAAATCTGGAGTCTAAGGGTGATGATAATTTGCAAATTAGATCTGTGTTTAATATGAAATAGCTGTAAACAGAGCCAGAGCTATTTTGGCCTGAATTTAGGGAGCTTTGTGTAACAAATGGGCCAGGAAATTAGTTGTCCTGCTCTGTGTGATGCTGAAGATTTTCTAAATTTAAACTGCTTTAATTTCAACTAATGTCATTGGAAATAGAAACTGAAATATGAATTTGGAAAGAGGCAAAATATGAGTATGAATAAGACCAATCACTAATAATAGATTTTATAGAATGGGTACCTATTATTTGCCCCTTATAAGGGTACTTTACTGGCACAAATACCTTAAGTACAGTTTACTACACTGCCTATATTATTTTATTTAATTCTCAGAACCATCTTTCAGGTGAACATTTTCCCCATTTTACCAATTCAAAGAGTTCAAATAATTTGTTAATCTAGCCTACCAATCTCAAAGTTATCCTGCTTCCAAATTTCATACTTAGGTGAATACAAAGAAAATAAGAACATATCATTTAACTAAAAATGTCAGAAAATATTTTCTTTAACCAATGTGAGCTATCTGCTTTATGAAAGGAAATATATCATAAAACTATATTATGTGTTATGGCAACATATCCACTTGCCCTAGACAGAGGCACCTTCTCACCCTGAACCATAATGTTAAGGTGAGATTTAAGAATATTCACTCCCATTCAGCCTATTTTCCTATCTCAAAGGCAAAAGTCCTCTCGATTGACTTGCCACTGCTGGGATGAAAGAGAAAAGGGCTTGGCACATTGGCTCCAGCATCAAACCGATATTACATTCATCCATGTTCCTCCACCTCTTGGCTGTATGATCATGTACAGATTGATCTGTCTCTCTGGGTGCATTTTCTTCAATAAAATGGGGTTGATATCACCTATTTCTGAAAGTGGCTAATGAGAGTGAAATGAGATAATGTCGGGGATATAGTGAGTGCTCAGGAAATGGGAGTTATTGATTGAGTGAGGAGCATTGTACATATTCCTACAGGATAATACCAGGGGTTCCATTTGGAAAAACAGACTGAGAGTTTCATATGCAGTGTGGCAATGATGCCAGGCATCCTCCACTGTACCGTCCGCATTGTATGGCTCCTCTTTTCTTCTTTCCCTTTGTCCCTTTTCTCTCCTTCATTCTGTCCTTGCCTCTATGCTCTCACACTTTTGAGTTATTTATAAATGAATCTTCCCACCCACTCACACCTCTTGCCCATTAGGACAAGGAAAAATGCCATATGCAACTTTATATCCCCTAACATTAATGGAGCACTTTATCAGCAGTAAGAATTAAACAACTACCTGATAAATAAATAAAATTACGATGCTCCTTTAAACAATAACAATAACAAAACACCCGCAATTTTAGAAAAGGAAAATTAACAAATACAAGGGACAAATTTTATTTATTTGTTTCATATTTATGTTTTAGGTTTAAGAATCAAGGCAGTAATTGATATATCAAATACTCTGATAACTTTTAATCCACAATGAACTCTTCAATAATTTAATAAAAATTACATACAAGGCAGAAAATAAAGTTTAATAGCTATTGAATTTTATTAGGACTTCGGCAAGAATCACATTCAGATCAAAGGAGTTTTCTGTGAAGGAAGTAAAAGGTAAAAAGAAATATCTTTGAGAATCACTGGTAAAGTCAGAAGCTATCCAAAATGGTCTACTTTCTTTTAGGACATTATCAAAATTTGGTTATTTTTTATTTTTAGAAAAATATCAATTTTTTGAGATAATTCGCATACTCTACAATTCATCCTTTTAAAGTATACAATTTTTTTAGTGGTTTTGGGTATATTCAGAGAGCTGTATAGACATTATCAAAATTTGTAACATAGCATCATGAAATCAACACATAACTAAACTGGAACACACTTAGATTCTTCATTTGTTTCCTAAATGTTTTTTTGTTGCACTTCTCGTTTGATGATCTTTGAAATACAATGAGTGAAATGTCTTCATGGTAAGACATAAGGTGAATGTACAGGCGTGTGAGCATGGACATAGGTAATTACCACCCCCCTCCCACACTCACAGGTCTAAGCACTTACTTTAGGTCAAATTGTTCGTTCTCTATTTTGATAAGGTTGATTGAACTGTTCTTTCCATTTTGACAATGAAAGCCACTGCATGACATACTAATACTCCAAGGTAAAAAATATATATATTAGTCACGATATGTGAATATGGTAATCATCAAAATGTTCTTTGCAAAGATCAGAAAGTGAGATGGTTCCAAGCACCAGTCACTAACATTAGTATATGCTGATGAACGTAGATGGTGAGGAATTTGGAGGATTTGGGATCAAGAACTTGTGATGAAAATGTGTTAAATACATGCACATAAGATAAGAAAACTGTAATATATTTGAGACTGGCTTTATCGTTTTTTACTTTTTCATAGTTCTTTCTTTGAATTGCTTGGGTTTGTCCTACAAGTCAAGACAGTGCAATAACATTTAGAAAGCATTTAAGAAATCTGTAAAAGGAGAGACCGTCCATCTAGAACTAGTAATAAAGCTGGTGAATAAAGAGGTTTTTTTTAAAAATTTGGACGGATTGCAAAGTTAATTTTTAATTTAGGCTATTATTAATATTATATCAATTTAGTTTAAAATAAGAAAAAGAGAGAAGGAGAGAGGAAGAAGGAAGAGGAGGAGGAGGGAAAAGAGATACTAAACCAAATTCTCACCTCAATTCTTCTTATAAGACTGTCCTTAATCTACATTATTTTTTAATTTTTTTATTTTTAATTATTGTGGGTACATAATAGTTGTATATCTTTATAGGGTACATGTGATGTTTGGATGCAGGCATACAACTGAATTAATCAAATCAGTGTAATTGGGCATTTATCATTCCTTTGTGTTAGGATTTTTAACAATCCTACTCTCAGTACATTCGAGGAACTAACTTGAAGCCTTCCTACTTTAATTTTGCTAGACTTAGAATGATTGATAACTAAGTTGTAAAGGGTAAGACACACAGATTCTCTGAAAAAGAAGACATTTGGAACAATAGAGGTACTGTTTATTAATACCATAAAGATAGTTTGGTAAAATATGAACAAAGAAGCCCTATTATGATGAGATATACAAAGATGGAGTAATTTATTTCTAAAATCAATTTTCAATACTTAAAATGGAGTAAAAATTGTAAGGCATAAAATGGAGTATGGCAATGTTAGTAGCCCTACTACCATTGTATAAATGTAATATATCTAGCAGTTCTATATTCATTTTCGCTTATTGATGTGTAGCAAATTTGTTGCTGATTCTCAAATTTCCAACTTGATTAAGTATTAATTATAGTTAGCTCTCTGTAAAAGAGAGAATATAGCTTCTTTTCACACATACATTCATTTGTGCATTCATCGATGCATTCCTATATTTATGCATTCACAACAGACATTTTTGGCTGTCTCTTATTTGCATGGCACTCCTCAAAGACGGGGAGATTTTAAAATAATTAATTAAGTCAAAGTTTGCAAGAGCTCATCTCTCTTATAAACTCCTGACAGGAAGACATGCACAGGCAGGTTGTGAGGTGGTCTAAGACTCAAGACTCAATGAGTTTCTTAGATATGCAACAGGAGATATTATAACATGGAACATGCTTTTGGGAGTGATGGTGTTCCTTCTCTTTAGGCTATATAAGCACCTGCTTCAAGGCCACAAACCAAAGTCACATTGAAGTTGGCTGATATGGTTCTCTGAACTTCTTGCCCCAACCCATCAAGAACTCCGCATCACCATGGATTCCCTTCCCTCTCAGCCTTGTGGCTCAACTTCCCTTTGTCCACTCTTTTGAAGCTAACACTTGGCACCGTCTCCTGAACCATTATTATTGCTTCTTTCCTTGACTTCAGCTCAAATTTCACTCTGGCTACTCTCTTCTTCCTTACCTGATCCCTGGAATCCCCAATCTCATCACATCTCTAGTGAACAGTGCCTCAACTAATTGCATGCATCTAGAAGATAGACTCAATCAATCATGATCCTAGTGAAAATATAAAGAAAAAAGAGACTGGATCCTAAACAATATATAACACTTATTATATCTTTGTTTTCTATACATTGTCTATCACAATGCCTTGGATATAGAAAGTTCACACTGAAGTTTGAATGCAAGGACCATAGTATTATAATAAACTGTCAGATTGGAGTTGGAAAACCAAATTTATTCCATTATTCCAGAAACATCACTAAACCTGCTGAGCTGTCCATTTTGGAATTATTCCGACTTAGTAAACCAGTTTAGTATAACTAGAATGGCATCCTAGTGCCAGAACTTCAGTTCTTGCTTTCTTGCCTTGCTCCTGACATACTGCTCATTATATAAGTTAACTACTAAAAATTTATGTCAACCTTTCAGAATGTGGATTCATTGTCTCAAAATTTGTGGCTGGGAAGAAGCAGAGGTAGTTAAATATCTTACTCAGATTTGGAACCAATGTCATTAAATAAAGAAGAAAACATACTGAAAAGAAAGGAGTCTTCAGACCATACAGGCAAATGAAAAGAATTGAAGAAAGTGCTTTGTAGGCTTCAGGGAAGTAGGAGAAAATTCTAGTGGTTCTGTTCTTGATGCACTGCACCTATAGGTCCCTGAATGGCCTCTGATCACTATCCAGATTGAAGCTTTCAGATCTGTAGGCTGGATACAGAAAAGGAGGTGCTTCTCTGTAATACTAATACATCGTTAGGTGCTGGACACAGTAAGTTCACAATGGTTTCTGAATGCAAGGGCCGTGGTGACCAGACCCTTGAGGAGCTAAGATTTGTAGCATGCTTTATTGATGTTCTTGAATTGTTTCTTCTTATCCTCTTAGTAACTGCTGGAGCAAAATAGGGAGGGGATTATATGGTCAATTTCTGTTACGTGGCTTGCCCAGTATCAGATCCAAAAGTTTCCTTTGTTTCTTGCCTCCTGGTTGAGTCATTCTTCTGCTATCTTTCAGAGTCTGTCTTAGACTAGAACTCACTTCCCCACTGGTGCTAGTGCTGTTCCTGAAAAATAGCTACCTTTCTGGATTCTGCCTACTTAGAGTCCAGCACATAGCTGCTTGGTTTTGGGCTAAAGTCTTGGAATCTACCTGGGCCTACTTAGTTTTAGAATGTCTTTTAGCCTTCCACTTATCTAGTGTGAGTATCTTCAGGCTCCTCCCTGGGTCCTGGCCCTGATAATCTTGAACCTTGAGGCTAATTCATCAGAGAGCCTTTAAAATGATATGCTTTTTTGCAGGCTAAACTGTGCATCCTGCCACCTTGCCATAGAAACCAACTGGGCATTGGCTAAGTGGTGTGTTAGGAACTTAGTGAATATCATCCTACTCTTGAGACTTTAGGAATTTGGCAAAACACAAGGCTCAGGGCACTAAATCCCCCATGAGGATCCACGTGATAACACTTACACAGACGTCCTAGGGGACTCACTTTCCTAAATAAAAAATTTACATTCTCCCTTTTCTTTCAGTAGCCCCTTTCAAAACACTGACTAAGCATCATTTTTTAAAACATCAAAGAATATATAGGGAGCATTATTTCCCCAGAAGAATTGAAAATTGTCCAGAGCCAGAGAAGAAATGAAAACACAAAGAGAATAAGTTAGTTAGCTCTAATAGCCCCAGTGAGTGAGCTTACAAACTTTGACATCAGGGTGTAGAGAATTTGGGCTATGTTCTCTTTTGCGGCTGAGATGTTCCGGTTGGGACCCAGGCCCTGAACACAAACATATAGAAGCCAAGCGCCCCATGGAAATACCTCCTTGTATTCACTCCGAGAATGTAAACTCACCACTGTTCCTCCCTTGCCATGGTATATTCTAACTCTCTTTAGGTACCAGCTTATAAAGAATATGATTAATAGGAACACTCTACATTCTCAAACAGCCAAGAACTTGCCAGCCTAGATACCACACATCATCAGAATGACAGCAAGATAGTAAAATTAGAATATTTAGTGAAGACTTGTAAAAAATTTCCTACAGCAGTAGAGGAAATGTAGTTGACTATCTCTGGATTACAATAAATAGCTATTGATTAAATTAATATATGTCTTTCTTCTAAGCTTAAAGCAGTGAAAAAAAAAGTCTTTGAAACTATGTTACAACCAGGGCTACCCTTTGGGGACAGAATCCCAAGAACAAGTGTCTCAAGTAGCAAAAAAGATAACAGTGTCGTGGGCTGGACTAGAAAAATGCCACCAGGAAGATAATCCTAGAAACAGTATGGAAACAAACAAAAGGAAATTAGATTGACATAGAACTAAGGAGATGGGAGACTTGTGTATGCTCTGAAGATAATTCCAGGACCTTGTATTCTGGACCTTGAAGTGTGGCTGTAGCATCAGGTTCTTGGGATTTTTCTAAATCAGAAATGGAATTGTAAACATATTTAGTTCCCACTGAAAATTTTACTTTGACTAATCAGATCATAGGAAGCTCTGCGGATCTCCATGCTCCTCCAGCCAGAGGACCATTAGCAACCCACTGATCGATCCAAATGATCCAATATTCTCACTGTGAGTCAGTGATGTCCTTTCTGTTTCTGATCCATCCACAGGGATGAATAGAGCCACCCAGAAATTTTCAAAATAGATCAGGGCAAGTATACGCTTTATAAAATCAGAGATATTCTAGAATGTCTCTCATTGGCTTACTTGATTCTTATCTTTGTTTATTTCACATAAACCCCACTTATTTAAATGATAACTAAAGGTGTAAAATGTTGCTTCAATTTTTATTTCTTAATCAAATAAATGCTAAAAGATTCTACACTTAATTATTGAAAACAACTTGCTATGGTTGTTACAGTTTCAATGTGAAAAAAGGAAAATCATGAATATAAAGATTTTAGGTTTTTTTACATATTACATCTGTGTTCATTTTGTAAAACTATCAATTTATGCATGGATGGAAAGAAGAATGGATGGATGAATGGATGGTTGGATGGACTGATGGATAGAAGGTGTATGGATTTGTTTGTAAAGTATTACTATAAATATCAACTGTCATTAAAGCATCCATTTTTGTTGTAAAAGGTCACACGTAAAAAGTATACCAGTAGGCCTAGTACACTTTTTATAGTCTACTGGTATACTTTTTATATGTGACCTTTTGCTTGGAGAAAGGAGAGAGGAAAAGAGTTATCTCTCTATTTGAAACCTAGTATATTCCATGAGTGAGGTTCTGAATAAGCCTAATTTGCAGTCCCCAACCACCAGGCTGCAGACTGGTACAAGTCCATGGCCTGTTAGGGACTGGACCGCAGAGCTCCGCCTCACTCCCCCCACCTCCACCCCCGTCCGTGTAAAAATTGTCTTCCATGAAACTTAGGAACAAGGTGGGGGGGGCGCACAGCAGGAGGTGAGCAGCTGGCAAGCTAAAAGAGGTAGCGAAGCTTCATGTGTATTTACAGCCGCTCCCCATCCTTGCAGCTCTGCCTGAGCTCTGCCTCGCCCCTCCCCCCATGGAAAAATTGTCTTTCCTGTAACCAGTCCCTGGTGCCAAAAAGGTTGGAGACCACTGAAAATGATTTGTTCCATAATAAGTGCCATAATATTTTTCTAAGAAGGCTTCTTCTTTTCAGAAATTAGAAGAAGCAAGAAAATTATAGTATCAAGTTTCCAAATTTAGGATTGTAGTATTCAAATTCATTTTCTATATTAGTCTAATTATCCAAGGTCAGAAACAAGAGTATATAATGACAGCAAAGAAAAAGAAGAAAAAGAAGGAGAAAAAGGAAGAGGAAAAGAAGACAAAACAGGGCAAAAAGAAAAAGAAGAGAAAGGAAGAGGGGAATAGAAAGAGGGAGGGAGAAAGAAAAAGAGCAAGAGGAAGAGTGAGGCATTCAAAAGTTGAATAAAAGTATTACTGAAGATAACTTTTAGTGCTATGATTCGGGTCTCTGAAAATAGCAAATATTGAAATTTTCCTTTAAAAAATGTTTAACTTTTGTCTGCTAACTTCAACTCATTTTAAAAGTATTCAAAAAATACTTTCACAAATGCAAAGGGTCGTTTCTGAAAAACAAATTGCTACACTTGTTCTTACTTCACTTTTTTCACATGCAAAACAGCAATGAATTGAATTTAGCATATTTTACAAGTGGAAATAACTTAGAATAATTTAAATTGCAGGAAAGGAGAAAAATGCATTTGAAATTAGTAATAACATACAATTTCCAGAACAATGCAATAGTTTTGTGTTACAAAGTTGATATTTCTACAATGCTGCATTTTAAGTTAAAGCCCAAAAGGACCGACTTTGTACGTGCATTCATTTCAGGATAATTTATGGTGGAATGTTGGCTCGTGTCATTTCAAGTGGTCAGTGCTAAGACTATGTGCCTTCAAGTTTGCGAAGAGCTTTATCACATCAGGGCTGAGCACCACTACAAACTCACTTAGCACAAAGTCTTAGAGACTGAAGGGACTTTAGTGCTCTTATAGCCTGGCTCCACACTCAGCATCTTTGGCAGAGGTCATCTAACATTTGCACTAACAATACCAGAAATAATGAACTCATTGGAGAACTTTCATTATTAGGAAACACTTTCATATGTTGAACTGAAATATGCCTTCCTATGTCTATAGTCCATGGGTTCTACTTGAAACCTTTGAAACAGCACAAAATAAATGTGATCCTTTTCCAAATAAATTTTCTAACTCGAGTATTTGAAACAATTATTATGCACTCATTATATCTCTTCTTCAGATTAAATATTAATGCTTCTTGACATGGTTTGGCCACACTTTCTCAGCATGCATTACAATTGTTCTACATCCCTTTGAAGGTGAAGCACAGAAAAATGGAAGTGATGGCAAAATAGTGTCCCGGACAGGTACAGGAAAAAGTCTGATTCTTCCCTTCTTCAACCTGAATATGACAATTCTATCAGCAGAGTCCATGATTGTGTTCACTTTTCAATGACTGCATCACATTGTTAGCTCATATCAAAAATTTTTCCCTTTTTCACGTAAACAAATTTACAGCAAGTCTCCCCTGACCTCTTCATGTATAATTTCTTTTTTAGACATAAATAAAGACGTTTATTCTTGCCAGATGCTATTGGTTTAGGGCCAGAGTTCAGACTTCTCAGATCTTATATGCTAGTAGCTAATTCCCTTAGATCTTTGGATTTGTCATCTGAAATTTTTATAAACATCTTTTCTATATTTTCATTCAAGTTGTTCTTATTTGATTATTTATAACTTTCCTTGTTGCAAAAAGAATTTGGGTGTGATTATCTATAATGCAAAAGGATGTTCAAAATGGAATCAGGTTGAAGATAGAATAATACAGTTAATCAAAGATAAAGTAAGGATGCAAGAATGTATAGCACAGGGTACTTCACAAAAACTAGAGTTAAGATGCAAATTTGGATCAATCTTCAACCTTGCTGCCATAGCAAGAAGTCAAAAGTAAAATACATGTCTCAGAATTCATTATCAATATTACCTTAAACTAAAACTACAACTCTGCCAGTTTCTGAGACTTGATAGTAATTTTTTCCACATAACTTCGCATATCCAAAGGCATGACATTGGCAATCTCCATTCAGTTTTACATCAATCTGTTAATCACCATAATTGGTCTGATCTTATTAATATATATCTTCCTTTAGAGAAAGAATTTTTGTGATATCATTCATTCATGCATAAGCATATATTGAGCAACTGTGTTTTTTCCCAAAACTATACCAAGTGCTAAATATGTACTTATTTTTATGCATACATGTATTTGATGTTTATTGCTGCATAATAAATTATTTCAAAATTTAGTGGCATAAAACTACAAGTGTTTATTATCTAATAGTTTCTGTGAGTGAGGAATTCAGATTTGGCTTACCTGGATGGTTCTGGCTCAGGGTTTCCTATAAGAGTACATGCAAGATATCAACTGCGACTGTGGTTATCTGAAGGCTTAGCTGGGGTTGACAGATCTGCTTCCCAGATGGCTCACTCGATGCCTGACAAGTTCATGCTGGCTTTGGACAGGAGACCTCAGTTCCTTGCCATGTAGGTGTCTCCACAGAACCAGCAGTTTTCTACCTCCCTGGCAGATGATGCAAGAGAGAAAGCCAGCAGGAAGTCCAAGTGCCTTGTATGACCCCATCTCCAACATTAAACACTCTCTCCTGCTTCTTTTTTCTATCCTGTAAGAGGAAGTCACTAAACCCAGCCCATACTCAAGGCTCTGCTTTCTGAAAGGAGTATAAGGAATTTGTAGAGGCCAGGGGCTTGTGGCTTATGCCTGTGAATCCAGGGCTCTGGGGGGCCAAATTGGGAGGATTGCTTGAGGCCAGGAGCTCAGACCAGCCTCAGCAGCATAGTGAGACCCTGTCTCTACAAAAAATAAGAAAAATTATTTGGGCATGATGGCACATACTTGTAGTCCCAGCTACTCAGGAGGCTGAGGCAGGAGGATCACCTGAGCCCAAGAGTTCAAGGCCATAGTGAGCTATCAGTTCCACCACTGTGCTCCAACCTAGGTGACAGAGCAAGACCCTGACTCAAAAAAAAAACTTTGTAGACACATTTTAAACCTCTACAGCATATTTTGGTTTTGTTTTCAAGAACATTTCAGAAATATTTTGAGTGTGCTTACTCACCTGAAAATTAATAAACAAAAAATTAATTTTATAGCTTTTTTAAAAATTCAAATTATTTGATTTCCAAACAATTACGTTAATTTAAAAAGCATCTTTTTCTAGTTTACAAACTAAAATTTACGTGTGAATAAATGTATTGAAGGCCTTAAGATTTAAAAAGAGAATTAATGCAAAACTACTTTTTAATGCAATTAGATGTATATTTTTTTAAGTTAATGCAATCATGTGTGAAGCCTTAAATGAAAGTATTTGATAAACTTCAGGAAATTGCATTCACACATTTTAATTGGATTTGTCAAAAATAAGATGAGGTAATGAGTTAGGCAGGCAGTTGCAGCAGAGTTGTTCAAAATCAGACTCAACTGGAATGAAAGTTAGCCTTGATGGTGGCGAAAGTCACTTGTAATATGGATTAGGTAGGCTGGCATTGGAGGCAATTAGAGTTAAACAGTGTATATGTAAGACAGGGGTATCTCAGGGTCAGGAAAGTCAGGAAACTCAGATTTAAAGCAAACAAAGGCAGTAGGTTAGGCACGGAGACAAGGGCTGGGGATCTTTAGGCCCATGGTGTTGGACCTGCTCTGGTCAACGCCTTATCTCATGCTCCCCATGCAGTCAAGCTCTGCCTCTTCCCTTCATCCGCTGAGTCAGAAATTTTTTATTGCGTACTTAGTCTGTACCAGGCATTGTTAGATCACGTGGATGCAACAGTATACCAAATAGACTCAGGCCCTCAAGTAGATTACAGTTTTCTAGGAGTAGAAAAAAAAAAGGTCGTGTATTTAGTGCTATGATCCCTGATCTCCCAGATCTAAATTTCAACCCAACCTTAACTGACACTTCACCATTCCTCCCTTCTCTGCTTCATTTTACCCCATAAAACTAACATAACATTTTTTTTATATATATATACACCCATACATTATATTAATATGTATACACATTATATATAAATATATATATACACATTATATAAGTATATATAGACATTATATACACACACATATAAATATATATACACATGCACGTTAAATATATACACACACACACACACATACCTTCATATTCACATCTGTATCTTCTCTCTCTTTCTTACTAGGATGTGAGTTTCACGAGAGCAGGGATGTTTGTCTTTTTGGCTATATACTGAAAGGAGAGAGCAGTGCCTGGCACATGCTGACTATACAATTAATATTTGTTGATGAGTGACCTTCTCTTCTTTCCTGGTCTTGTTCCAGACAATATCCTTCTCTCCAAGTCGAGTCCTGTGTGGCCTGACCCACTGCCTGCCAGTCTTGCTCATAACCTTGCTCTCCCAAGAAGCTCTCTTTTCATCTACATTATCTCCTGTTCAGGAATCATGTGACCCCAATTCTGCTCAAGTTTTCCTCATCCTAATATAAACAAGCAAGTAAGTAAAAATGTCTTTCTCATGGTTGACCTTTTAAGCAGCTGTTTTCTTTCCTCTCCTTTAAGTCACTGCCAAACCATCCAATGGATTTTTTTTTTAAGGAAGAAAGAAATCTATATTCCATGCCCCTACTTCCTCCTCAATTGCTATTCTGTCCTAGTCTGTCTCCTGTCATCAGCATGCGACTAAAATTACTCTCTAAGGGGCACCATGACATGCCAAATCCAATTGCCTTTTCAGAGTTCTTACTATTTCTCTCTGGAGAATTGGATGGCGCTTTCAATGATCTTGAGTGTTCTGGACATCTAACAAACAAATTTCAAAAAATAATTAATTATGATTCACTTTCATCTTGTAAACAAAAGCACATCTCAGAAATCCTTTCAGAGATCCTTTTTCCTTCTGTGAAGGATCTTTCTTTTCCTCCTGGCCCTCTGACCTTCCCTTCTTTGTATCTTCAGGATCCCTTTCTTTTCTTTGTCCTAAATGCAGATGTTGCCCAAGCAGGTGTTCTTGGCCTTGTCATTTCTTTGTATCCTCTTCCTTGATAGTGAAACACACAAGGACTCTACTTTCAGATCTGACCTCTTTCCCAAATCTCTGGCACACGTTTCTAACTGCCCCTCTATCTCTCTCTGAATATTCCACTGGCACCTCAAACATAAATGCTCTCAAAACTGAGTTCATTATCTTTCCACCAAACCTGTTCTTTGTATGTTTATTACTCATGATTAATACTACTTACGTTTTTTCCAGTCAGCTAAATCAGAAATCTCAGCATTAGTGTTGATTCTTTCCAGCTTGCTCATCTGGGGCCAACCTTGTCTATTCTACCTGAATCGTGTGGCTCACAACTGTCACCTCTTCCCCATCCACTCTGCCACCACTCTGGATCTGATCTCTAGTATGTCTCTAGCAAGACTATAAAGTCTTTCTGATCAGCCTTCTCAAGTCTCTCCTTTTCCCAAGTTGTTTTACACACGGTTATAAGATTAATATTCTTGAAACAAAACTCTAGTCATGACAATGCCTGACTTAAAACTCATTATTGACAATGCATTGCTGATAGATCAAGCCTAATTTCTGGCATTCAAGATCTTCATGATTTAGAACTAGTGTACTTATTAGGAAAGAAGTTGCTTTCTTTGTGTTTGAGAAAAGATCCAGGACTTGTATTCTGAAAAAAGCCGGCTAGTCATTGGACTTGCTCTCATCTCACTCTGTAATTCTCTGGGTGGTATAGAACCCTCATTTCTTTTAGGTTGTGTGGGGCATTATCTTTATCCTCCTTAGAACTTTCAGCTTCAGTCAGATGCCAGATTCTAGTTCTCTGGTCTGTTTCAGTACTTCATGAGCCAGCATGGGACCTGGAAAACTAGTTGGAAGATCCTCAATTTCCTTTTTAGCATATTATCCTTTTCCACTTTTATCTGGATAAGGGGCAAGGAAAGTAGTTCTGTTTCACATGTACTTTTCATCATCACCTTGTAAGTTTGGTTTGAAAGATAAGCTCTCATGGGGTCTGAAAATCAGATATAGGCAGTGATTTCTGAATCACAACATATAACAATTTACTGAGTAGGGCCTGCAATGGTCTTTAATGGTTAATATCCATAACTTTGATTCACAAGCAGTGGACCATCAGCTGGACATTTCAGCGTGGTCTCTTTAAGCTGTCAAAAACCTAAAAGCAGTAACTTAACACAAGTTTCCACTGATGTTTCTGCTATTTCAAAGTATGTGGGTTTGACCTTAAAAAAAAAAAAAAAAAAAGCAAAAGTCACTTTAGTTTCCACCAACATGTGTGCCTTTCAGAAAGAATGGAAGAGTGAAATTGGAAAATAAAGTGGGGAAAAAGAGAAGAGAATTTATTGTTTTAGGATTCCTAAAGTATAAGGGAGACTTTCTGTATCACATATTGGAACACAAGGGCCCAGACTCATAGAAACATTCATGAAAGTTTATGTTAATAGTTATCTTATTTAAAAAACAAATATAAAATACAAATAGAGATTTAAATTCCTTTATAACTTTGCCACAAGTAGAACAAACTAAAAGGCAAGCAATGGAATTAGCATGTGCTAACATTGGCAGAGGAGCTAGAGGAGGCCTTTAAAGAAAACAGAGGTGATGCCCTTTAGGATTATAAAAGTAGTTTTTCAGGCTTTGTGCACTTTTACAACCAAAATGAAAGGCTGACTTGGAGATAACTGGCAAAGCCAACAACTTTCTTGCAATAGTGTCCAATATTCTAAAACATGTTTTAAGTTATCTTACCTCTCTAAGTTTCCTGCCTGTCCAGGTGAAAATATGGCTGATATTGACAGATTTACATAGCTCCTGTCGGCAGATATCTGTGGGTTGCTCCCACTTCTTTTGTATAGCATCCCACGGTGCTTTTAATTATTTCAAGTGGTATGATGTTCCAAAAAATAAATCTCTAACTGGAATTTATTATAGTTCACTGTATTTGGGGGAAAAAAAATATACTACACAAGTTCATTAAGAGACTGTTGCTGGATTACACAAATGCTTGAAGTTTGGGGATCGGTGGTGTGTATAGTAAGAATATGAAATCTGTGCTAAGTTGAACACATTTATCAAAACTTCTGATCAGTTCAATACCCTTGGTCAATTAAAAAGAATATTTTAATATTCTGGGTGGGGTTTGCCTATTGCAGGATTTGACATCTTAGGGTGACAGAGCAAGCAAGAAAGGCTGGGAAGTGGCATCAGGACTGAATTTTATCCACAGGACTTGCGTGATGGACTTTATAGCAGGAAGAAAATGAATGGTCTCAATATAGGAGGCTCTGGAGCTTCTTTTGCTTCTGACACCAGGAAAGCTGCTGCCTCCACATTTTCCACTCTTTTTCTTCAGCATAATGTGAGGTAGAGGGTCAGGGGACACACTTGTGGCCTCTAATGGCCAGATAATGGACCACAATAAAAGTTATGTGTCCCCAGATGGAAGTGAAGGCATATAATGGTTTACAAGATCCATTATCTAAGTATTAGAACATGAGTAAAAGGAGACAATTATTAAATCAAAGAAAAAAAAAGTGCATTTTCACTTATTCAAGGAAAAAAACTTTTTGCTTATGTGCCATGCATTTTTATACAAGTACCAGATATATTTTCAAATAATGAACACCAATAATAACATCAGCCAGTGTTTATTGAGCACTTACAACATGCTAATTGCCTTCATAGAGAATATGATGTGCAGACTCCCTAGTTTCAAACCCTGGCTTCAGCACGTGGAAGAAGTCAGCCTCTCCACATCTCAGTTTTCTCATATGTAAAATGATGATTATATTAATGCATGCATCATATGATCACCAGGTGTGGGATCTATTTAGTACCCAATAAATGCTAGTTATTACTAGTGTTGTTGCTGTGATATCACCACTGTTGACATTAATATATAGTATATTATTTAGATCTTGGATTAGCCCCATTTGATAAATTAAGAAATATAGAGATGAAGTGGAGATACTTAATCTGGATATTTGTTAGTAGATTTTTAAAAGATTTATCAGCCCATTGAAAGAAACTGAAAAATATTTTGTTTTTATGGATTTTGGTGGATAAGAGTACCCAGGGTTTTTATCAGAGCTTCAAGAGAGTCCTTGACTCTCAAAATTCTAAGAAACCCTGATAAACTAAATTGTATGTATGATTTTACCTATCAAGTAATGCAGGGTGATTATTGAACAAACATGTTTAAATCATTTTTTCTCCTTTGAATTATTTTTTAAATATTACAAAAAATCAAATATTAAAAAGCAATGACAGGAACCTATTTTATATGCTGAGTGCCAAAATAGGCACAAGCATGCCACAATGCAATTGTCCATTTTTCATCCCTTCTTAAGATAAACCTCATTTCAAGACACATTTGAAAGAGATAGAACCAATTCAGTTACAAAGGTGGGAAACTATGGATTTAGTGTCTTGGTAATAGTTCCTTAGCAATCAATAGATACGTCTTTAGCCATTTCATTTAGCCTTTGGGGACCCCCAGAATTTGAGTTCAGATTCTCATGAACATAATGGTATCATGATATCAATATTGCCTTTTTTCATAATGCACTTGAGAAAGGATCTATACCAAGCTCTCTTATCCCTTTGGATATAACCTTCAGCTGTGCAGGGTCAGTCCCTGTTCACCCAACGTGGCACTGCTGGAGTTCCTGAAGCATCAAAAGTGGATTTGTGGGCCTTCGAAATTCTGAAATTGTTGTCAGTATAATCTGAAATATAAATATCACTCATTTCCGTGGAGAAGAATTATAACACAACGGTTAGGAGCACATACACTAGAGATGGACTTAAGGGTTTAAATCCCAGCTCTATCATTACTAGCCATACAACCATGGGCATGTTAATTCACCTGTTTTCTTATCTGCAAAATGAGAGTATATATGGTACTTACCTCCTAGGATTGTTGTGTGAGGACTGAGTGTATGAACATATATATAAATCACTGTACCAGTGCCTGGAGTATAAGAGGTATAAATATTAGCTATTAATATGGATCATTATGATATAATCCATTTCTTGGGTGTTAAGAAGAAAATATCTGAGTGCTAATCCTATTTTACGTATTGAATGATCTTTATTTTACATTTAGACAATTTGCTAACTCTCTGAGCTTGGTTTTCCTTACCTATATGAGAAGATAGTCTCTAAGCCCATGTTGGTGTGTGAAGTCAAGAGTGTCCCAGTGCTTTGCAAACTGCTGGCCCCTGGACCATTATGATTAAGTCTAAGTAACTACAGAAGCAAAATGCTTAATATGGAGCAAAAGGAGTTTTAAAAACCTTTTCTATGCATGTACTATATGGTATGAGTAGAAATTATGGCAAATGGATATTTCTGTGAGATTTTCTAGTTAATCCTAATTAAGACCGTGCTCAGCCTTAGGTTTTCTTAGTTTTGGGAGGGGCCAGGGGAGGTTCTGAATGAACCAGAATTCTGGTTGAAGGAAAGATCTGACCCTATTTCTGACTTCTGCACATTTGGAGAAGCTGAGTAGAGGTTATTGAATATTAATGGATTTGGGTTTCACAGCACTTTTTTTTTTTTTTTTGTGAGACAGAGTCTCACTTTGTTGCCTGGGCTAGAGTGAGTGCCGTGGCGTCAGCCTAGCTCGCAGCAACCTCAAACTCCTGGGCTCAAGCGATCCTACTGCCTCAGCCTCCCGAGTAGCTGGGATTACAGGCATGCGCCACCATGCCCAGCTAATTTTTTCTATATATATTTTTAGTTGTCCAGATAATTTCTTTCTATTTTTAGTAGAGACGGGGTCTCACTCAGACTGGTCTTGAACTCCTGACCTGGAGCGATCCACCCACCTCGGCCTCCCAGAGTGCTAGGATTATAGGAGTGTGCCACCTTGCCTGGCCCACAGCATTTCTTTTTCAAAATGCTAGGCTGTTTTTGCTAGCTTTTAAACATTTTAAATCAAATTTTCACTGTTTTGATTTTTGAAGCTTAACACTGAGATGATTCTCATGTTGGTTTGATGAGTCCTATATTTTATCTTTGTTTGCCAGGAATTGAAGATTTACAAAATCAGTGTGTGCTTGCTCAAAACCTTTCTATTTCTGTAGCTCATCATCGTGAACTGGAGATGTTTTCATAATACCACTGAATAACCTTACTGCACACAGGATTTCTGAGGCCACTACAAAGACCTTCTGGTTGTTTCTACTTCTGCTTTGTCAAGAAAAGGAACCCAGAAGCTGCCATTTGTTTTCATGCCTCTATCTGTTATCTCTCACTGCATAACAAGCCACTCTAACACTTAGTGGCTTAAAGCGCCTATGCTTTATTATTTCTCACTCTTCCATGGGTTGACTGGTTGATTCCTCTGCTGCTCTAGCCTGGGCTTACTCATGCGGTTGCCATCAGCGGATGGGTTAGCTGGGGCCTGAGCTTGGCTGGGGTTGCTGAGTGGCTGGGCCTCTCTCTCCCTTTGGCCTTTCATGCCAGGATTCTATACATGGCGGTCCTTGGGCAGCTTTCCAAGACAGTAAAAAACTGAAGCTCTGGAGGCCTTGGCTCCTGAACTCACACAATGTCATTTCTGTCTTCTTCAATCATGCATTGAGCATGTCACAAATAAGGGCAGTCCATATGTAAGCGTTGGAAAAATAGATTCTATCTTATTATGGGAGAAACTGCAAGGAATTTGTGGCCATATTTAATCTACCAAAATGTCTGAGTGTTTATTCTTTAGCCGAGGGTTTCTGTGTTAAAGAGTTGACAGAAACTGTGAACTTTCGTGAGTGGCACTGGAGAAAGCTAAAAAATTTCCAACTGAGAGACAATATCCCATTCATTTCTGTGTAGGGTAGTCCCATGTTGTTTAATCTCTCAACATATATTAATTAGACAGCTATTCTAGTATGTACTAGTACTATGCCAAGTTCTTTGTGTTGTACCAGAAACTTATAAGGTTGTTGATCCTTATCTTGAATTTAGTTGTGCCTTTAGGAAAAATGAGCATGTCACACTTTTAGGAGCTTATAGAAAAACAAAATCAGTGTCAACATCATCAGTGATAAGTAGTATTAAGCACCTACTGTGCAAAACTAATGCTGTGTCTGGGAATTTTCAAATGGTATAAGGCAGGATCTCTGCTTGCAAGCATAAATTTTAGCTTAACAAAATAGTCATAACCTACTAATAAATAATAAACTTTTATATTATTTAATACACATTTATTGGATATCTTCTATACACCTAGGTTCTATATTAGGCACTGTGAATGCAAAAATGAATCCAACTATGTCTCAGGTCACATGATTTAGTGTGTAGGAAGGGGAAGCAGAATATAAACAAGTAAAAAAATTAATATAAGCAAGTAATAATAACAAGTAATAATAACACATAATAAAAACAAGGAAAAATATTATTCTAATAGTAGTATAAATGCACTGACAGATGGTACAGGAAGTGTATGTCTTGGTGGACATTGAGAATTAGGATCTGCTTCAAAGAAGAGGTGAGACTTGAGTTAAATCTTGAAAAGTGGGGAATTGATATTCAAGCTGACCTGTGAGGGCTATGAGGTTTAGGAACATGAAGCAGCATGAACAAAGGGATGTGGAACATGGAAACTATGGGGAATGCTGGGAGCTGCAATTCATTCAGTGTGGCTGAAACCCAAGATTCTGGGTGAGATGGAGGAAGGGAACAAGGAGAAAGGAAAAAAAATGAAGAAGATATAAGCAAAGAGCAGAAATGGCCAGACACTTAAACATGGAGGACCTTAAATATTTTCCTATAAAGTTTGGATTTTCTCCTACAAATAGTGTGAATTTATGGAAAGATTTTAATTAGAGGATGACAAGATCAAATTAGCATTTTAAGATGATCAGTCTGACTTCAATACGAAAGGTGAATTGATTATGGCCAGGCTAGAGACAGAGAAAGTAGTTAGATTATTGCACGGATCTAAACAAGCTATAAGAAGGACTAAGGCAGTGACAGAAAGGACAGCAAGGAAGAGGTGATTCATACCTTCAACAGATGTGTATTGAGTGCCTACTAGCTGCCAGGTGGTATACCAAGCACTGGGAATATTGTGGCATAGAATTTAATTTGTAACTGTACAAAGGGATCACTCAGAGGCAGATGTAAAAATTTTTCTTGAACTTCATGTAAAAGAACCTGTTTTCTAATTGAATATAGGAGTGAAGGAGAGGGAGGATTCCAGTAATCCCAAGATGGCAGCACCTTGACAAAAAACTAGTGAGCAGTTTAAAGAGTAGGTACTAGCAGATCAAGAAAGAAACACATTCTTTTAGAAGTAAGCATAAAATAAAATTGAAAACATGAATATCCAAAGTAGGCCTTCGGTAGCATCAGTCTTAGTTATATTTATGTATTATTCTCAATTTTCAAAGATGAAACTATGAACAAGAATGTAGGGGTGTGTGTACATGAGTAGCATGAGGTCTTGCAGAATTATTCTACTGCTTTTCATCTTGTCTGTCTTTGACAAAGTCAGCCATATCTTCCTAAGTGGGGTTTAATTGAACTTGACCCTAAGATTTGATGATTCCAATTCTCTGTGGCTCAATAATTGGGTCTCATGTGTGGCATGGGCAGGTTGCACTGGGCATCCCACAGCTGCTGCTTATGTGGATGGATTAAATTAGAACTTCCAAGTGTACCGCCTGCTCCTGATTTGATCATGATCATAAAGATGTATTTTCAGTTAAATGTCTATATATAAAGCCAACGATAGGAAAGCAATCAATAATAGTAGCTCTCTCCCTCTCTGTTTACATGTTCATCATCAGCTCAACACTATTACACTGTGACTAGGATTCATTATTATTATATTCTGGGTATCTATTTCATCTATTTTTAGTATAAATATCAAATTCCTGGCACAATGATAAACCCATTATGTATGACTAATACTCAATATTTGACGTTAATCTTGCTTCTAGCTTTTCATTAGGTCAATCAGGAAACCTTTATAGAGTTCATATTCTGTGCTCAGCAGTATAAAACTTAAGGGAAACAGCTTTGAGGAGGATGAGGAATCATCCCTCACCATCAAAAGAAAAGATGTAGGTAAGTAAACAAATACCTGCCACATACTATTCATTCATTCATTGAGCATCTGCTCTGCTTTTGGCTACAAAAATAAGAATTGGAATACAAAAATAAGACTCTTCTCAAAATGTTTGTGGTTGGGTGGATACCTAAGTGATTATTAGTACCACATTTGGCACTTTACATAAGTTACCTTATTTCAGTCTCCTAAGAGCTCTATGGAGTAGGTGTTATTACCTCTACTATAGAGGAGGAACTAGAGGCTTAAGCAACTTGCACAAGGCCACACAGGGAGCTTGGACTGAGTTAGCATCAGTTATGTATGAGTCCTAACTCTGTGATCTTTTCTCAAAACACAAGACCTCAGCATAATGTGCTAAGCTATAATAAAAATACAGCACCAGTAATAATAATTAAAGCATGAAGGTTTTCTTTTAATGTTGCTCCTCTTTTCTCTACCACTTCCCATACATCCTTTGTAGCTAAACTCCTTGAAAATATGCTCATATTGCCAAATTTCCTCACATTTGCATTTCAACCACACTGGTGTCCAGATGTTTGAAGCCCCCAACACACAGATACATGTAAACATGCTGGCCTCCAGGGACAATTAAAAAATGATCTTTCTTACTTAAAATGATCTTTCTTACTCATAGTTGTCAGTGAAATATTACTGTTTTTAGTTCTTATTTGACTTAACAGTAAGGACGTGGTATCGCATGTTAAGAAGAGTATGTTTCAGTACTGGACTTCTATGAGTTTAAATCCCAACAGAGCAAGGATTTATAACTGTCTCTGTGACCTGTGCCAGTTACTTAGGCTCCCTAGGCTTAGTTTCTTCACATATAAAGCATGAATGATAATACCTACCATCCATGGATGTTGTAAGAATTAATAATTTGCTTTTAATATGATAGAAAAATATCTTATACTTTTAAGACATTCAATAAATATAATTATTATTATTTATCATCCTCCTCCTCCTTATCATCAAAATCTCCACTGCATTTTATAAAGTTGATAACCTCTTTTTTCTTTAAACTGTTTTCTCCCTTGGGTTTATTCAGGAGATTTCTTTCTGCACAATTTTTCCCTTTGTTGTTCCTTTTCTTTTACAGCTCATACTTTAAATCCTAAAGCCTCCCAATGTTCTGTTCTTGGCTCACTTCTTTTCTTATTCTAACTATTCATCATGGTTCATGTCCATCTTTCCTGTGATTTCTACTCCCTCTAATATATTTCTTAAAGTTATGTGTGAATCTTAGTCCTTTCTTCTTAGCCGAAGACCCATATCTTCATATATCCACTAGGCACTTCTAAGACAATGTGATATAAGCAACTCAAGCTCAGCATGGCCAAAGTTGGATTAGAAATAATTCCTCTCCTTCCTCCCAAAAGTTATGTCTCTCTTCCTGTTTTATCATCAGTAAAACAACCCATCACCCATTCAGTTACTAAGACCAGAAATGTGAGCATTGTCCTAGATTATTTATTTACCAGCTTCCAATCCAATTGATAATCAAGTACCATTGATTATACCTTCTCAACATCTCTTGTCATCTGTTCCTCTCTGTCTGTATTGGTATTGTCCTGCCATAGACCGGTAATCATCACTCCCATCCCCCAACTTTCCAACTGGTTTTCCTGCCTCCAGGGAAACAACAACTCCTACAACTCATCCTTCTCACTAATGACAGAATAACCTTTCCAAAATGCCCATGGTACACTTTTGTTTGTTTATATACGCAATATAATACTACAACAAAGTGAGGAACACATACAGGCAAAATGGGGACATAGAAAATAAGCTACATAAATTCAAACAGGACTAGGCAACATAATGCTCAGCTGTGATAGACCCAAGATTCATGGTTTCCAGTCTCCCACCCCATCCCACTGTGTTCATACCCTTCATAATCTCTGAGACTGTGAATGTGATGGTTTTTACTCCTATGATTAAGTCATGTTATATGGAGGAGTTGACTTGAAGAAAGAGATTATCCAGGTGGACCAAAACTAGGCACAGGAGGCCTTGAAAAGCAGAGAGTTTTCTCCATCTGGCTGGTTGTAGAAGAGAAAGTCAGAGATTTTAAGCACAGGCGGGATTTTATGTATCTACTGGTTTGAAGATGAAGGGGCCACATCCAGGTATAAGTGCAGTCTCTAGTGCCTAAAGATGATGGCAAACCAACAACCAGGAAAAATGCCAGGACTTCAGTCCTACAATTGCAACTAGAATGAACTTGGAAGTGGATTTTTCCCCCAGAGCTCCCAGAAAGTGATGTAATCTAGCCAACACCTTGATTTTGGTCTTGTGAGACTAACTGAAGAACCCACTTTGACCATGCCAGACTTCCAGGCTACAGAAATGTGAGCTAAACAATGGATGTTTTTAGGCTCATAAGTTTGTCATAATTTGTTATGTAGCAATACAAAACTAATATATCAACTCACAGTTGACACTAATTCATGTCATTTATTGAGTAATTGGAAGAATGGAGGGATGGATGGTGGATGGAGATGGATTGAGACGGATGCATGGGCCAGTGAGAGAATGAATGTTTTATCAGGCTTAATCCCATGTTCTGAGAACCTCATCTAGTCCCAGGCATACAGTTGGCATTTGCTAAATATTGGTTGATTTGATGGTAAAGTAAAAAAATATGGTAGGGATACAGAAGAGAACGATACTCTGTGCACTGAGTGCTAATGAGTGACCCATTCCATAAACCGAGTGGGGATGAGGGGTAGAGAATGACAGGACATAGTTAAAAAAATAGGCAGGGGCCTGAACACCAAAGGTCTTCTGATTGTAAGGCGTATTGGCCCTTTATTTATAAAAGTGCAAGAATTCTTTATCTTAATTATTTTAATAATTAATTAAAATATTTTACTCCAGGATGTTTTACTTCTTTTTTTGGTTTTGCTATTGTTAGCTTTTATTATTGTTAACTTAGTAGGTTTAAAAAATTATTATGTACAAGATTCTCTTGTTGTTTAGTTTTATAATTTAACATTTTTCTTTTCACTGCAAAGCAACAGATCTGATAATTACCTCCAGTTTTCTGTAGTCTTGGGGTGTATAGCAGTGTCTTATCTGACACAATTAAGACTAGTGGTTGGTTTATGTATTAGAAAGGTTGGTTAAAACAGGAGATCATAGGAATGATACATAAAGTATCACATGTACTTTAATTCATCCTCCTTGGGCACAGGGCCATTTCCTGTCTTTGAGAATGGAAGTGCTTCTCCAGTCTTGCCCAAAACACCCCAGTCACACACAGGTACCCAATAGGGTTCTTTAAAGTAGCTGGGGAATTCAAAGACAATCTGAGTATAGAATCTTTCTAGAGTTTTATAATGTTTTCCCAATCTTTACATTTGTCTCACATACTCCTAATTTGAATATTTGTTAACAAAGCATTCTTAGTATTCATGGAAACAATTTTCTACCTTTTCTCACATTATATTAATTTATGTAGTATTTAAGTAACAATTCATTCATGTGCTCACAGCAACAAGTACAATCACATGAACAGATGTGGGAACAAACTATCTGCCTCTCAGAAAGCTTATCCCACAACTGGTAGGTGCAGCAGGGCACAAGCAAAGGACTCGTTTGCCAGACTGAGCATTCAGCATGCTGCAGCTATCACTCGGGGCATTGTACAGACGGAATAGAGAATGTGGATTAATCCACTGAGACGGCCAAAGGAAGACCAGTATGGAGGGCTTTTACATTACTGTGACTTTGGTCAGGTAACTTAATTCTTATGTCTCAGTTTCCTAATTTGCAAAATGCAAATTGTATTAGCACCTACTGTATTTATTTATTTTTTTAGGCTAGTTAAGTGAAACAGTGAGAGTGCAGAAGGAACAAAGAAATCTGTAACTGGTTGTGATCCAGTTACCACCAATGCTCTCAGACCAGCCGGCACCTACTTTAACGGGTGCTTGTGATGGTGTAATAAACAGTACATGAGAAATGCTTAAAAATATGTATAGCACGTAATACACATCAAAAATCAACATCAAATAAAAGGAATAAAAGTGAAAATTAAATTAAATTTAAAATAAATGGTATTATCTATAAGAGTTTGGAATTACCTTATTACAATATAGAATTAATATTATTTCCACTGTTATTATTATTACATGATCATAGCTAACATTTATTGAACACTTACCATAAGCCGGGCACCATGAGAAGTACTTTATGTGCATTAAAGACCATTTTAATCCCTCAGTATCTGTGGGGGATTGGTTTCAGGACACCCCCTCTATGACAAAATTCTTACATACTTAAGTCCCACAGTCGGCCTTGCAGAATCCACGTAGCCAAAAAGTCAGTTCTCTATATCTGCACCTAAGAAATACTGTATTTTCAATCTACATTAGGTTGTAGATGTGGAACTCGCAGATGCAAAGGTATGACTGTACTTGTTGAAAAAAAATCCTCAAATAAGTGGATCTGAGCAGTTCAAATCCATGTTATTCAAGGGTCAGCTGTATTTCATTTTGTAACTTGCCCAAGGTCGCCCAGCTATTAACAGATGGAGCCAAGAGAGAAATCCAATCATGCTGATTAAAGAATTTCTGCTCTTTATTAGTTTGTTTGTGTTATTCCTTTTCCAGAAAGAATATTAAATTTGACTCATAAGAGTACATTGAATACAGTAAGGTAACATAAATTAGAAACAATCTTATGCTACCAATAAAAACTCCACTTAATACCTTTAAACATATATGTATACGAAATTTCCTGCTTAATGGAAATTCCAAAATCTAGTCACCACTAAAGTAAGTTTCTATTTTATAATAAGAAGGCATCCTATTTTGCATTACCCCAAAAATGTTCCAAATCCATAGGTGTTATATTTTTTATCAAATTCACTACTGACAATCATATACAATCAACTATAATAAAGGCAAAAGATTCCACAAATACAAGTAGGCATAAGAATTCGGTATAAACCAAAATAAAAATCTAGTTCATCAATGCATTGATTTCTCCTACCATGGAGAGTAATCAGAGGAAGTTCTTTAGTTATGACTCTTGTCTTATCCTTTATCCAGTGATGACTATGTTTTATGCCTTTTTGTAGATACTACCAGCCTGGGCACTAAATCAATATGGAAATTAAACTGGCAATCCAGAACACATTGATTTATGAGGTTGCATTTCTCCTTTACATTCCATAATATTTTTGAGCATTCATAAATTAAACATAAAATCAATTTAAATTAAAAGTTAAGGGGCAGTAGCCCCTCAGGTCGATGCTTAATGGTTTATTAGTTTTATGAAATATATAAGAAATTCCAAACTTTATACTGGTGTTATTATTATTTAATATTTTCTACACAGTAAGAAGGTACCATCAATTAATGTTTACTCAAGGCCCAATTACCCAATTTTTGAATTATGTAGCCTTCCCCAGCCCAATTCTACAATTAAACTTTTGGTCATTTATTTTATTCTAAATGTTGGCTCTTCAAGAGAAAAAAAAATGTTAGGAGAAGAAAAATCACATTGTTGTATTTTAGAAATGCTATTAAAATTTAGAAACAATCTCCTCATTGGGAAATTATTCATTTTCAATTATTCAGGCTTTAAAAGCCACACATTTGGAGAACATTGAATGATGAGGGAATGTTTACAAGACAATGTTATGAGAATAATTATGTGTAACATGTTTGTAATTATTTATTTGCATTATACTTTTATTCAACAGATATTCATTGTATTTCTAACACATGGAATGCGTTAAGAATAAAGCAGAGAAGAGAAAATTAAAAAAAAAAAAACAAAAAAAAACCCAGACATGGGAAAGCCTTCATGAAGCCTGCATTCTAGACAGAGAAAAACAGACATAAATAATGAATTATTTAACTAAAATTAAACAGGAATACTTCGTAGTGTTTATTGTGTGGTAGCCACTATTCCAAATGTTGTCTGTATTAATATACAGCTCATGTCATCCTCTTACCAACCATATAAGGGACATACAGCTATTATCTCCATTTTATGAATGTGGAAAATGAAATTCAGGGACGTTAAATCACTTGTCTTCATCGAACAGCTAGGATGTGCTGATGCTAGGACTTGGACCCAGGCAGTCTGGCACCCAGGTCTAGGTGCTGGACCCCTTAGTTATCCTGCCTCTCTAGTGGGGTGAGTTGTTTTGATGGAGATACAGTTGCTGCCTTGATAGGGCACAGATTGTATTTAGGAGATCAAGTACAACTTCTCTCTAGGAAATTACAGTTGCAATAAGATCTAAAGGCTGGGTGGGAATCAACTAGGCATTGATATGGGCAGGAGAGAGGTGCTGACATCTGGTAGAAGGACCAGAATGTGTGAAGCAGTTGAAGTGAGAAGAGTGAGGGGAGTAAGAAGAGCCAAGAGAAGTCCAGAGTGGCTGAAATGCAAGTAGTCAAGGGCAGAGGTTGGCATAGCTGGAGGAAATCCCAGGAAAATCCCTCTGGCTCTGGCTGCCTCTGATTTAATTCTCCATATATTTAGACTCTTTTTACATCAGTGGATCTCAACCTTGGCTCCAATTAGAATCACCTGGGGAGCTTTTACAAGCCCCACCCCCCTCACTCCAGAGCAATTGTATCATAATCTCTGGAGGAGGGATCCAGGCATCAGTGGCTTCTAAAGTCCCACAGGTATTTCCAGTGTGCAGCCAAGGTTGAGAACCACTGTGTTAGATGATCATCAGACTATTGCCAAAATTAGCGGGAACCTCTAGAACCAAAAAGGTGAACAATATTATCATGATGATCAAGTGCAGTTTTAAATTTTGCATGTGTTATTTAATAAGGTACAGTCAGGACCTCAGAGACCTATTGAAGATGTGAGTCTCCATCCTCAAATCTTCAAGAAGGTTTTGAGACAGTGCCAGATTAAGACATTCAATGTCTGTGAGAACTAAAAAGCCTCCTCTAAAACTAAATAAAATGTTTATTTTTCAACATAAAAAAGAGTATGCTGGAAGTATATAACTCCAAGAATCTGTGTATGTATTAAAGCTGAACTCTTTCTCCTCCTCCTGCTGTAAAATTTAATTTAAAAAAGCAAATGAATTCATATGTGATTGTCAAGATTGAAAGTTGGATTATGCGGTAGTTAGAAGTTAGACTTGTTTCTTAGAAAACCAGATGCATTAAAATGTGACTGCTTTACTTAGAATTAAGCAAGTATAGAGAAGAACTATTCTTAACCGAATATTTGAGCAGATGGATTTTTGTTTGGAAATTTAATAAATTTTTTTATTTCAAAATATTATGGGGGCACAAATGTTTTTGGTTACATGGATCACTTTTATAATTTTTGAATCAGGGCTATGAGTGTGGCCATTACACAGATGGTATTCATTGTACCTGTTAGGTGGGTTTTCACCCACCCCCTCTGCCTCTCCCCTCATTTGGTTTCCAATGAATTTTACTTCCCTCTGTGCACATGTGCGTTCATCAGTTAGTTCTAATTTAATAGTGAGTATATGTGGTGTTTCTTTTCCCCTTCTTTAGATACCTCACTTAGGATAGTGGTCTCCAGTCCCATCTAAATTGTTGTGAAAGGTATGAATCCATCCTTTTTATGGCTGAGTAGTATTCCATGGTATACATATACTACATTTTGTTAATCCACTCATGAACTGATGGGCACTTGGATTGATTCCACATCTTTGCAATTGTGAATCATGCTGCAATAAACCTTTGAGTGCAGGTTTCTTTTTGATAAAATGAATTCTTTTTCTTTTGGTAAATATCCAGTAGTAGGATTGCTGGATCAAATGGTAGGTCTACTTTCAGTTCTTTGAGGACCCTTTTTACTGTTTTCCGTAGAGGTTGTACTAATTTACAGTTCTAGCAACAGTGTATAAGCATTCCTCTCTCTCTGCATCCACACCAGCATCTGTTTTTTTTTTTTTTGAGGGGGGGGAGCTTTTTAATAAAAGCTGTTCTAACTAGAGTAAAGTGATATCTCATTGTGGTTTTAATTTGCATTTACCTGATGATTAGTGACATTGAGCATTTTTTTCATATGTTTATTGCCATTTGTCTATGTTCTTTTGAAAAGCTTCTGTTCATGTCTTTTGTCCATTTTTTATTGGGGTTGTTTGACTTCTTTTTTCTTGCTGATTTGCTTGAGCTCTTTGTCGATTCTGGTTATTAGCCCTTTATCAGATGTGTAGCTTGCAAATGTTTTCTTCTATTCCATAGGTTGTCCATTTTCTCTGTTGATTGTTTCCTTAGCTGTGCAGAAGCTTTTTAATTTAATCTTGAAACATATCAGAAGACTCTGGAAAAAGAACTTCATCAAAAATCTATGGGCTTTGTCTTGTTAGAACTTCATACTACTGATAGAACAAGGTGAAAAGTGAAATGTTCAAGCAACATTTTCTTTACCATTAGCCAATAATGAAATTTTGTCTCTGGAAATGCACATAATTCATTTCATAATTGTTCTTTGTATATAGGTTTTTGTTTGATCTCTATGGCTATTTTTGGTTTATTAAAATCAGAGACCATGTATCATTCTCTTTTTTTTTTCATTCATTCCCTTTTTATTTTTACCTAGAAAATCTAGTGTCTTAGTCCACTTGCACTGCTATAAAGAAAACACCATCAACTGGGTGGCTTATAAACAATAGAAATTTATTTCTCACAGTTTTATAGGCTGGGAAGTTCAAGATCAAGTTGCCAGTAGATTTTGTGTCTGGTAAAAGCCCTCTTTCTGGTTTATAGACAGTGCTTTCTCCCTGTGTCTTCACACAGTGGAAGGGGTGAGGGGGCCTTTTGTGGTCTTCTTTTATTAGGGCACTAATCCCATTCATGAAGCCTTTAGCCCCATAACCTAACCACTTCCCAAAGGCCTTACTTCCTAATACTATCACCTTGGAGGTGGGAATGTCAACATATGAAAGTTGGGTGGACATAAACATTCTGATCATAGCACCTAATAACAAGAGTTGTTCTGTCACCATTTGATGTACACAAAGACCAAGTGACCAACCAAATAAAACAGTCCAGTTGAGTTAGTTAACATGTGGTCTGTGTCTGTGAGTCCGGTGTTTGTAATTATTTGGCCTTGAAAATTTGGAGATATGTGAAAAGGAGCTAGAGATTATCTAGTCCAACATCCTCGGTTTTGCAAATTAGCAAAGTGAAACCAAAAGAAGCTAAGTAACTTGTTATGGTAGGCAGAATTCCAAGATTTGTTTACCTCCCAGTATAATCCCCAGGACTGTGAATATGATGGATTTTACTCTCATGATAAGGTTATGTTATAGGGCACAGTTGACCTTAAAACGGAGAGATTATTTGGTGAGTGTGATCTAATCACATAAGCTCTTTAAAAGCAGTTTTCTTGGCTGGTGGCAGAAAGAAAGTCAGAGACCTGAAGGGCTAGATGGATTCAATAAGCCATTGCTGGCTAGAAAAGGGAGGGAGCCCTGTGCCAAGGGATGTGAGATGCTCTAGGAACTGAGACGCTGTAGGTGTTGGTGATGATGGAGACAGGTGTAGCTAATGAGGAGGATGCAGATAGTTGCAGGTGCTGAGGAGGGTGGAGGCAGGTGGAGATGCTGAAGAGGGTTGAGAGAGGTGTAGATGCTGATGAGGTTGCACAACTGTAGGTTCTGAAGCTGATTGAGAAAGGTGTAGGGGATGAGGAAGGTAGAGACAGTTGTAGCTGCTGACTGTAGCCCCTGGATGACAGTGAGTAGAGAAATCAGAAACCTCAATCTTACAACTAAAAGGAAATATATTCTTCCAACAACTAGTGAGCTTGGGAGAAAGCCCTAAACCCCAGAGGTGACCTATTGCCCTGGCTAATACCTCTACTTCATCCCAGTGAGACCTTGAGCAGAGAATCCAGTTACACCATGCCCAGCCTTCTGACCTACAAAACTGTGAGCTAATAAAAGGGTAGAGTTTTAAGCCTCTGTTTATAATACTTCATTCCTCAGCAATAGAAAACTAATGCATTTGTCTAAGATCCTATTGTTAATAAGTGACAGTCCAAGGCCCCCTGAAACTCAGGACAAAGTCTTTTACCTCCTGATATAGATAATAAACAGTGATTTAAGAATGAATTTGATCAACTAGCACCAAGGTATATAATCAAGGTACAGCTGCCCATTGGGTTAGAAATAGCCAAATTACCATTTCTCAATCAATAAGAGAATGTGAAAAATGAGATTTATAATAGATCAAATGTTAATTCTGAATAAAAGAAAACTACTTCAGAGTAAATGGCATATCTCTTCCATCAAATTGGATGGCTATAAGCAAAAAAAAAAGGAAGCTATTCCAGTATTTCAGATCTTTCAGACCTAGTGGTACTAGCTAGAAACTAAGATAGGGCATTTGTAGCCAAAATATGAACTCTGAACATAATCTTGTAAGAACTCATCACACTATTAAGATTTAGGTAATATTTTTGCCATGTGCAAAATTTCTATTCCATTGTGTGAAATTCCTCTGAAGAAAAAAAGTTAACGATGTCCAAATTCAAAATAAACCCAATGTCATTAGTCATTTATCCAGTTAGAGAAGTTCTCTCACTTTCCCTTTCTTCTAAGCCCAAATTAGAAATTACTTACTCCAAGGGAAAAAGGATTCACCAAGTATTTGTATCTCTCTCAGTTATATACGTGGCCTGGAGTCGCGTATGCACAGATTTCCAGTATCAATTAGTACCAATTTCCATACATCAGACAGCGTGAAAAATCATGTAATTTCTATCACATGCACTCTAACCATTGTGAGTGAAAAATCATGTCATTTCTACCATATGCACCCAACCATTGTGACTTTGCTGATGAGGGGGAATGGTGGCTTCGTCTTTCCTGTGGCGTGCTATCTCTATTAGACTTTGTAAACTGCAGCAGTTGAAATCTTTAACCAGCCATTACTAATAAGCATATGTTAATTGTTGCAGAGATCATAAGCAGGTCAATTAGGAGGCAAAGACTGGAACTGAAGGAAACATTCAGCTAGAGGGAACATCCAGGGCAGGTGTCGGCCAGCGTGGTCTGCTCTGGCGGGAGCTCTGAGCATCTTGGGTAGAAGCTCATTTAACGTTTTGATTTGCTGAATTTGCATTTCAAATTTTCATTCCTAATAGACAATATAGTCAGTCTTTGTTAATGAGGACTCTGATTACATGTGCCATTATAATTGGGAATTAGCAGACCAGCCTTGTTTTGGAGATTAAACCCAAAGCAAATTGGATTAAATACGGTGTGACGGAAACCTCCTCTCTCCCTCTTTTTGTTTTTTTATCTTGAGTCAAAGGTGAAAAAAAAATCCATTGGTTCCAGGCATATGGCTCATAACTTTATTATCATTTTTAGAGCTTTGATTATACTTTAAAAATAGTCTTCTTTGACAGAGTGCATCTATAGTTTTAAAAACTTGTTTATTAAATTTAACTCCATAAACTGAGTAGATTTGAGAGCAGATCATTAAATACTCAGAATTAATAATAGAATACACACATATATAGTGGTAGATTTGTTATATTTTTATACAACATGTCACATCTAAAAAAGCAACAAGGAAGTAACGCTTCAAAATGAGATTTAGGTAAAATTGTACAACCTGTCTTCATAGCAGTATTATTTGAAATCATTGTGTTGTAATCTAAGAAGTCTGTGAAATTTGTTCTGTTAGATTTTTCCATATTATCTTAAATGCAAAGATGAAATAAGAAATTTTATATTAATGTTATCAATTCATGAGAACTAGTTGTATCATTTTACCATTCCAATAACAATGGGATTTTTACATTTTAGACTGTAGATATCATAACCCTTAAGTGATATATAGCTTAGGGTTATGCGGCCTTTCTTTATTCTCTTGGGTCATTTAATATTGTAATCCAGTTACACTCCAACATTTTCATTATTAAGCTTAAGTCCAATTCTTCAAAAATGACCACTAATCCCAAGTCATTGGAAAATCATGCTTATTAATTCCCATGAGATTCAGTTAGATGTTTGTTTGGCTATAGGCCACCTTAATTACACAACAAAAGATCTTCACAAGATGAAGAGAAATTCAAATATTTTCTGAGTGAATATTGGTCTTTGAAGACACACAAACAAGGCTAGACCAGGGTACTAACAATCCTGTATACATTTTTCAGCCATAAAAGGTTAATGTGCGGAGAAACAAAGAAAGGGAAAGCTTTTACACAGGAATATGTTTTTTATTCCATTGCACTGTGTTTACAGAGGAAAGTAATCTTGGTAGAAAGTAGCCATGCAAAGAAAGATTAAGGTGCCATTGGCACGTCCTTACCCACCTAGAAATCTCTTACAACGGGAGCAAGGGAAAGTGATAACGTTTTCTGGAAATGTTAATTTGATTATAGGAGGATCAGGAATCATTTCTTCAAGGAGGCTTGTTAATTCTTTAATCACTAGATTTCACAGATATCATTGAGACCAGTGTCTGATTTGATGAAATGGGGAAAGTTGAGAACTGCTGAGAAGCAGGCTTGCCTTGAGAATAGATGGGCTCCTTTGCCTGCACTTAAGCTCTGTTCTTTCTGATGGGAAAATGACTTGTTTCATTTAAACCAATAGAGAATTGCAATTTAAGCCATATTAGTTTCAATTTTTTAGACAAAATGTATTAATAATATAATTAACAATGAATTTGCCCAAACCATATTATTAATTTGAAATTTTATTCCTTGAGGTCCATAAAAGTGAACTGCATTGTGCTTTAACACCAATGCCTGACACAGGAATGAGTTAAGAATCTTATAGTGTTTTGGAGTTATCAAGCAGTAATAAATTATCACTATCAACGTTTATTGTTCCTGACTAATAAGAATTTTCCTTTGTCAGCTAAGAAACATAAAAGGATGTTTGGATTATATATTTATTTTAAATTTACTGGTTTACATATTTACTTAAAGGATATTCCAAGTTATTTTATTTTGGTTTTAATTATAGTTAACACTATGATAAGAATAATAATTTGTTAGTGTATCTAAGAGAGTAGATTTTAAATGTTCTAATGGTGACAAAAAGGAACAATTTGCTTCTCACACTCAATAAATTCTCTGAAGTGATAATGTGAGATATTTGGAAAATGATATTCATTTTAAATCTTAGTAATTCTGCCTGATTAATCCAGTAAACATAGATTTGGCATGTATAAAGATTAATTACCTTTTTACCTTTGATATTTTAAGATATTATTTTATCTTTAGAAACTACTTACTAGTTTTTGTAAAGAAAAAAATGCTCATGCCAGAAAGTAAATTCAACAAACAAAAGATCAGTAAAGACTGTAATATTCAAAATTTCACTTCCCTTTTATTACTTACAAAGTAACTAAAGGTTACTTTGACTTCATCAATTAACATTTTGATGAACAACTTTCATTACTTCTTTTTTTATATACACACACATACACACATATAAAAATATATATTAATGTTTTGCATAGAGTAAATGACAATAGGATATATATGTTATTCTCTAACTTGCTTTTTTGCCCATTATAGTTTATGAAATCTTTCTATGTCAAAAATGAATGTCTGCAATTTAGAAGTAGGGTGGACAATGTTCATCAAACTCAAGATTGTGACCTATTAGTAAATTATGAAATTAGTCTAGTGAAATTCTTCTAACATGTTATAAAGGATATAGAATAGACTGGAATGGAATTGGATGGAATGGGATGGAAAACATCAGAGTACATTGCATGTAATAAAGAGGTTTTTTTTCTTTCCATGAAATAAGCTTCAATTATGCATGTGTGCATATGCAAACACATACTATATCACAATGTAAAATGTATTTCATACTGTGGATTGCACTAAAAATTAACCTTGAGGGCACATCCAAATAGGGGGTAGACCAGGGATCTTTTACAAACCCAATACCTACCCAACCAATGATGTTGAAATGATTTCTGCAGGAATGTGAACCCACCTCCACTCCATCTTCCTCCCCTTCCCACCCTATACACTGCTCTCTCCACAATAATCATTGCCAATTTTGACCATAGTCAGTTATTTTTATTGATGAGGTGTACTGTTTGTGGTGTATTTTGGCAAACCAAAAAAAAAATGAAGACTGTGCAATAAATGGTTAACTCAGGGGTTGCTTATTTTAAAGGTCTTCTGTACAGGCCCTTAACAGCCTCCTGGCATCGAACCTCTTAGAGCCCTTGCAATTTCCTGACTCATAAGAGTGTCTTTGTCTACCTGAGAGTGTGGGCCATGCCAGATAGTTTATGATAATAATGTGATTTATGGTGCATACCTGTTTTTGTATGCCTGAGTCTTTGGACTATGTGTACCAGTTTGACCTCTGGGGGTCTGGAGACTGAGTAGCTGAGGTTAGTCATATGAGTTCTCTATAGCCAATTGACCACCAATAAAAACTCTGGACAGAAAAGCTCAGCTGAGCTTCCCTGGTTGGCAATACTCATAAGTGTTGTCACCTATCATTGCTAGGCGAATTAAGTACTGTCTTTGTGAATCCACTGAGTGAGGACAACTGGAAACTTGGGCCTGATTTCTGCTGGATTTCACCCAATGCATCTTTTTCCTTTGGAGATTTTAACATGTATCCTTTTGCTGAAATAAACTATAATTGCGAGTGGAAGAGCTTCTCTGAGTTCTCAGTCCTTCTGAATCATCAAACCTAAGGGAAGTCTTGGAGATCCCACACAACCTTACCATTTTTAATAGCCACAGATTATCCCATTGTGTGGATGTACTATAATTTACCAACCTATTATTGATGAACATTTACTTTCCAATTTTGGGGGTTTTTGATAATATGCATAATCCTGTAAGTGCAACTTTTTCAATTTATTGGAGCTATTATTCTTACCATATCTTTGCAAATGTCAAAGGCAAAATGTGTCTCATTTTTACTTGCATTTCCTGATTGTAATGGGTCTGAATATCTAGTCAGGTTTATTGGATGTTTTTAGTTCTTCTTTTAAGAATTGCCTATTCTATGTGTGTTATCCATTTTTCTATTAGAGCACATACCTTTTTTCCATATTGATTTGTACTTTATTTTGGATAACTTGAGCAGGTTAGTAAATAAGCTTGAATTATTTACTAATAAAATAAAAATATTTTAAAACAAATATAGTTATATCGTTCCCAGTGCTTAATAAAACTTGGCCTAAATGCTACAAAAATGTGGCAGGTAGGACTCTTGCCAAGACAATATTAGACAATAAAAGATTCATATACTTGCTTGTATATACTGATTGTTTTAGAAGTGATTAAAACTGTGCCTAGTCATTTTGTTTCAACTATTCATTTTGCTTAGCAAAACTTTTTTTTTTTTTAAGATATTGCCAAATAAAATTCAGTTCCACTTTGGTCAAAGAAGCTTTCTGGATCAGGAAATTTAACAATAAAATGGTGAAGAAAAAAAGTTATATAATTGTTACATAAGATTTTTTTTAATAAAATGACAGGGTGCATGTATCAGTGCCTTATACTTAATAATTGAGCACCAATTGTTCTTTATCCCTAATTAAAAATCGACCTCTTCTTAGGCAAGTGTATTACTATCACGTTCACTTAGAAAAACTTATATAATGTTAGGCATGCTTATCATGTGTGTGTGTAACACATTGTACACTTGATTTAATTGTATGATATATACAATTGTATAATATGCATCCACAGCAATTGGCTAGACTTAGAAAGAGACAGAGAAACAAGCCTTCAAGTAGTAAGCTGGATACTTGGAAAGGCATAAAAATCTTTTTAAGGACCCTAGGTCACCATTAGTGCTAGAGAAACAGAATAATAAATGAAGTGTCTTTCAGCATTTTTTGAGAATTTTTTCTCCTTTAAATAAATGTTATATTACTCTCTGGGGACTCAGCTATGCTTTATGTTACTTCTGAAACTGGGACATTATTTTATAGGGTGGAATATATTACTGCTAATTTTAGGTGTTATTATTATTATTGCTTTACTATTAAGACCATAAGTAGTAGATTATTTTTGTCTTAAAAGTATTTTCACATATATTTTCCCATTGTTAAATGGGCGTGACTTAAGCTCTTCTGTGTCTTTTAGAAACATGTAAATGCACTTGGGAGAAAAACCTAATCAGTAAATACATTGGCATATTTTAGTAATAATTTACAGTTTACAAAAAGCCTTCACCTCTGTGATTTTGCTTCTTTCTTATGAGGCCTTCCTGGTAGCCTCTGTAGTCTGACTCTTTAGGGAGAAGTAAATGGTGGCTTAGAGAGGTGACTTGCCCTGCCCAGACTTGCAACTGGTACAATCAGTGACAGAGTTGTTGTTCTTGATTCACTTATTCATTTATTCATTCAGCCCTATGATGTGTCAATCACTCTGATAAATGGTGAAAACTATATTTAAAAATATATGGCTGGTTGTCTTTAATGAATACATAGTTTAGCAGAGGCACTTAGCCTGAAATCATATAACCAAAATGTATTGCCTTCCTTGGTAACAGAGAGGTGAAAATGTTGTGGAGCTAAGAGGAAGAAATGATTGTGTATCTGGAGTGGGTGGCAGAGGACCAGCACCGACAAGGATTATGACTCTGTACTCCTGGTGCCCCACAACAGGACCATAGGGTATCTCAGAACAAGGCAGGAAAGAAAGTCTGCAGCTGCTCTGAGGGAGCAGCTGAAATTAGCTGGCAACATTCCCTCTCTCTGTCACCCTCTTAAAATATATGGAAAAGGATATTATTATTCTGAGAAAAAGTCATTGCTTAGACACTGCTAAGCTTACAATATATTTTCACACAGTGTGGGATAAACACATTTAAAAGTTTTTTAATTGATATTTTATGTAGTTTTTTTTTCTGATCACATGATAATTAAGATTCAATAAACAGAGTTTAGAATGTACAGATAAAAATTTTTAAAGGAAATTAAAAAGCACACAATCTTGCCATAGGTATATAGACTATATCTTTCTTCCTATGTGTGTTATTTCTTAAATAAGACTATTCTCTCTATATAATTTACTTTATATCCTCCTTTTTATATTAACATTGTAAATTAGAGGTTTTCATGATGTGGTATCTAATTTGACATAGTTTATTGCCATAACTATTGTGCCATGTTGTTGAACACTTCTCGTGTTTATAGATTTTCCTGGTTATAAATGATGTTTTTTCTCAGATCTTTTATTTTTTTGTATTGTTTTTTCTCATTATTTTGTTTTACTTACCAAGAATATTACTTTCCTAAAATAGATTACCAGAAACAGAATTGCTGAATCAAAGGTGTACCATTATTTAAGCATTTGATACATGTTATCAAAGTTGTTCTTCAGGAAGCTTGTACCAGTTCATATCCCCCCCACCAGCATTGACTTGTTGGAGCTTCAACATTTTTTAATCATCTCGTATATCGTATATCATATATCATTACATATTAGGGATAGTGACTCTTCATACTATTTGCTTCAGATATTTTTTCAGTTTATTTTCTTTGATTACAGTACATAATATTTTTAATGGAGAGGCTTTTAAATAGGTTCAAATTTACACATTTGTTTTTCATTGTGGTTTCTTCCATTGTTGTTTTTTATTTCAACTTAGAAAGTCGTGAAGAATTTTTAAGCAACAGATGTAAATATCTTTAAATGTCTCCATTGTCAATAATATAATATAGACTATAGTGGGGACTGCTGTAGCAATGTATTGCTTCTATAAATGATAATCCACTCATCAGCAGTTGAAATTATGTGCTACGGATTATAGCACATATGTCCTAAGAGGACAGGTATTTTATGTGATTTTAAAGCAATTAACGTACTTGACCTTTCTCCATTTTTTGTAAGATACAGGAAATTGTGTGTGTGTTTTTTTTTTAATCTGCCCAAACTAAGGTCAGAGTCTTCACAAACTGCTTTTAGATTGATTAGAGTTACCATGTGAGTTAAAATCACTGAACAGTATCCACAGTGGTCGATTTGACTGTCTCTTCTTTTCTTTGGTTTGATAATATGGACTATATTCATTAAAACCATGTCAAAGGACCCATCTTAATAAAATCTTATCTTTCCCGGCTAGGAACAGCCTAAGTTGCCTGTATTGTAAATTATGCACTCACTTCATCTCGCCACTTGGGTTTGTGAACAGAAGTTGGTACAGAAAATAACTTGCTGCCTTGTCCATGTCTCTGCTTTCTCCGGGTGCCATTTTTTCTAAGTCAGCCAGAGCTGAAATGAGGCCAGATTTCAACAGACTTCAGTTGATCTCTGTGATACTAGATTCCGTGACAGACCCTTTCCTCAGCCAAATAACAAATGTAGGACACTAATTCATAGAACTGTGGGGTAAGAAGGCTGCTCATGCCTGTAATCCTTGCTCTCTGGGAGGCCGAGGCAGGAGGATCACTTCAGCTCGGGGGTTCGAGCCCAGCCTGAGCAAGAGGAAGACCCCGTCTCTACTAAAAAGAGAAAAATTATCCAGGTGTCCTGGCATGCCTATAGTCCCAGCTATTCCAGAGGTTGAGGCAGGAGGATCGCTAGAGCCCAGGAGTTTGAGGTTGCTGTGAGCTACAATGACAATGACACCACTGCACTCTACCCAGGATGACAGAGTGACACTCTGTTTCAAAAATAATAAAATAAAAGAAAATAAAATAGTAAAGCCTTTGAATGTAAACTTCAAAATTCATTTGACAATCTCCCTCTTGTATCCTGGTGAACAAAATGGGGCAGACTTGTCTGAGTACCTGGGTACTCAGTGTGAGTTGGGTTAGTAATAATTTGTATGATGAAATTATATTCTGATTAATAATTGACATCAATCTAGAAGGAGTTATATTTTGTATAACATTTTTATCTGTAACTGTGTTAAAGGTATAGAAGGCTTACTCAACCAATTTATAGATGCTTCCATGGCTCATGTATTTAATGACAGCTTCAGAATCTAAGAAGATCCCAACAGGCTGCAGCAATGGTGTAATAACCCAGCCTGATAATATGTAATGAGAATGGTTATAAGATTCTTCACGGAGGATCCATAACTCGAGATCAGAATACAGGGAACAGTGAGGCAGCTGAGGATAAAACACTAGCCAGGCAGTCACCCCTTCTCTCCTGTTAAACTACACGCCTCAATGTGAGATAACAACCTTGTACAACTGCCTTGGAATTTTATGACATTTGATCCCTATTCATAGGAGCCAAGCATCAGAAACAAAGGAGATGACAATTTCACTTTAGACTTTTCAGATAACACTTAGACTAAGGCCTTCAGTCCTAGAGGCCTCCTTTGAGAGAGGTTTGACAAACTGGAGCTCATTAGAACAGGTAAAATAGGAAGTAAGTGGGCTTAAAGTCCAGCCATAGAGAGATTGCTGAGGATGTTCATACTTTGCCTTCTCCAATCTGGGGAAGTTCCTCACTTGTGTTTTATTTTCAAAACCCTGAAGCTTTTGAAGACAACTAGCCAGATATTTTGTAGAATAGCCCTCAGTTTGGCCTTGTCTGAAGTTTCTTCATGATTAAATATAGGCTTATGCATTTTTAGCAAGAATTTTACAGCAGTGACTCAGTGTGCTTCTCAGACCATCATATTAGGAGGCGATGATATCAATATGCCATATTATTGAGGAAGTTAACTTCAATCACCTGTCAATGTTGGAGTCTGCCAGGTATTTCCACTGTAAAATTACTAATTTTTCCTTTGCAATTAATAATTATCTTGTATGAAGACATTTTAAGAATATGTGAATGTCTGCTTTCTCATCATCATTTCATTCACTAATTTTAGCATCTATTGGTGCTTCCCGTTTATAACAATTATTATGATGTATCTGTCAAATGGTGATTTTCTATTCGCATCACCCCTTTCACAGTTATTAATTGAAATCCTACTGTAGGGAAGAGCTTCCTCTTCCCCCCTCCTTAATTATTGGTTCAACTATTTTTATATCAGTCTAGATGTAAGAACCAATGTGGTTATATTTACTTTACTCTAAAAGTTATAATCCATTTTTCTCTGGATTTGATCGTGGGAATTACTTCAGTTTGGCTCCTATTCCTTTCAACTTTTTTTTTTTTTTTGATGTATACTCATCATTTTTTAAGCACTAACTTAATTTCTGGTACTATAAGATGTTTCAGGCTTATTTGATATTTTTTTTCCCCTTGTCTTAGTCCTGGAAAGTCATGAAGGATTTAATGGAATTAGCCATTTCTCTAAGAAATCCTGGTTCCTTTTACTGAAGAATGGCGTTTAAAAATCAAGATCTCAGTGTTAGGTGTGTTTGTTGCTACTTTTTTTTCTAGGCCCTCTTAGCAGAAAGAGCTAGGAAATATAGTATGTACACACACTCTCTCTCTCTCTCTCTCTCTCTCACACACACACACACACACACACACACACACACACACACCAGTTTCTGTATCTGTCTATCTGTAAATATTTCAGAAACTGTGAGTTCATACTGATACTTCTGATTCCAGGCCAGCACTACAGGGCTGATTCTAACCTTGTCTCTTCTCTTATAATTGTAACTCCTTCTCTGACAGTGAGAAATCTGGATTTCATTTGCGACAATATATTTACACATTTATTTAATCCCTGATTACATGTAAAGTAGTCTCAGAATCACTAATTCATACACCCGTGAAAAACAAATTTAATAACTAAGTGTACAATATTTGCATACTGTTCTTTTTGTCTGTTGCTTTCATGTATATTGTCAACAAATTGTTTTCTAAACTGACTTAGGTCGGTTCTTTTATTCCCATCCCCTTAAGTATGGTTGTGTGTAATGCAGTTTGGGTAATTTGTTCCTGTTTAGATTATATTTGGGGTTTTCTCCCTCTTCTAGTTAATTTTAATTATTTATTTTTTTATGCATGTGAAACATTGACATGGTTCTAAAACTCAGAATTATTCCAAAAGCTGTATGTACTTAGAGAAGTGTCATTCTCCTCCTATTCTTTCTGCTCTGTCAGAATCATAGGAGCTTCTGGTTTACACTAGAGATTCCCAGACACAGATAGATTCTCACTCTTCCATTCCTTCCTCCACTTCTATAGCTCCTGTAAGTAACCAGTCTCATTAGTTTCTGGTTTCTCCTTATTGCAGTTTTTTTTTTTTGCACAAATAAGCAGATACATGTATATTTTCTTATTTTCCCTTCATGCTTACAAAAAAAATGTAGTCTACTACAGAAGGTCTTTTGTCCTTTTCATTTTTCACTTATCAATATACCCTGGAAAGCATTCCATATCAGTCATAGAGCGCCTCTTCATTCTTTTCTGCAGCTGCCTTGTATTCTATTGTGTTGATGTACCATAGTTTATTGAACCAGTCTTCTAGATGTGGGCATTTAGATTGTTTCACACATTTTATAATTACAAACAATGATGCAATTCATAACCTTGTGAAGGGGATCTTTGTTTTATTGAAGGTATAATTACCAGGTAATTCTAGATGCTGTTGCTGGGTCCAAAAGTAGCTGCATATGCAAATTTGTTAAATATTATATCACCAAATTTTCTTCCGGACAGGTTGCTGCATCAGTTTGTTTTCCCACCAGCAATACATGAGAGTACCTATTTTCTCACAGCCTTACCAACAAAATGTGTTGTCATACTTTTTAATTTTTGCCAACCTGATTGGTAAGAAATAACATCTTAGTGTTGTTTAAATTTGCACTTATCTATTTATGTGTAAGTTTGAACATCTTTCTATATTACAAAGGCCATTTTATAGCTTTTTTGTGAATTTTCTATTTATGTCTGCTTTCCATTTTTCTGTTGGGTTTTTGGTCCTCAGTCTCTCAATTTTTAAGAGCTCTTAGTGTATTAGCATTATCCGACCTTGGTTATATATGTTGCAAATACTTTTTTCTAGTGTGTTAGTTGTATTCTGACTTTGCTTGTGGTGTTTTTCACCATAAGGAAAAAAAAAAAAACCACTTTGTGTAGCCAAACATATCCATCTTCTTTTTTGCTTCTGGACTTTGAGTCACAGTTCAAAAATATTTTCCTGTACCTAGGCTAAAGAGGAATTCACCATGAATTTATCTTGTATGTCTTCATATTTCACATTTTGATCTGGAGTTTATTCTTATATAGAATATGGAGAATGGATCTAATTTTATTTCTAAATGGCCACTCAGTACTATTATTAAAAAGTTTACCTTTGCTCAAGTGATTCAGCAACAATCTTTATTATACACTAAATTATTTACGTACGTACTTGGGTCTATTTCTGTTTTTCTTTTCCTAATCCACTAGTGTGCCTGTCTTCTCAGGTGTCAATATAATATTTTAATTACAGAGACTTATAATATGTTTTAATATCTGGCAGTTTTTCTTTCTAAGTATCTGTTTGAGCATTCTTCCATGTTTGTGATTCCATATGAACTTTGTTATCACCTTGCCTAACCCCCTTTTTAAAAACTTCAACATAGAATTTTAATCTAAATATGAAAGCTATTGGGAGGCAAAGTTTAGTTCAAATTTTGTAACACATACCTGTGTGTCCAAAGTCAGAATGTCTGGCATTTCTATCCATGGAGATGTTCAAGCATTACTAGATTGGACTAATACTTCTCAAACTCTAGTGTACACATGAACCACCTAAGGATCTTGTTTAATCCAATCACCCGAGGACATTACTTGATCTAATCACCCAAGGGCTTTGTTTAATAATTATGGTGAAAATGGAAGAATTCACCAATCATTGGAATGGTCCACCCAAAGTCCCATAATTGATATTGGGAAGAAAGTCAATATAGCAAGAATCCTGAAGCCTTATTCTGTGCATTTTTTTTATTCAACTAGATAATAGGATTGCATGACTTTTCTTATGGATAGCCTTCCTCATTATCTGAAGCCCATCAGATCTTAAGTCTCATGGAAAAAACAAAGAACACATCTGACCTAAAATATGATGACAAAACAAATGAGCTTTGGAATCAGAGAACCAGTTTTAAATCCAGGTTTTGCCATTTCTTGGGCAATTTGAGGCAATTTTCTTAACCTATGCAAACTCTAGTGTTTTCATCTCCAAAATGAAGATAATCATAGAAGCCACCTTGTAAGGCTATTGTGAGCATTAAATGATATAACCGCTGGAAAGCACTTAGTAGAGTACTTCGTAGTGGTTGCTATAATTACTGAAAGTTCATTCTCTTTGAGGGATAGACCAATTGCACAGACCCTTCTTCTGCAGGTTCCTCCTGCCCATTTGACGAGGTCCTGTTATCTATGAAGGATTAAGCTTCATTGCCCTCCTAGAAAGTCTTGAGTGACCAGCTCTGTTCGAGTCATAGGAGCTTGTGGTTTTCACTAGAGATCCCCAGACACAGATAGCTGATACAGCAGATCTTTGAAAGGCAAAAGCTTTGTGTTTTGTGCATTAGATCTTTATCATTCTTAGTTTAACCTACGGCATGTAGAGTACATCATTTTTTCCTAGACTTTTGCTAAGCAGATTATTAAGCAAAAAGAAAACCTTATCTTCTTAGAATGTGTTTCTCAGCCACTGGTTATGCCAAAATATCAATGAGTTAGTTAAGAACACTGACTAGTTGTCCTCAATTTTTAAAGGGTTTTCCATATTATAGCTCTACATTATTTCATCAAATTATGCTGATTTTCATTCTCTACACTGTGAAGTCTGATACATGATGCATGCCAGTCTCAAATAAAGCACTCAAAATGTACCTCCCCAACAAAATACCTAGTTTCTTATGGAAGACACACAGGGAGTAACATGCAAGCATACACAAAGAAAAAGAGAAAATGAAGTTCTTTATGATATAACTATTTAAGTTTATATCCATAGCAGCAAGTAATAGGGTTATAATAAAGATTGAATGAATGTTTATTAAAAGAATGAATAGAAGAATTAGTTAATTACTTAATTAGGTAGATAAATGAGTAAGAGTATTATAAACTTGCACAGACTTGAGTGAGCATACAGCCATATGTTACATATTTTCTCCTAAGAACTCTGTAATTATGAGGGCTACATATTATTTTGAGATAATCCAATATAGTTTCCTCCTCCCCCCCCCTTTTTTTACATAATACCATTGCTGTTTTAAGCAGATAGGGGATAATAAATGATTCTACCAGATATTTCTTTCTACAAGGGTAGCAGATGTACACAGGGAATCAGTTACTTAATTCCCCTAATCACCCATTTCTTTCCTCCCTCTTCCTTCTGTGCTTGGAAACTTCAACGTTCCCCAGTGTGCTAATAGCTGACCCTGGAAACTGGCAGAAACCAAAACCTTCTCTTGAAAGCAGCAGGCTCCATATGGTTCCTTCAAGGATGGAGGGTGACCCTGCCAAGTCTCCTGCAAAGGGATTTTACAGAGCAGAGAGGCAAACGTGTCCCTTTAAATGTTAGTCATTGAGCCAGAGAGAAGAAATCACCTTCCTGATGAAAGGCAGTTAAAGTACTTTTCAGCCTCTGATCTGCAACCTATAGGAAGTTTTGTACAATGGCGGCTCAATGCCAAGCATTAAAAATAAATGTAATCATCAGATGATTAGTTCTAAAAATCTTCCCTCAAAAACTGATAGAGCTGTCAGTTACAATTGAACATACATATGCATTTGGAAAACAGGGCGACCAAGAATAACTTTTCGCACATGAAACCAGCCCTATTCTATGTGTGTGAGGGTAACAGAGGCTATGACATAGCATATGAAGTCAATGGTGGAGTTGTTATTATTTATACATGAGTAAAGATTACAAATGCAAGCCCCAGCTCAGATCTCTCACCCCCTGGATCTGTGAAACCTGTCACTCAGTCTCCCGCGGTGTGTCTTCCTGTCTCCGAGCCATTGGACCACCTGCTGCCAAGACTCTCATCTACCGCATCGCCCGAAGGCCTCGATGATAACAGCATTGATTCCAATGTACATCTAATTACTTCTCATAATCTATTCATTTCACAATAGTGTAGTGAAACATCTGTCACATCATAAACTCTTTAGTAGCCTTATCAAACCACCAAAACACACTCTGCTGCCAGTTGGCAGTTTCCTCGGTTTCCCGTTTATTAATATGATACAAACATTTCTAGTCCTTTTTGCAGCTTTAGATGAATTTCCCAAATGACCAGTGAAGCAGAACTGGGCAAACTGCAGTTTAAATGTCTGTATATTACCTATTGAGGGACAAATCCGGATGTCACATAGAAATCAGTTAAAATAGCATTGTTTCCTTGGAGGAATCATCTCTAAATAAAGTTCTTTCATTCATAACAGTGAAAGACAGGGCTCCATCCTTGGCTTCAATGTGTCTGATTAATTTACTAAAATAAGCCACTGGGATGCTATTGCCTTTGCAAAGGATACTGCACAGGAAAGCCTTTTACCTTCATATGTTTAACCTTACCTTTAGGAAAATTATGCTCTTTCCTTATTTTCTTCTTTTTAATTTTCTCTCCTCATCCTTTCTCTTCCTTTCAATTCCCTTTTCTCTCTACCCTTTTGTAGAAAAATATAATAATGAGACTTATCATGTCATAGTTGATTAGCAAATACTGCCACTGTTTGGTGATAAACTCTACATAGTGTTCTAGACACAATACAGATACAGCATCTTCCACAAAAAAGATCCATCAGCAGGTCCTGACTCTTGGTGAACTTACTTCTCATCCTTCAAGACCCAGTTGAACAACACCTTCTCAGAGCAGCTCTCCCAGGGAGAATTACTCAATCTTTTCTTTATTAGCTCGTAACAGCTTGACATCTCTATTCCTGTACTTAACATAATGCTTGAGAACAAATGTTGTGCATATCTGCCTCTATCTACCTGATAAATCCCTCAAGGAAAAAGGTTATGACTTTCATTTTTTGTTCCTGGCACCCCAGATGATGCCAAATAGATATAGACGGTTTTCTGGTTCACTTAAGAGAACTGAAAAGCTGCAGTTTCAAGCTACTTTACATTTATTGTGAACAATGTCAGTATCATTCCCTGTATTCTGCTCTAATAATAATAATCAAAGCTTACATGTGCCAAGTATAATCCTAAGTACTTCAGCATATATCAGCTCATTGAATCCTCACAACAACCCTATGAGGTAGATAATATCATAATCCACATTTTAGAGCAAAGGAGTGGAGATGCAGAGACTCTTTGCCCAGGCTCACACAGCTAGTAAGTGGTGGAGCTTGGCAGTCTGGCTCGAGTGCTTTCTCTTAACTTACAGTTTACAGCCTCCTCAGTAGCTAAATTATCCTCCTGTTATCCTGCTGGCTCTCACATCATCTGATCCTTTACCCTTTCTTGAGCAATTCCAGAAGGTCCATAGGGATAGAAGGCCAATTTCCCAAGCTGTCCACGTGGGTTTATACAATGTATATGTGGCCCTGATCAGTCACATGGTGTTTTGCCAAGTAAATTCAGCACTGCTTTTTGATATTACAATAGAAGGAGCCATTTCCCATGTCTGTCGAGGGAATTCAAGCTTTCTTCCATATTCTTAGTACGCATGTGAGGAAATTCCTAATGTAAGTATCAATTATTATTAACATTTTAAAAAGTCCTTCTAGGCAGCCATAGATGTTAGAAGCTTCTTTAGATATACTCCTGGAAACCACTAGAACACAAATTACTTTACCGTAAAGCATTAGATAGTCACAAAATAACTACTTGTGGCCATTATTATCCTGGGTTGGATTTAGTGCTAATGCCTCAGAGATGAAAAACTCTGTGTCATATTGCAGATCTCCTCAGATAACAATTCCCTGCATCCCCAAGGGTCAAAGCTAAAGGGAAATCAACTGTTTGTCTTTTTTATTGTCACTCCATATAATGTATAGCTTATAGCTACATGTATCAAAATAAAATATAATGCATTTAACAGGCTAAGTCTCTATTTTAGTATATTCCAACAGAGTACAGAGACCTATGAACTAGAACCTGGACTATTCAAAAAATTCTAAAACCTGGGAGCACCAGGCTTTGGCATGGCAGCAGAACTGAATGAAAGTCTGCCATCACGGTACATCAGAGGGGCACAGATCCATGGTGAATGAACTGTCTACTAACTACAAGTTAGTATGCACTTGTAATACACGAAGGAGCTCAACTTGTTTTTGAAAGAGAAATATTTGCAATAATTAATCTAGTGACAAAAGAGAGGCTATAAAGATCAATGATTAATACTTGGGATCTGGCCTTAGATAAACCTGGGTTCAAAACTCTGGTCTACCTCTTAATAAGTGAGTGAATGACCTTTGGCAAGTCACTTCCCTAAATCTCAGTTTCTTCTTCTATTTAATGGACATGACAGCAATCCCAGTCCCAAAGGGCTAATGGAAAGAAAACACATGTAAAGAGATTAGCACAGTAGTACCTGTTGTAGATGGACGTTATTTAGTGTTGTTATTATCACTGCAGGTGCAAAGGTGCAAAGCATACTGTTCTATTATTTATCCCCATGTCAAAAAGAAAATGGAAATGATTCTTGATCAAAGAATTCAAAGATAATACTATAATTTGCCCCATTTCTTTACATTTAGCACTAAGAATAAATTTTGAGGTTCTTTGAATATTTGACTGGGATCTTTAAAAGTATCATTAATCAAAAGCTCTACTTTTTAAAATGTTAGCTGATATCTCTATGAGATGTCCACAACATTTTAGAATTTAATTCAACTGGTTATGTGTTAACTAATTTCCAACTGTAAGTTCCTGAGAGTAAAGGATGTAAAATAATGAGTCACAGATGTTTCTCTGAAGCAAAAATCAGTCTAGTTAAGGACAGGGAATTTCCCCATATGAAACTTCTAGAAAGCAACACAATGTGGCCAAGTAATTGGGTGCAGACAGGGTACCAAAGATTGATTCCTAAGGAGGGCAGTGTAGGTAGCATCAGCTCAGAAAAGGGAGGGGCTGCCATGAGACACATCAGGTGCAAATGAAGAAGGAGCTGAACGTTGAAGAAGGGGCAGGATATAGATAAAGAGCTGAGTAGTGGGGAGTCATTCCAATCCCAGAGAACAGCAACTGACCCCTACAGCTCTCTTTCAGCGTACCTGGCTTACTCAGAGCAAGAGTGCTAGGTAGGACACATGCGGCTATCCATTCTTGCCTATTAATTCTTGCCAGTTCTTCATGTACAAATTCAATGTGGATTTGCCTAGAGGAGTGGGAAAAAGGAATACATAGAAAATCTACTGAAGTCAGGACTACCCAATACTTAGTTATCCTGTGGCCCAGATAATGCAATTTGGTTACTCAAGCCTCCTCTTGAAACCTCAGATTGACCCTGAAGCCTTCATGACTGCATAGAATGTTTGGGAAATGCCTTTCCTCTCTCAAACAGCCCTTGATTTATGGACATTTTAAGAAGTGAAAGAATAATATAGTTCTCTCATTCTTGCAAAGTGAACTTTTATTTGGAGGTACAGAATAATTTAGGGCCCAGGGTCTCATACACTTTTGACATCTGCAAACATGTTTATATAAATTGGCATGATTCAGTCCACACAGCCTCATTCCAACCTTAGTACACTATGGTTTGCCATGCACATGCTTGTTACATGAAGACAAAAATTAACTAGCTGACTAATGAGTTAAAAGAATGAAAAATTAAAGAACTCTCTTTGATATAGTGTTTTTAGAGTAGTTAGCTGGACTCCTCACATGTCCACCTGCTGAAGAAACATGGTTTTGTTAGCGAGGCTTGTGGGAGGATTATTGAGAGGAAGGTATCATGGTTCTTTAATGTGATATCAAAAAGTCAGCATTTTTGGCTCCTGGCTGTGTTTTAAGCTCATAAAGGAGCTTTCCTCTCCATCTTGTGACTTAGCTTTAAGCCCATGTAGGTGTGTCACTTCTCTCAACTCCTCATCTGAGACTGGTTTCTTTTTTTCTATCTCCATGGCTGCCTCCTCACGCCTGTGGCTAGTTTCTGACAGACTGCCTCAGTTCACCAGCCTGTCTGTGCAGGACGGGGACCCACACCAGGAAGTGGCACTCCTGCTGGCAGTCTTCCTTAAGGTAGTGCTGGAAGGAGGGCTAAGATCCCAGGCTCCTCTCTAGCCACAATCCCCCCTCACCTCCCAATGGGAATAGAAGCAGTAGAGGATACAAATCCACCTCAGACAGAAACATGACTCAGATAGACTTGGACAAAAAAGCACAGAAGTTGAGAAATCCAGGTCCTGTCAGAAAAAACATCCAAGGTGACCAAGCTATGATGACAAAGAGAATTGTACTATCGGGAATGGAGAAGAAGTACGTGCATAACGGAGTTTAAGAAGAGGAAGAAACATTGGTACCATGAGGAAAAAGGGAAGTTGCACTGGCCAGAGGGGAAAATATGGACACAAATGATCTTTGGTAATCTTCAACATTTCTTCTCTATAGCCTGACCACGGAAGTGCAGGGGGCATCTCTGACCTTCTCTCCATGACCTTTCCTCACATCACTCCTCATTACAGCCATTTGGGGGACATCAACTGACAACTAACCTGCTACTTTTTCCCATTTTGTGACCTGGAAATACTTGGAGATTTCTGGGGCAGAGCTGGTGAGAGAGAAGGCTTGGGAGGGTCTCCTCAAAGAAAAAGGCTGCCTCAGCAATCTGAGTTGAAGCCAAATAGAGAGCATCCTCCTTGGAGAGACACAATCTTCCTCCATAATTTTATTTTTCATTTATTCTCATTCCCAGGACCAAAGGGCCACCATCTTTGTATCTATCACTCACTTTTTCCTATGTCTCCAAAACAGTCACCATTACTGCTTTTATAGTATGCATAAGAGAAAGCAGTGAGGAGAGGGGTTGTGGCCCAATAAGAAAGAGGACATGAAGCCAGGTTTACAGGGGTGGGGCAAAAAATGTGACAAGGAGTCAGGAGAGAAATGTGAGAGTTGTTTAAGGGGACACTATTTAAAATAGGAAAGCAAGGTATAAAGTAAGGAAAGTGAAAATTGAATTGAGAATTTAGGGGCATATAGAACATGAATGCAGAAAGGGAAGATTCTAGCTAATTAAAATTTACTTAGATCCTTTAATGCTAGAAGTATTATGGATGATGCAAAGTTTAATAAAATACTGCTTATATCTACCAGGATTCTCACTCTGTAGAAATAAATGTGCACACCGGAAATCTAGGACAGAATAAAGAAATACCACGAAAGCAATCTTCGCAAGGTGGACTCAGAAAACAGGGGACAGAGAGAAATTCTAACATCTAGGAAAGTCTAGAAGGGAGCTGTAATGTGACCAGGGCCATGAATAGATGGAGCTATAACAGATGAAAATGAAATTGGAAATGAAAGGGGAGGACTTAGCAGGTGGAGAGGGCATCATGAGCAATGTAAAGGAGATGTTGGGGAAGGGCGTGGTTGAGAGACTGCCCGTGCCTCTCAATCATTCAGCAAACATGCACTGGCACCTGCTCTGTGTCACAGCCTGTGCTGAGTACGGAGGAATAAAGTCAGTCCACCTTTGTCTCTGCACAAAGTCTTTCCAACATTACTAAAATCAGAGTGTGCAGAGGGGGATAAAGCCATAGAATCCAAAGCCTGTGAATGCCTTAAAAGAATCGTGCGCTCGGTTCTATGCTTTCTGTAACTATGTCCCATTCCCTCAAGAGAGGAATGGCATTATCAGACATATATTTTGAGAAAGAAAGAAAAAAATACAAAGTGAAAGGGATCTTGAAGAACTTTGGTGAATGTGGTCATTTCAGGAGCAGGAGAAACCCTAGCTCTATCCAACTTACAGAATCCAAATAGCCAGTAGCTACTGTGAACAAATTAATCATTATTGAATGCCAGGACTTTTCAGCTTAAGTCTTCATCTTCTCGGGCATACAGGCAAAGAGACTGTCCTTTCCCACTTCACATCATTGCACTGTGTGACCTTTATGCCCAATGGTAAGCACCTGTAGAGACAAGAAGCAATTTCTGGGTTAGAATGCCATCAAATCCATGGTAAGATGCACTTCGAGATGGCTAAGGCATGACCAGTGAAACAGAGAAACCAAGCAGGGGCTGTAACTTACCAGTGAGTCAGCCAGATCTGGGCCATAGAAAGAGAGAGTAAGGGGATCTCAGGCGGATGAGGCCATCAACCCCATGTCAAACTGGTCTTCTAAGCATCCCTAGGATATATCACCCTCCTCTCTAAAGCTCTGGCCAGAATTGCTGATTTAAATATTTGTAGCCTTAAGATTGGACCTACCCTCTTAGCAAATTTTGAAGTAAATTATACAGTATTATAAACTATAGGCACTATGCTGTACATCATATCTCTGCAGCTTATTCATCTTGTATAACTAAGAACTTTGTATCCTTTAACTCATACCTTCCTGTTTCCCCTCCCCCCAGCCCCTGGCAACCACCATAAGAAAGTAGATCTTATGTAAAGTGTTCTTATAAAAAAATGATAATAGAGTGGGAGGAAACCTTTGCAGGTGATGGATAGGTTTATGGAATAGATTGTGGTGATGGTTTCATGGGTGTAAACTTGTCTGCAAACTCGAGTTGTATACATTAAATATATGTAGCTTTTTGTATGTCAATCATACCTCAATAAAGTGGTTTAAAAGAAAGTTAAAGTGTAAATATTAGTAATCTTAGATTCTACCTGTTTCACTCTAATTCTGTACCCAGCAAAGATGGAAATATCTTCATTTTTCTTTATAATCTATTAATGTACTGTTGTAATAATCATATATTATCCTTTAATATCATCATTCCGTGTCCATCCCAGTCTTCACTTCTCCTGAGACTGTGATCCCAGAATGTATTCTTGTTTTTCATCTGCACTATTTAAAAGTCATAGCACCAGCTTTTTTATTTTCCTCCAAAAATCCTGACTTTTGCAGGCTATTCATCCTCTCTTTGAAACATATGTGTTACCCTTAGGTGACCCACTTGATTAGAGCAGGAAATTATAGCTTTAATCTTGGCTGGGCCACAAATTAGTGGAGGGAGATGGCAAGTTACTTAAACACATTGTATTGTAGTTTTTATGGTAATAAAATAAGAAATAGCAAAACTCCTCCTGCCTCACAAGGGGGCTGTGAAGATTATGTATAATGTATTTAAAAGTATTTCCAAAAGTAGAATATGCTTAAAAATGCAATTCATTTAAGAAAATAACAATATTAGTAGTAATATTAATAATAATAGTGTACTAATGCACTAATGGTGCGGGAAATGAATTTCAGGCATTATTTTGATCTTCCTTCCAGGAGTGATCACCCCAAATTTCTGTCCACCAGCCAGATTCTGCCAAGGATAATAAGGAAGCTCTTCATCTTTTTATGCCTTCAGAAAAATATTTGGTTAGTAACTACTGTGTACCAACCATTGTTCTACACACTGGAGATACTACAGCTCTGAAGGTTATTGGGACGATGTCAGATAATGATAGGTTAAACATTATAATCATGATTGTTGTTTTTGTTACAAAATGAGTTATTTTATGTGTTAAAAAGTAAAAAGGTTTTGACTTTGAGATGGTTCATATGTATTCTCTTTATTTGAAAACTACTGCAAAGGAAATTTCTATTTTCCCATACCAATTTACCAATTTTAGGAGCAACGATTTTCATTTCATCTATAAACTATAACTCATACAATTTGTTGAATGCTCATCCTTGCTATACTCTGTTCACCATATGTTGGTTGAAAGGAAAAGGATAGAGGAGGGAAGGAGAGAAAAAAAAGCAAACATTTATTGAATGCCAGAATTGTTCCAGGTGATTTTACACCCAGAATCTTACACATGTCCCCTCATCTTTTCTTGTAACTTGCTGGATCCCGCAATGATTTTCTCTGCCATGAAAGTTTATGGTGGATCAATGACAGTATGTGGTTCTTTCTTGTACTGTAACTTAAAAAAAAAACACCTTAACATGATTTTCCCATTGAATCCAGTGGAGGGAGGATTTTGTAATGTAAAGCTGACACCAGACACGCATTCCCCAGTGGGCTCACGGACCATGGTTTCCTAGAGAGGCCAGGTCACAAGTAAAGCACAAGAACTGACATTTTATCTCTTTCACTGCTGAGATGTTTCCACGGGCTTCGTCCCCTGTTCCCTCTAACTTCTTTCACGCCTGTGTTCAGCAGGTGTTCCATTCTATTCTACCAGAGCTTCATTCTGTTGCTGTTAATTCTAAAATAGCATTGATTCCAAATTTTGACTATCATGAACCATACCCAAGGGGATTTCATTTCTGAAGTACCCAAAGGACTTAATTAAAAGCTATTTTCACCTCTAATGGAGACTCAAGGCTTGGGATCTAGTGGTGTCACTATGGGAGGTCCCTGAATAAAAAAATTGTTCAATATAATTTTCATTTAAAAAATGGTGTGTAGATCATTGTTTTAATATTTAGTGACTCCTAACTTAAAAGAAATTCAGGAAATGGATTTAAGACATTCTATTTTCCTTTGTTCTAGGAGTGATACCAGCCACTATATTCTTTCCATTGGCCAGAGTCTACTAAGAATCATAAGGAAGTTTTTCATTATTTCATGCCTTCAAAAATTATTTAATTAGCACTTACCATGTGCCAGACACTGTTCTAGGCACTGCCATTAATAAATTAGACAGTCTAACAGTTCCCTGCTTTCATGAAACATGCCTACTAGTCAAGGAAGACATAAAATAAATAAATAAGCAAGACAATTTCAGATACATCTGTATTATTATATATGTGAACATACATACAAGGGAAGAAACAGAAAGTCACTAAAGAGGGGTAATTTTAGTCATTTTAGTAAAGCTTATCTGTGGAGGTGATATTTAAGAAGAAACCAGCAAGTTAAAAAAACTGGGAAAGAAATTTCTGAGCAAAAAGAATTGCAAATGCTAAGGGCCCGAGACAAGAACAAGCTTGCTCAAGGAACAAAGAGAAAAATGAAAACATACAAGTAACATCTGAGAGGTAGATAGAAAAGAGATCAAAAGGATTCTGTAGACCTGGATAAGATATATGAATTTTATTCTAAGTATGACAGTAAACAACTGGAGAGTTTTTAAGCAAAAACATCTAATAATATAATTTCCAGTAGAAAAAGTCGCTTAGCTGCTGTGTGGATCATGGTCTGCACAGGGACAAGAATGGGTGCAAACAGAAAGTTAGTGGCGGTCCAGGCCTGACACAGTGGCAGCTTGGCCTACCTTGGTGGCAGTAGGGGTGGAATGTAATTGGGGTAGATTTGGGGGACAGAACTGTTTAGACTTGCCAACAGGTTAGATTCTGGGAGTGAGTAAAAGGAAGGAATTGAGAATTGCCAATAAGTGACTTCTGTCATATTCTTAATGGGGCCATAGGATAATGTCTTATTCGTCTTTGTATGATAATCGAGTAAAAGAATGAGTGAATGAATGAATGAATGAATTTACTCCTTTCTTCCGGATAGGTGTATCTTTCCTCTCTTTAGGCAATCACCCAGACAAATAACACAAAAGCCAAATTCTTTTCCATCCTGTGGGACTCAGGGTGGTGCATACATCTTGTTCACCTGGAAGGTCTCAAATATGGACTGTTGCGACAGATGCAGAGGAAGAGACTGGGCCACTGAGTATTGTGTTCTCTCTCACTACCCACTTCCTCACAGCGCTCAGGCAAAAACTCCCTCTGCTCAGTTTGTGTTTTCAGTAGCTTTTGTGCTTTTGTTTGGAAATGAAGGCAACACAGAGTCCATAGCAGTTATTATTACTATACTGAAACACTGTATGTAAAGCATTTAGCACAGGCCTGGCTCACAGTAGCTGTGTAATGAACAGGAGCTATTATTATTCGAAAAATGACTGTCACTGGCTCCAATGGATGCTCAATACTACTTTCTTATTTTAATATTTTAAAGGTGTGGGTACTTTTTTCTAGAACAATCTATTGAAAGGAAACTTTTGTTCTATAACTTTAATATGATTGAAAAGGTAGACAAGGTAGTGTGGCCAGTGGATTCAGCACAGAAGGGTTGGTCACAGACTGGGAAATGATCATTGTGCCCCCCCCCTTCACTGAGCACTCACCATGTGTCAGACATGCTGCCTTGTGCCAAAGGCAGAAGATGAGCATGACACACTTCCTGCCCTCGAGAGTCTCCCAATCTAGGAGGAGAAATAGAAATGTAATGAAATAAGTACAATATAAAATGACACTAATTATGTGTACCAGAATGTGGTCCAGAAGAGAGTGTCATCGACTATGTCCTTAGGTGGGGGGAGGAGAGAGGGAGGAGAAAGGATGAGGAAAGTCTGCACAAAGAAGGTGAAACTTGAGAAGGACTTTGAAATATGACCAAGAGGACAAGTCTGGGTAGGGCAGTCTGGCCAGAGGGAATGGCATGTCATCAATTTATCTGAGAGTCACTTAGGCCAATGTTCCCACAGACTAATAATAATGTCAGTATTTTGTTACCAAAATAGAATTTGATTTCTGTTTGGCAATGCAGATTGGGGTACCGAAGCTAATAAATGAGCATTTATTGAAATATTTTCAATAGAATACTCAGTGTACTGGATTTTAAGAAATAACATAGGAAAAATAAATTATCTGGTCAAAACCATTTGATAAGTACTAGATTTAACAAAATTAAGCAGCCCTCTGAAATACAGTATCACTTAGAGTCCTTAATATGCTAAGAGGCTGTGTGAATCACTTAGAGGAAAAGAAAGTATCCAGTGTTTCCAAATATACTGGATCATAGAATTCTTTTTTCTACTGATCTTTCAGGAACAGTGTTCTGAAGAACAGACTTTTAAAAGAAAATATAACCAAACATTTATGATTAAAATTAATCTTGATTCTAGCCTTTTTTAGTCTCAATGTGATTATCTGAAAAATCGGTCTAGTAGTACCCTTTTCCAACTTTTCTCCCACGGTTGCCATAGCCTTCATTTGTTCTGTGAACAGAAATGTAGAAAAAAGAGGCCAGACAACACTTCCTTCTAGATAGGGAGCCTCTCCATGCTAAGACTGCTGTAAGAAAGGACTACACATTATTTTATTTATTTTATTTTATTTTTTTATTTCAGCATATTACAGGGGTACAAATGTTTAGGTTACATATACATATCTGCCCAAGTCAGAGCTACAAGCATGTCCATCCTCCAGACGGTGTGCACCGCACCCATTAGGTGTGAACATACCCTTCCCCTCCTCCCAGCTCCCATTTGCCCAACACCTGATGAATGTTACTTCCATATGTGCATATAAGTGTTGATCAATTAATACCAATTTGATGGTGAGTATATGTGGTGCTTGTTTTTCCATTCTTATGATACTTCACTTAGTAGAATGGGCTCCGGCTCCATCCAGGATAATACAAGAGGTGCTATATCACCATTGTTTTTTGTGGCTGAGCTTCAACAACAGGATTTTATTTCCTTATAGTCTGGAAGTTAGAAGTCCAAGATGAAGGTGTCAGCAGGGTTGGTTTCTTCTGAGGACTCTCATTGGCTTGTAGACGGTTACCTTCTCCCTATGTCTTCACATGGCCTCCTACTGTGCAAGTCTGTGTCCTAATCTCCTCTCTTTACAAAGACACCAGTCAAGATCGATTAGGAATAACCCCAATGACCTCATTTTAACTCAGTTACTTCTTTATATGCCTTATCTCCAAATACAGTCACATTATGAGGTACTGGGAGATAAGACTTCAATATATGGATTGTGTCGGTGAGGGACACAATGCAGCCCATAATACTCTGGTCTTTGAGTTTGCAGAACTTCAAACTCAAGACTGCCAATTACTCAAAGCTGATCAATGCTCATCAAGGGCATAAGGGAAGGATCATAAAGTAAAAACAAAGCTATACCCATTTTATTGAACAAATATTGAGCTCCATTTTTGTACCACCTGCTAGAAACAGAGACACCAAAGTGAACAAGACAGCCACAGCCCCTGGCCCTCACAAAGTGACAGCCTGGTGTAAGGACTGTCAGTCACCCTTAGGAAATGGTCACGGCAAATCAAATAATTAAATGAAGTCAGAGCCCAGGTGGTGGTTGGCAGATGCTGAAGACTGTTACATCATCTCCACTAGGAACGTCAGGGAGGTGGACTATGCACCCTCTCCACTGAGGGTCCCAGAGACACAGTGGCATGTGGGCATCCATCGTTCTGGGTTTCATGCCCATATCTGACTGTTAATTAATCTATTATTTCTTTAGAAGCCTACATTTCACACCTGAATATACTTTTTAATATCTTCGTGTTGTAGACTGAATGTTTGTGTCCTCTTCAAATTCATATGCTGAAGCCTAAATCCTCAATGTGGTGGCATTTGGAGGTAAGGTCTCTGGTGGGTAATTAAGTCATGGAAGGGATTAGTCCCCTTTGAAGGGGATAGAGAGATCATATCTCTCTCTTTCTATTTCTGTCCACCATTTAGATACAAAGAGAAGTAGACAGTCTGCAACATGCAACCGTGAACCTAATCATGCTGGCACCCTAGTCTTGGCCTTCCAGCCTTTAGAACTATGAGGAATAAATTTCTGTTCTTTATTAGCCACTCATTTAGTGATGTTTTGTTGTAGCAACCCCAACTGACTAAGGCACTTCAATAAGGTACCTTCAATAAGGTGCCCAAATTTCACATGTTAATATGTATGTTTTTAGGGCAGAAAATAGCTATAGATATCCATTCAACACGTTTTGTTGATTTTTTTAATACTTTAATTCTTAGAAGGTGGCCATTTTCTACATTTGTTTCCAAATTATAGATGTGTTTTATTGTAGCCACCTACATACTATCTTATTTATTTGGCAAAAAAGATAATTCATATATGGACGGTGTTAATACTAAGTGATAAAGGTCAAACTTCGCTGCTATTGAACTAACCAACCTAGAACCAATCAGGTTTTTGGTTTTCTTCTTGGGACCAACTGCATATTCAGAGATCACCTGGCATTTAGCTCTTAATGACAGTAGGGAAAAAATTGAATGAAAATTATTATTTTAGCAATAGAAAATATACTTTGGTCACGTCCTGTCCTTTATACTCTCAAAGTCCACTGCTGCTTGGAATCCTCCACACACTTTGTACCTCCACTGCATGTGTCCAGCATCAACCCCATAAGGTAGGGCGGCCAACCATTCTGGTGTGCAGGGGATTGAGGGGTTCCATGGGACATGGGACTTTCATACCGGAAACCAAGAGAGTCCTGGGAAAGCAGTGAGTTGATCACCCTACAAAGGCACAAATAAACTCACAGAAAACAAATTCTGAGGATTTTGCCCACAGCTTCTACCCCTCTTTTATTTTCTCTTCCTCTTTTCAGCCTTCATGACACAGCTTATATGTAATTTTCTCTGTGAATCTTTTCCTACCCACCCCAGTCACAGAGTTCATCACCCTTTAAGGCCATATAGTATTTCTTCATCCCTCCCATGATGTTCTAATTATCTGTTTCCTTGGTTCCCCTTCACTAGGCAAGAACCCCAATAGAACCGACCACACCTTGTTCGTATTGCTGGCTTCTGTACAGTCTAGTTTTCAAACTTATTACTAACTGTTTGCCTGAATAAATAGATGAATAAGAAGAGAATTTTCCCAAACCTCTATTTTTATTCAAATCATAAAAACTGGAGATTAAAAAGAATACTATGGATAATATGGTCCAGCTACTCATTGTGATTTGGGGTCAATAATCGGAGTCCCAAGGCTTTCCCTTATTATCTGTACCTCCTGAGCAAGTAACTTAGCTATTCTGAGTCCATTTGTTCATATGTGAAACACAGATCATAATAATTTTTTCTCAAGGTGCTGGGTAGATTAAATGAGATGCTATTTGTAAGAAGAAGATTGTAAACTCAAGGACACTAAACAAATATCAGGTATCATTATTACTATTCCTACTACTATTAATGTTATTATTATTATTCATTGAAGAAGGAAAAAAATAACACTGAAAAGCCTCTACAAAATCTCCTCCAAGTAACTATCCATCTTCTGCTAGAACTGAATCTCTCTAAATGAGGAATTTTTTTCCATTCCTTCAACTGTTTCTCATTTAAAATAATGTCATATTTTATTACTACCCCTTTTACTCTTCTCTAAATATTAGCTAATTTAGGGTGGTCTCAGGCCAAGAACTGAGTGTGATAGTCCAGATGTAGTCTGAGCAGTAATATCTTCTCTAGATTCTAGACTCCATACATCTGTTAATTGAATCCAGGCACCTCCAATGCCCTTTTAATTGCATTACACTACCTTTAGCCCTAATCAAAAAAAAAAAAAAAAAACATCATTCTTTCTATATTCCTTATTTTCGTTTTTTTTTTTTTTTTGTTACTTTGATCAAAAAGTATACTCACAAGAAGGTCCCCCTTGTGCTAGGTTTTACCTGCTTGAGCAATTGTGGAGCTAATAAGTAGGAAAATGTGCAAAGAATCTCCCGAAAAACAAAACAAAACCCAGCAGTTCTTTGCCTTCTCCCAGGCCAAGAATAGAGACTGAATAAACACGTGTTCTTTGGATTTTTCGCTGATGATTGGCAATACTGAGATTCACTTCCTCGCAGGCCTGTTTTGAACATTCAAGTTTATCTGGCTTTAGGTTCTGAATACTCACTAATGCTTTGATGCACTAAGACACCGTTCTCACTGGAAGGGCTTTTATTAAGTGGACAGCTAGGGTGTCACAGGCAAGATATTTGCACAGTACATTAATTTAGAGAGGAAAAGGTTTCTGTGTAACTTAACCAGGCTGAACAGCTATTTCCACTTTACCTGAATAAAGTATTTTCATGTTTTATCACACTAGTTTGCAACTGCAAAAGCTTCACCCAGTTTTTAAGAGTAGCTATGAACTGTCAGGATACATTATTGGAAATGAAGCCTGACAGTTCCAGGCTTGAAAGTAAAATACATTTTATTGTTTAAAAGCATTTCTCCACCGCCTCACTTTCATCCCCTCCTCCCAAACCCCACCTATCCCACCACCCCCCTCATAAGCATCCCTCTCCCGGCTTAGAATGAGATTCACTACAAACATTCTCAAATGGTTTAATCCTCATTAAATAACACTGCATGCAGGAAAATCCTAAAGGTGAGGTTTTCTTTTCTTATTCTGGAAATGTATCATGAGAACTAGTACAGAGTAGTTTTGCATGTGTGAGAGGAGCAGATAGCTCGGGAGATGTGGTTTGTGCTATAGTGTTGAAAAAAATTCTGTCCAGTTAATATCTTGAGAAGAATTATTAAACCCCACACTGCTTGCACCCTGCATTGCATGTATTACCAGCTCGGTGTCTGGGATTTCCTTAAAGCCTGTAGTCTGGTGGCCCATCAGAAGGAAATCAACACAGTGAAATCATGCTCTTAATATAACACTTATTCATGGGACCCTCAAGTCTTTGAAGCAATCTATGTCCAGTCCCAGATTACGGCGTTTCTAGCTTTTGACAGAATGTTGTTTGCCAGAGAAGAGTGCTTCTACAGTCTCAAAAATTGCCTTGGGGTTTATACACACCCATCAGTAATCCTTTATATAGTCTGAAGACTGATATTCTAGGGAACACCAGAGAAGAGGCATCTTTTATTTTGGCCAATGAGCGCTCTTCTTCTTCAGAAATTCTCTACTACCTTTTCCTACCACAGTGTCACTATATTGAAGACAGGCATACACTACAGAAAGGAAAGGACTGGAAAAAAATTAAATCACAAATGAAAACCTTTTGTTGTAATGATATTCTATAATAGAAGCCTAATCTCCTACATATATTATCATCTGGCAAACTAGTTACACATTTAATAAGGTTTTGTTGTATAAATTATAAATGAAATAAACAATTCTGTCACCATGGTGTGCAATGAATACACCACATGTTATATGTAAATATATTAGTCATTTGCCTTTTGTTTATGTGTCACTGAGATCCATTTTCTTTATGGTGTATTTTCTATTCCCTATGGGTTCCAACCAGTCATTTCAACCATACACATATCGGCCTTTAAAGTGAAATTATGTTGTTATTGTCCTTTTCCTGCCCAGTTTTAATAACACCTGCTTTTGTGCCAGTTTCATTTACTGCTGCAAATTGTAATTCAATAGAGAACAACAACAACAAAAACAACAAAAAAACCCTAACCACCCTAACAGCAAATGTGACTCCAGAAAGGAGCTGTGTGATATATTGACACAATACAGAAAACATATTGAAATAATTTTTATCCTCATTATTTTTCTCCAAAATTAAATCTGCCCCATAAAACAAGTTTACATATTCTGTGTGTCTGCCTCCACTCCCAGCTAAACCCAAATCCTTGGCTTTTAATGAGATAATTTTTTAAAAAACCGAATCAATGGCTCAGCCTTTCAAGTGGTGGCATTTTTATTTTAAGCAGAGAAGCATAAATGCATGAAGGATGCAAATCTGGGCTCTTTCAATGGCTCACCACAGTGTGACAGCTGTGGTCGGGATCAAGACAAAAGCGGTGACTGCTCCAAGAAAATGATGGCTTAGGCATCTCCAGCCCAATCAATAATCTGGCATGTTGAGGTCAATCACTGCATGGCCATATTCAGTTCAAGCCAGTCAAAGATTATTAGTTTGACACCCAGAGGCTATTTCTTTCTGCTTTGGATGGCGGAAAGAGAGCTTGTGTGTCTCTCTCCAGAAGCAAACGGAGGAAGCCTAACTAGGTATAACAATGGGAGCATGGACAGAATTTTCAGGGAGATTCCGTATTTGTTGGGAGTGATGCCCTACAGTATTCTCCAGGTTGAGTAATTCTTCTGAAATTGTCACTAAGCTAATTTTGTGTTACATCCATTCAAAAAATAAAAATATTTTTAAGCCCTTAATACGTTCCAGGCTCTGTCCTAGGACCTGGGGATAAAAAGAGGAATAAGATGCACTTGTTATCATCAGAGAGGGGTGAATCTGGAAGATTCTTCAAAGGTGTTAATACTCTAAATTTCCCCCGGCCTTTGCACTCCTATTCTTCTTATTCCCCCTCCTCCCCACCCTCCTGCACCTACCAAGTTTGCCATATACAACCTAGACAGATTTTTACCTGGACAAGGAGAAGACAGGAAGCAAGATACTCCTTATTTTAGATTATTTAGGGTTAATACTATCCGGATCTGACCAAAGAGATGGTTACAGGTGGGTTCCAGAAAGCAACTAAAAGCTTTATAAGTTATACAATTACCAAAGCATCTAAAAGCAATAGAATTAATCAGGGGAAGCTATTTCTAACTGACACACTAGTCCATGTCTGCAGTCCACAGCCTCTCGAAGGCATTCGGTCGCTGGCCATGGCATTCACATATGCTCACTAATGGGAAGCAGTTTGTGGTGAGGAGAGATCCACAGGAGTATATGGAATAGGGCTCTTGCTGTCTGATATTTCACCGGTCATGTTTTACTGTTTCTCCTGGATGGCATGCCATAGAGTGTAATAAATCTCAGTTTGTTTATATTCTGTGTCTGTATTTGCACTTTGGTGATTATATTTGAATTCATGCAAGATCCTTTTTTTTTAAGAACTCGAGCATAATCTTCTCATTAATCCTGTCCTGTTTGTCTGTTATTAACAGGCCACTGTACAATGTATTCTGCTGCAAAACTCCACCAGGCATGACTAATTCAGATAATTAATTTGCTAGAACATTAACACCATCAAATGAGCCTGCTAAACCGGTAAATTTAAAGTAAATTAAACTTAATTTGCAGGTTATTGCAATTAAGTCTGCCTTGTCTTTCTGAGGGATTTCAACATCCTCAGTATTTAAGAGGCAATCATAATGCATGCAAGTGGGCGGGCTTTTTGGCTAATTAACACAAGAGTCTAATCTGCTTTTCAATTAGGGTGGATGTTTATAATGTGCTGGTGACAGTGTTGCGATTCAGTGCAGCATAACAGGAGTGCATGGCATAATTATAGCTGAAAAGAAAAGCTCATGCCGGGCCTTTTTAGGGGTTAATGAGACATTGGCAGCTTCCAGCTGAGGAGATCGAGCCAGTTTAGTGTAGCTTCAAGAGGAAACCACCCATAGGGGTTTCCTTTGAAGTGTCAAAAGGTCCCCTTGTTCTGGGTGGCTTATGTTTCATTTGTCTGAGTGGCATATCAAAAATTGATGAGCTGCCAGCAGCAGTCCCTATGACATTAATTCACCAATTGTGTTTCTAATAGTTTCATCCTTAAATAAATTTGGATGATGAGAATGGTAAGGAGAGTCAAGGTTCTGAAAACAATGAGGAGGGCCAGGCCGTTGCACGGTTTTTATACAGCGTAGACAAATGTAGCAGCAGTAAATGTTAAAGGCATGCCTGACCTACTACACCCTGGGTTATTAGCTGGAGGAAGACAAAGATGTATTGTGCCTGTGCCCTCTGCTGAACAACAGTCGCTCAACACGGCGATAAAGATGTGGCATTCACTGGCACCTGGTTTAAACTCTTAACTATACAGGAGAGAAATCCTGGGCTGGAGCTTCAGAAGATGAAGTTTCTATGAAGCTGAGACACGAAGCTCCTCAGAAACACTCTTAATTAAGCCACCTGTACAGCAGGGCTGAGGCTAAGGGGAAATAGCCAATTAGTAACACAATAAGATAGTGCCTACATTTAAAGTAAGGAAATAAATAGTATCTCCTTCATGTCTATAGTAAACAATAAACCAAAGTGCTTTGGTTTGGCTCAGTTTGAAACTGAGCTATTGCAGTGTGCTTGTGTGGAAGCCCTCTCCCCGTGCCTTTATGGTCTAGTTCACAAGAAGCAGTGTGAAGTAATTGTACTTTCTCGTTTGGTTATATAATGAGGAAGAGAGAATTGACAAATAGGTAGCTGTTTCCCTGATGAAGAACATACATGACAGGCCCAAAAGTTATCTGGGTACATACATCTGGCACATACATTGAAACGACCCATGTCATACTCTCAAAATGTTTAGGTGAGCGAATGGAAAGCGAGACACGACAACCCTGTGCAAAAACAAAAGTCCTCACCACCATGGGGCTACATGTTTTAAGAATACCAAATTACACATGATGACTCTAAAGAGGATACAGAGATGGTTCCTCTTTTGGCCTTCATGCAACACGCACAAAGTTAGTTACAGCTGGTAGCTTCAGAGATGTGAACGAGGCAGTCAAATCAATTATTCCAGTTACTTGCAGAAAGATTAATCAGATTATCTGAATTTGTTGTAAAATTTTCTAAACCAGTGGTATTACATAGACATAGCCGAAAAAAGTCATGACGTATTACAACAGATGTTGTTGAATAAATTCACTTGTTCATTCATTCATTCGGTTACTCCCTGAGCACATATCATGTGCCAAACACTATGTACCGAGGCTCAGGCAATGAACAAAAGAGGAAACCATGTATATTTATGGAGATTGCAAGTAAGCAGGAAACCGACAGTTATTGGTAGTAAATGCAATGATGACAAGAGAAGAGGATAATGTGACAAAGTGACTCAAAGGCTACCTTAAATTGAATGTTAGGGAAAGCCTTTGCAAGGAGGTGACATTTAAGCTGAGGCCAAAACGATACTAAAGAGTATTAAGAGATGTCCTCATCTATAGTTTCAAAAGATCACTTTAGCTGCTGTGTGTAAAACAGAAGTGGAAGGATGTGGCACTATGAGAATGAAAGCAGTGCAGCCATTTAGAAGTCTCCTAATGTCCTCAGGAGCTATCAGCCAGTCTAAGCTTCTGGGTTCAAAATATGATTTATGATTTAGAGGTAGATCAACAAGTTTTGTTATTTATATAGGACATGGAGATTTGGAATAAATTATTAGATATTTACATGGCAATGTCAAGTTGGAAGTTGGGTATATGAGTCTGGACATTCAGGGAGACTCCAGAGCTAAAAGTAGAAAATAGAGAGTCATCAACACGCTGTTGGTATTCAGAAACATGGGCTGGCTGATTATGCTGGTAGAGTATGCTGAGAGCAGGGGAGTCCCAGGATCAAGTTACACAGAGCCACAGAGCGGAGGGGGAGAAGCTAGCAGAGGAGACAGAAGCAGAATGGCCACTGAGGTAGGGGGAAAAACCATGAATATGAAGGAGGGTGACACTGGAAACAAAAGAAAATGTTTTGAGAAAAAAGGAGCAGCCAGCTGTGTTGAATGCTAATGAGAGGTTGAATGAGATGAAAAGAGACAAATGTCCATTGGATTTAGCATCATGGAGGTCAGTCATGACCTTGACAAGAGCCATTTCAATGATGTGTGGGGCCAGAAGGAAGCCTGCTTGGGGAGACAATGGGAGATGAGCAAGAGAGACAGTGTCTACAGACAATTATCAGGAAGTCTGGCTGTGAGAGAGGAAAAGAAATGGAATGGTGGCTGAAGGGGGAATATGAAATCCAAGGAGATATTTTTAAATATGGAGAAAAGCTTGTGTGCATGTTGACAGGAAAAAGAAAAACATTAAACACAGAAGAGAAGTGAAAAAAGGTGTAGACTCCACAGCACACAGGGAAGACTTGGTCTTTGGTTGGAGCCAGAGCCAAAGTCCTCAAAAACTAAAGGAGAGTCTGAACATGGGGAGAAATTCAGACATGGGACTGGGGGGAAAGAGAACTTGTGTGAAATAGGCATTTGAGGGCCAATAACAGATTAGGTCCAACTCATTATTTAATTATAAATGTGATATGCCTGCAATCCCAGCACTTGGGGAAGTTGAGGCAGCAGGATCACTTAAGACCAGGTGTTTAAGAACAACCTGGGCAATATAGCAAGACTCTATCTCTACAAAAATTGTTTTAAAATAATTAGCCAGGCTTGGTGGCATGCAGCTGTAGTCTCAGCTACTTGGGAGGCTGAGGTAGGAGGATCACTTTAGCCCAGGAGTTGGAGGTTGCAGGGAGCTATGATGATGCCACTGAACTCTAGCCTGGGTGACAAAGCAAGACCCTGTCTCAAAAAAGTAATGATAATAATAATAATAGAGTGGTCTCACAGTGAGGAGAATAAGTGGGTTTATTTCTCTATGAAAGTCCTATGATGAGACTTCAGAAGAAGGAATCTATCTGGCCTGTAGGGCCCTATATCCAGGACGCATTCCGAGAAAGTTCATTTATACTGGGTCTTTGATCAAAAGTTATTTGTGGATGTGTGATTTGTGCTAACCTCTGCCTTAGTGGTTTATCATAGAATGTGTCATGCTCTTAGTTTCCTTAAATTTCAAAACCTTCTTATAATATTACTAAATATTATGTAAATCATATAGTGATCATCACTAGCTCTGTGCATAGTAAAGCATTGCCCTGATTTTAATGTTTTGAAAATCACATCTTAATTTTTAAAATATCTAATTTGCTTTTTATGCAGATATTTACATTGATAGCTACTCTTTTGTCTTTTGTTCTGCTCTTATATTAATAACTACATCTATAATAGCATATTAAAATTTACAAACTTCTTTCACTCATAGTATAATAGCTCATTGGCTCTTCACAATCCCATGAGTTACATAGTATTACTCACCCAGTTGATAGAGGAATAGATTGAGTTCAGACAAGAGAGACTTGTCCGAGGACACAGCTACAGAAAAATCAGACTCAAGGACGTAACTCAGGACTTCTAACTTTGGATTCCAGATCTATCTACTCTGTGCCATCAACAATTAAATGATGAGTCTTTTAAACTTCTAAGCCAGGACAAGTGAGAAGCCAGCAAGCTTTTAGGCTGCTGTTTTTATAAATTTGACAGGGTCCTCATCCCCGACAATGGGGAAGAGAGGGAAAGAAATTAGAATGGAATGTAAAATCAAGAATCTGAATTTCTTTCTAGCTCAATCAACTGCATACAGAGAGTTTTCCTCAGATATCTATGAGTCAGAGTGGCCTAGGATCAAGATTATACTGTTGACTAACAACCCCAAAGTCTCAGCGGCTTAAAACAAACAAGTTTAATTCTCACTCGTGTGACAGGGCCTATGAGTACTCATTCAGGGTCCAGTTCCATCTCAGCACAGGTATCCATAACCACAGAAGCAGGAAAAAGAGGACCTGGTGAGCCACGACCTCTCTGCATTTCCAAGTTGTCATCCACCCCAGGCCTCCAAACGGTCTCTGCTTAATTGATAGCACCATCGCACCTCCAGGCATCAGAGCTCCAAATCTAGGGTTCCTTTTAATCCTGTCTCTCCCTCGTCCTCTCTAGCACCTTACTAGCCAATTACAAAACCCTGTAGAGTTTGTTTCTCATACCTCTGATTTCAATGTCTTCATGTGGGGAAGAAAGGCTTAAGGTCAACGTATAATTTTATATGAGGGCTTCTACCATAAACGTCATTTGAGAAAACAGCTCTTGAATTCATACAAGACATGTTTTGATCCAGAAAGAGATAAGAAAGGCACAGACCTGGGAGTCAGAGGCCCTAGGTTTCTGTTCCATAGTGTTCACTGTAATATTTTGCAGGTCACAATTTCTATGAGCATAAATTTCTATCTCTGTAAAATGGGGATAAAATAATCCTGGGCTCATAGGATTGTAGTGAGGATTAAATGTCATAGGTGTTGAAGGACCTTGTAAGTTATAAAATCTTGTACACATGGTAGGAATTATCATTATTAATATTAATGTGAGCCAGGCAGTAATAACCTTGAAGCAATTAGCAGCTGTTAATATACTAAACTGGATTTACTTGTTCTAATGAACTATAGAATGGCTTTATTTAAAGGGCAAACGCAATCGTTAATTTATTCAAGTATCCATTAAGCACATATTATATGGTGGTTGCTATGCCAGGTGCAATAGACTCTGCAAGGCAAAAAAGATGGTTTCTAGCCTCATGGACACTAGCAGTTAACCTAAGACAAAACTGTGTTGCATGGAAAAATCAGAAAGAGCCAAAGTACTGCAAGATATTTAAACAGGAAAAAAATTACTTGCAACAGGAGGCATCAAGGAAGATTTAATTGAGGTGGTGGAATTCATGCTGGACAATTAAGAAGGGGTAAGATTTCAACAACTGAAAGTTTGTAATCCTATAGGAGAAACATGACCCACTCTGAGAACAGAGAACTACTCATCCTTTAATAGCTTTGTGACCCTGCACAATGACTCAACCTCTCTGAACTCGTAGGGCAGTGGTGAGGAATTAGAAATAAAATGTGAAGGCACTGAAGTTCCCAAACTGTCATGTGCAAGGCAACATGGGGAGCTTCTTGCAATGCAGACTTTGATGCTGCAGGTCTGGGTTGGGGACAGGGCTCCCAGGCCATGCTGATGAAGTTGATCCATGAACCACAGTTGAGAAGCTGGATATAAATCACTTTGTACAGTGCCTAGAACGTAATAGTACCTGCTCAATAAATGTTCCTATTTGTAGAATTATTCCCAAATCACTGAATGATATAAGGCAAAATCCAAAATATGAAAGTGTAGGAACTGTTGACTAAATTTTTCCTGCAATTCATACAGATTTATTATATCCAAATATATTTCCTAAACATAAACAAATCATAATTCTTAAGAACTGAAAGATAAATAAAGGAAAGCAATCTTTAATATGGAGTGTAGATATTTTTCACTTGACAATTAACACTATCTGTACTTAAACAAATGACTGGCTCTTTTAACAGCCATAATAATCATTTGAAGCTTTAGTTCATCATTAGAGTTTTTAAGCAATTTGAGAACAAAAGTGTCAACAATAGCAACATGGATCACTTTGTCAGGCTCTAAATCATAAAAATATTTTTTTTTTTTTTTATTTCAGCTCATCATGGGGGTACATAAGTTCAGGTCATATACATTGTCCCTGTCCCGCCCATCCCCCCGAGTCAGAGTCCCAAGCGCGTCCGCTCCCACTCTCCAGACAGTGCGCCTGGCACTCACCATGTATTCATACCTCGATCCCCTCCCCCCCCACCTCCCCGGGTCTGCACCCTCAAGCATGACCATTCCCCAGAGGGTGCACAACGCACTCGTCATGTAGGCATACACCCATCCCCTCCCCCCACCCCCCCCATCCCAGTCTGATATCCAATTGGTATCCTTCCCCGATGTACATTTAGGTGATGATCAGGGAAACCAGTTTTCTGGTGAGTACATGTGATGCTTGTTTTTCCATTCTTTGGATACTTCACTTAGTATAATGGGTTCCAGCTCTCTCCAGGAGAACCAAAGAGATGTCGTATCATCGTTATTTCTTATAGCTGAGTAGTACTCCATGGTATACATATACCACAGTTTACTAATCCATTCGTGGATCGATGGGCACTTGGGTTGTTTCCACATCTTTGTGATTGTGAATTGTGCTGCTATAAACATTCTCATGTAACATTTCTCATTATGACAATTCTCACACAACACTTAAATATACTTCAAACATTAAGATGATCTGTCTTTTCTCTGTGCTATTTCTGAGCTTTGTACATGTGCCCATTGTTGCAGTTGTATGATGTTATATATTGATATACTTTCCCACTAAACTCTCAGCACTTTAGGTAGATGGCACATAGAAAGAAATAAGAGATTTTCACTTTCCTAGCTAGGTAGCATCCTACATAGACTTGGACAGTTTGGCCTTATCTGCATACCTCAAGCTGAGATTTAATCACTTGCTTAAAAATAGTGAGGCATACTCACTTAGATTCGTGTTTTAACAAAGAGAATGCAATTTAGAAAAATGGAAGATGTGTAAAAGATAAAATTCTATGTCCGTGCCTTGAGCACCAATATGACTCCAAGAGTCCTTGAGACAGTAGTGTTTAGTCAGATGAGTCAGCATGATGACTGTGTACAGCATGTAGCAGCGCCATCCACCAAAGTTCAGAAATAACAGCATGGTCATCGCGGTGTCTGCACGCAGACCTTGCTAATCAATTTGGTCCAACGTGACTGCTGGAAAAAGTCTCGGAGCCATCCTGATCCTTCCTGTGCAGGCACAGCCAAGATCACACACGTTTCACAAGGCTAAACAGCCAGCTATCTTTCTCAAGCTTTATTTTGCAAGCATACACAGCATCTTTCTTGCTGAAGGCCTGAAGTAAGCTTTTTTTAAATCTGATAGTTACTTACAGAAAACTTACTGTGTGCAAATGATGATGATATTGATGCTGATGATGATGACAATAATAATAATGTGCTATGTACCTGAAAGATAGAAAGCTATATAAGGTATGGTTTCCCCTTTAGGAGTTTATAAACTAGATGACCAAAGAAGTAAATACATAAATATACATGGGAGAGGGGGACAAATGATTATGACATTTGTGATGTCAATAATAACAGACAATCTGTTTTTGGTTTGAGAATATTTATATACAGTGTTTATATCTTCTTTTGTTTTTATGAAATAAAGTTTTTTAAAAACTGAAGGAGACATAACAGCAATTAAAAAAATAAATCTGCACTCTTTGGTGCATGCTTTAGTAGTTTTCTTTATTTTCTATTTGAAAAGCACAGCACAAGGATTCTTCTGGAATACAAATGGCCATAAATTCCAGCCTACAAGTGCATGACTAATCTAATTGCAGGCAGAAGAGGATCATTTGCTAATGCTCTCACTAGAGCTCTGTACTAAACGATTTGCTCAGAGAGCAATTGATGCCTCTAGAAAACTTTGAAAAATGTTCTAGTTAGAAACAACTTTGTCCATGTCATATATTTTCTGTTTTTATCTCCATCATTTTTATACTTTAGGACATTCGGATGAAAATTTCATCTCTTTTGCTTGAGGGTTCATGTGCTCCTGCTTATTCCTCACCTGAAATCACGAGCTCATTGTGACAGTATAAGATGCCAAATTGGGTGTCACGAAAATCACTCTGCAGAACCCCAACCCCCAGCCAGTACTGATACCAAAAAAAGAAGAAAGGAGGCTAGTAATTTGTCTACAGAACATGAATCCCATTACTTATAAATGATTGCTAATTACATATTGAGATAAATATAGAATCATCATTTCTACAAGCCTTGGAAATAGACAAGCTCTTAAAAATTTATTGGTGTCCTTAAGATTTGGATGATATAAAACAATAAATCCCTGTGAATGTGGGCAGCCTTTTGAAGTCCTCAAAAATAATTACTGTAGAATTGCAAATATGAGACTTCTGGCTGTGAGAATAGCAGCAGCCCCATTCAACTCCCCCTTATCTGTTCCAACGGGGAGAACCATGATTGTAAATAGTGCAGAAAGCTGTTGACCTGCCACAATGAGCTCCCCACATTGATACCCTACACGCTGCCTCACCTCCATTCTCCAGGGTCCTCAGCTGCCCAGAATCCCCAAAGTTCAGCCTCCAATACTGTTAGATCTCAGAACATTTGTACCCAACTCTAGTCTAGCAGAGACAAAAATCACACGTAGAGTTGATGTAAGGGAGAAATATGTCTACAGGGTTAAACTAAGGGGAATCTGTAGGTCAGAAAGGCAATAATATTTGAATTGATTTCATGAGTACATTTAAAATCCATTAACATAGCTGCCATAAAGATTATCATTGACCAATATATAAGCATCATAAAATACTTTGAAAAGGACTAAATAATAAAAATTCAACACATTTTCCCCCTTCGTTATGATTAGCTGAATTTTCTTGAGATCTCGGTTTGCCAGGGATTTAGAGCTATTTCAATTGTCAGGTAACATCAGTTTCTAGACATTTTACTTTAAATAGAGAATGGTAAGGTACAAGAAACCTGAGTAAAAATAACTGAGGCTACCCAGGAGTTTTGAAGGACAACGAGAATCTCTGTTACAATTCCGTTTATTTATTTATTTATTTTGCTTATGTGTAAATCTTTTTATTGTATTTTTAGTTAATTTTTTAATTTATAATTGGCATTTTTAAAAGACTGCCATTGGTCAAGCATTCTACAAGTATATATCAAAGCTCTCTATATGCACAGTAACACACACACAAACACTCAAAGCATAGGACACAGTCCTGCCCACAGAGATTGGCAATCAACTTGGATAAATAATAGCAGTGCACTTTATTTTTTATTTTTATTTGTTTTTATTTGTTTAGAAACAGGGTCATACTCTGTCACCCAGTCTAGAGTGCAGTGGTTTAATCATAGCTCACTGTAACCTCAAACTCCTGGGCTAAAGCGATCCTTCTACCTCAATCTTCTGGATAGCTAGAACTACAGGTGCACACCACCTCACCAGCCAATTCTTTAATTTTTTTCTGTAGGGATGGGGACTCTCTATGTTGCCCAGGATGCTCTCAAACTCCTGGCCTCAAGTGATTCTCCCATCTCAGCCTCCCAAAGTGTTGGGATTACAGGCATGAGCCACCACTCTTAGCCAACAATGCACTTTAAATAGTTAAGAAATTACGCCAATGTGAAATACCATAAAAATTATACTCAGAGGGGTGATGGATAGATGACAATTGTTGTTACCAGTAAGTATCTAGTATGTATAAAGTGTATTAGGAAAACGAGGAGCTTTGGAGATAGACAGTACTAGGATGGAATATGAACTCAATTAATTTCTAGCTGTGTGATGTTAAGTAATGTACCTAACCTCTCTGAGCCTTGGTTTCTTCATCTCTAAGATGGAGCTAATAATATATAACTCATTGTTGAGTTAATATATAACTCAAAGTTGTTGTGAGAATTAAACCGGACAATTTATGTGAAGAATCTAGCATAGTGCCTGGTACACAGCAGGAATTCAGTAAATATTAGTTTCCCTTCCCCTTTACTGTGGCAGATTCTGGGACATCAAAGATGCAGGCCCTAAAGTCTACAAAGTCACAATCTAATTAGGAAGATGAGACAATGCCTCTAGAGATGAAAAATACATACAGCATATGAATGTATTAAATTTTCACAAGTACCCAAAAGATACGTATATCTATTATGTATCAATAAAAATATAAAATTAAAAAAAGAAAAATATATAAGGCAATAGTGAGAGGTGACAACTAAGCACACAATAGGGTCTACAGAGCTAAGAAAGAGAGAGAATTTTTAACAGATATGGTCAGGGGAGATTTTTTTCAGGAAAAGATGGAATTGGGGTGATGGGTATATATAGGGAAAAAGCAGTGTTTTTCCTTCTCTCTAACACAGTCATACTCACCATACTTCTGACACCACATTTTCCCACACACCACGCAATTCTCCAGCAGCAGATTCTGCTCTGGACACCAACTGGGTGTGCTCCAATTCAATGCAATTCTGACGCTATTTACCCGGAGACAGCTTCAGATCTCACATGCTGAGGGCTCAGTCCCCACAAACCTCCCTCAACTTCAGATGCCAGTGGCCAGCACAGAAAGCAAGTGACCTGTGCTTCTAACAGACCAACCAGCTACAGATAGGAGTTCTCATGACCTACTCATTGGCTTTGATTAATTTGCTAGAACAGCTCACAGAACTCAGGCAAACACTTAAGTTTCCCAGTTTATTATAAAGGATATTACAAAGGATACAGAGGAGCAGCCAGATGGAAAAGATGCAAACAGGAAGGCATGGGGAAGAAGTGCGGAGCTTCCACCTCCTCCCGGGTGCTGCTACCCTCCAGGCACCTCCACGTGTTCCCCTACCCGAAAGCTCTCTGAACTTTGTCCATCTGGGTTTTTGTGGAGGCTTCATTACATAGGCATGATTGATTACAACTTTGGCCATTGGTGATCAGCAAAACCTTCAGCCCCTCTTGCCTCCCTGGAGGTTGAAGGCTGGGGCTAAAAGTTCCAACCCTCTTATTACATGGTGGGTTCCCCTATTAACTTTACTTTTCTAAATACTCTTAAAAGGCATGATGGTTTCCTCAAAGATTTATTCTGTACCTAGCTGTCTCCAAAGATATCAGATGAATTTCACAATTACCTAAGGAAAGCAAAAACTTTATCTTAAAATAATTTTGAATGGAATTTTCCAAGTTTCATATCCTATGTGTATTTATAAGGAATAAAGCTTTAGTAGTCAAGAAAGATTTTAGGAAATTCTCAAATTGTTTGTCATCTTGAGGGAAAAATCAATTGTGACTTCCTGTAGGAGGCTACCTTTTCCACAGCTGTTCTTTGTTCATAACTGCATACCAACTTAACACATTACTTTAAAATGGAAATAACAATGATACCAACTTCACAAAGTCACTACAAGGATTAAACTACAAGGATTAAACAAGATGAAGCACATAAAGAATTTAGCACCGTGCCAAGCACTTAATAAGCATTCATTAAATGTTAACAATCATTATTATTATCAAGATAGATGTCTTTATTATTGTAGCTATTGCAAGGTAGGAAAGAGTTACACATTCCTATTAATATAGTACCATAGCAGAAAATAAGGCCACAGTCTTCTCTGATAGTGAATTATGCGATAGTTAAAAATTTATGCCAGAAACCTCTTTTGAGTACTTTCTTTGTTGCCATTCACCATAGTAGGCACAGAATGTACAAAGATTAAAAAAAGACCTATTTCTTACCGAATCTCATAGTCAATTGGGAGACACATACAGAGATATAATTGAAATCTAGAGGAACAAACACTATAAGAGAGTTATAGTCAAAGTGCCATAACAGTACAGAGGAGAGAGCAATTGAATCAGTATGGGACGTTAGAAGAGAGAAAAATGGTGATTATTTAATTGGACCTTATTAAGAGAATGAAATTATGTCAAACAAAAAAATGAGGAAAAGGGGACATTTTAGACTAGGTAAATATCCTATGCCAAGAATTTAAAGTGTAAAAAATGTGCTCTATTAGGGGAAAAGTTTATGTCTGGTTTTTTATTTTTGTTTTTGTTTTTGTTTCTTAGAGCCTGAGTTATGTCACTAGAAATGTAGATAACAAATGATTAGTGAATGGATGGATTATAAGGGGCTTTAAATAAATGAGATGCTAAAGAAATGGTTCATTTTAGAATTGTGGCAAAAACATTTAACATGAGATGTATTCTCTTAACAAAATTTTAAGTGTATAATGTACTATTGTTAATTACAGGTGCAATGTTTTACAGTAGATCTCTAGAATTTATTCATCCTGCATAAATCAAATTTTATAGCCATTGATCAGCAACTCACCATTTCTCCCTTCCCCCAGCCCCTGGTACCACCATTCTACTCTCTATTTCTATGAGTTCGACTATTTTAGATACTTTATATAAGTGGTAGCAAGCAGTATGTATTTGTCCTTCTGTGACTGGCAAAGTTCACTTAGTATTAATATAGTCCTCCAGGTTCATTCATGTTGTTACATATGGCAGGACTTCCTTCTTTTTAAAGATAAATCATGTTCCAGTGTGTATGTGTGTATACAAATATAATCACAGTTTCTTTATCCACTCAACTATCAATGGACATGTAGGTTGTTTTCATATCTTGACTATTGTGAATAATGCTGCAGTAAACAAGGGGGTAGGTCCTGTTTTCTATTCTTTTGGATATATATCCAGAGTGGGATTGCATTGTAATTCTAGAAATTTTAGTTTATCATGAAGGTCAAGAAAAATCATAAAATTTTTTAAGGAAAGAGTTATAGGATCAGATCTGGTTTTCAAAAGAAAAATCATGGGCAGTATGGTAAATAGATTAGAAGTAAGCAAGACAGAAAGCAGAAAGCTCCTTCAGGGTGTTTTTTAAACAGACTAATCAAGAAAGGAAGATAGCTTGAGCTAAAGCAGTAGGAGTAGGAACAAAGAGTGAGGGCTGTTGACCTACAAGGAATAAGAGACAAGGGAAAAATACTTTGGGGGAACTAATAGCAACCTAACTGAGCAATGGCGAAATGGTGCTAACATAGATCATTGGCACTAGAGAGAAAATATGTTATTAGACAGGTTTGGCCAATTGCTGTAACACACAACCTGAAAAGTTCAATAGCTTAACAAAATAGAATCATGTCTTTCTTAAGCCCAGTTACTAAGGATGGAATGTCTGCTCCACATGGTCATTGAGGGACCCAGGCTGCTTCTATCTATGGTCCAACCAGGCTGTAGGGCCACATGGTTCTCTGTTAGATCCTCCACATCCAACAGGCAGACAAGGGGGTGGAGAGTGAAAGGTAAAGGTAGGTTTTATGGGCTAGGCCAAGAAATGATGTCCATAATTTTTATCAATACTCAATTACCCAAACTCTGTCACCTGGCTCTTCCTACTTGCAAGGAAGGCTGGGAATGTGGTCTGGAGACATAACCAGGAGAAAGAAGGAAATAAAATGATTTGGTGAAAAACTAACTAGTGTCTGACACAGAACATCTAAATGAAGACATCAAGAAAGCAGGTGGGCCTCTGGAATTCAAGAGAGGTCTTGATGGGAGATAAAGATTAAGAAATCATAACTCTGCAAATAGAATAATGTGGCCAAGGGACAGTTTGTACTATAAGAAAAGAAAGTACTACTATAAAAGTATCTACTGCACAGGGACTGGATATGAAAATTACCTAACTCAAGGATATAGCAATTCTGTTTTTTCTCTGGGTCATGATATTTTAAAGAGCAGAGTACTGTGGCAGATAAGGAAATAAATATGTGAGTGTGCCCCTGATCTATCTATCAATGAGTTGATCCATCAATCAACAAAAGTAATGAAAGACAGAGATGGTCAGTATATAATGGTGAAGGGTACAATTCAACAAGAAGACATAACAATTCGAAATATTTATGCACCTAACTCAGGTGCACCTAGATTCATAAAGCAAATCCTACTTGATCTAAATAAAATGATAAACAGCAGCACCATAACAGCCAGGGACTTCAATACCCCTCTGACAGAACAGGACAGATCCTCCAAACAGAAAATAAACAAAGAAACAATGGACTTAAACAGAACTCTAGAACAAATGGGCCTGACTGACATTTACAGAACATTCTACCCCAAAACCACTGAATATACATTTTTCTCATCAACTCATAGGACATTCTCTACAATTGACCATATCCTGGGCCACACAGCATGTCTCAACAAATTTAAGAAAACAGAAATTATATCATGCATGTTCTTAGACCACAGTGGAATAAAATTATAAATCAACTCCAACAGAAACTCTCATCTCTACACAAAGTCATGGAAACTAAACAACCTTCTGCTGAACAATTATTGGGTTAAGGAGGAAATTAAGATGAAAATCAAAAGATTCTTTGAATAAATGATAAAGGAGACACAAGTTATCAAAATCTGTGGGACACAGCTAAAATAGTCCTGAGAGGAAAATTTATATCCATAAATGCCTACATCTAAAAGACAGAGAGATCACAAATCACCAACCTAATCAATTGTCTTCAAGAACAGGAAAAGGATGAGCAAACCAACACCAAACCCAGCAGAAGAGAAGAAATAACAAATATCAGAGTCGAACTGAATGAAATCAATAATGAAAAAAACTATATGGAAGATTAATAAAACAAAAAGTTGGTTCTTTGAAAAAAATGAACAAAATTGACACACCTCTTGCTAGATTAACAAGAACCAGAAAAGAAAGCACTCTAACAAGCTCAATCAGGAATGAAAAAAGAAAAATTACAACTGATACCATGAAAATACAAAATATCATCTATGAATACTATAAAAACCTCTATGCACATAAACTTGAAAATGTGGAGGAAATGGACAAATTCTTATAAACACACAGCCTCCCTAGGCTGAATCAAGAAGAAACAGAATTCCTGAAGAAACTAATATCAAGCACCAAAATTGAAGCAGCAATAAAAATTTTCCTAAAAATAAAAGTCCCAGACCACATGGCTTCACACCCAAATTTTACCAGACCTACAAAGAAGAATTGGTCCCTATCCTGCAGAAATTATTCCACATCACTGAGAAGGAAGGGATCCTCCCCAACATGTTTTATGAAGCCAACATCAACCTGATACCAAAACCAGGAAAGGATACAACCAAAAAAAATAAAACTACAGACCAATGTCCCTTATAAATATAGATGCAAAAAATTCTCAACAAAATTCTAGCAAACCAAATTCAGATGCTTATCAAAAAAAAAATCCATCATGACCAAGTGGGCTTCATCCCAGAGATGCAAAGATGGTACAACATACGCAAATCTATAAATGTAATTCACCACATAAATAGAAGCAAAAACAAAGACCATATGATCCTCTCAATAGGCATAGAAAAAGCATTCAACATAATTGAAGATCCTTTTATGATAGGAACACTTAACAAAATAGACATAGATGGGACTTACCTAAAGATGATACAAGCCATATATGACAACCCCACAGCCAACATCATACTGGATGGACAAAAATTGAAAGCATTCCCACTTAGAACTGGGACCAGACAAGTTTGCCCTCTGTCACCACCTCTTCTATTCAACATAGTGCAGGAAGTCCTAGTCAGAACAATCAGATAAGAGAAAGAAATCCAGGACATCCAAATGGGGGCAGAAGAAGTCAAACTCACTCCTTGCTGATGATATGATCTTTTATCTAGAAAACTCCAAAGATTCTTCCATGAGACTACTGAAATTGATAAACAAATTCAGCAAAGTCTCAGGTTATAAAATCAATGTGCAGAAATCAGTAGCATTTCTATACACCAACAGTCAGACAGAGAACCAAATCAAAGACTCAATACCCTTCACAATAGCAACAAAGAAAATAAAATACGTAAGAATATATTTAACTAAGGAGGTAAAAGACCTCCACAGGGAGAACTATGAAACACTGACGAAGGAAATAGCAGAGGACGTAAACAGGTAGAAAACCATACCATGTTCACAGGTAGGCAGAATCAACATTGTTAAAATGTCTATACTACCCACAGTGATCCACAGATTCAATGCAATCTCTATTAAAATACCAACATCATTTTCAAAGATCTAGAAAAAATAATTTGATGCTTCATATGAAACAAGAAAAGACCCCATATAGCAAAAGCAATATTTAGCAAAAAGAACAAATTGGGAGGCATCAATTTACCAGACTTTATGCTATACTACAAGGCTATAGTAACTAAAACAGTATGGTACTGGCACAAGAACAGAGACATAGACCAATGGAACAGAACTGAGAACCTGATATAAAACCATCCTGATACAGCCATCTAATCTTTGATAAAGCAGACAAAAACATACACTGGCAAAAAGAATCCCCTTACAATAAATACTGCTGGGAAAATTGGATAGCCACATATAGAAGACAGAAACAGGAACTGCACTTTTCACCTCTCATAAAAATCAGCTCGCAGTGGATAACAGACTTAAACCTAAGGCATGGAACTATAGGAATTCTAGAAGAAAATGTTGGAAAAACTCTTATAGACGTCGACCTAAGCAAAGAATTTATGAAGAAGACCCCAAAGGCAATCACATCAACAACAAAAATAAATAAATGGGACCTTATCAAATTAAAAAGTTTTTGCACAGCCAAGGTAACTATCACAAGAGCAAACAGACAACCTATAGAATGTGAGAAAGTATTCATATGCTACACATCTGATAAAGGGCTGATAACTAGAATCTATATAGAACTCAGGAAAATCAGCAAGAAAAAAACGAACAATCCTATCAAAAAGTGGGCAAAGAACATGCACAGAAACTTTTCAAAAGAAGACAGATCAATGGCCAACAAACTTATGAAAAAATGCTCGTCATCTCTAATCATCAGGGAAATACAAATCAAAACCACAATGAGATATCACTTAACTACAGTGAGAATGGCCTTCATCAAAAAGTCCCAAAATAATAAATGGTAGCATGTATGCAGAAAGATGGGAACACTCATACACTGCTGGTAGGACTGCAAACAAGTACAACCTCTGTGGAAAGTAACATGGAGATACCTCAAAGAGCTACAAGTAGAACTACCATTTGATCCAGCAACCTCATTACTTGGCATCTACCCAAAGGAACAAAAAGACATTCTATAAAAAAGACATCTGCACTAGAATGTTTATAGCAGCACAATTTACAATTGCAAAGATGTGGAAACAATGCAAGTGCCCATCAATACATGAGAGGATTAATAAAATGTGGTATATGTATACCATGGAGTTCTACTCAGCCACAAAAAACCATGGTGATCTAGCACCTCTTGTATTATCCTGGATAGAGCTGGAGCCCACTCTACTAAGTGAAATATCACAAGAATGGAATAACAAGCACCACATGTACTCACCGTCAAATTGGTATTAACTGATCAACACTTATGTGCACATACAGTAGTAACATTCATCAGATGTCTAGCAGGTGGGAGGGGAGAGAAGGGGATGGGCATATACACACCTAATGGGTGCGGTGTGCACCATCTAGGGGATGGACATGCTTAAAGCTCTGACTTGGTTGAGGCAAAGGCAATATTTGTAACCTAAACATTTGTACCCCCATAATATGGTGAAATTAAAAGAAAAAGTAAGTTAAAAAATACTTATTTAGCACCCAATATGAACCAGATACTTTTAGATACTGGGGCCAAAGCTTTCTTTCATTTCTCATTAATGCTTCAGGAAACAGACGTCCGAGTTATGCAGACTTATCACCATTATTTCTTCACTGCATGGCCTTCTGGAGAGTCCTTACTGTTTCTGTTCAATTCTTTTTATTCCACATGTCTTACAGTCATTCTCCTTTTACCAATCTGTCTGAAAATAGTAAGCTGCTTTAGTGAGAAGTAAAATAATGCCAAGCACTAAATATACTCAGGTCTACACATACATAGCTAGGTACAGCCATGTCACACTATATACATGTTATCTTGGCCTAATAGACTTTATATTTGCACAAACTGTGAACTAGCAGTTGGTATTTATATACAGCTTGTCCCCCAGGGATGACCCATGGGCATGCAAGTCTTCCAGAGCTGGCAGCCCTCTATGAATGCTGATTGTGTAATGTATTTTTATAGAAACATATCCTAATGTGTGTTTCAAACTTGGAACTATTTGTCTATGTACACCTTCATTTAAAATAAAACACAAAGATGTTTAGCTGTGCAAATAGAAAAGGTGCTTCCAAATAGGTTTCAATTTGGGCCATTCATCCTCTGATTTCTTTGCTTTCTGTTTTCAAAAGAGAAAAAGCTATTGGAGTGCTATCATATTAGAGTTTTTGTTGGTTATTCACAGTGTGAAATGAGCATCACTAAATAAAGCAACTGCCAAGTAAATGCATTCTGGTTACAAAGGGAAGCCACTTGTAAGACTAAAATCTTAAATCTAATTAAGGAATTTCCAAATGCCATATCTTTGAAACCTTCCAACAACAACAAAAAATGCATTTCAGTTGGGACTTGTGAATTGTGAGCTTTGTACATAAAAGAAACAGCTTGTTCTAAAGCTGAGCTTCAGTAAATTACAGAGGCAGTGTCTCTTTCATAACCCCATTATGAGAGAATGTTCCTCTGCTAAAACCTTTGGGTAGCAATGTGTATAAGCACTTATCACTGCCTGTAGGTTCTTCTGTAAGGGGTTAAATAAATGTTATGCACATTCTGAAATCATTGTGTTGCTTTCAGAATCAAAACCTGAAATTAAAGTGGTTACTGAAAGTGACTTGTACATGAATAACTAGAAAATGTATTATAGTTCAAAAGGTGTATTTTAGCCATAGATATTTTTCCATACCATTATAACTAGCTGTTCCTATGTATACACACACATTTTCTAAATCTAAGGTGGAAATCAGGCTGAAACTAGAATAACAAAGAAAGTGCCTCTGTGCTGTTCTAGAAGAGAAGAATTTTAATATGTTTCAGCATAAGCAAAGAACAGATTTTTTTTTCTTGTTCTTTCTTATAATTATTTAAAAAGATATGAAGAGAAAAGAAAATTTTGAAATATTTTCTAATAGTAAAAAGTGGTCATGGCTTGAAAAAAGTGAAGAAATCTATTTCTTCTCACACTCCTTAGGCTATGGATCTCTATACACTTAGAAAACTATGAAACACTGAGATATTTGTATGAGAAAAAATATTCATCCAATTATGTAATATTTGATCTCAAAATGACATGAATATTTGGCATTCATAAAGCAAAATATACAAATGTCACCTTTTTTAACTCCATATTTTACCATGTAGCCATAACTAAATAAAATATAATATAATAATCTAGGACCCATTGCCCTTAAATTCACTCTTGCAACAATACTTTTCATTGTGTGTGGGTTTGGAGGGTTGGGGATGAGTTTAGGCCTCTATAATACAAATGATAATTCAGTTCTGCATTTTACTTTGTGTAGATATGCATAAAATAAAGTCTTAATGCTATTCAAGATAATGAAGGATTGTGTTCCAAAGGCTTAAAATATTTTAGAATAATCTTTCTTTTAGTATACACAAACTTTAAATTGATTTAAAGAAACATCATTAGAAATTATTTTTTACAATGTATTATTATATTTTGCATTTTCAAACTGGTATACATATACCACTCTTGGCAACTGAAAAATTAAAGTCTTTGTTAATTGCATTTAATGAACAGTTGGTATGGACATATGTTTGTGTGAGTATATTTTATACACATGTTCACATGTGTATGTACACATATACACACATATGGGTAGCATTTCAATGTACGTATATATATTCACCTGCAAACACAAGTAGGTTTACCGATAAAAACAGACTCATATGAGTGCTTTGTTGAGTTCATGTGATCAGCTTTCACTATGCTGGCTTGGCCTTTTTTCTCTTATTAAACAAAGAGCCAGATTTGCCTCTGGCCACACTGTGCACTCTGTAGAACATACGCCCAACTTCAAAAGGGCCATGTAAGCGATGAGCTTTTAAAGCTAGGCAGAAGGCATATGTCTACATGCCTTAAGGCACAAGGAGGTCAACCAATGCCCTTATGGGCACACGGAAGGTGTGTCTCTGTGATCAAACTAGCAATGAAGAGTTCCAAACTACCCAGTCCAATGTTACTTCTATTCATACAGATGAATGCTAGTTGCTATAAAAAGCACCACGATGGCTCTACAGGACATTACCTTCCTTCAGTAGCAGCTCATGAATTAAGCAGGTGGTTCGTGCAGTTCCAATGATAGTTAATACTGGTTACCCTTTATCGGGCACTTCCTATAGGCCAGACTTTCTCACATTTTGTATCTATTTAATCCCTATAATCCTATTATGTGATATGTACTATTATTATTCCAATTTATTGATGATTTTATATCTATTTAATCCTTATTATACCTCTCTGAGATATATACTAATATTATCCCCATATTATAGATTAAGAAGACAATGCAGAAGTAATTTGCCAGGGTCACACAAGCAGTTAGCAACAAAACAGGGATTGAAGCGAAGGTTTTTGCATCTCCACAACTCATTTCTGTCTCCTTAAAAATGTAAACGGTTACCATTTATTGAACACTTAAACTGTGTCAAGCATTGTGCTAAGCACTTGGTATGTAATCTCTCTGATACTCGTCACACTGTGAGGTAAAGATTGTCCCTGTCCTCATTTTACAGATGAAGAAACTGACCCATGGAGCATTCTTCAACCCTATGTATTCTGCATCTGCCATAGAATTTATATATATTGCCCTCATCTGAGCTGGAGACAAAAGCAGAAAGCATATATCAAGATACAATTAGAACCCAATCTATAAATTTCTGTTGAATCACTATTTTCCAGGTCACTTTATTTTGTATAAGAGCCATTGACAATTTATATCTAAATAACCTTAAGCAAGAGACAAGCTCCTCAATAAAAATTGATGGTGAAATCTCAGCTGCAGATCATCATCCACAATCAATGCACGAGGGTATTCTACAATATAAATCTGTGTAGGTCACAAGATGGCTCACATCAAGCCAATTCTTCATGCTACATGTGAAAATTGTGCGTAGCCATATCTGCAGAGGTACAGAAACCATAAAGATTGGTATGTGCTGTCTCTCAACCTTGCCCTTCAAGGCCCCTCTGCTCTAGGGTGTACAAGTACATAACACAGTGTCTGGCACTAGAAAGCATTCAACAACCCTTTGCATTTTTCATTGTCTTCAAACCAGAGCTTCTACCCTGAATATAACTAAGCACTCTCTTAGGAGAATACGTCAAGTGCTGTGCTGCTAATGAAGGAAGAAGCTTCTATGTCTGTGTGATTATGCTGTCATCCCTCCAAATCCTCTTCACCAGACGTCCTCCATGCCAAAGCTCCTCAGCCCATCCTCCACAGAGCTTGTGGAGCCCACGGCATTCTCGGCAATGTCTACTTGGTGATGTTCCAGTCATCTGCCGGCTTTTTACCAGACAGTGGAGCTGCACAGTCAGGTTATTGGCTGGGTGCACACTCTGGCCATGGCCAAAGCCTGAGGCTTTCCCAGAGCTGCATCCTATAGTCAAGCATGACAGGCACATCTCCCTGGGGCTATGTAGCTACAGCTGGAGTGGAGCACTGCATGTTGCACTACTTCAGAGAGGAGACAGCCTTACTGTTTGCAAGAGAGGTGTCTAGGCTAGTAAAGTCTGACTTGGCTTCACCCACCCATCCATGAAATAAGAATACAGCAGTTGGCCACATGATATATCAAAGCTGGACTCCAGAAAAATTCCCACGTTCAGTGACAACCAGAGGAAGCTGCCTGCTATGATTCTTAAATTCTCCATTGTCTTGTTGACTGGCTTCCAAGACTTAATCAGTTATTGCTAACGGCTTGATCGTAAGTACATGACTGGTCTTCTCTTGCTTTCACACATACAATGCTCCCACTACACAGAACAAAATGAATCATGCTTGATTTATTTTGACGCAGTGATAATATGTTGACTATCCTTGAGACCATTTGTCCACTGTAGGGAAATATAATGGATTCCTTATTCGAGAAAGTGAGAAAGAGCTGTGAATGCACACGTGTGTGTGTTTCGGTTTCCCTGGGTAACCACATATATATAGCCTCATTGTCTGGTGACATACTAGAGCAGCCTCTGCATCTTCCAGCCCAGTCTTGGCCCTCTGAGATTGCCGTGATACAAAAAGGTGAGATTGTCTCCCATTGTATCTACTTTCAAAACCTAGAAGACGAAGCTCCCAATAGCTCATTTGTTCCTTGATAAGTATTTATAGTTTAAAAACAAAACAAGGCAAACCTTAAAGCCCTATTCTGTGACACGCAATATATTGTCATTTTAAGAGGTGTGCTGTGTGTGAAAACTAATATGCCTTTCTTCTCATGCTGTGATTCAACAGAGAATACCACCACTCCAAAAAACATGTTATGTGTATCAATTGCTCTTTTTATAAACACACACACACACACACACACACACACACACACACACACACACAAGCAAACAAACAATAGAAAATGCCACCATAGACTAAGCATCAAAAGTGTGTTGCCCTGTGTGCTCTTAAGCCAAGCTTGGCTTGGCTACCACTCTTCTGGGCAATTAATTACATTTGTTGAATAAACATTTATTAGGTACCCTTTCTGCCCTTGACTTGCTAGATTCATGTGGAAAAAAAGAGGGCACATATAGTTTTCCTGTATTTAAGGACCTCAAAATCTAAGAAGAAGATAAACATGGAAAAAATAATAGCTCCCATTTACTGAGCTCTTATGGTGTAACACATAATTGAACCTAACATAAACTATCTAATTTAATTCTCACAAACACCTGCAACACAGATAGTCCTACCCTCACGTAGAGATAGGGAAACTGAGGCTCAGAAAGTTTGTATAACTGTTGTGCTGACATAGGTAACCCGATGTCTGGGTCCTAACTCATGCATACACACAAAGCCAACATGGCTATTTCAGAGAAAGATTTCTCTCATCAGGGTCCTGACAACAGTCAGGAAACTGTGGTTCCTTTTTGTGTTTTGCGTATTCACAGAAAATAACTGGATTCTAGCCTGCCCAGCTACAGTTACTTCCTGTGTATAGCCTCCTATCGTATAACCCGCAAATTAGTTAATGCAGCACAGAAGTTAACAGAAAGGAAGGAAGGGAGGAAGGGATAGAGGGAAAGAAGGAAGTAGGGAGGGAAAGGAAGGGAGTGAGAGAGAAAGAAAGAAAGAAAGCTTGCCATCATAATTCTCAATAGGCATCCAGCACATTTCCTTTGTATAAGGCAAAACCATGTTTATTCACTTATAAACTAGCACCGAAGGATTAAAATTTTAATGCACTCCCACCCCCCACCCCCACTTTTAACGCCTGAATCATTAGGCAATATAGGATTTGATTCAACTTGGTCTCAGTCTTTCTACCTGTGAAATGCAGAAAAGTGATTTTGGAAAATACTAATATGGGTGTGTTAAGAAAATTATCTATGGCTACTTAAAAAGTAATATAGAGTTAAATGAAGCCTGGGGTCCTAAAACTGTCTTCAATTTAAATAAAATGAAAAACAACCAGAAATGGGTTTTAGGTTCTATTTGTGGCCTGAGGAAAAAATGGACCATGGCCAATAAGCACCATTCTGTCTCACTTTTCAGATCATTTGAAATGGTCATAGATCATAAAACAAGTTGTTATTATTTTAAAGAGGAACGCCTTTTCTGGTTCAGATCAGTATTAAAGAACTCAATGTAATTTCTGTTTCAGATGCCATCTTTTCAGGAATAATCATCTGGGAGGCAGAGTGACTCCAGTGAAAAAGCTTTTGCATCCTCAGAATCTAATTAAATAACTAATTACCAATAGATGACGGTAAAGCACATTGCTGACACCAAGAGCTATATAAAATCTTAATAAAATGAAACTCCAGTGCCCCACAAAATGTATTCCTGCAAACTGACACTTTCTTCCCTCTGATAAAAATGAAATCAGTAGAAAAAGCAGGCAACAAAAGGGAATGCTCTACATAGTCTTGCCCAAGTCTGAATTTCTTTGTCTTCCTTAAAATGTAAAGTATAAACGCTAGCTCTCACTAGTGCCCAGTATTGGGAAAACCAAGTTAGGTCATTTTTAAATTTCTTAACCGTGGATGATATTGAACGCACACCAGTGAAAGACCATGATTTTGTGTGCAGATGATCTAAAAGCTTTGACAATTTTGAGCTGAGTTTCCCTTGGCAGGGAATGTTATCTAAGGGTTATACTTAATGAGGTTAATATAAAACTGTGGAAACCAGAAGCCATAACTTCTGAAGGGATAACTTTCTGTTTTTACCAGTTAAGTCATATCGACATTACTTTGGTACCCACTGCTTAAAAGAAGAGGCAGGTAAAAGCTACCAATAGAAAGATAGATAGATATTAATAGAGAGATAATAAATGGATTGATTAATAGACAATAGATAGAAGATGTTATATAAATAGATTTGGGGGAGGGGTGTTGTGTGTGTGTATGTTTGTGTGTGCTGGCAAGCCAGGGCTAAAATATGAAAGCAATTCAGTGAAGTCTGTTGAGCTTTGCTCTGGTGAGTACTAAATACAATACAAGTGGTTTTCGCCATGAATACAAGTGATTTATATTGATTTTTTTCAACAGCTCCAAAGAGTAATGAACTCTTCCTAGTGTCATGTGGATGTCTCTGTTTCTGTTTACTTTCCATAGGTCTTCACATGATCTGCTGTGTCTGGCAATATGTGTTGATGGGTTGATTTATTCATCTTGTTTTCCAGTTTGTAATGACAGCTTTTAAATTAAGATACAGTTTTAAAAGGTGGTAAATAAGTGAGTAAGGAAACCCCAGTAAACAGAAATGATGGTATTCAAGATCCCAGCATGAAAAACCCTCCCTGAGCTGTTCTGCAAAACCAATATGAATAAGCTTTAAAATATCCTCACATCCTGTTTCACCTGGGCTAAAATGTAAGTTAATGGAATGATTCCACAAATGGAATGATCTGAATATTCCCAACTGGCATCCATGAAAAGTAAACATCTCCATGGAGCTTCAACTAAAATGCCATCAGATAACGAGAGAGGATAGTCACTGGCTGAAGATTTACTCTCACAATTTGCTAGAGGAGAGTTGTTTTTACTAAATTTTCTTTGGATCAGACATAGAAAGTTTTGCTTCTATGTTTTTCTCAGAGTTTCTTTTGTTTTTCAAGTTTTCTTTTGTTTTTCTCAGAGTCGCTTTAACCATAGCACAGGCTTCTCGGAATGAGGTTTAAAAAGGAAGACGGCTTGGTAAACGCAAGGCACCAAACGCAGCAAGGGAAAAAAAAGTCACTGCAAGTGCTTTGATGAAGAGCATGTATTTTATTTCATAGTGCAATCCCGAGAAATTATTTTTAGGAGAATGCAAAAAAAATTAACTAACTAATTGACAAAGCAAAAAGTACTTCTATATAACTGTAAAGGAAACCTCTGGTTACCTTTTTATGTCATTTTGGTGGTGATCTAGTTTAAAATTCAAGGGAGATGAAAGCACTGTGGCGCTCCTGTTTTTTCCTTGCCTACCGCTTCTTTGCAGCTGCTATTACCTCTAGCTCTCTAAACCCTCTTTCATGGCTGACTCATGTGTTTTTTACCATTCTGTCTCAGCAGTCCTGTCCCTTTCCCCTTTTCTACATATACCCTCTTTGTAATACAAACCTGTTTTGTTGTTCATGTTTGCACTACGGGTTCTCTCACTTTAACAATATCCACAGGACTCTCCCGTGGTTTTTTGTTTTGTTTTGTTTTGTTTTGTTTTTTGGACATTTATAGTTCTTAAAGAGCTTTTGTTCTTACCCCAGAGGATAATCGACCACTTACACTACTTCTGACAGATGAGGATTTTAAATCTTTCCTTAGTGTTTGTCTTAGTTTTACTTGTAGTTGGTCCCCACAGCCCTGGGAGCAATCTCTTGTGTTTTCGGTTATGCAGATGTCTGTAATGAAAGGGAACACTTGGGAACACCACAGAGAAAACACAGCTATTCTACCATAACGAGAGCCACAGTGTTAAATGATCTCGAGCAAGAAACAAATGCTAGAAAGCGAATTGAAGGAAGTCAAAGCCCTGCGTTGTAACTCAAAAGAATTAAACAGATGAGGCATTTACAGGGCCATAGATACTCAAGTATAAATACTGAAGTAGTCCCTACAACGCTCATACTCTGTAGCAACTTATACATTTCCTCTTTGTGAATATGCTCCAGCATGTTATCTCCATGTAACGGGGATAAGAGTTCTAACGACCAACCTTTTTATCTTCACGTGTTGGTGGGTGTTAGATTAAACAATAAGAATGTCACGTTTTAGCTGAATGGGCAAGAATGATACTATGGTGAAGAGTTACAGAAAGTATTTTCAGCATCCCAAAACCCAATGAAAAGAGATTAATTAATGCAATTATCATCTTAATTGCTTTAGAAATTCTTCAGCTTTTGTTATTTTGTAGGTTAGACATACCTGGCAGTGAGCTACTGAGTTACTTTCAAAACCAAAATCTAGTGCTTTCACTTTGCAATGTCACTGGTATAAACTGGCCACCATCATCCTGTATCTAAAACTGTCTCATCTAACAAATTATTCCCTTTTTATAGATATTATCTTCAAATATTCAAACATATATAGTTCCATGCTTTCAGAGGCCAAACATCTGGACAATTTAGGTAAAGTTACTCTTCAACATGTATCCTTCTAAAATTATTCTTTATGGTGGCCTGTGATCACAGGAGTTAGTTTTCTGGAAATTTCTGAGTTATAAACACATCCTACGTTTCCCTTTGAACTCTCTTTGGTCATTGTTATAGTAGTAATGTAAATTATTTGAGAATAAAATAATGGTTAGGTAGAGTGATGGATGTGAGTGGATAAAACCAGCTACTCCTACTCAGTGGACATACTGGTATATCAAGAAGCAATCCCCACGTCACATCTACTAAAAGTAACAATACTACTTAGACCATTAATATGATATGAACTGTTTTCAGGTATTTTGAAACCCACAAATAACCATCTAAGAGGAAATCTGGAAAACAACTGGAATTTTAAAAGCATGCTTAAAAACCTAAAATTAAAATGAAAAGCAGTATTTTAAAATATACACGCTATCATGTCAATTGAAATTATTTTAACTCATTAATATCATTCATTTTGTGCTCAGAAATATTTGAGAGGTAACATTCTAAATGGTGTCTTTAGCAATTAATACACTAACATTGCTGTGTATTAAACATGTTTACCAAAATAAAATTTCTAATCCAAAAAATCAACAGTAATATTGCCTTTGAGGGACATGAATATACTCCTTGTCATACTTATATAATGTGGCTAGGAAGTACTTTTCTATTCAACTAAAAACCAACTAGGGGCCGGGCACGGTGGCTCATGCCTGTAATCCTAGCACTCTGGGAGGCCAAGGCAGGAGGATCGTTTGAGCTCAGGAGTTCAAGACCAGCCTGAGCAAGAGTGAGACCCCGTCTCTACTAAAAATAGAAAGAAATTATATGGACAGCTAAAAATATATATAGAAAAAATTAGCTGGGCATGGTGGCACATGCCTGTAGTCCCAGCTACTCGGGAGGCTGAGACAGGAGGATTGCCTGAGCCCAGGAGTCTGAGGTTGCTGTGAGTTAGGCTGATGCCACGGCACTCTAGCCTGGGCAACGGAGTGAGACTCTGCCTCAAAAGAAAAAAAAAACAACTAGAGCCCTAAATCATGGAGTAAGTGTATAAATCCTGCCTATAAAAAGAAAAAGTGTTTGCATCTAACTGGTAGATAAATCAGTGCACTCTTTGATCTACATGGATGTAACCATTAACAAATGATGCGATGAGAAAAACGACTTTCTCAGTTAGTAGTTCGTTTATTTTGTGATGAGGCAAAAACAGCTTTTGGTTAAAAGGAGACCTAATATAAAACGTGTAGAATTAACCTCATTCCCATAGGCCCAGCTTGAGTTTAGGAGACTTTGTAAGTGAACATATGTTTCCATTTGTCAGTGGTGCTTCTTAAAAATTTTGTAAATAAGTAAATTTCCCTCACCAATAGATTTGAAATAAGTGAAACATAGAGGAAACATATTTGTCTCCACTAAAAAGACAACTTTATAACTAGTTTTTTTTTTTTTATAAGTAGAACTTCACTCTGGTGAAGAGGTTTATGCTTAGAAAGAATGGCCAATTCTGTAAGAAATGTATAAGGTACTTTCCATGTGTCTGGCCCATAGTAGATGTTTAATTAATACTGTTGAATTTGATAAAGGAATTAAAAATTCAGTGTGGTTACATGAAATGGAGTTTGCTTAGTGTTAATAAATGAAAGGAAAAAATGGATAATGAAGCTAACTTTCTAGATTAAGGAAATGTATTATGTAATTGCATTTAATCTGGAACAATGAACAGGCATTCATGAAATATGAATAAAGAATTGCAGTGATTGCACTTTTAAGAAATTACAAAATATGAATATTTAGATATATAAAACCAATTACCTATGAAACAAATCTGTACTTTAAACATAATATATTAAAAACATGTCACAAAAGTTCTTCCAGTATTTCATTAGCATGTTTTTTCATTACACTGAAAAGGAGGTAAAAATGGAGGGAGAGATAATAAAGACATTCTAACATATTGGAAATGATCAAAAAATCTATAATAAATTAGATTAAACATCTTTTAAATGGTAATATGTGAATAGGAAAATGTGATGTGATTTGCTAAACTTCAGGTTATACATATTTTTCCAAAGAGAGGCCATGATGTATTGGAAAGAGCTCTCTCCTACCACCTGGGGTTTGGTGATGTTTCTCAGACTCAGAAGAATGGAGTAATTGTGACAGCAGCTCTGCCGACCTCTCAGACTTATATCTGAAGTCCAATCAACTTGTAAAACAGAACTGTTGTTTGTCAATGGCTGGCTCTTGGACCCCAGACAAGTCAATTAACAAAGCTCCCTAGTCTTTACAGGTGCAGTGGTAGAGCCATGACCTGTATTAGCTCTATTTTCATAATTCTGAAAATAGGAATTACTATCATCATTTCACAGATTAAAAACCTGAGCTTTAGAGAGGTTCACGAACTTGCCCAAAGCGCCATCAGTGGAGCCGTCATTTGAACCCAGGCCTGATTCCCAACACCATGTACTTTCCCTTTCTGACTTTCAAAATTTCTTCATGTCTCAAAGTTTGTTGCCCCGTTTGTAACAAGGGTGATGTAACATCCAATTTATGATATATAAAGTGCATAGCTCAATTCCTGGCACATATAAAGTTCTTTAAAAAATACTTGATACCGTAAGGTCAAATGGCAACAAGGGCAACACTACAGAATAATGCGTCGGGGTCCTGCTTTAATCTGAAATTCATTGGTCGGGGGCCGTGTCCTAGCCCTGCCTTGCTATGTCTGACCATGAGCAAGACACTGCGCCTGTCTATGGCGTGGCTTCCACCCTTGTGAATGGGGGTTATAACTTGACCTTCCTAATTAAGCTCTTTGAGGATTAAATGAAATAACGCATGAAAAGCTTATTACCTGGCACATAAGAAGCATTCATGGTGATACATGTGAAAGTATTTTGGAAAGCATTTAAATATTCTACAGTATTTGTCTTCATCTAAATTTATAATCGCAGACATAAAGCTAAAATAACATTTTCTGAAAACAATCATTGTGTAATGACATATAATTCAGTATAATAATAGCCCTCAATCAAAAGGAATAGCATTACAGCTCAAAATAAGGAAGCTATGAAAGTGATATGACACTGTTTTATAGTGAATACCCATGGGGCTCATATTTTTTTTAATTCAAAAAATTGTTTTGCTTTGTTTTCAGATTAAAGAAAATGTTCCAAAAACCACGTACGAAAAGTCAATTTTTAAATGTGCTCTAGTAATTACCTAGGCAATCTAAAATTGTTATGATTGATTGAAATAATTGATTGCAGCCTGCCAACTTTTCCATTCTTAATTATAAAATACAATTTCAGTTTTGTGCTTTCCAAATCAAGGTTTACAAAAAGCTAAGAGAACTATTCTGCTCAGCCTGTGATTATATTAGCAGTGCCACTTTTTCAGGTCCTATCAGATTGGGTTTGGATGATAATTACTTGGGAAGTGTTTGATCTCAATGATGAATACATGATTAGTTTTTCATGAAATCAGTCAACCACACCACACAGCACTACTCATGTGAGACCTTGTTGATTTAGCTGTTAGAAAGCACACATCTCCCTCGGTTCAGATATGGGACATCAGTCTTTGGGGAAAAGAGGGTGGAAAAAGGGCAAATTTATAGGTAATGATATTGCAGAGTCAGATATTTAAGATTTACTAATTTTCTTCTCAATTATACTCATCTCTTACCTTGTTGTCATGCCTACTACAGGACCACAGATTCCATCTCAGTTGTGGAATATAATTTTTGTTTTTTCAAAGAAAAAGATTTCATGACACCATTGTTATCTCTCAAGCCCTTAGAGGGCTTTGTCCTGATGAATAATATTTTATATGTGAAATGTTTATGTGATTTTTCATGGAGTGATAACCCCGCTACCGCTTCACTTTGATGCATTGCAATCACTGGTTTTCTCCACTAAAGTGCTTTTACACACCCCTCCCATAAATTGACTTAAGAGTTAGAAATGGAACATTCAACACAACTTGGATACTCTCTGGAAAATTGTCTAGGAACGTATTTTATGTTTGGCTTACAAACTAATACACACACACTCACACTTTTTCTGGAAGCCCTGTGTTGAGGATATTGTGTTTCTTTGTTGATTTGTGTCTATGTATATATATGTGTTTTTCCATGATATAGGATGTTTCTCTGAGTCAATATAAGTTACACTTTGTTAAATTTCAGCTGATAATACTCAGCGATCAGATGAAAGGATTCAATTGCCAGTCTTTAAGAAGGATGCATTTGTCTAAAGAGATGGAAGCATTGCACTTTGAAAGAAAATAGAAAGGAATTCTGTTTATTTTCTGTATTTGTCTAATTTTAATCACTTAAGGAAAGTCCTAAAATAAAGAATGTTTTAGATTATTTTTAATGAAAACATACTTTATAAATATAAGGTTTCAAATCTTCAGCTTTGTTTTTATAATTAAAAAGTCACTTTGAAGGAATGGATTACTCATTTTCAAAAACAATTCTCATCACAGCATCAATAATATTTTGGTCAAGATACCTTAAAAATTATGTCCAGTTCTTTGTGGGTAAAGGAGGTGGAAAGATAGGAAGTTTATGTGAATATTTTGAAATCTAAGCTGTGGCTTTAATTCAATAACTGAGACATTGGAGTATTTTAGATCAGGTTCTCATCTTGGAAACTATTGACATTTTGGACCAGATAATGGTAGTTCTTTGTTGTGAGGGGCTGTCTCTGGCCTCTGCCCACCAGATGCCAGTAGCACCCCCACCCCAGTCTTGCCAATCATAAATGTCTGCAGACATTGACAAATGTCCTCTGGGGTCAAAATTGCCCCCAAGTGAGAACTATTTTAGACAAAAAAAAAAAAAATTGGAAGAGATGGGCATAATGTATCCAGGCAATGGTCTTTACTTTCTCTTTATAGATAAAAACATTTTTCTTAAGGTTGGGGGAACGAGTGGTGAAGAATGCTACAGACTTGTATAATTTCTCTAACAGAAATCAGTCATTAGTGCATGTTAATGAACCATATTTGTCCAGTAGATTAAGAACAGACTTTGAATAATATGCAAATGCCAATAGCTAGTTACCACTACCAGCCTCTCCTCATTTATAATAAGGCCAAAACAGCAATTTGAATAAAAAAGAGTAGAAAAAAATAAGTTCAAAAAGTGTAAGAATTAAAAGAGCAGATAGTTATTGTGATGATACAAAACTGATAAATTCTAACGTTACAGTGAAGACTTTTTATTAATATAAATTCCCTAAACATATCCTTTCTACGCTAGGAAAAGATATGCTATCTTTACAACATTGTGAATATAACCAAATTGACAAAATGAGCAAAAACCCTGATAGAGTTGAGGGAAGATCATCCCAATGCTGTAAGTTCTTCATTGCCTCTGACTTAGCTTTTATCTCATTATTCTCTTCCAAAAGAAGAACACAGGCCAGCAATACAAAACAACGAACAAACCCATAGTATGGTACAATTTCTGTCATTTGGAGCTAAGGAATGCATTTCAGTACTAAGGGGCAACCACTCTACAAACCACACAAATGCCACTGATTTGGAGTAATAAATTTTAGGACATGTCAGACTTCTATCAGTGTAATAAGCTCAAACATTCATTTCACATTTAGAAAATATATAGCCAACACTAGACCATAAGAGATACCTGGGTATGTTTTCTCTTTTGGCAAAGTCACATGGCTTTAGAAAAGAATCTACAGCACTTATTGTATTTTAAGTCTAAAATGAAACTGAAATGTAACCATGACAAGTAGGTTCTTGTTACCATTGCCAAAGGTAGGATTGGATTACCAATGCAATTACTTATTGCTATTAAAAATGATGTTGATATCCCCAGAATTTGCTCTCTTAGCAACTAGACTACATAACTCTTAATGTGTGTTTTTAATAGCGCATATGTGTTATTTTTTATCTTTACAAGGCTGCAAAAAAAAGTGGTGTGTCTTAAATCATGTCTTTGGTGAACTGAGGCCCAAAAAGATAGCATAATCTGCTTAGATCAAATAACTGAAACAAAGCCAGTCAATTTTGAACACAGTTTACAATACTTAATTCATAACTAGAATGCCACTGACCTACCATTTAGACAAGTACATGTGCCTGCACCATTCTTCCAAGTAACTGTAATGGTTTTGCTCCGATCCCCACCCAGCCATGCTTTCTTTCTGGGTCCTACCTTTGACTGAGAGCACACATTTGTGAGTTGGCTCCCACTGCAGGGTTAGCCTATGGCCTGGGAACACAGCCAAGCTGATTGGCCTACACAGAACAAACTCCCGCCTCGGCCTCAGCCATACCAGCTGAACTAACTGGCTGCAGAGAAGCTAAAGTATGCTTAAACAGGGAGCTAAAGAGAAAACAGTGTAGAACAACACACCTTCTTCTGCCAGGTGATGTTTCTTTCTTGGTTACTAATCACAAATTGTAATGGAATTCTCATTTCTAACTAGATTCTTAGGGAACAACTCCAGGTCTTAATGAGTTAGCCTCATTCCACTAAAATCAAGTAAAAAGGACAAAAGTCTTATAGTATCAGTGGTGTCCTAGGAATGAATACTAACTGGTAGTATGATAGCCCACCCCCATGTCACAAGGAGTCACTGCCAAGTGACTGAAGATAAAGTTATTAATAGAAACAAGAAGAAAGGTAAACAATAAGGTCAGAAAACAGAAGAAAATTATGTTGGTAATAATGTGGGGCCTCCAATCAAGCCCAGGTAAAGGAAGACTTATCTTTAAATAAGAGTGAAAATCAGGCTTTCTGTTTTTATGAGGCCATTCAAAATAAAGTCACCTTTCTACAGGAATTTATGATGTTTATAGCCCTAGAGAATGAACACAGACCTCTAAATCAAGGACAGGTATGGGATATAAGAATTGCCTAAGTATCATAAAAACAATACATGGAATTTATATTAAGCATCCTTCTGAGCAAGGGATGATCCAGCTAAAATGCTGCTTCTGACTGTTAAGAAAATAAAGCCTGAAATTAGAGCTCATAAAATAATTTTCAAATAATGAAAGGCGGGGGAGGACTCTGTTCAAGCTGTGTGAGGTTGGCAGAGAGAGAATCAGTAGATCAAAGGGAAATAGGAACTGGAGAGAGAATCAGCTTTTCTGAAAATGTGAAAGATAACGTGGTGACTAAGGATAATGTCAGTCATTTACAGTGAAATCTTCTAAATTTGAAACCCAGGGAACCAAAACAATAGATTTTGAATTAACCAAGTTTCTGATTATCCTTTTTCTAAAAGATTAAAGAACAACATAAAAATTCCTTGAAGTTTGAGGTTGCAGTGAGCTATGATGACGCCACTGCACTCCAGCCAGGGTGACAGAGTGAGACCTTGCCTCAGAAAAAAAAAAAAAAAGTTTTCTGGAATTATGTCTTGTTTTAAATAAACCAATATTGAAGTAATGGGGTTTTAATATATTATTTTACAAAGTAATTAAAGTTCCTCCCAAAATAGTTTATCCAGCTTCATTTATTCATCTACTTGTGAGCTGCCCTCTATGTGTCATTCCACAGGGCTAGGGGTCTTCATGTGCTGCCTCACTTTTCTGAGGGAAATCCTCTCTGACGTTGGCAGGATGGTGACTCAATATAAAATTTGATGAAACTGAGGAATATTTCCTTTTTTTTCCTGACCTGACCAGCCATTGAGCACAGCCATAAAAAAAAAAATTAGTTTATTCACGGAAATTAGGAACAAATCCCTGCCAAAAATTCTGTACTTCAGAAAGAAACAATGACCATGTTGTGGAATTGGTTATTTCTACTTCCTCTTCGAAGACTGTGTGACCCAGTGACTGACAGAAGAGTCTCATCCAGGGTCTGATTCTTGGGTAGAGACCTGACCAGTAGTGTTGGCAGACATACTACTCTGAGGTGACTATAGGGCCCCCTAAGAGAACGACCACTAACAATTGCCAACACTAGTCCACACTGGTTACATGGAGGAAAGGGTAACATAATGTTGCCTACAGAATGTCCTATGCAACTTAAGTGTGCATTATTCTGTTGAGGTGATCTTTTAACTTAGAAATGTGTATGATGTGTTGAGAAACACTGAATGTTCTGTTTGGAATTAAATATATACAATTTATTAAACACACTTAAACTACAAACAGCACACAGGTATGGTATATCAGTGTTTTCTACAAACTCCCCTTTATGAGTTTTTAGGAGGGACTACAGTCTACAGTGGGTGGAAAGGCTAGAGATTCAATTATGTCTCTTGCACGTTCTGGGCATTTTCCTTAGGTTATTTCACTCATTCCTCAAAACAACTCTTAAAGGCGAAAAAACTAATGCTCAGAAGGGTTAAGTGAGTTGTTTGGATCTCAGGGCTGAACTGGTAAGTAGCAGAGTCAAAACTGAACTCAAGTCTGATTTCTTTCCCTGTACCATGCTGCCTTTGGTCCTCCTTTTTATCTCTGCCCAACTTTTTAGTAGCTTGTCTAGATGTGTTTTTGGCTGCTCTGTTTTCATAATATGTTCTAGTCCATAGCCTGGACCGATTGGGTCATTCTCTGTCGTAAGATACAGGCCGGAGGAGGGAGGACACAGCCACAGCTTTCCTGCAGGTGGGGCAAGATACAACAATCAGACTCCTCTTGCCTACAGCTGTGGTATTTAGAGGTGGGAGAAAATAATGAATCTAGTGTCTTGATGGAATACAAAGGTCAGAGACAAAGTAAACAGTCCACAAAGAAGTTCAAATTCCGGGTACTAGATTAAAAATGAGAGCTAAGATTTACTGTCAAAATAGGCAGAAGAAACCTAAGGAGCCAATACTATCTAAAAGCAGGGCCTTGAGGACTTCCACAGGCAGCAAGCAGGAACTGGAAATCGCCTTATATGAGGTTACCTCAGGCTGACTTGAATGAACATTTAGGGACATTTAAAAAGTCCCAAATGAAGTGGACCCTAGTTTTCATAGCGATCCACACTATCTACACTGAGCTGATCAGTTTCTGTAGCAGTAAGAAAGAATTTTCTATCTATGAATATAAACTATGCAGTTCCTTTTTGATTATTCAGCCTTCATCATTTCATATGGTTCCTTAACTTTGCCTATTTCAGTTCTCATAAGCAACTTCACAGATTTCAGAAAGTGCCAGAAAATCTGTCATGCCCTTGCTGCTGCTCAGTACCAGTGACAACACTCCACAACTGTTCTTTCCAGAGTTGGTGAGGGTGTTAATGATGCAGCTCCACCTCCAGCCCCTAAACCTTTGGCAACATATTTCACAGTCTAAGCTCTGCTCCCAGAAAGACTTAATTCCATTATCTACTGGTTCCTTACTATATAGCTGCTTCCTGTGTTACTCTGTCTAATGTGTCTTCAGTCTACAGGAGCTATGATTGGAACCATCATTGCTCTCAACTACAGGGTTGTATTATTTGTTTATTGCCTTCTTATATATATAGGCTTTGGGATTTATGTTTAAGGCCCTAGATTGGGAGTAAAAACAAGAAAATATAATAAATGGTCTCTGGCTCAAGGCCTTTGATCATCTAATTGAATGATTAGGAAACTTTAAAAGGGCTGGAGTTCTGGAAATGTTGTTCTGGTGCCAGCCCCGGGTGCATGGCCTTGATGGTCTTCTCTAAGTCTTGGTCCCTCATTAAAAGTTAGAAGTTTCCACTAGATAAATGACTGTCAAAATTTTATATGACAATGAAATTCTTTTGTTGGTGAATTCTTACCTGGAATCCTAGTATTTAATTTTATAAGATGGGTTTTAATAAAATAATAATAATAGATGAGATGGGGCACATTCAGGGTGGTAGGGCCACCAATAAGAATAATAAAAAAATAATTGAATGGTTGCTGTTTTAAGTAGAAATTGGGGATGGGACTCAGAGCTTGATTTACTTAATATCCTCTAAAAACCGTGGCACCCACCACACCCCACCATGGTGCCCCCATGGAAAACTCCAAGGGACACAGTTCAGGGTCCATGAGTCTGATCATCTGTTAATTTTCTTCCATCTCCCAACCACAACTTCTTAAATAGCAACCCTCTCCATAAAATAACTACATAGAAAGATTAAATATGAAAGAATACTATCAGAGATATGATAAGATAATATATTTTTAAATAATGATATTTCTAGAACCTAAAGAGGCCCCCCAAAAGAAAAAATAAATAAAATAAAATAAAAATAAAAATAATGGTGTATGCATTGGTCTATGTCTCTGCTCTTGTGCCAGTACCATGCTATAAAAGCATCTTTTTATAGCCATCTGATCTTTGACAAAGCAGACAAAAACATACACTGGGAAAAAGAATTCTTATTCAATAAATAGTGCTAGGAAAATTGGATAGCCACATGTATAAGACTAAAACAGGATCTGCATTTCTCACCACTCACAAAAATCAACTCACAGTGGATAACAGCCTTAAACCTAAGGCGTGAAACCATATGAATTCTAAAAGAAAATATTGGAAAAACTCTTATAGACATCAACATAGGCAAGGAATTTATGAAGAAGACCCCAAAAGCAATCACAGCAACAACAAAAATAAATGGGAACTGATCAAATTGAAAAGCTTCTGAGCAGCCAAGGAAACTATCACAAGAGCAGACAACCTACAGAATGGGAGAAAGTATTAACATGCTACACATCCAATAAAGGGCTGGTAACTAGAATCTATATAGAACTCAGGAAAATCAGCAAGAAAAAATCAAACAACCTCGTTAAAAAGTGAGCAAAGGACATGAACAGAAACTTTTCAAAAAAAGATAGACTAATGACCAAGAAACATGAAAAATGTTCAATATCTCTAATCATCAGGGACATGCAAATCAAAACCACAATGAGATATCACTTATCTCCAGTAAGAATGGCTTTAATCAAAAAATCCCAAAACAACAAATGCTGGTGTGGATGCAGAGAGATGGGAACACTCACACACTGCTAGTGGGACTGCAAACTAGTACAACCTCTGTGGAAAGTAATATGGAGATACCTCAAAGAACTAAAAGTAGAACTACCATTGGATCCAGCCATCCCACTACTGGGTATTTACCCAAAGGAAAAAGAGACATTCTATAAAAAAGATACCTACATTTTAATGTTTATAGCAGCACAATTCACAATTGTAAAGATGTGGAAACAAGTGCCCTTCAATACATGAGTGGATTAAGAAAATGTGTATGTGTACTATGGAGTACTACTCAGCCATAAAAAACAAAATGGTGAACTAATACCTCATATTAACCCAGATGGAACTGGAGACCATTCTTCTAAGTGAAGTATAACAAGAATAGAAAAACAAACACCACATGTACTCACCATTAGATTCAATCTTATTGATCAACACTTATGTACACATATGAAAATAACATTCATTGGAAATCAAGCAGGTGGGGGGAGGAGGGGATGGGTAAATTCACACCTAATGGGTACAATGCACATTATCCAGGTAATGAGCACACTTATAACTTTGACTCAAACAGTACAAAAGCAATTTGTGTAACCAAAACATTTGTACCCCTGTAACATTCTGAAATAAAAATTTTCAAACAAATTTAAAAATGATATAAAATTGAGAACTGTGAGTTCAGAGAAAAAGCAATCAAATACTACATATACTCACTATTAAATTGAAACTAACCAATCAGCATTCATTTACTTCACAAATGGAAGTAAAACTCAATGGAAATCATGCAGACAGGAGGAGGGAGGAAGGGATGAATGAAATCACACCTAACGGGTACAATGTACACTATCTGGGTGATGGACACACTTATAACTTTGACTCAAGCAGTACAAAAGTAATTCATGTAACCAAAACATTTTACCCCCATAATATTCTTAAATTTAAAAAAATGAAAAAAATAAATAAATAAAATGACAGGTACAGTTTTAAAAAAATAAATCATTTTGTGCTGGAGCAGAGTGTCAGGGCTTCATACAGGAAAAGGGGCTCTGAAGAATGGGTAGAGAGAGAGGAAAACAGTGACTTTTCAGTGATGTTTCAATGAAGGGCACAAAGACTCTGGGAATGGAATTACAAGGACATGTCAGGGATGATAATAACAATTTATGATTATCAGAAACATCTGATTGCCAGGGACCACGTGGGGTTCTAACACAAGTGCAGTGTTCACAGGTGTCCAATGAGATAGGCATGATTAACTGAAGATGGTAGAACTGAGGCTCAGAAAGCTGAATGAAAACCTCCCCAAAGTCAAACAGATAGGAATTAGTGGCTTCTCAATCTGCTCTGCCTGACTTCAGCATCCACACAGTAAATCACTCTGCTGTCACACTGGGTGTATCTATAGGAGTGGCCAAAAATGAGGTTATGAAGATCGGCTGGGTCATAGTGTGGAAGAACATGATATCCAGGCTAAGGAGTTTGCCATTTATCCTCTAGGCAATGAAGAGATAACAGAACTGTGTGGACAGTGAAATAGCATGCTCAAAGCGTGTTTCAGGATCATTTTGTTTTAGTTTTATTAGATTTGTTTTGATAGAATGCATGCACTAAGACTAGAAGTGCTGTTAATTATAGTGTTCTTTTATTAAAATTTAATTCACAATGATGTTGATCTGTTGTAGATTACCAAACACTTGGTTATTGCAACGGAAGAACAAAATCAAAGAATGTCCACATTGATCATTCTTATTCTTGTAGAGAAACTTCTGAATGAATGAAAGCTTTGAAGTTAAGGTACTATTGGAAGATATTGAGCCAGAATTGTTTACTTGTCCTATACTTTCTATCAATCAATGCCAGCATTTGCTATTTGTTTCCTACCAAAAAGATCAATTGAAGTGAGCCAATTCTGTCTTTAAAACTTTAACATATTCTACTTAGGTAAAAAAACTTTATATAAGTTTGTGCTTACTATTTTTATGTGCTGTAATTATAGAGAAATAGCTAGAAATTATATACCATATTCAAATAATAATAGGAAGGTAAGTAATATATAAAATCCTAAGATTTCATGGCAGACTTTTCTCTATAGAATTTCCAAGAAATATCAAACGTGAAACCAGATAATGACTGAAATGTGCACATGCAAGTTTTCCAGACGTCAGTGATATTTATAATGTTTTTAGACAGGCTTGGTTGTTTGAAATAATTTTTCCATTTATAACAAATATCGGATTAAAAAAATTATGTTTCATTATAAGAGCCAATATTGACTGAGCCTATATACTACCATCCAGATATTGTTCATTCATTCATTTAACAAATACATGTTGAAATGTAATAGATGATAGAACACCAGTAGCAGTATTCTAAGTGCTGGGTATGTAGTTACTAAATCAGACAAACAAATATCTTGGCATCATGAAACTTTCACCTAGTAAGGGAGACCAGTATCTATCTTGTCCAGGACTTTTTTAATATATGAGGTAGTATTACATGTTTTATGCTGATGAGAATGATAGAGAGAAGAAATGATGATGAAGGAGGAGGGTATTTGTAAGTGCAGATGCCTTGATTAGGTGAGAAAGGAGAGACTTAGAACATACGTACATTTATCTGGCTTTAAAACTTACAGCCCTTACACTCCATCAAAGCAACATTTTTAAAAAAGATTTAAGCATTTGAAACTCTAGGAATATATACATACACAAATATATGTATATATTAATACATACATACATATATATGTAAACCACCAAGGAGAATAGATCCATGTATACACACACATATATGTAAAATGCCAAGTAGGATGAATACAGAATGGTTTAGCAACTAGTTCAAGAAGGTCGCAAGGAGCACATATGAAAAAGAAAGTAAGCATATGTTAAAATTTGGGATATACCATGACAAGGCCCAGGTGGAACTGTGAGGATAGAGAGGCACAGTTAGAAGAAAGCTGAGAAGACATTGAAATGAATGAAGAGAGAAGCAGATGGCAAAACCTCCCTAAAATGTAGAAGTCATTTACCAAAGTGAGTCATTTGTCAAAGGTCCGTTTACAAAGAACCAAGACAATGTGTCTTCAACTTAAAAAAAAAATTGTCCTTTCAAAGAATTTTGAGCTCTTATCCCCTCAAAAGGCATGTTAGTAAATTAAGCAGAAATGTTACAAGTAAAGTCAACTTAAACACAAAGTTATAGACTGAATGACTGTATGATTTATGCATTAGACGTTTATATATAACACATACATTGTATTAATATATAGCATATTCATTTGAGTCGATACATAATCATATGAATATATTTGCTTTTGAAAAATCATCAAAATTCTATTATTACATTTATGCTACTTAGAGGTGAAGATTTAAGAAAATTCTTCATTTTCCAGGTAATAAAGGCAGTACTGATCTGGATCCCTTGATACCAGGAAAGCTTTTTGCAAGATTAAATGGGATTACCATCAATAGGCCCACAGGGTGTTTGGATTTGAATTAAAATATAGAAATCTTATTAACAAAATTTACATTTCTCCCTTAACCTTAATCTAATTTTCCTGGTATCCTGGCCTCTAATATATAGCAATTCTGCAGAATGGCGCATGGCTTTATAACCTATTTTTGTCATCCTAATCAGAAGTCACTGATCACTCCAAAGGAAAATAGATGCATGAATTTTAAACTGGTCATCACGTTCACATTTTTTTAAATGTATTACAAACCAATATTTTATTCATGAAAACATTAAATATTGTATTACTAGCAAAACATTTTCTGGTACCTTGAAATTTATTCTAAAATGGAGAGTTTTCTTTTGCTCTTTGCCTAAGTGCTGCTATTCAGCTGACTGTCTATGCTCCATATTCCCCAAGACCAATGACAGTGGCTTCACCCTCTAACAGGAGCAATTTACCTGGACCCTCTGCAGACAAGGCCTTAACCCCAAGGAATTGCATTAATGATGACAATTTTATGTACTGACATTGGCAATGGGCTTTATGGGGAAAACGAAGGGGCCTTGGATTTTCACCTTCTTCCTCTCACCAAGTGAACAGGGAATTGCTTTCACTGTCATTTGTAGGAGCCAGGACAGAAAGAATGGGGCCCCAGGGTAAAATATAGAAATAAATTACTTTGAGACATTCTCAACAATCCATGCTTACATAGTCCCTGAAATAGTTATTCATAAATAGTCACTCATACATAAATGGCAGAGAAAATGAAATAATTGAAGCTGGGGAGGGAGGCTGGATTATGGAGTCCAACATGTTCATCTTCATGTATTTAAGTAATATAGAACAATACATTGACAGTTATGGCCTCAAAGTTAATGTAAATGCATTCAATTTGCAATCAAGCAAAATTGGTGTAGATTCCAATTCAGAATTCCAATTCAGAAAACACTCACATAGAATATTTTCAAGTTTCAAAAATTTAACCATCTGCAATTTTCTACAGGAGCACTCTACCCGACCTTTCGTAAAGCTAAGAAAAATAATATAGAAGACAGTATCCTTGGCTTGTTTATTTTCTAGGAAAGAGGATAGTTTTATACACTCTACGATTAATTTATGGGAGAGACAGACAACTCACAAAGTTTGTGTTTATTAAGTATCTGCAACTAAAGGTGTATGTGTGCACTAAGAGAGAAGCAATTTTTCCTAAAGGATGAGTAACATGTGACCAAATCCTTTGGAGATGACATATAATGCCTGGTTCTCAACAGAGAATTTAGAAGAACAATTTTTGTGATTGTATTAATAGTTATAATTATTAAGATGAAAACATCTAAGAATTGTGAGGGTGGAGCTGAAGAGATCCTACTAATTTCCATTTTGTTACAAATAATCTTTGCCTACAACTAACGTAGAGAGAGGGTAAGAGGTTACGGAAAATTTTCTCTAAAAAGTTGTTTAAACAACTCCAGCCTATTGGGATGTTATGGAATAGTGCTGTCCAAGAGAAATATAATGCAAATCATAAATGTAAGTCACACATAGAATGTTGGATGTTCAAGTAGCCACTTTTAATAAAGTAAAAAACAGATAAAATTAATTGTAATAAAATCTTTTATTTAACCCAATATATTCAAACTAGTATTTTAACCTATAATCAATAGGAAAATTACTCATGAGATGGTTACATTATTTTTTTCATACTAAGTTTTAAAATACGTTGTATATTTACACTTACGCCACATCACAGTTTGAGCTAACTACCTTTCAAGAGCTCAATAGCCACATGTGGCTAGTGGCTACCAACGTGGATAGCACAGTTTTATAGTATCAACACACATAAAGACTTTCTTTTTATTTTGTTCTCTCTCCTCCCCTCCTTAGCTTCTGTATTTGTGAGTACTATCTGCTGGGGATACAACAGTGAGATCTACAGGCCTGGACTCTAAGTCCTGAAAACAATGCCTTTTTTAAAAAAAGATTAAGGGTACTATTTAAAGATACATGAAATCATACACCTTAGTTAAAATCCATCCATAAATATGGCTACAAGCTTTTTAGCAGTCAAGAGAAAGTGAAAAGCATGATCAGTTTCACAATTCACAGTACACAGGGTCCAGAGTTGTCAAGATAACTCAAACCAGTTGCTCCGAGAAGAACTACCTCTCTCTGATTTTATAAATCTGAACCCTTATGATAAGCTAAATGATGAATACCAAATAGTGGACTACTCTATAAAGGGTGTGTGTGGTGCTTTTTCAGATTTACTTGAAGAATTAAGAGTGTGCTCTATAACATACTAGAAACCAGAATCTATCAATCATTCAGTACTCCCTGATTCCATAACACAATACCCATGATAAAAACTGATATTTATAAATAGAGTTGGATCCTGAAAAACATCAAGAAACATTAAACTGGTAGTATTGATTTAGTATTCCAAACATTTTGTCCCATTCAAAGTATTTTAACAGGTGGTCAGCTTTCTCTATTATATGTCCAAATGAATGAGCCTCTTGGCTTCTAACCATGAAAGGTAACAGTGATATCATGGAACTAAAACTAAACTTTGTAAACATAAAATGATAAAAATCCATTAAAAACTTAATACAAAAGAAATACATTTTATTTACAAATTTAAAAATTACTTATAAAATAATTTTATAACCTCATTCAAACAAAGAAACACACTGTATTTTTAATCATCAATATATAACTATACTAGAACAAATTTTATTTAAACACCACCAAGTCCACAAAATATGAAGAACTAAACAATAAATCAATTGTAAGTATCTTGGATATCTTTGAACCAATATTCAAGCTCTTTAAGAAATGAAGCTCATTTTTTATCTGATACAAAGACAAAAATTCCTATAGGCTTAACTATAAAAAGTACCAAATATTTTTGCCATATCATTTATTTATGCTAAATAAATATCACTTTTAAATAGGATATTTAAATTTACAAACTGCATTAAACATTTACTTATTTAATCAGCTAATTGAGGCTAATGCACATAACTGCTTCAAAATGTGAAAGGAACTACCTTAGCATCAGGACTGCACTTGCCTTTAATACAGAAGGGTCTCAAGTAGATAATTTTCTCAATCACTTGAGAGATAATTTTTAAATTTTAATAGGTCCTAAGATTCACAGTGTGGCTTGTCATGTCAATCTCCCCTGTGGCCCTGGCCCCATCCCGAACACACACAATAGATAATGGGTTACTCTACTTTGATTCCAGTTTCATCCCAAACTGAGAGGGACAAGAGAAAAGAATTACGTGAATTAAATTTTTTGAAAAAGGATATTGATATCATGTTACCATTATGTTCACTAGAAGACACAACTAAAATATCAAGAATCCCTGAAGGCTAAATGAAATGGCTAAGATGTACTTATTGATTTCTAAAGAAATATTACTAAGACACTGGAATAATAACTCATCAGCCTTGTAATTGAAAGTGTCTTGGCTCTTTCTAAAGCTTGAGACAGATACCCAGAATATATGATGATGTTCAAACTATTGTATGTTGTGTTGTGGGACATACTGGAATTGGGGATGAAAGAGAGAATCACTCAGACATTTAACCTGAACCAAATCTATTTTTTATCTTTTCTCTTATTGTCGTTCCCTTATTTCTTTTAAAAGACTGAAAACTGTAATGAATTACTTTGAAATCCAGTGTGGAGCCACCATCACAATCCATCAACTTGGGTTGACACAATGCATTTATGCATTGAAAGCTTTCTAAAAATACATGCAGGATGGGTACAGGGAAACTCGTATACGTAGGAAAATTTCCACCCACTCTTTGGGGAATTAGAATTTTTTTCTCAAATAAAAGAAATACTCATAATGACATTTTTTTTCTTCTTAGTTGACAATTGTCTCACTTTTCTGTAGATCCTAATGGTCAAATAATGGATCTTGCCAACCATTATGGGCTTCTCCCCAGCTGGGGACCCATAACTTTTATTGTGGTCCATTACCATTATCCATTAGAGGCCACAAGTACCCTCAGCACAATTGTGTAACATTTTGCTGAAGAAAAGGTGTGGAAACTGTGGAGGCAGCAGGTTTTCTAGCATCTGAAGCCATGGAAACTCCAAAACCTTCTATATTGAGACCATTCATTTTCCTTACGCTGAAAATTTTATAGTGTATGCCTCTTGGATAAAGTTTCCTTATCCAGCCCCGTCAGGAAATTCAGTGCTTGCATGAAAACATTCCTGTTTTATTTTTCTAGCAGCAGTTCTGATGCTAAGGAGGTTTACCATATTTATTTAGCTTATGAGCTCTAAGTAGCACAGAAACAATACCTTTTGTTTTGTTTGTTTCCTGTTTTTTAAGCTTTATTAAGGTATAACTGATATACCAAAAATTATACACATTTACTATATACATCTTGATGAGTTTAAACATGTGCATACACCCATGATACCATCACTATAATGAAAGTACTAAGCAAATCCATCACCACAAAAATTCCCTTGTGTTCTTTCATGGATTTGTTCTGTTTTTGTTTGCTTATGTATATAAAAACACTTAACATGAGATCTATCCTCAGCATATTTTAAAGTGCATAATTCTATATTGTTAACTGTAGGTACTATGTTGTACAGCAGATCTCTAAAACTTATTAGAGACCAGAAACTATTCTCATTGAGGAACAATTCCCCATTTCCCCTCCCCCACAACTCTTGGCAATGACCATTCTATTCTCTGCTTCTATCAGGTTTGGCACCCATATAAGTGGAATCATGCAGAATTTGTCCTTCTGTGACTCTCTTTTTTCACTCAACATAACATCCTCTGGGTTCAATCACGTTATTGCAAATGTCAAGATTTCCTTCCTTTTTAAGACTGAATAATATTCTATTGTGTGTATATACCACAATTTTTTATCCATTCTTCTACTGATGCACATTTGGGTTGTTTCTGTATCTTGGCTATTGTGAACAATTCTGCAATGAACAAGGGGATACATAAATCTTTTTGAGATCCTGATTTCAATTCTTTTGGATATATATCCAGAAGTGGGATTGCTGGATCACATGATATTTTTAATTTTTTGAGGAACCTCCCAACTGTTTTCCTTAGTGACTGCACCATTCTGCATTCTACAGTCTACTTTCTACATTCCCCACCAACAGTGCATAAAGGTTCCAATTTTTCCATATCCTCATTGACACTTTGGTTTGGTTTGTTGGTTTGTTTGTTTTTAATAATAGCCATCCTAACAGATGTGGTTTTTATTTGCATTGCCTTAAAGATTAGTGATGTTGAACACCTTTCAAATATGTTATCGGCCATTTGTATATCTTCTTTGGAGAAATAGACAATATGCTCTGATCTTAGAGAATATTTACTCCACTGACCCAACTATGGGTGAAGAAGTTAGAAAGAGGTTGATTTAGCGTTCTTAAGACCAGCACTAGATACACATGGCCTGCCCTGAGATTTTATGACTGCTGCAAAGAAAAGGGAGACTCAAATAATATTAAGTGAAGCCTCTCGTCTGTGTGAGTTTCCTTACTGAAAGAAAACAAGTACAAACAAGTGACCATTGTAGCTATTGTTCCGTTTGTTAGGTACTGCAGGCACTTTGCTATACCTGGCGATCACCAATGTCACAATTACTTTCTATTTGTATTATCATTTTGATCATTACCACATAATTTGATTAACTTAAAAAGGAGCATAGTTCAAGATGCTGCATGTTTTTGGTGTCAATTGAGGCCCATCTTTTGTCTAGAGGGTGGGGAGGGCAGATGCTGCATTTCTTGAGCATAATATAGAGTATACAGATCTCAGAATAGTGCAAGTGCTTCACAAGTAATAAAATAAATGTTTCTCAATTTTCTTGACATTTATCTCCCAATTCTTTAATAATTTTGAAAAGCTTTGTGGCTGGCAAAAATCGGTGGATATCCGCAGCTTAATTCTTACATCAAACCCTACATCTTCCATCAGCAGGAGAGAAGGTGGGAAATCTGTAGGTTAAGACCATTCTCTATAGCACCCTGTCCCCAGGGCAAACTGTGACTGCTCTAATGGTTTTCTCCTGCTGTCTGTGAGGCTAAAAGTCTGGAATCTTAATTAGGAAAGGGCCAACGGGATCACTTCACAGCATTCCCCAAAGAGGTTAATTTGTGTTTTTACTGTCAAATACCAGCAATACCCCAATGGGTATTCAACAATATTTAATCAAAAATTACTAAACACCTACTATGTGCCAGATTCTGTTTTATATGTCAGGGTACTGTATTAACAAGACACCTAAAAATTCCTACTCTCCTAGTGTTTTCTTCTAGGGAAGAAAAGCAGGAAAAAAATAGAAATAATCAGACCAAAAAAAAATCAGGAAGTTGCTATGAGGAAAATAGAAATATTTTACTGAGGGATGTCTACATTATATTAGGTGGGGAGGAATGGCCTATGTCTGAGATGGTGACATTTATTCTAAGAAGCAAGCTGCCACGAAAGATCTGAGGATAAACATTCCATGCAGAAGCAAGCTGGGGAGAAGGCTCTGGGACTTCATGAGTTTAACATCCTTGAAGAATAGATGGTGTGACAGGAACACACAGACAAAACATGGAGGCTGAGAAGGAGCAATCAGTAAAGTGAAAAGAAAACTCAGTGAGTGAGATGGTGCCAGGAAGGCAGGAGCCAAAACTGGTCTGGATTTTATTGCAACTAAGTGTAACTGAAAACCTTAGAAATTTTCCAGCAGGGCTGTGACTTTTTATGATTATTTCCTTTTCTAAAAAGGATATCCTACCTACCTTGTGGAGGATTATGTGGAGGGGATATGGTTAAGAGTGGGCATGAGGGCTGGATGGGCTGGCCCATACCTGCAATCCCAGCACTTTGGGAGGCCAAGGTGGGAGGATCACTTGAGGCCAGGAGTTAGAGATAAGCCTGGACAATGTAGCAAGACCTCATCTCTACAAAAACTTTAAATATAAAAACAGCAAGCATGAGGGGCCGGTTAGGAGACCACTACAATAATCTGAGCACTACTAAACTCATCTTGTCTTAAACTAGAGTAGAAGTGATTAAGATGGAAAGAAGGGTAGGGGTTCAAGATATGCTTTAGCTGTAGGGTTGAAAGGACTTACTAGTGAGTTTTAGAAGTGAATATGATAAAACAAGCAAAAAATCAATTTTGACTTGTCTCTCTTGAGAGTTTATTGAGATGAGAAGAAGAGTAGCATGAAAGTATGATCCTGTGCTCACACAGTTCATTTTATGTATACGCACACTCACACCCTTCCATACACACATTTCCCATTATGGCAGATATGCATATACAGTATGCTATGTATATATGTGTGTATGTATATCAACATAGAGATATAGATCTACACTTTCACAGAACCTAAGATTTCAAGGCATTTATTTTCTTTAAATTTTTTATTTTTAATTATTATCAATATATAATAGTTGTACATATTTTGGGGGAATGTATAAAAATTTGATATAAGTGTACAATGTGTTATTATCAAATCAGGGCAATTGGGGTATCTGTCACCTCAAACTTTACCATTTCTTTTTTTTTTTTTTTTTTTTGGAACATTCCAATTCCACTCTTTTAGTTATTTTGAAATATACAGTGAATTATTGTTAATTATAAAAACTCCACTGAGCTACCAAACACTGGATCTTACTCATTCCGTCTAAATGTATTTTTGTGCCCATTTACCATCTCTTCTTTATCCTCCCTCCCCACTACCCTTCCCAGTTTCTGGTAACCATCACTCTAATCTCTATCTCCATGAGTTCTATTTTTTTTTTTAGCTTTCACATATGAATGAGAACATGCAATATTTACAAAATTTAATGGCTACACTGGTGTTAGTGTTTTATTAAACAGCATCTATACATATATTAACATATATATAATTCTGTGTTGTGACAGTTAAAATTATTATCAATGAGAATGAGAAGCTATTAAAAGAAAATTTTCTGACAATTGCCTTCAGAGCCTGTAGCATAACACTGAATATATGCTTCCTAATGACTTTTACATAGTATGAGAATGTCTGAATAAATTATACATACACACATACCTGCACATATATAAAAATACACACATACATAGATATATACACATGTATGTATATGCATAGGTATTGTGTGCATATGTATTATGTATGTTTATATGTGCGTATGTATAAAGTATCTTGTATTAAAATACATTATACACTATACCATTAGATAGAAAAATTTTTACCTATACACTTTCTGAGCCCCTTCTGTGGTTTTGTGCAATTCCTATGTTCTTTATGCACAGTTTTTAGTTAGCGTAAAAGATATTTTCTGGAGAATATTCCTGCTTTTCTTCAAGAGGGTACACTGGAATGCCAGGCTTTCTCATATTTTACCATCAAAACTAGTAAACTGAATTATTCACAGCCACCAGAGTGACTTTTCTACAACACATACCCAATCATGTTCTCACCATTAAAGCTCTTCACTGTTTTCTTACTGCCCGTGGGACCAAGTCCCAACCCTACTGTATGTTATATAAAGCTTTTCCCGACTCAATCTCTGGCTACTTTTACAGCTTTTTTTATCGTCAGACAACCTAACATCCTGTGTTCTATTTGGAAGCATCCTGTGTTGCCATTTGTGCCTCTTTTCTTCTTTTTTTTATTATTTCAAAATATTACAGGGGTACAAATGTTTCTGGTTACATGGATCGCTTTTGTTATGCTTGAGTCAGGGTTATAAGTGTGCCCATCACCCAGATAGTGCTCATTGTACCCATTAGGTAGGTTTTTGCCCATTCTCTCCTCCTTCTTCCCCTCTGCTTGATTTCCACTGAGTTTTACTCCCCTCTGTGCACATGTGTGCTTGGCAAATTAGTACAACCTCTATGGAAAACAGTATGGAGATTCCTCAAAGAACTAAAAGTAGATCTACCATTTAATCCAGCAATCCCACTACTAGTATTTACCCAAAGGAAAAGAAGTCATTTTTGCCTCTTTAAAGATGCAGATGCATCATTCTGTTTTATACCATCATGCCTTTGCTCAACACTATTCCTTCTGCTTGAAACACCTTTCCCTATTCCTTAGTATCTATCCCTCACCCTCAGACCATCCCCTACTCTACGACTCATTGCTTGTTTAGCTCTCTCTTCTCAGAACCTTGGACAGTTCCTGAACAATACTATGCATTTCACTCAACCCTCCATACATGTGGGTTCTGCATCCACAGAGTCAACCAACTATGGATTGAAAATATTCAAGAAAAAAATTCCACAAATTTCCAAAAAGCAAAACTTGAATTTTCCATGTGCCAACTACTACACTGAATCCACACAAATGAAGTGATGTGTAGGCATTATATGTGGTATTATAAGTAATCTAGAGGAATGACTGTTTACAACTTTGAAATGAACTGAAGCTCAGTGTCATGTTTCTATGAAGCTTTTGATAAACCTCTTTCCTCCTGAAATGAATCAACCCCTCCATCCTGTATCCCCACTCTATCCCATACATAAGGTGACAAAGCACCTCTTAATCACAGTGCTGTCTTTCCTATTAGTCTGTAAGTTCCTTTTTAAGAATTCCATTTCATGCTTGTATCTTTTGTGCCTAGAACAGTACCTGGAATAAAGTGTCATGGAAGACACAAAATAAGAAAATGATTACACAAGGGTATAATTTGACAAGGTTATCAGAATCAGAAATGAGGCAATAGGAAGATTTTTCAACTACTTTTAACAAATATAAGAAACTTAAATATTCCACCAATGACCACCTTTATGATATTATCTTTTATATTTAGCACAACAGCAAAAAAGAGGCTATAAAAACACTAAATTCATTCAAGCAAATTTTATTAATCACTTTTTATGTACAAGATGTGTTCTCTGAAGAGGTAACAGTTCAAAAAGTAGAATGTGTACACAAATCATCACTACACAGGAGTCATATGATAAGTACCCCTGAAAGGCTAGAAAAATTCAGAAGAAGTAAATTAAAAGGGTTTCACCCTGAATAGACCATGGAAGGCTCAAAAGAAAGATGGCCTCTGGGCTTGACTGTGCAAGGACAGTAAGAGTTTTAAAGACAATGACAAAATGTGGAAAACATTTTAGAAGAAAAAATTTAAAACAGGGCCAAACACAGTGCCTGTAATCCCAGCACTTTGGGAGGCTGAGGTGGGAGGACTGCTTGAAGCCAGCAGTTCAAGACCAGCCTGAGTGACATACCCCTGTCTCTACAAAAGAATAGAAAGATTAGCCAAGAGTTGTAGCATGTGCCTATAGTCTTAGCAACTTGGGAGGCTGAGGCAGGAGATCCCCCTGAGCCCAGGAGTTCAGGGCTACAGTGAGCAATGATTGTGCCACTGCACTCCAGCCTGGGAGATGGAGTGAGACCCTGTCTCTAAACAATAGGTAGGTAGATAGATAAATAGACAGATATTAAAACTAAAAAACAGTGTTATCAATGGCATAGGAAAATTAAATTGGAATTTGAAAAGAAAAAAAATGTCATCAATATCATTGTCATGGTACTAAGCTAGGGATTGAGCATAAATCTCTTGTGTATAAACATACATCCAAGCTCCATGCATGGATATTTTAGGTAAGTAAAACTATATAGAGCCAATAACATATTTCTTGAAAAAGTTCCCCTGGTCATTCTGAGGTCAGTCACTGGCAGATGGTGTGAAAGGCAAATACAGGCTACCATGTTGGTGATAGGGTTAATGATCACTATGAACAGGTGTTAGCTCTTTTTTTTATTGACAAATTAAAAATGTATATACTTATGGTATACAACATGATGTTTTGAGATATGCATACATTACAGAATAGCTAAATCAAGCTAATTATCACATATATTACCTTGCATAATTTTTGGGGTGAGAACGCTTAAAATCTACTCTCTTAGCAATTTTTAACTATACAATATATTGTTATTAATTAGAGTCACCATGTAGTACAATAGATTTCCTGAACTTACTCCTCCTGTCTAACTGAAATTGTATATCCTTTAACTAACATTTCGCCAATCTCTTCCCCCTAGCCCCTGACAACCACCATTTTACTTTCTGCTTCTATGGGTTTAACTTTTTTAGATTCTACATATAAGTATGATCATGAGATATTTATTTTTCTGTGCCTTGCTTATTTCACTTAACATAATATTCTACAGATTCTTCCATGGTGTCACAAATGGCAGAATTTTCTTTTTTTTTAAGGCCAAATAGTATGTCATTGTGTATATAGACTATATTTTTCTTTATCTGTTCATGACAGGCATCAACTCCTAACCTAAGGGTTGGGGATTTTAAATTGGGAATCATCATTCCTCCAGAAACTTAAAATATATTTAGAGAAATTGGACACTACAAGACAAGCACTTCAGATTATGTGTCAAATGAGAGATATAGGCTATGAATGCTATGGAAATTTAGAGGACAGCTGATTAGGTAGGGAAGACTTCATGAAAATATAGTGAGCCCTGAAACATTAAATCTGGGATGGCAAATGTTTGGCCATGATTGAGCCACAAGTTATTCCAGCCCATAATAGACACAGGTAGGCAAGGTAGAGTCTTTTCTATTGAACCCAGACTGAGCCTCAGAATCCTTCTCAACACACCAATAACCCACTGAGACTGGTTTGAGTTGACCTGCAAGGCAAAATTGTTTGCCATCCCTGATATAAATAAGCAGAAAGAAAAGTTAAATACATTTCAAGCATGACTAAGAAATGTAAGCCAGAGTGGAGGCAATCAAGTTCATAGCATGTTTTTAGGTTGGAAAGTAGAAATCACAAAGGAGAGAAATTGAAGAAAAATTTAGCATGGTAGATACAAATCAGATTGTTAAGGGCCATAACATGGTCTCAAACATTTGTATACTCATTTCTGATTATACAGTGCTATTATCTAATTGTATATTTGTATAATGTTCTTATATGCATACTCACCTTTATTCTTTATTTCCTAATCTATAACTAAAGCTGTGTGTAAAGAAAAAAATGTACTACCCATTTTAGCCTTTAGCTTCTTATTTCTGCATCCTATCTTCTCATAAATTACGGGTATCATTGAAAGTATTAGTATCCCCTGTTTCAAGGGCACTGGCCCTTTTAATAGAGAGGGCCTTAAGCAGAATTTCTCAACCATGGCACTAGTACATTTTGAATCAGCTAAGTCTTTGTCATAGGCAGTGTCCTATACATTGTAGGATGTTTAGGAGCATCCCTAGACTTCTTACCCATTACATGCCAGTAGCACTCCCTAGTTCTGACAATCAAAAATGTCTCCAGACATTGCCAGATATCCCCGGGGCAACAAAATCACTCTCAGTTGAGAACCACTGAGCTAATGTAATAGATTCATAATATAAAATTTATTATATTTTGATACTCCTAAAATCTCTTTACTAGGCAACTAACAAAGCTGACCCAGACTATACGGACCAACAAGTCTTATTGATTGTCAAACTAGCAATAGCCAAGGAAGCTTTAAAAACTCAAAGATTTCCTTTTGAAAGGATTTCTTAGTATCAATTCAAATAGAAACAAATGTAAATTGACATTTGTACTGACATTCCATGCATTATCGTTGGGTTAACGTCTGGGAAGACAAGTTTTGCAAAACATTGTGGTAAAAGATGATTTGTATAAATAAAGACAAATAGAAGGTTTCAGGCAAAATGTGAGGACTTTGTCAGTATCTCCCATGAGCCATAAATGGTCTGACATGATAGTCTGATAAAGGAGAGTCTAACATCAAATGTATTTCAACATGTGCTTGGGAAGTATTTCCTATGCTTTTAAACATCAGGCATCATATTTGCTACTTTTCAAGAAGCACAAATATATATACTAAAAAACTTTTTTAAAATTTTCCTACCATTCTCTTTTTGTATTTTTAAGAGCTTGACATACATTTCCAATGGTTAATTGCTAGAATGAGACATATGTCAGAAGGAAATAATAATTTCATTTATAATACTAGAATTTCATACTGGTGAATAACAAAGTTACATCAGAAATCCCTAAGAAGTAATAACCTAGATTTGTCTAAAATAGTTTTAACCTCTTAACTACATTTAACAATATCTTAATTCTATGTTCTGTACTTTGGGTCTTATAACAGAAATTTTCAACTGCACTAAATGAACACATGCAAGTCATTTTTATAAGTTAGTTTGTGTTATGTGTATACGATAACATCTCTGGACCAGCATTTTAATTCTTAAGCTAAGGATCTGGGATCTAAAAGTGACAGCCATCTTTCTTCTAAAGATTAAAATCTAGTAAGAGAGATTGGACATTACAAGAAAAACATTACCACACTTTGGGGTAAGTACCAAATGAGAGACATAGACTATGCATGCTAAGGAAATTCTAATTATTATGGGCTGAGTATTATGGATTAAAGAAAAGCTTAACTACTACTCAAACTTCATCAAGAGACAGTATTAGTATTCCAAAGTGGTTCAAAGCATTGACTTTAGGATCAGAGAGCCTGGATTCCTTTCCTATTTCCACCGTTATTAGCTGTGTGGTTTGAAGCATGTTGCTTAAACTCTCTGGGTCTCCATTGTTTTATCAGCACAAAGAGTAAAATAATAGAATTTACATTAGAAGGTTGAGGTGAGGAGATATGAGGATTAAATTAATTGACCCATGCAATGTGTTCAGAACAACAGCTAGCACATAGTACTCTACAACTGTTTGCTACTATTTCTCATCAAAAAGAAAGCAGTGCAATGTGTCCAAGAGGAAGACTAACAGAGTAGTTAAGAATGCTCACCCTGGAATCTGACTTGGGTCAGAACACTGGCCCCATCACTTATCACTTTTGGACAAGTCATATGAGCTTCATTTTACAAGTCTCTACAATGGAAATAATAACTGTACCTACTTCTTGGGGTTATTTGAGAAATAAAAGCAATCATGCACATTAAGTACGTAACATGCAGTACTCAAATATTACTTTTTAATGTTGTCATGTACATTAAAAACAGAAGGGGGAAAAGAGGAGAAAGAATTTGTCTTTTGCGGTCATTTCAACAAGTACTTATTTTGTGCCTCATTTGTGCCAGGCAGTTGGGGATACAAAAGTGAACAAGAACATAACTGCTGTCATAGGGAGCCTAGGCTCTTATGGGAGCTCCCGGACTTCTAATAAAGTTCTGTAAAATTTGATAAAGTCATCAGTTGTCGCAGAGTGTATTCTGTTAATTTATAGAGAGCTCTAGCAATAGTGTCTAATCTGCTAATTGTACTCCTCTTGGTCTCTAACGCTTGTATTCACTCATCTGTTTGTTTGTTTCTGTGACTGATATTTATTGAACAACTGCTCAAGGTCAGACAGGATGCTAGATAGGGCATACAACAGTGACTAAGATAAACATTGCCCTGAAACATAGGAAATTTAAAATCCAGAAGAACACGTGATTGAATGAATACATATAGGTATATTAATGGATTACTGGAAGAAAGGGAGAACATACCTAGCAGGCGTGTGTTTGTTTAGTCCCCAGCAGCAACGTGAAAGTGAAGAGAGGATGCAGAAAGCACTGTTTCTATCCTTGATAACTTTAGAGATAAAGCAGTAATTGCTGAATAGGTTATTGAAGTACAGCAATTCTAGAATGAGGTCACCCAGACTGCATTCAGTCATGACTCTGGAAATGGATCATTTGGGAGTCAGGATGATTTAATTCTGGTTCTGGAATAAGGAAGCCAGAATAGGAGACAGGATGCTTAAGTTCTAATCCTGGTGCTCACATTATCTTTATGAACTTGAACAATCTTACAGTCTCTATGTATATCTTTGCTTCTTCATTCTTCACATAAGAATAATGGCACTTGGACCTTCTACTTCACATGATTGTTGTAAAGGCCCAAGATGCATAGAACTGCCTTAAAAACATAGTACAAACGGAAGACACCAATATATTTTTAATGAAAAAAGTCAAAATAAAGGATACGTAAAGAGATGCAAAGGTATTATTTCCAAGAAAAATAATTTTTTTAAATTCAACTAAAAACCATATTTTGGTTGTTTATGATCTAAATAATATTTTAATTAGTGGGTTCTATGTACTGTATTGTAATGAGGCCAGCATTGTCGAAAAAGACCTTCCACACCAGGTAGGGTTTGTGTTTTCTTTAATGTAGAGGAAAGCAGCTGAAGCTTCCTAGCACAAATGCAAGGCTGACTTTCGTGGCACCCAGCAATATTAGCAATCTTCTTTTCTTCTCTTCTGAATGTTGAGTGATCTGGGATGAAAAACTAACAAGTGCCTGTCAAATCTGAAGCCTCGGCTTTTTTGACAGAAGGTCCACTGGACTCTCTTATCAAGAGAGCCTTTATAAGGAAACTGGAACTCTCTCTCTCTCTCAGAAAGGAAACAGAGCTCATCAAAATCTCTGGACCCTTGACTTAGAGGGCATGCTGTCTCCGATGAAGGTCTTTCTTATTCAGATTTGACTTCACATTATGGCTAATCAATACCTTGCAACTGCCCATGCCCCAGTCAGACGCATGTCTCTCCTTCAGGCAGGGAGGCCTCCTAATTGAGAAAAAGTCAGAGACCCAGGTACCAAGCCCTCGGGCCATAGTCCGGCACCCACTCTCTCTTTTCATAGCATTCTAGAGATGGTGGAAATAAAATTTAGAGACATGACAGGCACAGCCAAGGAGGATCAATTCCTGTCACTTACCACCAGTGTTTACTGCTTCCCCAGGTCTTCAGAGGGTGTTTTTCTTTCATAGCTTAGGGGAACTTAACCTTTTAAAAATGGGAAGATGGTTTCTTCATGAATTTTAAATTATTTTTATCTCCTGTGTCTAGGATGGTTGATTAAATTAAAATAGTTATTTGTTTACCACCCTCCAATATCAAATTTTGTTCAGTCATAGCTGGGAGAAAATGTAAATGGTGGGACTAGTATTTGTGGCTACAGATTGAAGATGTATTAGTAACTATTTGTGTAATAGTGCACCTGAAGAATGTAGCACATCCTCATTACCCCAGTGTTAAACAGGAATTAGAGACAAAATTCTATTCTCAAATTTTTCACTGATATTAACAAAGCTATTAACTTATCTACTGATGATTAAATGAGCTCAATTATCTTGGTGAAAATTTAAAATATATGGCCATTATTTCTAGTTATTTCTTAATATTCAAATGCTGTACAATAAAATATTTGCAGAAGTAAAGTTTTTTTTACCCCTTTTCATCTGATTGAGTATCTTTCAAGGATGGCTAATTTCTTTATAAATAAACCAGAAGAGAGAATACAATTTTGAAAGCATTGTGAGACATTTACATAAAAATTCCTGATCATCAGTAAATTAATGATTTTATTGCATTTTTTCACAACCAGTAAAGGAACATTTTTCAAAATACTAACATTCTTTTTGATTTATGGTAGCCCTACAAGTACAAAAAGATCTTATCTCTCTAACTCCAAAACTACTACTACCAAAGACTGAAAAATTTAGTCATTTAGCCAATAAATATGTGGTATAGTTTCAATATAAATGATTTAGCTGTGTCCTATTCCCTCTGTCCCATATTTACATACATATGAAGTTGACTAAATTGTTGGGTATTGGGTAAGTACAGATGCCAATATTTTCCCAGGTGACAAAACTGTTTTACAAAGCAACTTTTCAGCAGATAATACACAAGAAAAAATTTAGATGAGGTCTCCATTTCTTTACTATTACCCTAAAAAGAAATTCATATTCACACTAAACAACTTGCATTTAAAGACAAAATTTGGGATTTAATGAAATTAACTGAATGTTTAAGGAATTAAATATCTAGATTTTGGGGTTAAGTGATTAACCAAAGAGATAGTTTCCCCCAATATTTTTAGCTATAAAATCTTTCCAAACCATACTATACATTCCTGCTTTAGTTAGAAGAGTGTGCTGAATGGAATCTGTTTTTCTTTGATGAATCATGAAAGAATTCAAAATCCTCTGGGCCTGGGGATCATTATTTTTAACATCAGTTCTCCCTGAACAGAAATGTGGGTATAAAGATCTAAAAAATTTAGTAGCATGGATATCAATCCTCAGGACATATCTCATAAGCTGTTTTGGTGTGTTTTTTCTTTTTATGAAATTTTGTTGTCTGCTTAATTTCTTTCCATTTGCCTCTTTATCCTAGGTTGAATGCAAAAAAAAAAAAAGTCAGCTGAGTGAAGTTTCTGGTTAACTAGGTACTCATCAATCTGGACTTTTCCTATGCTATGCGTCTACATTTTAACCAGCATTTGTGTGAGCTAAGCAATTTTTACAAGTTGAAAAAATATAGAGAACCAAACTAACTTCAAAGAAACCTGGCTGTATGTTGAACAAAACACCTTCTGGGGAATGGAATGCTCACTGGCATAAGATAGCTGACCTCATGCCCTGATCCAATGATTCATAGAAGATACTCATTCTTAATGGAAGCTTTTCTTCTTGAAGTCCTGGAATAGGTCATTTACCTCCTCTGGGTTTATAAAGGATCTGTGTATTCTAACTCAAGTACCTATCATTACTCTCTTACAGAAACTTCTACCTGTTCTTTAATTTTTGGAATTGTTGCACTGCTGAAAAGAGCAGTACAGAGAGGCCTTTGGTAATGAAGGTAACCCTCCCTCCCTCCGTATGATTTTGATACTTGGTCTCCTACTTAGCTCGAGAATTTGGAAGACTGCATTATATTTGGAGGCTCTTATTATACCTGTCTGTCTTTTCAATAAGATTCCATTAATTATATTCCATTCTTTCCACTTTGATATCTCATTAAAATCTTATAAATGATCATGCAGTGACCTTGAAGGCTATGCATAATACATGAAAGTAAACCTGCAGTAAAATGTATTCTTTCACTCCTGACTGGCTACATCCCACGCTTCTTTTCCTCTCCCAAGTGACTCCAATTGGAAGAGCTTTGCTAACTGAGCCAAGGTATGCAGGGATGCGCACATCTCTAGCTCCAGTATCTTTCTTAGTCATGACAGCTGCAATATGTTAATGGCTTCTGTTTGGATGTGATGGCCTGGTTACTACTTAGGGCACTACAGTAATTAACATAGGATGGCGACAACAGGTGCAAATGTCATTCTACATCAGCATCATGCACATGCAAAGATAGCTAGCAGCCCAGAAGCAAGCCAAGAAAATATTAACTTGAGTCAGCAGCCTTGCAGTCTCTGAACAGACTGTCTTTAATGCTCATGATTAAAGGATTCACGGGCTGCCGTTGCTTTCTTTTTTTTTTTTTTTTTTTTTATAGGAAAGAATAGTATTTCTGAATATATGGGGATGTCTTCATAAGCTTTTTAAAGTTATGTTTCAACAAAATGCACTTCTATGGCAAATCAAGTAAAATGCACAAGGTCTGTATTTATGAAGGTTTCCTTATTGAATAAAAGTTCTGCTGAGCCACATTTATTGCACTGAGTATCGTCTGAAATGGACATGGTTTTGCACAGAGTGAAATCATATCAGTTGGCACAGGGTGATTTTCCCAGCAGATTTATTGTATTTTACTTTACTTATTCATATGTTTATTTGAAGGTTGGTTCTTTTTGAGTCATATTCTTTTTACATTTTAATGAAATTGAATAAAAGTAGAAACATAGAAATTCCTTTTAAGACATTACTGCATATATTCAATTTAACAATGAAATGGGTCCTTCTTTACCCCAGTAAAGGGTAAATTCAAGTACTAACATTTTAAATAAGTAATGAATAATCTTTCATTCTCTAAAACATAATTTATCATAACTTACTCTTAATACCAAATGATTTTACTTACTCTTTATAAGGATTGCTAATGTACTCTACAACTTGTCCCCAAAGAGATTTGTTAATTTTCTTTAACAATTTGAATTCTGAGATTTATATTTATTATACAATCCAAAAACATTGGAGACTAACAAACAAAACTGATGAAATCCTGATGATAACAGAAACATACTCTGGGGATTGAATTGGCTAACCTGGTCCACCAGTCACTAGCTGGGGGACTTTGGCCACATCACTTCCACTGTGAGCCTCAGTCTCCTTACCTGTATAATGGGGATGTTGGAAATACCTCAGGTGTTATAGGATTGCAATTCAATTTTGAATCGAATTCAATTCAGAAAAATTTGTGGGTTTTTTTGGTATCTCTGCCATAGCAGTACTAAGTATCCCATAATTATGTTTACATGTCAATGACATGTAAACTTTGGAGCTACTCCAAGGCTGGGCCTACGCCAGAGTTACCTTTTCATTTACACCTACTACAGTGCTTGAGCGTAATGGGTATTCAAAAATATACTATACATGGATTTGGGAATAACTATATCAGTGGTTCTCAAGTCTTTCCATTCTGGAACCAAAAGGGCCTTTGTTTATATTGATATTTATAGTACTGGAAATTCAAACAGAGAAATTTTTAAAATATTAAGTTATTTAAAATAATATATTCATTATATAGTAACATAATAACATATTTTTACCAAAAACTATATTTCCCAAAGCAAAAATTTTGTAAGAAAAGTAGCAGTTTTTAAATTTTGCAAATCTCTTAGGCATCTATCTTAATGAAGGATAAGATTTTCACGTCTGCTTCTGCAGACATGTTGTTTTAAGACTTCACAGACCTAAAATTGTCACGGGGTTCTAAAAGTGTGATCCCCAGACCACACTTTGAGAATCACTGGGCTATGAATCTCTGATAAGGCAGGATCCAGAAAACTTGCCAGCGTGCTGGTCATTTGTACAAATGCATCTCAGACAGAAAAGTAAAGGAGAAGACCAGAGGGGGTAAAACACACTTCAGTACTGCCTGGCTCCTCAAGAAGAGACGCTGTCCTAGGGCCACACAGCCCTGCTCCCTCCGTTGCCCCACTGACATCCTCCTCACATCCCAGAAAGCTCAAGAAAAGCTCCACCTCTCTGGGCTATCATTTCCTCATCTTTGCAGAAAAGGAGTCCGATGTAATTTATCACGCCACTGTAGTGAGGATTGCATTAGATAATACAATGCCTGGAACATGGTAACCACTTAACAAATGTTAGCTGCCCTTGTAAAAAGTACTACTATTATTGTTATTACTGTTTTTATTCACGTGCATTTCTCTGTAATTAGCTTCCCATGACTGTATACTGAGCAGAGAAATCAGAGAGACCATGGGAGGGTAAATCAGAAGGTGCTGGGAAGGGACAGTAGCAGGTTAGAGAACATCTTTAATTCAACTGAATATTAATTGAACACCAACTAGTGCAGATCCCTGACCAGGGTGCAAACTTAGTGACCACAAAGAACAAGCTGGATCTTGACAAAACCCTTCTGCCCCTGACAGGAAAAGAACATTCCTGCAGGTGACAGGTAGCAGCTGCTGCTTTGTGGCTTCCTGCAGCAGCATTTACCACCCTTCTGACCAACACTGTGAGCACCAACAGAGACTGGAAGGCTCATCCTTCCCTCCCCTGCACCCAGCGACTCACTCACCCCACTCTCCCAACGTCCCCTGCCACCAGCAAAGCCAGGGAGACGGGGAAAGCAGGGTCTGTCCTGTGAAAGTTTCCTGCTGAGGAGGTATATTTAGAGACAATTGTGTGTCAGGCAGGGTATTGAAGAAAGAAATAAGGTAAATTTTAAGCCTTTTTGTAAAACTTGGAGTTTCCTTTATAAGCAAGGAGAATTTAACGTGGAAATCAACCCAAATTTGTTCCAAAAGTTTCACTATTTTGAAGCACATGTTTGAAAATACAAAAATGGATCAGGACCTTATTCTCCATTACTGATTCCTCACTTGTACAATTCTGAAGTCTGTGTGCAGTATTAGATAGTTGCAGTAACTCTCACTACTATTCCAGTTTTAACTGGCTCACAGAATTTCACCCACTCCTTTTCTCACTTGACTATCATATGAATAATGTACCTAGGATTGCAGAACCCTCCATGTCTAACTACGGACACATGGGAATTCCCGGGAATGCAGGAGCTGTTGCTGAGAATTGTTTCCTCACTGGAGTCTATTTCTTTATCGTACATGTCTGCTTTCCGCTCCAAATTATTTATTCCTCTTAGAATTCTTCTGTTTTCCATTAAATATGTGCGCAATATACTGGAAAGTTATTATTACATTTTTCTGCTGGAATTCTCTAAGCATGGATCTGTCTTCCATCATTAATCATTAGGCACTGTCATTTCTAAAATCTTTGGTAAAAAGAATTTATTGGTTATTTTCTCACCATATCTTACGAGGCAAAACAAAAAGTCCATGTTTATTTCACACATAAGTAACTTTTCCCATGATCAGATATATGTGTGATAAGGGGCTTAACATAAATCACTTCCACTTCTTTCTTTATCACACATAGCTGGACACCATGTAAGTACACCAGCCACTGTGTAAGGGGCCAGTGACTAGGAAGAGGAAAAGAAAGGGGGAGGAGAAAGGAAAAGAAGACTGAAATCCAAATGGGAGCAGCTTAACCCTTATCTATGAGTACTGCAAAATGCCTGTTGGCCAAGCTCAAACTATCCTGTTCCAAGGGTGCTCTGGGCAATGAATCCCTAGTCTGACAATTTATTGATACGATCTTTCAAAAATAGACTTTTGCATATGCTTTATTTATATGTAACTTATTTTTTTTTTTATTTCAGCTCTTCATGGGGGTACAAAAGCTCAGGTTATATACATTGTCCATGTCCCGCCCATCCCCCTGAGTCAGAGCCTCAAGCATGACCATTCTCCAGTCAGTGCGCCTGGCACTCATCATGTAGTCATACCTCCATCCCCTCCCCCCACCTCCCACCTCCCCGAGTCAGCATATGTGTAACTTATTTTTAAATAGCGAATATTGACCTTAAAATAATTAACCAGTAACTTTTCCCTAGGCAAGTATTAAATATCACTAGATTTTAGAAATAAGTAGCCAATCATCTTAACCCATATGGACCCTGCAATATGAGATGGTACTTCCTGACTGTTTGGATTTGAACATTTTGTCTCAAGGAACTTGTACACAGTTCTCATCACTATAGCTGCATAACAAATTACAGTCATCTCTCTTTGTCCTGGGGATTGGTTCCCTGAACACCTGTAGATACGAAAATCCATAGAGGGTCAAGTCCCTTAAATAAAACAGCATGTAGTATTTGCATATAACCTACACACATCTTCCTGTATACTTTATATCAGCAGTTCTCAATCTTTTTTGGCACCAGGGACCCATTTCATGGAACACAATATTTCCATGGTGGGGGTGGGGGGAGGGAGGCTCAGGTGGTGATGCCCACGATGGGGAGTAGCTGTAAACACAGATGAAGCTTTGCTCACTCGCCCACTGCTCACCTCCTGCTGTGCACCACCCCCTTCCTAAGTTTCATGGAAGTCAATTTTTCCACTGACAGAGGTCGGGGTGAGGTTGGCAGAGTTCTGCAGCCCGGCCCCTAACATGCTGCAGACCGGCGTGATCGGACTTTTACATGCTGGGTCAGGGTTCCAAAAGTGAGTGTCCCAGCTAACAAGGCAGAGCTGCACTGTTTTCTATGACCAAGCCTCAGAAATCAGTGTCACTTGCACCACATTCTACCACCTATAAGCAACTCACAAGCTGCCCAGATTAAAGGAAAAGAAAATTTGATTTCACTTGAGAGGGTAGTGGCAAGGTTCTAGAAGAACATGTAGGATGGGAAGTTGAGTTGTAGACCTCTTTGGAAAACGCAATCTGCTGCCTCAGTTCAAAAAACTACTGATAATAAATAATAAGGAAAAAATCATTTGACTCATTCCTCATCATGGTACATAATAATTCCAGTTGATTGATTTAAGTTTTTACTTTCAATCAGTTGTTTGGTATTTGGAAGGTCCAGTAAAACCTCCTTTTCCCCCCCTTTGTAAAATATCCCTTTTCATTGAAAAAAATGTTATGAGAAACAATGTATTAAGGAACTAGAAATTCCTAAATGGTGCTTCAGAATAGCTTAACTAAGGAAATTACTTTGTGGAAATACAAACTGAAAAATATGTTTTAGGATTTTGTGTTAATGTCATGAAAGGTGAGATTCAAGTTTCAAAGTCTATGAGCAGGGTGGCTTTAAAAGATTTTAGAATAGGTGACAGCAAGACCCTGTCTCTAAAAAATTTTTAAAAGAAGAAGAAGAAGCTGACTAGGCACAGTGGCTCAGGCTTGTAAACCCAGCACTTTGGGAGGCCAAGGCAGGAGGATTGCTTGAGGCCAGGAGCTCAAGACCAGCCTAGTCAACATAGCCAGACCCTGTCTCTAAAAAAAAAATGAAAATGAAAAAAATTAGCCATGCATGGTGGCATGTGCCTATAGTCCCAGCTACTCGGGAGACTATGTCAAGAGGATGGCTTGAGCCCAGGAGTTTGAGGTGGCAGTGAGCTATGACCACACCACTGCACACCAGCCTGGGCAACAGAGTGAGACCCTGACTCAAAAAAAAAAAAAAAAAATAGAATAGTGAGGGCATCCAAAGTCACTTCTTAAGTCATGGCTGGAAGATTTATGACTGGAAGAAACCACTAGATTCCTCAAGGTATGAATACATGTGTAAGGATAGCTGTAAGACATATGCATTAGAATACTGCACTAGTAAAATGGTCAAATATTAAAAATAGTAATATTATGTGTTCTGCAAGAAAAAGCTTGGCTCTGTGTAATTATTATACTAATTTTTGCTAACTTTTGTAATCTTTTGCTTTTTGAATATTATTTGGCAATATATCTCTGAATGTCTACGCTCTCACTTTTTTTGTAATTATGTAATCTTTAAAGTTATAGTTTAAGGGAAAATTGAAAGACATACTGTACACTTCAAACCCATAACATATTAGTAAATACTTCAGAGCCAAAAGTTAACCTATACCATATCCTAGCCAAATGTTACCCTTTAAAACATTCTATAATTCTAAATCCTTAAAAAAAATTATTTTCTTCACAAAGGGATATTTAGCCAATGGCATTATAATTCCTTGCTTTGGCTCATGAATTGTGCTTGCTAAATGAAGGTTTCTCAGAAATCCATGCAGCACTTACAGGCTTTTAACTCCAAAAAAGCCAAACCCTGGCTGTGCCCACTAATACCAAGCACATATTATTTTCATGCACTTCCATTTGCATGTGCAAATACCCATGTTTGCTCATGGAAATTGCACAGGCAAGCAGATGATAATTTAGAAAAAGGACAACCCTATTCAGCATGCACCAATGCATGAAGAAACACATGCTTTCAGTGGATGAAAATTGCCCTATCTGTGGATAGTTCAAGAAGAAAAAAATGAATGTTCTTGTATGTTTGGTAGGTGAATTGACAAATAACGAGGAGACACTTAAAGGAGCCTACTAAAAGTTAGTATTATTTCACAGTAATTTTATTCTAGCTTTGCTTATGTAGTTCACTATCATTTTTCGGCTTAGGGGAAAAAAAAAACTAGGCTGAAGACAAGAATTAACTACTCCATTTCCTCCTCTTTAATTTCCAGTGTCGGTTTTCATGGTTATGTTTGCTCTCTTTTTCTGCCTCCTGTGAATACATGTACGTGAATAACTCTCTTTTTTGCTCAGTTGAAATATATCTGGTAATATGAAAACCAGCTTCTCTCGCTTCTGCTACCTTAATTACCTTTGTTAATTCTGCTGGCTTGTTTCCCTCATACTTCACGATCCATCCTCTTTCTTATCAAAATGGTGACCTATTTTCCCACAGTAGAACTCATTATTCTATCTTCTCAAAGAGTAGACTGAATGGAAATGGGGTTGGGAAGTAAATATTGATGCATAGCAGCATGATTGTACGCTGCCTTTTTGTGGCTGAGTCTCTCCAGAAATCACACTTGGAGCAAGCTGAGTCAATTTGTAGTAACAGCACAAATATCATTGCTTTTTTTTATTTTTCTTCTCTAATAGCTCAGACCTCTGCAAAGCTTCTCACCCCCACATAGTTCAGGTGGCTTTTGGTTTGTGAAGTAGATAAGGATATCTCTCTCTCCTTGTGCGTTCCGTTGTCAGATGGCCACAACCAAATCAGTATGTTGTGCCCCCAGTCTTCACTGTGCCACACAGGTCTTTTCATTCTAACGTACAGATCCTGCTCAGGAGCCATTGTGAGGCTCAGGCATGAGTCCAGTTGGTGGAGGGGGGAAGAATTTGCTGGGCTAAGAATGCTGCCACCTGAGAGATGCCCAGAATCTCCCTTCCCTTCGGGGGTCCTAGGTGTCATTGTTGGATCCACCTTCTCCTGTGTGGCAACCTCTTCACATAGAACTCGTTCTTCACATAGAACGAGTTCTCTATTAGATCCCCAGTCCCTCCCACAGAGAGACTTTCGGTGGGCGACCCCCACCACTCCCACTGACGGGTTCACACATATAGCTAAGACCCCCGCCACTCTTTCATTTCTGTTGGTTCTTCTGCCTAAAGTGATCATTTAGCTCATTGGTTCTCAGAGGGATGGGGACAAACAATATTAGCGCCAAAGTTCCCAGGGGGAATTTTGTCATTTCACAAATCATTAAGAATTAGTTTTTTAACTAAATGGAAAAAGAGAAAAGGAAAGGAAGAAGAAAAGAAAGAGAGGGAGGCGGAGAAAAACCAGGGACAGAACAATTGACTACACAACCGACCGGCAGGGCCAGTTTCAGGAGCAGTGACCTGACAGTCACCCGTCTGCGAGGGGGTTCGTGGTACCAGATCCACAAGTCACGTCAGAGAAAGTGGCAAAAAGACGACCCATCTAAATGTCAGATTTTTTATCCTGTTGTTAAATGGGTCATTTTACATCCTGCATAATTTTTTTTATCTGATTAGATAAGACTGAGGGGGCATTTATTTATTTGAAAGAAAATGGACACAAGAAAGGAAAACATTCAAAAAGTTAGAAAAGGGAGAATGAGGAGGTAAGAAGGAGAGGGGACAAATGATGGGGGGAAAGAGATTAATACTTCTTTAATAAGCTATTTACCCAAACGAGTTTGTATAGACACATCAAGAATACTAGTAAAAAATAAGTCACAGTTTTGATCAAAGTATAAAAAATGTACCATAAATAGGGCAGCATTAGACTGGCCAAATTATCTCAGGTTATAAGGGAGAATGAAAACAAAAGGTAAAGAAATAATGATTTATTTCTAAAACCAATCTAATCTGGCATGATGCAAATTTTAGCTTCTTCATGGAGGTAGCCCAGTTGTATGGAAAAAAATATCAATAATTTTTATTACAAGAACAACTATAAATCCAAAATTTCTAATATATTCATAAACTATTTCTAATTGGCAAAAAGTAAAATTCCCTTTATCCATCTTTTAAAACTTAAGATTTATTCAAAACAAGCAGGAAATTAAAAATTACCTCTTTAAATCATGTTTTATTTGCTATTCTTAATTTAAAGAATAGTTTCATTTAATAGTGTCTTTTTTTAAACTATTATATAGATATGTATCTGGATATCAACAATTTCCAATTTCTACTAATGGAAAGCATGGTTATTTTGGCTGAGCATAATGTGTTCTAATATGAGTGAATTAGGTGTGCATGCGTGCGAATGTATACGTAATAAATTCCATATCATAGCTTTAATACCGATATTTGGACTAAAACAGGAAACACATGATTAATAAATATCTGTTGGCAGCTATAAAGCTTATTTTATACATAAGAATGTTTTCTAACTAGACATTGTTCTACTAGTTGCTAATAGACTCTATTATTCCCCAGTTCTTGACCATTAAATCAATTACATGATGATACAACATTTTAAATATTTATTATAAATTTTCTATTTTAACATACAACATAAATTTGGGCAATAATATAAATATGGGTGTTTCATAACACCAATAAGAAATAGAAAAATAAGGAAATAGAAAAAATGTAACAAGCTTAACCATGCTGGATCATTTACATCCATTGAAAAGAATAAACAGTGAATTTTTATACTATTTCCAAATTGCTCACTATTTGAAACTCAGCGTGGCTCTTCATTTTTCAGATTTATCTTGCTCATTCCTTGTTAATTAAGAAATGTTTAAAAAAATCAATCTCTGCTCAAACTCATTTTGTAGTTAATAGGCCACCATATAATGGCTTAATGTCTAATTACTCCGGCCTATGTCCTATTAGTAAATATTTAAAATTTTAACAAGGTATTTTGTTCATATTATAATATAATCTTTACTTCTTTTCACCTGAATCATGTTCAGCATGGGTCAGAAGCTAATGAAAGTCTAGATAAACATCAATAGTAAGGTTAACTTCATCTACACTGTGGACTCTGAGGTCCAGGACCATGTGCCCTTTTGTAGCTTTTATTTCCTACCTGTGTAGTGGAGTTGCACAAAATCATAATTCTAATTAATTATAAAATTGATTATGGTAAGGACCTGTCCCATTTTTATTTTCCCCTCTAAAAACCTATCACATTCTAAATTTTCTGTACTTTAACCAGATAAATTCCCTTATATTCACCAGAATTGTCAATAGACTGTCTTCCTTAATACCTAGCACTAAGATAGAGTAAATGCAAAATTAATATTGAATAAATAAATGAATAGTAATGTCCTGTTTCAAGGCCAAACAATTCCTTCCTAAAATCTAAATCAAATTCATTTAGTCAAATCTTTCTTTCTTCTGTGTGATTTTTGATACCTAAGTCATATGTTAATATTCATTTTGAAAAATAAAATGTTATTACTATCTTTATTATTTTTCCAACCACTTTCTCAAGCTTTTGCTCAACATTTTCTTTATCTCATTATAATTTTTCCAACAGCCCTCTTTCTTGGGGCTTGAGCTTTCCATCTTCTCAGTACCATCCTTAGCCATAAGACCAATCACTGTCCTACTTCCTCTCATATGTTAGAAAAAAAGTACCTGCTCAAAGAGAACAGACTCTATCGTTCCATTTATCCCGAGTTTCACATATGCAACAATTTCATGTTCAAAATATCAGTTAATAGCCAGGCGTGGTGGCTCATGCATGTGCATGTGGGCTGAGGAGTTGGCTTCTTAAAGAAATACTGACTGTCTTTACCCAAATTTCTTTTCCAGGGGCTGAATAACACTAACTTTACAGCCAGTCCTTATGACTTATATATTGCCTGTAAAATCTCTGTGGTTTTATTTTTTTTGGGGGGGGGAGGTGCCGATATTTTCCATGCCAATGCAACTTTATTTCTTAATAAAGGACAGTTTGGCAATATGTATCAAAAGCCATAAAATTCTAAGAATCTGCCAACACTCATATATGTGCTGAAAGCCATACATATAAGAGTCTTTATTGTTGCTCTGTTTATCTCAACAAAGGAGACAAAAGAACTTAACTCCATCAAAAGCCTACTGATTATATCAAATGTCTTACATTCATATTATGATTACCATATGGCCATTAAAAAAACACGATTTAGATCTATGTGTTCTAAACTGGAAGAAGCACCAAGATACATGTTTTTTTAATTTTACAAACTAAAGGTATAGAATAGTTTATATACATCCATTTGTATAAAAAGAAAAGGATATACTACATGTTTATGCTTGCATAGAATATTTTCAGAGAGTAACAGAAAAGATGCTTAACTGTGGTCGCCCACAGGGAGAACTAGGAGTCTCAGGTGGAAGGGGGACTTATTTTTCATTTTATATTATAGATTTTACAATGAACATACATTTCTTTTTTAAAAATAAAAATAAGCTAGTTCAAAAAGTGGCTAGCGTTTTTTATGCGTATCTTGGACTTGGAGATTCTAGGTCTAAGAAGTTTTCAAAGAAAACTGTGGATGAGAAACAGATATATGCTATAAGGATTTCCTATTAATTTATTTTTAAAAATGGGCAGCAGCAGTAAAAGATTGTGTAAATAAATGGCAGTTTATTCCTAAAATGGAATATTTTCCAGACACAAAGAAAAATATTACAGAAATACATTTACTGGTGTGAAACATTTTAATTATATATTTTTAAATGGAAAAGGCATGAAATATATGTATATGTGTATATATGAGTGTGTGTGTGTATGTGTGCGCACGCATGAGTAGGTTAATGGTGGTTACTGGGTGGAGAGATTGTGAATACCTTTTATTCTCTTATGGATGATTATCCGTGTTTTCTCAGTGCTCTGCGACAAGGCATTTTCATGTACATTCGATTAATGAAATTAAAAAGGGGGAATGTAGTATAATAACATCTCCCATAATCAAAATTGCACCAGTAAACACATCTGCACACTTTGGTTCTTGAATCAACAAATAATCTTTGGATGACAAAGTTCAGGATCCCAAGAAAAGGAACTAAAGACAGACGAGGAATGACTGTGCATTACTAAGGACATGGGGGCCTACAGTGAGGGGCCTTGGGCCACAGGGGCAGTGTAGGGTCACTGGCAGCCCTGGTGGGAGAGAGAATTAGGTACAGGGATCACCAAGAGAAAGGACAGCCCTAGAAGGGTTTTGAAAGTGCTCAATGAGTTTTGCCTTGACTGATTTCAAATACCACCAATATGAGCAGCATGAAAAGAATCCAGCTTAGTTTTCTATATACTTACATGGTGGTTCAGCTGACCTGGGAATGGCTTTACCTGTGATGAGATCTCTTACTGAGATTGTTCTACAATCACAACATAAATGGCATTATTTTTCCTGATATTTTCTAAGAACAAAAGCTAAGCTAGAAACTCAATCTTTGACCTGAAAAAAAAATCCGAAGAACTATTTCCTTTAAAAGTTATCTTGCTTGGCAGACACGTATATCTAAGCTCCAGCAAATCTACTTAAACCTGCTATTTGGAGATTCATAAAACTTGAATAAGTCAAATTTGTTCTGTGGATGTTTTATCCCTCAATCAACCTTCAAGATTATTTTATTTCTTCTCCTCTTTTAATCTGTTTAAGGGGTAAGAAGAAATACAAACCCTTAAGTGTACCATTTAGATCTGTCCCCTGTCTTTTCTAAGAAGCTCATAAATCAAAATAGAAAAAAAAAGTTACCGGATTTTCCCACACTCATGGCCTATCAGCAGTATTTATTGAGGACTCAAGACTGTGTACACAGCTCGATCTCTCAGGTTCTATAAAGAGAAATAGTAGAAGTATCCTCTTCCACAAGGCACTTGAAGGGAGAAGCAAAAACACATGCTTCACAGGTTGCATGCAAACGAAGCCTCTAAAATATAAAACTAATTGCACCCTGTGTGTGGGTTTATGTATTTCCAACTTAAGACAACAGAGATTCCCTACGGGACAAATAAGAGTCTAAGACAAAAATCAAGGTCTTAAATGGCATTTAAAATCTCGCTTCTGAAAAGATTCTCATAAAGGAAATGAACAGAGAACAAAAAGCAGAACAAAACAAAATAAAAATAGAATACCAGTTCTGTCCGGAAAGTATCCAGCCATTGTTAATGTAATGAGAGCGGTTTGCGGGACACTGACGGAACCTGGCAGCCAAGGGGAGTGGACTGCAATGCACGTGTGTGCGCAGGGACCACGTCGCTATGCTCCTCAGTGGGGTGCTAGACGCCCGGGGTGAGCATGTGTGCTGTGGCCATCACATTCAAACTGACTAAGCGAGTAGAGCAATGAATCTGCACCCAATTTTGCTTTAAGTTTGAACATTCCTCCATGGAAACCGTTCAGATGATTCAGAAGGCTTGCAGGGGCGATACCATGAATGCAGCGCAAATAAAAGTGTGAGACAAACGCTTCAAAGATGGTCGAGAATCTGTCGAAAGTGATCCACGTTTTGGAAGGCCTGCAACACGCAGAACACCTGAGAATGTTGAGCATGTATGCGTTAGGTTAAGAGACACTGGGAGAACTGTGTGAGGTCCCAAGGTGCCTACTTTGAAAGGGACTGAGGCGTCATTGTCCTATGTAGAATGTTTCTTGTATCTTCTTCAATGAATGTCTCTATTTTTCATATTACATGGCTGGATACTTTCCGGATAGATTTCATACATCTGGTGCCAAGTGCTAAATCACACCATATGAAAACTAACTATCATAGGACTGACATGAGTGATTTCAGTTTCGGCTGGGAATCTTCCCCCCTCCCCCTTGTTCCTCTGAGGTCTAGAATGCATGTAGTGAAATGCAGGAAGTGCACTAATGAGCATACAGCTAAATCGAGTTTTACAGGTGTAGACTTATGTAACCAACACCCACATCAAGATCTAAAGCATGCCAGCACCCCAGAATTCTCCCTCTTGTTTCTTCTGAATCAATGCACGCCCCACGCCGAGTTCCTCACTGTCCTGCCTTCTGTCAGACAAGGGAGATTGGTGAAGAAAAAACACTCTAGTGTGCCCAGAATAGAATGTAATTCCAGGGAAGATGAGTAAAGGGCATGGTAATGAGATGGTGGCACTAGGGCAGTGTTGGAGGAGGTGTTTGCACATGCTGCCCTCCCACCCTGGGGACCACTCCTTCCACCACAATGCTGGCCAGCTCCCACTGCCTCCAGAGCCAGCTCAGCAGTCCTTCATAGAAAGCCTTTTCTATCCCTCCCAGTACAGGGAACTGCATCCACTATGTGCTCCAGAGTTCCCTGCATTTAGCTCTATTAAAGCCATGATCGTATCAATTTGATTGTGATCATTTGTCTGTCTTGCTAGAATCCTATTTTATTTATTTTTATATCCCCCAACTTCCAGCAGTCACATGTAAACTCATATATATGTTCCATATATTCTGTTTCATAGCTGAATTAGTTGAAGGAAGAGCCAGAAAACTGGAGATTGAAAGAGTTGGTCCTGGTTCTTATTCTCCCGTCATTACTGGAAGACTTTAGAAAGTGCACAGAGCTTTTCTGTTTCTTCCTTTTACTCTCATTTATTAGCAAATTAAATTTGACAATTTTTTTTTAACCAATGTACTTCCAGGGCCTAGACTACTTTCTGGCACATTATAAGCCCTTAATACATATTTTCTAAATAACCAAATGAGTGAATGAATGAATGAAAACCTCCCCTTACTCAGGCATTATAAGATCAGGCCTCCTTGGTCTCTTGACTCTGGTTTATTTAAATTACAATGGAATATAAATATCCAGCTGCTACATAATGTATTAAACATGGAATCAAACATGACAGAAAAGAGTTCTATGTGAGTTTTATTTTGAAAAGAAGATGTGAGACTCATCTTACATCACTGCCATCACTGCCATTATTGTGTTCCTCCATTTGTTAGACCTCCAAATCTTGTGGGTGAGCAACACTCTGGATAACTTTCAGGGGGCAAACCATGCATCCGCAACTCCTTTCAGCTTCAGGAAAAATGTGGACTAACACATTCACTTTTTTTTTTTTTTGACTCTCTGATTTATTGTGTTTTCTCTCTCTCTCTCTCTCTCTCTCTCTCTCTCTCTCTCTCTCTCTCTCTCTCTCTCTCTCTGTGTGTGTGTGTGTCTTGCCTTTGCCCTCACTCTCACACTCACTCTTCTCATCTCTTTGCATTTTTCTAAGGATTTATTGCCATTTCCCAACTCATTTCGATAAATCTTTGAAGTGCACAAGTGCACAATGCTAGTGCTCTCCTCATGACAACTGCCAGCTCGGTGTGTGTCTCACTCTGGCCCTGTGCCCCCCTCCCATCCTGTGCCCATCTTGCCACATCACACCTAGGTTCTCACCCAGGCCTCTCAGAATCTCTATTTCATTAGGGAAAACATCCTTAATCCTTTCCAGTAAGTTCCATCAACATCTGTAGTTTAATTAATACCTGTCCCTCCTGATGCTCATGAAGCTTTTTCTATCACATCCCTACTACCCAGAATTCTGAGTCAGGGAGCAGGTTCAGAGGTCTCTAGCTTAGCCTGCTGATTTGGAAAATTGTTCTTCCCTTCTGTAGTTCTGTGGTTCCAGCCCAAGCCCCAAGATTTATACAATTGCTTTGTCTCCACTCTTGATCACCTCCAGTTTTCCCTCCACCTTGCACTATAGTGACCCCAAATCTAACTTCTGGTTCACACCTTTATGTATTAATCCCATTCCAAATACAGAGTAATAACATAGGTAAAATATATTCTCACTATACATATATATGTGCTACATATTATATATATATATATGATATATGATTTTATATATATATGAGAGAGCATAATGGAAAGGAGCCCTGGAGTAGGAGGGGTGGCCCAAGCACAGGGAATCAGCTGCAATTTCTGACAAAAAACTATTGATGTTCCCAGGGCAATGAAACAGAATTTCATAAGAACATAATATATGGAAAGAAACAACCCTATGAAGGTTGTGAAAGCCATGATACCTTGTATGTCAAGTTGAAATCTTTTGATAGTCCTAAATGTATTGTAAAAAGAGAATATACCCTAACATCAGGAACAATGATAGCCATGTTGAGTGATCCAGTTCAGTTGTGTAAAATGAAGCCATCTAAATCAATTTTAGAACGATCCCTTCACATGTGCTATTAAATGTACTTATTTCATCTACAAGGTTTGCTATGCTAACAGCTCCACTGAGAGTGACAAATTCCCAATTGCACCTGAAATTACATTGGTATTGCTGATGGCTGTAAACTTCCTCGAATGTTAAATAAAATAAAATCTAATAAAATGCTAAATTTTTAAGCATTTAATTCCCATGATTAGAAATTCTTTCATATTTCCTGCTGCTTGTATGTAGTTGAGAACTATGAAGTTCACTGAAAAGCAGATTAATGTCAAAGTTGAAATTTGTTCCCCATATAAATGAGTTAAAGACATTTGGCAAACTAAAAAAATAGCAAATATGCTAATTTGTAGGTAGTTATGTCTTACCCTTTGGGTGAGACTTTTTAAATTACAGCAGTAACCATAAAGTAAATGCTGAGAATTAAGTTTAAATGTGTAAGTACTACATGTAAATCCTGAAACTACCTATTGACATGTTTTTAGTGCTTTTAAAAAAAAATTTGTGGCCAGGCGTGGTGGCTCATGCCTATAATCCTAGCACTCTGGAAGGCCAAGGCGGGAGGATCACTTGAGGTCAGGAGTTTGAGACCAGCCTCAGCAAGAGTGAGACTCCTATCTCTACTAAAAATAGAAAGAAATTAGCTGGACAACTAAAAACAGGAAAAAAATAGCCAGGCGTGGTGGTTGTACTCCTGTAGTACCAGCTACTGGGAAGGTTGAAACAGGAGGATCACTTGAGCCCAGGAGTTTGAACTTGCTGTGAGCTAGGTTGACACCATGGGACTCTAGCCCAGGCTACAGAGCAAGACTGTCTCAAAAAAAAAAAATTGTTCTGAATTTATTATAGTTATGGCTAGCACTACTCAAGTTATACAAATATTCCAGTATAAACATGTTTTAACTTGGTTAGATTTCTATGACACTCATATACAAATTGATCTTTCATTAAGTGTCATTTGATGAAAATAAAAAGGGATGGTCAGGCTCATAGACATGGTAAGAATATTATCACTTCTTTTCAACATTGTTCTGAATATACTAATAGCATGGAAAGTGAATAAATAAATAATTTTAGAAAATAAGAAATAAGACTATCATTATTGGCAATAGTATGCTTGTGTATATAGAAAATTCAAAAGAATATATAAAAAAGTATTAGAATTAAATACAAGTTTAGAGGCCAGGTGTGGTGGCTCACCTTGAGGCCAGAAGTTCGAGACCAGCATGGGAAACATAGAGACCCCCATCTTTGCCACAAATTAGCCAGGCATGGTGGCATGCACCTATAGTATTAGCCACTCTGGAGGCTGAGGCAGGAGGATCACTAGGGCCCAGGAGTTTGAGGTTGCTGGGGGTTTTGATAGTGCCACTGCACTCCAGTCTGGGAGACAGAGCAAGACATTGTCTCTAAAAAAAAAAAAAAAAAATGAGTTTAGGAGATTCAAAAACTTAAAGATTCATAGGGCACATGGAAGTTTATTACACAATTCTATTTTTTGTATGTTCGAAAATTTCCATAATAAAATTTTGAGTAAATAAATGAATGAACTTAGCAAAGTTCATGGATAAAGGCTAATCTATAGTAGCCAATTAAGTTTATATTTATATTTACTAGAGACACCAAAAATAAAATTTTAAAAGATAGCATCTACAGTAATGGTAATATATATCAAATATCTAGAATAAGTGCAAGTGAATGTAAAATATCTAAGCATAATAAATTAATATTGAGAGAAATAAAAAAACTAAATGCTTATAGGCTAATCCAGGCTCACAGATTAAAGAGTCAATATTATGAAAATGCCAGTTCTTCCAAAAGTATCCATAGATCCAATGTAATTCCAATTTCCCAACAGCTTTTTTCATGTGTATGTAACTTGACAAGTTGATTCTAAAAGTAATATTAAATGTATATTAATATTTGAGTATGCAAAAGATCAAGGATAATCAAGATAACTGTAAAGAGGAAAAAGTTAAGACAGCTTGCTCCATTGGATATCAGTGATTACTATAAAGCTCTGACAATTAAGATGGTTACGTTGATGATACACAACAGACAAATAGACCAACGGGAAAAAAGAGAGAACACAGAAACAGATCCATGTGTATACACATCGATTTATAATGAAGGTGCCACTGGAAAGCAGTGGAAAAAGAATAGTCTTTCCAATCACTGGTGTTAGATTAATTGAATATTCACAAAGAAAAAAATGACCTCTACAATACACCATAGACAAGATCTATTCCAAGTGGTTTGTAGATATTTATGTGAAAGACAAATAATAATAATAAAAACAATAACAGCGGTAATGATGGTAATGTTAGTAATGTTAGTACTACGAGTGAGTTTTTGTTACATGGATGAATTATACAGTGGTGAAGTCGGGGCTTTTAGTGCATCTATCACCCAAATAGTGCACACCGTACCTGATAGATAATTTTTGATCCCTCACCCCTTCTGAGTGTCTAAAGTCCATTACACCACTCTGTATGACCATGTATACCCATCATTTATCTCCCACTTATAAGTGAGTACATGTGGTATTTGTTTTTCTGTTCTTGAGATACTTCACTTAGGATAATGGCTTCCAATTCCATCCAAGTTGCTGCAAAAGACATTATTTCATTCTTTTTTATGGCTGAGTGGTACTCCATGGTGTATATATACCACGTTGTCTTTGTCCACTCATCAGTTGATGGGCACTTAGGTTGATTCCATACCTTTGCAATTGTGAATTGTGTCTCATTGTTGGATGAAACTGAAGCGTTGAGCAGTTAAGTTGTTCAAAGTAACACAGCCTGTGGTAGAGATAGGATTCAAACCCAATTAGTCAGCCCCAACACCTGTGGTCTTAACCCAGAGTTTGAAGACTGGTGGCCCAGGTGCCAAACTTAACCCATACCATGTTTCATTATTTCTGAACGGTGTTTTTAAAATTTAAAAAAATTAAAAATTTCATTTAAAGTCTAGATTTCTGGTGTCTGATAAATTGGGATCTCAAGCAATAGTGAGGTGATACCAGAGTGTGACAGCAGTTGGCTGGCTGAGTAGCAGCTGCCCCTTTAGACAAGGCATGCATTCATTGGTCTCCATGACTCCACATTGTGCTCCACCCACCTGCTTCATTCACTGACATCACTTGACTCCTGTAGGCATCACTGGCCTGAACTCTGTACACTTCCTCCAAGCAAAGTATGTCATCTCTCTGAGTCTCATTGTCACAATCTCATGAAATGGGAATATAACCTCTACACCTTCCTCTCAATTTTGCTGTGAACCTAAAACTGCTCTAAAAAAATAAAGGCTTTAAAAAAAAAAAGCAGCTATAAAGGACAATTTGGGAACAATTGGGGAGATATTTGAATATGGACTGCATAAGAAATATTGTATCAATGTTAAATTTCTTGGGTGTGATTAGATATTACAGATATGTAGAAGAATGTCCATTGTCTTTGTAGATACAGATTACAGTGTTTAGGACACACACACACAAAAAGACCTACCATACACTGCTATAAGGAATAAATTTAACAATGTACACAAAGCACTAGGAAAATACTAGGCATTTATTAAATAATGACAATTGTTATTTTATTAATAAAAGCATGAAAGCTAAGTAAATTTTTTAACCAAGGAGTAAACTTTAGGTACCTTGCAGAGACTATTATCAAGCTGTCAATTAATTTATGTTGAAAATTTGCTGATCTCTGAAATAAACATTTTCTAAAACTGACTACCAAAACAAAAAATCAAAAAGACAAAAACCAAACTAAACAAATAAGCAAACAAAAACTTCTGCGTATTTATTATGTTCTATGTGGAAAGCACCTCATGATATAGTCAGTACCCTCAAAGAGTTTTTGAACTAGGAAGTAGAGGCAGACATATAAGCAGCTAGTTCCAGACAGGACAGTCAACTACAGAAGTGCAGAGAGTATGTATTACTTACATATTTATTTATACCTAAACTTTTCCCAAAATGTGTATACTTACAAGGCCATCAGACTAAAATTAATAGTTAGGAAATCAGAGTGAAGATAATTTAAGAGTGGGAAAAACTGACAGTGGGTAAAGACAGGTACCAATTACTTCTCTACAGAGGACTGCAGTTTTGGCTCAGGATGTTCTGGTAGCCAAAGCTAAAGGGGAAACACAAGGAAGAACTCCGGATTGTTGTCAAGAGTTGGCAACCTTTTTTTCTGTGAAGGGCCAGAAAATATTTTAGTCTTTATGGTAGTTTCTCTTGCAACTACTCAACTCTGACATTATAACATGGAAACAGTCAAGCATAATATGTAAACAAATGGCTTGGGTATGTTCCAATAAACTTCATTTAGGAAAACAAGCAGCAGGATGGATTTGACCCATAAGCTGTAGTTTATTGGCCCATGGTCTATGTTGTCAATTAAAAGCAGAGTTGCTATTTTCAAAAGATATTTTTTTCACAGTTGTATTAGTGAAAAATAAAAGCTAGTTTTCAGGTCAATGATTGTTTTATGGAGCTGACCACCTATTCTTCATGGCTTGGAGAAGAGTGTAAGAAGCAGATCAAAATTCCTATAAGCATTAAATAGTGGTCATTCTTGCATTATGCAGATATGCTGGGTGTTACCTACACCTTTGTAAAAGGAAGGAGTGCCTGAGCTTGAGGGGCTCCTGGCTCAGGTGGCCACGTAGAGCGGGACCGGACAGGATCTGTGCCCTGCAGACACTGGAAGTCCTGATAAAATAATGCAGCTCTCAAACAGACCTATGAGACAGATTATTAACATGTGTCCTAGAGTGGCAGAGGCTCGTTGGAAGTGGGGATCATAGCTTTCCAGAGCATCTTCCAATAAGTATTGAGAAAATCAGAGACTTTAAACAATAAGGGGCAGGTGTGGAGGTTCATGCCTATAATCCTACCACTTTAGAAACCCAAGGAGGGAGGATTGCTTGAGGCCAGGAGATCGAGATCAGCCTGAGCAAGAGCAAGACCTCGTCTCTACAAAAAAAAAAAAAATAGAAAACTTAGCCAGGCATGGTGGTGCGCCCCTGTAATCCCAGCTACTTGACAGGGAGAATCGCTTGAGCCCAGGAGTTTGAGGTTGCAGTGAGCTATGATGATGCCACTGTACTCTAGCGCGGGTGACAGAAGGGGACTCTGTCTCAAAATAAATAAATAAATGTAAGCATTTTTATTGTTTTTGTTTTGTTTTGCTTTTATCATGAGCAGTGACTAAAAATGTCCCTCATGTCTATGGTCATACCCTCTTCTTAAGAGTCAACAGTTTAGTAATTTCAGAATGCAGTAATAGTCCATCTCAATTCAAATGAATCATTTTCTCTAGTTTTTTTGCTAAATAAAAATTCAATAAATGCTATGTATGAAAGTGATCATTCCAATGCCAGACAGTTAGTAATCACTAGGAAAAAAATTATTGAACTTTAATCTGAATCTTCATAGAAAAGCAAAATTAATTTCAGCTCTACAAAATTACTGAAATGTGCAGAGAATGAAGTAATTTATAGAGTTCGGAGAAGTCAAAGGAGGTTCTACTGAGGAGGGTACATCTGAACTCAGGCTTAATGGAATTAGACATGCATCAAACAGGCAGTCCAGGAATTAGTGAAGAGCAGGAGGATACTACTGGCAGAATGAACAACATGGCCAGGAGCATATGCCACAAGAAAGCATGGAAGGTTCTAGAATGAAAAGCACTTTGGTTTGGCATATGTGTGATGTAAAGAAGGAATGGAAGATAAAGCTGGAGAGGTTAAGGAAGACACTACCAAGTTAACAGGAGTGTTAGGCAAACTAAGACCAACAGTGGGAGCCTTGGTCAGCCTTGTCAGTGAGCCAGCATTCTGTGGTACACTCATGCCAGGGCGATAAATCAGACAATGATCCAGGTGCCTGCCCTTATGTGGGCGCCGGACCAGAGAAACAACAGAGACAATGGATTGGCAGCAGGGGTCCACACATCACCTTGCAGCACCCACAACACCAGTGGCACAGCTCTGAGCAGGATAAAGTTTCCTAAAGCACATGAAAAGATGTCCTGCAAAGTAAAGAGGGAGGCATGGCAATGTTCTCCTGGCACTAAAGATCTGAGACGCAGCATCTTCCAAGAAGCTGCTCTGGTGGAGGTCCTCAGGCTCCCTGTCCTCTTGAACCCTCACCAGGTTTTGTAGTGAATTGCAGTAAATTGTACTTATTTTTGCCCAGAATGTAAAAGGGGAGGTTGAGAAAAAATAAAATCTCCCTTTGTTTTCTTCACTTTCCTACTGGGTTCTCAATTCATTAGGAGTCGGTTGCGGTTGCGCGAGCATCCCCGAAGCCGGCTGCGTGGCTTTTGCTGCCGGTCTGCGCTGAAACGCCAGCCGCCTGCAGCCCCGCTCTGTACTCGGCTTGGATTCATGCTAGCAAGGCCTCCTCGCCTTCAGAAAATTCACACCGCTGACTGATCCAAATGAGAAGAACTGCCTCTTAAATGACGCTAAGACTTTCAGACAATAATCACTCTGGCGCTTGAAAACATAATGCTCATGTTTCATTGTGATCTCTTCATTGGTTTCTAGACCTCACACTCCCCAGGGAATGTCACAAATTCACATGCTATCTCTGAAAAATAGATACAGCACTTGCAGCTCTGATTTACCTAAAAAGGGGTGTTAGGGTCAAAAAAAGAAAGGAAAACAACATATTCATGCAGCCAGACAGCTCCCTGTCACTGACACAGATGAGAAAGCTTAAACTGTAAGTTATTCTAGGAAAAGGGTGAACATACTATATTTACAACTCGTTCCAGATTTTTTTCTTCAGGAAGCTTTAGAATAATTTTTACCTGTTCCCTTTTTTACTATATAACTTGTTAACAGGCACAGTAGCCATAACGTAGTGGTAAGTTCAAAAAGTCTTCCTAGTGTGGCAAATGAGAGCAGACAGAGCTGGGTTTACAGCCTGCCACTAGCTCACTGGGTGACCCGAGTGAGTAGTTTTAACTCCATCAGGCTCAACTTCTCATAATCATAAATGGATTATAAGATTGGGAAGGTTAAATTAGATAACGTGTTGATTTAGCTCTTCCAAGAAGCAGGCATCAAGAGAGTTCATTCAGGGAAACACCTGTGAGGTAAAATGGGGAGGGTGAAGAGGGAGGCTGGAAGGGAGGTCAGACCACAAGGCAGGCTGGCCCCTGTGAAGGAGAGAGGGAAGGAAGGGAAGTTGGGTGAAAGCGTCTTGATTGGAGTTCTAAGAAAGTACAGCAAGGCCAATGGCGAGTGCTCAAGCTTAAGTCACTTGTATGAGAATTCACCATTTCCCAGAAGCAGATCTGTTTTAGCATCATCCCTGCTAGGCTCAATCACTGGCTGGAAGCAGCCCATGGGAAGCCTGGCCTCCGTAGAAAGCTGGTGACAGATTTCAGAGCACAACAGCTGGGCCCAGACAGTTACACTCCCTGCTGAAGAAGATCTGAGAGATGCGTTCTCATAACCGGTAACATGTGAGCGGCACTTGGCACCAGTAATTAGCATAGAGAAGTCATTCAATACATGTACGCTCCCCCCCCCTTAGATGTCAGACATGTGGTTGAAAGTCTTCATGGCTTAAATCAACCTCGAGATGTAAGTTGATCTTCAATTTATGAAATGCAATAAACAAATTGGTGACATATTCAAATTTGGAGAAAAGATGTTTTTCATCATAAACTTTCCATCTCCACTCACCATCAAGAGCAGAGTGTCCAGGACAGTAGTGTCATCCCAGATTTACAGGTCTAGGGACAAAATGGACTCAGCCAGTTCATACAAGCTTGTCTCATGACCTACTTGTGTTCAAGCAATAAACTCTTACTCTCGTAGATTCCACATGCTGCTAAAACATTCCACTCCTTGACATCCAGGAAAATCATCTGCTGCTTCAGGTTCCCCTCCTCTGAGCTAGCTTCCAACTCAAAAGACTTCAAACTTCAGCCTCCCTTTCTTACTGATAAAGTTTTCCTTTGAAAACAGGAGTCTACACTTTCACATTTATATAGCTTTCTAATCCTCACACAAACATCCTTCTCTGAGAATGAGCAGGGGATGCATACTTACACCCAGACCTGGTTCCACGTATCCCAGATTACAACACCAGGCTCTTACTAGATTTTTGACTTTGGAAACATTACTTAACCTCAGTGAATCTTAGTTTCTTCATACGCAAAATTGGAATAATGCTATCTTACCTTGAAAAGTTGTCATGAGGTTAAAAAACAATATATGCAAAACACCTGGTATAGTGACTAATACATAATAGGTACTCAGTAAATCATAACTAATAGTGTTTTTACTAGCCTCTTAACCATAGGAAAATATACAGAAAATATATTCTGATATGCACTATATAATGCCATGCAAATTACAAAAAAAAAACTGCAAGAGCAAACACCTATAATAATTAATGCCATTGCAGTTGCTTAGTAAGTATAGGATTATGGGCTGGTATTTAGCTGAAAATAGTGAGCATAAAATTGAAAATAATAATAAATAAGTAAACTGCATAAAGCTAGGAGTAAGGTCGTTCTCTGTCATAGATTCAGCCCCATGAGGCACACTTACTGAATTGTATATGTAAAATTAGAAAGTAAATCCTACCAAATATTTGCTACCAGTTGCTTCATAGCATCTTCCAGATCAAAGCATTGCTAATCTTTACAAAGCAGGAGCAAAGAGTCAGCACTAGATATTTTTCCTACATCTTTTTGAATATTTTCTTAGTTTAGGTTATACTTTGATTTTTGCATGCCTGAGTCCAAGTATACACTCCTTTTCAACCAAATTGACTTATTCTTTCCCCTAGGAAACAGGGCCTTCTCTGAAATGTATGGATCCTCTTCTGCCAAGAGGAGAAAAGTCTTCCTGTCTTAATCGGGTCAAGGCCTCTCCTTGCTAGGCCCAGAGGTTGCTCAGCAGTAGCCTATACAGAGAATGATTCCCGCGCTGCAACTGTCTGTTACCATGGAGACATGCTAATTAGGGGATGATGAGAAAGCAGAGGAGTTCAGGGTCTATAAAACCATGAGAAAGAAAGGGAAATGAATGGAAAAATATGGACAAAGAGAAAGGAGACGGTCTTGCCAGGCAAATTGTAGGTAAAGAAGTCCTGGAATGATAGGCTTATACTGAAGAAGTGGAGGAGGGTTATGAGGTGAGAATATCAATGACAAAGACTCATAGATTATGAGTTTGATGCAATGAAGGGTGAAGACTGTCTCTTAAGAGAAGAAATGGGAAACCCCAATTGCACCAAGTACAAACTCACAGGATCACAGAACGTTAAAGATTCAAATTTTAAAGGTGTGGAAGGGCAGGACTACTTTTTTCTAAAGGGAAGAAAATGTGACATTCGGGGTCATCAAAATAGACTGTAAATCTCTGCAGACATTTCTCTGCAGTAATGTGAATTCACATTTGCCAACCCATCATAATTTGCTGAGTGAAGTGTCAATGTGCCAATGCATGAGATTCCTGTCCAATTCTCTGAGCCAAATGTACCCTTGGATTTCTATCTCCAGACCTCCAAGGAATAACAGCATAAAAAACGAATGTAGCTAACAATATCAGTAGCTATGTTTTAAAAAGATAATATAGACATGAAAGTGCTATACTTACAGGCATATGAGTACTTAACATACCTAAGGTATTTTGAAAACTTGACTAGGTGATAACATCTATCTTCTAGAGAGATCATTTCACATTATATTAGTATATTAATAAATGTTTTGTATTTTATTATACCATATATAAAATATATATTTATTGTACATTATTACTGTATTACACTTGAGCTATTATTAACACATTTTGTAAGACATATTTTATGCAAATACAAAGATATTATTGTTATACTAATAAGCAGAATAAGCAAGCTACTGGTTAAGGCCGAGTTATTTTGACCAGAATCAGCCCAGGTATGAAGGAAGAGAACTGGCCCATTAAGTTAGAAGAGAGTTATAAAGCTATAGAGGTAAGTCTCATGTACAAAGTTCATCTCATCTGTCCATGCAGATGAATAAATTCACTGCATTCCAGACCTTGGAAATTCCCCCCAACCTTGGATTTCCCTCCTTCCATCTACCCAGACTGTCTTCTTCCCTACAGATTCCTCCTCATCCTTCAAATTTATTAATAAAACAAATACCATCTCTTCTGGAGAGGCCTCCTTAGACCTTCACACGTAGTTAGCAGCTCCTTTCTTAGTGCTCCTGAAACCATTTGTATCTGCCTGTCTTATGCAGCTAATTCCTCATGTTTTGGCTATTTGTTTAGATAACTGTCCATACTAAATTGTAAACTCCTCAAGGATACAAATCTTATTTCATGTACCTTAATATACACCAGTATCCCCAGCACAAAACACAGTGCTCAGAATATAGAGATATTTGCTAAATGCTTATTGAATAAGTATTTATAGTAATTTATAATCAATAACTAATTTGTACAGTGATTTAAATTTTACAAAGGGCTTTGGTGCCACTAGCATGTAAACTCCTTAAATGCCCACACCCCCTTTGCTTACTTCTATCTCAGTACCTTAACTCAACAGGTGCTCCATTAAAATTTGTTAAATGATTATCTGGATCCAGAAATATTCCAGAACACTGCCTTCCTTTCCAAATTAATAGTTCCTCAGCAAAGTGATAATACCTGAGATGTCTCTTCTCTGTTAGTAGAGATCAAACTCTGCCAATATGTGTGTATTAAAAGGTAAGTTTTCTCAGTTAGTGAATTTTCCCCTGGAGCTGACAAATGCTAGAGGTGATTGTTCTAGAAGTTACAAGGGATGCCGAAAACAGCTTAGCCTCCAGTCAGTTGGATGGGCACACAGGTAATCCAGGACCAATTCCAGGCTCTAACACCAGCTTCAGGACGGGGCCAGATAGGGTGGAGCCCACTTGACTGGTTGGTAAGGAAGCAAGAACATTGACCCTGCTCAACCTGTGGACTTCATCCTTATCACTCTGCTTTCTCTAAGGTTCTATTTTTATCGTGGTTTTAAAAATCACATGTCAATGAATATTACATTGGAAATGCTTTTGAAAAGCACCATTTTGAGGGAAGGATTGTTACGTGCTCCAGGGAAATAAACTGCTCTTGCTGCTTTACTCCCAGTAATACTTCTGTGTTAGCCAAATGTGTTAAAAAGTTTTTGGATTTATAAACACTCTCTAGCCCCAAAGTATCTTTCCCTTTAACCCTGCAAGAGTATTTGAAACTCTCACAATACTATTAAGTATATGTGAAAAATTTGACAGCTCACATTTAAAAAAAAATTATATTAGCATCCACCACGTAAGAATACTGAGTGTGGAACACATTTGGAGCGAGCTGGAGTCTAAGACCCTGGGAGGGAGGGAAGGTGCGAGTGGTGATGCTTTCATGGAGGAGTTTAAGCAACCAGCACACAGCTTGAGAATACTAAGTAACTGAGGACCACAAGGTCTGTACAGAAGAAAGGAAGAGAGCCAAGAAAGGAAAGTAGAAAAAGCCAAATATGAATTCACTTATCACACAGTTTTGACTCAAGACAACTATGGTGAAAGTCAGAACTAGGTCATCTTGCTCCAGGCCACTACACACAAAAACATGACACAGCCCTTTGAATGTGTGTTGCAGTCCCTTACATTAGAACATATCCTGTTCCCAATATATGAGGCAATAAAATAATTGTAAATGTGTGTGCGGGGGGTGGGTTGTTTTTTAATGTATCCATTCAGGTGATAGATACATCTAGGGGTCCTCACAAAGTAAATGCAAATCAGAAATGATCAGACGTTCACAGGGAATAATAAACTAGCAGTAAGTTAAATAACATAACTGTAATTTTTACAAAATAATTTGAATATTAGGATGCACTAAAGTAATCATTTTCCCCATATAAATTAGCTCTAGTAGACCCTTATCAAGATGCACTGCCCTGTGCTAGGGTCTGCAGAAGAGAAAAAGAGAATTCAGATCAGATTCAGAACATGCCGCCAAGATGATGAGAATGCCAGGGAAAGTTGGCAGGAGGGTTAATTATTGTCTTCAGGTATGTGAGGGGCTCCCACACAGAATACAGTGGCCACTGAAGAATGAAATTGAAGCCATGTTTTGGCATAAAATATTGTATTCAGACCTAAGGAAACATTTTCTGGCTTTGAGTATTATTGAATAATTAATTCAAACAATGAATTGGATTAGGACTCACTTTCAAAGGTCTTTCAAAATTAGAAGTTTTTCATCTCTCTGAGAAAGAAGATGGATTCTCTAATTTTTCTAGTTGAGTCAATGCTTGATTATCTATGATTCTATACAGATTTATTAATTATTCAAACAATTTAGAGAAAAGCTATTTTTTCCTATAAACCTGATATTTAAACATAAGAGATCCAATACCATATCTTAGTCTTACTTTGGGGGCTCTTCAATCAGAAGGCATCTCAATATTGACATTACATTATCAATAATTCTAAAATAAATTTTTAATTTTGATAGACTCAGGAAGAACTTAAAGTTTGTCCTGAACTAGGAAAATATATACTTGTTTAAAGAAAACCAATCAAAACCAAAGTGTTCTGGTTCCAATGACATGTTTCACTCTCTCACCCCCTGCAGAGTCACTTTAAATGAGCAAAGTGGAGTAATTTCATAATGGCACAAACAGGCCATACAGACAAAAAAAAAAAAAATGTGAAATAACTATATATCATGATGATGCCTTCCTCTAGAATTTTTTAAATTTTTTTCGTTGTCAAGATGATGTACTGTGCCCTTGTTATTCCTTCCCCAATATCTAATACTTATACTGTGAGATTTTTTTTTTCCTCAAATAGGGTAAAAATAGAATTTATGTAGAGTTCATCAGGATATCTCTGAAAGAGACTATGCTTTTTTTTCTTTTCAATGTGAAAACAAATGTATTTTTGATGTTCCCAAATTTTTAATCTTACTTTTTTAACAAGATTATGATGTGAAAATAGTTTTAAGAGAAAAAAGACAAAATCTGACTCTACGAAGATAAATTTTTGTTCCTGGAAGATGGAAACCAGATTACTTTTAGAACCACTGTGAAAAAATATTCAAGGAAAGACTAAATACACACAAGAGAAATTAAAAAATAGCACAAAAAGAGAGAAAAGAATTTTAAACATTGTTACAAATACTGGGCTTTATAATCTTTTGCCTTTGCTTAACTAATCAAGAACAAGGAAGTATACTTAATATTTTACATCAAAGTATGAGAACTTTGAGTCAACCTTGAAAGTTTGGTAATTCTTTAGTAAATATTAACCTTGAAAAATAGTTTTAAAAATTGTTAAGCGTTCTCTAGAGTTAACAGTCTTAGATTCTGCTGATACTTTAGACTTAAGCTACCAATGTCAAATAAAAGGTTACTTTCCTCAATGCTGATATATTAAATATGCCAAGTAACTGGTAATGTGTTCTGCTTATAAGCCTCAACAATATGAAGTTTGCAAATGGTAGAATTCAAATACATTTATAATATTTTATCAAAGGGAAACCACTTGCATTGTTATATTGTGCCACAGTTATTTTTCCTAGGTAAAAATATTTATGCATAGCAGTGTCTATAAAGACAAAATAACATAGTGCAGGATGGCATTTAACTAAATGATGCAAGCTACTGAAATACTATCGCTACTATTTTTTTCTTAAGTGAGTTCTTATATGCTTTTGTAGGTTTAGCCTAGAGCTTTATATGTAGTAAATTCTCAATAAATAGCAGTGATTTATTTGGGAGGAGGGAGATGCCTTAGTCTGCACAAGTTCTGCTTGCTAAATTCAGAAATGTTCAAAAAATTAAAAACTTTTGCTTACAACTCCGCTTACGAAATGATCATATAAGGGCCAAGTGCAGAAGCCTTGGAAACTTCCTTTGACTTGCTGTCACCCTAGTCTTAGTCGTTCCCTCACGTTTCCGTTTTTCCTGCAGAGGGTCTGCTTTTGCTCTCACTGCGACTGTTCCTCCCGGCTGGCCTCGCAGGCTCCTTCCCTGTGTGCTGTAAAGCCTTGTGGTTCTCATTCTCTGGGCCCCAGATCGCCTCGCAGGCCGTCCCACCACCACCTCCCTCTGCTTTCTTGTGCCCACAGAGAGGGCGCCCCCGCCTGGTGACCACCTCGGCTCCGCCAGGTCCCCTCGGCACAGCGCTCTGAGGCCCACCGCACCTCGTTGGATGCAGGGCTGACCTAAAACTGCCTCTGCAAGAGCTTCAGATGGAAAGAGTAAGAAACTAATCTTCCAAGGCTCAGAGTCCAAACCCACTCTGGTCTCTCCTTCCCATACCAAAAATGCTGCCCTATTAGCAGTTTAAATAAATAAAAAAGATGGAAACAAGCAAACAAACAAATGGTAAGTCCAAGACGAGGAACAAGCATTTGCAAAACATATCGGATAAAAGACTTGCATCCAAAACAAATAAAAAATTCTCACAATGCAGTAATAAGACAAAACGACCGTTTTTTTAAAATGGAAAAAGATTTGAACAAAAATTTTCCAAAGATTTATGGATGAAGATTTTACACATGAAAAATATGTTTGCCATTGTTAGTAGAGAAATGTAAATTAAAACCACAAGGAGCTTTACCTACACACCTACCAAAATAGCAAAAATTTTTTAACTGACATACCTAGTGTTGTTGAGGATGCAGAGTAACTGGAACTCTCATCTGCTGCTGCTGGAATGTAAAATGTTTCAACCCCTTTGGAAAATAGTTTGGTGGTCTTATAAGTTAAAAGTACATTTACTATTTGACCTATCAATCCCATTTCTAAGTATTTGCCCAAGAGAAATGAAAAGATATATCAACATAAAGACCTATAGGCTAATTTTTGTAGCAGCCTTATTCAAAATTGTTGAAAACTGGAAACAACCCAAATGTTCATGAACTGGTGAATTGAATGGATACATAGATTGTGATACAACCATACAATGGAATATTACTCAGAAATGAAAAAGAACAAACTATTGATACATGCAACAACATGGATGAATCTTAAAAGCAATATGCTGAGTGAAAGAAGTCAAACACACAAAAAAACTACGTGTGATTTAATCCACCTGGCATTCTGAAAAAGGCAAAATTATAGGAACAGAAAAAGAGAAATGATTATTAAGGGCTGGGAGTAAGGGAGGGATTAATTATTAATACATAGAAGCATGAAAGAGCCTTTACGAGTGATGGAAATGTTCTATATCTAAATTGTGATGGAGGTTACCTGACTGTATACTTTTTTCAAAACTTAAAAAATTATAAATCAAAAATGAGTCATTTTTACTTTATGTAAATTATACCTCAGTAGACCTGACTTTTACAAAACAGATATATGTGTGTGAGTGTGTGTACATTCACACACAATGATGGAGTTAAGCAACTTGCCTTCCAACGGTGATGAGAACTGGTAGGAAGCATTTGGTCATGTGCCTCAATTGTGTCCCATTTCACTAGGTGAGTCTAAGCCATTAGGTCATTTTAGAGAGAAGAACCTTCACTCATAACCACCATGAATCAGCACTGCCTCACCACCACTCCCAGTCAGATAATCAGGCGTTTTGTGTTTTATTTGATTTTTGCTTTTTTTTTCCATTAAGTGTTAAATTGTCAGGTTGGTGGCCCAACCACCCCTCCCTGTCCTAACATTGTTTCAAACGCCCTTTGCAGGATCTTAAACTTAACCGGTGTCATTTTCTAAAGGGCAATAATGGAAATGTTATGGCCAGATTGCAATGCACAGTGCATGGTAAAGCTTTTACTTAAATGGATCCTACCCGCAAAAGTAGGCACCCTAACATCACTACAGCAGGCCCACAGCGGTGATGGCTGTGAGGGAAAAAAAAAACACCATCAGGAGAATTCATTTCCACCTTATTTTAGACCTTTTGCTGTAATTCCTTATATAAAAATCTCTTTTTTTTCTTGACCATTAATACTGATAATTATATCTGTATTTCTTAAGAATATTATGAGTTGCCATTTCTGCATAGTAGCAGATTGAATTTATTCACCTTACGGATATATTATTATCACAGATAATAACTGCAGCATGATAATTATCATTAATTATTCATTTGGATTAAGAGGCAAATAGGCTTGTATTCAAGGGTCTTCCAGAGCACCGTTCATTGTTCCTGAGCCCTGTGTGCCAGTGTGACTAATTCATACTCTTTTCTGAGCCACTGTTGACATCTGACGGGTCCCATATGTATTTATTTGAAAATATAATAAAAGGAATGAGTGCACCATCTCAGGATGGAGTCACTAAAACAGACATATGGTTTCTTCTTTGCCCTTTAAGTGAGGGTATGCAATTGTCTGTTAAAGCCAGGCCGCTGTGAGCATTGCTTTGGTAGATGTGTTTGTATTCCCTTTCTGTGGATCCTTGACTCAGACTATTTAAGCTCATAAGCATGTATATTTACATAATAGCTTTTTGCAAAAATAATAATGTGTAAGTGATATACTTTATCCTTTATTGAATAAAGTGTTTTAGCAGGGTTGTTTGTGTTCCTATTTGAAGCTGACTTGAGTATAATATGCAAAAGAGCCTCTGCAAAGTTTGGAAAATCTGTAGAGAAATGAAGAAGAGAAGGGAAATGGAAAAAGAAAAGAGGATGATATAGCTTATAAACATGGATTTTTTTTTTTTGGTGATTTCCTTTTTCAGCTAACATACACCAAAATTGAGATATATTCATATATTCACAGAGTCTCTTTTGTTTCTTCTCTTGGTCTTAGTCCCTACTTTTTGGTAATCTAGCATTCATATTTATACTTTTAAAGCAGATATAAAATGGCAGTTAGAAAACTATGCCATTCAAGCTAATATTGAAGATAGGATGTAGTGCTTTCGTGTCTTTAATGTAGTTAGGACTGTATTTTGAAATGACTGCAGGTTTCTTTTCTTTCTTTGTCTCCATTGGTGATGCAAGAAAGGGACTGATACATTGTGCTAAATGTTGCTTTTTAAAGAGATTTTTGCTTCTATTTGTCAATATGTTTTTGTGCTATCATTCTTTTTCTCCTCATGACATGCCATTGAGGTACTATAGGGCAGCTAGCATTATTTCCATTTATAGATAGGAAATTGAGTTAGCATAAGATTAAGTAGTATTTAATTAGGAGCACATAGTGGTGAGACTAAATCAGGAACTCATGTCTCCTGACTCTCAGATCCTCTTTCTATGCCTCTCTGAGCACAGCTGTGAATTGTCTGATGTGAATGATGCAGAAACATAAGGAAGGACTTTGAAAATTCTGCCAGATAGAATTGCACCAAATTTCAGAGCAGGAAGGAACCTCAGGAGTAGTGGTTATGAGGCTCTGCTAGATTACTCAATGCAGCTTTAAAAAAAAAAAAATTATTGTGGTAAGAACACTCAACATGAAATCTACCCTCTTAGCAGATTTTTAAGTGCACAATATAGTATTATAATCTATAGTCACAATATACAGCAGAGCTGTAGAACTTATTTATCTTGCATAACTGAAATTTTATACCCATTGATTAGCATCAGGCTCCCTTTCCCCCTACTGCTGTTTTTCATACTGCTGACAACTTGAGCATGGTCATTCAAGTCTGACAGAGGGGTGGTGGTCAGAAATACCTTTGTGAGCAACATACACATGCTGCTATAATGCAGGCTCTATTCTGGAGTAGAAATCTCATTTGCAATCTATCATACTTATAACAATATTAAATAATTAGTATTAAGAAACACTTACTGTATGCCAATAACTAAACTAAGCAAATTATGCACATTATCTGCAAGGAAAAAGGGTGCTGAAGCAGCTTTCCTTTACTGAAGAGTTATTTAGGAAGAAGTCTCAATCTATAAAAAATCAGTTTCTTTGACAATTAACGAAATGGGAAAAATGCCTTTAAAACATTTCTTCTTGGACATTTAGACTTTAAATTTACTACCAATTTACTTGTCTGTAAGTATTCATTAAGTACCCACTATGATATAAAGCTCTATGCTAGGCACCAGAGACACAACTCTGAATAGCACAAAGCCCTTGCCCTCGGGCAGTGTTCATTTTAGAGAGGAAGAGAGATGATTTGCAGACAGTTCATAGTCGTGAAAAGTGCTATGCAGAAACATAATGGACAGGTGTAATTGAGAGCAACTCCTTAGGATGAGTGGCCAAGGAAGGCACTGTGAGTTGATGCAAAACGAGCAAAGATGTGAATTAAGAGAGAGCAATGTGGGTAGACACTGGGGCGCATCCCCGGCAGAAGGCCAGCAAATGCAAAGATATTCATACGAGTGCATGTTTTCAAAAATGAATCAGAAACCACAAAGCATCTTGCATCAGATAAAAATGTTCTTGCTGACTATATTTAATTTGTTGTCAGCCTCTTTAATTTTCCTCTGAACATTTTTTCTCTCTTGCTCTGAATATGATTCTCTTCTGGCTGAGTCCCTTTGATCTGATTGTTTATGTATTTCTTTTTGGCCATGTTATGTTGACATTTCTGTCAACCCCCTAAAATCAGATTCTAAAAATGGAATAGTCTAATAGTCATGATCACTTGAATATAAAATAACCTGGCACTGTGAAAAAAAAAAAAAAAAACAGAGTAGTGAATCACAGTTGCTTTATAACTGAATTACAATAAGTTTTGATGGATTGGAGGAAGAGGCCAAATTACATGAATTGTCTCCCCTGATGCTTTCCCTTTTTCTGAAAGGAAAACTGACATTAAATCAATCATATTTATTTTTAAGAAATAGCTAAGAACTAGCATTTCTTGAAAACCCACATTGTGCAAACGGCCCCATTAAGCACTTCCCATGTTATTTCTAATTGTCGCGGTGACCCTGTGCAGTAGGTGTCATTACCCCCATTGTCAGGGAAGGAGGCCGAGACTCAGGTAGAATAACCGTCCAAGGTTATCCAGCCCAGTTTCCCTTACACCAAAGCTTGTGCTCTCAATCATCATCTCCTATATATGGTGAGAGATGGCAAAGAGTATTAAATATGGGGGGGTGATATAGTCCGACTTCTGTTCAACATAGAGAATTCTGGTAGCAGTATGAAAGGCAGAATGAACAGAGATGAGCCTGGAGTTAAGAGAAGTGGGAGTTGGTTTCAGTTCAGGAGATGGACTGTTAGGACCTTAAACTAACAGCACTGTCAATAACAGTTACAGTAACAATCAGCTACCCAGGATGCCTATGGAATCTCCTATCCAAAATCAGCTGAATATGGGTAAAAATGTCTATTCAAATAAGCCACAGAATAATAACTTTACCACGTTTCATGTAATCTCCCTATAGCAGAAGAACACTGCCCTCTATTGCTTTTTGTCTCAAGGCTCTCAATGGTCCAAACGATACCAGAAAAGGAGGTTCTGTCAGTCAACGGACACAGCTGTTGAGAGTTTAAAATGTGCCATTGGGTGACCAATAAAGAAGTCCCAACTAAACTGTCAGTCTACCACTAGCACTCAGAACTCTCAACCAATTCTCCTAAGGCAAACACAGCTTTCAGCTCTCTACCCTGACAGAAGTGATACAGAGGCTCTGATGTTTGTACAATTGCGCAATTTTCAGACTTTACTGAAAATGTTAGTAACTGTAATTCAGTTCCCTAATCTAAATCGCCATACAGAATGCATAGAATATGCTTTTTTTTGCCTTGCTCTTGAAAAGAAGGAATAATTATGAATATAAACGGCATCTGCTACCTTTGTGTAAAAAAAGACCTGATATACATATAAGTCAAATAGAGTAAAAGGGAGGAATAGATACAGTGTAATAATGATAAGAAACTATAATATCTGCATGGAGGTAGACACAAAATTGCCACTCATTACTCCAATGGGAAGAAAGTTAGTACGCAATTAGCAACAGAAATGCCAAGTGGAAGGATAATTTGTAAGACAACAATAAACATAGTCTTTACCCAATGAGACAGAAAGAAAGAGCAAGCAGAAGTGCCAATAAAACAAGCAGAGCAGCCCCAGGAATGACTGCATTTACACAATGAGAAAATAAAATGAATCTTCCTCATTCCTCATCATAACTTCCAGCATTTTCGGTTTTCAGCTTGTTCTGGACTAACAGTGGCAACAGCTAAGTTTAGAATATTATAGTAATCATAAGCCACATGATGTGAAAAAGCTTGCTTTCCGCTAACTAAACATCGCCATTACCTCTTCACAAGGCAAGGAAATCCCTTCTGAAAAGAGGAGTTATAAAACAGAAAGCAATGATTCAGCCCTTGAAAAACAAAGAACAAATAATTTTGCAACATGAAGAAGAACATAAAGGATTCATCAGTCTGCTCAGCTACACACCTAGACACAGGAAGTAACGACAGTGAAAATTTTTTACAATAAAATTTTACAATAAATAATGATTGAAAGAACATCTAACATGTCAACTAATTTCAAGTACTTACCTGGCCCAAAGCATTTAAGACCAATTAAAATATGTGTTAGTTTCAATGATCTTTGGAGAGACTTTATCATTTCCCTCAATAATCTATTCATTATGCGGGAAAGCTTTTTACACATGTGTGGATATAACTTTTCCTGTGTTTCATATATACAATGGATGAGGACTGCCAATAAATAATAATACAAACGTTTTTTCAGTAATTTAAGAAATTCTTAAATGTGTACACAATTCATATATATTATCTCATTTAATCCTCACAGCACTATAAGGTAGGTGCTATATTAAATATCTTATATATTATAATAGAAACTGAGCCTTAAAACTTTTTCCTGCTGAAAGTAAAACTGGGATTTAAAACCCAGTTTTTCAGATCTGTGAGATTGCTAGACCTGAGCTCATAACAATAGAGAAGGACAATACAAATTATAGTTTAGAAGAGCAATCTGGAAAATAATAGGGACCAGGGTCAGACCGACTAAGTTAGAATCATGCCTCTATTTCATGACACTCTCCTATTTAAAATTATGCAACAGCATAATTCACTTAATCCTCACAATAATCCTATAAGGGAAGAAATGATGATGATGATGATGATGATGATGATGACCATGGAGATGACTGGTGGTGATGGTGATGACAATAATGGTGATGTGATGATGAGGAGGAGAATGGTGATGATAATGAAAATGTCCATTTTACAGATTAGGAAAAATGATGGGTTAAGTAACCTGCTCAGAATCATCTGGCTACACTAGAAGCTGAGTTAATCTGTCTACAAAGCCTGTGATTTTAGCCACTCTACTAAAATTTTGAAACATTCCTTCCCCATATAAGTACTGCCCTTATATCTTAGCTCTATTAGCCTTGTATGCTGTGTAACAAATTACCACAAACTTAGCTGTCTAAAGCACATATTTACTCTTTCTCAGTTTCCATGAGTCAAGAATCTGAGTGCAACCTCGCTGGATCTTTCGATTAGGATCTCAAAAGGCTGCAATCTAGGGGTTATCTGGTCTTCATTCCCTCTTGGAGCTCAAGGTCCTCTTCTAAGCTGACGTGGTTGGCAGAATTTGATTCCCTGCAGTTGTAGGACTCAGGTTCCTGCTTTCTTGCTATCAGCCAGGGGCCTGCCTCAAATTCTAGAGGCCCCAAAAATTCCTTGCCATGTGACCTACTCACAGACTCTCTCATAACATGGCAGCTTACTTCATCAAAGCCAGAAGGCAAATCTCTCTGACTTCTAGTCTTTTAAAGTGCTCACCTGATTAGGTCAGGCCCACCCAAGACAGTCTTCCCTTTGGTTACCTTAAAGTAAACTGATGAGAACTTTAATTACATATGCAAAATCCCTACACTAATGTAATAAAATCACAGAAGTTATACCACATAACCATTGCTATATTCTATAGATAGAAGCAAGTTACAGGTCTTGCCCATCCCAAAGGGGAAGGGACTATAGAAAGCCATTCCTCATTGGAGATCATCTTAGAAGTATGCCAACCACATCAGCTTTAGCATCACTTCCTTTAGGAGTTCCTTACTGATCCATAAAACTGCATTACTCCTAACTCCTATGTACTTTCCTGCACTTACACATCATAGAATTCATCCGACAGCATTATGATGGCTAATTTCCTAGATGTTAAACCCTTCCAGCCAGAGATTTTATCTTATTCACCACAGTATCCTCAGCATCCTTCTCAATCCCTGGCACTTTTCCATCATGTGATAAACAGAAGCAATTATTATTCCAACACCATTTCTTCAGAAATATTAGTGCTTCTCAATAACTAAGGTTTAAATGTCATATTATCTGCCTAGATTTTTACCCAGTTCTCACATTTAGCCAATATCTTTACAGATATATATAACAACTTAAAAGTCTACATTACACTAACAAATAATAATCCTCACATCACCACTAACAGCATATTTCCGATGCATTTATTTTCTCACTGTTTTCTGGTAGAGATACTATAGCACTTGCAATGCAAATTATATCTTGTAGTTTAACAACATATTATTAAGAAAACAGAACTTCAAGATAAATCCTTCGGCATACTATAAATGGATAAAGAAAAAATAGTTACCTAATTAACTGAAAAAAATAGTCCTAAAATTCAGGGTTAAATGAAAAAAGTACAAACCATGGAAAGATTATATGAGCACAATGTTTTAAAATACCTACAGGCAAGGAAGTCTATGAGGAAAACAAAGTAGAATATTTTGTAACAAAGTAAAGGGCAAAGTTGCAATAGAAAATAGATCTATAGGGGGAAAAATGTTTTAAAGTATCAAACCATAATTCCACGATGGCTTACTCTAGCTAAATAAGCAATTCAACACTGTGGTGGAAACTGTAAAATGACACTTATCATTCACTTAAAAATCTACAATGCTGCATCTCTGCATTCGTGGATAATTTAATTTCCATAATATTACTCTTGATAAATATATCTGAAATTTTCTTAACTCTTCACAAGTGGAAGCACAGGATATTTTTCCAGGTTGTAGATGAAACTCCGTAAAGTTTGAACCATTTTATTTTAGCCTTATCATGTAAAGAACCAATATGTAGACAATATTTTAAGAGTCCTTTTGCTCTGTTTCTGGGTGAGTCTATCACGGGGATAATTGCAAAAACATGTCAGCTTTATAATTATTAAAGACTATAAAAGACATGCTTGGAATTTGGAAGACATTCAAACTATGGCCTACAGCAGTCTTTTTAAAAAGTTCTAAGGAGACTCCATAACCAGTTTATTGCTCCATTAAACAAAGGTATATCTTTCTCTGACATGATTTCAGGATTCTCTGTTAGTAAAGGACCTAGCTTCAAAATTCCCAAAGAGAAAGCTTGTAAATCATGCATGAAAGTAAATGTGAATCCAAATGCTCTGGGCTGCTTGGAGTGGAGAGAAGAACAAGGGGTAAAGAGGAAACATTTGGTCCTTTACTAAGTCAGACTATAAATGAATATTAAAAACAAGGCCTAAAATAACAGAGTTTATTTCTTATTTTGTGCCTTATCTGTGTTTGAAGATAGACCCAGAATATGCTCTGTACCTAGCCAATTGTGTCCTGTTGTCCTAGTAAGAAGACCAAGAAAAAGGAGGATGCACAATAAAGCTTTTGCAGGCTGAAAAAGAAATAAGTGGTATAATAATATCTCAAATCTATATTTGTCAGGCTCTTACAGTAAACTCTGCTTTCTATTGTCTATTAATAGTTGGCAGTTCTGCAAATCTGTAGCTCCAAGACAGCCAATGTTCATAATGAGGACCAAGGGGCCGCAAGAGCTTCCTGCCCATCAAGACAGGTCACATGCCCTTTGCTCCCTGAGCTCCAACCATTCCTGGGGGGCTTGTGCTGTTCAGCAACACACTCTGGGAGGAAGCGCTTTGCCTCTCTTAGGATCTATTCTAGAAGCTCAGAATTCCTTCCTGGCCTAGCATGGCCCTCTACCCAGAGCAGGGGGTCCCATACATACTTGTTGAATTAATGAAGGGAAGTTAATGCTATAGGAATTTTCCCCCCTTAAGCTTATCTTAACTCCTCAGGCTACAGTGGAAAGCACCTTTTTCTCATGTATATTGATGATTTTCCTCTGAATGCTCGTGAAGTTCACCCTTTCCCACACACCCTATACTAATAAGTCTCTGTACTCTGTCCAAAGGCCTCTCCTAATTTCCTTCACAAGATACCCTCCCTTATACTCTCACTGCCTACAACAGTGTCTAGCATGCAGGAGGTGGTCAATACATTGGCCCTACCACAGTGTCTTTCCTGGGTTGCTGTGAGAGGTCCATCATTGAACTCACTACTTATATCCATATACTTTATTCTGATTGCTGTAGTCATTGTTGCTCAGACATGCCTAGATTCTTCCTTGTTGTTTCCCCCCTTTCTGAATGCCCTCCATGGACCATGCTTGGTCCATCAGTGGACATACTTTTGATTCTCAAAGGCCCTGGAAGGCTCCCAGGATGCTCCTGGCTATCTGTGGTCTCCCCTACTCCAAACTCCAATACTGCCCAGGCTGATTTTCTAGTCCTTTAATTCTCCTCACAAAGAAGCCTTAAAATTAAATGTAATAAATAAATATTTTAGGAAATTTAGTGTTTTAACATCAAGATGAAAATTAGCTTAGATTTAATCATAAAAATTTGGGATATTGGAATAAGTCTGCTTATTCTCCAATAAAAGGCAGAAGAATGAAAAGGTGAATATATTAACTTTACCCAAAGTTCTGATATTTACTCTCAACATTATATAATGACTAAAAATAAATATAATTTGGTAAAAAGGAAGGAAGGAAAGAAGGAAACAATTGTAAAAATTTTGAGACAATTTGTTAATTGACTGAATTCTAAGTTTTAAAATAGCTTTCTCAATGCTAAATAGACACAGGCCTAAGCTTTGGATTTCTGAACAGATAGCACAGTACTCCGTGTTTTTAAAATTGCCCAATCAATTCGATTAGTGAATGTTTCTTACAAGGTTTGTAAACGGCATGTATAACAAGGGCTGTTTTTTCCCCCAAGATAACCCAGTTAGGCTTGACAGCTTATTTACAATAGTACCCTGAAGACACATTCTACCATGCTCAATTATATAAATATACATTAGAGATACACACTCTGGATCATAACATTTGTTAAACATCAGAAATGTAAAGTCAATCTGGTTAGAGTGTATTCTCTGTACCTCCTTAAATAGTATGAAGGAAATGAGTTTCTATACCTTAAAAGTACATCTGTAAAATCCTACTTCAATTGGAATGTACCATGTGGAAGTCAGAAAACAATTCAGAGTCCCCAGTAAAGAGAAAGAGATGGAGGATCCAAAGAGACATTATGAAAATAAATGGCAAGCAGAAATGGCACACCAGTTATGAGAAATCAAGAGGCATAGAAAAATAGTCCTCTGCTAAAACATACCCTTTCAGGGTCTAAATTTCTACCATTAATAATTCATCCCTTTGGATCAAAGCATCCCACAGAAATTCCCTGTTAAAATATAAACATTACCTGGAATATCAATACAGATCAGCTATCAGCATCATAGGCTTACAAGGGTCAAGAATTTCTGGAAAACCAAGAATAATAGGTATGACTGAAGACTTGTAACAAGTGACAAAATCGAATGTTTATGGCTCTTCTCCCACTAATTCCTTAAGAGCTCCCACTTTTTTTAAGTTTATTTGAAATAGCTCTGGGAATTCTCAAAGGGAGCTTTCATCTCCATTCCAGGAACTCATCCTCATGGTTGCCAAGGTGTGCCTATCATTTTGGTCATCTTGTAGCTTGTAGCTTCAAATCACCACAGGGCCAATTGTGCTGTGAGATCAGGGGCTCTGTGAAGGAGAGCTCTGCCACCCAAAGGCCCCAGTACTGCTGCCTGTGCTGTGGCTGCTTGTAGCAGATGCTGAAGGAAGTCACAAGGCTCCTAGGAAGCCATCTTCCCTCTCAGCCAAAGCTCCAGTCAACCAGTGTTTCTTATGTCGTGAGCCTTAATATATCATCATTTTATAAGTTTGCTCACTATTTTATTACAATCCCTGTATCCCAGGATTCTAGCTTGAATCATTTGAGGTGTGTAATGAGGACAAGCTTAGTGACAGCCAAGTGAGAACTGCTAGCATTCCCCTCCTCTGACACTGGCCTTTTTCATCCAGGGAACATCTTATTCTCTTCATATAAGGAGACAAATACAGAGACTTTCAGGTAAAAATAGTGGATTAAATATATACCTTTAATTTTATTCTCTCCTAAAACCCTACCAAAGCTACAGAAATTCAAATTATTTAAAACCACATTGTCTTTGGCTTCCAGTGTTGTTGTTGAGAAATTTCAACCAGTTTTATTCTTGATCCTTAGTATACGACCAATTGCTTTTGTTGTTTCTTTTCCTCTCTGAAAGAAAAATTCTGAAGAAAATTGTTTTCCATCCTGTAAGTCTGGATAGAGCCAAGCTATCAATAAAGTATGAAATAGAAGAAAGGCATTTTAAAACATAGAATGTCTCAAAAAAAATTATCTCTCTCAGATGTTTTCTCAGGAAACTATCAGAAGACTTGCCACACCAAAACAAGGCAATAACACAAGAAAGATAAAAATGAAAACCAGGAACAGGATACCTAACTCAGAGAAGTGTAGGCAACCCTCAGAATGAAGAATTGTTTGCAGAAGTCTGGAGCAGCCAGTCCAGGCTGATGCAGGGCCAGAGGTTCTAGGAAAGACTTCTTCGAGTAAATGGAATTGTTGACTAGCTGAGGTGAATGAAAGTACTAGAAAGATATTTAGACAGCTAGGAGTGAATCTGTGAGAAGAACAATGGAAACTAGGGAAATAAACAAGTTATTCTAATTGCCAGAAATAATTGTTTTAAATGTGTAAGAAAGGAAAAGCCATCATTTATTGGCTTAGCCATGAATGATATACAGAATCAAAATGATGTCCATGCTGAATATTGATGTAATCAAAATTTTAAAAACCTATATTGGAAGGATAGGGAATAAGAAGTGAGCCTTCATGTTGAAGACAAGGGAGGAAAGAGTGCTAGGTGTTAATCTTCCAAGTGGGAAGTCAAAAGAAAATACCTGAAACTAAAACAATCAAGAAGCATAAATATAAGCATGTTATTTAGAAATATGGAGGTAAATGCCAGTAGAATCAACTTAAAATGTTAAAAATGGTTACCTCTGAAGAAAGGGAAGTTAAGGATTATTGGGGGAAAGGTTAATAATAGCTGATGGTTAACAAAACTTGTAATCCTGGGTGACTTGTTAAAGTGTGTGCATATATAAGTTTAATAAAAATAAAAGCTTAAAATTTTTAAGAGAGCCAACCATCAGGACAGTGAGCCCGTCAAACATACCGAAATCACAAGGTGGTACAAGGCTAAAACAAGGGATGCTGTCATTAGGAATGTTCCCACAGCTTTTGTAGCTCATTTACTCCTGACAACAGTCCTCTAAGGAAAGACATTTATGTCATCACTTTATAGATGAAAAAACTGAGGCTTGAAGTGACTAAAATGATTTGCCTGCAGTCATAATTCATTCATTTTTTCACTTATTCAACAGGCATTTATGGAACATCCATCTCTTTTGCACCAACCAGATTGGAATTTGGCCACAGACTTTTTAGACTCTAGAGTCTATGTTCTTTCCCCTATTCCATTCTATCTCCCATGAATACAGAATCCCAACACTAAAGAGATCCTATGGACAGACTCCTTAAAATAATATGATTTTAAAGAGAAGGAAAGCCTTTAAAAATATATAATTCTGACTATGCAAGTGAGACTAATCTAAGTGAGAAGGAAATGAGATTGAAGGTCAAAGTACCCCAAATAGCCACAAAATTATCTCCCTCATGAGCTCAGATTTTTTAATATACCAAATGAGCCAAAAAGAGCTCAAGAAAAAGTACAGAAAATAGGCACAAACTTGTAAGATTTGAGCCAGAAAGGTTGTGAACCAAAACCAGATAAAGTTTTATAAATGCTTATGATCATCAAAAAAAGGCTAGAAAGAATGCAGAAACGGAGCTGCTCACAGATGTTATGATGTTAACAAATATCAGAGAAAGAATTGAGCTATTCTTCAATTCAATTTGTTTCTATTTTCTTCATGGAGGAAAATGAATTCTAAATAGAGAAGAGTAGACTAAATATTGCTGGAAGGTGGTTAAAGACCAAAGCATGAGAAGAGATAGTGAGTTAATGCTTGAAAAATTTATATGGACTTAAATAAGTTTAATTCCCCAACCCAATAGAGTTGCATGTGAGATGGTTGTACTTTTTTGTACATTTATTCATGGAGTTGTCTATGAAAAATAGGAGTCTTCTAGAGAAACACATATTGTCAAAATGGGAGAAAAAGTGGATTTAAGAAACTAAAGACTGAAAAGACGAATAGTTTCAAAATCAAATAGTTTAAGGTATTTAGTTAACCTTTAGAAAGGAGGAGTGAACCAAAGGGAAGGGGGACATAGACTTTGTGAAATAAAGTTGTAAGAGTACCCCCTAACCACAGTGACCACACTTCACAAACCCTGGCCCTTACTCCAATTGCTAAAGCCACGCTGCTTCCTCCTTTTCCTTCACCTCCACATTTAATCCTTAAGTAGGAAACATCCAAAATAAGTCTTAAATCAGTCCTCCCATCTCCACTGCCACTTTCTTGTCTCAGTTGAGATTTTGTCATCAAGTTCTACAACTGGTCCTCTTTCTTTCATTCTCTACCATCTCCATTCTTTTTTTTTTTTTTTTTTTTTTTTTTTTTTGAGACAGGATCTTGCTCTGTTGCCAGGGCTAAAGTGCAGTGTATCATCATAGCTCACTGCAACCTCAAACTCCTGGGCTCAAGTGATCCTCCTCACTCAGCCTTCCAAGTAGCTGGAACTATAGGCATGTGCTACCATGGCCTGCTAATTTTTCTTTTTTTTGTAGAGATGGGGTCTCACTCTTGCTTAGGCTGGTCTCAAACTCCTAATCTCAAGCAATTCTCTTGTCTCAGCCTCCTAAAGTACGAGGATTGTAGGGCCAATTCATTCTTCATACAGCAAAGAGTTCCTCAAAAAATGCAAACTAGACCATGTTGCTCTGTTATATGAGATGTTTCAATAGCTTCCCATTGTATTTTAGGTAAAAACCATAATCCTAAACTGTGCCCGTATAAGGCCTTGCAAAATTGGGCTCTGTCTCATTTTTCAGGCTCCCATGATGACTTTCCTCCCCTTTGATGCACTCTATTGCAGTCCCACTGGCCTTTTGACAGTCTGGAACACATTAATCCTATTGTGGCTGTGGGGCCTTAGCCGTTCCTTCTGCTGGGAATGCTCTTCCCAAGTTCTCTCCATCGCTGCTGCTTCTCATCTTCCAGACTCCATCTTTTAGTCATTTCTCAAAGACACCTTCCCTGGCTGCTCTATAGAAAGTAGGTCCCACCTGGAACTCTCTAACTCATCACCTTGCTTATATCCTTCATAGCACTGTCCCAATTGTAATTATTTTTTGTTTTATTTTGTGGTTATTTTATTTGCTTTATCTAGTCCACACAATGCAAACTCCACGAGAGCAGGAGCCTTGTCCATTTGAATCTTCTTTGCATTCCCAGCATCTAATATAATGCATGATATTTGAAAGAGGCTCAGTTGATGCCTGTTGAGAGAAGGAATGACTAATGCATGTGTCATAGGACCAGGAGGGGTGGAGTTCTGGAAGACAAAGAAGACTTAGGTAATCTTAGGTGACCAGGGTGACATCAGAATTGAAGCTGGAGAGATGCTGTTTAAACTGATGAGGACATGTAGAAGTCTAGTCGGGTTCAGGGAGTCATCCAAGTGCCAAGAGGAAAGGGAAGTGCTGAATTACCAATGGTTTGTGACATCTGGTCATCGTGGTCAGGGAGTACTCATAGAAGTCATTTACTGCTCTGCATACTGTGACTGCAGCCAGTTCCTGCCTATAAGGAATTCACAGTCTTACTTTTATTAATAGCTACAATAGTTGGGGTGCAGGCTCTAGACACAGGTTGGTAATGGTCCCTTGGTAGCCTGTCAACCCACAGACCTCACATGAATCAGGGTGTCCACTTCTAGGAGTCATACATGTTGTCATCCTGGAGGATTTTCAGAGATCAGACAACTTAGATGTTCAAAATTCTAAAAGTTAGAACACAGGAGAAAGAATAGCTAAAAGAACTGGAGCTGTTGAAGCCAGGGAGATAAATTGAGAGAGCCAAAATTGAAATATTTTGAAACTGCTGTATAATAACTGTTATAATCACTTCAGAACAGTTCTGAATGACAGGGCTGAGAGGCGCAGGTGGAAGCCCAGGGAGGGAAATTCTACCTTGAAATGTGTTCAAATAAGGATTTCATCTTTTTTTTTTTTACCAATTGCAAGTACTTGCCTGTACGGATTAGGATTTTCTTTTATTTATTTATTTATATTTCAGCATATTACGGGGGTGCAAAATATTGCCTTTGCCTCAACCAAGTCAGAGCTTCAAGGGTGTCCATCCTCCAGACGGTTTGCTCTGTACCCATTAGGTGTGAATATACCCCTCCCTCCCTCCGTCCCCCCTCCCACCAGCCCAGCACCCGTATGTGCACTTAAGTGCTGATGAGGATCTCATCTTCTCTGTGGTCCAATGAGAGGATGGGCCTCCCAGCAAAGGGGCGAGCCACTGTGACTGGGTTATACAATCATGCCCTGCATGACCTTTTGAAATACAGAGAAAGCACACATGTGCAATGGGAGATTGGTGGCTCTAAGTTCCCTTCCAGCTCCAAGTGCAGTGATGCTAAGCCAGGGGAGAGCCCACAGAGACCCAGCCAGTATAAGCCTATATTTAACATCCATTAGAGAGAGCATAAGTTAAGCCACTTTCGTGTTTATACTAAGATTTACTTTTGTGCACTTATTCTCTGTGGAAACTGTGGAGTTGGTGAGTGCAGCGTTCCTCATAAAGCTTTCCTGTTATCATTGATCAGGCTACCTGGCTGGTGATCATAAATGAATAAAAACAGATACAAATGCCCAAATAAGCAGACAGTCGGTTCTGTATTTATCTACACTAAATGCTGTTTTCCTCTGCTACATCCTGTGATACCAGAGGTGTTAGATGATTAAATAATACAAATGATTATATTGGGAATCTTTTTCCTAATAAAAGGAAATTATTATTATGTACTTTTGTAGCAGCCTTTAGTACTTCTCACTACCATCCCCCGACCCCTCCAACCAACACACATACACCCCCACCATGTGGGTTCTCTTGTAGAAGTCAATTGAATACATATCTGAAGTGCATTAACTGATATCTTCATCCCAGCACTCATACTAAACTTGCCCTGGTAAAAAATGTTTTTATTAATAACCTAAAATTTTAATGAGGGCCTTATCTTTTTTAAAAAATCCACTACTCCTTTTACACTAAATTTATAATGAGCCTTTGGGAAATTTCTGAAGTTCTTACACACGTATTAATTCTCATTAATTAACTTAAAGGCTAAAATGCAAATAAAAGTAGTTTGGGGCTTTAGAAAGGGCAGGGCTAAGAGTAGGAAGAGAATCCCTGACTCAGGATATTTTCTGTGCTTGAGTGAGCTGCTGCCTGATTCTTGATTCTAGCTCCCTGCTAAGACCAATATTGGGCTACAACTGGCCTTAGCGGAAGTTTCCCAAGAGCTGCGGCTATCTCTCCATAGGAGCATGTCAGGAGAGGCATGCGGTGGTAGAAAGATCATACACAGGCTAAGCTCAAATCCCAGCTGTATCTTATATGACCTCATACAAGTTATTTATTTCAACATGAAAGTGAAGAGGTACACCACAAAAGCAACATCAATTAGCAGTTAATGGCGGTTGCAAAGGCTTTTCCTGATTCTTCTTTCAGCTATCTTTAGAAATAGCTAAGCAATCCCCCCAGCTCCATTCAGGAACTGGCAAAAATGACATTTCCCCCTTTTTCAATGGAAGAAAATACAGGAGAAAAGTCAAAGGCTTTCTCCCAAACATAAAGTTCTGAAATGCCTGAAATATCATTTCAGAAAAAAACAAAACAAAAAAAAACACAAAAAAACAAAATCAGCTATTATGTTTGTGATGCAAGGATGATATAAATATGTCCCTAGGCCTCGAGATCATTTGAAATGGAGCTACAGCAGTGCTCTCGCTCTGCGGCACGCCCCTCCCCAAATGCACGGCCACGCAAGCATTGCTCAAACATTACATGAGGACAAACGGGCAAGTCAAAATTGGAGCCTGGCATTTTAAAGCTGATGCTCTAGCCGTTAAGCCTTCCCTCTAGGATAATAGCCTCATAGAAGGAAGATGCTGGCAGGCATTCTTCATCATCTGGCCTCTGAACACTGCTGCTCTCTGATTGTCCTACAGGAAGCTCTGCCACACAAGGGGAAGTGATTATGTGCCCAAGGAAGGCAGAGAAAGCGCTCAGTATACTTGCAGAATGTGAGGGGATTACAAGGAGTATAGCTGTGTTAGAACAAGTCTCTGGCGATCTGCTCTGTCAAGGTGCAGCAAGGAGGCAAAGGGCTTTCACTGCGTTACTTTGGAGCCAGAGAAAAATCAGGCAGCAGAGAGAAGAAAGAGGAAGAAGAGGAAACTGAAGATTGGGGCTTTTTTTTTTTTTTGATGGAAAGTAGCTACAAGTTAAAAGAGTGTTTCACAAACACAAGGGAAAAGGAAGACATACTAGCTTAATTAATAGAATTCAGATGAAAGAAGGGTGAAGCAATTAAATATTCATTATAGATCCCATAAAACTGTGATAGAAAACAAACTCTCAATCAAAAGATGCATTGGAGAAACAAAAACTTTAAAAATTAAGAATTTGGAGGAAACAGGAAAAACACGAGCAAGTAGTTCAAATTGAAATGTTAACGTATGTATGTGGCAAAGTGCTTCACAGGCTTTACATTTATTGGAATGATTTGCAAGTGGCAGAGTAGAAATTTGTGAAAGTAGATAGTGTGGGTCACGAGAGATATTGCAAGATAAAAACTGGACAGGAGAATATGTCTGTGTTCAATTCAATTTACTCCTTGATTAACCACAAGAAGAAAATTTCAGAATAGAGGAGAAAATAAAACAGAATAAAAATAATGATGATAATAACAACTATAAAAATAGGCAACATTGTGTAAAATATTCTCAGCTGTCAGGCATTTTAAATTTATTTATCCCTTGTAACAACACTCAGAAATAGGTTCCATTATCATCCCATTCTATGTGTAAGGAAAAGGAGATTCAAAGAGATAAACTTGTTCAAGGACACAAAATTATTACATGCCAGAGACAATACTTTAAATCCAATATCTGCTTGACTTTAGTGTTTGAGCTACTAAAATTTATGTAAAATTTCAATTATCGTGTAATGTTGTGTCTTATGCTTCTCTTCAAAAGCTCTCTAGGTACAATTATTTCAAAAATAATAGTTGCTTTTTTCCCCCCAAAATCCATCCTCCTAAAATAATAAGTAAACTGAAAACTTACCACACTTATGAGGGAAGAGGGGGTGGGGACACCTAAAAGATGGGCCGGGAAACTGAGTTATGAATTTATATTTTAAAAGATCGAGAAAGTTTTTCTTTGATTTGCATTTTTAGCTGAGCTAATTGATGCTTTGGAAAACTCAGAGCATTTCAAAGAGCCGGCTTTTGAAAGTCCAGGCAAATCCTCTCGTGTTTCTTCCCAGATCACTCAACCACATCTCTCCAGCTCTCTCAAGACATTAATATGTAATCTCCACCGAGCAAAGGATCCAGTCAGATGGCAAGTCACAGCAGCAGCAAGGCAACTATTTATTGGGTGGAAGGATTGATCCTCCTCCTCTGCCCTTCCCCATAGTCGCACTTGGGGATTTGCTATTTCTACAAATCAAAGAAAAGTATTTGTGAATCATGTGGCGTTCTCTGTGTGCATTCGATTCTGAGAAAAAATTCTCCCCTCCCATGATAATCATCAATAATCTCAAACTGCAGAGTGCAGCATCCACAGGAGACAGACATCCACAAGGAAAGTAAGAATGCTCCAGCCCCAGCAGTCCAGACCATTCTAGCAAAGACGCTTCCTAGGAAGCTCAAGTTACCAACTCAGTGTGGCCCCAAATACACTCCAGATATTCCCTCTCCATCCCTCTTCCTCTTGCAGTGGACAAGTGTGGGGTTCAGAGCAGAGTTACATCATCTCATCCAAGAAGGAAAGACATCATCAAGTCAGCTAGGTGACTCCAGGTAGTCCAGCCCTGCAAGTCTTAATATTACCATCCAACCTTGGGGCGCCCACAAGATTAAAAATAAGGCATGAGCGTGCAATACAGTTTGTAGATTCAAAAAATCAAATAGCATAGTAACGATCACATATCATAACCTCCACGCTAAGCGTTTTCCCCACATTCCTCTCCCAACCTCTCTAGCCGAGGTCCTAAACTGCCATCAGCTCTTCATTGATCCAACAGCTCCGTCTCAACTTTGGCCTCTTCTGCAAAAAATCCTGCTTATTAAGCAAAATTCTCCAAGTGTATTAACTACTTTCAGGAATTAGTGCACTGATGGACTGAAAGAATAAAACTTATTATTGGGTGATGACAGTGTGTTCATCGGCTTCAATGGACCACGAAAATCCAGTCTTTTAATCTATGCATTTGCTGCCTTAAGTACTTCGCATGCTTTTCCCAGGATTGCATTCCCTCCAGCTTCCCTCCTGAGGTTCCCGGTCACTGGAGAGCCACGCGCCCCACTGCTGCCCCATCCTTAAGAAGATGTGTTTTCCCGTAATTAGCCACAGAGAAAGCAACCATACAATGCAACAACCAGTTGCTCTGTCAAAGATCCTGCTTTCACCTATCTTCACTCTTTCCCCAGGAGCCAAAAATAAATGAATACATTAACTTAGTTTACTAAATTAAGTGGTGAAATATATTCAAGCCTTTCTCTTTCTGGTTCAGTCTATGTTTTTCCTTAAGTATTTGCTTAATATTTACTTCAGTGTCTTCAGGAGCACTCGTATAGTAACAACCCAAAGATTCCTACAAAAAGAAATAGCTATAATAGGGGGAAATTTTTTTCCTGAGATTTCAGAAATTCTCAGTTTAACCTCTTTGATGTTCCACCCACGATGCTGAGTAGTTCATCACAGCCCTTTTTTTCCCCTTATTATATATAGTTTTAATACCCTGAGAAATAAAAGTGCTGAACTCTATCTGATATTTCACTGAACTCCTGAACTATTCTAAGTTAAGTATGACAGATGCCCTAATGCTTGAGCTAGGAAGCTGTTCGTTTAGTTCAGGCATGGAACATTTCCATTAAAAACCAGAGACCTCAGTTCTAACCTTGGCACTGCCTTCTCCACATGATTAATTATTCTTACGTGCACTGTAGTCCATTAGGGAAGTGTCAGTCCTCCTTAGGATGCAGACGCCTTTACGTGGGTTATTTTGCCCACGTCATCTTCCCCTCTGTCTTCATCCAGCAAAATAAAGAATCACGTCTTCTGAGCTTTTATTTTAGATATTTTTAAACGTCTTTATGAGTTTTACATTGTAAATTGTGAATCTATTCAGTACTAGTCTCTTGAAGAATTCTATGTTAGTATCATTGAACTTGTTTAAATATAAAAAGTTAAAACAAAAATGTAATCACCGTCTAGAGGATGGACATGCTTGAAGCTCTGATGGGGGCGGGGTGGGGGACCAAGGGCAATATACGTAACCTAAACTTTTGTACCCCCATAATATGCTGAAATAAAAAAATTAAAAATTTAAAAATTTAAAAAATGTAATCATTAAAACCCCGGACAATCATTTAGAAATAATTTCAAAAGGAACTAAGTAACACATATTTTTTTTGTCATTGGAGGATCATTATTACTCTTCTATTTATATATTTCTATTTTTACATATTTCTATCTATATATTTCTATTTATATAGACTGCATAATCTGCTTTACATATACCCACAGGTCATTAAACTATATTCTCTTAGAACTTTTGTCTCTTTGCTTCCAATGCTTTAATTACACTTCAGAAATGTATTGTTGAGTTGAATCTCAGGGGAAGAGGACAACTGGTGATCTCTTCACATATTATTATGTGAAAGTAAAATTTTTACTCTATGTTTGGTAGGATACTTACAAAGAGGCAAGTATTTTTAAGTAGGGTAATATTAACAGTTTTGTAATTGAGTTCATAAACAAACTCATTGCGTTTTCTAATCTATTTCTTGTTTTGGAAGGCAAAAACTGCATCTCTTGCTGGCAAGCAAATATACAAACATACCTTCCATTTTTAAAACTTGTATCTTGCTCCTTGAAATTCTCTTACAGTGTGACTCTCAATAATTTGATTTTCCAGCCACAACTGTGTACAAGGTGTAAAGACTACAGACATTTGTACCATCCTCTCTTTATTTTGGTCAATATCTCCAATTTCTTTTAAAAGTATTTAAAATGCTTATTTTTTAAAATTAAGCTTTTGAGTTATGAGATTAATTGTGGCTCCTACTGGCTCTTGATTCTCTTGATGAAGAAAGAGGAAAAGGAGGAATAGGAGCAAGGCATTGTCGTTTATTAAGAAGCAACTGTGTGCTGGGCACTGGGCTAGGTGCTTGCGTTAAATTATCTCTCATGCTCTCGTCAACCCCGTCACTTGTCTCATTTTGCATTTAAGGAAATAGTGACTCGGGAAAATTAACCAATATGTCAGAAGCCACAGAACTGCTAAGTGGCAGAGTTTAAATGACCTCTCTCCATGTTCTGGTTCAATCCCATCTGGAGGATATTAGCAGCTCCTGTTACGGCCCCTGTCACAAGGTCACTCAGAGCTTCACAGTCAATGCCCAATCCTGTGCTCAAAAAAAGGCACCAGGCATCCACTCTCTAAGAAGTTAACATCAGAGTTTAATTACTCTGGCTGAAAGCTTTGATAGAAATCATAGTTCAGGCCGGGCGCAGTGGCTCACGCCTGTAATCCTAGCACTCTGGGAGGCCGAGGCGGGAGGATTGCTCGAGGTCAGGAGTTCGAGACCAGCCTGAGCAAGAGTGAGACCCCGTCTCTACTAAAAATAGAAAGAAATTATCTGGTCAACTAAAATATATATAGAAAAAAATTAGCCGGGCATGGTGGCACATGCCTGTATGTAGTCCCAGCTACTGGGGAGGCTGAGGCAGTAGGATCGCTTAAGCCCAGGAGTTTGAGGTTGCTGTGAGCTAGGCTGACGCCACGGCACTCACTCTAGCCCGGGCAACAAAGCGAGACTCTGTCTCAAAAAAAAAAAAAAAAAAGAAAAGAAATCCTAGTTCAAATGTCCTGAGAATAGGACAAAGAGTGGAGACTTCTGCTGAAGGCCTGTACTATACCAGGTGCAGACATACCTTCTCATTTCTTTCTCACAGCCCTCCAACCAGGCACGGTTGAGCCTTCCACCACCGTAATATGCTGGTGGTGTGAACCAACATTCTTTTGGTGAAAGAAGGGCAGACATTATTCAGAATAATAATGAAAATTAATACTTACACAACTCCTGCTAATGATTTTCATGGATCATTTGGAGAAAATAGTAAAAAGTTTAAAAATAAACTATCATAGGTCAAACACCACCCAAGTTAATGGGCTCTTTAAACTCTTCATTTTCTGTATTTCGTCTCAAATTCTGCCTATGAACATATGTATAAATATATATTTATTAAATATGGAAAAAGCATAATGAAAATATAAATGCCATACTCCTAACCCAGCAAACCCTACCACTAACCCCAAGAATGGATATTATTAAAAGAGTTCAATTCAGTTCAAACAGTGTTTTCCATATGTCCCAACAGGTTAAGCTCTATGTTAAAAGTTGCGTAGAATACGTAAAGATGTGTAAGACACATTGGAAATGGAGTAAGAATGCAAGCAATATTTAGATTATGTTGACCAAAATGGTGACAATAAAGAATAAATAAGACAATAAAACTTAGACCAAGATTAAAAGAAGTTCAAAATAAGGAAGTTCTAGTTTCTAGTTGTTGGACTGCAATATTTATAAACGTCTCTTCAATGTAACTCAGAAATTCTCGTGATTTGATCCATTTTATCCACATCACATCCACTAAAAATCAGACTGCACCTTCTAAAAAATAAGATGAATTTTTTCTAGAATTTAGAAAAAATGAGAAAAATCAAAAAGGGTACTTCAAGAACCTAATATGATTGAGTTCATTTACAAGACATTTTATGCTTTAATTTGGCCCTGAAAACCACACCCTTGATACTCACTGCTATCTACATTACACAACTAGAAAACTAACATTAAGAAAAGAGCAACTTGCCCAGAGTCATAAATAAAGGATGGGGTGAGAGAAGACATATTAATATAATTTAGACTCTGTCTCAAAATCTCATATACATAATGTCGGGCCTTTAAAAAGTGTTTCTGCACAACATAGGAAACAATCAACAAAATGAAAAAAAAACATATGGAATGGGAGATAATATTTGAAAACTACATAACTGATGGGGAGCTAGTATCCAAAACATATAAGAAACTCATACAACTTAACAGAAAAAAAAAAAATTTTTTTTTAAATAGGCAAAGTACCTGAATAGACATTTTTCCAAAGAACACTTGCAAATGGTCAACAGATATATGAAAATGTGTTCAGTATCACTAATTATCTGGGAAATGCAAACCACAGTGTGATATCACCTCATACCTGTTAAGATAGCTATTATCAAAAAGATACAAGATAACAAATATTGACAAGGATGTGGTGAAAAGGAAATCCTTGTACACTGTTGGTGGGAATACAAATTGGTACAACCATTATGGAAAACAGTATGGAGGTTCCTCAAAAAGTTAAAAATAGAACTCCCATATGGTCCAGGAATCTCACTTCTGGGTATATATTTAAAGGAATTAAAATCAGTATCTTGAAGAGATATCTGCACAGTCATGTTCATTGCAACATTATTCACAACAACCATGATATAAAAACAACCTAAGTGTTGTTTATTTATCCATCAATTGTCTGTTGGTGGATAAATGGATGAATAAAATGTATTATATTTTTATACTGGTTGAATATTATTCAGCCCTTACAAAGAAGGAAATGCATTTGCAACAATGTGGATGGACCTAGAGGACATTATGCTAAATGAAATGAGCCAGACACGGAAAGGCAAACACTGCATGATCTCTCTTAGACATGGAATCTAGTCAGTAGGAAAGTGGTTGCCAGGGGCTGTGGTAGGGGTGGAAAATGGGGGGATTTGGGTCAAAGTATACAAAATTTCAGTTATAAGATGAATAAGTTCTAGAGATTTAATGTACAACATAGTAATTATAGTTAATAATAACATGTGCTTGAAATTTCTAAGAGAGTGATCTCAAATGTTCTTACCACACACACACACACCCCAAACTCTATCAGGTGATAGATGTGTTAATTGTGGTAATCACTTCACAATGTATATGTATATCAAAGCATTTTGTTGTACACTTTAAATATAAAATTTTCTCTGTGTCAAAAAATAAATAAAATAAAAATAGCAAAAACAACAACAACAACAAAGAACAAAATGACTGCAGTTTAGGATGTCCATGCAGGATAACTAATAAGGAAGCCAGAAATATAAGTCACAATGATATTGTGAAAGGCTTTATGTGTAGTCCTAAGAGTTTGAACTTCATCCCGGAGGCCATAGCTAGCCAAAAATAAAAATTAAAAAGTTTTTAAATAGGGGAGTGGCATGGTCACATTGATTCTTTGAAGGGAAAACTTTGGGAGTAGGAGAGGACAGATTGTTGAGGACAGTCACTGGCAGCAGAAAGACCCCTTGGGAGGCTGAGGCAACGTCTAAGCTAAAGAGGGGCAAGTCTAGGCCACTGCAGAGTGGAAAGGAGAGAAAAGTTTGGAGTGATATTGAGGAGAAGAATTTTTAAAACGGTTTGATTTGGGAGCTGAAAAGGCAAAAGGAGTAGAGAATAATTGTGTTACAGGGGACTCTCCTAGAGAAGGTTTCCTCAAGAAAATGATGTTTGGACCAAATTCTGGAAGATGAATAGGGGATGGTTGTCCACAATAGCAAAAGGCCCTGTGGTGAGGGAGCATTTGATGTACTTGAGAATTGGTATAAGACTCACGTGGCTGTGCATAGCGAGTGGGGTGGGTAGATGCCATAAGGCAATGCTAGAGATGTGGGCAGAGGTTGTAGCCCTTATGCAAAGTTTGTTCTTTAAACCAAGAGCAATGGGAAGTCACTGGAGGGTTTGAGCAGTGAAATAACATAATCTGATTTTCAGTTTCGGAAATCATTTGGTCTGCAACGCAGAGGACAGATTGGCTCCCTGCTTGCCGTGGTTAGAATGTTGCCCTGTGCTGCTCTTTACCCAAATTTATTTCTCTTCTCTTCATCTTTGCACCATGCTTAGAACCAAGGTTGGACCAAGGTAGGAAAGACTTGAAAATGACTCTTGTATGTCCATAAGAGATTCAGGGTGCCAGCCCCCTGGTACTGGAGACAGCTTTATGAGAGTTGTTCAGGTGACAATTGTGGAAGTGTTGACCACTTAGAAATCCATGCCTAGTGGAGAATGTGCAATGAGAAAAGTAAGGTTATTTGGGTTCTTGCTGTCACTTTTGAGGTATAAAACCATGGGGAAATCATTTAAAACTTTCCCACTGCAAGTGCCTCATCCTTAGAATGAAGGCAGAAAAGTGGACAGGCTCCCTTCTGCCCTTCCAATTTTATTTAACAAATAATGAAGAAAGGGTGATTCTTCAGCCACCATATGTTTCCATAGGCAAAGAAAAACATGTTGATACAATGAAATTCACGTGTCTCTAGAGTCTACCTTAGAGCATGCAGACATACACTATAAATTTAATCCATTTGCCTTTTATTTTTAACCTACCATTTAAAATCAGACTCTTTGGCCGGGCGCGGTGGCTCACGCCTGTAATCCTAGCTCTGGGAGGCCGAGGCGGGTGGATCGCTCGAGGTCAGGAGTTCGAGACCAGCCTGAGTGAGACCCCGTCTCTACTAAAAATAGAAAGAAATTATCTGGCCAACTAAAAATATATATAGCAAAAAAAATTAGCCGGGCATGGTGGCACATGCCTGTAGTCCCAGCTACTCGGGAGGCTGAGGCAGTAGGATCGCTTAAGCCCAGGAGTGTGAGGTTGCTGTGAGCTAGGCTGACGCCACGGCACTCACTCTAGCCCGGGCAACAAAGTGACACTCTGTCTCAAAAAAAAAAAAAATAAAATAAAATAAAATAAAATAAAATCAGACTCTTTATATGTGGAACTAAACACACATCCATATTTACTTCTTGTATTTATTAGCTAGCATAAATACTTTGAAATTGGTCTTTGGGCTCTTAAAAATCTTGAGAAAGGCACATTGTTTCCTTTCCATGTAAACCAGGTATGCAAATGATTAACAGAATTGTTGGTAGTTTTTATTTTTCATGATCTCAAATCCATAAGGAATATGTAGCTAATTTAAGCTTCATTGTATTAAATTGTAGAATACACCATAAAATACTGATGCTACAACTTTCATCAAACAAGTAAACATTTGTTATGGGGACAGTAAAATTTACTTTTCACAAAAGGAGCCTACAGTAATAATGCATTCAATTCTATTTCCCAGAATGCTTCTTAAGTATGTTAATAAAGTCTTTATTGTGTCTGCTTATAAAAGTCGCCACCATTTCCCATTAGAAAGTCTCTGTTTATTCATCAAACATTTACTGACAGTGACTGCTGGGAGCAGCCTCAGATTTCCACTCCATTACACGTTTGTGGCATAAAGCACATTAATTATAGATATATTACAATATTCAACTCATTGAGGAAAAATTAGATGATCAAGGCTCATTTTCCTTGACAATAAGCAAGTTAATGAAAATACTAATTACCTGATGATGAAGTGGAGCCTTCAGGATTGAATGCTTAGCATCTGTAAAAGAGTTCTGTGAATCTAGCACAGAATATTAAAGCCAGAAGCTTCGGAGGTCTATGAGGTGGCCCTTGAAATTGTCCAGTGCCCTTTAATTGGAGCAAAAATGGTAGTCAGAGGTGAGACAGAGTTTTATAAATCATTTGGGGGAAGTCATTGAAAAGTCATACTTTTTATCTAAAATTTTTAAATTAATATTATCTGGAATACAAATACAACTTCATCGTAAACAATTATACAAAGAATAGGTTCATTGTCACTAAGGACATTGCCATCTCCTAGTTACTCATTTGTAATAATGTCAGAACTATTTTCAGCCATTTTAAAATTGTAAGGGAGAAAAATGTCCTTTAAAAAATTCCCTTCTCTCAATTTCTAAAAGTTTAGCCTAAATAGTAATAAACTGCCTGCACAGGAAAGCCAGTTTATATCAAGAAAGGGATTTTCATATTCTTAAAAATAAACCCTCTCCAAATGAGCATATGAAATGATGTGCAACATCACTTGTTATTAGAGAAATGTGAATTAAAACAGTAATGAGATACCACTACACATCTTATAGAATGACTAAAATTAAAAAAAAAAAAAAACAACACTGACAATACCAATTGCTGGCTATGATATGATACAACAGGAACTCTCATTCATTGTCTATGGGGAATAAAGTGGTACGGCCACCTTGGAAGACAGTCTGGCAGTTTCTTACAAAATTAAGCATAGTCTTAACATGTGTTCCAACAATAATGCTCCTATGTATTTACCCAATTGATTTAAAAACTTATGTCCACATAAAAATCTGCACATAAATGTTTATATCAGCTTCTTTATAATTCCCCAAAACTGGAAGCAACCAAGATGTCTTTCAATAGATGAATAGATAAACAAAGTGTGGTATGCCCACATAATGGAATACTATTCAGCAATAATAAAGCAACGAGCTATTAAACCATATAAAGACATGGATGAATGCTAAATGTATATTACTAACAGAAACAAGCCAGTCTGAAAGCCTACATACTGTATGATTCCAAATATATGACATTTGGAAAAAGGCAAAACTATAGAGATGGTAAAGAGATCAGTGGTTGCCAGGGACTGGAGGGCAGTGAATAAGTGAAGCTATTCAGCTATTAAAACAGTAAATTATTCTATACAATATGCTAATGATGAATTCATGACACTGTGCTTTTGCGAAAACCCATAGAACTTTACAGCATTAAGAATAAACCTTAATTATGCAACTTTTTAAAAAATTATTTAGGTGGCTAGAGGATAACAGGATGAGGAGCAGAATGTAACAAAAGAATCTACATGTACTAACAATGTATAAAACAATCTAACTGAAGTGGATGGTGGGAAAAATCTGCTAACTTAAGTAACTTTGGGAATTAGTAGAGTCTATAAAACTAAGGACAAAAAACATAAATACTGTACTCTAGTTGATAAAGTTGTTTCCCACAATGATATGAGTAAACAATTCTGAAACCACCATGCACGTATACCAGAATTAAGCGAGTAGGGAAATTTTTGACCATGGGAGCCAAATTTTCACTGTTGGTGTGGAAAGTTATAGATAAGCAAGGCCAGGAACTTAAGAATGATCCATGTGGTAATAGATTAGAGTAGACACATCAGTATAAATATGTGTTTAGCTTAAATATAGATATAGATAGTGTCATATATAAATATATAAAATTTTATATATGAATATACATACATGTGTATTGTATATTAGTAAAACCAAAACCACAATGATGGAAGTATGTCGAAGGGACATAGGAGCCAATTGAAAGAGCTCTAAATGACCAAAGCTGGGACAACTTGAGCAAAACATAAAGTAGTATTGGATTATAACCCAGAGTATAAAATAATGATCTATGAGTCCTAAATAAATAAATGGAGAAAAGACAAATCTCCCATGCAGAAGAATCCCAAATAATGTATGTAACTACTCTACCCTCAAGGATGTGGAGTATAAGTGCACATAAAGATTTCCTTCCAAGGAATATGGTATGGGAAGAGCAGAAAAGAGTAACTTCACAGTAAAGAAACTGACAAGTATTCTCTCAGCCAGGTGGTCAAGGTTAACATCAGTAGCAATAATTCATATTGATAATATGTACCCTTGATAGATGATGAAAGAACTTTCCCTCTAGTATTTCTCCCTGGCACTTTGCCTCTGTGGTCTTTATTCCAAAAACACATTACTCCAGTCTAATAATGAAAAATCCCAGTTAAGGGGACAGTCTACAAAATATCTATCCAATGGTCCTTTATACTGTCAAGGTCATCAAAAACAAGCAAAATCTGAGAAATCATCACAAAAGGAGCCTAACGAGATATGACAACTAAATGTAATGTGATATACTGGGTGAGATCTTAGATCAGAAAAATGACATTAGGTAAAAACTAAGGAAATCTAAATAAAAGATGGACTTTAGTTAATAATAATGTAGTAATACTAATATTGACTCATTGATTGTGACAAATGTACCATAACAATGTAGGATGTCACTAATGGGGGAGATCAGTGTGGGTATAAGGAAATTCTATACAATATCTTTGCAATTTTTCTGTAGATTTGAAAGTGTTCTGAAATAAAAAGTTTATTTTTTTAAAAAAAATAGACCTTTTCCACACATGGCTGAATTATTCCTCCCATCTCTCAAATTGGCACTCTAAGTTAGAATGAGCAAACTGCTGAGTATGTCTTCTGGTTTCGTTCCAGCACCAATTTGTATTTTCCATGCTCTTTTGAATGCACCTATGGCTCTGCACAGCCTCTCCCTTTTCCTGTGCATTATCCATTGGATGAGTTCCAAATCGCTCTGCTGTGAAGTAGCCAAAGATCCCATTTGATGGATGGTCATTTTACACACCTGTTTTGGGGTCTTTGATCAATGTGTTGGCATGCATCTAATATGACTTCTCTTAATAGGGAAGTGAGGAAAACATACATTTGTGCAAGCTGCAGTCCAGTGTGCTTCTCATCCAAAAGGTTTAATTTAGAAATAGTTACTTAATAATTCAACATGGACAATTCCTTGATTCCCGTTGACTTTCAATTCAATCAGCAAAGCTGTGTCTTGGATTTTCCATTATTATGAAGACTGATGTATTTTCTAAGAGCAAACAGCTGCTCTGGCAGATTAATGTTCCTTTTTGTCACCCTGCAGTGAAAGCTTACTTGGAATTCCTCTCTTGTGAAAAGCAGTTTGGATCCAAATAATGTAATCAGCTGACCACCAACGAGTTTAATACCCTCCTCTGCCTCGGGTCAGTTCTTATAACCCTTGCCCACCAAAGTTCAGCAAGATCTTCAAATAGATAGATGGGCTCTCCTGAATTAAATGCCACACGTAGTGAAATATCCAAGTGCTTGGAGTTGAGAGAACTAGGCTTTCTCATTGCAGACTTCTCATTTGCTCGGAACAAATTACTTAACCTCTGAAGGCTTTATTCTACCTCCATTAAATGGGAACAACAATACTTACCTGGACTGTCTCATAGACATACAGGAAGATCATAGATTCATTCAACAAATATTTCTTGAGTACCTACCATGGCAATGTGGAAGACACTGAGGATGTAATAGTCCAAGGGAACAAAAAACAAAAATTGCTAATCTTGGGAAACTTGCATTCTGGTAGAAATAAACAGAAAATAAAAAAATAATATATACAGTACTTGGATGGTTATAAGTACAATTTTAAAAAATAAGTAGAAGGATAGGGATTCTTGGGGAAGAGGAGGAGTCATTTTAAATATGGTGATCAAAACGGGCCTCACTGAGAAGTGACATTTGAGTGAAGACCTGAAGGAAGTGAGGGAGCCAGCCATAGGGGTATCTGAAGAAAGAGCATTTCAAGGAAAGGAAACAGCAAGTGTAAAGGCCCTGAGGGAGGAGTAGGCTGAAATGTTCAAAGAACAGCAAGAAGGCTAGTGTAGCTGGAACAGAGGAAGCTGTGTGAAGAGTAGTAAGATACGAGGTTAGATAGGTAATGGAGAAGACAGATCATGTAGAGCCTTGCATGCCATTGTCAGGACTTTGGTTTTTGCTCTGGTGAGATGGGGATCCATTGAAGATGGGACGCCATTTTGAACAGGACAGTAACATGATCTGTTTTTTGCTTTAAAAGGATTACTCTAAATGGAGACTAGATGAGAGGCAAGGCTAAGAGCAAGAATATCAGTGAGGTAGCAACTGGAGTAATCTAAGGAAGAGATCATGGTGACTTGGGCCAGGGCCATGGCAGAAAAGGTGTTGAGAAGTGGCTAGATTCTACATATATTGTTAAGGAATAGTCAACAAAATTTTCTGAGAAGTTGGATGTTAGATAGGAGAGAAAGACAGCCATCTCTTTCCGAAAATTTTGTTAAACAATTAGAAGAACAAAGTTGCCATTAACTGACACAGGTAACAGTGTGAGAAATAATTTCAGGGGACAGGGAAGGTCAGAAGATCAGTTTTGGAAATATTATGTTTCATGTGCCTGTTATATATTCAAATGAAGAGTAAAAGTAGACAACTGGACGAATGCGTCTAGAGTTTGGAGGAAAAGTCCAAACTGGAGATAGAAAACGTGTAAGTTATCAGTGGATAGATGGTATTTAAAGCAATGAGAGTTGATTGGTCACCAAGTTGGTCAGAACAGTAGGAAAAAAGAGGTTTTCTAAAAACTCAGCTGCTCTGAGGGATTCCAATGTTAAGAGGTCAAAAGATAAAGAAGAATCAGCAAAGAACACCGAAAAGAGGCAAAGCTTGAGAATGAAACCAAAAAAGAAGAGTTTGTTGGTAGTGACCTGAATCTACAAGAAGAAATGTGGTGAGGAGGAGGGAATTATCAATCACATGAAATGCTGTTTGTAGGTCAAACAAGATCAGGTCTGCGAATTGACTTTTGGAATTAGTGTTATGGAGATCATTATGAGGCAAGAAAGAGCATAATTGCAGTGAGTTCAAGAGTAAATGGAAGTTCCTGTTTTGATGATCATACTATCGTTATGTAAAATGCTAACATTAGGAGAAGCTAAGTGAAGGGCATATAGGAATTCTCTGTACTATTTTTGCAATATTTCTGCAAATCTACAATTGTTTCAGAACAAAGATTTGGGAAAAGTGAGTGACTGTAGACAGTATAAGCAAGTTTTTCATAGAGTTTTCTTGAAATGGTAGGAAAAGATGGATGGTAGCTTGAGGAAATGGGGTCAAGAAAGTTTTCATTTTGTTTGGTTTGGTTTTTTGTTTGTCACAAGTTAGGAGAAACAACATCATGTTTGTATGCCAATGGGAATCATCTGGTAGAAAGATAAGAGATAGCAAAGAGATGAGTATTGCTGAAGCAATGTCCTTGAAGAGGAAAGATGCAAGCTGGTGTCCCTGTGGAAGCACTGGCCATAGCCACGAAGGGCAGGGGCAAGAGTATGGATGCTATGTGCAGGCAGATGTGTAAATCCTGTCTGAGTGCATCATATTTCTCACCGAAGGGGGAAGTGAGTTCACAGACGAGAGTGAGGATGGTGGCAGAAGTGCAAGGTGTTGGAGTTTTAAAGAGAAAGAAAAAGGAGTGCCATGGTCACCTCAAGAGAGTGGGAGGGAGAATCGGTGACAGCATTTGAGATGCTAGAAAGTGATTAGCATGCATATAAGAAAGAAAGACCAGGGCCTGGGAGTGCAGGGGTGAACTCCTCTCTTCTGATCATTCTCAATAGCAGAAACTTGAATTAAGAGACAGGCCACGCTAAGGGAAGCTCCTGAAGCAATGGCAAAGCCCACCTTGAAATCTTTACTGTCACCTAAAACATTGTAAAAATCTTCACACACCCAATATTGAACAACTTTCCTCTCAGCTGCTACGAGGCAGAAATAAGATGATGTTGCACATTCCTCTGCCAGAAATGACCAAGTTACACCTCACACATACATGCGTTTAATTATATACTCCTATAAATATATAATTTTTTAAAGCAGTGATTTACTCATGACTAGAAAATTTAAGAGAGCCCAAAAAGAAATTTTGAAAGTTCTGTCTTCAGCAGACCAAGTGCTGCCCTGTGATATTAAAGTGCCCCTGCTAATTTCAGAGGAAGAGTGGATTTCCCCAGGTACCAGGCCTCATCTCGGAAGTAGGGATGGAAAAGAGAAGCATCCCAGGGGAATTGTCTCTCTCCGCTCAGCAGTCCAGGGGAAGGCTCCTAATTGAGTGACATTTTAACCAGGAGTCAGGGGAGATTGTTACCGCCTACCTAATAAAGCTGCTTGTTCTTCAAGCCCGTTCCTGATTCTTGGTGTGGGTGGGTGGGGAGTAAGGGGGGAGTGTTTGTCTCAGGTTCCCCGGGCTAATGGCTAAATTTGTCTCTTGTAGAAGAGAATAGGTGAATAACCAAGACAAAAACCTCACAGACAGGATGAGATGAAGAAGCTAAAACAATTGTTTTTGATAATTTGGACTAATCTTATCTGTTAATAAAGGAAAGGGGGGTTGAAGTTCTATAAAGCTCTCAAAGGGAATCAAATTTCCAGATAATTGCAAGTTGTTCACTTCAATGCCATTGAAGTAACTCTGAATATATCCCTTTGTCTTCAGAAATCCAGATTAAATTGGGTAAAGTATCTACACCAGAGATTCTCCACACACTGGCACATAACAGCCTCTGGAGTTTAAGTTCTTCTGTTGACAGTGCAACATAGGTGTGTTTCTCGCCTGTGTGGACATGAGAAGGGAACTTTTTTCCTTGTTTAATTTCTTATTCTGTCAAGGCTAGTGGCTAGCTCAAGATATTTGTTAGTGTCCTAGTTTTGACCTGATTTTACATTAATTTTATCCCTTCAGCATGGCATGTTGCAATTAACTTAAAAAGACCATGGGACTCTCAGAAAGAAATTACAGAGCTGGGATCTCAAGTAGGATTCCAATACTTATAAGAAACTGACTGGCCAGGAAGCCCTAATGCCTGCATTAATAAACCTATTCATTTTGAAAAGCTTTGACAGCTATAACAGCTTTTTAAGAAAGCAAAAACACTTTGCCTTTATCTCCTAAATGCCTTCTTCTTTGTATGTAGCAACTGCCTCAAGCCCCCTTCTAATGCCTGTTTTAATTTGTCTTTAATATCAGATGTGCTGTATTGATTTCTTCTGTGTATATTTTCATTCTGAATAATTCAGAGGCGAGACTCTTTTTTTTCTCATTATAGTCAATAGCAGGAGCAAATTTTGAGGATAATCAATTGAGCCCTGACTGATGATTCCTGCTGCTGATAACCCCAGAGTTGAGGGAGAGGGAACAGCAGGGGATAATACGACCCCCGACAGTCAATCACAGCTATCAGCAAAGGAGCCAGCACCGGTTTATGGGGGGCATGGAGACCCCTACCACAGGCCCGGAAAGCCTGCTAACAGTTTCCTCTTGTGACTTTTCAGCATACTGCACTCCACCTGTGCCGGGGAGAGTCACAGTCCATTCTCATACACATTTTCCTTTCTATTAATGTTGTTTAAAAATCATGTTTTAAAGGTTGTCATGTTTTATGTGAATAGGTACATCACCTATGCATCAATTCTTAATGATTCATTCATATCTGAGCCAAGCTTTCTCCAAAATAGGGCAGAAAATTGGAAAGTGTCCAAAAAATCAATCCAGGGAATAAATAATTGTCACTTTTTAATTCAGATAATATGGTTGAAATTAATTATCATAGAGCTGACAGAAACCATACGAGTTTGTCTAGTCTCCTCTCACCTGCAGTATGAACACATTTGCTGTGCCTGTTTTGACACTGGCCCTCAGCCAAGTCTTTGACACACTCAATTTACTACAAAATTGGCAACCCTCTATCTCTTAAAGGAACCCAAGTGTAACAACAAATATTGGTCCCTATGTACAATATGACTAATATAAGTCGGAGTAGACCTAATAAGTACCAGATTGTTGGGCTTCAAAAATTACAGTGTTTTATATTTTCCATCTCTTTCTTAAGCTATTTTTAGAAAATCATGATTTAACAGGATGTGCTAGAGGCAGATGAGCTTTGGCGTTCTCTTAGGGATGTGGAGATCAGAACCAAGCGAGGAAAAGAGAGGCTCAGGTTAAAACGAGCAGTTCAATTCCAATTATGTGGAATAAATGGTCTTTTTCAGGTCTGATGATTTTTGAAAACTATTTGAAGGTCTGGTGTGATTTACATGCAGTTTGCCTTGATCTGCTAAAATAAGGGCTTGCACACTACTCAGTTCAAGTATTTGAATGTAATTATGATATATCTGTTTGCCATAAACAGGTATTCCTAAGGTAATATTTAACAACCAACCAAGAAATCTCTAAAGAATTATTGGTTATAAAATAAAGGCTATAGAATTAATATTTCTACAACAGATATCTGGTTTTTCTTATCTCCAGAGGAGATCCATAAAATTGCAAAATCCTCTATATTTAGTTGCTAAAAAGCTTATAGTTAAATAATAGCTCAATGTATTCAAGGTAAAAGGAAATTAGAAGTCCTGGTTTAGTTTACCATAGATAACTTATTTATAAATCTCTGTAATTTATTATTAATATCCTTATACAATAATCGCTCATGCATATAAACACAGTTAACCTTAAAATTTTATTCTGATTCCTGTTTCTTTACAAAAGAGATATTTTGGCTTTAGAAATCATTAGTGTAAAAGGTCTTTAAAGACATTTAAAAAGTATGTTACCATTATAGTTTATGGGGAAAAATAGTGATTCTTTGTTAATGATCTTATTTTATGCATTAATAAATTCTATGGAGAAAAAAAATACTATCATTAAAAACTATGGTTTCCTTGGAATTAATTTTAGGGTTAAGGCTAATATCTCAAAAAAGGTAAACAATACATTATTTGTAAAGTTAGGCTTTATTTTATAAATAACAGCAGGGCTTTCATTCTACAAATTACATCAGTACTCATATGCTCCAATTGCTTTCTTTGGAACAGGTCATTATCTGATCTGTTCTTAAAGGGTAAAATATAATTTTGAGGTAACAAACCCTTAGAGAATTAGGTGGTGAATCAAGCTGACATGTTGCATGAAAATAGAGAATAGAATGGAAAAAAAAACCTGATTCTGTTTTTGATAAATAGTTGGTAACATATGTAGCAACAGGCATTTGCTGGAGTTGATTGAATGCTGATGTAAAGCTAAAACATGTAATTGAGGATAAACTGGCAAACGCAGATTATTCTAAAGCAACAACTAGAGATATTTCACAAAGCCAAAATTAGTAACATGACATTTTCTGCCTTTTTTTTCTGGCCAGCTATACACCTTTTTTATTTATAGGCTGATTTAAAAGTTGATATCAATATTGATATCAAAAGTATAAATCTGCCTTGGATTAAAATAAAGAGGAAAAATAATTGGTCTGAGTAAGAAGATCTGACTTCTAGGGTCAAGGCTAGGAGTCCTACAAACTAGCTGTACAATCTCAGTTGAACTAATAAATAATAGCGACAGTAATAGTGAAGCCTATTTATTGGAAGTTTTCTTTGAACCAGAAATTATCTCATTTAATCTTAACAGAACCCTATGAGGGAGGTACCATTCTTAGTCTCATGTTGCAGAGGAAGAACTTAGGGAAAGGGCAGGTAATAATTTGCCTAAAGTCACACATTTAGTAAATGGTAGAGTCAAGGGTACCAAAACTTAGATCTGGCTGACTCTTAACATCCAGCACATGTCATCTGTGCAAATGTTGAGGGTGAAGCAAATGGTCACCCTCTGCTTCTAAAATCTGTCATTCCTCAGTTTTATATGTACTCCAAAAACGGAGAATTTTCTGAATTTTTTCTTTTTCCCTTCTTCCTCTTCCTCTTCCTCTTCCTCTTCCTCTTCCTCTTCTTCTTCTTCTTCTTCTTCTTCATCTTCTTCTTCTTCTTCTTAATGAAGGAGCAACTTTTTTCTGTTTCCCAAATACTTCCAGTAACTATGGGGTAGGAAGGAGTGAAAAGCCTTCATAAGAAAGTCACTGAAAGAAATGAGGAAAGGGCACCACAGCCAGCTCACTTCCCCTCCTCAAGAATCTTGGAAAATCAAGAAAGGGGGCCATGGCAGCAGCTGATAATAACGGCCCTGCTACAGCTAGAACATCCTACTCACTTTGAATGACCTTGCTAAGGAGATACAGGACTATGACAGGGATAACAGTATAATGGTAATTAACTCACTGCAGGACATGCTTCCTTTCTGGCATTGTCCTTGCGTCAAGCTTTCTAACTAATAGCCCAAGAAGTCTGCCAGAATTGTGAGACTAAATAAATGATAATGTCCTGAGTAAGGTGCACCTGTGTTCAAAGCAGCTCTACATCTTCAGAGCTAATAGGGAGAGCTCAAGAAACCTGGTAACCTTTTTTTTTTTTTTTTTTTTAGACAGAGTCTCACTCTGTTGCCCCAGCTGGAGTGCCGTGGCATCAGCCTAGCTCACAGCAACCTCAAACTCTTGGGGTCAAGAAATTCTTCTGCCTCAGCCTCCCGAGTAGCTGGGACTACAGGTATCTGCCATGGTGCCCAGCTAATTTTTTCTATATATTTTTAGTTGTCCAGCTAATTTCTCTCTATTTTTAGTAGAGACAGGTTCTTGCTCTTGCTTAGTCTAGTCTTGAACTCCTGAGCTCAAACAATCCTCGCGTCTCGGCCTCCCAGAGTGCTAGGGTCACTGGTGTGAGCCACTGCGTCAGGCCCAGGACACCTGGTAACTTGATCTCAGGCAGAATTGTAGGGTCAGGGGATATGTATGGTAGGACAGCATAAGTTTAGGTCAAAACCTTTTAGCCATGTCATATGTAGTCTTGGGCAATTAATATAACTTCTTCGAGTTGTAGTTTCCTCATATAGAAAAAAAAGCATAACAAAATCCAGCTCATAGGTACATCATAAATACATACATGAACATAGGGTGGTTATGAGAAATCAGCAAAATAATGGGTATCCAATGCCTGCCGCAAAGCAGGAGCTTAACAGTTGTCAGTTCTCATTGCTTTGCATTCTCATCGCAGAGAGCTGCTTCTCTCACCATATTGTCACAGGAAGGTACTACCTTGGAAATTCACTCCAAAGGTGAACATCCCTTACAGAGGGAAATGATAGTACCAGGAATCCCGGATTGAGAAATGCCAGAAAAAGGGGGAAACAAGATCAATGTCCGCATCAGGTGCTTTAAATCCTATAGGTTTGTCCAAGCCAGTCCAGGAAGCTCAAGCTCATTCTAGGACCCAAGGAGCACCTAAGTCCACCTGAAACAACTTCTTAAGGGCCTCAGGGATTTATCTCCACATGCCCGATAGGACACATCCATGACTAGATATTTCAGTTTATAGTCCTTTAGTAGCCCAGAAATATATTGAAACATTATGGATAAAATTTCAACAAAATAAATGACAGATTTTTATATATGCATTCAAGAAAGAAAAATGTATCTCTTATGCAGGCCATAATTGTAGAACTTATGCTAATGGAAATCATTGTAACACTTTATTCATAAGGGTCATTTATAAATGATGTATGAATGTCCATAAATGTCTCTCTTATTTGCTATTAATAGTTAGGAATGCTATTATTTTTACATAAGCCAAGTGTGATTCCTTTCAAATGGAAGCAACAATAGGTATAATGTGTTGGAATGAGTCTACAAATAAAATAAGCATATTTTTGCCTGGTTATTAACTACAATAAAGTATTTCCACATGGGTTATTTAAGGTTTTATTTAGATTTCATCTTTAATTTGGAAAAACCTCAGGGTGCTATTTTCAATGAAATGTATCAATCATAACACTTGGAACCCAATTATTACACTTCAGCTAAATTACTTACTGTGATCTTACCATTTAAAGCACACTTCAAAACCACAAGTGAGTTGTCATAAAAAGATTTCCTTTTCTCAGACTCTTTTTTATTTTTACTAATAATATTTTTAAATCAAATTTGTTCAAGGGGAAGGCAACATCGCACATCGACGTTACCCTGCACAGTGAGAATATAAAACCCACAGTTATTGGTCTTTTGGTTTGCCCTTTCCATCAGAAGCAAACAGTCAAATGCTATCTTGCCCTTCTTCAGAACACAGAGGAAAGGTGGGTTGAGAGGAGAAGTGGAACTTCTTGAATGATCTATTGTAATTTGGCATATCTTGTTAAATGTTCATTTGATAGAATTTCACCAAGTGGTTTGTTTCAGATGTAGAAAAAAAGGAAATGCTCTTCAGGGTGATTTATCTAAAGATTGTTCCATTGGCATTTTGCAAGGCAAGCCATACAGAGGTAGCATGAGCAGCATTAATTCTGCTCTTCTAATTCAGTGCACCCAAAAAGGTGGAAGTCCAGGTGAGGGTCTGGGTTTGCTGCCACCTCTCTTTGGAAATTGGTGGATGAGTATTAAAGGGCAGAAACAGCCACCTAAATCCTAGCTCAGAATTAACCTGTGCCATGCCACACAAGGTGAAAGAGTGAAGGGAAAGGAAAGAGAACTGCATTACTTCCTCCTTGTCCTACTTGTCCCAGCTTCTTTGACTATTTATCCTTCCACCTTGTATTAAAAGGCTGGACTCCAGGTAGATCCAGAGCAGAGGCTGTCCTGTCCTGCAGACCATTTCTGAGCTGAAATTTCCTTTAAATTAAAACTTCGATGACAATATTTAAGTACACAGTGCCACAAAAACCTGCACTCGGATGTTTGTAGCAGCTTTATTCATAGTTGCATGTATGCAGCCAAGATGTCCTTCAGTAGCTGAATGAATACACTGTGATACATCTAGACAATGGAATATTATTCAGCACTAAAAAGAAATGAGCTATCAAGCCATGAAAAGACAGAAAGGAACTTCAAATGCATATTATTAAGTGAAAGAAGCCAATCTGAAAAGGCTACAGGCTATATGATTCCAACCATATGGGACATTCTAGAAAAGGCGAAACTATAAAGACAGTAAAAAAGATCAGTGGTTGCCATGGGTTAAGGAGGAGGGAGAGATAAACAGGTGGAGCACAGAAAACTTTTAGGGCAGTGAAACTGCCTTGTATGATACTATATTGGTGGATACATGTCATATTACCTTTATCCAAACCCACAGAACGTACAACACGGAGAGTGAATTCTAATACAAACTATGGACTCTGGGGGATTATGATGTGTCAATGTAGGTTCATCCATTGTACAACTGTACCACTCTGGTGGGGGATGTTGATAATGGGAGAGGCTGTGCATGTGTGGAGGGAGGAATATACTGGAAATCTCTGTACCTTCCTCTCAATTTTGCTGTGAACACAAAATTTGCTCTAAAAAAAAATAAAATCTAAAATAGCTAGAAGAGAAAATTTGAATGTTCCAACACAAAGAAGCGATAAATGCTTGAGGTGATGGATATCTTAATTACCAGATTTGATCATTACACATTGTATGCTTTTATCAAAATATCACATGTACCCCATAAAAATATACAACTATTATATATGCATACTTTTTTAAGAATAAATAATAAAGCATATTTGAAAAAGTGCCTAGTGCCTAAGAGGGAAAGCATTTTTAGTGTCTTCTGGGCAACACAAAGGACGATGGGTAGCACTTTGCAAGACCTTGTGGGGACAGTGGACACTGCTGCAAGAGGAAGGATCCCAGGCCCAGAAGCCAGCAGGTAGAAGCCAATCTCAGTCAAATTCATATTTTTGCCCTGGGCCAGATGTGTCTAAAAGCTTCACGCTTTTGCACAGCTCCTCCCCCAGGGATACCAACTGACCGAGGGGTCACAGGCGTATTTCCCCAGTCTCACCCCCTGGGTAAATGGCAGAAGATCTGCTGATACACCGTTCCATTTCACATCCATCCTTTGCCTCATGTGAATGATGGTTCAGCGGGGAGAGGGAGGATTTTTAACAGCACATGAAACTTTCAATTCCTGTGAGCAGAACTAGGAAGGCATGTCAACCCTGCCCAGGGCTGTCAGAGACATGGGGTAGAGCAGACGGGCAGAGATTCTGGTCAGGACTCTGTTCCTTATTCTGGGATCAGAAGCTTCATTTCTCAGGCTAGACCTTTGGAGTTTAATTACAGAAATACATGGCCAGGTGAAAAGAAACTGGGCTGACTACCTGTCATTCTCTACTTCAGGGCACTATATGCAGTGCCTGGTACATCATAGGTTCACATAAATAGTGATTGAATAAATAGAGGTTGGATGTATGTATGGATGGATGGATGGATGGACAGATGGATGGATGAATTCAATGGACCTAGGCATTGCATTGTTTTACTTAACACCCAATCCTACGAGGCAAGTGCTGTTGTATCAATGTTTCCTCCCTCCACCCAAAAACATCATCCACATGAGGTGAAGGATGGAAGAAAAAAGGTGAGGAAATGGAAACTAATATGTAGGAGTTAATATGCACACCCCAGCCTTTTTTATTTCAAAATATGTTTTTGTGGATGTTATGCTTACTTGCTGTCATTTCTCACACACATCAGGATATATCACCTCAGAAAATCAGAATAAGTAAATCCCTGATGGGCCAGACTATGATCCTGGTAGTATTATAGGTTGCGAGGATAGGAGGACAGAAAAAGGTTTTACCTCTCTGATCACCAAGGAACCACACAGTACTCCCAGCAGCAGAGAGAGCTGAGCATCTTGGCCAGTTCTCTCTGTGTTCTAGCTTTGATGTGCATGATGTAACAAAGAAGAGGTTAAGAAAATATGGTAACTGTGTTGGGGGTTATATGTTCAACATCTTTGATTTTTTTTCCTTGCTAATGATGAAGTCTATTATAGACTTAACCTCATTCAAAGCACAACAGCCTCCCTCACCATAGGTGTTACTCTTTAGCTGGAGAAGAAACTTGTGGGAGAGAAGGGCAGTCTAAGTGGGGAATTAGAAACAGGATTGCCAAGAAATTGGATAATTTAATCTGGAGGAAAATAAACAGAGAATGCAAAAAATAGTCTATGGATCTTATAGAATTAATTATAAGATATTATCAAACATTTTCTCCATTTTTTTCTATTAGTCAGAATAAGAGCGTGAGATTAAATTATAATGGGAGGAATGTAAGTAACTTCATATCTTTACCTCCTTTGCCACTTGGAAAGCTCCTACTTGTGTCAAGTTCCTGTGCTACTACAATGATTTAAATCAAGTAGGTCTCTCCACTTGACTTTCGTTTTCTAAAGGAGGTGTAGGATACAGTGGAGGGTGCTGGGAAGTTCACCTGGGTCTGATTCAGGCAAGGGGAGCACTAGGCAGCCTTTAGCAGGATCCAAGTCAATGTTTGACAAAGAAGGAAACAGGACAGGGACAAACTAAACCCTCCAAATTCTTCTGTAATCTCGGAGCAGGATGGTAATAATGGATGCCATTTTATTAACAAAACCCAGCTAAGTTCTCAAATTCCATTACCTCCAGTTTAGTCTTTACAAGAACCCTATTGGTAAGTACCACTTTTATCCCCATTTTAACAATAGGAAAAAAAATGCTCAATCATGTTGTAGTCCTTAAATATGCACAGTAAAAAAAAAAAATTAAAAAAAAAAGAAGCCTAAGAGAGGTTAAGTAACTTACCCAAGTTTATAGAGTAGGTTGCAAAGCTTTAATTCAAATGCGGGGCACTATGATTCCAATCTCTAATCTTGGATGCCAACATCTAAATCCAAATAACTAACTACTCAATTAGCATAATTTTTTTCTGATTTCCACTTATATTGGAAAGAGCAAACCAAAAAATAACATAACAGAGATTTAACTTCACTGATCATCACCTAAGAGCACATTTAGGAACAACATTAATCGGGTGTTGGGCAGATGTGGCGGGAGAGGGGATGGGTGTATACATACATAATGAGTGCAATGTGCACCATCTAGGGGATGGACACGTTTGAAGCTCTGATTTGGGGGAGGGAGGGGAGACAAGGACAATATACGTAACCTAAACTTTTGTACCCCCATAATATGCTGAGATAAAAAAATAAAAACAAATTAAAACACATCTAAACTGTGCTCCCAGAGCAGTACAAAATTAGCTGTATTATGACCTAAGTTTTTTATTCATTCAGTTTCTCCATCAGAATTTATTAAGAATTTATGTTTAGACCATTTGAACAAAGCTCTTCATAGACTAGTCTATCATGTTTGTTATATTAGATGCAATGTGTGTACTATATATGCTTACTATAAGTTTATTATGAATTGGAAAGTTATACAAAATATTTTAAATACAAGGCTAAACAATCAGAGATAGTTTTAAGGAGTGAGAGTTTTTGCTTTTCAAGGTTAAATCAATTAACCACTTCCTGACCATTACACCTTCTTGAGGTTTCACTGTAGTGTTTTATGTATACTTAGGCTAGTCAAGGAAACTCAACTATTTCTAAGCCTCTAACTATTAAAATCCACTAATACACAAATCAATATCAAAATAGAGAAGAGAGAAGAGAAAGGAAGATCCAAAGTGTTCCTTGAGAAGACAGATTTTCTTAGAATGATGGACAATTAGTTTCTACTTAGTTTGTAGTTAATTGGAGAAATGCTTCTGAGGGTCAGAGGATGTTTGAGGAGATACAACTGGCCACTAGCCAACGACAATACTGCTTCCCAAAAGGGTCCACCCATCAGACTAAAATAACAGAGCTCCTTCTGCAGAGCCCAGGGAGGAGTTACTGGAAATGGCAAAGTATATTACACTTAACATTATCCAACAACATAAAATGATGTATTAACATTCTCCCTGAATTCACGATGTTTATTGATTTTTTAAATCTTAGATAATTTAACTAGGTTACTTTTGCATTATGTAGTATAAAATAAGCATTTTAAGTTATTTTTGCTCACATCTCAGACTGAGTATTTTGTCCAAAATATTTCTTTCTTGTCTGAATTTATAGAATGAACTGAGGTGATACAAGTCAACCAACTTTAATCATCAAATATTTACATGTGTTACAAACTGCATTTATTCATAGTCGAGTCCAAATTAATTTTTTAAAATGAGACCATGTCTGATAGTAATATCAAATTGAGAGAAATTTGTAAATGATTGTGTCTGTGTGGCATCTAATAACTAAGATGAGGTCCAGAGTTATGTAAATGAAACAAGAAAAATGTTCTGCCCGAAATAAAAAAATAAATGAGATTGATAATTTATATAAGTATCTAGTAATATCCTGCAGCATAAACTTGCTCAAAAGTTGTATATCCTACTAGCCCAACTATCCAGAAAGGCTACAACCAGGACAAGAAAAGACCTCTGCACCATCAAATAAATATCACAGAATGTCAAGTTAGACTGACTGGGGCTCAAATCCAGGCACTGCCACATATGAATTGTATTTCACATAAGTCACTTTACCACCTGGAGTATATCTTCAACTGTACACTAATTTATAGGGTTGTGGTTGAATTAGTCTTAACGACAGTGCCTTGAAAGTGCTGACTCATAATAGGCTCTCCACAGAAAGTAATTAGTAGAGTGTTCTGGGCTCAATTGCGTTCTCCCACAGTTCGTGTTGAACCCTAAGCCCCAGTACCCAAGAATGTAGCTGTATTTGGAGATAAGTCCTTTAAAGAGGTAATTAAGAGAGATAATACAAGTCATATGGGTGGAATCTAATGCAGTATGACTGGTATCATTTTAAGAAGATGAAATGTGGGCACACAGAGAGACACCAGAGCACACATACACAGTGGAACAATGCTGTAAAGAAGCAACAATAGGGCAGCCATCTGCAAATCAAGGAGAGAGGTCTCAGTAGAAACCAAATCTGTGACAACTTGATCGTTGACTTCTAGACTCCAAAACAGTGAGAAAATAAATTTCTGTTGTGTAAGCCACCCAGATTGGTGGTGTTTTGTTATGGCAGCCCTAGCAAACTAATACTTATAGTCATTGCCATCTTCCTCAAAGTAGCTGTGTTTGAAGGGGAGGCATTTGAGTGACCATTTGATTTATGTATCCAACATTTATCCCCACATCCTGTACGGTGTCCAGGCACATAGTACATTCTCAATATGTATTTGTTGAAGATATTAATGAGTGAATACATGAATGAATTAATGAATGAATAAATATTAATCAGAGGCTAAGCCTCTGGTGCTGAGTATGTGACAACAGACAGCTGACAGATTCACAGGAACAATGGCCAAAGGTTTAATATATGCCAGACATCATGCAGTAAACACTGTAAAAAGCAAGTGCAAAAATGTAGAACCTTAGGAGTCCAAGAATTTTTTCAGTAAGAAAAAAAGACCCGTGTTACCCCTTCATTATCTTTGCAAATACACTGTGTAATTGCTGTTCCAGAGAGGCAGTGTTGTTTATGAGGAGGAACACTAGGCTCAACGCCAGATGATTTTTGTTTCTTTTCTTGTCCTGTCACTTACCAGAGGTCCTTGGGAAAGTCATTTAGCCACACTGCGTCTCAGTTGCCCCTACTGTAAAACAGTAATATTGATACCTATCCCATCTATGACATAAAGCTGTGGCAAAGATCAAATGAGAAGGTATGTGTGTGAAAATGATCTATAGAGTACGATGTGAATTACAGGGATCCAGTTCATAATGGTAACCTCGAATCATTAAGGACATATTAGCTTATATTCTGCACATTAAGTTTTAATATGAAAGAAGGTACATAATAGATTTTTAAAGCATTTCATTTAAATATGTAATCTCCTTTAAAAGTTCAGGCCACTTTAAAGTTTTTCTGGAAAATTCACTCATGTGGAAGTGCTCATTCCTGATGATTCTAGATAAATGTGGTAACTTCATTTTTTTAAGATGGTATTTCTGATGACAATTATTTAGAAGTTTTTTGGTTTGGGCAAGTCTGACTTTTAGATTCACTGTTTTTTAAAAGTATCATAGTAGTACCAATGAGCATTGTTCCAGTGAAAAATAAAATTGGTTGTATTGAGCGATAGTGATTCAGGAAAAAAGACATCTGTGCAAAGAGCAATATATTTTGATTTGTCTTAGTTGTTTATTTTTGCTATGTTTATATTTCACGTATCAATTCTAGAAATTTAATAAAAAAACATAAAACTTTACTCCATAGACATACCCACAACACATTTTGTCCTGAATTACATACAACTAACAGCAAAAAAGACAAGAAATAAGAGGGTGGAGGGAAGAAAGAGCAAAATACAGAGAAATAAACTTAATATTTAGCAAAACCCTGAGGTGTGACAATCTAATTCACTTTTTTAAAATATTAGCAACCCTTTAACTTTTTAATAAATAGTAGCAAAAATGTAATAAATGTTTGGAGTTCTACTTAGATATTTGCAACACAAATTTTCTAATTTTCTCTCTTTTCTATACTTACAGTGGAAAAATACCTAGCTTCATGCTGTAAATGTATGGTCTATTGCATTTGTTCTTATAGAGGCAATACCTCAACATTATTTAATGGAGTGATATCATAATCACATGGACTATTACAAAACTATAACTAATAACTTCAAAATCCAAGTTGCCTTTTCACAATTATAGGCATAAACAATTTCAAAATATCTTAGTAATAACAGAGAATTGGGTTACTTTTTCCAGGGTATTTTTGTCAAGCAAATCTGAAGCAAAATATTCTCCCATGCACTTTAATTGAGCTGGAAGTAATAATTGGTTTTAGTTCTACATTTGTAACCTATGTGCCATCATAGACTAAGCTTCTTCATTAATAAATGGAGGCATAAATTCTTGCCTTTTTCCTCCTAGAATTAATGTGTGAATGCAATCAAATGACTAGATGTATTTCATGGAGATACCTATGTAACTGTGGGTGCATTCAGATTAAGAAAATAAAGAATGTTTTACAAATGCAATGTACTCTTAATGCAGTGGTCCTGAGTTTGCCCCAGAGCATCATTATGTAGACTTGTCTTCAGGGCAGGAGGATGACAGAATATTTTGTAAATCTAATAAAACTTGCACTTTTTTAAAGTGAAGAAAAGAAAAATATCTTATATATTTTTCTAGGTGTTAGTCTCTGGACTGTTTTATTCTATGTGACTCTTATTTCCTTTTGGGATAAGCTTTGTTCCTGTCCTTCTCAACATTAACATATTAGTCAACAATTTCCTAATGCTGTTATAGATACATTATAGATACTATTGATACATTAACAATAGTTTATTTTTTCATAAGTTTATGATCTGAGTATGTACTTATATTTCCTTTATGAATTTTTTCTAACTCATAAAAACTTCCAAACACAGTAACTTAGAAAAAATAATATAATGAACATTTATATACCTTTCATTTAGATGTAACATTTGTTAATATTTTTCCATATTTGCTTTATCTTTCTCCATGTACATATATGCATAAAGACATTCTCAAATATACCCCAATATCATTATTATACCTACAAAATTTAAAAATTATTATATCATTTCTATAGAAAAAAATTATTCCATAAATATCACCTAATGTACAGTTGATATTCATATTTTCCTAATAGCCCTTTATAAAAAAATAATGTCTTATAGCTAACATGCCATTGACATAATTGTTGCTGTTTTACATATTTCATGGAGTTGTCATAACTCCTTATTTTTTTAATCTAGAACAGTCCCTCTTCCTGCCTTTTTTTTTTCATGATATTGGACTTCTTAAAAAATTCAAGTTCAGTTGTCTTATATAGAATATTCCACATTCTGGTTGTTTTCTTATGGCCCACTTTAACTTATACCTCCATCACCTGGATTTCCTTAAAATGAAGTTAGGTTACAGGCTTGATTAGATTTAGGTTAAATTTTTGGCCAGTTTAGTTCACTGGTGATACTGGGTACTTCAAATTTTATTATATAGTAGCAAATAATGACAGGCTGTCCATCTGGGAGCTATGCTAAAATTGACCACTTAGTAAAGGTGGTGACCACCTGACCACTCCATTGGAAATTTACATTTTTCCCATTTCAATTAGACTGTGAATATCATATTCCTCAACACCCTTGCACCAATAGTTTGATCATACTCACCTGAATCAATTATTACATTAAGGACTATAAAATGGTGATTTTTCTGATATTATCATTCCTTCTACATTTATTAGTTGACATTTTTCTCTAAAGAATAACTTTGCTTTGTTTTTCCCCTTTCCCCGTAATTCAATGATTATTTTTTATGTTTCATTTTAATCCTCATAATTTCCCTAATGTAAATATTAAAATAATATCATTCCTATTTTATAAATGAAGAAACTGAGGCACAAAGAAGTTCAGTCATGTGTTCAGCATAGCAAGTAAATGGCAGAAACAGACATGGAACTCAGATCTCTGACTCATAGTCCTAGATAGTGGCAAATATATCACAGTTACCTCAGTTTATCTGAGGCATATGCTTAACCCCTCAGTACCAAAAATTTTCTCCCGGAGTACATCAGCGTGGAACTGTGACTAAACGGTCCCTTAGAAAATTTCAAGAACAGATATTTAAATGTCCCCAGTGTAGACCGTAGAGTTGAGGTTACCACAAATGAAAAATAGAAAATAGTCTCAAGAGGTACCAGCCAAGAATTAGGGTGACATTCCTCATGCCACACTTCAGTCACTAAAAGTCACACTGAAGATCTGGGAAGCTCTTCGGGAGTCAGGGTTGGGGGGGAAATGGAATATTATTAACTCATCCACTTTTTGGACAAAACCCTTGAAAGCAGCATTTACACAATTTCCAGGTAATTCCCTTATTTTTCTTCTCAGTGTTTGGCTCGGACAAGATGGGTTTTTTTTTTTCAACATGAAGCTAACTTTGTTCTATTATAGTTAAACCTACAAGTGTTGGACACATTTCCACCTGGGTCACCAGTACAGTCTCCATCTACCTATTTTCTTCCCCTCCTTTTCTTTGCTTCTTATTTCTTTCCCTATAAACAGGTCATTAATAAGAGCATAGGAGGTTATGTAAGATAGTAATATATTAATAATAGTTTCCAAATAGCAGGCTGGCTGTATTCTTCTTTATTTCAATTCCTTTTTTCTCTTTTCCTCTTTCTCACTCTACTACTGTTACTCCTTCCTGGAAAGAAGAAAACCTTTGGCCACTTATAAAAAAAAAATCTTTTTATTAACAAGCATTTAATACTAAGTAACCTGTGATTAGACAGATATGATATAAGATCTTAGAGACACAAAGTAGTGAAAATTTTCCTAGAAAGTGGCAGAGTAATTATTCATTATAATGTTCCTAATGCAGAAGAAATAAAGGTATGCATAGCGACTTGGTTGGAGGGGCACCTCAGGAAGAAAGATCCTCTGCAACATGACTCAAAGGGCTTTTGAAGGTTTGTGTCTCCCATGCGCACTGATCAGAGATGAACAGTTGCTTCATTTCCTTGTAACAAGAAAAAAAAGTTTATGGCAGTTTGTTTATTTTAATTAAATAAGAATCTAAAGGGGAGGTTATTATGAATGTTGATTGATCTCAAAAAGTGGGTCTGTAGGAAAAAAGGTTTCCTGGGAGGTTTAATGGAGAGTGAGAGCACAGATCCTGAGATCCTGATAATTATCTTCCTGAGCAGAATTGTCCAAATCACAGGCCCAAGCGCAGGCCGTAGTTGTACACTCCCACAATTACTCTTTCAGCCGTCAGTAAGTACCACATTTCCCTAGCATCCTTCAGGAGCAGGGGAGTTTGAGTTCATTTCATTAGAAGATCCCAGACCCACATTAAGCCCCAGGATGAGTGAACTCCCTTTAGGGAAGACCCCCCAAGTCCCTGAGCCCAGCATTAGAAAGCCATATTCTAAAGTTCAATTGAAGCTGCCCTCTCAATGAACTTGCTGTGCGACCTTGAGTGAGTCACTTAACATCCCCATGTCTCAGTTTCCTCATTTGTACAGCGGGGACCATGATGCTGACCTTCCTTTCAGGCCTACTTTGAGGACTAGCTCATTAGCAATTATAAAGTAGTTTGAAAATGTAAATGCTGAATTATAATTTTAATCAACAAATCAACCTTGGTGCTTCCCACTCAATCACTGCCTCCTGGGTAAATGATCAAAACCACTGTCTGACCCAGGAGCTCTGAGCCCAGAATTCACCCCTTGCACAAAACATGGCTCCTCCAGAGACATCCCCCACTCCCCAGGGATCCCTTTCCTGTCACTTGCCCCTGTCACCACACAGCAGCTGCTTTTCAACCACTGAGCAGAAAACAGGAACCCATATGTGAAGGGTATCCAAGCTCGTGCTTAACAGACACCTCAACCAACCCAAGGAGATTCTGATAAAGAAAATAACAGGCCCACTCCCAGTGACGTAAGAACCACGTTTTCCCTGGGTTTTTAGTTATAAAAGTATCTATTTACTAATTTTCTAACAAATATTTGCTGAACGGGTAAAATGTGCACATGAGAATGAAAACCTTTACAGCTCAGCCAGCAAGAACCCTGTAGAAATAAGACCAATGTCCTGTGGACCACTGATCCTTGCTGCAGGATTAAACTGCAGTCTCGAAGCCAGGCAGGCATGTTACAGACATATCGGAAGCCTAACAAGGACCAGGGGGTAGTGAGGAGGGGGCTGCACAAACATACAAGTATACAAGTCTTCACTGGGTGCCTGACTTTGTCTGGCACTCAGACCCCACAAGACAGTTAGTGTCAAACATATTTTAGTGAAAATGACTCTTTAACACAGGTAAAGCAATCAATCAAGTCGTGGATTAGATTTTAACTAGAAGCTCCCTGGTTTAGGATAGTAAGTGTGCCAATTCCTATAACACGAAATACACTTTGAGCTGAAACCAGAAATGCTTCCCTTTTCATTTGTTGAGTAAGTTGGGTCATAAACTTAAGTAGAAATAAGGGCCAAGAAAATATCCCATTAATGGGACTTGCATATTTTTACTAAGCTTAATTAATAGTTTCAGGTAGAGTAAAACAGACTCTTAAAGTGGTTGTATTTTGCTTCACACTTCATCTGAGCCATTCCAGAGTTAATACACTTATCTGAGCCATTCAACATTTCAACACCTATTATTAGTCATAAATTTGGTGTGATTTTGGTACCAGTCAGGAATTTGCAATGTAAAAGCAACGTAAGAAATGAGCACTGGGCTAGGAGTTAATAGATAAATTCACAATCCAAGCATACCACTTTCTAACTCTGTGATTTGGGGAGTCACCTAAATTCTCTTAGCTCGAATTTCCTCCTCTATAAAGTGAGAATAATAAGAAATGCTTTTCTACATCCAGGGTCATTGTGAGGTATGGGATGATGTATGTGAAAACATTTTGCGTACAATAAAGCACTCTCCAAGCTTAAGGGATGATGATGACGATTCCTTCTATTAAATCTTCATAGAACAGGTAAATTTGGAAACCCCTCACTGAATGAATAAAAAAGGTACACAGATATTAGTATAGCGCCTGTGGGTAGTAATAAATATGCATTGATTATCATGAGAAGAAAGATATGAAAAAGTATTTTCTTTGGATTCTGTTTTTGATTAAAAAGATAAAACTGGCTTCAGTATGCTTTTCACAGCTATCACATTTATGATCTTTGCAATTAACTTCTAAAATATTCATATTTAAATGGCATGCTATAAAAATAATGGATTCAGAAAATTACCATATGTGGCAAGAATAAAGAAAAAACAAAACATTTCTCTCCATCCCAAGAATTTTCAGAAGTTACAGTCATAGTTAATAAAATTCAATATGCTCTCAGACAGTATAGACTCACAAATAGAATATTATTTTGAAGATAATTTAACTCCCTGGTATTATCAAAGCCTCCAGAATACTGCTACTTGCTATGATTAGATGCGTGACAAAATGTAATAAATGCGTGTACAGGCAAGTGAAATGCAATATGGATTTCCAAGCATCATGAAACGAGTTTACTTTTGTGAGCAATATTTGCAATTATAAGTATAAACAAATTAATGTAAAAGATATTAAAATGGAATTATATATGACAAATTTTATAAAAATGTAAATTTAGTCTGTATTTTACTTTTTCTCCTTAAAACTTTTTTCACATTTTTCTATATACTTTTGAAAATATTCATGTACCATCTATTATTGGTTAAGAATACTACAATTTTTATTTTATAAGCTTATATTCTCATTCTGTGCACAGAGATGTAGATTAATTTTTTATGTTATTCTATATAACCAGCCGTCATATATTTGAAGACAAGTTTAGAAGCAAATATGCACTCAAGTCAGCTTTCCAAGACTGCTATCTTGTAAGAGAGGGAAGATACAATGTTAGAATCACTGATGGAGTAGAAGGAAAGTCAGAATCAATATTCCTCCCTCCTCTCTTTCCCCCACTCCCTGCTCTTTTCTCTCTGTCTATCTTTAGGACCCTCAGCAACAACAATAAAGAATGCCAGTAAAAAAGCGACTCTATTTCTTAAACATTTCCCTTGAGTGTTTTTTTCTTTTATTTAACAGTATATTAGTTATCTGTTACAAATTACCCCAAAACTTAGCTTTTGTTGTTGTTGTTGTTGTTGTTGTTGAGTCAGAGTCTTGCTCTGTAGCTGGGGCTAGAGCACAGTGGTGTCATCATAGTTCACTGCAACCTCAAACTCCTGGGCTCAAGCGATCCTCCTGCCTCAGCCTCCCAAATACCTGGGAGTACAGCTGCATGCCACCATGCATGGCTAATTTTTCCACTTTTGTAGAGACGTGGTCTCCTCTTGCTCATGCTGGTCTCAAACTCCTGGCCTTAAGCAATCCTCCTGCCCCAGCCTCCCAAAGTGCTAGGATTACAGGTGTGAGCCACCACACTCAGCCAAAACTTAGCTATTTAATACAACAAACATTTATTATCTCATAGATTCCGTGGTTTAGGAATCTGGGTGTGGTTTAGCTGGATCCCTCTGAATCAAGGTCTCTCATGAGGTTGCACTCAAGCTGTTAGCTGAGGTTATGGTCATCTCAAGACAACTGGGTCTTGAAGAGTTGGTTTTTGAGTTCACTTGCGTTGTTGTTGCCAGGCTGAAGATCTTCCTGGGCTGTTGAACTAAGGACCACAATTCCTCACCGTGCCACATGGATCTCCCCATGGGACTGCTCACAACATGACAGCTTGCCTCCCCTAGGACAAGTGATCCAAGAGAGGGTGCAAGAGACCACCACTCAGGAAGTCACAGTCTTTTTATAACCTAATCTCAGAAATGACATGCCATTTCTCTTGCCATATTTTGTTTATTAGAAGTAACTCACTAGGTCCAGCCCACACTCAAGGGGAGAAGATTGCACAGGGCATGAATACTTGGTGGCAGAAATCATTAGGGACCCTCCTAGAGCCTGTCTACTAGCATATATAGCATTGCATATCAGATTTAGATCACCCAAACATGCAAAACAAGAACAGATAAATTTATTTTTGATGAGAATGAAACAAAATTAACACGGCCAGCATGAATAACTCCATTCCTACAAGGCCTTTGATGAGTCCATTTTTTCCAAAATAATCTATTTTAATCATTTTCACAATTGTTTTTCATCAAAATTCTAAACATCAGAGAGTGCCTAAGATGTGCCAGGAACTGAGCTTAGTGCTGACAGAACAGAAAGAGAGACAACCTCTGCCTTTGAGGGGCTTTTACTTTTGAACTGTGCAAAATTTTTAAAATTTTTTAGTTACTTCGACTTTGTTTTGTTTTGCTGAAACAAGGAAAAATTACTGTGCTAAATGAATGTGGACTTGAATGTGACCTTCCAAAGAGTTTCAAAGCCTTCAGCTATAAATACGTTGCTAAAACTTAGACTTCCTAAATAAATAGATGGAGAATGAGTTTACAGTTATACAGACTAATATGTAAAAGAATTAAATTGCCTGTCCTAAGCCACAAGGCAAGAATAGATAATGGAACAAAAGAATCCATCTCACCTGAGTGTCTACCCAGTTTCCTATTCATGAGGTATGACTACATTGCTTTGAGCACGATAAGCCAGTCCATGTGGAATAGTCATTAATTTCACAAACCTACTTATATGTAATTCATTCTATCTCTTTAACCTCTTTATCCCTTGATTTACTGTGATCACAAAAGTGCCTGCACTCTGCAACTCTGTTTGTTAGCAATAACCCATTCAGCTTTTCCCTGCCCTTGTCCTTGCCTTAAAGCATTTAGCTATGGCACCACATGGTTGTTCCACACCTCCTCTTTTCTATTCCAAACACAACATAAATCATTAAGCCCACCTTCAAAAAGCCAGGTCAGATGTGTTTTTGCACTTTGGAATTCTTGTTCTTTAGGGGAGTTGTAATCAGTTCAGCTTTGATTAAGTCTCTCTTAGTTGACAACAGCCTAAACGACCATGTTTCCATTCTAAAGGACTTTGATCTTCTTTATCTTCATATACCAAATCAAATCATGCCTATTCCAGTGGTTCACATTAGAATTTCCAATATCTCCAGAATTTGTCTCCCTTTCTGAAATCAGATAAAGGGATAGTCTGCAGACAAAATAAGAGTCAGTAAGGAAAGATACCTGAGTCCTGATTTAGACTTGGATCTTTGCTTTAAGTAATTTAAGGAGAATTACTGTATAATAATAGGATGTGCTGATAGTGCATTTACATAAAAGTGAATGCAGTTATGTTTCTCATATTTAGTATGATGAGGTGAAGGTTATAACAAATAGTTAAAGAGTGTTAATCTATTCATATTGCTATTGATTCAATGTTTCCATGGCAATATAAAATGCCATACAGGATACATCTATGGCATTTGATACCACATCTGCTTAAGCCTGTGATACTGCATATGCATTCATATGACTAAGCAGGAAAAATGAGCAATATGACTTTCAGGGATCTGGAACTCTGAAAAACTTTAAAGAGAACAACATTTCTGAAGAAACAATTATAAAACAAAGATAATTACACAATTGAATTACATAAACATCACTGGATCTATGGGTTGATAACATTAAATCTAAATGTATGTAGCAGTGAGTGGTCATAAGAGCAGAAATTGCTATCACTGACAATTAGGCAGCCTGGGACCTGTAGGGAAACGAAATGTGTTCATAGCTTCTGCTGTGGTTAGTAATATACAATAAAGAGCAAAACTGGGCCTCCAGAGGGATTCTGCAAAAGGTTGTAGACAGATGTTCTGAATCCTCGAGTCCAACAGGAGTGTATTTAGGTCAAGGAAAAAGGTTGAACAAGGAAAGAAAGAGCAGAAACAGAATTTGTTGTGTGACCCCTAGAAGCAGTTTCAATACCAAATTGTCTTGATACATACTTTCTAAAAAAGAAATGGAATTAGCTCTGAACTACAGTTAAACTAACGTCAGAAATCTGGATCTAACTGGAGTTACATAAAAAATATTGCGTATTTGAGGGTTCTATATGTGGTCCATTGAAAATGGACTGTTTTTAAAAACAGGATTCGATGCACCAAAGAGCAGTATGATTTTCTTAAATGAGGCTTGTTTTTACATCAATCGTTCAGTTAAATTAAACTTTCTTAGAAAAGTCATTTTAATTCTTCTACATAATCTTCCTCTTACTAACAACCATATAATGATACAGAAATTGAAGTATTCAATAAAAACGTAAGTCTCATTGGATTTCTGGAATTTCCTTACATATATTCAAAATTATGTTTGATTCTTCAGTAAGAATAAGAAGTACAGAAGAAGAATCCTATGTAAAATCAGCCTGTATTCTAGATGTAATCTTGCTACTCCTACACAAAAGAAAACCATCCAGTATTACTATCTTCAGATAGAATTATTTACGCAAATATGTTGCCAAATTTCCATCTCCTTTTCTCGTACTCCAGTTTATCACTCCCAGCCCCCACTACAGGCTGTCCCTGCCTTACACACATACAAACCACTCGTTCCAAACCAGATCACTGTCCTAGACTATGCTTGGCTTCTAAAAATCCTTCAAGGACTACAAGATGATAGTATTTCTAAAATCTACATGACCCCTACCCCTAACTCTCTCCACTCTTGTCAGGAAGAGAATGAGAAAATGACATCCCACACAGGAAAGGATCCATGCAGCTCCTTAATAAAAGATGAGGAGGACCAACTTATGCTTGCACTTATTCCCTCCTCCATTTACAGCAGTGGATCCAGCAAAGAGTGGTTTGCTACTTGTTAGGTATTAACTCCACAGGATTGGGCCTCCTATAAAAGGAAACCCATATACTAGTCTCAGCCTGGGTTATTTCTTCCTGTTTCTGAAAGGCACACCAAAGAGTAGCAACAGAATATCAAAAGGCTACCACCACAGTTAAAGTGATCTATTATGAGAATAATAAAAATGTGCTTACACATGCCACCTATATTTCTACTCTCATGTTTGGAGCCATATAATTTAGAAAAACAAGGAATCATTTAATATAACTTTAAAATATAGAAATGATAATATAAAAATAATAATAAAGAAGGGCTATTTACACCTCTGATATAATGGAGATGACAACTTAATTTTCATTTGAAATTTGTCAAAAAAGAGTGGCAACCACGAATACATCACATTATATCAAACAGGTTTAAAGTATGAAATTTTTGCAATTGAGTCTAAGCTAAGGACTGTAAAACCCTCAAACATGTAAGGAAAAATGAAAGAAAAAGAAAGAAATGACCCTACCAAAGCTATTTTTTATACTTTTCTTTTAATCCCCTTTTATGGTCCTAATTTACACATTCTATTGACCTAGTTTTCAAATTACTTTATTTTCTTTGATAGTAAGCAGAAAGCCCAAAGACAAAATCATAGATAACTGGGCACTGCATTGCCCACCTGGTAGCAGTATTTGTGGGCCATGGACAAAAGCTCTAAGCCTCTGAAATAAAGAGTTATGCAGCTGCTCATTTTCCTGTTGACTTCTGTTTAGGGCTTGGAAATATTCACAAGATTGCTACCTACCTGAAAGGACTCACATTCTTCTTGGTCTAAATAACTCTTAAACTGACATTCATGGTGAATTTCACTTGCCACTTAGCATATTAGAAGAGATAGTTTACTATAATTGATATGATCAATCCATAAGCAAGTGATTAAATGCTTCTTTGTGCTTAGCTCTCTTGGCACTATTGAGAAGGCATGGCCCTTGCTTTCCATTATTTAACATATAAACTGAACAAAAATACAAAAGACACATTATGACAAACACATAATGCTTCTTCTAGACAAGCATTGCAGCCTGGCAATGCACTGAACATTTTGATATTAATCCATTAAATTCTTCTACTGCCCAATGAGGTAGAATATATATTACGTCAACTTTACTAATGGGGAAAATAAAGCATGGATAATTTATGTGATTTGCTCATGGTTATACAGCTAATAAATGTGGAGCCAGGATTCAAACCCAGGTATTCTGATTCCCCAGAAGATGCCCATGCCCAACATGTTATACTGATGTTCAAAATAGTTGAGTGTTATATTAATTTACTGAAAAAGAAGACAAATTAGGGCTGGAGAGGTTGCAATAGACTCCACGAAGAAGGTCAAATGGACTTGGAACTTGGCAAATGAAGAGACCATGGCCAGGCAAAGGGCAAGGAATTCTGGCAAGAACAATGGAGTGTCCACAGGGGAGTGAAGGAGTCAATCTCACTAGAGTAGACAGGAACAAGGAGAAATTAAATGAGATCATTAGAATGGAGAAAACTGTGAAAATCCAGAAAATTCATAGTGAAAGTTGAATTCCTGAGAGGGTAAAGTTAAAACTGGATTAAAAGACAATATCTCAAAAATGTATTTGGTTACATTCCAACAGAAACAAAGCTTCTTGAGACATGCAGAGATCGCTAAATGATTATTTTACTTTTGGCAAAATTGAACAAGGGGAAATACTGACTCTGGGGTCAAGATAAATGTTTATTCTCCCAGGTAACCTGGGAGAATGGCATCCAAAAGTGCCAGAGTTTCACTCCCAAATAACAGTTCATTTTTATTTGTACTCAGTCTCCATGACCTCTGTCCACTAGAGATATGCCAACCTTGTATTTAAACTTAAATATGGTCAGAGCCATGAGGCCTGCCTGGAGGAAAAGCAGGGTAAGGGAAATTTTCTCAATGCCACCTTCTCTTTGGAAAATCATTCTTGAAGGAAAACCAGCTGAGATACAAAGAGAAATTGTGTCCGTCTGGCAAAAAGCAAAAAGGGCAGTGGGGGAGGGGAAATGGAGAGACATCTAAATCACCTCTGGGAAAAAGGTGATGCTAAATATGACCTGGCCAAAACCACAGTGCAGCTGAAGGTGGCCGGGGTGTCTAAATGGATCAACAGAAAGTTTAAGAAAGAGGGCAAAGTAGGCCAGCTCAGGAGCATCGACAGAATATTGGAAAGAGAAGAGGGAGCAATTTCATAACCTCTCAATCGTTTCCAACTTCTTACAGTGTTCCAGAAAAGAAAAAAGTGTCCTTGATAAGAATGATTTATTGAGCAATTATCTCTTTCCGCCCTCGGCTCTCTGGAACTGGACAACAGACAAGTCTGGTGAATTATAACTGTAGAGTTCTCCAGAAGAGCTTCCTCTCAAGGATGCACAATCTTCCAGTTAGTCACGAGGCAGCAGCACAAGCAGAACAGGGCTCCCTCTTTATTTAATAAGGTCTACATTCTACACAGAGTTTCTGAAATTTCAACTTTCTCTTCTCTGTATCTTTCTCCGACCTGCCATATGCCCGACTCATTTAGGATTGTTTACCCGACTCCCGTACACAATATAATCATTGTGCTTATGACCTGCCCCCAAAGTCCTTGCTCCCTTTTCACATCTCCCATCCCTCCTTCATACTGGTCCTACACTGGACTGTCTGCTCTTCAAACAAATCAGATCCCTACATGTGTGGTTCTATCTTCCTTCCCTCCTGCTTCAGCCATGATCTCTTGGTTTCCCCATCTGCCTCTTGGCAAACGCCCTGTAAAAGGGAGATTTTTCTGGGTTCTCCAACCCCAGTAGGTCTCTTTGCACCCCAGTATCATGAGTGTCCTCTTATTTTTGTTTTTCCCTGCTGCTTGTGATTGCTGTGGTTACACTGACAAGCACAGAGGAAGGATCTGAGGGAAAGTTGTGCTTTCGGTTCAGTAAATACTTAGATTTGATTTGATTTGAATAGTCAGAAAATGCTCAAAAGTCTGTTTCAACTGAATGTCCTACAGTCTCAAATGAGGTAAGCCTCATTCTTCATCTGCTGTCATGGTTAACTGGCAACTTCCAGACACAGGGTGGCTGTCTGGCCTCTCAGGTACATACGTAAAGACAATTTCAATGCCTACAGATTACAGACCATTCAGCTGTGTTTTAGCTGAGTCTTTCTACCAGGGAATATGTAACAGCATCTTAGATCAATTCTGCCACTGTTTATATTAGAAATTTTGTTCCTGAGCTGCTTGGCACCTGATCATTCCAGCATTTTCTGCATGACAAAGTTGAAGGAAAAACAGGTTGGGGACTGAGTATTTTCAATCACCAGTGACTTGGTGACAGGTACCAAACTCATTTCACTTAAGAGTGTAGATTGAACTCAAATTGGAGTCCCTAAAGAGAAAGACCAGTCCTTTATCCAGTACGTTAAAGAAAGCATTTCTTATTTCTATTAAACAACCAGGAAAGGAAAGATTGTGCATCAGTTGGAAGAGCACTGCAAATATCAGGGTTACCAAAAGTCACCTAGAAACCTTTAAAATAATTTAAAGTGGTGATAGAACAAGTAACACACTGCACTTCTATTGATGCAGCAATCCTTAACCCTTGAACCTAACTTGTACTTGCACTAAGAAGTCAGAAAAACTCTTTCTAGTGGATCTACCAAGGCAATTTCCCATAGTTTGATTGTGAACAGTGCTGATGATTTTCTCATTTAAATTATCCACAAAGCACTAAAAAATGTGGCTCTTTGCTGAAATTATCCTTCTAAGGAAAAGAATGGAAAACTTTTTAAAAGACATTATTTACAACTAATAAATGGGTCAAGATAACGTTGCACTATGAGATCTAAATACATCAAAGATATGTGAAGATACCAGAGCTATGATTTCCTCAATTCCCTGCAAGGTAACCAAGACAATTCCAAGATGTCTTATTTTACTAGAAATCAAATTTCTTAAGTATTATCTAGCTAAGATCATAGTGAGCAGATAGCCACCTTGGAAGCAGGGTTAAGAAAGGTTTGAAAGTGACTAAAGAAGATGCAGGATGCTTTGAATCATTAACAGCACTACCCATGCTCACAGAGATACAAAAACAGCTAAAAAGGCAAGGACAAAATTAAACAGTAATGATGATTTATAGTAAGATACTCTGAGACATGACAGAAGTCTCAGTACACCAAAAGGAAAATCTTGTTTGCTCAAATTATTTGTTTCTTCTGTCTAATGAATGTAATTCTAATATACAAGTGATAACACTGGCATTTCTTTGAAATGTTGATTCAGTTTAATTATGAAAATCACCAAGGTATTTTCTAGCTGCTGCATCACTCCCTGTACTAAGATTAATCACATCAACATCATTCATTTAATCTTCAAAGAGGAAGCAGTTGTCCACAAAAGCCTTCAAATAGCTTCATTAGTGCAATTTTTCAGTCTCAAACACTTAGCTGGCAGCATATGATTGAGAGTAAGGTCGGTCATTATATTCATCTATTTCCTAATCTAATTTTTTTAATGTTTCTACATTTAATGTAGAAATGTGTTTTAAGTGTGGAGTTTTTACCTTCTCTTTGTTTGGAAAGCAGCTCAAAACATGAAGAAAATATGGATTTTGATGAACAAAATATTTGGTCACTATGGCTTCAAGTCATGAAATTTAATGTACAGGCCCATAACCAGTTCATTTCCCCTTTTGGGGTTTGTTTAATGTGAAAAGGATTGGACCTAGAAACATTGTGTTTTCCTGTCTCTTGTAGACAAAGAAAAACTTAGAACATGAGAAACATTCCCTCAGTTCAGAAACCAGAATTACCATAATCATTGTAAAATTTCTTTTGTGTTTTAAAATACAAGATGGATTTTATGTTTAAAAACAGAAATGATCAACCTCACTTTTGTTTCTCTACTAAGATCCACTTTTAGCGCCCTTTCCTTTGTTAAGAGTATTAATAATCCCTTTCCTTATTGGAAACCAATAGGGATCAAAATCCCATAAAATAACAAAGTATTTTTGATGCACTGATCAAACCATAATATCAATCATTAAAAATTACTCAGCTGCAATCACAAACATTCTCAAAAAGACTTAGAGCAGAGCCTGACACCAGCGAGGTGTGGTGGTAGAGTTATTTGTAATTACTATACCTACTCTGAAAGGGTTATAAAATGTGTCAGAAAGTAAAATTTGCTGAGCCCCATTACCAAGAAGCAAAACTTGCTAACTGGCACTTTAAACTTTGAATCTTATAAAGGAATGATTTATTTGACTTTTGACTGGTCCACTTGCAGAAATCATTACATTGCAATATTCAGTGACTGTGAAAAGGGGAAAGAAAGGATAAATCATGCAGAGACATTCTCAAGTTAATATCTGGCAACCACATAATGCCAAATTTGCAAGGCAAGATCTGCCCATGGTGGTGTAAATAATGGTGTGTGTTTGCGGTTTAGGCAAAGGGTTCCGGGCTTTTGGTCATGAAAACAGTTCATAACCAACTGCAATGATATGATGCAATTGCACAAATTTTGTGTCCACAAATTATATAAAGAAAATTACAATGTTTATAATATTAACCTCTTTTAAATTGCTTTAACATAAAACTATAATGGGTTTTTGTGAAACCAAATTCTAATTGACCCAACATAATGTTAAGATAAAATATAAATATAAAACTCAGTACTCATTTCAGTTGGCATTTTTGAAAGTGAGCCTAAAATATGCTTTTAATGGTTAATGCCAGACACTGAATCCACATAATTCAAAATAAGACAAAAAAACAAATTCTAATTGACCCAACATAATGTTAAGATAAAATATAAAGGTGAGAATAACCCCAGCTTGAAAATATCAGTGTTGCCATTTGTCCACCTACATGCAAAATCACCAGGATAAAATGGAATTATATGAAAGAGGAGAAAGAACTACATTATTTACATATGTTCAATATGATAATCAGGAAAAAAGCTTGTATGCTCCTTAATTTGTGTATTTATGAAGTGCTATTATCTACTTTATTTGATATTATGTTAGATATTCTGGGAAAAATAAAGATAGAAAAGATAAACTATCTTCTCTTGAGAAGCCTTTACTATGGTAGAAAAGGCAAGAGCACAAACATGTCATTACAATAGAAGGCAATGTGAATAAGTGACAAAGGAGAGGAGCAACATGTCTAAGAGTTCACAAGTAGATTCTTCCTGGCCAGAACACCACAGAAGACTTCATGGCATGACAGCATCTGAGCTTTGAAGGATGGGCAATATGTTGAAAGGTCAAGATTGGGAGAAAGAAGATTAAATTTTATAGTTTAAAATATTTTATCAAACACTTCCAATATTTATGCAATTGTGTTTTCTGCAGGGGATAATAAAAGCCCTTTTGTTTTCAGAATGGTCAAGAGAATTTTTTATTAAAATAAGCAAATAAATTCAAGAAGACTCCATACTCATTTCAGTTGGCATTTTTGAAAGTGAGCCTAAAATATTCATTTTAATGGTTCATGCCAGACACTGAATCCAAATGATTCAAAGTGAGATAAAAATAATAATAATAAACTTGAGCAAATGTACTTAATCATATTTTGAAAAAAGATGTTTCCTTTTCAATTAACAAAACAAATTTGTTTTATTCATGTATAAAATCTAACTGAAAATAAAAATAATCATAATTTAGGGAAAATGTTGAACACTCTGAATAATGCAGTTTTGTGGACTTTTTATTGTTTCTTTCTATATATATATATACATATGTATTTTTTTCAATATCTACCTGGGGTTGGAGGTAGAAATTTGGAGATGGATTAAGGTGAATCTCATCAAGACACTAGTAGTAATATAGGAAATTAAATATTATTTGATAAAAGGTAGAAAATAAAACAAATAATAAGAGTTTACTGAATTAATCTAATTCATAAGCACTCATGATATGCTTCTGGTAATTTCAATTATCATCTTAAAAGAACCTCTCTTGCAGTATAAGATAATATAGGGAAATCAACAAACTAAAATAGTCCCAAGGAATAATGAACGTGTATTCCTGTTTGCAAGCATATAAAGGATAAATACAGGCATCTTGACAAAATACGAAGAGTTCAGGAAACAAAAATGATCTAATACAAACTAATACCTAATCCAGGACCTATTTTGTGCCTCTCAAATATGTCTTGCTAATATAAGAATATTCAGTGGCTCTTTTAACTCTGCGAGTAACTGAGAAGCCTCCTTTGCAGAACTCTAAGGAGCTGAGAATCACCTTTCTCACCATCTTTCCTGTCTTCTATATATCCTCATAAAATATTTACTGTTCTTCTGAATGACCACTCTGATTATCCTTAGACTCCTTTCAGATTCCCTGATGATGTCATGGAAATGTTAAACCCATTATGCTAAGTTAGGACCTCCATCTGCAGTGACCTCTTGGCACAAGCTTCGAGGACAGCATGATATTTTTACATAAAAGTTAGTCTTCATTCAAATCCTCGAGGTCTGATCCTGAAAAAACACTGACAGCTCAATCAACCCTAATAAATACTTAACTAGGTCCATGAAAAATAATAATAATACAATTCCCCCCAAAATCCATTACACATTTACAATTGAGTCATAAAAATGCCTATTAAATGTACAAATTATTTTACCACATTTTTATTGGAAAATAAGCATTTATCCTAATTTACAGATTTAACCCAAAGGTGGTATATGACATTCCTTTTCATTAAGCTATTAGGGGAGTGACGAGTGACGGGTCCCAGCTCTAATTATCTTTAATGTAGTGCTTCAGATTGATCATGCATAATGCAATTACAAATCATAATTAAATTAATTTATATTGATTTAAGATTTTATAAGTTGTTAATAACTACAGTGCAGTACATCTATTTCCACAAGCTAACATTAATATTTTCAAACTGCCAAAGCACTTCCTTCTTCTTCCTCTAATTTTGTTCTCATTAAAAAGTTCACAAACTTGTAACTACTTTATGTGGGTGAAGGCTAGCTTCAAAATCCTGTAGGTAGGAGTTTTGAGCATTTATGTAAGGGCTCTCCAAGAAACGATGTCTAATACATTAATACATTCAGGGTCATCTGAGTTTAAAAGCATATCTATCTCCGAGACGCTTTGCCCTACTCCATCTGTGCCTTCAGGGCTGGCTAGTACTGTTCTTGTATATAACACCTCCATCAGTTTCTCAATACCAAGTCTGATTGACTGACTCGGACACACCAAAGGAAACCAACGTCTGGGCTGGTGGGATCCGGGAAACTGACCCAACGTCAATGCAGAAGTTCTTTCCTCAACATTACTGAGGGGTGAAGAAGAATCTGGAAGCCGAGGGGAGGCCCAAGCAAACGTTGCCCAGGTAACAAAACCCGAGAGTTGGGCCCGCCCAGATTCATTCTTTCTCTCTTCACCCCAACCATATTCAAGCAAGAAAATTCCTTCAGAAATCTTTACATCAGAAGGCAAAGTCGACACCACCACAAGTGGACTGACAATCCACAAAAGCCAAGAACATTTCCTCCCCCGTGTTTCTCTCTAGAACTGAAGGAGAAGTGGAGAGAAGGAGGGAGGTTAGATGAGGGAGCAGGGGGATGAATGACTCCGAAAGCTCCATCAGTGTGTTTTGTAACAGAAACAAACGTTGGACAAAGTTGTGCGTGCAGTGTGGCCGGTTCAGTCATGTACTACAGAAATAATGCTTCTCCTCCTCGTGCTTGACCTGTATATCCAGACTCATGACATGCCCCACGGAAACTTGATCTGGTCCTTCCACTCTGCACAAGCCTTGGAACTGGGAGGGTTGCTGCTGTCACGCGGAAGGGTGGGCCTAGAGTTGAGGATTCTTTTTAAGCCTTCAGTGCCTTTCTCTGAATGTATTAAGTGCCTTAAGGTCCTACGAGGGGAAAATAAAAATGCAGTAGTCAGACTTAGGAGAGCCGGCTTGGAAATGACAGTGACATGTTTATGAGAGAGGCTCAGGGATCACTAGTATAGGTCAGTTTCCCGGATCCCAGCAGCCTCGTCCAGGACTGGTCAGCAGCAAACACCTGCTAAGCCACAGGCGTGCGGGCTGGAAGCAAGTTGAGGCAGAAGCTCGCGGAACGCCGCTGGCAGCCTCCGCAGAGCCGAGTTTGCTGCTCACTAGCGACCCCTCTAGGTCTGAGGGGGAAGCCAGCAGAGGCAGGAAAGCACCAAGGGGCTGTAGCCCGGGGCGGGGAGCCCCCCAGGTGGACTGCTCCGTCTGGGAACATCTGGAACCGCGGCTGCAAACGCTTCCGCGCCGCCAGTCGGCCCTGCCAGCCTAAACGCGGCAAGAGAGCCCGGAGCAGGGATCGAGCTCCGGTGGCCCAGGGCGGGGAAGGGCAGAGAAGCGCAGGGACAGCACCCTCTCATCACACGACCGAAAACCGGACGCCTCAGGGATCCAAAGCGGCAACTGAGGAGGATAGAGAGGTCCGAGGGAAAACATTCCAACACCCAAACTCGGCTGGAGCTGCCAGGGGACTTTGAGGGCGTGGGAAACCCCGCACCCAGCCAGGGCGGAGGCAGCCCGGGGCAGGGACCTTCCCCCTTTATTGGCCACCTCTGGCATGCAAGCTCTCATATATGGGGTTGAATCACCGTGTTTCGGTTACAAACAAGTTAGAGCAACACTTCCTCTACACAACCCCCCGTCATTGAATAGTACACACGCGCACACGCGCGCGCGGCCCCGAGCAAAAAAGCAAAGGGGTGTCCAAAACTTAAGCGAGTTGCCAGGTCCTGGTCTGCCAAAGTGTGCCCAGTCTACACTCATCCCACCCCATCCTACCCCAGCCACACGAGCGGCACTGAATCCACAGGATACGCCTGGGGATACTGCAGCATGCGTTCAGTTGCTCCGGATTTCTGAGACCCAAGTTCTCCCAGTGTCGTCACCAACTGGCAAAATCAGTTTTCCTATCTGATTTCTGAGGACGACTCTTTTTATTCAGGCACTTTTGCCACAACATGTGAGTGGTGTCTCATTCTTCCCAACACTGCAAGAGAACCCCTGGGATGGACCATTTTTGCCTTAGCCAAAGATTTCAGGAAGATTCTTGAGTTGGCAAGAGGTCTTTGCCCCGAAAGGTTTTCGAAGAAGGGGAGGAGAGGGAGATTGAGCATTTTCAAGCAATGTCCAAGCACGTTGCTGGCCTGGAGAATACAGTTAATTCAATCAAATATAACACAATATTTTCCTTAACTAATAATACTCAGAGATGGTAATATGGATTTCCTTGGACTTGAGTTACAGTTTGGCAGTAGCCTCAACACTGCACGGATTCTGTGTGCGCTGTCTCTGGGATTGGAGTAATGAAGCTCTACCATCCAGGAATTAGAAATTTTCGGGAGAAGGGGGGGGGAATCCATTATTAAAGAACTATTTTAGGATTTTTAAAAAATCTGGCTTTAATAAAGCCTTCCAATTGAAACTAAATTTTAGTATTTGTTTGGAGAAAGTGGGTTTGGCTTTTTGTGGTTTAATTTCTTTTTTCTTTTTCCCTTTTGGCATCGGTATGTGTGGCTAGTAGTCTAGGTTGTTAAGTTTCCAAGCAGGAATCAGCTTAAAATGCATGGATTCTATTATATGTACAATTTAATCACAAGGTATTTAAAATAGACATTTCCATCTAAAATCCAATCAGAAATCAACACAGTTCCTCCAGGCATTAGATGATCATCTCGATTTTGCATTTGTAAACTGGGAGGAATAAATGTGACTTGTGGATACCAAGAGGTCAAGTACGGCTGCTCAAATATTTTTCTTACAAAATGACGGATTTATTAGACAAATAAGTAGCCCGGCTGATGCAAAACCCCCAGTGATTGAATTTTGACGTTAAGTCAACAACAACTCGAACTACATCAGTGCTTCAAGATTTAGTTATGATGGTAGAGATTACTGAACAAATAAGAGCCAGAAATGAATACAGATTTCCGAGGATCTGCCCCTGGCACCCTCTTCTTGACATTCTCCTCCATATGCTCCCCCTATTCATACTGTATTATAATTAAAGAACTTGCCTGTGCCTTGCGATGGGAAAAGAACTTTAAAATAATTAGGCATATTTTCCTGGTTTAAAAAAAAAAAAAAAGAACAGGCTCAGGGAGAAAGCCAATTGAGTTTCACAATAAATTTCTTCTTGGCCTGAAAGTCACCAACCATTAGAAGGGAGGGAGCATGCAAGTGGGTGCCTGTCTTTCTTTCTCTTTTTGTTTCTTTCTTTTTCTTTCTTTCTCTTCTCTCTCTTCTCTGTCTTATTTTCATTCAGACTTTTGATAACTTACTCTTTCCTTGCTCCAGCTCCGGCAACGTCCTCACCCCTCCTCCCACTTTCCTAGAAAACATGGCTTTCTAGCAGATTTTAGAACTTGGGCCTTAGTATCCCACTGAAGATCCGAATCCACTGCTAAATAATTAAATAGCCCATAGAATTTTAGTAATATTTAGATTTCACCCCTCCTGGGACAACGGCTGTCCTGCTGCCCACCCTCCCTGGAGCTGGCCACGGTGCTGAAAATCTTGCGTGAATTTTGTGGGGAGGGAGGGCACCATTTATGGAGGCTTTGGAGGAATTATTTATCTTTGCTCTTCATGAAAGGAGGCTTAAATAATTGAGACTACATTTAAACATAAAGCAGTTCATTTCTCATCTTTTCATGAAGAAAGGGGACTAATCTGCTCCTAGTGTGAAAATCTGCCTTTTATTTATTCTGTGTGTGACTTCCTTACTGTAGTGGAATGGTGACTCGTTTCCACTTGAGTCTTGTTGAGCCAGCTAAGAATCCATTCCTTACACTTTCTCCTTCTCTTATTCTGCAAATTTCAGCTACAGTTTGGTTCCCTATAGTTTATGGAACTGCTTATTTTGCAAGGACAAATCTATATTTGATTTTAAGAATTTGTCTGATCAAGGACTTGAGACAATTTCTCTTTGTAGCCAGAAATTTGCTTTCTGAGTATCCAGGTACAAACCACTAGAGGCTATAAACTGGTACCAGGTCTTTATCCCAGGTTTTATTTAAATACAGTAATAATTCCACTCAGTAAAATAAGTTGCCCATCTGGGCTTCTGGACCAGTTTGTCATATACCCCTGCATTGTATGCATGTGCCCCTAATCTGTACAAATGTTTTCATCATGCTGGGGTTTCAATCCTCTATTGTATTAGTTGTTTTCCTGGTAAATAAACCTGGAAATCCAAAATTGCTAACCCTAAAATGGCAATAGAATTTGCTAAATAGAAGGAATGTTTCGTAATTATTTTGCCACTCCCCAGGATTAAATAAGTTGTGCAAATGAAGCTCTTCTACTTAGTGAGGGGGGTGTAGTTCTTTTTTCATCTTCCTTTTAAAATACTGAATAGTATCTTCAGTCCAACAATACATCTGTTTACAGTTTGCCTGAACTTGTTTCTGGATTTATATTTCAATATGCTCTTTAGGATGCAAAATTCCTGTCAAATTAAAGAGTGCTCATGTCTTACCCGCTTCCAGCAAATCACTTGCAGCACCTAATAAATCCAGCTGGGGTTCCTTCCATGGCCTGATGCTGCCGAAATCATTATTGTCCTGCCTTGTTTCATGTCAGAGGCCTCTTCGCCTCATCTGTCATGAAACCAATTTCACTTTATTTACATCCATTTGCTAGTTTAATTACTGTGCTGATGAATAGCCTGAAGGAATTAAGTTACGAGTCTTTGGAAACCCAAAGCGACAGATATATGGGCTACCTTTTAACTACAGGGAAAGAAATGAAGGCTAGTGGCATGCAACAAAATTTAAAGATAATAAGTGTTTCTCCCTGCCTAGCTACTCTTGAAATTCAGGATGATTCTTTCTTTATGTATTCATCATCTCCTGGATGAAATACAATGTTTTAGAATCCTTTATGTTTACAGATTGACTGCAGTTCTCTACAATGCAATACAATTTTCTATTTTTAAAATGTCCTCTTTTACTAAAAGAGTCACAGATGATTTTCCAGCCACACCAAATAATCTAAAGTAGTAGGGTTTTTAATTAAAGACACCTATCAATATTAACCTTTCCATGTAACTGAGCACTTACTTCTCTATATAGAGACAGATAGATGCCTTTGTGAAAATAAAGAATGTTTAATATCTCCAATCTAATATACAGTACAAAGTACTCCACTTTTGCACTATAAATATTGTAACAGACCTCACTATATAAGTTTTTGTTTCTTATCATTGAGTGTAATTTCATAATTATCTTCTTTAATATATTTTTAAATCATAAATAAGAACATTCTGCTGGCTCTTTCCTTTACATGTCCAATAAAATAGAGACTTTGAGTGTATGTTAATGACAGGAGGCTTGTGGTGTGGATGAATAATCTATGTTTTCAAATATATATAAGTAGTCAATCATTTGCATATATATATTTTTTAAACCTAAGACCAAAAAGCTTTTCAGTCATTCTATTATCTTATAAGTTAACTACTGTAGTATAAGCCTACTAATCATGAATTTAAAATTTATAAAACATTTTCAAGAAAATTCTTAAATTCTATCACTAATTATACATTTTAAAACTTAAAATTGTTAATCCAGAAATTAAGTCTTCATGTGACTACCAATTAAAACAATAAGTAAATATACCTGAATTGACTTTTGATTTTATATTTTCTCTATCTTCAGGTAGCATTGCACATGAAAAGAATGTAACTCCTAGTACCTACATGCTTTCCTTTCATTACTGTTTCTGATATAGTTTCTGACATTCAAAAATCTATTTGATTTCCCTAAAATGAGTTTAGGACACATGAAAAATATATTTATCATTACAAGAAAGAATTTAAATACTTTTCTGATAGACTTAATACACTTACTCATTTATACCATCTCTGTGCTGAGTACATAATTACTTGTAAGGTTGTGCAAACTTTTTAAACGAGTTATTTAACTGAAAATTATTTTAAACATTCAAAGGCAAGGGATACTTATAAACAGCAAAGAAATGAAAAAGGTGGAAATGTTCTCATTTCCTCTCCTCCTAAAAGAATTAAACACTAATTTGCCATCCTGTATATTCTGAAGTTTCATTTACCATAAAACCAGTATAAAGGAAGGGAAAAATGTAAACACATTACATTTACTCTCAGAAGAACTAAAGGGGGTGAAAACTCTACTGTCTGTGTAGATATATATTAATAAATTATATATTCATTACAAATCCCCCAGGTGCCTCCCTCTATGCCCTCCTTACATCCCCTAAACACACAATTTTCCTATTCTCCCCCTACTACTTTTAATAAAGCTCATACACACACACACAAAAATACATAACAAAACAACTTTTTTGTACCAACAGAGTCTTGCCTATAAAAGTTTTGCAATAAAGGAAACCTAAACAGGACCTTCCAAGTAAAATTTCCTTCTGTTCAGTAGAACCAGATGCTATGCTAATTCTTTGGCAGACATTTATGAACAGTCTTTAACTTGAAAGGAAATCTGTATTGGTTGGGGTTTTTTTTAGATATTTTTATTCTTTCTTTAAAAAAAAATGAGAATATGGGGATAGTAAATGCTTTTTCTTTCCTGCTCGCCCTCCCCCATCTCTCTCATTCTGCCCCTTTCGAAGACTCTCTCCTCCCTCTCCAGCTCTTTTTGATTAATAGATCCATGTGGCTAACGGCCTGACATATGGTGTGCGAAGCAGCTTGAGATAGTACCTTAGGCATCCCCTACGGCCATTAACATATTAGGGGCTTATGTGCAGTCAGACAGTCAGACCTCATCGAGAGCCAGCGTTTTCAGAAAGGCTGCACCCCAGAGCTGTTTGATAGAGAGTTTCAATAATGCACCACTCTTCAATTTTAAGGGAGTTGCTTCTGGTGCTGAAACACTGGGACAAAACCGGAATAAAGTTTAGAAAGAAGACTCAGTTACATTCAACAGCAACAGTAAAAAATGTGCTTACGTCTGTTTGTATATGGATATGCACATGGAGGCACAGTTTCAAGCTCACAAACACGCACCAGCTCCTGAGTATTATCAGTAAACAGGCAACGTCAGCTGCCTGGATTTATTTTGTTTAAAGATTTATTTTGCTTAAAGTCTTCCTTATACCCAGAATACTAACAGTACAGTAACAGTACAGTTACTGATAGAGATGACTCAAAAGCAAAACAAAACATAGCAGAATGTTTAAGAAAGACACTATTCTGAATCATTTAGTTTGATTTTTTTCCTAGCAGAAGAAATTAAGTACATTTTTACCTCTATAGCCTTAAAACAAGAAAAACAAGAAGAAAATAATAAAAATTTAACTTTAAAAATGTAGATCGTATTTTAAATACATTTGCAGATCAAATCCCTGAAGAAATAACCGATCTTACTCTACAAAATCTGAAACTTTACAAACAAAAAGTCTTGACAACAACTGTGAAAGGTGGGGAAAGCCTCAAATATGTATGTGTATTTTTAGATATAAAAAAATTATATATATAAATTTTGGGCAAGGCAGATGATATTCAAAAGCGAAGCATATACTCCACTTGAAGCTTGTTTAATTCACTTTAACCTCGTAACTGAAGCTTGAAATTCGCTTTGCCCATGTTCTTCTCCTTCCAGCCTCCTGCTGATAAACCACTGTACCCCTTTTGAACTGTACTCTAGCTGTTTGCTTGGCAAATAGATGTTGTTCCGCCCTATTAAACCTTTTAGGTAGTTTCATCTTCGGATTTCTCAAATACAGAGCTAATAAGGAGGTGCTTTGATGCCGTTTTACTTTCAAACTATAGCCCTGAGGCATTAAAACGCGCAAAAGGTAACTGGAAAAGTAAATTGCCACGAGCAAGGCGCGTCCTCCCTTTTAAAACCGCTCCTACTCTCTGCACTGCACTGCGTGGCATCCGAAAATCGCCCTGTTCCTGCACAGAACTGCGTCCCGTTGGCAGCCCCTGGGGTTCTGAACCGGTGCCACATTACCAGGAGGGTGAAGAAAGAGGAGGCACTTTTAAGTTTAAAAGCCCTAGAATCCCTTGGGGGAGGAGAAAGACGGGAGGTAGAGACCAAAAAGCTTTATAAAAGTTGATTCTAGGCAAACATTTATCAGGTGGGAGTTGAAGATTAGGAAACGGCCATGTGCTTAAGCAACCTGTAACAAAACTTTTGCATAAGGCGTGGCAGTGGTGCGCAAGAGCCTGTTCATAGGCGCGAAGGCTGATTTCAAGCCTCAGGTTCAGATTACACTTTGGAGAGAAGACCCCTGCGTGCACTCCTGCCTTGAACACACTCGATCCCTTCCCCGCCCAACACACACACACACACACACACACACACACACACACACACACACACACATACACACACACACACTTACTTAGTTTAACATAAGCAAATGAAACAATTAAAACATATCTGTTTTATTTAAAACTGGCATGAAAACATCAGCCTCGCCAAAGGCGTCTCATTACCTCATATTTAGGTACATTTTCAGAAGAAATGCAAACCCACGGGAAATACCTCTCACCCAGAGTCAAATGATCCTACCTGCTTTTTTAAATGCCTGCATTTCCACTGCTAACTCATACAACACAGATTGAGCAGGGTGCAGGACAGTTGAGTCCCAATGTCAGCCTCAGAGCTGCTTGTCACATTCACCTTTTTCTTTCTCTTTCTTTCATCAGAACGCTTTGGTAAAGTCGCATAAGTGATCAAAATTAACATAAATCATTATTAGTTATTAGGATTTGCTCTAAATTACACTGTGAATATCGCACCAGCCCCATCTGCCGCCCCTGCTCTCGCAGCAATAGATTGCAGATAAAATAAATGTCCTTACCCCATTAGAAGGTTCCTGTCTCTGTAGCCAAAAGCCAAACAAAAGCAATAAATACCGGGCTTTTTCTCTCCACTATTCAGCTGTGACTCTTTTCATCAGCTCTTCTTCTAGAAAAGCTCAATAGCTGCCTGAAAATATTGCATTTTATATCACCAAAGGGCGATTAATATTGCATTAACTGTATTTAACATTTTTTTTAAGCTCGAGTAATCTACAATGAGTTAGTTTCTGTTAGTAAGTACAGGGGGTATCAGAACTACCGCAGACCACTTAAGATATCCGTACGAACGTATTATTTGTCTCACACACAGTATTTTATTTATATATATATATAATGTTAGAGTGTACCGCGCGATGTTTGAAGTGGAAGAAGCCGTGCTAATGGTCTGCTTAAAGTATTCTGACACTGTCTGGAGACAGTCAGGTCTCTGCCTTCATTAAATGTTTATTGTCAACACTTGGCGGGGACGGGGAGGGGGAGAATGAGACTGTTGTAAGTGAATTTCCACGGCCGGAAAGTGTCAACACTTTATTTTATTCTAATCTGTGTCTACAAAAGTTTGTATATATTATGTTGCACTGAGACCAGGCGTCAGATTACCAAACAAACTTTAGTTTGTAATTCGTTTTACCTAATCAATACAAGGAGTCTCTCTTCCCCCTCCATTCCCTCTGCCAGCTCTCCATCCAGGCTCTTAGCCCCTTGCGTTTCCCTTCACCTGTTCCTGTGCTCTTCCCTTTTTACATCTTAAAGGAGCGACCTCCCGCGGATGCGTGGTTGGGGCACAGGTAGGGACACCCGCGCTTTTTCGCCCCACCCCGGGTTCGCGGGAGCAGGACGCTGGTTTCAACACAGGTATTTCGCCGGCTTCTTTCAGACCCGAGATTTTCAGCCTCAGCTTTGCGATTCAAGATTTCACCGAACACCCCGGGACGAAAGCTTAGCAGCCAGGCTTCCTTGCTCTACGGGTATAATACAAATCCGTGCCTGATAAATTCAAATCTGTAGCAGGGCTTTGGTAATGTGCACTTTGGCAGCAAAACAAAAGCCAAGATGGTATTTCTCCCAATTATTTTCAAAACACGTAAACCAATTATGAAACTTTTGTGGGGTTTAAGACTTAGGCAAACTGTGAGAAGGAGTTATTTTCAACCTCTGTGAGATGCTGGTCCATTCCCTTTTCTCTCAGAATGTCTCATAGGCACTTAGGAATCCAGGGGAACTCAAGCAGCACCGAATCTCCAGCGGCGGAACTCCGTGCAGCTCACCTCTCGGAGGGGACTCGGCGCGAGCAACACGCATGTGCGGGCCGGGCGCGCTCCCCCGCGCTCCGTGCGCGCCGGGTCCTCCTCCGCTCCCCGCGGTCCGACCCGCTGGCTGTCCCTGCGCACGCGCATCGCATGCTCGGGCCTGGGCCCTCGGCCCTTAACCTGCTCGGGTGCTCTCGGGTCTGGTCGCATCCTGGCAAGGACCCCCCAGGCAGGTGTCAGTGCAGGCGTCCGAGCAGAGTAGCGACCTCGGGCAGCTAGAAGCTCCGGGCCGCGAGTCTCCAGGCAGGCGGCGGAGGGGTGCAGACAGGATGCGCCGCGATCTCTTCGACGCAGATCCCAGAGCCGCAGCTCGCGCACTCGGAGGCGCTGGGCCGCCCGGGTGGGTGGGTGGCTGTTGCGGTGGGAGAGCCAGAGCCCTGCGTGGGTGGGGGGAGGGCGGGTCCCCTCCTGGCTGCAAATTCGACCCAATCAGCTCCGCCCGCGCTTTGAAACCGCGCACGCCAGCCCACCCGCCCCGGTGTCCGAAAGTTACGCGGGGGAGACAGGCGAGCTGCAGAAGGCAGCTGGAGAGGAGGGAGCAGCCCCACGAGGCCGCCTCCGAAATAACTCCCGGAGCCCCAGGAACGCTGGGCGGCTTCAGTTTTGCCGCCCCTCCGGACCCGCGCCGCGCCCTGCAGAGCCACCTGATTTGGGGAAGGACTCAGGCAGGGCTGCCCGACTACCATCCAGCTGACTTGACAACAAACTAAAGTTTTTAATTAGCTTCTTGTTATCATTTATTTTGTTAATTTCCAGAACTCTCAGGCCATGCATTATTGAAAAAGCAAACCACCCCGAGTCGGGCGGCCGCTTGCCTGCGCCGCACGTGGCCTGCCCGGCCCTGGCCGCGCCGCTTGCCCGCTGCCCTGTGAGCCAGCCCAGCGCAGAAAGCCGCCGTGGCGCGAAGGTTTGATCAAACATTAAATAACGTAATTATTGCGACAAGGCTTATCTCGCAAGTGGAAAAGAGGCCCCTGTGAGAATTAGAATTCGGCTGCTATTTTTTTTTTAAATCAATTAAGCTTGCGGTCTGCTATGAAACAACCTGAGAGGACCGCATGGCTCTCATCGCGGGGCTAAGATTGCAGCGGCAATAACACCAATGGCAACAAGGTGCCAATACTAACTGTGGTCATCACCTTTACCATCCCGCTGGCCACCAAGGCCGTTGAAACCGGGGAGGGAATGTTAGCGTTAGCCAAGATCAGAAGCTTCTCTTCCAACTTCACGGACAAAACTATGAAAGCCTATCAACGTGAAAGATGAGCAGGGATGCTTCACGCGGGTGCGATCCGGAGAGGGCGAGGCGACCGGGCAGGAGGAGGGGACGGGGAGCGGGGCCGGCCCAGTCAAGTGAGTCCTCCGCACTCCATGGCTACGCGTAGGAACCGGACGAGGTAGTCCTGGTATCACAAGAAAGTAAAAATCGATACAATCACGGCAGTGGGTGCCTACAGTTTATTTATGAGAGTGTAGTCGAAGTTGAGAGCAATTTCAGAACACGAATTAAACAAAAATCTATTCAGAAGCTAGTTGATGGGCCTTGAGGACATCATCTGACCTACAGAAGAAGGAGGACCCTGAGCTAGGATCCAGGAAAGAGAAAATTTAAACAGATGGCATAAATGTGGCAGATGCATTTAATGCTTATTTTTCTTTTTTCCTTTCCTACTTCACCGCCGTCTGGATTTCCTGGGAAGCTGAAATGCAAACGGAACCCAATTATCCCACTCTCTCAACCTTATTTTGAGGCTATTCTTTATAAGAATCCGAGCCACACATTTTATCATTTCCACCCACTGACTGGTTCAGGAATCCGCTTAGAGTGAAGTTCCGCTCTTCAGAACCAGAAAACTTTGAAAGGCCGTACTATGGAGCTATCGCTGAGTGGCAAGACTTTACACTCTCTTCAGGAGGACATTTTGTTGTTATTGTTTATTTTTTCACGGGTTGACAGTTAAAGGCGTCTTAAAATAATCTTATTATTCCATCCAGCCATATACAGATTCATTCACCAGAAAGCAAAGCATGTTTTTGTTTTGCACAGTTTCCTACTACATAAAATAGGAAACTCTGCAAACCATGTATTTTCATGATCTGTTTTATTAGCATAGTAGTTATCTTTTTATTTGGTAAAGATTTGACTTAATATAAAACAAATGCTTAAGTTCTTAATACATACATTGATCATCATTATATAATACAAATGTATTTGCCTGCAACATGTCCTTTTGGGGCAGACTTTAGGATAAAAACCAAAAACCTTTGTACATCTTTTCATTTGTTCATTCCTGGTTCTCCAACAATGAAATCTGATCATAGTTTTCTATAAAATAACGTGATTTTTTTACAAATGCATTTTATTTAAAACTTTGATGATATTGCAAGTCAATAACAACAGAAACAAATCAATTTTAATGGAAGAGATCTATTTTTAAAAATACCTCTAGTGCTTTTTTAAAACATTAACAACTGTTTAAAATCACAGCTTTTAAGATGTACTATTTTTTTTTTGAACATCAAGGGTTTTGTTTCACAGATTTGCCGGTGAAATTAAAAAGATTTGGCTAAAATAGGATGACTTCAGAAGATATAATTACAGCTATTAAGAAACTTTGTACATTTGGCATCTGATCTAGTCCCAAGTCACCAAGAAATAGAGAATCTCTGGTCACTCTGAAGCAGTAGGTGACACACTAAATGTTCCAAATGAACAGAAGCATTTGACAAGGTATCTGGATAGATCAGTGGATGTTTTTAAAAATTTATTTACCTCCAAAGAAAAGTCACTTAGTTACAGTATTTTAGAAGTGTTTTTAGCCTAGAACATCACATACAAACCTCCAAATGCCTCTGTCCCTGAACCTCAGTTTAAATGTTTTTCGGTGCCTGGTTATGTATTACCTTTCACCACTCTGAGTGCTGTGGTTTAAGAGTTTCTGCAGTTAAAAAAAAAAAAAACTTTTATAAACACAGACAACTAATGTAGAATTCATTTTATTCAGAGCACCACTTTTCACATGAGTTATCTGAAAGCAAATTCTGATTCAGAAAAAAAATACATCATTCTCATCCTTTTCCCTCATTTTATCCCCCTTTCAAATCCTCCCTTTGCCCATTTTTTTTTTCTTTTTTGTTTGTTTGGCATTTGTTGTTGTTGTTGTTGTTGTTGTTAAATTAAGTCTCATTTGCTGAACCGCTCTACCAGGACTTGGCCCAGTATAAACACAAAAATGCACCCAAATCATAAAACTGCTCTTCTTTCAGTTATGTTTTATTTGTAAGTGCACTGGGACACATCCCCCTGTTGTATTTTGGCGCACAGAAATGGTTTTGATAGAAGTGGAGGAGGGGGAAGGTTAAAGAGAAAAGACATAACCAAGGAGAAAGCTCAGCAGACATACATGGACAGGTAGATCAATCCGTGAGACATTTTAGGATTAACACTGGCAGTTTGTAACCACTGTGTGAGTGTGTGCATTAAATAAAATATTTACAATAATCTTCCTTTTTTCCTTTTCCTCTAAATACAAGAATATGACAAAAATGTTGTGTTTTCAGTGGAAACAGGCAGTAGACTGTGAAATCACACTATCCACAAAACGGTCTACCAGAAAGCTAGTCCAGTTTAGTAGTGCTCAGTTTCAAATGCATAGAATGTTTGCCCTGCAAACAATGATATACAACGTAATTAAATAAATAATGCCTAACCAGAGTGAGACCTAATTGTGTTTCTTTCCATAGTTTCAGATCATGCATGATTTCAGTCTTGTTAAACGACAGTTTTTTTTTTCTTTTCTCATTTGTTCTGTTTTCAATGTTTAGTTATGATTAAAGGATGGTAACAAACCATCTCCACATGAGATCCAAAGAGTATCTTTTACACAAAGCAGGCATTTTTACCTAACCACCTTCAACTGTCTTTCTCATTTATTTTAATCCATCAGCAGCTCGTAAGTTACCTTGATTATTACTATGAAATAGTATACATGATTTTCTATTTGGGAGACTGATAGTGCAAATTAAAGTTCTTGCTACCCAACATTTATCCCCAGTAATAAATGACTATTGAATAATAATAATAACAGTAAAACGGAAATACTTGTTCTGCTTTTCCCCCCAACATCCAGACCTCTGAAACAAATGGGGTGGAGGGTTGCTTTAAATCTGTCTTCCTCTTTTCTGGGATTTAGGTGTTTTTCTCACAGCTAAGTTCTGCCCCAACAGAGAACAGAAACTTCTCAACATTTCAATAATTTCATGTTCTCCAAGAGAGGAGGAAAGGGGACCTGGAAGAGCAAGACGAGTTTTGTTCAGTGGAGAAAATGGGAGAGCTTATCTCTCCTAGAACTTCCAACCCATCAGTTTATTTGAATTAAGGGGTGCTGATGGTGGGGGGAACAAACAGGTAGTTTAAAATAAACCACTCTAAAAAAACAAATGAAAGGACAAGCTAAGGTAAAGTTCTATGAGTGGGGAAAAGGGCTCACTTTGAAAGTTTGTTTTTTAGATCTTAGACATAAGAGCAAAAATAAAAAGAGGAAATCCTTAAGATTGTTTTCCTAAAATATTTATTTAGAAACCCCTAAATTCTGCCTTTTAGTCAGCTCAGAGACTGTGCTTCTCTCTCTCTGAAGACCCTCACCCCACGGAGACCAGTTGTGTAGGCCAGGCCACTGGAAAACTTGGATTCCACCTAAACAAGCAGCCAACCTCCCACCCAGCCGCTTTACTGCTGTGCCCCCACTCACTTCCCGGCGTTGGAGAGCAGCCATTGGAGTCTCACTGGAACGGAGGAAATAAATCAAAGAGGATATGAAGGGGTGGAGGTGAGATTTAGAGGGAAAAATTAAACACACAGAACAACTAGCTTTGCTACCTAGAATTTCACCTTCCGGTTCATTTGGTTTTCGTTTTTGACTCAGTTCGTGTGTGTCAGGTTGGGGTGCTGATAATAATGGTGGTGCTCTTTTTTCACTTCCTTGGGGGGAAATGAAGCTACAGATTATGGCTCCCCAGAGTTAACTTTCTAAAGCATTTTTCTTTGCTTTTGTTCTGTTTTAGTTTGTCTTTTATTTGTGTAGTTTTTGGTGGTTGGTTTGTTTTCATACATTGTTCCTTGGTCCCCAGGAGATTTTGATAAGTGTCTCTGGTCAAAAAGTCCATTTCCCTACCCTTTCCGTTTTCTCCCCCCACCCTACCCCCCAGAACCATCCTGCTCCTCGAAACCCCTGCTCCAGTCTCCAATTTCCTTCCCCCCACTCCCCGCTGACCCAAATGCTCCCCTCTCTCCCCCGCCGCCCTCTCCTTTCTCCATACCCAGCACTCCCGTCCTCTAGGCTGGGGGACAGTAAGGGCAGGAAGAACAGAGAGGGGACGAAGGAAAGAGCGCCAGGAGGGACTCCCCAAATGCAAGCAGGTAACGGCCACTCCAAATCCGAGAGGAGGCAGGCAGAGGAAAGCGCCCCCCAAATGCCTCCTCTGCTCCCCGCTCTGTCCCGCCCGGCACCTCCCAACCCCCTCAGTAAGTGGCGGAGAATTTCATCCGCTTCTGCTTCTGTCTCTGGTTGCAAAACCACACCCGCACCACGTTCTTTTTGAGGTCCAGTTTCTCGGCGATGGCGGCGATCTTCTCGGACGAGGGCCGTGGTTGCACGGCGAAGTAGGCCTCGAGGGAGCGCTTCTCGGGCGCGGCGATGGAAGTCCGCTTGCGCTTCTTCTCGCCGCCGTTGAAAAGCTCGGGCTTGTTCATTTTCTCGCGCTGCGCGCCCTCGGCCTCCTCGAGCCACGCCTGCAGAATGGGCTTGAGCGCGATCATGTTGTTGTGCGAGAGCGTGAGCGACTCGAACCTGCAGATGGTGCTCTGGCTGAGCGAGCCCACGCCCGGGATCTTGAGGTTGGCCAGCGCCGAGCCCACGTCGGCCTGCGTCACGCCCAGCTTGATGCGCCGCTGCTTGAAGCGCTCGGCGAACGCCTCGAGCTCGCGCGGGTCCGTGTCCGAGTCGCAGATGGACGCCAGGCCCGCTGCACCCACCACGGCCGCAGCCGCCGACGCCGCCGCCACCTGCCCGGCCGCCGCCGCCGCCGCCGCCGCCGCCGCGCCGTGGTGCGCCGCCGCCGCCACCAGCCCGGGGTGCGGCAGCCCGGACGGCATGTTCATGGCGGCCGCTGCCGCCGGGTGCGACAGGTGGCCCAGGCCGTGCATGTGCGGGTGCGGGTGCGCCGAGCCGCCTAGCAGCCCGCTCCCCGGGCCGCCGCCGCCGCCCCCCGGGCCACCGCCACCACCGCCGCCCCCGGGGCCGCCGCCGCCCGGGCCGCCGCCGCCCCCCGGGCCGCCACCGCCCCCGGGGCCGTCGTGGGCGCCGCCGCCGCCGCCCGCCGCGCCCGCGCCGCCCGCGCCGGCCATGAGCGCGAGCGACGGCGACGAGATGTGGTCCAGCAGATCGCCGGGCTCGAGCGCTTGGTGGTGGTGGTGGTGGTGGTGGTGGTGCGCCAGCGGCACGGTGGACGTGGACGTGCACGGCACGCTGTTCATCGTGTGGTACGTGGCGTCCGGCTTGAAAGGATGGCTCTTGCCCTGGGACACGGCGATGTCCACGGCCGCCAGCGCCTCGGCCCGCGCCAGCAGCGTCTCGTCCAGGCTGGCGAAGAGGTTGCTCTGCAGCTGCAGGCGACACAAACCAAACAAAAAAACCCACAAAACCAAAAGAGCAAAAACAAAACAACAACAAAAGAAGCACAAACAAGCCGGAAAGCATAACATGCAAAGAGCAAACACAAAGCAACCAAAATAACAACAGGGGTGGGGGCAGTGGAGAGCGGGAAAGACGGAATGGGGGGACACATTGGCGACAAGGCAGGGGGACAGATGAGAAGGGACGGGAGCGTGGAGAGGGAGCAGAAGTAGGGGGAGAAGGGGACACATTCCGTGAACGGGGGTGGGAGACGAAAAAGGAGGGGGGAAAGAAGAAGAAGAAGAAATGGAAATGTAACTCGCAGCTGGGGACCCGTGTCACACACCCGAGCACGCACAGAGACCGAGGCGTGAAATTAACAGAGAAAGTGGAGGGAAGTCGAGAGTCCTGGCCCCGGCGCTCCCCACTCTGATCGCAGCGCCCGACACGGAGGCAGAGGCAGACGGGAACACATTAAGCGCCGCTGTACAAAAACGTGCCTCGCAGCGGGATTCTCTAAAAACCCCTGCCCGCAAATCCCCGCACCGGGACCTGCACACACCAGCACCCGACATGCAGCGTCTCGGAGACAGGGAGGGGGCGGGCGCGCGGGCCGGGGCCGCGGGGCGCTTACCGGCGGCGTGGGCAGGCAGGCCCGCCGGATGGCCTCGGAGCTGGAGTGCAGCGACGGGTACTTGTGCTCAGGGAGGGTGGGATGCATGGCAAAGTGAGGCTGCTTGCTGTTCATGGACATCATCTTGACGGCTTGGCATGTATATCCACAAACACTCCGAAAGTCCGCGGGAAAGTGCGTACGCCGGCTCCCCCGGCCTTCCTTCGGAGGCTGCAGGCGCGGCGGCAGCGGCGGCTGGCGGCGATCGCACTGCGGTCTGCTGCTGCTCCAGCTGCCGCCCCGCGCTCCCTTTGACCGCGCAGAGCGCCGCGCGCCGGCCTCGCAGTCCCGCTTCTCCGAGAGCTCTAGCCCTGCGCGCCGACGGGATGCACTCCTCTTACACCTGAGCCCCAATTCTCGCGGCCGGCCCGGGGAGCTCTCGCGAGAGCTCGCGGCCCCGCCGCGCTGACAGGCATCAGCTGTCTCCGTCTGTCTGGCGCGCGCTCTCCCTGTCGGCGGCGCCGTGCGTCTGCGCGCGCGCTCGCGCTCTAGTCCGGCCTCCACCGGCGCGTGGGAGCCGCTCTTATAGTGACCACCAGCAAGGACAGCGCAGGTGATGCACCTGTAGCTGCCCGGGCATGCGCACTGCACGCCTCACCTTTCCCACCGCGGTCTGGCAAGATCAGAAGGGCCAGCTATTGTCTAAGGGTAGGCACCTTTTAGAGGAAGAAAGGCAAGATGCACGCACGCCCCTGTGTGGTTTTTCCTCCCCCTCGTCGCAAGCCCTGAATATATGCGCATTACTCAGGCACACCTCCTCTCTGGGATGCCTAACAAGCTGTTATATAATGTATACAGCTGGGCATTTGTATGTTAAATTATTCCCGCGCATTCCTCTGTATACAGTATAAATAACAACACAGAAATGCAGAAGGTGCTGTCTTTTGCTGCAAGAACCTGTTTCTTTTAAGGTTTATAAATAGGTTCCTGGAGAATAATCGCGGTGACAGACGTTTGTTTGAAGCAGTCAGACGCTATTGATTTCCATATAATTTAATTTCCTTCGCATACTTTTTTGTTGTTGTGAATATAACTGTGTCAGGCACCGCCAGTGACAGCCACTTAGGAGCCACAAGGAGCGTGTGCTTTCTACTCGGGAAAGGCTGTTGAAATGAAATTGTGCATTTCTCTTATTGTTTGTCTCCTTTAACCGTGTACAAACCCACGTTTCAAACGAGCTCCGGGTGATCTGAGGCTTCTAGCAATCAAAAGGAAAAAATAGTTAACAGGGTGTAGTTGGGATCCTTTCCTCATCTCAGCGCGCGCACACACACACCCACCCACACGCACACACATACACATATACACTCTCTCTCTTTATGCTGGAAACTCCAGAAAAAGGAACCCGCTTCAGAGAAAAGGGAATCAGATATTGAAAAGCGAACTTTCTTTTCCCTTTCATTGTTTTGGCTTTTTGCCTCTTATCTCTGCTTTGCTGATATATTTTTTTCTTCATAGCAGACAGGATCAAGCTAATTTGTAGAAAAGCTTGATTCAAAATATTAATTCCAACCAGTTTGAAAAAATAGGCACAAGCTCAGGTCTGACCCTTAAGTTTTTATTTTATTTTTTTTACTTACTGTGAAATCAAGACATAAGAAGAAGAGTAAATCAATTAGCCAACCTGTTATAAGGCCCGTATGAGGCAGGCAGATCAAGGGCCTCCCCAGGGATCCACAGTTCAGGTGCCCGAGTCCCCAGGGATGCAGCGCTTGCCTGGGGTGATAATAACAGCCCAGATGTTATCACATCTGCAGCAAGAGAGCTGGAGAGCGGCAAGGCAGTGCTTATGGGAAGCCGAGATCAGATAAATAATCTTTCTGGTCTCTCCCACACCAAGGAGGTCTGTATTTCACCAAAGAGCAGACCTCATTTCTATAAACCTAAATTTGCATTCCCGTGGATTTTATCTTTCCTCTGCACAAACGCACGTGTATTTAGCATACCCACTCACCTACTCAGATTCCAAGAAGAGCCCACAGGCATCACCATGGCTTTTTCTTTCTTTTCTTTTCTGTCTCCCACCCCCTCCCTTCCTTCCAGCTCCAGAGGGAAGTGAGAAGGATGTTCACTTGCTGGTGAGAGGAGCCGAGTCTCCATCCATTATGCGGTCCCCTGGGAGAGCTAAATGCAACTTTATCTCAACGGGGAATGGACGATGAGCAAGACGTCGCTGGAGGGAAAGAGTGAGTCCTATGGTAATCGTCTCACCGGGTGTCCAAGCTTAACCTAATCCTTCCTGACACCCATGGCAGTGGTTCCCTGCAGTCTCTCTTGGGGATAGGGGAGAGGAAGAGCCCCAGCAGAGGGCTAGAGCCTGGAGCCTGCCCTCCCCTCCTCAAGAAACTGGCCTTTAGGGACCCCATGGGTGCTGGGCAGACAGAAAATCAAATAGTACAGATTTATGCCAGGTGGACATGCAGAGAGTGAGGGGAGCTCCTGAGTACCCCAAGGGCACCTCAGTTTACACTCTGACCCTGGAGAGCTTCCAGTAAACCCAGTGAGGAGGTCAGCCTAGCCTGAAGTCAGGAGTTTACTATCCCGCAAAGATTCCCTTTCCAGCTCACTTCTGTTTGGACACAGGAGTACCCCCCCTCCAGGTGAGAGCAAACCTTTGTCCAGAATATCTGGCTTTTTTTCTGAGGCTAGAAATGTGAGGGCTGTGGGTACAATCCTTCCTCCACCCCTTGGATTGAAAGCCTATCTATGGCACATCTGTCTTGCACAACAGCACCTACACAATGCTATCACATAGTAAAAGTGTCCGCATCAAACAATACATGTGTGTAGAAAGGAAGACAGGCCAATTGGGAGAAAAAGGTGGAGTGTGTTCAACAAGCCATGGCTTATTGGGGATTGGAGGAAGATCCCTGAAGTGGTCTCCTCTCTCCTTAAGAAGAGGTGGGGTTTCGGCAAGGGGTGTGTGTACTTTCTCCAAGCAGAGCTGTAAATCTTAATTCCAGCCAGTTCTTTTACAGAAGCCAATTACTTCACCCGGTCCTTATATACTTGCTACCTTGTCTTCCTTCCTCAAGTGCTTGCTGAACACTATTCTGGGCCAATACTAGGCACTGGAGGTAAAATAGGTATGATATATGAGGACCTGCCCTCCAGGAGGTGACTATAGGTACCGGGCAGCCACAGGTAAAAGGCTTTTATGGTGCAGGTATAACAGTTGTGGTGAGAGTTGTACAGAAATATGGGGTGGGGTGATGCTTGGAGACTTACCCTGCCCACAGCCCTGTTGGGCCTCAGCCCCAGGCTAAAGAGTGGGGCACACTAGCGGATCTGCAGGCAGTTCTTTGGACCATATCAAGCCTCTCCCTACTTACCTGATGAGGAAGGAAAATGGTGATAAAAGGAAAGGATGGTGGGCCTGGGCTCAGCTCACCCATATGTCACTGCTTTGTTTTCCTGGTTTGGCAACTGCTGTAACTAGTTGGCCCCTGCCTGTGCTAATGATGCCCACATGGGGTCTGAGCCTTGGCATAGGTTCCTGGGCAATTTTTTTTTCTCCTTCTTATTTAATGACCAACACAGATTACATCCTCGCCCCCCCCCATCTCATAGCTTTGCATTTTATCAAGAGAGGGATAATGAATGCACAGCTATTGATTTCCAAGGAATTTCCGCCCCGAGGGACAGGGAGTCTATCATCTGGATCAGAGACACATTTCTTTCCCTCATTAATTAATTTTCTCCTCCTCCTTTGGCAGGCCTCACTTCACATTTCCTTTGGCAGCGCCCCTTTCCCGAGCTAAGGAACACACATAAGTTGGTTGGAGCGAGGACCAGCGGGAGAGGCTCTGGGCAAGGGCCCACGCTGTCGGGGGTGAACTCTCTTCGCCTTTGACCTGTCCCCCCACCCCTCCACCCCCAGCTCGGGAGAGCGCGCCTGACAGCTGCTGCCCACTTGGGCACTGCCTTCCTCCTTCCAACGGGGTGCGGGGAAAGTTAGTATTTAACTCAGCAGCCACTACCTTGGGGTTGAACTAGACTTGTTTGTCCTGGTTTGGGGACCGGGGATGGCCCTGGGGAATGCTGACGCAAATTCGTGGAGGTTGTGTGTGTACAGGGGGCGGGAGAAGGGGGTCGGGCCTCGCGCTCCTGCCGGACCCAGGGGTCCTGGCCCCACCTGCAGGCTCTGTCACCTCGGGTCCTGGTGGCCGAAGCCGGAGCTCTGCCCCTGGCAGTCTCGGGGCGCCACGTTCCTCGCAGGCAGTTGCCCAGTTTGAAACGAGGCACTTTTCACCGTACAGCCAGCGCCCGGCATGCAGAAGCCCCCAGGGCCCGGAGTCGGCGGGCTTTGGAGGCCACTTAGGTTGTTTTAAGCGCAGAGTGAAGGGGCAGGCAGGGGAGGAACAGGCCCAGAGGAGGGGTTTCCGGTCTCGGAACGCGGGTAACACCTGGGCTGTCTCGCGTCCTCGGGGTCCCACACTGTCCGAAGGGTGGAATGGAGGAAGGAATGGAGAAGGGAAAGCGTCACTTTCGCTTTCCCTTTGGGCCACCTTCCCAGGGGCATGCCAGGGCTGCTTTGATCTCCAGTCTCTCTTATTGCTACTCCTTGCATCTTGGTCCCGTGTCTCCCTCGGTGTTGGAGGAGCTACCGGGGTCCTCGTCGGCCCCACTGGGGACCCTGGGACTTCCTCCCGCAGCCCCGTCAGCGGCAGAGCAGACCGCTCCCAGTCCTGGGCGACGGTCGTGTCCTCTGCGGCCCGCCGGGCCCGGCCCAGCCCTGAGGCTCGATTTCCTGGCCGTGCTGTCGCTCCCTAAGGCTCGGAGATTTCCTGGAGCCCTCGGTTCCCCCTCTCCACTGCGCACTGCCCAGCTCTGCAGCCGCTCGCCCGCCTCGGTACGCAAGGTCGGGGTGGGTGAGATACTGGGGCCCGTCGTGATCGACGATCTCCTCTTCTAAGGTTCTCAGTTCTGCATTCAGACTGGGCTCCATCTGGAACCAGCAGAGGAGGTTCTGAAGTAAATCAGTGAAATAGAGTTTTCTTTCTTCCGGTTGTTTAATTTAAATGCAACTTCCCTTGGGGACATTTTCCTGGACGTTAACCTTCCCACCCTGCGGTGTCGCTGATGACCTAGCGACCCAGATGGTGGTGCGTCCCAGCAAAGTTTACTGCCGGTGATTCTCACTCTTGGCATTACATATATAAATACAGCTCTACATGTGTATCTCCACCCTAATCTTTCTATGGACATCAGACCCACCTACCTTGTGAAAGCCCTCGGGGCGATCATGACCTCTGCGTCTCTGTCCTAACAGGGGCTTGGCCTCCCCCGCCTGCTAGTTGCCAGAACCAGTTTTGTAGCCCGAATGGACAAGTACGGCTTATCATGGTTACGGGCCCCTGTGATTTCGGTCCCAAGAAGAGGAACAGAGGAGCCCCCGCCCCGCCCAGGCCAGGCCCCTCCAAAGCTGGAAGAGCGCTCTGGTCAGAGGAATGGGCTTCCAGGTTCCAGGTTAAAACAACAACAAAAACAACAGCAAATAAACAAACGAAACTCTACAACAGACACGCCTGCTCATGACCCCACGCGACGAGATGGGAAGTTGGTCGCCTTCTCTCTCCGGTGATAGCCGCCTGCCGGCCGCTCCGACCAGGTCACGCGCGCGCCCCGGTTGGAGGGAGCGCTACTGGCCTAAATGGGCAGCAGAGGACCCCAGGCCCCCCACGCGTGGGGTTCCGAGGCCCGAGAGGCGGGCTCCAGTCGTCCTCCGAAGGCTCGCTCTGTCTCCAGGAGCAGGATCCCCCAACGGGTCTGGCGGCCGGGGAGGAAACCGCAAGGCCGCGAGTCCGAAGCCGAGTGCGGAGCTGGGTCCTGTCGCCCGGCTCCAACGCTCGCCGGCGCCGCCGCCAGCCGCCCCTCCTCCCCGCCGCCCGCACAAATCAAAGCCCCTTGCGAGGGACTGGGAAATAGTTGCCTTGTCATGTAACACATTGCCCTGATTTATTATAAAATTTTAACGAAATCATGCATATTTTAACAGCCTTTAATCACTGCATGAAAATTTAATTCATGGACTGTAGCGCGTTTAAATAAATGAAGTGTTAATTCATTAGGATTAATTAATTTGTTAAAGGATTGTGTGCAAGGTTAAGGTGGAAAGAAAACTCTTTGTTGGTTTCGCGTCTTAATCGCCAGGTTTCACGAGTGGTAATAAAATGAAAGGAAACCGCAGAGCCGGCTGTTCGGGTGGGGCCTGGGCGGGACCCGCTCAGAGCGCCCAGAAGTATGCGGAAAACTCCCGCTGGAAGGGCGCGGGCGGGTCTGGGCACCCAAGACACTCCGGGTATGGTGCGGGGAGAAGGGGCTGGGGAGAGCGGGCATGGAGGAGGGAATCCCGGAAGGCCGAGAGTCGCTGGAATCCGAGGAAGGGAAGGGGGCTCAGAGCAAGGCTGGCGGGCCAAAGCCCACCTCCCCACCCCGAACACAAATATGACCCCGTGGGTGAGGCAAGGTCGCCCCTGCCGGTCCTCAGAGGGCCACGCCTCATCTTAATGGACAGATGATGGGCCAGCCCCCGCCACCTCCTAAGCCTCCCAGCGCCCGGGGAGCCGCTGTCTCGCCATCAGGCCGCCGGCCCAGGCGGCTAGGGCAGGCCCAAGAGCCTCGGGGGATTCCGAGAGGAGGCGGAGCAAAGCCAAACTTAGGCTGGAGCAATCCGGGAAACCTTTTTTCAATCAGGAGCCCTGATGTTAGGGAATGGTTTCTTCAGCACCTCTTCTGAGACAGCAGCTAAATAGACATGCCCACCAGCATACCTTCAGCTCACAGAAAAGACGTTCTTTTCCGCGCAGAACTCTTACTCATCCTTCAAGACCCAGTACGAATAACACCTCGGTGAGGCCGCGAGACGTCCTCACTACTCCACGCTATCCCCAACAGGCACACTTTTCTACTTAAAAACGTTGTAAGAATCAAAATGGACCAGAATTACCTCCTCCCTCCTTACAGTAAGTCTCAGTAATGATGCCTGCCCTTGGCAAAAGAATTTTTACATCCCCAAATTACAAACGTCAGACAAGGCTCACACTTCTACACACTTGTTTACCGCAATTAACATTTATTAGAGCGGTTCTGCTGCCTTCCAGACCCAGCAGACCTGGGAATCTACCTCGTTTCAAGAAGTGGAGCTGTAACTGGAGGCGTTCTAGAGCGCCTCAGTCATATAAAACTGCAGATCGCCCTAGCTTGCGCTCCATATGGGTTCTTAAAAGAAATCTCCATCTTAATAGATGCTTCCTCACTCAGAGTGGGGTTCCGAGAATTAGGCAATAAATGTTCACTGTGCACTCTGAGATCATTGCTTAAAAGGTTTTCTCTCTGCCAACTATTATTAAAGGAATCAGGTTACATCGTGATAGGCAGAGGCTGTGTTGTAGGACTCCCACAAATAGGGATGAAAGACCTTATGAAGCTTTGGAAAACCCTAATCTAATGAAAAGCACATAACAAACAGTTAATCTCAGTTTGATGTGCTCTACAAATATCATCCACAGGTAAAAAAGGGGAGAAAATCTAGTGTATCTATTGCACTTTAAATAACTGAAAACCCATTCAAGTATATAGAAACAAGAAGTTCCTGAAACATCATGGTTCAAGATCAAGTTCTCTTGTTCAGTAGTTTCAAACCAATGTAGACAACAAAATGATAGGAAAACAAAGCAGGTTTGAAATTAAAGGACTATAAATCTTAGTCTACCATTTTCAGTTTTTATGTCAGCTGACTCAATAGGAAAAAGACTTGTCATTCTGGAAGATTTTTAAAAGTACTAAAAGTCATGATTTAAAAAAAAGTAACATCCTGTCACATTTCTGTAGCCATTTAAAAAGATGAATGGTTAAAATTTGTTTTTCTAAAAATATGAAGTGTCTGCTTCCTTATCATGAGTGCATCTTTTTCTAACATAGCCTTAGTGAAATTAACCAATAAGAGGTTAAATTAATCTAAATATTAGAGTTAACGTGAATCTTTAAGTGGCACACACACAACTCCCATCGAGCTTGTTTAGTAGATTCAGACCCAGGAACATAGGCAGGAATTAAATGCTACGTGAAAAGTAACATGCTAATACTTCCAAAATAATACTTTTAAAAGAATCCTAGGAAAAGTTCAAATCCATTCATCCTTAGGTCTATGAATGTGAATTCTCACACTTGGGAGAAGAGCAAAAGCTCTGGAGTCACAGACACACCTCCAAGATACGGTTCCACCCAATTCCAGCTGTGTGATCACTAATCCTAAATTTGCTTTTTTGTAAATTGAAGATAATTATACTTGGTTCACAGCATTTTAAAAGGGGCTTAGATGAGGTAGAGATTAGTAAAATACCTGCTCTCAATAAGAGATAGTTTGTTTTGTTTTTTTGTTTGGAGTATGTGTACGTAACTGGTGTAATTTAAAATCTATGAGACCACGATATTTGTCTTGACATTAGATTATGGTAATGTGGTAAAGCACAAAAGAGAATGTGTGAACAAAATTAAATCCTGCACAGATTATTACCTTTGACTGAGGAATGGCACAGGTTCAATGACTGCATGAAATACTGTTCTACGGAGGATGGGGGGACGTTCTGAAGATAAGCAGCTGGGAAATACTTTGGTCCAATATTGATGCTCTCACCCATGTTTGTCATTAGCAAATGAGCTTACACACTCCAGATATCCATGTCACAATGTCAGGATGTATTTAGATTAAAAAGACACATCCTTGGTTACAGACAAAACTAGAATGAGGCTTACCCTTTGTCTTAGTCTGTCTGGGCTGTTATAATAAAATACCTTAGACTGGGTAATTTTTACACAAGAGAAATTTATTTCTCACAGTTCTAGAGGCTGGGAAGTCCAATATCAAGGTGCTAGCAAATTCAGTGAGGGCTTGTTCTCTGCCTCAAAGATCGTGACTTCTAGCTATGTCCTCACATAGCAGAAGGGGCAAGGAAGTTCTCTCAGGACTTTTATAAGGGCACTAATCCCAGTAAGGGATAAGAGCCCTCATGACCTAATCACCTCCCAAAGACCCCACCTCTTAATACCATTACCTTGGGGGTTAGGTTTCAGCGTATGAATTTGGGGGGACACAGACATTTAGACCATAGCACCCCTAAATTTACCTTGTGACAGAAAAAATTTTGTTTTCTGCATTCTATTGTTTCTAATGTATAACCATATTATCAAAAATATTTAAACTGCTAATAGCTCTGAAAGTATCCATTAGTTTTAACATATCAGAAAGATAAAATAATGAACAATTATTGGAAAATACATACGACAAAATAAAAGCTATGCTTTAAATTAGCCTTTCCTGGTCATTACTTCTGACAGTGGAGGGCATGATTCCCCAAATCATAAAAGTAATTCATTATACTTTTACGGTTTCGTTGAATCCTCCAGAGTCTGTTATAACAAGGGTCAGAAAATTTTTCTGTAAAAGGCCAGATAGTAAATATTTTAGGTTTTGTAGATAATGCAGAAACAAATGAGTGTAGCTGTGTTCCAACAAGACTTTATTTAGAAACACTGAAATCTGAATTTCATATCATTTCCCTGTGTCATCAAATATTCTTCTTTGGATTTTAAAAAACCATTTAAAATGTAAAAACTATTTTTTTCATTCACAGACCTTTCAAAAACAAGTGCAGGCCAGATTTGGTCCATGGGCCACAGTTTGCTAACTTCTGTATTATAAAATGAATTTAAAAATGGTAAGTTTTTCTGGTCTTTATCTGAGACAAGGAATCACCATCAACATCAAGGAATACAGTGTTTATGACAACTTTTATTCAATTCACATAGAAAAGCATGCAGTCTTAATGTAAAACAGTATGGTATTAATGTAAAATGTTCAGTGCACATTAGATAAACAAGTCATTAGCATACAGACCCATTTTTAAAGGCTTATATAGGCATAACAAACATGTTTAAAATAATATAGTTTTCCAGAACCTAAATTAAAAATTGTGCTTACCTCTTACCTACTCTCACCCCCTCAATATTTTTCATGAAAAAAACAATTTTTTATTCTACATAAAAGATATTCTATTAGCCAACTGAAATTTCTTTAAGTATGAAAAACACAGCAAGCAAAAAATGCTACCATGCATACAGTTTCCACAAAGAACAGAAACATGCAATCAAGAACTTTATCACTCCAAAAAAAAAAAGAAAAAAAACCTCCCCTGGGATATAAGTGGATCAAGAACTTGGCAATGAGTACTTCTGTACCTCTACATCTGGAATAATGAAGCTAGGATGTTTAGGCTCCTTTAGATACAACTGTTCATGCCTTCTTTCTAAAGTATGCTCAATTTCTGATTTTAAACACAAAGATGAGCAAATATGTTACCAGACGTAAAACGAATATTTTCGTACAGTAGATGTATTCTTTCACACTAGCAGAATGTTTTCACAAAAACTGGACAAAGCACAATGTTAGAAAAAATGCAAACATATATATAAAACCTAAAAAAAAGGTAAACCAATACTGGACTAAAGTTAGAGTGCTATTTCTCCATCATGGCCTTGAATAAAAGTTAAGCCATCACTAAACATAAATAAAAAGGGGCAGGCAAAATAATTTCCACCCCAGGAAAAGCTTTAAAGAAACTCAAGTGTTTTGTGAGCAGTATGTAAACAACATTAAAAGTTTTATTTAAGAAATCCAAATTCTGAAGACAACTGAGTCTTAGTAACAGGCCACTGTATTTAACAGTTAAATAAGATTCTAAAAAAAAAAAAAATACACCCAAACCCAGATACATATGAAAATAATTACAAAAAACAAAGAAACAAACAAAAAACAAACAACATTAAAAATCCACCCCCTCCCTAACTTCTCTTCTTTAAAAGATCCCTCCTCCACCCCCCCTCAAAATCAAGTCTTCTATTTTTTTTCTCTTGAAGTCTCTTAAAGTCTTTTCAAAATGAACCAAAGTATTCTGGGTATACATTAATCTACCATTATGACTTGACCTTTGACTAAAGATTATCAATTCAAAATTGTATAGAACTTTTATGAGGAGAGAAACTTATATTTCTCCCAGGACAAAAACACAAACGACACCTTTCTAATGAGTCAACTTTTAGTTGCTTTTGATGGGCTGGCATTGGAAAGGCTGCTCTGGATTTTTCTTTTCGTTGACTGATTCACATTTTTACTTCTCTTTTCAGGCACAAAGGAAGTAGACCAAGGAGACTGAAGGTGGTTCTGAAGACTGTTCATCTCTGAGGACATCTTAAACAAAGATGACCCAAACCTTTGATCTTCAAATAGTCGATGTGAACTGCTTAACAAAATATCCTGGGAAAACTCTGTTTGAAACAAACAGCTTGGGGGTTTGGTTTCATTAGTTCCTGGATTAGAACTGGGATGGAGTGAAAAATCTTCATTCATTTCTTGGTCAGATGGAGAGAGGAGAAAAAAAGAAGTGGGTTTCCATTCATTTCCATTTTCTAACTGATCACTAGCAGTTAGAGAACCGTTGGAAAGGTTTAGCTTAGTTCTTTCTTCCAACTTATCAGATTTCTCAAGAAATTCACTGCCTTGAGATGACTTTGGCAACCCATCCAAATCCACTGACTTAAAACCGTTATTGCAAGGGCTTTTGCTGTTGTCTGACTCTGACATCATTGAATCCAACTCAGAGATTTTGTCAAGGTAAGCAGCATCCATTGATGCTTCGCTAGATGTTCTTGTCCGATTCATTTCAAAAGAGCGAAGAGAATTCAACCTCTTGGATAAACATGAGCCTGGTTTCTCCCCCAATTTTGAAGATATTTCTCCAACAGAATTTGCTATCGTGTTCCCCTCTGAACTTTCAAAATCCAAGCTTTGGGCATAGCTTGTAGAACAACAGTCCCAAAATCCTGTCTTTGGGGAAGTAAAACATTCTGATTTCTTTTCACTTTCATTTCTACTTATATCATCTTCTGAAGAATCTTTATTAGAAACATTTGAAGAATCACAAAAATCATCAAACACCAATTTTCTGAGATGGTTTGAGTGCTTTTTGGAACCTCCAGCTTTGACCACAGAGCTCTCTCTATTTTCTGGAGTATTGAGCTGAAGGCAACTAAGGGACAAAGGAGTACAAAGAGCTGGAAGATCATAAAGTTCTTCATCTTTGTAGGGTACACAATCACTTGGTTTATTACCCCACTCTCTTTCCAAATAAGTATCCATACTTGTATCTGTCACATCTAACATGATTTCTACCCGCTTCTGAAATAGGTCTTTCTTCTTAGAACAATTTAGCTCTGTACTGCTGGTGCTTTCCTGCCTGGCAGAACCAGTGTCAGAGACTCTGCTGATGGAGGGCTTTGCCAGGTGAGAAGAACTTGAAGTGGATGAGCAAGGCTGCTTACTGACACTATCACCTTGATTCTTTGATTCCACACCCTCCTCGCTGCCTTTGCTCCCCTTGCCATCTGCAGAAAGTGACCTCTGGCAAATGGAATGCATAGCTTCCTTCTCTTCACTTGAATTTTTCAGCTGTGCAACTTGAGATTCTAGTTCCTCTATATACTTATCACTTCGTTCCAGGGCTTTCTTGAGGCGATTGGTTTCACGTTCATACTGTTCTACTTTGGACTGAAGAGCTGCAACTGTAAACCTTCCAAACCTACAAAGAATGAAAGGATAGTTAATCTTACAGCTCAAGTTTTTTTCTTTTCAAAGTTTAGGAGTACTAATTGTCCCAGCCCATTCTAATTACACATAACATTGACATTTCAGACCACTCAGTGAATAGGGCAAATCCCAGATGTAATATCTTCAAAAAAGGGTTTCCTCACTTATGTAATAATAAGCATATGACAATAATAGCAAAAATCTAATAGGATATTTTTGTGGTGGAATCAGACTAGTGGTAGCAGAGAGGAAGAAACACGCAGATGACTTTTCTTCGAAGAGCTAGCTCTACAATTCAGCTCATATATGCATGAGAGTTATCCTCTAAAACAATGGCAAAGATTTATGATAACATTTGAACAGTGGTCTACATCTTGAAATATTTACATTCAATCATTTTCCTATCGTACAGCAGTGTTTTACAATACATTTCTTATACAATGTCACCTTGTCAAACATAAAATGCCAATTTGAAATTCAGAAATCTTAGCAGTCCCAGGAAGGATGGTTTTAAATACTTATTTGGACCCTTTCGATTACAGCCACCCTTGATCTGAAGCTTTCCGTTGGCCTTTCTGAGCACTGGGCTTTAATACATTTCAGCTCTACTTATTTTTGGCATTTTACAGCTGTATGGGACATCAATCTCATTTCTTCCAACTTTGAAATACAAAGTCAGTGCTTGTGGTTCCAATATACTACACATAAAAACATTTTTATATTTTCTGAAAGGGAACATTTTGGAGAGTGACTTAGAAAGAATACATAAAAAATTCACTCCTTTTATCTGGGATTATCTTGTTTTCATTATTTTGTCAAGAATGGGTACTGGGCTCAGAATGGGTACTGGCAGCTCAGAAAATTTCTGAGTACTTAATATAGGTTAGGTGGTATATTTGGGGCTGGAAACACAAAGATAAAAAAGACCGTCCCAGCTCCAAGAGACTTAAAATACCTACCTTAAATTCTATCTTATCACTAAGGAAAATTCTATCTTTCAGGAAACTTCTTTTTATGAGCCAATAAACATAAGCCTTACATTCTAACCCCATGAAAAATACCTTCTTTCCCCCAAAGTTCTTTTCAAAAGCCTTTTCTTTATCATCTCTTTGATGACTTATATATTGACCTATCTCGAAGAATTCAGGGGCTGTTTGTAGTAAGGTAGTTGAGAAGGTTAATTCTAAAAACTGCTTTTATCTTTGGGTTTGTCTTTTTCTTCCTTTCCCCCCCATTATAAAAATAATTATAATTAATAACATTTATTAAGTATTTTTAAAAAATTACAAGGGAGCAGAAGGTGCCAAAAGTAATTGCACCTTTTAGAATCAACCAAAACATGTTTTAGACTCCCACTTAATGCCCATCACCTCTTAAACCCCTAGTCCAATTCACTTTCCAGTTCAGCCTCAACATGATCCCTGCTCTATTACCACTGAAGGAAAAAAGCAGAGGCAAAGGTAAATATAGAATCATAAAATCTCAAGATTAGAAAGGGCTTTAAAAGGCATGATTGCTGAATATTGATCTACTCACTTCACTTAACTGAACCCCCTGAGAGAGTACACTCCCCTCAACTTCTAAAAAAACAAAGCAAAAACCATAGGTATTATAAAAAACAAAAGCAACTACAATAAAAAGCCTCCCCAGTTTAAAGATGAAGTTTACTACTGCATTTGTTTAAATGAATGATACAAATTTTTCCTCTTTGTTAAAAATGTTTTGGCTTATAATGTAGTACTTGACAGAACTGTAGTTCTATAAGAGAACTTTTTAAAAAAGTGGACAAAGACCTTTTTAAGTGCATTAAGCAAAAAACGTTTGTGAGTTCTTGATTGTAACTATTCTGGCATAATCAAATAACCCCCATGTTTTTAAATGGGAAAACTGTGTAGCATGTTTATTTAATGCAAATAGCAAAAGTGACAGCCTTACGTTTGCTTACCAAGGTAAATTTTTTCTTTTTTTACAGCACAATTTTTATAATAAAGATATCCTCACAGATGAAAAATCAAATGACTTAAAATCAAATAATGCCACTAGATAGTCAGCTGCTACCAAAGGATGTCCTTGGGAACTCAGGGGCCTACATAAGAAAAAATTAGGGACAAATAAAGAGTGCTTCCAAAACATTAGCAGTTTCTTGCTCCAGATTTTAGCTTGGAATTTCAAACACAGTATGATTTTAAGACACTGTATTTGCCCCTATTTTTTATTTTTTTTTACAGGGTACACCATTCCTGGAGGTACTTCAATACCAAGTCGACGCATGAAATGGACAGAACAAGCTCCTACTCCATCTCCCTGCTCCAGAAATCCATTTAATATATTGTCCTTAGACAGAGGATGTATCAGATCTTAAACTGATAAGAACAGATACTACATTTGATCTTAGCCAAAAGGCTGAGAAGCAATTAATTATTTTTAAAAGAAGTAACAAATGGTTCCGAGTTGAAGTCAGTGATAGCTCTAACCATATTTTTTATGTTAACTCAGAGAGAAAGCTGCATGAGAACTAAGAACAAGGGCTAGTAACAGAGCACACATGAGAGGGACAAGTAAGTAGAAGTCATTGATAGACTTAGGCTGTTTTCTAAAAGGTCATTGCCCTCAATTCCCCAAAGTTCTATTTCAATACTTTACAAGTCTATAATACTTTGAATGGTCAGACTTTTTTACCATTCTAATAAAGGACCTGTCCTGGTGGGAAAACTGACAGAAATGTACTCTAAAAGCCATGGAATGGATCAATTAATTAATCAATCCATATAATTTATTTGTTTTCTGTCTCTCTTCCCCATCAGAATAGAAGCTCATGGAGAGCAGGGAGTCTGACTGTCTTATATGCACTCCTAGGTCCCCAGAACAATTCCTATTATATAACAGTTCCTTGTTAAATACTTCTTGTATAAATTTCCTTCTCTTACTTTAAGATACATTACTGCTGCCTTACATTAAGACAGAGTCGATATCATAGAATAGGGTAAAGGTTCTTGGTCGGTCCTCTTTTACATGTAAAATATTACGACCTTCACTACATTATTAAACATTTAAATATGTTTCACACATTTGACTGTCTCCTTTTTCACTGACACCAAGGAAGGCAACAGAGAATGACATATATGTAGTATAGCTTTTTAACTACGGGCTTGATATTCTATACTGCTCCCTCCAAAAAAACTTCCACTTTCACTTAACTAAAAGACTGCAAACAGATGAAACTTTTGACATAGGTGTTAAGAGATTTTTAGCTTATCAAAGATACCTATATTAAATTTGGCAAAAGGCAATTTTACTTTATCACACAGAAATAACACTTAGGGATATATATCTGATGCTATCCTTCCTTAGAAGCCAATGAGGATAAGAGCTTATTTATCTTTGGGTTTTAATACTCTTGTATTCACACTAATTCCAGATATTTCCACAAAACATTAGATGAAGCAATGCCAAGGTAAGCCGGAGGGATTTCTAATATCATTTACCATACTTCCTTTTCCTGAGCAAATTTCAAAATGGAGTATTTTTATAAACATTCCATTAGAGACCAAAAGGCTTTGATTTTCAAAGTAGGAGTGATGGCCAAAGGCTTCATTATGCCAGAGAAAACATTATAGAGCAGTTTGGGAGCTGCAGCTGATATTGGAAGCGTAGTCCACTAAAATCTATCAGAAGCTTAAAGGATTTTTTAGCTTGCAGTGTTAACCAAGGTATACATTCTGGATAAGAGAAAAGGATGAGGGTTCTCCTTGTCTAAACAGCTAAAGAGATATAAAATGGTTCCTGTTCCTACTAGAAGAGAAAAATAAAAGTGCTATTGGTTTGACCTTTGGGGTACTATAACTAGAGTAAGAACACCTCTAACAACAAAAACATTCCTAAGATCACATTTTCTCATGAGCCATCACAAAGGAGGAACAGGATGTATTTGAAAGGGGTCAGAAGAAAGCAAATGTGGTAAAAGAATAAATGCCAGAACTGAGTATCAAAAAAAAGTAAGCTTTAGTGCTATGCTGCTTGCTGTTAGCTAGTTGTGAAATCTTGAGCAATTCACTTTGCTTCTCTGGTTCTCCATGGTAACTCCAATAAAAGGGATAAAGGCAGCAAGCCCAGTGGGTGGCCAAGACTACCAAACTTCAGAAACACCTCCTTGAAGAACAAGGAAGACACTGGGGATTGAGCGATTCCTCATGAATCTTTGATTTGAGATCTTTTCCTTACTTGCTAGCTAAGGTAATAATGAAACAAAGTGAAAACAATCTTTAGACCCGGACCAGCTTTTGTGGTCTAGCCTATCTGATAGGTTTTCAGTGTTGATGTAGATCTGTTCCTTGATCTGTCATTTAAAAAAAAAAGGACAGTGAACTTTGGATAAAACTTACCAAGAATAAACGTAATATGTAAATTTTTTTTTTTAAGAGACGGGGTCTTGTTCTTGCTCAGGCTGGTCTTGAACTCCTAACCTCAAGTGATCCTCCCACCTTGGCACCCTAGAGTGCTAGGATTATGGGCGTGAGCCACCATGCCCGGCTGTAACATGTAAATTTTAACAGTAGTCTAAGTGACTACTATAGACTGATGATGACAATATGAACAGCAGCAGCCATAATTTATTGTTTACCTGGTATTAAGCACATTGTTACATGCTTGAGACACATTATCCCATTTAATCATATCACTTTTATGAAGCAAGACCCATTATTCTTATTTTAAAGATGAGAAATGAGAAACTTAAAAAGAATTAAGCAGCACGAATGGGATTTGAATCCAAGTAGTCTTTCTGACTCCAAATTCCATGTTTGAAACCATATCAAGAACCTGAACATAAGATCCCTTCTTGCACTTCATTATCAAAATGCAAGCTAGGTTTACAGAGCACAAAGTCTGTGGACACTAGTCAGTTGGCTAGCACTGTTGTACTACTTATTAATATGTACATTTGCTAATAAAAACAGAGAGAAAAAAAGAAAATTGTAAGACATACAGATATGTATGCACAAAGTCAATAAATATTTATTAAACAACTATGTTCTAAGCACAAGAATATTTTGAAACTTTCAAAGATCATTTATTAAAATGGTCTTGCAGGAAAGTATAGCATAGACAGATAACCCTGGTGGAAGCCACCCAAATATTTTAACCAGAGATATGAAGACTAAGTCTGAACCAGAACCATGAACTTAAAATACCATATTTAAATGTGTGTAATGTAGAAAGTATACATAATCAACTTGTCTACCTCATGCATAATCAGCAGGCATTTTCAACTATACGGAAAAGATATTTCTTATGTGAAATGAGAAAAATTATAAATACAAAATTTTAGGGCTTAAACATCACATAGGTTCCTTGTCTTATGGTCTAATTTTGAGGAATAAAAAAAATACAAGCTATCTTATGTTGCATCTAAGTTTTATTACAAAACAGAAAGTGCATCAATATTTTTAAGAATAAAAACTGCCACAATCTCCCCCTTACAGACAAAGCTGACATGAACAGGGCAACCAGACAAAGAATTAGGCCCTTGCAGTAATTTCTCCTCCTTTCATCCTCTAAAAGTACTATTTAAAAATCAAGGTAGAGTTTGCTTTGAAAGCTTTCAAATGGAAAGCAGGATTTATAATTAATAGCTTATATTACTAACACAATTTTAAGGGAATTTTTTGTGTCTTTATTTTATTAAACCAATCGTGCATTTGTAGTTAAAAATTGTGGTGTTGAAAATTCTAGCTGAGAGACCCAGAAATTCTTAATAGAAATAACCTGAGTGGTGGGCAGCATTTGTGTATTGAAGAGGAACAGATAGTCCCTTTTGTAGTGAGTTTCTCTATAATAAGGGCTGACCCATATACTACAGGGTTAGCAGGGTTCATAAGGAGAAATACAAAACTAAATTATGTTCCATGCTGATCACTTTCTCTCCGTGTTTCTGTGGTGGCTGGGACTCGGTCTCCAACCCTTTGTTTGAAAATTACAACTAGTGAGCCTCCATTTCCAAGGCTTCTTTCTTTCTCTCTGGACAGCACATTGGGCAACATTGCTCAAAACAGGATGACTAACTCTAAGTATTACTTTCTCTGCATTACCTGTGAAGACAGATAACTCTTTTTAATGGGGGATAAATTTCATTCTATTTGATAAATATATTTCATTTTGATTCTATGCAGAAATGCCCTAATTTTCTGCCATCCCCAAAAGGATCAGCCTTGAAATGTGCATGATATCAACAGGAATCCTAATCTTTTATGGGAAGGAGAGAAAATTAAGGCATGCTATTTCATATCTTTTTACATTTCTAAGGGGAATAAAGAAAGGACTTATATCTTTTCCTAAAACATAACAATCTTAACAACAAAATCTCAATAATGTAAAAGAGTGCAATAATTATTGAGTGATAAAAGCATACTTAAAAATCTCTGGACTTGTGTCTGTCTATACATTTTTCACTTTAGCTAAATTCTCTCCCTTTTTCTCTCTCAGCATGAGAAATAATTTGAAGCAAAATAAAGCAAAACAAAAAACCGTGATCCAGATACCCAGTAATTATTACTCAGATGACAGTTATTGAGGACTAATGTGTGCTCAGGGGCTATGAAGAAGGAAAACAAAGGAAGGAGAAGTCATCCCTCTTCCCAAGCAGTTCATAATCTCTCTGACAATCTTATTGCTTAGTCATTAGCATGCATTGCCGGCTCCCAAAATATCTTATCAATACAATAAAGACAAGTTGACAGAAAACTGTAGTAACTGTCTATCCCCAATTAGCTGAATATCCAGAGAAGGGCCCCTCAGGCAGCTGAGGGGCCTCAGCACAACTGGCTGTCACAGTCTGGCCCCAGGGTATCATCAGGCTCCCCTGACAGTCTACAAGTTCCCCTTCCGGGGAAACCAAAGGGCATAGCAGAATCAGTCATCAGATCGTGCTAGGGTCAAGTACCAGGAATCACAGCATTTGTCACAGTAGAATGGTGAGAAACAAAAAGGGCCAGAATAGGTCAAGAAGGGACAACAGCCAGAGCCAGCCAGATCAGCAGTGCTGATAAGGAAGGAGAGTGTCAGGGCAGTACTGGCATATCATCAGACACGGTTTGGGAAGAGCAGACCTATGAACTGGAACTGGCCACAGCTTAGAGTCAGCATGGAGACAGGTAAGGACAGGAAAATCTGGTTAAAGTAAAGAGACTCAGAGAAGAAATGCAGTACTCTAGCTGGCCAACCCCTCATATCACCTCCCGCTTTCCTCATTTTTTTTTTTTAATTTCAGCTTATTATGGGGGTATAAAAGCTTAGGTTATGTATATTCTTAACCTCTGGCATAATTTAAAGAGGAAATCTTCAGGAAATCCTTTGCTCTCCTCATTTGCAGAAATTTCCAGGGATCTCTGATTTCCTGCCCTTTTACAATCTTTGTACTTTAAGCTTCAAGGAGACTCAAAATCTTATTGCCCTGGTCAGTAACCTATGAGTGGCAGTATAGAGTATTAAAATATACTCTGTCAGGTCCCAGAGAAGGAAGATACACACACAACGTCTATATGTACTTTGTACAAATATACACACATGTTCATTTTAAAAAATATGTCTTAGTGCCAAGAAGCTGTCCAATTAACTGGGCACAACAATCATGGAACTGGTCAACAGACAAAGTGATCATTAAAACAATACGGTATAAAAACAATCAAAAGAACAAGAGGAAAGTGCTCCTTCTATCTGGGGAAATTACGGAGAGCCTCACAGATAAAACAACAACTGGGCTAGATCTCAAAGGATAGGTAAGGATTAACCAGGAAGAACAAAAAACATAGTGGCTAGTGGGGAAGACCAGGGAAGACACAATATGGTGAATGTGGGCCCAATGAGAAATTCAGCATAGTTGGAGCAGAGCACACAAAGGGGGAGCCTAGAGAAGAGGCAAGAAGATTAAGCTGAAATCACATAGTAAAGACCTTTTCATACTATTCTAAATATTATACTAAGTATTTGGGCTTTAATATGCAGACAGTGAAGAATCAATCACCAAAGGTTACTAAGCAGGCAAGTGAGATGATCAAATTTATATTCCAGAATTCAGGCAGCAATACTGCAGATGCTTGAGATTTCTGCACAGAAAAGACGGGTAAGCAGTAGGAAGGTTGTTACAATAGGCTAAGCAAGAAATAACGTGGATCTAAACTAGTGGGAATGAGAAGATGGGTTACAGTGGCATTTTAAAAAGGTAGGTTAGAGGGAACATACTGTACAACCAGGTGTGAGGTGAGAGGAAGGGATGGAAAAACATAGGAAGACTGGGGTTTTTATCTTACACAATTAATTAGATGAGTAGTAAAGCCATTCAGAAGGACAGAAACAAAATAAGAGGACAAATTATATTTTGAGTGAGATGAGAGGGAAGAATAATGGATACAATTATTTAGACAGACATAGTGCCCCATCTCACCTCCACACCTTCTTTATGCTACATATTGTGTCAAGGATATAAATTATTTCCTTTAGTCCTTACAATAACACATTATTCACATTTTACATAAAGAAAATTATGACTTGAAGAGGTTAAGTAATTTATCCAATGTTATCCATTTATTCATTTAATTATTCAACAAATATTTATCAGGTGCCTTTAGGCACCGGGTTTTGGACATAAAAGGGACTAGCAGCTAGGTCCTCACTCTTGTGAAGCTTAAGAGTTTTCAAACTATACTACAAGGCTGTGGTTCTTAAAACTGCCTGGTATTGGCACAAGGGCAGGGACACAGACCAGTGGAACAGAACAGAAAATCCAAATATAAAACCATCCTCATATAGCCATCTAATCTTTGACAAAATAGACAAAAACATACTCTGGGGACAAGAATCCCTATTCAATAAATGGTGCTGGGAAAACTGGATAGCCACATGTAGAAGACTGAAACAGGATCCACAGATTTCACCTCTCACAAAAATCAAATCACGGTGGATAACAGATTTAAACCTTAAATGGGAAACGATTAGAATTCTAGAAGAAAATGTAGGAAAGACTCTTACAGACATTGGTCTAGGCAAAGAATTTATGAAGAAAACCCCTAAGGCAATCACAGCAACAACAAAAATAAACGAATGGGACCTGATTAAATTAAAAAGCTTCTGCACAGCCAAAGAAACAGTCATGAAAATAAACAGACAGCCTACAGAATGGGAAAAAATTTTCGCATACTACACATCAGATAAAAGACTGATAACAAGAATCTATTTAGAACTCAGGAAAATCAGCAAGAAAAAAATCAAACAATCCTGTCAAAAAGTGGGCAAATAACATGAATAGAAATTTTTCAAAAGAAGATATAAGAATGGCTAACAAACATATGAAAAAATGCTCAACATCCCTAATCATCAGCGAAATGCAAATCAAAACCACAATGAGATACCACTTAACTCTGGTGAGAATGGCCTTTATCAAAAAATCCCAAAACAACACATGTTGGCATGGATGCGGAGAGACAGGAACACTCATACACTGCTTATGGGAATGCAAACTAGTGCAACCCCTGTGGAAAGCATTATGGAGATACCTTACACAGATTCAAGTAGACCTACCAATCGATCCAGCAATCCCATTATTGGGCATATACCCAGAAGAACAAAAGTCATTCTATAACAAAGACACCTGTACCCAAATGTTTATAGCAGCACAATTCACAATCGCAAAGATGTGGAAACAACCCAAGTGCCCATCAATCCACGAATGGATTAGTAAACTGTGGTATATGTATACCATGGAGTATTACTCAGCTATAAGAAATAACGATGATACGACATCTCTTTGGTTCTCCTGGCGAGAGTTGGAACCCATTATATTAAGTGAGGTATCCAAAGAATGGAAAAACAAGCATCACATGTACTCACCAGAAAACTGATTTCCCTGATCATCACCTAAATGCACATCGGGGAAGGATACCAATTGGATATCAGACTGAGACGGGGGATAGGGGTAGGGGATGGATGCATGCCTACATGATGAGTGTGTTGCGCACCGTCTGGGGAATGGTCATGCTTGAAGGTGCTGACTCAGGGAGGTGGGGGGGGGTGGAGGTATGACTACATGGTGTGTGCCAGGCGCACTGTCTGGAGAATGGACATGCCTGAGGCTCTGACTCAGGGGGATGGGCGAGACACGGACAATGTATATAACCTGAGGTTTTGTACCCCTATGAAGAGCTGAAATTAAAAAAAAAAAAAAAAAGATCAATAAAAAAATTTTAAAAACACACACACACACACACACACAAAGAGTTTAGAATGGAGACAGACAGACAACAAACAGGTCAAGCAATTAAAGGAACAAGATAATTTCAGACAGTGATAAAGGCTGTGAAGACAATGATACTACAACACTGGTTGAGTGTTAACTATGGACTCTGTTGTAAGAGTATTTTAAGTTTTAATTCATTTAATCCTCACTACAACCTATAAGGTAGCTAGTATTATTAGTCTCATTTTATAAAAGACAAAAACTGAAACACAGGTTAAATATCTTTGCCTAAATCACACAGCTAATAAGTGGACAAAGCCAGTGTTCAATCGTAGGGAAGTCTGTCTCCAGGGCCTGTGCTCATAATCTCTAAACATGCTCTACTGTTTTACCACACCATGGTTTTATTATTATGGTCTTATAATAATACAGAGTTAGGAAGTAGAAGGTGCTGAGTGGGAAGGCTGCTTTAGAATGAATGATCAGGAAAGGCCTCTCTGCACCTAACAACTGAAGGAGACAGCCACATAAAGATCTGCAAGCAGAATATTCCAAGTGGATGAAACAAATCCAGCGTGTTTTAGAAACAGAAGGCTGCCAGTAGAGCTGGAGCAGGATAAACTGGAGGAGTGAGAATGAGATGAAGTGGAAGAGGCAACTGTGGAGTAGCCAGTAAAAAGTCTGAATTTTATTTTAGGAAAACACTGGATAGTTTTAGGCAAGAGATTTAAATAATCTGATTTATATTTTATAAAAAGACAATTTTGGGTATGGTGAAAATGAATTGGGTAGGAAAAGGAGGGACAGAGTAGAAGCAGGGAAATTTGGATCCAGAAGTCTGTTTCCAGAGCTAAGTTCTTAATCCCTGTGCTTTGTGGTAAATTTAAGGTACAGAATCTCTGGTAAGGGTACAAAATAGATAGATAGATGGGAACATGAACCTGCAGGTCAGGAAAGAAGGTGACATCAAAGATTAAGATTTTATTTTTAATCTCTGACATATAGCTAAGCAATTATTAAAGCCACGAGATAACTGATTTTTAATTTGGTTTCTGATGACTGAAGAAAACACAAATACAGCAAAAAAGGAAGAAAGCCCAGGTCATAATCTGTGAAGTCTATTCTTTCCTTTTCAGAGCCCTTCTTTTCAAATTCTAGTAACAGGAAATACTGCTTTCTGCCCAGAGTATCTAGAACCTTTATCTACCCCCAAAAGGAGCTAAGGCATGGGTGAAGATTGGTCCATAATGACAAGCCTTCGGGTTGCTGTGCAGTTAAATGAGCTGCACGCAGGGAGACATTATCAAACCCATAGATCTCACTAAAGATACAATGACAGAACACATAACATCCCTGCATACTTATTTATAGAAAGAAAAGCCATTAATCCAATTATAACCAAGTTTGATAAAATAACCAAGTTATAATCCAAGTATAACCAAATTTGACAAAAATGAGTTTTGTACATGAAGCTTTGTATTCCATATTATTAAGGTGAGTTAGTAGCTGAGGGCAAGAACTGCTCTGCTAATGCAAAATAGCTGGCAACATGGCACAATCTCTGCCTAGAGTGGGTAGAGTGAAAAAATGGCACAACTGAACAAAGAGACGTGGGACAGAAGGCAGGGAATTTTCAAATGCTTTGTAAGTTAATTCTTCACACTTCTTCAAGTTAAAAAATCACTAAGAAACTCCTAACTCCATTAAGGACAAATACATTCACATTTCCTGGCACGGTTTAGGATTAGTTATTGAAGTCAGGGGAATTTAGGAATACAAGAAATCCAGTACTAAAGTGTTCCCTTCAGCTTCTTCCCTTTCTTGATGTTGTTTACCACATGGAGGTGTGGCACACTTCACATTCCCCACTAAATACTCAGACTGAAAATAGGCCTTTCTGCTTTGACCAGAGGGTGGTAGATGTAGTGGAGTTATGCTAACCAGTTTATGTGTAGGGTGATACTGGCCACAATAGAGTGAAAATTACATAGAGGACTTTTGCTGTGATGAATTTGAGAAGGAAGCTACTGTGTACTGAACAGTAACATAATGGGTGGCTACTACTGAAGAAAAATCACTGGAGGCGAAGGGACCATTCCTAACAGCGCAAGCAGTTCCCCCCACTCAAAATGCCTTTCTCCTCTCTGAAATCTCCATCCTTCAAAGCTGGACTCAAGTCCTGACTTTTTGATAAAGACTTTCCTTATCACCTCCACCCACTTGCCATTCTCTGAACCCATACTGCAGTCTCTGTTATTTGGCTTAGTGTTTGTTTAGTATTTAATTGTTTCATGTATTTTCATCTCTTGCCTTCATTAACTACGAATTTCCTGGAGGCAGGGACCATGCTTTGCTGCTTTTAATTTTTTATTCTAAAAAACTTTCAGCATTCACAGAAGTATAGAGAACAGTATAATAAACCCCATTTATTCATCACTCACATTCCATAATTATCAAGAGTTTTGCCTTATTGGCCTTGTACGTATATTCTCTTGCTAAAGTATTCTGTAGTCTATATTTTAGTATACATTTCTAAAATAAAATATGGTACAACAGCTTGAATGTTTGTGTCCCCCCAGAATTTTTATGTTGAAACCCATTCCCCAATGTGATAGTATTAGGAGGCAGGGCCTTTGGAGGTGATGGTATTTAGAGGTAGAGCCTTTGGGGACCTGTAAGTCATAAAGTTGAAGTCCTCATGAATAGGATTGGTACCCTTAAAAAGATGTACCAGAGAGCTCTTTTGCCCTTTCTGCCATGCAGAACAAAGCAAAAAGATGACGGGATGACAGTCTACGAACCATGAAGTGGGCCCTGATCAGACCTGCTGGCACCCTGATCTTGAACTTCCCAGCCTCCAAAACTGTGAGAAATAAATTTTTGTTGCTTATAAGCTACTCAGTTTATGGTGTATTCTTATAGTAGCCCAAAGGACTAAGATAAATGGGTGTTTTCTTAAGTAACAATGATACCTAAACAAAATCAACAATAATTCCTTGGTATCATCTAAATACATACTTCATATTCAAATTTACCGAATTGCCTCAAAAATGTCTTTTGACAGTTTGTTACTAATCAGCATGGTAAACAAGATCCACGTACTGCATTTGATTATTATGTCTCTTAGTTCTCTTTTATTGTAAAGCAGCACCCCACTCTATGCCAATGATGTGATGAGAAACCCAGTAATTTTTCCTGTTGAGTGTACTACAGTCTGGATTTGTCTGTATTCTTCCCTATAGTCTTAGGTACTATGTTTTTTATTCATTTAGTCAACAAACATGTATTAGGGGCAGGATATGAGCCAGAATTCTATAAAAGCCACAAAAGTGGCCACAAAAGTGAATACAACTAGAGCCCTGGCTTAAACAGAAGAAAGTTATAACAAAATTACGCAAAATATTAATTATTAACAGTTGTGAGATATGCTAAGGGAAAGTACAGGTAATAAAATAAATTATGGCAAGGGAATCTACCCTACTTTAGGGGTCAGAGGGAGTATTTATTTTATATAGTTCAAAGCACCTAATACAGTGTTAAGTAAGAAAAAATTCAGTATTTCTGGGTTGGCAGGTAGAGTAAGTTTTCTTCAGATAGTAGTCTTGCAAACTAAAGGACATATCACCACCCCTTTGGCTCTGAAGATCAAATTTGATTGTCTCAGGAGTCCAAGTTAGGGGAAACTGCAGGGGCAAATAAACAAGTGGGTTTCCTCCAGTGAAATATAATACATCAATTTAGAAGAGAAAGAATAATTCAGGAAATGGCTACATGATAAGGCCAAAGAAGAAAGACTGCATTTTCTGGACCACCAGTTTAGATATTAAAATAATGAATTTTTGACAAGGAACAGAATGTACATTACTGAAGCCTAGAAGAACATGCTTAGTAGGTTATCTGCCACACTGCTCAAGAGGGCTTTTAAGTTAAAGCTGAGAAAGGATGTCCAGGTACACTTTAAGATTGGATATAATGGAGGGTAAAAGAACAGAAAAACTGTAGGCAATCAATGATAAGCCAGACCTTGATTTTAAAAGATTACTGCACTATTTTTAAAAGATTATAAAACATATTACTTTTTATATAATACTAGCTACATGAGACCAATGTAAATGTTTGAGTCCCCCTTCTTTGCACCAGATTTTAGTCTAGTTTTGGGGGAGTAGCATGATATTTGTTTGGACATCCATTCTGCAATGGATTGAACTGTGCTCCTCCCCCTCAAATTCATATTTTGAAGCCCAATGTGACTGTATTAGGAGATAAGGTCTTTGGGAGGTAATTAAGGTTAAATTAGGTCATGAGATGGGGCCCCAATCCAAAAGGATTAGTGTCCTTATAAAAAGAGGTAGAGAGACCAGAGCACAATCTCTCTCCCTACCATGTGAGGACATAACAAGAATGTGATGGCCTGCAAAGCAGGAAGAGAACCCACATTAGAACCTGACCCTACTGAACCTTGATGGACTTCTATGCTCCATAACTGTGGGAAAATAAATGTTGTTTAAGCCACCCAGTCTATGATATTTTGTTATGCAGTCCAAGCTAATACACCTTCCTAATTTTTACCCCTCCTTAGTTCTGCTCAATTTGTAGGCTACATCAGAGACGAAGGCCAAGTGTATAAAAAATATACACCTTGATAGGTAACCAAATTGACAAAAGAAAAATAATTAGTCAAGGTATTTCCTAAACTGAGGGAATAAAATCGAATGGGTGATTTTTATTTGCTTGCATTTATTTGTAAAAGCTTGAAATTTCTTATTCTTTTCCATACAAATAGGAGCTCTCCTAGGGTGAACCAGATCTAGGTATTTTCAGCTGTGGTCAGCTTCTCTCTGACTCCCACTAGGGTTTGGTGATGCAGAGTAAACAGGGCTATAAATCAAATGCAATGCATTTAATACCTCAATGCATTGCAAATTGATCTAGAATAGGGGTCAGCTCAAATCGTTTTTCAAGTGAAATTGTTCCCTTCCCCTGAAGGGAAGCGACGGAAGTTAAAGATGGCAAATCCTAAAGTCATATTGGATTCAGATGTGTGGCTGCTTGTTTGCGAGTAGAGAGAGGCCAGGTTTCCTCAGGTGAGATTCTTCAGTACCTTATCCGGTTGGAGCCATGGATATTTAAAAACACACATCCTTGTGGCTGGCATTAAATTTGAAATCTGGTGGGCAACTTTTCAAGAAATAAAAGCTACAAACAAAATAGCTCTAGTTCCATTCAGCATGCTGTGGGAAATGGCTAATGGACAAGCATTACTATGACTGGCAAGGCGAACTGCCAATACATGATGGGAGTAGAGATTCAAACCACCACATGACAGCAACACTTCCTAAGCTTATTTGACTAATTTGTCAAAGTAGAACATTATCTAAAGTGAAAGAAAAACAGGGTTGGAGAGTACAAGGGAAGGAACTACTTAAAAGTAAAAGCTATAGTTCTTTTCCTATTGGTTAGTTATCTCTGTCTCGAGTAATTATGGTTTACTTCTACCATTTCCTGATACCATGCTTGGTTTTACCAAGGGCAATAATTCCTCCTTTTCAAATGACAAGCAGAGAGCGATTTTTGGTAGGATAAAATTTCCATTGTTCTCTTACTCCTGCATTGTCCTTTTCCATTAGAAAGAAATAAAATCCAGTGGTTGGATGGAAACAAAGCTTGGAGTTCTGATGTGCTATCCCTCAGAGAGGCTATATGACCTTGGGGGCCCTATTGTCTTCTCATTTGTCTCTTCTTTTCCTAGAAAAAAAACCTCATGTGCTGTCTGACATCTTTTCTTAAATCCTAACTCTTAAATCCCAACTCTTTCCATTTTAAACAAACTAACTGCTAAGTGGGCCAATAATTGCAAGCTCTTATTTTCTGGAATGGGATGGAAACTATTCTATAAGGGAAGAATAAATTTACTTAATTGTATACTTTCAAATTAGTCCAAAATTCAATGAACAATGCCCTAAATTCTATTTCAGATAGGCTTTTCAGTGTACTGGTTAAGAGCACAGAGACACTGGGGCTGGACTACCTGACTTCAAATGCTATTTCTACCACTTACTAGCTGAGCAAGTTTAGATAAATTAATTTCATCTTTTATGCTTCCATTTTCTCATCTATAAATAGAGAATAATAATAGCTCTTCATTACATGTTGTTGTATCTGGCAAAGAGAAAGCACTATATGAATGTCAATTATTACTAATATTATTATCTCAGAAAATAGCTAAAGGACATTATCTTAATCTCACTACTATTTGTTAGTACTGTTAAACAGTTATATGTAAAGCCAAGTGAATGCTCGCCTATCTTAGGTCACATAAAACAATCTTCTTGTTAATCAGATAAGGAAAAAGGGTACGAATGAAATCCTTTCTTCAAAATTAGCCTTAACCAAGCTAAGATTTTACCAATAACACAAAGCATACACTTGACTTTTAGAGGCAAGATATTCTACTTAAACCTACATGCTTACATGAAAATAATCAAATAGAAAACACATTATCACAGCAGTCTAGTCTAACATATTGACATAACCTGAAATATTACTCTGTGAGCAAAACACATACTTCTGTGGTGATCTGTTATCAACTTCAGCCTTCAGTCGTAAATTCTCCCTCACTAGGCCACCATTTTCCAATTTCAATTTTTTATTTGCCTTAAAAAAAAAAAAAAAGAATTGAAAACAATTAAGCACAAGCCAAAACAAAAGTGTCTTGTAAAAATCAGGACATGAGTCATCTGTATTTTTTAGAGTGAAAATATCCAAAAACTGAATACTAGAACATGGCTGTCAGAAAATTAAAATTACCACCAGGAATGACTTCTGAAACTATGAAAACAACTAAGCATTTTTAATCCATATTTCACAAAGCACTTTGCAAGTCTCCTATCCAGGGAAATAAATGAAGCTATGTTAGCTCAGAGTCATTAAGGAATCACACCAATGGTAAATATGTTTTTCTTTTTTCTTTTTTTCACATAACTGAATACTCTAAGCAAGGTAACACTGTATCACATACAAGTATTTGCAAACTAATGATGAAGAGTTAATTCTTGAGTTATGAAATTGATTTCTTGGTTGCTATTTAAAAATTTTTTTTCCAGTGGTAACAAATCCAATATGATTAAGCTACTTGATTTTTTTCTTCAAAAAGGCTCTCCTAATCCCCTGGCTTACAACCTCTGGGTCCTCAAAATTGAGTCAATATTTTCTAATAAATTTCATGGATTCTCCCTTGATTAAAAACCAATCTGCTAAGTATGATTTTCTTTCTTGAATTGTATGACACCTAAAAATTACCTAACAAGACACTAGTTGCTAGAAAATCTAGAGGCTCAATATTGATTTTGGACAGCCTAAAAAGTAGTATGCTTAAATTTTAGAGTCTTCTTAAAAGCTACTTTCTTTAGATCCCTGGTCATTGCATTTATGTATTCCAAAGAAAAATAAGACTGTAGACTAGAAACCAACCTCACTTACGTGTCAAGGGAAATTCTTTGACTAGAATATTTATATTCAATGTGAACTGGTCAGAAGAACTACTGTCGACAAAATAGGTTTTAACCAAGAAGCTTTAAAAACATAGTTCAAAAATTTGACCAATGCTTTTGACTAATTTTAGAACTTCTGACTACATTACTTGCCCAGTCACATACAAAAGCACCATAACAATCATAAGAGAAGTAGGGTAAAGGACATTCTTTTGGACATAAAGCCTAACTCCCTTACTTAGACTCATTCAGGTTCCTTTGGGGCTCCAAGCATTTGCTAATCTTCATGGTTGCACACCAACCAGGATTGTGGAGGGTTAATTCTCTAAGTGACTGATAAACACCATTACTGCCTCTCTGAAGACATAAGTAAAGCCATTTACTTCCTCATACATGCAGACAATGAATTAAGCTCTCAAGCATAGCACAATAAGGAGAGGCACTTAGTGAATGTTTTTTGATGACGAGGACAAGCTTAAATTAGAAACTCATTTGATTTCCCTTCCCCATTCCTGCCCTCCACTACTGTACTTCTCTGTGTTTCAAGGTCTCTCACCAGTCCTGTGGCTCTCTAATACCTCTTATTATGGGTTTGCTAGTTCCTCAACTATCAGAGGTATTTTCAAGTTCAGGAAGGTTAGGTGAGTAAAGATTACAAAGGGCAGAGTTCTGCCTACTTGTTGCACCTAAAAGAGTAATAAAGACTTCAACTGACTATTCTGCATTCCCAATACTGATTCGATAATGATACTGGTCTCATAATGGTTCAAAACTCATCTAGTCCAGGAAACATCAAAAAAGAAAAAGGTCCATTTCATTCATGCTAAGGGGTCCTTTAAACTTTTGTACTCCTACATTTGATTTATAGTATGTTATTATCTTGCACTTCACTTTTGAGTTTTGTCTCTGCAGTCCATGTGTTTTCATTCATTTATGCCCCGGTTTATAGCCTATTATCTAATACCATCACTAGACATCCAAAATTGGCTTATTAAATATCCTAAATAATTCTGAAGTCTCAGGGGTACCTTTGGGTATTGGATTTAACATGTCACCATTAAAAGAGCAAAGAAAAACTAACTGTGCTTTATGTACTCTTCTTTTACATAACATTCCTTAAACCACCCTTATCAGCCCAGAGTAGTCTCTACACAGAGCCTCAGGCTCTAAGTATTTATTGCCAAAAATTTAAATGAAATTTAATAACTATAAAGGAAATTATATAGAGCTTACCAATGCTCAAGCAGAGGCAGGGAAGTTAAAGGGGGCATGGCAGATTGATAAAAACTAACTTCCCAGCTGGCATTCCTTTTAGTGTCCTCTTGTCTTCTAACAAAGCAATAGGCTAATGTTGGACATCAATAGCTAAAGAAACTACACATTTCCCTGGACCTTGTAACAAACTCAGTGCAATTATGTCTGTAGTTTCTTTTTTCTCTGAAGGCAGTAAGTTCTCTTCTTCCTCTCATCTTGGCTTTTTCCGTGCCCAAACAGCATTTATTTTATATGTGGATGATGGCTTACACCTAAGTTGCAGATGATTTTCTGTTACTTGACTAACCTCCCTGAAGATGAGAACCAATATGCAGTGGTACTTCTTTAAAATATCATATGGAGCTCATTAATGATTTCAGGAGGCAGGATTTAGTAATTCAGCACAGGAATAGTATTTTAAGGGAATGCAGATAGGTTGAATAGAACAAAACCATCTCCAATAGGACGCCACTGTGGATAAACTCGAAGTCAAGCTAAAGGCTTGTCACTTGGGTCAAGAGAGCGCTATAGCAATTGATTGTAACGTCTAGTGCTGATGACATGGATCTTATCTCCCTTCCTAAATTGGAAAATCCTAAAAGTTTGCCTTTTTCACCTATGCCCTCTATCTTGTTAAACAGATGGAAGAATAATTGAAAAAAAAAAATGAACTAGCCTCATAAGTCACAATATTCTTTTGCATGGAGTAGTCTAAAGCTGCTCATTGCTCTTTTGCAATTAGTTATTAACCCTTTAATTATCTATTTACAATCTTAAAAATCAAAGAATGGTAGTGCTAGAAAAGATATGGTCAAAACTTTTCCTTTTATAAGTAGGAAAATGGGTATGTGTGTGTTTTTATGCACACAGGGCAGTTACTGACATAAGCTTTAAAAAACTAAGGCAAACCACAAAGAGGGGGAAATAAAAACACATCTTTTAAATTGATGTTACTCTTCTAGAAGAAGATGCAATCTCATATACAAGCACTAGAGTCTCCAATTATAGTCACAAATGGAACCATCTGATATTTCTTGGCAGCTAATGATATTTAATGAGAAAAGGTTTTCTTATTGCATATAAATGCTCATCCAGAGATTCTATCCTTCCCTCACAAATCATCTGATGATGAGATAAGATATTATGGCTATTTATATTTATTTTTGAAGGTGCTCAAAATATTATAGAATTTTTAAAACAACCATAATAGATTTTTTTAAAACCCAACTTACCTCCTTTAACTTATCCACATCATCTTTCACTTTTTCATAGATTTCATTAGCTGTTCTGAGTTTTTTCTTCCACTCTGCTACAGTTTCTGGGTCAATTTTACTTGAATTATCTGCAACTGGATGTTTGTCTTCATTTTGGTTGCCCTGCATCAAGGTTAAAGGATCCAGAATAGTCTTGATCTGTGACTCCAAGCTGAGATTTTTACTCTTAAGCTCTTCTACTTCTTTCTGCAAACAATCTATTTCGTCCTAAAAAAGCATTGCACAGTTATGAGGCAGACAGAGACATGAAACACATACACATGCTAAACTGAAGCCAATGTGTTTTTGAATTTTATATGCAAAATTCTGTAGATACAAAGATTCTTTTTGCATTAGAACCATTTTGTAAAGAGAAAGTCACATACAGTTTAAATTCTCAAAATGTAGTCTGATAAAAATTAGCATTTATGCTGCTTTCATTTGAATAGTTGTAGTTTTAAAAAAATGCCAAATCTTTGATTCTATTTAAGAAAACATCTTAGAAAACAAGAAAAGTCACATGAATTCCAACAGGGAAGTAGATTCTATTTCAGAAGCAAAATTTGAGGCACATTAATTGCTTTACTGAGTAGAACTAAGAAGTACAGTAATCCCTCAATATGACAGGGATTTGGTTCAGGACCCCAGTGGATACAAAAATCCAAGGATGCTCAAGTCCCTGATATAAAATGGTATAGTACTGTATTTACATATAACCTACACACATCTTCCCACATACTTTAAATCATTTCCAGATTACTTATAATACCTAATATTAATACGATGTAAATTCTATGTAGACAGTTGTTATACTGCATTTTTTATTTGCATTATTTTTATTTTTCTCAAAAATTTTCAATCTGAGGTTGGTGAATCCAAGGATAAGGAACTTGCGCATATGGAGAGTTGAATGGACACAGTTGCCATTTATTCATTTATAATAGGTACGTCACCTTACTGAGGCTGTTAAAAATTCTGTTGTTAGAAAACAAACTCCAAGTAGCTCAATATGCCAGTGATCTTCCAAAGGATTAATCTGATTAGTATCTAAGTGTGACAAATATTCATTAAGTATGTTTAAGAGTACATTTTAGAATTAAATACAACACAGTACTATTTACAATTTTAAGTTATAATACATTTCAAGTTAAATAGCATTATATAATTTAAAAATCACTGTATTAGCTTGAATATACTAATAAACAATTAAAAACACAGTGTTTATATATTTATATATGTGGAAAACACACATAGGAATGAACATTTATTCAATCATTTATGTTTCACTGCATTTTGAAAATTTTTTGAGGCAGCTGAAGTAGTTTCCATGTATATAGTTTAACTTAAAGATATTCTGAGTCAAAAGAGAAGATCAATAATATCTCCCCATTAGTCAACATAAAATGACAACTGGGCTTAATGTGTACTATTCAAAAGTATATGTATTCTATTAGCATAAATTTATTTGGAAAAATCCCATCACCATGGCAAATCGGTCTGCTCATTCACCTTTAGGCAATAATTAGGAAATAGTATATTTTACACTAAAATCTCTGTCCTGGTAGTTGACACAAAGTATAGTATTTACTTTGCCAGAATTGATCAGGCTTATAATCACCAGTAAATTTACAGGCAAAAACAAATTACGAATGCAGGGGTCAGAATGACTTTCACAAAAGGGTTTCCTTTATCTCCCAACTTCTTGAGGGAGCATACATATCTGTAGAGGTACAAATTTTAAATTGGAAACAAAAAAAAAAAAAAGGAAATGCTTCCACCTGTTCCTTTTCTCTAGAATCCTATTCCCTTCTTCCCTGGTACTTGAAGTAGCTCAGTTTTACCTTGAATTCACTGCTGATATTTCAATTATTGTTTACCTCATATTCTTTGTGGAGTAACTCAAGTCTAGTTTTCCGAAGGTGCTTCCTGACTGTATGGCTTAGCATAGGTTCACTTTCACTTGTTCCTCCTACAGGAAAGAAAAAATCCTAATTTTTCATTCTGATTTGGGCAGAATGAAAATGAACCTTTTTCTTACTGTTTTATAAAGTTTCCCAGCTTAACATCTACCCTTTCCCTTATATACACACTTGGGGCTGCAATCTAGGCCTTTTCTCTATCCTAATTCTGAGAAAAGATAAGTATCAAATAACTCCATAAGAAATACCCTCAGTAAAATATCATATTTTATTTACTTCCTTGTGTATCTTATTATAGCAAACTTAATGGAGGAAAAGGCTATATATTATCACATTTGAACTACTACAAAGTCTGAAAACTATTGTTAAACAATGATAAAATCAATTATATTTATATTTAACCAGCACATTATAAAATATATATTTCATGTACGTATGCATATATAAATAATTATAACTGAGGTATTTGAGCATGCCTGGTTACTGGTAACACAATTGAAAAGATTAATGTTTCTTTTTCCTGAATCTAACAACCCAGTTACAATGGCTAAGGAGTCATAGCATTAATTGTATGCCATGACTTGTTACAAATACACTCAAAATGAATTCTTCCTGAGAGCTCTTTACTTATGCTGTGGCTATCCTCTTTGTACTTCCTAGCATCGTAAGTAATAGCAAAGGCATTTTACAGATGTTCTTTTTCAGGACATTCTATCCAAATGCAAGGGAGGATGAACTACTTTATTTGAGAGAAGTTAAGAGACATCATTTCGATATGAGTGAAAGCAGGAAAAGGGATGTGAAGAAATGCTGGGGGAAAATATTCAAATTATTTTACCATATGGTTCAAGAAAGACCCGACTCCTTGGTGAAGTTCAAAAAACTAGAACTAGAGACAGAGAGGTTAACCCTGTAGCATGTAACACAGCACAGAATTAGCACTCTACCAGAATTCACCCAGGTTCTCAAGAAAGAAATCTTGGAACCAACTTTGATTCCTCCTTTGATCTCTTATTTCTGAAGTCCCACTAGTTCTTTTGCTCTCTAGCATATAACTTCCTCTCCACTTTCTTTGTAAAAATCTTAAGTCCATTTTCCCTAATTTTGGACTATGACAAATGACTTCTTAAGTTTCCTGAAAGATGTTTCCTATGCTTGGCTAATTATGGACTCACTTTCAATTTTTCCTAAAGCAAAAACAAATAAAAATCATTTTAATTTTTATAATCTAAAAGAAATAACTTATATAAGCACAATAAAAGCTAAACACTAAAAAGGCTCTTTAAAGGCTTTCTTTATCAGAGATCCTCCAGTTCAAGTTTTATCCCCTCTTTTATCCACATTAGTGTGACAATGAATGTTTTACTTACCCTTAATCCAGACTCACATGCTCCCTTACTTGGGCAAGATCATCTTACTTGACCTATTCACATCCTGTCTTACCCCTACAGTCCCACCTACATACTACTACCCGAGTAATATTCCTAAAGCACATTTTGGATCATAGCACCCCCTTGCGCAAAACCATCATGCCCACTTCACCCTTCTTCTTACCCATAGAGAAAATCCCTCATTTAGTTGTCATTTACAGTTCTCTACACTAAAGTCTCAACTTACCTTCTTAGTCTTGGCATAGTAATCAGACCCAAACTAAACTACTGATCATTTCTATTAATAAAAAACCTGCTCTGTGTTTTCCTATGTCTAAACCTCAGTTCATGCTATTCTCCCTGAAGGAAATGTCCTCCCTGATCTTTACAAGTTGAAATTTTACCCATCCTTAAATGTCCATCTTAAAGACCACCTACTTCATGAAGCCCTTCTCAATGTTCCTAGCTGACCTTTCTTGTCTCAACTTTCAGGGCATTTTTTTGGTGCTTACCATCTGCTCCTTTTATTTCTGGTCCACATGCAGTCCCTACTAAAATCCATGAAGAGCTAACGGTTATTTCTCATAGCATCTCTCAGAGTGTCTCATGCCTCTCAGTTGTTCCACATATACATTATACAAATTACTCATCCACCTACTGTGATGTTGGCTAAAGAACATCATTGAAAACAGTCTATTTCAGTATTCTCCAAAATATACATTATTTGGAAATTGTTTCAGACCTATTCCTATGTGTGTATAAAATAAGCCCTTACCAATAATCTCTTTGCAGGGATTTTCAGGAGTGATGGGGACTCTGCAAGCTGGACACTGGCTATTATTCTTCAACCACAAATCAATACAAATTGAACAAAATACATGGTTGTTGATGCATACGACAGGCTGGCGTACCTTTGAAAAAAGAAACATTACTTTTAGTACAGGGCAACAGTCATAACTAGAATGCCAAATGGTTTAGTTTAGAACAAACAAATTGCTTTTTTAGAGTACTAGAGTACAGCACAGCAGCTGTTTGAGAGAGAATATGTAAGACTTCTAAAAACACTACTTCTGTTGACCATATTGTGTCTTATATATGTATAACAAAGATATTATCTGAGATAGTTGGTCATGGAGACTGAAACTTCTGACATATTATGAAATGTTTTATTTTGTGCCTAACCACTCTCATGCTAAAAAGAAAATTCTTTTTGTTCCACTAAGGCTGGGACAATTTTTCTCTATTTTAGAATTATGGAATAGCAGGATTAGAAGGCTTTTTAAAGATCATTTAGCACAATCATACATCTGGTGCTTGAATCTTTTCCTCAATCCATTCCACTCTATTACAGGATAACAGCAACCAACTATTAAGCATTGACATCTTAGTAGACATTCCCAAAAATCAGCCATGAAAACTAAAACAAACAACCCAAAAAGCATGAGCCTTACTCTCAAGTGGTTTATGATCTAAACAGAAAACAATGCCGACATAAATATCAACAATACAATATACACCAAATACACAAATCTTTGAGTCTACTTAAACAAGTACAAATACCTTCATACATTTACAGTCATATTTTACAAATGGCTTGCACATGAATCGTCCCCGTCTCCCCTCGCCCCTTTAAATACCACAGCCCTGTGAGGTAAACAGGGTAAATATAATTTACAAATAAGGAATCCTAGGCATGAAGAAATTAGGTAGCTTGCTTGGGGTTAACTGGGTGTTTTGATTGTGTATAGTTGTTTTGTCAGGAGGAAAACAGAAAAAAGAGAAGTTGCTTTGGTTTTTTTCTTAGCATTTATATCACCTCATATTATCTGTTTGTTTACATATTTATTGTCTATCTACCTTATTAGAATGGAAGCTCCATGAGAGCAAGACCTTCTTTAGTCTCATTCATTTCTAAATCCCTATTACCTAGAAGACAGCCTGGTAATCAGTATGTGCTCAGCAAAAGTTTGCTGAATTAATTAATTGCTATTAAGATAGTACTTAATATTCAATTAGGTAGGGAGCTTGTCAGAGGGAATAATGACAGTATTTTTCAAATAGTACAAATTTAACAACAGAAACATAAACAGCACAGAAATGCTTAGGCTTTCATTTGATTTACATGGTACCTTCACTGTGGGACTCAAAACATTTTATAGTCATTTTCATTTCTTTTCACTATTTCCCTGTTCTAATAATAACAATATCAGTGTAGAGCCCTTCTATACTAGGGACTAGAAGACTAGAAGATCAAGCAGTAGAGGGAGAATGAAGAGACAGAACTACTACAAACCACCTTCCTCAGAGAAAATGCTTGTGCTGCTCTGTCTGCCTCAGAAAGATACAATGAGTATTCATTAACTTGAAAGGGGTTTCTACCCTCAAAAAAATCACAGACACATGGCTATTCATGACAGGTAATCATTTGAGTCTCACTGCAAAGAACTCTCTGGTCTCAGTCTGGCTTTCTAAACATTTTGGTGCTCCCTTCTAAGAAAACTAAACAGAGAAGATAACTGAGGATGGATTTAAACTTCTTGGAGAAACCTAGTTCTAATTCATTCAGTACAACTGGTTTGATAAGATTTTTTTTTAAAAGGGCCATGAAGTACAGTGTCTCAAACTCTTCTTCCAAAGTGCTCCTACAAGCAGCCAGAAGTGAACGCTTATCTGTGAAGTACACCTGGTCACAGTCTCAAGTGGCAGACAAGGCCAAAGCTTTCTTTGCAGGTTGTTTTTTTCCTTAAAAATTTATATGATTTGGAAGTCCACACCATAATATATTCATGTATGCTTTAATTTCATCTTTATGTCATGAAATATTTCAAGAGCACAAAATCCTCAAACTAAGTACTAGGAAGATACTGCCATGTCTACTCTGTGGCTTTCCCAAACACATACCACACACACATACCCACACCATAGCCCTGCAATATCCCTAGAAGTACCCTAAAATTAAGAAACTCGGTTAAAGAAGAGTTACCTCCTTAGACTGGTATCTACTTTTAGAGTGGTAACGATTTTTATAAGTCATGAATTCACCTAAAAATGGATAAAAGCCAATGCTCAAGACATAAAACCATGCAGAGTATAAAAGACGATTCAAGATTCTCTCCCACCCCTACGTAGACTTTCCCTGTTATATACACATTTAAAAGCAATCAATTTCTTTATATTTGCTCCCACAATAAAAGTTAATCTAAAAAACAGTTATGAGTAACTCAGTGGTTGGTGCTATCATTTACTAAAGTGGCAAAGACAGGAGAAGTAAGTTTCACATGTGGTAGAAATCAAGAATTCTGTTTTGGCCATGTTAAATATGTGACGACAAGCCCACTTTAAGTAAACAAATTTAGCAAAGCAGGTTTTGAGAGTCACTGGCATAAGAGATAATGGCATTTAAAGCCATAGGACTGGAGGAGATCCCCTGCATGGACACAATGGCTAGAAAAAAAGAAGGTGTTCCAGCAAGCAGAGGAAGAGGAGGAGCAATCAGCAAAGGAAACTGAAAAGGAGGCGGCCTGTGATGTAGAAAGGGAGAATACGTTATCACAGAATTCAAGAGAAGAAAGTTTCTCCAGAGAGACAGTGGCCAGGTATGTAAAATATTGATGCGAGATTGAGTTTGATGTGTACTGAGATGTGACTATGGGATTTAACTGCACGGAAGTCACTGTGATCTGTTACTGACAAGCACTGTTTCAGCGAACGGTGGGGATGGAAACCTGACTGGAGTTTGAAAGACAATGAAATATGAAGAAGTGAAGACAGAGAACACAGGCAATTCCTTCATGTTTTGCTGTAAAGGAGAGAGCATAAAAATACCATGGTTAAGAATACCAACGGGAATGATACAGTAAAGAGGAGATATTAGTGATAGAAGAAGAGGGGAAGGGGTATTATGGCCATAGGAAGCAAAATCCCTAAGAAGTCAAGAGGGGAAAAGCACAAGGGGAGATTCTGGCTTATACAGGAGTGAGGATCTGTCTTCCTTTGTAACAGAAGGGAAAGCAGGGGATGTGAGGACAAATACAAAGGGGTAGAAAGATCTGCTGATGGAAAGATGAGGGAATTCATGTCCTATCTCAACTGCTTATATTTTATCATTAAATATGAGGTGAGGTTATCAGTTGAAAATGCAAAGGGAGATAGGCTACAGATTTGAGAAAATAGGAAAATAATGCAGTTATTTTGAAAAGTGAGAAAGCAAATTTACTAGAGACAGGTAGCAATGCTACACATTGTTGAGTTTCTATTAATATTTGAAGTCTGTGGTTTTAAATGCAAAGTAAGACCAATTAATGTAAGTGTGTATTTTTCTTAACAATATTTAGCTGCTCAGGTTCAGGCAGGAAGTAGATAAGTAGTTTGGTTTACCCAGAATTGGGGTTTTGCCAAGACGAAAGGGTGAGAAAAGGATGATAAAAAATGATCACGAATAATACGGGAATATAGTGCTGAAGTATAAATGATGACAGCGAAAAAATGATGGAGTCAACAGATGGGTCTCAATAAGGCTGTAGTAATGTTGGAGAGTAAGCATGATGGAAACAGGATCAGAGAGTGAGATGCTGAGAGTTAAGATACTAGAGGTGGTACAACTGCTTCCTTCAACGTTTTGTCCTAGGCCATCTTATCTGATATGTTCTATTTTTTCTCTTAATCTCGTGTCACATGGCATTAGTATCCATGCTGACAACTTCTAAGGTTCCCTCTGTAACTGGACCTCAGTAAGGGGCAGAGCTTAGGCTGTGACAGACAAACCTGTGGCCAATTCTAGTTCTGCCACTTATTGAGCAGTTTGTCCTTGGGTAAGTCCTTTTGTTACTGTAGGCATCAGTTTCTGCCTTTGAAAATTGTGGCTTAACCTAGTATCCTTTTGATTCAGATGTTGTTTAAAATTAAATAATGGATGTTCATACAGACACTTCCATGGCAATCCTTCAAAAAAGAAAAAAAAAAAGAGGTAACAGTATTACTACGGCCAAGTGCCCAGGAACCAACTCCATAAGGATCCTGCAGCTGCCTCATAACATGTCCCAAATCAAGGTTGGCCACCTCTACACACTGCTCTCTTCCTGTACTTCCTCCTCCTGTCTAAGTTAATGAGATCACCACCTTTTCACTTGGGCTACAACAGTTAGAGCTGTCTCTGACTCACGCTTTTCACTTATCCTCACCATCCAAATTGTCGCCAGATGATGGTGTTATATACCAAGTCTAAGAAGCCATAGATTTTAAGATTCACCAATATTTTACATATCATTAAGAAAAAAGGATGAAAAACACTGTCATTTACATTTGTAAGATACAACCATTTCAGAGATGTTACAATTTGAAGAAAAATGTACATCTCAGAACAGCCAAAACATGGCAAATCTATCTCGAAATGTTCTTTTACCTACTATCTATCCTTTCCTTGCCATCTTCATCCCAATAATGAGTTTAGGTTCTCATTCTTTTATTAATACCTTTGATCTATTCAATGACCTGCTGTCAAGCCTCCAAAAATGTTCACTTCAGTTCACCTTTCACACTAATGCCAGAGCTACCTTCCTAAAATATGGATCAGCAGCTTTCACTGCTCTCCTGCCAAACAGCAATGGATTTTCCCTGCTCATAGTCTTAAATATAGCAATCAAAGAGCAACATAATCTAGTTCTTAAACAGCCATTTCCCTTCCTCTGCCACTTCAATATTTGACACAATCTACTCTTCAACCACACAGATCTGATGTTCAACAAAAAGAATATGGACAGTGGGCACTTCCTGTGTACAGAGCTCCCATTTCTTAGCTTGACATGTCCTGCTAATCTCTGCACTTGTCTCACACAATCAAAATAAAATCCCTCCCACCTTTTACAATGCAGATCAAATGCTACCTCCTCTGCAAGGCCTTCATACATCTTTTAAAAAATTAACCAAGTCTGTCTCTGATAGGGTACCCCTTGTTCATTTATTTTAATGTTCACCTCTTTTTGCACTGTACTATGCTTAGAAAACTGTTTATATTTTGTTTTCATTATTAGATATCAGGCTTTTTGGGGCACAGCCAGTATCTTGTTCATCTCTGCATCTACCTGCAGCACCTGGTACAATGCCTTGCACACTATAAAATTAATAAAAGTGAATTTTGATGTGCCAAAATGAAAGGCTCAGATAATACGCCCAGAAGTTTCTAAAGAAGCAAAAGGTCAATGGCCAGTGCCAAATTGTGAAAAAGCAAAAGTTTAACCTCTCCATTTAATGTGCCAAAATGATACAGAAGAACAACCACAGGCAGACTACTTGGCTCTGTCTGCTAAGTGCCATTAGCAATGTCACCCACAGGAGAATCTTTTTCACTGTTCGAGAGCTGGTATTATCCCTGCCGTTATGTTGAATTTTTGAAAGAGTTGGCTAATCCATTTCTTTAAGCCAGGTGTTTATCAGATAATGATTTCTAGACAATGGTATAAATTTAGCTTAGGAGAATAGAAATTTACAAAGAAAGAACTATGAAAACATGTTACTTGTTATGTATTTGACTGTAACCTGCAGTAGCAAAATACAAAGAACCTAGCCTTCCCTCAATTCCTGTCCATCCATCCTCTTCTACTTAGATCTTGCTATACACAATACCAAACACATGTAATTTTCTTTAATAAGATCTTCCCAAGACACAAAAATGATCATAATTTGCCAATGTTATTAGACTTTCTATCCAATTTACTCTCAAATGAGATCTGTGGCAATAAAACGGTATTCTTATGAAATAAAAATGCAAGACAACAATGGCAATGGTAAGTGACATGTACAATTCACACTCATCTGGGGTAATGTCCCTTGAGGCTGGTGAGAAGGAGAAGGAAGAGAAGAGAACCCAAGGTGTTAAAAATGGCCTCTTCTCACTGGAATGGGCCCGAGCAGACAGTCTCTGGTGCAGAAAGATTAACCCTAGAATCTGTTACTCTACTATGTTGTTTCATTTCTTTTATTTAAAGATGTTTTAGTCTTAAGAGACTTCACTCTATCACCAAAACCCTTTTCTTAAAAAAGCAAATATACTTGGAAGGAGTCATGTCTAAAACGATAGTCCTTTAATATCCATATCCAAGACTCACTTACTAAGAGTTACACATTGGCTTAAAAGGACAACTCTGGCACTACTCACATTTCGGACTGAAGAATTTTTTGTTTTAGGGGGCTGCCTATATATTATAGGATGTTTAATTAGCAGCATCCCTGGGCTCCACCCACTAGATGCCAGTAGTGACCCCCTGAAGACAATGAGAAATATCTCCAGACATTGCCAAATGTCCCTGGAGGGCAAAATCCAACTCCACCTGGTTGAGAACCACTGGTCTAGGATATTCACAAGAATCTGCCTAACAAGCTAGTGGGTTAGTAGTTTCAAATCCATTTTCAGTAGTGGAAACTGAGACTCAAGGAAATAATGATATAGGTTATAAATGGCAGAGCCAGCATTTGTATTCAATGTGACTCAACTGCAAAATCACATTTTTTTTTTTCAACCAAGAAACAGGTTTTTCTTCCTTAGAGCAGAGTTAGAAAACAATAATCTAGGTGTAGGAGATAGAAAACACAGGCTTGAAAGAAGTGAGATCCTGGACACTGATGGAGGTGATGGGAGGGAAGAGGCTGCTGATAAGCTTTACTAATGGGTTTGGCAATTACACTTAAAATCAACGCCTCTGCCTTTTTGGCACCCTCACTAGAGACAAGAGCTAATCCTGCTTCTTGAAAGATTATTATTCTTTCTTGCACCTTGTCAAAACTTTATGGGTTTCTCTAATGAAGACTTAGACTATGAAAAGGAATTAGTCTTCAGTGTAAAAATGATTGTAAGCAGAGGCCCTACTACTTCAACCTTGGGAATTTAGAAACTTTTCAAAATAAAATTCCTGGATTACTCTTGCTATGTTTTAAGAAACACCAGGCTCTGGGCCAGAATTTGAATACTAGAACTTCAAAACTGTGAACTAAGTCATTTAATGCCTATTGAACTGGGTTCCCATTCTTGTTGAGGTAAAAAGAAAGATAATGCATCTCCCTTCTCCTTCCTTCATCCCTACCAGGAATGCTTTAGGATAAACTATAATCTTGTTTGGGAAGTTAATATGTCAGCTATTACATACCAATCCTGATAATTTCTAGTATATATGGATACTTTTTTGAATTAACTTTTTATTATACTCTATGTAAAAAAAAAGTATATTGCTATACTTTTGTATCTGAAAGTGACTGCATTCTTCAAGGTATTTTAATCTGGAAAAGAGAGAAAAATGTAGAACTTGTACTCCACATGGCTTTTTTCCAAAGCAAATCACTTGTGACAATAATGTGCAAGGCTGGTTCTTAAATCCACTCCTGGGAACTGAGAGGCAATCAAGACTCAAAGATGGGCTCAATGTGCTGAGGTGGATGACTTGCTGGCCAGTCAACACCATGCAACGAACAGCAATTAATGAATTTCGTCTACTTAAAGTGACGACTCTTTAAGTTGCATTAGGCTTTGTCCCAGTCTCTATCTTTTCAACATTTTTAATCAATGATATGGGTGAAATGCAAAGCAGGCATCCCTGAAAGAAGAAATCCTTTTGATGGTATTCCTTATAAGAAATAGTCCTATTACTGGACACTTCAAGAGACTAGTACCCCTACATTGTAAGGAAACTGATTTCATTTGCGGTTGTTTCAGCCAAAAAGCTTGCCCTTAATATTAAGTAGAAATCTTAATACTATGGAGCTACACAAAGCTTGATTCCCTTCCAAATGAAAAATGCTTTAATTATTTAAGGATTTCACCATTAAGTCTGTTCATTCCAACACTGTTCTAGTCCATCTATATTTCAACCCCAATTTCAACTCCTTCCCAAATGCTTTCAAAATACTTTGGTTTATTTGTGTTTACCTTAAAGTATGGTACCCAAAACTGTGCTCATACTCAAATGAGGAATAACTGAATATGATATATTAATGTTGAACAGTGTTCATTGTTTGGCACTGCTCTTGAGCACCCCCTTCATCCTTTCATAAAATTGTGGGCCACATTTGGCTTTCACTCATGACAAAATTTGGTTTCCCAGCTTGAGTCCTAACTGGATAGATAAATCCCTGGAATTATCTAGAGATACACTGGTCTGTATCAGGATGGTAGAAGTATCAAAATGTCACTTAACAAATATTCTGGGCTAGATCATTACTACATTTCTGCTTGCTGGCACACTAGTCCAAGACATGGAAAAAAATGAAGGAGGAATAGGCAAGAAAATATGTTATACATAAATCATTCCACAAGATTAGTACCTAACTTCCTCAAGCCACATAGAGCTCTTATAATATTGGCAAAGTTGCTAAAAACTTTACTGGGCAGAGAGAATCCACCTTTTAAGAAAGAAGTAGAGAAAGAGGTAGTAAATGTAAAATGTCTGAAATTTCCAATTTTAAGTGCATTTACAGTCAAAAGAAAAAGCATCAACAGGTGCATACTTAGGCTCTCTTCCCTCTTTTCATCTCCATCCTCCCCGCCCCATCAGCCTCTCATCTGTCTTTTCAGATTTAAGCCCCTCCCAACCTCTTTCACAGCAATACATACTTTTTTTTTTTTTTTTACAGTGACCTTCCAGGAATAATGGCTCCTAATTCTGTTGAATAATCAAATGCTGACCGTGAGATCAGAGAACAAGTGGTAAGAGCAGCACAAGAATGATTAAGAAAAAGGGCTAAGCACAAAGGACTTTAAGGCCATTCTCAGAGGGGGATGGAAATGCAGTATGTCAGGGAAGTGGTGGTGATGCTGGGGACATGATATGTTTAGTACCCCACAAATACAGTATGTGTGGGAGGGTGAGCAGCACAAGCAGCTCAACTTTGGTTTAACTATACAAAAGGCAACAGTCATATGGAACCAGTTAAAAACCCTGGATGTACTGTGGCAATTTCTAGAACAAACAGGTCCTACTTACTGGGAATGCAAATCTTCAATTAGAAGTGCAGTGGCCTCACAAAGCAACTAGGAAGAACAGTTACTGGAAAAGGATGGTTTCCTCAGTTTGAGGGCCTGCTTCAGTGCTCACAGTAAAGGCTAACAGTTATCGAATATCATTATGTGACAGACTTTACGCTAAGTGCCAGATATGCTTCATTGAATTCTCCAAAAACTGCAAAAATGGGAGTTGAAACTATTACCATTTCCATTTTTACAGATAATGAAACTGAGGATCAAAGAGGGTGAGTAACTTGTACAAGGTCATATGACTTGTAAGTGTTAGAACCTAGATTAGAACACAGGTAGTCTGAATGTAGAACTCAGGCCCTCAGTCACCATACCTATCTGCTTCTATAGTAGACAGAAAAAAATGCCTGTTTACAAAATGTTAATCTTTTCATTTTTACTGTCTGATTTTTATTTTAGAATAAAACTAACCAATACAGAAAAATTAAAAAAACACACACCAAAAGTGTCTGCTGCCATGGATGAGCTCAGCTGAGTGCTTTATGAAGTAATCAACTTAAGACAGAAATGATAATGATAGAGGTTCAACAACGAAGACTCTAAACCTTAGTAACTTTATTTTAAAGACAGAAAAACCAGCCCTCTCTCACAGCATTGGTGTGAAGAGTAAACAAAATAATAAATGCATACAAGAGCATTCTGTAATATACAAATCACTATATTCTATTAGGTATTACTTTCCTTAAACACAAAAAGCATAGGTTTTGCAAATCTGATAGAACACACTGTCCACACAATTGCAAAAGGCAGCCTACTAACTAATCGAAATTGGATATAACATGTACAACTAAGACCAAGGGAAAATTACTTCCTAAGAATATTTTTATCAGCCTTTAAGGTTAGTGTTGGAGGAAATTCACACAGAAATTTAACACATACTTCCAGGAACTTTATGTCAGGAGTCAAATGTAGGGGAGTGTAGCAACTACAAACATCACTTCCTCTTCTTCTAGCCATGAATGTAGGCAGTTGTAGAAAACACGAGCTATCCTTGGTCTCTCCTGTCAGAACTGACTGCTATCAAGAGTTATCAGTTGCTTCCAATCCTGACTTCCTTCTATCCTCAAACATCTAAGGCAGACGATCGTATTGGCTGGCACTCAAAAGTTTACTCCATGAAGTTTGCATTTTTCAGTTCTAAGCCTACCACTGTAGTTGGAATCTGCACTTGGGGGTAAACCCATACCCAGACACACCACAGACGTAAAAACAATTCAGGGTGGAAAAAATCTGGTTGTGCAGACTACCTTTCCCCTTCTTGATCTACGCGGTAAAGAAATGCTCTTTAAAAGATCGAATGGGTGGCACAAACGGAAATGAAAGAGCAGACAAATGCACTGGAATATTCAAAACGCCGTCTCTAATTCAGAACTACTTTCTCCGCCTTGTTTCACAAACACATTAGGCACCTTCTGCATCACAGAGTATTCGATCGCGTGCCTGATCCATTGAGGCGTTAAAGACCAGGCTCCTGATTCTAAACACCATCCAGGGGCACGTACCCAGCGCAAATGCCATCCACCAGGCCAGGATAAGAAAAGGAAAGGGCTGTGGAAATGTAAAAGACTCGGCTTTGTAGGCCCGAGAACAAAACACTCTGAGATTACACAGGAGACTAAGGAACGTTTGCGAGGCTCCCAGGAAATGCGTCGTAATGAGCTTCACTCCACGCCCCACGGGGTTGCCCGGAGGCGTAAAATATTGCCGCGACGCGCTTCTGGCGCGGCCTCCTTCGACGCCGGCGTCGGCCCGTATGAGGCCGCCGGCGGTGGCAGCACCGTGTCGCCGCCCTTCCTACAGACCCCTGGCCGTTGTCATCCTCCTCAAAAAGGCGCCCTGATGAACCCATTAATCACGGCGCGCTCCCTCCCCCCCCCCCCCAGGACGCGGCCTTCCACCGCCTGAGGAGAAAGCCGGTCGGCGTCTTCTCCGTCTCGGCTCCACACGCCCCTTCCCCGCCCCGCGCGGAGACAGCCACCGGCTCTGGCGGGCGACTCCATCCCCGACCCCGTTTCGTAGCTATGCCCGGAATCACCCATTACCTTCCCCAAGCAAATGTGGCACGTGATGGGCAGCGTGAGGGACAGTGTAACGTTCTGCACGGCCTGAGCCATGGCAGCGTTCAGAATCCCGCCAACACGGAAGTCCCGCCGGCAGCGGCTCCTCGCTACGACGGGGGGGCGCTCGAGGCCGGCTACGGCGGCCCGGCAGGGCCAAAGCCCGCCCGGGCGCGGAAACGAAAACGCGCTTTCAAAATGCTCGCTCTCCCGAGGCCTTTTCCTTTCATACCAAGAAAAAAAAAAAAAAAAAAAACCTCTTTCCCCGTTTCGGGAGCTGAAGATACCTGAGAATGGGAAGGAATGTGGTTTACTACAGGCGTTGAGGATCTTGAAAATTTAAAGTTAAGCGTTGTAGTGGAGAGAAGAGAGGAATATGCGAAAAGGTGATTTTAAAGCCCCAAATCTTTTTCTGGGGGTTGGGTGGAGGAGAGAGTTTTTCCGCCTAAAGCTTTAAACCCCACACAGTCCGTGAACATACGACACAGTCAAAACACGAAGAAAAAAGATGTTGTCTGCACATTTTAGTTTTTCAAAACTTTTCACCTTTCTCAGCTCCCTTTCCATTCTTAAGTGATTTAATGTGCTTCCAGAGGGCACAATAATTGACTTAAAACACACAGCGATTGTCTCCTTATCTGTGTCTGAGACAGTCTGGATACATTTAATCTCAGCTTTCCTTGAAGACCTGCTTTCACGGTTGGCCTTTCTGTGGTTACCGCCTAAAGGAGATTTGAGTTAAGGATTGGAGCCGTGGACTCTGATTAATAAATACCCGACGTGAGAGAACTGCAAACAGTGGGAGTCACTCACTTGGGCAAGGCATTTTAACGCCTTCATTTCAGGTACATGATTGGATATGAAATGTGCCACCGTGTTACTGAACTTCAAGAGAGGATTTGTGAGGTTATAAATTATTTCCTACCAGTGAAAGAGAAAAAAAATCTAAAAGTTCCTAAATGAATTTTAAATGCATCATAACAGATTTGGAATCTAACTGCAACTTACTTTAAGTGAGAGAGAGCAGATGTGATAAACTACACAAACGGATAAAATCTGTGAGTTGGAAGATTTAGGAACAAGACCACTGGGACAACTTTTACTAATCTTTTTGGAAAAGAGGCAACATGATCTCAAGAAAGAACTTCATGGTTAAGAACAAGGGGTTCTGGACCTGGGCTACTGGAGGAAAATCCCCACCCCCAACAACTTCCTAGCTCTATGGCTTCAGGCAAATTATTTAACCTCTCTGCATCTTAGCTTCTTCATTGGAAAATTCTGAGTGTGTATATGAGGAGCAAAGGAAGTCGATACATGCTTACTATCATGTCTATAAAAGGGTCAGGCAACAATGGGATTGGAGCAGCTAGCAGTTTACATGAAGAAGCCGCAAGTGCAGTTCAAAATTGGCTCACAAGTGAGAATTCTTCCAAACAACTGGAGACCATCATGTGCTTGGAACTGGAGAACTGGGCAAAGTAGGTATATTGATTATCTGTCTAATGGCTACTTTTTCAGAATGCTTGGCATAAAAATCATTCAGTTTGGCTATTGCCTCGTTATTTGAAGGCAAAGCCATATTTATACAAGGTCCAGAATTCATGTTTTGCTGATGCATCTTTCACATTCCCAGCTGTAAACCTCAGGCTTCAAAATAAGAAAGCTCTAGGCCACTACCCTTTGTCATTCTAGTTTTGCCTTTCCCCATCCAACTGTTTTCTTCCTTGTCCTCACCTTGCTCATGCTTATACCTAACATGGTATTTTAGCCCTCCTTCTACACCCTCTGAGTGAAGTGTAGGACTGAAACTGTTTTGCCTCTCACATCCATCCCTGGAAACAGTGCATCAGGAAGACACATTGAAGACATTTCTTTTTTGTAAGTTTAATTTTATTTTTATCGGCACATAATAATTGTAGATATTTATGGGGTACAATGTGATGTTTGGATACATACATTGTGTAGTGACCAAATCAGGTTAATTAACAAATCCATCACCTCAAACATTTACTATTTCTTTGTGGTGATATCATTAAAAATTCATTTCTAGCTATTTTGAAATATACAATACATTATCCTTAACTATGGTAATAACCCTACTGTGCAATAGAACAATAGGACTCATTCTTCTTATCTAACTGTAACTTTGTATCCATTGACAAACTGCTCCCAATCCGCACTTCCTCCTTACCCTCAGACCCTAGTAACTACTATTCTATGCTCTACTTCTGTGAAGTCAACTTTTTTAGATTCTACGTATGAGTGAGATTGTGTAGTATTTGTCTTTCTGTGTCTGGCTTGTTTCACTTAACATTCTCCAGGTTCTTCTGTGTTGCAGCAAATGACAGGATTTCATTCTTTTTTCCTGGCCAAATAGTATTCTATTGTGAAGACACTTTTTTTTTTTTTGTAAGAGGCAGGGTCTCACTGTCACTCAGGCTAGAGTGCAGTGGTGTGATTATAGCTCACTGTAACCTTGAACTCCTGAACTCAAGCAATCCTCCCACCTCAGCCTCCTGAATAGCTAGGACTACAGGTGTGTACCACCATGGCTGGCTAGTTTTTGAATTTTTTTTTTTAGAGATGGGGTCTTGCTGTGTTGCCCAGGCTGGTCTTGAACTCCTGCCCTCAGGCAATCCTTCATTCAGCCTTGGCCTCCCAAAGTGCTGGGATTACAGGTGTGAACCACCACACCTGGCCAGACAACTTCTTTTTAAAAAGACATTTCCATTGCTTACTGGATCAAGTTCATTACTTGTAAACCATCCTGGTGATTTGTATCAATACCTAGTCACAAAGATAAATTTTAAAAATCATAACCTGCATTCTAAGTAGAATTTGAAAATCTAGACTAGCTCTGACATCACTTCCCATATTTAATACCATTGTCACAGCTTCTCAGTGCTGTTTTAGTGCTCCGTCCACACAGCTATTTCTGCACTGATGATGTTGTATTAGAGTTGCCTATGTGTTTGGCCCCACAACAGGCTATGTTTCTTGAGGTCAGGGATTGCATCTAATTTATCTAGTATCTGGTACTAAGTGACTATTTCACAAATATTAATGGTAATATTTCCCTTAGCTACAGCATACCATTATTATGAACCCAGGCTGTTTTATGTTAAATAATATTTTTACTCATTTTTCACCTCAAAATAGAAGACTGTATTGCTTTTTAAGAATTATAAAAATAATTCAGGCTCATTTTAAGAAAATGAAGCCATTTAAAAGTACATATAATAACAAGCAAAGGTTCCTTTATACCCTTGCTTCACCTCTCTATCCTGTGAGGTAATCACCATCAACATTCTAGACTACATCCTTACAGACATTTTAATTCATATATTACTGTATGCATAGGCACCAATAAGAGCAAAGCATAACATACCTGCTTTGTTCACTTAATGCTTTGTAGATACACACAAATAATATTATTAGCAATACAGGTTGATTAGGACTCTCTCTAGGTCCAGATTGATTCCAGGCCTTACTTTTAATAATGCAAGTGGTTTAAGGTCAGAACTAGCTTTTCTCTCTTTTCTATGAAGGACACTTCCCGTTTTTTCACAAATCATGTTCTAAATAGATGTTGTTTGGCCCAAATAGTTAAATGATGCTGCCATTGCTTTAATAGGAAAACACAGAATACATAGCTCATTGGCTTTCTGCTTAATTTCTGTCTCAACTTCTTGGTAGCCATGTGGGAAGCCCTGTGATCGGAGGATTTCTATTACATATGACACCTGGAAAGCCTCCCAAATCCTTAGAATTACAAACTTTTAGAACTAGGAAGGCTCTTAGGTGTTGTTATGCAGGTCTTTCTTTTCAAAGATGAGGAAATTGAGGGCTATAGAAGGTAAACCACTAGATAATAGTAGAATTGGAGCTAAATCCTGGATCATACTTGATGGACTCTTTGAGATTGTTGGCCCAATGCCTCCGTGTAAGTGCAAGATGTATTATTATTAATAAAGTAGGTCAGTAATAAAAAGTCAGTCATAATTGAATTCTTTGCTGAGAAAACCATCAAATAGCTATGGAACACCTTTTACCCCATGTTTAAATCAGATTCATTTTGATGATAAATTATTTAAAAGCAAGTTTAAAAAAATATAAAATCTTAAGTGCTATTAAAAATTGATTAGGAATGCATTATTCTTTCATTGACCCAGTTCAGATTGTTTTTTAATTTTTTTGGTCAAAGCTAATAAATTTGAGTAGATGTTTCAGACAGACATTTTGCAATCATTTGGTCATCAGTCAATTAATCACAACTTCATAAATATTGATTTTAAATTACATTTGTTCTCCATTCCTGAAAGACTATTTTTTGTTTGTTTTAAATTTATACACCCCCATCTGCATTGTGATTAACACTGATAAAACTCATAAAACTTTTATTAAAAGTAATCAGAGGTGCTGGCCCAGTTGCATGGACGTCGGGCATGGTACTATTCTCTCACAGGCTGGGAATTCTGAGCTAAAATTTCTCAAGATAGTGACATGAAAGAAGGATGCTTGTTACTGCAGAGGAATTTGGGTTTCTCGGGTTTTGTTTTTGTTTTTTATTTAATCAAATAGATTGACATATCCACATTTATTGCAAAACTGATGGAAGTTAGCATTCATTCATTTAATGTATTTTTATTAAAAACATTAAGGAAGAACTAACTTAGACAAAGTTCTGTCTCATGGAACTTACTTTCTAGTGGGAAAATTATGCTGCATGGGTTGGAACTAAACTTGGCCTCTTGAGTAGCATTTGAGGTTGTAATACTGAACCCACACATCAAGTTTGTATGTAATCCCAATATAGTGATTGCAGAATAAATAAATAAATGTAAATATTTATTTATTCAATCCACCAGTATTTAAATATTTTTATGTGCCAGGCACTGGTCTAAGGGCTGGGTATACAGCTGTGAATCAGACAAACAAGATCCCTGTCTTCATTTATTCATTCAACAAATATTTTATTTACTACCAATGATGTGCCAGCCACTGTGCTATTAATGAGCCACTTTATAAATGGAATAACTGAGCCCAACACTTCTATTCCATCACAAAATGTGTATTTCTACAGTAATTTCTCTTCTGGATGCTCTTATTGTTGGTTAGCCCCTGGCTACTGTGACACAGCAAGTTATAATTTTAAATATTTTAAAATGTTGCAGATTGGGTGATTGTTTTAAATTAGGTCATATAAAAAAGAATATTTTAGTTCCACCTAAGGCTAAGTGGTGCTTCACAAATGTTTGTTGAATGTTAGAGAACAAATGGAGGTAATATCGCCTTCGGGAATATTTTAACAGGAACTACCAAGGCAGAGAGACTGTGGAATTTGCCAAAGCAGTGGAATAGGGAACCCAGCTCTGAGATACTGATTTGCTTTTGCTTTAAGTTGCCAATCAGAGCACATTCATTTTCTTTCTGCACTTATTTTTAGGTGTGAGCAGAAGTTTGAAGGTGATGCTCTTCCATTGGAACCCAAAGCCAGGTCCCTTAATAAAGGTAATGTTTTCATCATCCTATGTATTGGAGCTCTACAAATAATCGCATTCTATCCGAGGGCACCTCTCTCTTAAAGGCATTCTGCACCTGGCCATAGGGTCCTTAGCCGCTGTCTGGAGACTTGCCAAATTGCTTTTCCTGGAAATAGGGCTCAACACCTCTGTTACACACTCAGTGCTCCCAGACATTGTTTTAGCAGCTGAATCATTTGCTACAAGTGTTATTTAAGGTATGGCTTTATTTCCCCAGATTACCATCCTCAACTCTTTGATCTGTGGTTTTTCTTTCTTTTCCCTCTCATACCATTCATTATGACCAAGTCTCAAGTTTCATCTACTTTATAATATTTTTCCTGTCTGCTCTGGCCTCCTCGTAAACCCCTTGCTTTTCAAATCCTTTGTCACTTAAGATTTATATCTATCAATTTTGTACCTCGTGTATTCTACAAACACTATTTACCATTTGCAATGGACAAAGCGCTATGCTAAATGCTAAAGCTAAAAAGTTGAAAGACAGGTCCAGCCTTGTCCTGGTGAAGGTTACAATCTAAATCCAGGAAGGCAAATATATTAGTAAACCACTCATTTATACAGTGAGTTAATTCCTGTAGGAGTAGAGAGAGCGTACACACTAATTTAGCCACACACAGAAGCATATACACCTCTATTGGTCTCTATATTTTTGAAAAATCTCTCCCTAACTAAACTGAAGGTCCTTGAGCATGGGAATCTGGTATTATTCATGCATGGCACAGTGATGAGCACACTGTGGGTCTCAGCAAACAATCACTGACTGGCCATTTCCCCCCTCTTTAGTGCTGTGTCTCTGTTTCTTTCCGTATCTATTTCCATCCCACCATTTAAGAATGTATATTAATTTCTTTAAACCATCATTCTTTTTGGCTGGAGCAGTTCATTGCCTATTTGAGATTGTTGAGAGCTCTCTTTCCCTCTGCCATGGTGACTGATACTATCTGAGATGGCTCCTGCTCCATCAGTGTGGGTTCTAGAGTAGAGTGACATGGAGCAGAGCCCCCAGCTGACTCTTGACAGGCAAATAGCCTGAATGAAAAATAAACCTTTATTATGATAAGTGACTAAGATGTGTTACCATAGCATAGCCTAGACTCTCCTGATATAACTTTTGGGGATATGATTTATTTTTATTTCCTGTATACTTTTTGGTAGGGACTCAAATCGTGTTTCCCCCCTCCCAAATTCATATGTTGAAGCCCTAACCCCCAATGTGACTGTATCTGAAGATAGAGTCTTTAGGAAGTAATCCATGAGGTCAGAAAGGTGGGGCCCTTATCTGATAGGACTGTGGGCTTTTAAGAAAGAAGAAAGAGACCAGAGCTCTTTTTCTCACACCTTTTCATGTGAGGACACAGGGCAAACACAGCTGTCTGTAAGCCAAGAAGAGAGCCCTCACCAGAAACTGTAAGCCAAGAAGAGAGCCCTCACCAGAAACTGACCACACTAGCAATCTGACCTCAGACTTTCAGCCTCTAGAACTGTGAGAAAATAAATTCCAGTTGTTTAAGCCATCCAGCCTATGGCATTTTGTTATGGCAGCTGAGCTAAGGTACATTTTTTTTCTTATTCATACTTATTTATATGTTTTTCTTACTTATTTATACTTTTTTACTATTTATGATTTTTCATTTCTGCCTTTCTGATTTCCTCAAACTTCTAAAAATTACTTTTATAACCATAAAAGTTTTAACACTAAAAAAAAAAAACCTTAAAAGCATCATCCTTGTATCATATATTTTAGTGGATGTGCTACCTTGGTTAGCTTTACAGTGAACTAAATTCAAGGGAAACCCACATGAAAACCTAAATTCAATTCAATTTCATAAAGATATATTGAGGACCTACTGTGTCCAGCTGAAGTTCTAATAGGTGCTGTACTTAAGGGCCTCACACAAATCTCCTACCTCTCTTTTTGCAGTTACAACATACACCATTTCTGTAGTTTATGAACTTAAATGGTGACTTGCAGAATTGTTTTTAGTCTGCCTAGAATGTTCCTGGAGATCAGTGTAGCTGTTGGAAATTGTGTTACTGGTTACCAAAATCTGCTTCTCCTCCCCTTTCTAGGAGACAATTATATTTACAGTCCCAGTGAAGGTGGGCTCCACCATGTGGCTTTCTTTGGCCAATGAAATATGAGTAGAAGAAGTATACATCTCTTCCATGCTCACACTTCACGATCCTCAGCTGCAAAGAACTGTCTCAGTCAAGGTCGTGTCCTTCCTGGGATGGCACACATCTGGTGACTAGTGGAGGGAGGGATATAAAGGCCTGGCTATTTTGGGGCAACTCTGATGTGTTGTTTAGTTCTAGAGGAGGTGTTGATGGGCCTGCATCCCAGCTTGACTTCTTCTTTTGCCCGGTCTTACTTCCTTTCCCTTCCTTTCCACTGGTTGGTCACAAGGATGCTTCCTGCCAAATCTCCTGCATGTCCAATTCTGTCTCAGGGTTGGCTTCTAAGAGAGCCCGATCTGCAACAATACATCTTTTTTTTTTTTTAAGCCTACAGTATTCCCAGGTGGTCTCCCATCCAAGTACTAACCAGGCCCGACCCTGCTTAGCTTCCGAGATCAGACGAGATCGGGCACGTTCAGGGTGGTATGGCCGTAGACTGCAGCAATACATCTTGATCTTGGTGTGTGGTATGGGGGACTGTATATGTGTGTGCATGCACATGCTCATGTGTGCATGAGTGAACATGTCTGTTTAATTGTGTATGTATTCCAGGGTTCATGGACATCCCTATTATTCTATGAAGAAACAATTGGGTTTAAGAACAACAGAAAGGAAGAAGAGGAGGGAAGAAAGGAGGGAGGGAGGAAGAAAGACAAATATGAAGAGAGGGTGATTGAGAGAGAACTGAGAGACATTTCGAGCCTGAAGTTCTTTTCTCTGCCCATGTCTCAGATTCTGCATGGATGTATTTGACAACAAGATTTTATTTCCCATTTCTCCTTATTTTCACTGAAACATCCCACCCCTCTTTATACATTCTCTCACTGACCCCCACATTAGGACAGCCTAAAGATTTTACATGAGGTTGTTGCTTACGCATTGGATTCATAGTAATCTCAATGTCAACTGCCCTGGGGACCGAGGAGGTGCAAGGTGACCCTGGCACTGCACCTCACCTGCCTGTGTGACATAGGGCAAGTCACTGCACCTCTGGGCCTTGGTTCTCTCAGCAGTATGTCAGGGAGATTGGGCAAAATAAAGTGTCTTTCAGGTCTTCTGAAAGTCTAAAACGTTGAATCTAATTGCTAAATCTAATTATAGCAACAACTACAGAAATCCTTATATTCTAGGGAGGCTATAAGTAGCTGAGGGATTCCAAGGGACCCATGGGACACCCAAGGGATCTGTGAAATGGATAGATGTGCTGGGGAACACTGGATGGTGCTTCACAGGTGGCCTTATTTTGGTGAACTTAGCTTGCTTCAGGTTTTTCTTTCAGCCTTGAAAGTCCAGAAATTGTGATACTTATCAGATTCACTTTAATCAAACTTGCCAGCACAGATACATAAAGAAGAATGCAAATCTGTGAACTGACAAAGAGAGAAACCCCTTTCCCGTGACTTGCATCTTTCATTTGGCGACCATGACTTTGGAGCAGAGGAAAGTGCAGAGTCTGGAGGGTACGCTGTTTCTGGGTTATGGAGAATCCTAAAGGGATATCATTGAGGAAAATTCCCTTAGATCTTTGTCATCAGTGGCTGTCTCTGCTGGAGCAGTGGGACACATGTCTACGGCCGATAGGCTTCTGTGTCTCAGTGTCTTCCCCCTTTCCTCCTGTGGAGACCTGTTTCTTGTCTCCATATGCCATTAATACTGATTATCTGTGGCCAACCTCTGCTCCTCTGGGCTTCGGGGACCATCTGTCCTCTTCCAGTAGATATGTTAGATGTGCAAGTTCAAGTTTCAGAAAAAGACCTTTCTTTGTTGAAAGCCACTGGGGAGAAATTTCTTATCCACTACAGGTATAAGTAGCAGTTTTCAGAGGTCAAGAGGATGGGCCACTTTGTTTGTTTTTAATTTATTTTTTAAGCTCCTCAGTATATTTTTTTTAAATGAAAGATACACAATTACAAATATTGTGGTGATATTGAAGATTTACATTTAATAGATGCATTTCTTCAATACAAAAATATAATGCAATAAAATTACTTTAACATTGCCCAGAATAATTATAGGATTCATTATAAAATATTAAGTCCTGGGGCACTACAAACAGTGTTGTCTTGTAAAAGTGGTTTTCTTAATTTTGTTTATTTTCAATCCATGGGTCACATCCCCATCAGTGGGTCATGAAATCAATTAGAGGGTGAAGAGCAGAACAACCAAGAGCAGGTGTAAAAAACTCCTTCACCCTTTCTCTACCCAGCCAGGGTGGATGGGCTAAAAATTTTCATGTTGATTTGTGTTTGTCCAACACCCCTCACCCCTGTCTAGCCTGTAGGACCTCAGTAATTTATACTGATTTTCTCCACTTTTCCCATCCCCTCCCCTTCATCCCCATCTGTCCTGATTACAACCAACACTAGGAAACTTTCCATAGCCAAGAATGGAGCACAAATACACAGTGCATTGTATGTGGTGTGGGTATGTATTGTTCTGTGCTGATTTTGATGTACAATAGATTTCTTACTGTGTTTTATACTAAACAGTTTGAGAATTAGCATCTTAGTATGCATGTTTAGGCTGAGTGATGGATGTCTCTTTTCCATATGGTCAGTGTGTCTCTACAATGAAGTATTTATATTCTTTTTGAGATGATGCTAAAAGTCAAAACTTGCTTCATCTGGTAAATATAAGACTTGGGCCAAATGAATCCTCTAGTATTCCCCCACCTACCCATCCTAAGCAAAAAGGTATTTTACTAATCCAGAGGTGTCTTGATGAATTTCTTTTTTTTCCCCTGTCCTCATTCCCTCCTCTCTTTACCCCTCCATCAAAGCATAAAGTTAAACATTATATATTTTCAAAAATTAGTCTCAACTTCATTGTTTGACATTGCAAAATCTGAGTGGAAGCAAAAGAAAAGTTTGACTTTTATGCTAATTTCTTTCTCAGACACATAATTCTTGCAGTGCTTCAAAAAGTAACCCAAGCAGAATAGTAGTTCAGCCCAGTAGACATTTCTGTGGTGTATACTATGTGTTCCTTACAACAAACCTGATAGATAGCTTGTCGTTCTCCCTGCTTTATAGTTCAGAGAATTGGGGTTCAGAGAGGTAGCAAAACTGCATAGCTATCAAATGCCATTAATGGATTTTCTGGCTCATGTTACAGTGGCTGGTCATTTAACAATCTTTCGTCAACGATATGTTATGTTCTGGAAACCATGTATTAGGAAACCTGGAGGATATTAAACTGAATGAGACGTGATGTCCACCCTTGAGGAGTTTGGGTCACTCTGCGGCTGTAGATACTTTTAAACTTGACCAAATTGTAGTAGGATAGTATATATACAACAGCCACCATTTAGGGAGCACTTACTTTGGGCCAGGCATTAGGTTTGCACAGTGCTGTGGGGACCCTGAGCAGGGTAGGGCTCAGGTAAGCTTTTCCATCTCTGGGAAAGAATGGTTAGAATATCCAGCAGCAACCACAGACAGCAAGGCCCTCAGAACAGAAGGGACTGTGAGTGCAGAGAAACCGACTGGGTGAGAGAGTGCCTTCTGTCTCAGGGGTGCGTGTAAAGGGAAGGGGACTTGGGAATATTCCAGGATTTTTATCTTGGACAACAAGGTTGGGAGATGGAACATAGGCAATAACTGAATTTTTTTTAAGGGAAGGGGACTTGGGAATTTTCCAGGATTTTTATTGGACAACAAGGTTAGGGGGTGGAACATAGACAATAACTGAATTTTTGACATTTACTCAAGGTTCTGTATTGTGGTGCATGATCTCACATGTGGAATCTGAAGGAGTCAAAGTCATAGAAGTGGAAAGTAGAACTGTGGTTACCAGGGGTTGAGGGTGAAAGGAAATGGGGAAATGTTGGTCAAAGGATGCAAAGTTTCACAGGAAAAATGAGTTTTTGGCATCTAGCGCACAGAATGGTGAGTACAGTTAATAATAACGTAGTGTATATGTCAAAGTTACTAGGAGAGTAGATTTTAAATGTTTACTCCACAAATAAAAGTATGTGAAGTGATGGATATGTTAATTAGCTTGATTTAATCATTCCATAATATATATATCAAAACATAACATTGTACCCCATAAATATATACAATTATTATTTGTCAATTAAAAAATAAAAATATAACAAATAATAAAAAAGACAATATTGTGGCCTTCACATGGATACCCATTGCCTGAAAGAATTAACACTTTCCAGACTGTGAGGTTGATATTTGTCATGAATAAATTGTAGAAAAAGCTGATTGAATTAAGGTCAGTTTTTTTTTTTTAATTTTAAGAATTTATTTTGGAAAAACAGAATACAACATGGTGTACTTTGATATTCAGATTTTTCGGTGAAGGGAACTCTTGTCTTTTGATTTAAAACCTAAACCTAAAAGATTAATGAAATAGGAGAGCTCAGTTTTAGAGTGTTTACATAGATATGAGAAACTGATGTAGTACGAGGATAATGGATAGGTAATCACCAGAAGATACAGCAGTCTAGTTGAATGAAAACGGGGTGTAATTAAAAATACATTTTGAATTCATTGATGTTTGAATTAGCTCTGTCTTTTTTTTGGTCATTTCAATCATTATTTGAATGCATCCGTAAAGGATAAACCATCATTGTTTTAAAATAAACTTTTAAAAGTACAAAAGCATAAGTCTCTAGGATTCAATGCATGTGCTGAATGGAACATTTTTAAATTTTAAACTGCCTAGAGTCCTTTTTGAAAATCTTTTATTTAGCCTATGTTGTGCTTTTTAGGAAAAAATGGAAGCAATGTTCTAGAAAAGGAAAGCAAGGCAGGAAAGAAATGTATGCACTTCGTATTTATACTGTATTCATGCTGTATGTGTATACGTGCACCCACATTGCCTCCCGAACCTGCCTTCATATACCTAATGACAAACACCTGTTATCCAGAATTCAGATAACCAGTATCAATACTACACAATTACAATGGAATTATTAATAATTCCATGACTCTGAAGGATCTTGAGATGACTCTGACATTCTCTAGGGTATATTAAATTATGCCAGCCAGGTGTGGTGGCTCATGCATGTAATTACAGCACTTTGGGAGGCTGAGGCAGTAGGAGTTCTTGAGGCCAGGAGTTCAAGACCACCCTGGGCAACATAGCAAGACCTTGTGTCAACAAAAGTAAAAACATTAGTCAGACATGGTGGTGTGTGTCTATAGGCCCAGATACTTAGGAGGTGAGATGAGAGGATCGTTTGAGCCCAAGAGTTCGAGGCTGCTGTGAGCTATGACTGTGCCACTGCACTCCAGCCTGGGCAACAGAGTGAGAACCCTGTCTCTGAAAAAAAAAAATTATTTGAAGATCAACATTACTGTTAGTTATATTTTATTATATTATTTGAATATTGGTTATCACTCTGGGTTATACATTGTTTCTCTCATTTGACCTAAATATTTAATTAACTATGTTTTAATTTGCTATGTGTGAATATTTGTGAAAAAAGAATTTAAGATTCAGATTTGATTTCATAACTGCTCTTCAGCTGTGGATGTAAATGTATTTGATAAAACATCCCTTCAATGTAAAAGGACTGTTATCTAGATGCCTTACTACTGCCTTGTTTGTATGTTTGCTTCTACATTAATTTTTGAGACAGTTGGTAGGAAAAAGATATTTCTTTGGTTTAAGAAAAAAAATCTACATATGGTGTTTGCATATGGCATCAGTGAGCTCTTTTTGTTTAGTTGGTCCAAGTTCTGATCTTCAGTAATAATGCTTGATTTGGTGGAGGCATCTTTGGGTAGCTAACATTGGCCAGAATGTGCTTGCTAATTCTCTCTAAAGTTGCAATCCATAGTAACCACAATTGGGTGTTCAGGTTAGAGAACCCATCCTTTTGGAGCTCTTTCTCTACCCAGACCCAGTTCGAAGGAATGGTGAGGGATTTGTTTTCAGGAGAGTAATAATGGCCAGCTTACTGGATTCCACTTGCTGGATCACAGTCATTGTAAAGAGTTATTAATATACATGATTCTGTTTATTTAATTCATAGCACAACTCTATGCAGTTGTCACTATTTTGCTCTTGAGAAAACTGAGACTCATTCATTCAACAAATATATAGTAAACATGTACCATGTGCCAAGCACTGATCTAGCTTTGGGTGCGTAGCAGTGAACAAAGTAGACACAAGGTCCCTACCTTCCTGGACTTTACATTCTGATGGAGGCTCAGAGGGGTTTTGAGATGTTGTTCAGGATAGAGTAGATAGATACTGTGTGATGGGGCAGAGAGCCTGTGCTCCTAATCACTATACTTCAGTAGCATTTTTTTTTTCAGTCAGGTAAGTTGTAAAGGGAGACTCAGTATATAGTGCCTTTTGAATTTTCAGTCAAAATGTCACAGAATCTATTTGGGTCAGCAAGTATTTGAGTGTTTACTATAAAAGGCTTAATGGAAATAGCACAAGGCTGAGAGTCAGGCATTGTGGCTCTGATGCTAATGTTTAGGGGCAAGTTCCCAAGCTTCTCTGGAAGATACTAGGTGAGATGTCACTGAGATACTCTAACTTTGTGATGGTTCTATGTACCTAATATTTTTAGTTGCAATGTATAAAAATGTATGTATTTCAAAAGCATGTGCTAGATGCTGACTTTGGGGAATATAAGCCTTGTGTAAGACTTTGTAATTTTCAAAGCACTTTTAACACATTATCTAATTAGCTCATTGTAATGACCTAACAAGTAGATTGGAAAGATGCTCTTATTCCAGTTTTGTATTTGAAGAAACTGAGCCTAAGGGGCTTGCCTTGTAGAGTTAACAAACATTAGGGCAAAAACTCAAATTCTTCTTGTTTCACAAATTCTGGCCCACCTGCCTCTGGATGACAAGATTGAGCTTGTTTTAGAAAAGAATTGTTCACTAAGCTCTTACTATATTCAAGATACTATGAGCAAAGATAAATTAAATACAGACACTACCTACTCTTACGGCACTCTCAGTCTAGCAGGAGGGGAAAACTTATACACAAGTAGCTCCTAAAAAGGAATGGGAAGGCAAGAATCTTAAGAGATATTCAAATATGAAGAGATACTCAAATAGAAATTGGGAACTGGGAGAGAATATTTTAAGTATACATAAAAAAGTAGCCTTCATAAAAAAACACCATTTTAGCTGGTTATATATAGACATGAAAGGGTATTCTAGGTGGAGGTGATAGCATAGGCCAAGTTATGGAAATAGTGCAACATTAAGAGACAATCCATGGTTTAGTTTAGTTGGAGCATGAACTGGGGAAAGGGCAGCAGCAGAGAGGCCAGTGGGATGGGCTGAGGCCAGTGGTAAATGTCCCCAGGACTTTGCTTTGTAAGCTTTTGGGAGCCAATGGAAATTTCTGCGCAAGGAAGTGTGCGCATCTAAAAAACTAAACTGTCGACAGTGTATAAAATAGACTGGATTATGGAATAAAAAGGCAAATTATTCTATGTGATGCATGTAATAAAGTTTATAGAGTGTACTAAGCAGTAAGTGTGATGATAAGTCATGAATAAGAGAGATGGATTTCTATTGGAAGGTTTCCTGCAACAGGAATAACTTGGTCTAGGCAGAGAAGAATAGTTGGATTTGCTGAGGGGGAGGTTTTGGGGTGTGAGGATGAGGATGAAGATGAGTGAGATTACACCACTCACTCCCATCAGGGCTCCAGTCATTTTAGGAATAAAATGACATATACCCTTTGAACAGCAAAGTGAATAAACAAGAATGCCCTAACCCCCCCCCCCATGAATCCAAGGGTTCAGAAAGATCTGGAATCAACCCAGGATACAGAGATAGGAGCCAGATGTGCTTCTTAGGCTGTGTGACCTAAGCTGAGGGCAAGTTCAGGCCAAAGGGAATACCTATGACCACTCTGGGGTACACAAAAATGTGACTCAACTCTAAGGAGAACACCAGACTTTGTCATGCTCACAATAGCATTGAAACTTAATCATTATTAGATTTACAGAAAATAGATGGAAGAAATCAGACCAGGTGGCTGGACAAAGTACAGAAGCTCAGCCTGAAGCAATGTAGCTCTGCTGTAAACAGTTGGGAAACAGCTGCAACTGACAGCCCCCGCTGGCATGCTGCTGTTAGCGACAGGCGTGCTCGATACCCAGAGAAGTGACATGGAATCTGCAAGGCTAAGCACTGGGACACCAGGCTTCGCAGACCAGGCCTGAGGTAGACATAAGAAGGCAGGCCTCTTCCTACTAGTTGATTTATTGTAATTCACTTGCCCAGCAAGGGGAAAATATCAGCAGACTATCTTTCTTGCTTTCAAAAGGAGATTGGGAGGCTCCATTTTGAATTTCTTAGGTCTTATATGACATTGCTATGTACACAGCAACCCTCCTACAACTGACAGACTTTAGTTTTTTAGTGTGTTCGTGTTTTAAAAAACTGCCAAAATGTTGTCCAAAGTGGTTTATCATTTTACATTCCCACCAGCAGTGTAGTGTATGGGAATTCTAGTTGTTCCACATTTTTACCAACAATCAGTACAGTCAGGATTTTATAAGTTTAGCCATTTTAATAGGCGTATAGTGGTATTAATTTGCATTTCCCCATAGGATCTCTTTTTATGTACTCATTGGTCACCTATGTATCTTCTTTCATGAAGTAACAGCTCAAATGTCCATTTTTTTAATTGGATGTTTGTCTTCTGTTTCGGTTGTAAGAGTTCTTTCTATGTTCTAGATACATGTCCTTTGTCAGAGATGTATTTTGCAAATATTATCTCCCCATTTGTGGCTTGTCTTTTCATTTTCTTAATAGTCTATCTTGAAGAGCAAAAGTGTTTAATTTTGATGAAGTTGGTTGCTTTTTACTTCCCTTATTTCTTTGATTCTTGCAAGTCTAGGAGTGAGGTAGATTCTTTTGCCCCACCTTAGCTGATGTTTGAACAGAGCCATGTCAAATTGTTCCTAGTTTAGTTAAGGCATCCCTCTTTCTACATGTGTGTGATTCCCTGGTTTCTGTGGCAAGGAATTAAGGCATAGAGTGAAGGAGTAGCAGCGAAGGTGGAGGCTTCATGGACACTATTATCAGGTCTTATGTTCACCCTAGACTGGCACTTATCCCGCTTCAAAATTTTGAGGGAGTTTCTTTCTCTTCTATTAAATGGATGGAGATTCCCTTACAAGTGTCTTCTTAGAGTCCCTTGCATCCCCCCTTGCAAAATGTGAGTTATGGAGTTAGGGAAGATTTGAGCCTGAGCCATGTGACTTGTGGTGGTAGATTTCCTTGAAGGACTCCTCAAGTGATTTTAAAGTATTGAATATTCCTGATCCATTTGTGTCATCACCCAAAAGCTTCAAAGATAACTAGTTTGCTTTTTGACTAATCATTTAATATCATTTTATCTCATTTCATTTATTTATTTGGAGAGAAAGTCAAGGTAAGCTTTAATTTCCAGAGATATGTCTGGAATATCCTTTTAAAAAAAACAATACTTTGTGTTCCTTTAAAAAGGACACATTTCTCAAAATGCATTGCTATTTCAGAATCATCTAAGTATTAATAAAAACAGATATTTGTTTCTAACCCCATACTTACTGAATCAGAATTTCTAGTCTGCAGATCTTCATGTGATTTTTATGCATACCCATATTTGAGAACCCCGTGCAGAATTATCTTTCCTTGCATGTATGTTCTGTTATATAATATGGATCATGGCCTCTGTGCTGGGGCCAAAGGGTCATAGGAAGGCAACATTTATATTCAGTCTAATACCTTTTACAATCAAAATTATATGCTTTGAAAGAAAGTATAAGAAAAAGAAGAGATTCCTACACCTGCCTGTGGGAGAGAAGGAGTTAACTTGCAGGATGCTAACTAGCTGGGCTGGATTATTACCTGCTCTAGGCAGGAATGCACCTAAGTCTATTGGCTGCAGGCAACAGAGTCCCTAAGGGGCCTGGGGAAGAGGCATCTGTGGTTGGGAGGCATTATTTACTGTCTGTTCTGTGGGGCTGAGAAAAGTGAATGTCATTTTATTGAAGTTAGGAGTGGAGGAGAATGGCAAAAGTCGTTTCTTAGAGGTTTGCATTTGGTTGCAGAGACATAATGCCTGTTCGAGAATGGGTTTTTATTTTTTTTTCTAACAAAACAAAACCCTTCCCGTAATTGTTTATGATAACCAGTATGTTAGGACAATGCTAAAAAAGAAATGGTATTTATCAGGAAATACAAAAAACTGCAGGCCATTAAAACATGCCCTTCATCCACCATGTAAGACCATCCAAAGCCAATAGAACTTTCTAGCCATATTGGATATACATAGTCCTCTCTCTCCTCCTTATTATTTTCCATGTATTTTCCCCTAACTCTTAGCAACATTCTATTCACCTCTCAAAGATAGATGTAAATACCAAACACTGTCCAAGTGCACCTCCACCCACCATGCCCATCCTCCAGCTTGAAGGTTCCACACATCTTGCTACTGTCTACTTTCAACTCTTCCTTCCTATTCCCTTCCTGCAAAAACTCACTGCTTTGCCCACATATGACTCCTTACTGTCCCCAAAATGCTAGGCACTGTCCAACATCTTTTTCATTGTAATTACCATATTTTCCATTGCCTAAAATGTTTTCTTCTTTCCTACTATTTTAACATGATCAGTATTTTAAGATTAGAACAAATCCCATGTCCTATTCAAGTTCTTGCCTGACTATGAAAGTCCACCATTATTTCCGTCTCTTCTGCTACTCTGAGTCTGTAACTCTTCTTTGGCATTTTTTATAATTTGTATGGTTTTCTTTTTCATGAATTTTATCTCTCCAACTAAATTATAATTTTCTTGTAGGCTGCAGTCTTCAACTTCTTCATATAAAAAAGCTATATACGTTGGGTGTGGTGGCTCACACGTGTAATCCTAGCACTCTGGGAGGCTGAAGTGGGAGGATCACTTGAGGTGTCAGGAGTTTGAAACCAGTCTGAGCAAAAGTGAGATCCTATCTCTACTAAAAATAGGATAAATTAGCTGGGCACAGTGTCACATGCCAGTCATCCCAGCTACTCAGGAGGCTGAGGCAGGAGGATTGCTTGAGCCCAGGAGTTTGAGGTTGTTGTGAGCTAGGCTGATGCCACAGTACTCTGGCCCAGGTGACTGAGCGAAACTCTATCTGTAAATAAATAAATAAGCAAGCTATATAAATCTATCATAGAACTCTGGCAATTCTAATGTTTCCTGGTGAAATTCAATATATGAAAAAAGATTCTAGAGGCTGGAGTAATACACACAGAGTTCTAATGTGCAACATATCAATACCTGTGTCATATCTGTACTTCTGATATAGCACCAGCTGCTGAGCATCTGGATGGCAAGGAGTCTTATATACATTTTTGTATTCCTAGTTGATGGTAAATTAATATTTGTTGAGTTAATAATTAGGAAGAACTTTCTTGTAACATCAAAAACTATGATACACTCCAACCTCATAGCATTTTTTGATGTGTTTTTAAAAGTTGTAGTATCACTGGGTAGAATTGCTTAAAACTGGACGTAGTACTTTGTCTATACCCTGCTGTTTCACACCTTCACATGCCTTTGCTCATGCAGTTCCCTCTGACTGGAATGCTCAATGCTCTTTTCATCTTTCTTTACTTGGCCAACTTTAACTCATTCTTCACACCCCAGCTCAGAGACATCTCCTCTAGGAAATCTCATCAGAACCCTTAGGAGTTGTTGCCACTCCTCTATATTTCCAGAGCACCCTGTACACACCTCTATTTCAGCCTTTATCGTACAGTGTTAAAATGCTCTGTTCATATAGCTGTCTCCCTTGTTAAACTACCCACTCCTCCAGGGCAGAACTGTGTCATGGTTGGACTGTTATTTCTCAGTCTAACCCTTACCCATCCCCCATCTTGCACTGAGTCTGGTATAATATCATAGGCACTCAGTAAATGTGATTCTCAACCGGGAGTGATTTTTTCCCCCAAGGTTCATCTGGCAGTGCCTGCCGATATTTTTGGTTGTCACAACTGGGAGGGGGAAGGAGTTGCTACTGGTATATGGAGGGGAGAGATCAGGGATGCTGCTAAATATCCCCCACCCCTCCAGAACAAGTAATTGTACATCCAAAATAGTAATAGTGCCAAAGCTGAGAAATTCTGGCTTAAATTGTGATATGAAAGAGCTTTGTTTGCTAGAAGCAGTGCTTTGGAAATTTTAGAGGACATGTTCTCATCTCTATATTATTTGTATTTCAGGAAAACTTTTAGATATGCATTAACAGTTGGGAATGAACGTGTAATAACAGCAACTTCTGATATGCTAGTAAAATGGCTTGGTTTCTAAGTGTGATCAATGTTGAAAATTAGAGGTTAAAAGCTTTTGTTCATGCAGGGTTCTGTAGGTTTTCTAAAAACCTCTCTTCACAACTCTATGAATTAGTTTCAGGTGAATTTAAAAAGATCACATCTTTTGTATGTGAAAAATCAATCCCAGAGGGATTTGGGATGGCTTCTCCTGGTCATTTATGAACTGAACCGGGGAACTTTGTGAATTTTATGTACTAAATGTGGCCATACTCCCACATAAAACTGCAGGGGGAACCGTACTTACGCAGGAGAGACTCTGGTATGTAACTGCACGCAAACACAGCTTTCAAATGACTTCAACTCACCTACTTAGACCAAAGAGGCTGTCAGTTAATTTAACAAACTATCCCTGTTCCCTGATCTTTGGGCCATAAAAATTGTTCATCTGCTCAGTCACAGGCCATTTAATTTTGGATGCATCCTTGCCAGTTGGTTACAGTAATTAGCATTCCCTATATTGTGGCAGCTTCCCTGAAGCTATGCTAAGTAGGGTTGCACTTTTGTGTGGAAACATAAGCTGGGTTGTGCAAATGAGCCTGGCCACCCATCTTAGAGACAGAAGCCCTAACTACCGTCTTCTTGGCTCGGGGTGCCTTCCAGGCCCACCTGCAGATCTTATTTACTGATTATTAATGACGAGAACTGTAGGCAGCTGTGAAAGGCACAGCATGGCAACTCAAAGCTGCAACTCAAAACTATCCTCTGTGGGACTGTAATTTTCTTGAATGACACCTGACTTCATTTTAATTTCTTTCTTTGCTCCAAATGCACTTGTGCTGGAAAAATGCAATAGAAATTCAATGAGCTCCATGTTTAATAGGCAGACTTGCAACATTTGTTGGTGCATCTGTTAGTTTCCTGGCAGAAATGGAGCATTTGGAGAGGAAATACACGTTTGTGTTTGCTCCAGAGTTGGCACACAACCTGTAAGGCGATGATTCAGCACGGCCCCTGGAGAGGTACCAAATAACAAGGTTACCTGGTGGTTCACTAGTTGCCAGTCTATGGAGATCAGATATTATATGAATTTAAAAATCAAATTTGATTGAATAAATGTTAATCTTCAAACAGCATCAGTGTTCATGCTTAGGAGATCACATTATAATTTCAATTTAGAGGAACATGTTATTGTGCATAAAAGTCTGATAATGAATTGGTCTCATTAGGAATGAAATCTGGATTTAGTTCTTTGAAATGCCCACATCTGCATTTGAGTTTGTACATCTGCAGAGTTTTTGTTTTCTGGGAAACTCTGCAAGAGTTTGTAAGAAGGGTTCACCACACGTTGCTTTATATCCAGGGTGATTTTATTTCTTTTTCTAATACACTAGAAAGTAATATTTCACCAGTGGAATTCATTTTTGCATGGTTAATTTTCAGATTAATAGGATGAACACCTTGAATGTTAATGAAAAATAGGTTACGTTGTTTTCTTCTATATGACTGATGCTAATGCAAATACGGGACTTTCACTCACATTAGTTGCCTTCTTGTCTTTTACTGCAAGGCTGAATTGTTCAAATGAATAAAAGCATCTTAAGTTGAAAGTTTGGGGGTAAGGAACTTATAAATTTTATGATGGATTAGCCATTTTTCTGTCCTATTTAATCATCATATTCTCTAAGTGTGGTGAACTTTGTTAATTAAAAAATGATCTACATAGTCGGGGTACAGTTAATCTTTATTTGCATAAAGTTTGAGGTAAAATAAAGTAAACATTACAAATAGAGAAAAAAGCCACTTTCAGCACTTGGTGATTGTGCAGGCAGCGGGTGATGATGACTGATAAGAGGAAGACAAGGAATAAGCTCATTAGTGTTGCTGTTTTACTTTACATTTCTTAATAGTAGTCTGCAAAGGATCATTTTCATAAATGTGAGCACAAGCATAAAAACCCAATAACAATGAATGGGGGACAAAACTGGGCCCAAGTCCAGTAATTTCTCATTTCATTTGTTACAAAGAAAAAATATACTTAAAAGAAAAAAAGAGCCAGGAATGCCTAACAGAATAGCCACAGCAGGAGAAGCAAGGAGCAAAAGGATTTCAGGACCCTATTTAAGAAATTCCTTTAGACCACATCACAAGAGCTACAGTAGGAGAAAAAAGTGGGACAAGTTCTCATTGTCCATGATGTACTTCTGGTAGAGAGGGTATCTTTTATAACCATACCAGGATAGAAAAGCTAAGGTCTGCTTCCAATAGCCTGCTACTACTATTCATTTTTTTTAAGGCAACAAAAACAGTCTTGCTTTTGATAGGGGAGGAGGAAAGAATGTAAATACTTGTCTAAGAGTATTGTGGTGAATGGCCTTTGGAAAGCTTTATTGACAAGCCCAACCTCAATTATAAATGAAGGGAAAGGCAAAGTGTTTGTTAAGGCAGTCTTTTTATTGGGGTCTCCCAGCAGGTTATTCTGTTCAATGTCCAGAATGAATCAAGAAAGTGAGGAATTCAGAGCCACTAAAATTCTGTGCTTCATTTTACCATCCTCAAAGATGGAGGGTGGGGGGATAAGCCTTTCTGGAAAGTGAATAATTTCTTAGGCGATTGCAAGGAACTTTTCATTTGGCCAGGAATACTTTTTCTAGGGGAGTTGGTAGGATAGGAAGAAACACAATTCTGAGTTTTTGAACTTCACAGGGTTACTTTTTGTATGGAACAAAAACTCATATTTTGATCGGTTCTCATCTGCTATCAATACCAATTCATACCTCCCAATGGCATCTCAGCAAATTAAGTCAAAAATGATAAGAAAATAAAATGATGGTGATAGTCATGAAATCATATAATGTACAAAACAAAAGAAATTTTTAACATTATCAAAACACAGAAGGTAAATTAATAAAAAACTACTTTCTTCCCAGGAAATAAGTAAAACATGATTTTTGCTCTACTGTGGCTTGCATTTAAAACAGTGGCCAAGTTGCTTCTTAATTCTTTGTATGCTGCTTGTTCTGCATTGCTATTGACACCTCCAAGAAAATAAAGGGATGGTTGTAAGATCACTAATGCCTGTTTTTTAAAAAATTCTCTGAAATCGATACCTATAACTCTAATTCAGGGCTGGGTGGCATCTAAATCCATAAGGATGATATTCAGTCTTGGAAGTTACCCTTGGGAAGCCAAGTTAATTCTCTAGTCATTCTGTGTATTCATATCTAGTACCAAGTGGATTTGGAGTGGAGGTGGGGAGGGGTTTGTCATTAATGAATACATTTGGACTCTGATGGGGATACCTTGGTGGGTGTAAATTTAAGGGGGACTTAGCAAAAAAAAATCTGAGACAGGTTTGATATACTGGTTGTATTAAAATGTACCTGGAGGAGACGACAATGATCTAGCACCTCTTATATTTTCCTGGATAGAGCTTGAGCCCATCCTCTGAAATGAGGTGTCACAAGAATGGAAGAATAGGCACCGCATGTACTCGCCATCAAATTGGCACTAACTGGTCAACACTAAGGTGCCTACACAGTAGTAATATTCTTTGGGGGTTAGGGGGTTGGGGGTGGGTAAACTCACAACTGATGGACGCGGTGAGCATTGTAGGGGGGAAAAGGCACGCCTCAAATCATGGTTTGGGTGTGGCAAAGTTATAACATGTAACCAAAATGTTTGTACCCCCATAATATCATGAAATAAAAAAAATGCATCTAGAATTTGTTTTAATTAGGTATGGTGAGGCCAATAGATCAAGAGATGACTGCCATGAAAGAAGTTTTTACCCTTAAAACAGGAGGCACAGCAGAGAAAGAGGGTCACATGGGGAAGCACCTGGGTCAGGCAGGAGGCAAAAGCACGAGGGGAAAGCAGGGTCACAAGCTTTTACTGTGGTTTCTGTGGGAAAGGCAAGGCAGGGCAGGATAAACATCTTGGGATCCCTGAGTTTGAATAATTTTGCTGGGCTCCCGGCTATAGGTTAGTCTTTATCTGTTCAGTACCTGGCCCTGGGGCAGGAGAAATACTGACTTGCCACCTTAGCAAAAGGAGATGGTTGGGGGTATGGGCTTATATGAGTTGGTTTGCATTTGAAAGGTGTGCTAGTGGACAGGTTGTTTGCTTTCTCTAGGAATTAGCTAACCCTGGGAGAGGCAGTCTATTCCCTGGTCCCCAAGGCCCCCCAAATGTCAAAGCATTATGAAGTATAAAAAATGAAAAACATAACTAATACATTGGCTCTGCTTCAAGCATAAAGCTCAGTTCTGTAGGGCTGAACTTCAATCAAAGGTGAGATCTTGAGGTTGACTGGATGTTGATCTTTCCCTCAGAAGGGGTAGTGGGACCTTGATAACAGATGGGAGATTATTTTAAATGTTTGCCAAATAACACTCTAGGGAATATAATAATAATCATAATTATTCGCTGATTCTTTATTCTGTGCCGGGTATTATGCTATGTACTTTGCATATATTATTTGACCACCCCACAATGTAGGTACTGTTATCTTCATTGTAATATGAATAAACAAAAACTTAGTGAGGTTTAGGAACTTGTCTATGGTTACTTCACCAATAAATAGCAGAGCAGGGATTTGAATCCAGCCCTGACCACTGAGGCCAAGGTATGTGCTCTTAACCTCTATACCCAGACTCTGAAATTTCACAGAGCGGTAAAAAAGAAATAACAGCAAAGATAAAGAGACTAAGAGTTCAAAGCATTTTAGTCTTGCAAAGAAAGTAATTTTTAAAAGGGGGTGATTTTAATATACTATCCCAAAAAAACAAGGGACATTTTAAAAACAGAAAAAGTAAGAAAAATACAATCTCAGAATACAAGGCGACTTGTTTCTATGGAAATAAATACAGTTTTATGAAAACTCACTACAATGTTTCTCCTTCCAGTGGGCATGGTTTCTGATGGGCATGAGTCTCAAATTGGTGCAGTCCTGAGTGGAGATGAGGGCCCAGGGACCTATTGGCACTGGCTGGGATGTGATATCAGGCTCTCCAGGAGGCCATACCCCAGTGTTGTGAAGACAGACACAAGGTTAGAGTGGCAGATGGGAACTAGACAGCTCTTTCTAGAAACACCATTTACAGAAACCCAGAACAAGTCTCAACAAAGGATGAAAGGGATTTAAGGAAAATATGAAGAGAAAGAGATGGATTTGGGATCCTGTTTGAGTGAAAGGCAACAAGAAAAATGGTTTGTTCATAAGATAAAATTTAGCAAAGCTGATGAGAAAAAAGGTGAAGAATGATTGAATAAGGACATTAGAACATTTTGCAAAAATGACTGGTGACCAAATGTCCTACATCCTCATTAAGGACAAAAAGGGGACATCGGCTAAAATAGCAGCAGGGAGGTAATAAATCAGACACAAGGAGCACATGATAACTATTAAATATAAGGTTTTTGAAATATTGGAATTAAGAGTAAGAAGCGCCATTCTGACTCCTTAGCCTCACTAATTCTTTGCTGTTGACCAATATGAATGGTGGAATTCATTTTTCTGATCCTCTCATTGCTATTTAGAGCTGAAGCTGAGTTCTAGGGCAGGTCTTTTCTACTTGCCACCTTGCATTTTTCACTCTGATAAAATATTTTTTACATTTCCTTCTCCAAACTATCTACAAAATTGAAATAAGGAACTTTTTTTGTTAAAGTTTCAAAAGATAAATACTGCATATTGGAGAGGGAGATGTCCTACCTAGGTCTCAAGTTGGCCTTTAGAAATGACTGCACTGCTATGTCTATAGACACATAGACTAATACTAATCTACCTATGACTGCAATATTATGTCAAGAAATGTATAACTCAGCAATTCAGAAAATGGGTAGGGGGTGGAAGTGAATATGAGTTTTCAGATAAAGGCCCAGCAAAGTCAAACACAGTGTCTGAGATAGTCTGGCACTCAAGAGACCTGAGTTCTTGTTTTTGCGTTTTCTCTCTCAACAGTTTTGGGAATGTTAGTTTTCTCTCTGTACAGTTACCCTTTTGCACTTTCCTTGTTATCTACCAGCAAGCTGTGATTATCATGAAGGAGGCAGCAGATACAGTTATCCCTTAGTATCCATGGGGGATTGGTTTCAGGACCCCTGTGGGTCCTCAAGTCCCTGATACAAAATGCATGTATTTGCATGTAACCTACACACATCCTCCTGTATACTTTAAATCTTCCCTAGATTACTTATATATAAAATGCATAATATAATATAGATGCTATGTAAATAGTTACACTATACTGCTTTTAACTAGTATTATTCTTCAATGTTGCATTGTTATTTAAAATTCTTTTTTTCCCCCAAATATTTTCCATCTGTGGTTGGTTGAATCCTATGGAGGGCTGACACTATGTCTCAGGCTTCTTGGAAGAATGCCCTTAATAACACTAGCAATTTTGGAGCCTCATTTCACCAGGTACCTTATCTTCATTTATCCTTACGGCAACCTAGCCAGGAAGATATTTTCTCTGTTTTATAGATAAGGAATCTGAGACTCAAAATTGTTAGATGACTTGCCCAAAGCCACACAGTAGGGAGATGAGATTGAAACCCAGGGCTGTCTAGTTTCGAAGCTTATTCTGGTCTTCTACACAAGGGCTCCTCCAACTGGAATGTGCATTTGGACCAGCTGGGGACCTTGGCAAACTGCAGGATCTGGTTCGCTAGGTCTAGGATATAGCCTGAAATTCTGCATGTCTAGCATGCTCGCAGGCATGCTCATGCTATTGGTCTGTGGACCACACTTTGAATAGCAAGATCACTGTCTCTTGTTAACAAATATGGTAGAAGTCTTAAGTTTTCTTTTTCCTAAACTTAAGGGAAAAGCATTCAATCTTTCACCATGAAGTTTAATATTAGTCGTAGTGTTTTTGTAAATGCCTTTTATTAGGTTAAGGAAGTTCCCTTCTACTCCTTGTTTGCTGGAAGGAGTAGAAGAGATGTTGAATTTTGTTAAATACTTTTTGTGCACGAATTGATATAAGTATGTGTTTTTTTAAAAAAGACAATATGATAATTACATTGATTTTCAAATATTGATCTAGACTTGAGTAATAATTTTTTTAATATTACTCAGCATCTTTTTTTTTATTTCAAAGTATTACAGGGGTACAAATGTTTTTGGTTACATGGATAATTTTGTAATGCTTGAGTCAGGGTTAAAAGTGTGCCCATCACCCAGATAGTGTTCATTGTACTCATTAGTTATGTTTTCACCCATTCCCTCCTCCTTCCTCCCCCTGCTTGATTTCCATTGAGATTTACTTCCCTCTATGCACATGTGTGCTCATCAGTTAGTTCCAATTTAATAGTGAGTACATATTTATTTTGTATTTAAATTCTATATGTAATATGTGCTTACAGAATATTCAGAAGATGGAAAAGATATAAAAAAATAAAATAAAAATCACCCAAAATCTCACTACCCAGTGATAATATTGTTAATATATTGATAAACATGTATTATTAGTAAATATATGTGGTGTTTGTTTTTCCATTCCTGAGATTCTTCTCTTAGGATAATGGTCTCCAGTTCCATCTAAGTTGCTGCAAAAGACATTATTTCATTCCTTTTTATGGCTGAGTAGTATTTCATGGTGTGTGTGTGTGTGTGTGTGTGTATACACACTACATATTTGTATCTATCCATGAATTGATGGGCACTTAGGTTGATTCCCTATCTTTTCAATTGTGAATTGTGCTGCAATAAACGTTCAAGTGCAGTTGTCTTTTTGATAAAATGATTTCTTTTCCTTTGGGTAGATATCTAGCAGTGGGATTGCTTGATCAAAGAGTAAGTCTACATTTATTTCTTTGACGAATCTCCATACTGTTTTTGACAGAGGTTGTACTAATTTTCAGTCCCACAAACAGTGTTATAAGCATTCCTTTCTCACTACATCCATGACAGCATATATTGTTTTTTGACTTTTTAATAATATCCATTCTGACGAGGGCAAGGTGATAGGGTTTTAATTTGCAGTTCCCTGATAATTAGTGATATTTGGCATTTTTTTATGTTTTTTGTCTATCTTCTTTTGAAAAACTTCTGTTCATGTCTTTTGCCCAATTTTCAATGGGGTTGTTAGTTTTTTTTTTTTTCTGGCTGATTTGTTTGAGTTCTTTGTAGATTCTGGATATTAGCCCTTTATTGGATGTATAGTTTGTCAATATTTTCTACCATTTTGTAGGCTATTTACTCTGTTGATTATTTCCTTTGCTGTGCAGAAGCTTTTAAATTTAATTAAGTCCAATTTATTTATTTTTGTTATTGCTATATTTGCCTTTGAGGTCTTACTCATAAATACTTTGCCTAGGCCGATGTCTAGAAGAGTTTCTCATACATTATCTTTTAGAATTTTTATGGTTTCCTGACATACATTTAAGTTTTTTTTTAATCCATCTTGAATTAATTTTTATATATGGCAAGAGACTGGGGTCCTGTTTTATTTTTCTGCATATGGCTATCCAGTTTTCCCAGCACCAATTATTGAATAGGGCTTCTTTTCCCCAGTATATGCTGTCTGCTTTGTTAAAGATCAGTTGGTGGTAGGTAGATGATTTTATTTCTGGGTTGTCTATTCTGTTCCATTGGTCTATGTCTCTACTTTTGTACCAGTACCATGCTGTTTTGGTTACTATAGACTGATAGTATAATTTGAAGTCAGGTAATGTGATGCCTCCAGATTGGTTCTTTTTGCTTAAGATTTGCTTCAGCTATTTGGGCTCTTTTTCAGTTCCAAATGAAGGTTAGAATTATTTTTTCTAAATCTGTGAAATATGATGTCGGTATTTTGATGGAGATTATATTGAATCTGTAAATCACTTTGGGCAGTATGGACATTTTAATGATTTTGATTCTATCAATCTGTGAGCATGGGTTTTTCCATTTGTTTGTGTTATCTGTAATTTCTTTCATCAGTGTTTTGTGGTTCTCCTTGTAGCCATCTTTCACCTCCTTAGTTAAGTATATTCTTAGGAATTTTATTTTCTTTGTGGCTATTGTAAATGGTATTGAGTCCTTGATTTGACTGTCACCTTGACTCTGACTGTTATTAGTATATAGAAATGCTACTGATTTGGGTACATTGATTGTGTAAGCAGAGACTTTGCTGAATTTATTTATCAACTCTAGGAGCCCTTTGGTCTACTCTTTAGGATTTTCTAGATACAACATCTTATCTTGAGCAAACAGTGATAGTTTGACCTCCTCCAATTTGGATGCCCTTTATCTCTTTCTCTTGCCTGGTCACTCTGGCTAGGACTTCCAGTACTACGTTGAATAGAAGTGGTGACTGTGGGCATCCTTGTCTTGTTCCAGTTCTTAGGGGGAATGCTTTCAATTTTTCCCCATTCAGTATGAAGTTGCCTGTGGGTTTGTCATATATGGCTTTTATAATTTTGAGACATATTCCTTCTATGCCTAGTTTGTTGAGGGTTTTTATGAAACCTTATGAAAGGGTGCTGGATTTTATTAAATGCTTTTTCTGCATCTATTGAGACAATCATATGGTCTTTATTTTTGCTTCTGTTTATGTGGTAAATCACATTTATTGATTTGCATATGTTGAACCATCCTTGCATCCCTGGGATGAAACCCACTTCATCATAGTGTATTATCTTTTTGATGTGCTGTTGAATTCCATTTGCTAGTATTTTTTTTTTTTTTGAGAATTTTTGCATCTGTTCATGTGGGACATTGGTCTGTAGTTTGCTTTTTTTGTTGTGTGCTTTCCTGGCTTTGGCATCAAGATGATACTATCTTCATAGAGTGAATAAGGGAGGATTATCTCCTTCTTGATATTCTGGAATAATTTCTGTAGGATAGGTACCAGTTCTTCTTTGTAGGTCTGGTAGAATTTGGCTGTGAATACATCTGGTCTGGGGTTGTTTCATTGTCATTGGTGGTGGTGGACTGCTTCAATCTCACTGCTCATTATTCATCTGTTCAGGATTTTTATTTCTTCCTGATTCAGGCCTGGGAGTTTGTGTGTTTCTAGAAATTTATCCATTCTCTCCTCATTTTCTCGTTTGTGTGTGTATAGGTTTTTGTAGTATTCACAGATGATATTTTGTATTTCCTTGAGGGAAATACCCCTAATTTTTGACTCTGATAACTCTTCACACCTAGATACCAGGATGGGACCTCAAACCATTTAGTTGAATTTTCTAAATATGCTTAGGATTCTTTGTGGCAGCAGCCACTACCTTGGAGTCTCTCTGGTGTTTTATACTCTTCAGCAGTGTATCCCAACCACAAAAATCAATCCAGACTTTAGCTGCTGAAGGCTCTGTATTCATCAGAAACTCTAGAGAAAATGAAAGTTTCCCAATTATCAGAGGCTTCTGCTATTGCCATGATGCAGCAGAACTCTTGAGAACCAGGTACTCCTGTTTTTACTCTTTCCCCTTGGACTAGGAATCCCTCAGAACAACCATTCCAGTCTCTTGCTTTTCACGGAACAAGTGCTACTCCTTTGTGCACTGCCAATCTACCTGCTGATACCAGTTGTTTTTAGAAATCCTGTGGCCAACTAAATCCTGTCTGATTCTTATCTACTTGAAATTGAAGATTCCTGAAGGACATAGAAAAACTGGAGGAAGGAAAGCAGGTAAGCCATTTAACTATCTCAAAAAGCATCATTTGTGCCTAGAGAGAAGACTCCTTAGAATTCTGGATGTTACAGAACCTTTCCTGAGTAAGGGATAAAGACTGGAGGAGTGATCAGGGTATCTTCCAACTATCTTTCAGAGAAACAAGTTTGCTCTTTTTCTTGAAAAGCATTATGACAAAGTGGGTAAAAGCAAAAATCTGAATCCTGAAAGTGTGAGTTTAAATCCTAGCTCCAACACTTTTTAACTCTTTGATCTTGTGTAAGTTACTTAATCTTTCTGTTTCTCAGTTTTTTCAGATATAAAATGGGGATGATAAAGGTACCTATCTGATAAAACTTTTTGGAGGAATAAACAAATATATATTCATAATAATAAACATTTACATATGAATATATAAACACTATTAATAATAATTGTTACATTGTACACAGTAATTTATATAATATATAGTGTTTAAAGTAAGTGCATGGCACATAAGCTATCATTTTTTGAGGTGAAGCATGGTATTTATTATTATTATTATTTTTTGAGACAGGGTCTCACTCTATTGCCTGTGCTAGAGTGCAGGGGAGTTATCATAGCTCACTGTAGTCTCGAATTCCTGAGCTCAAGTGATCTTGCTGCCTCAGCCTCCTGAGTGGCTGGAACTACAAGTGCACACCACCGTGCCTGGTTAATTTTTCTATTTTTTGTAGTAGTGATCCGGTCTTGCTGTTGCTCAGGCTGGTCTCAAACTCTTGGGCTCAAGTGATCCTCCTGCCTCGGCCTCCCAGAGTGCTAGGATTACAGGTGTAAGCCACTGCCCCTGGCCTATTTATTGTTCTTAATCCAACTTCTTTAATCTTTTACTTAGCAGAAAAATCTCCCCAATTACCAGCATAGACTATCACTTTTAGATCTCAGTTGTGGGTAAAATATATAAATTATTTTTTACAAAGTAATTTATATATTTTGTATTTGGTGATTCCATTGAATTTGCCATTTTATAAACACAATAATAAGAATTCAAAAAGTACTATAGCAGATATATAACACCTAATGAATACCTTTGTATTTATGACTACTCTCAGTAGCATCTGGGGGGGGGTCAGTCTAAATGTTTGATGTAGCAGACCTATAAGGCAAAACATTTATCTGATATAAATAAAATATTTTTATCTGTTAGACTGGATGTAGAACAGAATCAATATTTAGGGTCAGATGATATCCCAGTGCCAGATTTAGTGGCTACCAATTATAATCTAGTATCTTTTTCTAACTTCATGCAAAAAGTAAACACCTATTATTTGCATATACTATGTACTTCACCAGAATGGGTTCTGCTATGATTAAAAGCATGGATTCAGGTTATCAATAAAGGGGAGTTAAAATCTCATTGCCTACATCACCAGTTTTGTCTAAAGCCTTGCTACTTAAAGCTTGGTCTGCAGATCAACAGCATGGGCTTGGGAGCTTTTCAGAAATGTGGAATCTCAGACCCCTACTAAAACCTAGCAAATCAAATCTGAATTTTAACAAGACCCCAAGGTGATTCACATGCACATTACATTTTGAAAGACACTGGTCTAGTGCAGTGGCTCTTAAACTTTTCTGTGCAGTTGAATTGTCTAATAAGTCTTTGCCTAGGCTGCACCCCATAACAAAGTAAACCAGAACCTCTGAAGGTAGAACCCAAGGTCTAAAATTTTTGAAATCCCTCCAAATAACTCCAAATATGCAGCCAAGTTTGAGAACCAGTGATCTAGAGTCAGCTGAGAAATCTTCCAGGAGGAATCTTTTTTTTTTAACCTCCAATTTCAAGTGGGAGTTTGTGAGCAAGAGCGATTTCTCTAACCTAGCTGGAAGCCAGCTTAGGTTCCCCAGAGACTTAGCTATTTAACTCTATATTTCCCATGATTTTAAAGAGCTTGTAAGGTAGGATAAGTTAGGGGTAGTATCTCTTCTACTGTGATTTGTGCTGCTTAACACTTTCTAATGAATGTTACTCAAGGTAGAAGAGTGACATGAGGTAATTACCATATTGTGGTGTACAGTGTATCAGGTGTTTCCCATTGTAACCCTTGTTATTTTCATTTAAAGTGATGGCAGCCCAGAATCAGTGGAAGTCGCCATGTGAGAGGTCTACTGGGAGAGCCTCCACTCTCAGTAATCAGTTTGGAGGCCTTGGCTGAGTACCTGGGTGACGGGGCTACATCCTAAAGACCATCAGTGGTGCTGCTTTGAGAACGAGCTATGGCCACAAAGTTCCCTAAGTTAATTTTTTTTTAACTGCTGGGGAACTATCCTAATTTGCGTTGACTCTCAATGACCTACCTTCAGGCAAACACTAGCCTGCAGTCAGAGATGTGGTTTAAAATAGAACTGTGTATTTAATGAATAACAATTTCTGTATGTGAGCTTCAGTGATATTTCAGGCAAGCAGCATTTACAAGCTTGTGATACTGGATCAACCAGGCTGCAGGTAGGAGACTGGCATAGGAGGTAGAAGAGGTAATGCTAATGGTAACAGGGCTGCTCTTCAAAGCCTTGTGGACTTTCTGCCTAAAATCTCCCTTGTTCATTTCATTAATGTGATTATAGCCTTTTCATGTTTTCTTTTATATACTCACTTGTGACTTGGATCATTAGCACATGCCCTTTGCAACAGGGGAGGCTGACTTGAGGTGAGAGAGAAACAGCAGGAGAATATGAACTTGTAAAGATTCAGCTTTCTTGGTAGCCTTGCAGCTTGAAACCAGACATAGAAAAATAGAGACAATATCACAAATAAGCAAAGGTATCGTTGATTCAAGTTTTTGCAAATAATTGCCTAGATGCAGGCAATTCTTAATGTAGAAAAATGTCCTTAGGGGTTTGGGAGCATAAAAGGGAGCCACCTGAGATATTTAAGTTTAAAAAAGACAACTGTTTAGCATGCATAGTGGCTACTTTTTCTGCTGTATTTTAATGTATGCAAATGTAGTTCATATCGTAACAGTAATCTCATGGCAGGTCCGAATGAAGCCAGTATAGGTGCCACTTTGATGCTATTTAGATTTGAAATTATGGTCCGAATATTATGAGTGCATCATGTAGTCGTACTGTACAGATAGTCTGGGAGGGATTATTGATTTTTTTACACTCATTTTAAAATAGAGAAAAGTATTATATTCCAAATGATGTGATTAGGCAAACTATTAGCATCCTAAAGCTCTCTATAAGATTTGCTTTTTATGTATTTTGGAAAAAGAAATCAATATTGAATTCTATTGTTAGTCTACTGTATGCTTGTATATTTGGGTATTATTTAACTTAGATATAAAGGAAGGAGAGAGAGCACTTGATCTTATATAACCAATTCAAAGATTTTTTTCTACAGCCATTAAAATTTATTTCAGTATAAGCCGTAAATATCTGCTGCTCCTTAATTTGATTATGAATCCTTTTTGTGGATCTATAGTTGTAATTATGTTGTAGAAATCCAGGTTACTTGGAGGTAGCTGTGATTAAAACCTGCATATTCACAGTCTTACTGAGATATTTTGATGTGATCACACAGAATTGTTGAGTGTCCATTATACACAGAATTCTTTAAGTTGTGGAGGAATCATAAAAGTTATAGAAATCTTGATTCCTAGCCTGAAGGGAAAAGAGAGGAAATCACCATTTATGGAGTATTTATTTTCCACCAAGCACTAGGTTATTTTTATGTTATCCCAAATAAGCCATACAACAAGCCCCTAAAGCAGGTATTATTATCCTTGTTTACAGATGGGAAAACTGAACCTCAAAAAAGTGTTGTTCAAGATCACACTGTTTATTAGAAATCAAATCAGGATTCACACTCAGTTCTTTCTCATGTAAAAACCTTGCGTTTTCCTTAGAAAGAAACAAAGCATACATTTAGACATTTTGCCATGATTACAGCTTCCTAGACCTATATATAACTATAGACGAGATTCTGTTAGAATCTACCTGAGTTAGAGTTAATTTAGAAAGACTTTTTGAAGAGGACATTTTAAGTATCTTATGCAGTATGTATGTGTTACTATCACCCCCCTCTGCCTGGCAATGTTATTTTTCTACCACTACTCCCTTCTGCATTGTAGAATCTTCATGCTAATTTACTAACAAAGCTGAATTATGACCATTTTCCTGAAATTACAGAGGTAAAAAAGCAGTTTCTATGTCTGGCAGTTCCTATGTAGCCACATTTGTTGATTCATATTACAACTTTACAAGATGTGGACTTTTAAAGCAGAAAAATCACTAATAATAAAAAGTAGATTATTCACTCTGAAGGCAAAATGGGATAGCGTCAAACTAACTCACATCTGTACTAGTGATATTCTGGTATTGTAGCTCCTTCCTTTCCTCATAAATTACCCACATCAAGAACTTTGATGGGCTTGTATACTTTATTGATATTATGTGGATTTCTCACAAATGCTAGTAAACCAGCTTCTTGATGATAAGTCCTAATAGTTGTGTTTACAGACAAGAGAAAAAAGCAAAAACCCACAAGGACAGATGAAATTAACCTGGGTAAGACTTCCCATGCAGTGGCATCTTCCATGGTATGTCAGTTTGAAACTTATGCCACTGCTATTCCAGGCTGGCTGTGTTTGCTGTGGACTAGAATTCTGTTTAGTAATATGAGCAGTAATACCCTCAATATGGAAGCATGTGCCACTTTCTTATATTTTTTGTAATATTTGTTTTCTGTTAAATTAAATAATCCCATCTTTGGTTTATATGAAATATTGAGTTTATTAAGGCAAGCTTTCTGTCCCTATTTAGGGCATGGTCTCCCGCTGGGCACGAGTAAGTGGATTCTAAAGAAACCGACAGTTTGCCTTCTATAGAATGATTTGGGGGTCTCTGAGCTCTTTGGCTGATTATCTACAACAACTAATCCATAAATCAATACTGATATTATGATCTGAGAATGGTTTTATTATAGTTTACATATTAAAACATAAGCTTCTGGTTTTTTTCCTTGAAAAATAATATGCCGATTTATCCTTTTTGAATTCATGGCATGGATCCTTAGAGCACAAAATTATTTTAAAAATTCAATATTAAATGATCTCCTTTGAGTCAAATGCAAAATAAGCAACAACGATTAAGCATATATTGTTTAGAACAGATGTTAGTTCGATGTGAGTACAGTGGGAAATGCTATTTAAGCTGCTGTTAGCTAAAGATGCTCCATGAAATAATTGAGAGAACTCTTAAATGCAAAGGCATATTTCTTTTTTTTTTTTTTTTGAGACAGAGTCCCGCTTTGTTGCCCAGGCTAGAGTGAGTGCCGTGGCATCAGCCTAGCTCACAGCAACCTCACACTCCTGGGTTTAAGCGATCCTACTGCCTCAGCCTCCCGAGTAGCTGGGACTACAGGCATGCACCACCATGCCCAGCTAATTTTTTCTATATAGACTGTAGTTGGCCAGATAATTTCTTTCTATTTTTAGTAGAGACGAGGTCTCGCTGTTGTTCAGGCTGGTCTCAAACTCCTGACCTCGAGCGATCCACCCGCCTCGGCCTCCCAGAGTGCTAGGATTACAGGCGTGAGCCACCGCGCCCAGCCAACAAAGGTATATTTCTTAAAGACAAGGTGTATTTCTTCGGTCTAGAGCCAGGCCACTAAACCAGGATCTGGAAAATCTAGACTCTATGATTCGGTTACTGTGTAATCATCAAAGCTAGTCATTAAAACCCTGAGCTATGTTCTATGGAAATACCTCCCAACTATGTGAATAAAGCAAGTATTAAGAAACTACTGCTTATAATAATGTCTTGGAATGTTTTATTTCCTGAAACTTTAATTATATCTGATGAATGGATTTCACATCTACCCTTCAAAATTAATAATATTAGGCTTATCTTTTTCATTGGCAAACTTTTTTGTTGATAAATAATTCCTGAGTGTTTAAAACTTAGACTTGTTCATGCCATGTGAATGTACCATTTTTTGCTACAGTTCCAGTTAATGACTTACTATTTGCAATGATATTAATCGTTCCACCCCATTTTTAACTTCTAATTTTAAGCTTTGACAGAAGTTCACCATTTCTCTACATCTATACTTTCCCCGACTCCTCTTATTTTTCAAAATTTGTATTTTATGTTTATTTTCATGTTTGGGCCCTCCCTGTACTTTTTGATTCATTAAGAAAATATGTTCTTATGTCAGTGCTTCCTTTTAGAGAAGTAAGGCCCTGTAACTGACATTTACAATTTAAATACGATTTTATGATATTTAAAATATTTAAAATACAAGACAGGAAAAGAGAGTCTGGGAACAAATTTGTTTCAGAAAGGGACAAGAATCAAAAGAAAATAATGATAGGTAAGCAAAAGAGGGAGAGAGGAGAAAAAGCAGAGAAGCTTTTGAAAACTTCGTTCTGTCTTTACACATTAGGGTCTGACATTTTTGACATTCTTCTTCTTTCTGGGACTTCCGTGAAGAATCTCTGTTGTATTTTTAAACAGTACAGGGCTAGTGGATGTGCTCAGCCATTGTATATGCTACAGAAGATGGCAAAGCAAGAAGGAATAGAGGCCTGTGTGGCCTCTATTTCTGCTCTTTTGACATGTGTGGTCTTCCTTTCAGAGCTTGGAAGGAGGATGTGGGTCAGGACAGGCATGACACTATTCTTGAACAAGTTCTCTCTCTGGGTTCCACCAATCTTGAAATATTGAGGGGAGGGAAGAGTATGTCTACAATAGCGCCTGGCACCTTGTAGGGATTCAAGAAATGTTTAGTACTTAGTGAATGAAAGAATAACTCAAGAGATGTGAGATAAGTATGGAGTGAGTCAAGTCCAGCTGGAGGCTGAAACTAAATCTGCTCAGACTCTTAGAGTGACCCTGGAAATTCTAGAGTACAGAAGTCACATGGAGATTTTTCTCAATCTAACCTCATAATCACATTTTAAAATGGCTTTATAATTAAAATGCTGTGAACAGTAGAGATTTTAAATGTTCAGTTCAATTGACAATGGTATAGACCTGTGTAAACACAACCCCTCGGAAGATGCAGATAATTTCCATCATTCCAGAAAGTTCCCACATGCCCCTTTCTAGTTTGTCTTCACCCCTATACCCACTCTGGATTCTTCTGTAGATTAGTTTTGCTTCTATTTGAATTTCATGTAAATGGAATCTGGTTTCCATCTCATATGAATAGATGTGTGGCTTCTTTCACTTAACAATGGTTTTGAGGTCTATCTATGCTGTTGTGTGTGTCCATATCCCTTTTTTATTGTGGAGTTGTAGTTTATCTGGATATAAACTTGTTCATCCATTCTCCTGTTAATGGGCTGTTTAGGTTTTGACTACTATGAATATAGTTGCCATAAACATTCAACAATATCCACCACACTTGATCCCTGGTAACCATTAATCTGTTCTTCATTTCTATTATTTTGTCATTTCAAGAATGTTATAGGAATTGAATCTTGCCTTTTGTAACGTTTATAGCTCATACATAACCTTTTGGGATTGGCCTTTTGCATTCAGCATGATTTCAGGAGATTCATCCAAACCACTGTGCATATCAATCATCTGTTCCTTCCTATTGCTGAGTAGTATTCCATGGTAGGGACATACCACAATGTGTTTACCAGTTAACTAGTTGTAGGACATCTGGATTGATTCCAGTTTTTGCCTACTGTAAATAAAGCTGCTATGAACCATTGTGTATGGGTTTTTGTGTGAGCATAAGTTTTTATTAATCTGGGAAAAATTTCCAGGTTGTATGGTAGTTGCATTGCAAATTTAGTTATATAAGAACTACCAAACTGTTCTAGAGTGGGTATACCATTTTACATTCTCATTAGCAATGTGTGAATAATCCAGTTTCCCCATAACCTCACCAGCATGTGATGCTGTTTTTTATTTTAAACATTCTAATAGGCATGTAGCAATATTTCATTGAGATTTTAATTTGCGCTTCCTTAATGGACTAAACTAAAAATTCAATGATGTTGAACTTTTTAAAATATGTTCATTTATCATCTACATGTGTTGGTCAAAATTTGCTCATTTTATAATTAGATTGTTCGGTTTTTTGCTGTTGGGTTTTGAGAGTTTCTTACATATTCTAGATACTAGTTCTTTGTAAGATTTGTGTTTTGCAAATACTTTCTCCCAGTTTGCAGCTTGTCTTTTCATTATCTTAACAGGGTCTTTCACAGAGTACAGGTTTTAAATTTTGATGACATCTAATTTATCAATTTTTCATTTCAGGGATCGTGGTTTGGTGTCAAGTTGCTTGGCCTTACATCCTGAAGATTTTATCCTATCTTTTTTTTTAAAGAAAAGTGTTATAATTTTACATTTTACAATTAAGGCCGTGATCCATTTTGATTTAATTTTGTGTAAAGTGTGAAGCATAAGTTAGGTTGAGTTTTGTTTCTGTTTCTGGTTTTTGGTCTATGGATGTCCAGTTGCTCTAACACCATTTGTTGAAAAGATTATCTTTCCTCCACTGAATTGCTTTTGCACCTTTGTTAAAAGTCAGACCCATATTTGTGTGGGTCCATTTCTGAGTTCTCTGTTCTGTCCCACTAATCCATGTGTCTACCCCTCCACTAATACCACACTGTCTTGATTATGATGGCTATATTATAATCTATAATATTGAGCTGAGTGTTTATTTCCATTTTATTCTTATTTTTCAAAAATGTATTGGCTGTTCTAGCACCTGTGCCTTTTCATATAAATTTCATAATAAGCTTGTATATATCTATAAAAACATAGGCAAAATCCCCTTACTGGGATTTCCATAAGAATTGCATTAAATCTGTGGATCAATTTGGGGAGAATTGGCATCTTTATTATGATGTCTTTCAATTCTTGACCTCAGTCTCTCTCTTCATATATTTAAGTCTCCTTTTATTTCTGTCAGCATTTTGTAATTTTCAGTATACAGATTGTGTCCATGTTTTGCTAAGTTTATACTTAAGGATTTTATTTTAATTGCAGTGATTGTGTGAGTGGGAATTATTAATGCAGTTAGCCTGTTTCTATTCCACCATTATATTTTATGTGTGTTGGGTGAAGAGGGCACATAACTTTTGTTTCAGTTTGTAGGATGTCAGACCAAGAGGGACCATATCTTGATCTGATGGAGAGGACTGGGCATCTTCCAGAATTCCTGGATGTTATGATAAATTTAATAATTAAATGAAATTTTTGGATTGTCTTGAGAAATGAGTAAGCATGTTCTATGTACACATGGATCTTTGGGTGACCAAAGAGGTGGACTGTGGCAGAAATTGCCTCCTAATATTCTTTTATACTTTTTTTGCACAGTAATAGAATTCTTATTTAGTTATAATGACTTCATTTTCCAGCTTCACTTACACCTAGGTGTGGTCATGTGATTAAGCTTTGGCCAGTGGGATACAAGTGAGCGTGATGTATGGAATTTTGGAGTTGTGCCTTCACAGGGCAGGTGTGTGCTCATTGCACTTGCCCTTTCTTCCTTCCTGCTGTCTGTAACATGAGTGCAGGACTGAGTCCTGTTTGATGGGAATGAAGCCAATACTCCAGGATATTGGAGCAACAAGATAGAAGGAGCCAGGGCCTCTGACACTGTAGATCCACTGTGTCAACCAAAACCTGTTTATGCTCATTTTTGATCTTTTTTACTGGAGTTGAACTTTCATCCTAATTTTTATGCCTGCCAACCCAGGAGGTAAACATCACTAATATTTTTAGGCAGTCATTTTTCTGTGTGAATATCTTTATGTGGTTGAGATTATACTCTATTTTCATTTCTGAACACTTGCTTTTACTAAATAATATATTGTAATTATCTTTCTTTGTCAAAAGATGTACATCTATAATTACCTTTTAAAATAATGACTAGTATTCCATTATGCACCTACCATAATTTAGTTTCCTCATTATTGGATGGTTTTTGCTATGATAGAAAGTACTGTAATGAACATCTTTGTATATAAATCTTTGACCACATTTCTGATCATTTCTTTAAGTGGATCACTAAAATTAGTCATTACTATTTGAGCATGTGTATAAGGTTCTTAAAACTGACAAATTGCTTCCAGAAAATTCTACTAATTTACATGACCAAACACCATAGGAGAATATATGTTTTCCTGCCTTCTTACCAAGATAATTATCATTTAAAAGTGCTTTTGCTATTAATATATTTGAAAATATTTTATTTTTCCTTCAATTTGCATTTTTTAAATGACTAAAGAGGTTGAATTGATTTTCTCATGTTTATCAGACACAGGAAATTCCTCTTCTATTAATTGGGTATTCTTATTCATTTCTTATATTACTATTGATTCTTAATGTTTCTATTATTCAATTTGTATGAATTCTTTACATATTGAAAATATTCTTTATAAAATTATGACATGTTTTCCTAATTTGTTATGTTTTCTAACTTTATGATTTTTTTTTTTTTTTGAGACAGAGTGTCACTCTGCTGCCCTGGCTAGAATGCCATGGCATCAGCCTAGCTCACAGCAACCTCAAACTCCTGGGTTCAAGTGATCCTCCTGCCTCAGCCTCCCACGTAGCTGGAACTACAGGCATGTACCACCATGCCCAGCTATTTATGATATTTTTGATAAGTAAAAGTTCTAAACATGAAACTATTTAAAATATATTGACTTTTGTCTTAGTTCTTACATTGTTTTCATGGTTAGAAAACATTTCTTCCTTCAGAAATAAGATATTATTTTACATTTCCTTATATTTCAAAATCGTCTTGCTTTTGACACTGATTTCTGAAAGCAACTTAAAATGTATTTCAGCATATGATATGAGGAATCTAAAGAATTTCTAAATACCTAGCTAGTTTTCTCTATTGTCTTATGATGCTTGTTTTATCACATCTTAAGCCAATTTGGGTTGCTCTAACAAAGTGCCATAGATTGAGTGGCCTACACACACAAAAAAACAATGATTTCTCATAGTTCTGAAGGCTTGAAATCTGAGGTCAGGGTGCCAGGATGACTGGGTTCGATGAGCATCTTGCAACCTTCTGGGTTGCAGACTGTCTAGTTCTCGTTGTATCCTCACAGGCTATAAAGAAAGAGAGAAAGTAACCTCCCTCAGGACTCTTATAAGGGCACTAATCCCATTCATGAGGCCTCCACCCTCATGACCTCATCTAAATCCTAATGACCTCCCAATGGCCACACTTCCTAATTCATCACATATAAATTGTAGGGGGATACACACTTAGTCCATAACATCACATATTAAATTTTTACATATATTAAAGTATTAAGGTTTATATGGACTATCTAAATTATTTATTTATTCTTTAAATGGTGGCTATTCTTCTTTATTGGCACTTTTAAATTATTTTTGAAAAAAAATTAAATATAAAATAGCAAAAGAATAATATAGCAATCATCCGTATTTCCACTACCCAGAATTAACGATTGACATTTTTTTATATTTGTCTTGGTACAAATCATTTTAGTGGTTTAGGCTTTATAATATTTTCTTATAACTGGCTGGGCAGGTGTCACATCAACCTTTTTTCCTAAAAATTTCTTATCTATTCTTTAAATAAATTTTAAGTTTCTTCAAAAATTCATTGAGAATCTTTATAGAATTCTGTTGGCCCATAAAATAATTTGCAAAGAGTTGATATTCACAACTAGAAAAAAGTGTATTCTCTTTCTTAGATCTTCTTTATATTTCTCAATAACCTTAGATACTTTACCAAAATTGCACAGTGAAGTAGAAAACGGAGATTTGTACCCGTGTATTTTTACTGAAGTTATAGTATTCTTTTTATAATATTACATTCTGACATTTGGCAATGAGCCTAAAAGGTACTGAAAAGAACTAGAATACAAAGTGCTGTGCCAAATGCTGTAAATGGAAAAACAATATTGTGAGAACTGTTTTTTTGCATTCAAAGCACATTTTTTTCTTAAAAAAACAAATACCAAGTCTATGACACATGCAATTAATTAAAAAAACAATGAAAGAGATCAGCGCAATTCTTTTGCAATAGTGGTTGCTCAGCAGACTTCTGTGAATTGAATGACTGAATGCAAGATGAGCTTTTACTAGATTTCCTTTTTTTGTTGTTGCCCACTCAGCCTCTTTTTTGGCTGCTACACTTTTTACTGCTCATGCTTACTTTTGTTCTGGCTTCTAGATGCCTGTGGATCTGTGTTCACCAATGTTAAACAGTCTACATCCTCCAGCTGGACTCCCTGCTTTTTGAGAAATGTCTGTGGCTTTATTGCAACAAGTACTAATGAAACTTGATCCAATTACATAAACTTATTAAATATTATATGAATAACATTGCCACCACCACTGATGTATGTAGCGATTCACTCCTGCTTCGACTGACATAAATAGCCATTCCCCCAGACAGATAAGCTTTTGCAGATGGCTGGCTATCTCTGTCCCTCAGCTGGCTGCTTGCTGTTCCCTCAGAAAGCTGACTTGGCTCCACCGCCACAGAAACTACAGTATAACCAGGATGCTAAAGAAGAACAGGCCTGAAGTAAGGCAGAAAATGAATCAATTATCACAGGATAAAATTCCTTCCCATTTGCAGCTGTAGGGAAGAGACACAGGATAACTTCAGGAGCAAAATTCCTAGGACAGATTTTGTTGTCGTTTTTTTTAAAAAACAAATGCACCCTAACTTGTATAACTAAGAGTTGTGCTCTTGGAGATAGTCAGTCAATCCTTTTGGTAGAATTTACATGACTTTCTTTCTTTTCCTTTCTTTCTTTTTTTTTTTTTTAGAAATTTCTTTCAGAACATGCATGCCTTTGTTATATTATTTCACACATCTTCAGTGGAGCCTTACATTGTTCTTTTTAGGGCAGCTTTGATTTCTGGAAGTGGCAAAATTCATTTGAAATTAAGTCTACTGGGTAAAATTAGTAAACAGAAAAGATAACTGGATTTTTGATAATGATGACTCTGAAGTGATAAAACTGGTTTTTATTTGGATTTTGTACTGACTGTAATGACACAGGAATTAAATATAATGGCAGCCTCATTGGTTTATATAGATTTAAAGGTTTATAGTTCTGATGTTGTTTTTGGTAAGGTCAAAACTCATTTGTAGGACTATATTCTAGGTTGCCTAATTAAATGTCAATCATATTGTCTGAATTTCTCTTTCATGTCTTGTCAGGAAATTGTGGGATTAACTAGACTTCACTATGTCCTTCTGCTGCCAAATTCAGATTGCCTCTTGTATAGTTTGTTCCCTGTCCAAGGGACCTGATAAAACCCATTTATAACATGGTCGCTTCCCTTATGGAGGAGACAGTCTCTGAGTATTAGAGTGATTGATTAATTGCTGGGCCACCTGGCTGTTTTAGTGGTTTTCTTTTCTGAAAAATTCCAGACATTTTATTTCTTACTTTGTTATAGTTTGACAAAATCCAAATTAAAATTTAGTCCGGTGATATTCTCTTATTCTTATTTACAAAGAACTTAGACCTTTTTAAGTGAATTTGATAAAATGTTAAGAAGCTTATTCAGCTCAACTTTTAAACTTTTTTTTTTAAAACAACGGTCTAGATGTTTGGGTTATGAAACCTTCCTATCCAATGATAATTATGGGACAAGCAAGGGTAACCTTAAGAAGAGGCAGAAGGAGTGGACCAAAGGAGAATAAAGAGAAAGAATTCTGGAAGCACCAGCAGGAAAATAGTTCCAACACATACTAAATGTGTGGTGCACACCATGCACTGTGTTTGGCACACCCCCTGTATTACCTCATTTGATTCTTGCAATTACTGTATTAAGTAGTTATTTCACCCCACTTTATGGATTAAGAAACTGAAGTATAGTGCTTAAGATTACACAGTAAGAAGTAGTAGAAGTTGGTGTCAAACCTATGTCTTTGTAACTATAAAGTTCATTTTCTCTCTCCTGTACTTACTTGGTTCACACATTGGCTATAGCTGTAAAAGGTGAATCAACCATTACAGCAGAGTAAAAAATGGAAGTTCTCATTTTCTTCACTTCAACTGCTACAGCACGTTTAGAACTTGGTTAAAGATGTAGAAGTGATATGAAACATAAAAATGTAATAATAGCTAGGTTGGGGCCCCTGGAAAAATCAATTATTGAAAAAAGATGGCATTGGCCTGCCACATACTCACATGGAGTGAGTTTTCTTATTAAAGAATAAAAGCATTTCATAGTCATCATTTTGCATAATCTAGAATGTGTGAGGGGCAGTTATCTTTACACAACATCACAACACTTTGATGTTCCCATTCACTATGGCATTTTGGCTTTCTGATACAACATTTACTGTATAGTCTATCTTCCTCTGAGGGCTTTCTTCTAGATCAAAAAAAGATGGAGTAGCATGGATTATTTTGGTATGTGCATTGCTCCTTCTCTGAGGCAGAAATGTTTGCTTTTCTACAGTTAGGTCACTGGGAGACTTGCTCCGCACATAGAATTTCAAATATAGCCTTTGTACTCCATTTCTCTTGGCTAATTTACATATTGTTGCTATATCACCTGTTTGCTTTGCAGAGAACATACATTCAAGTACAGCAGGAAGTTTGCTGTTGCCCAATGACAAGGGCTGAAATATTGACAGAAGGAAAACTAGATCCAGGTGAGAAAAGTTTCTTACATGATTCTCTCTCCCTCTCTTTTACTTAAACCAATTTTGAAAACATCAAGAAGAGTTCTTTGTTTTGCTTCATTTGATTCTTTATTTTGCATCATCTCTCATGGTAATATTGTTTGCTCTTTTTCTTTCCTTTCTACTTTTTTTGGCTTATTTTGTAATGTCTCATCGTATTTAATTGTTAAATTACTTGTTTAATTATCGATCTCCCCAACTAGACTGCAAACTCTGTGTTTTTCAAAACTGTACATCACATAGCCAAGCACTTGACACTCATAGGTCATTTATACAATGAATGAGTGTTAACTGAGTGGTTGACTTCAGTGATTTTTTTTATAGGATCACTAGCACCTTTCCCTCAGTATTCAACCAAATCATTTTGTTATGAACACATGATATCTCATTCTTGAAATATAATAATCTGAACACCTGAATACATTTTGCAAAAAATTTACAAAAAGACTAAGATATGCTGAGACATTTGGGCAGGAAAGAGCTTTCACATATGCAAACACAGCTACCAGCTCCTCCCCTCTCCACCCCTGTTACAGAGAGATTGAATCTTCTCCAGCTTAAATTTCTCTTTGCAGCTGTCTGCCCGTGGGGACTCTGCAAGCTTCCAAAGCTGTGCAGCCATGACATCTGTAGAGAGATTGTTGCCCATAGGGAAACTGAGGGGTAGTACGGACTTTGGCTGCCAGTGCCACTATAATTTATTTAGATTTTAGTATTATAATCCAGAAGCTGCACACACCCTTAGAAAGATGTGTGTTTAAGGGGAGGGACCAACTTAGAGAAAAATATATTTTTTTAAATTTTGATTTAAAAAGAGATGGGTCATACAGAAGACAATGTACATTCCTAGATGTTCAACTTTATTAGCTTTTTGGTTTTTCTTTCACATATTTTCTCCTTTATATCAAGTCTCTCTTTTTTTGGTAGAAAATGAAAGAATGATGAAAACCAGAAAGGTTATTTATTATAATTTTTTTCTTAATCATAAGTAATGCAAATTATCTATCTACTTACAGTAAAAGATTGATATAGATGAGTTAGCCTAATTTAGGTCAAGTTTATTACTCAGTACATTATAATATGGGCTCCTCAATTCAACACATATTTATCAACCACTTTTTTATAGGTAATGAAATGGGAGTATGTGATCCATATAAATACAATAAATATTAAATAAAATTGAAAATGAGATGCATTGTTTATGTCATACACACACAAAAAATGAACACAACACAATGACAGGCAATATAATTTAAAAAAATCAAAGTAGAAAACTGAGACAAATCTAAGGAAATCTTCCCACTTTTTTCTTCTCTTATTCAGTGCTTGTAATCGCTATCTTTCTTCCAGAGTCTCTGGCTGAGTCCATGAGCTGCCAACTCTATGGGCCCAAGATATTTGGAAAGTAACTAGGATGTTAAAATTTCAAATAGAGTTTGGATCATCCACCTCCCTAGGTGAATGATTGTTCCTGTGTTGCCAACTCCATTGGTGATCTTTTGTTTCTAGGAATATTTGAAAAAGAAGTCCTCAGAGTTTTTTTTTAATCAACTTAAATAAAACCAAGTTTGTTTGGTGTATTATAATGGTAGTTGCCCAAAGATTTCTTAGGAGAAATATATTCCTAGGTATTTTATTTTCTTTGTTGTTATTGTGAAAGGTATTAAGTCTTTGATTTGATTCTCAGTTTGTTGTTGGTATATATGAAAGCTACTGATTTGTGTACATTGATTCTGTGACCTGAGACTTTGCTGAATTTAGTTATTAATGTCAGTAGTCTCTTGGCAGAATCTTTGGGCTTTTCTAGATATAAGATCATATTGTCAGCAAAGAGCAAGATAGTTTGACCTCTTCTGCCCCCATTTGGATGCCCTTGATTTCATTCTGTTTGATTGCTCTGCCTAGGACTTCCAGCACTATGTTGAATAGAAGTGGTGATATATTTAAGTAAGGGGGTGAAAGACCTCTACAGGGAGAACTATGAAACACTGAGGAAGGAAATAGCAGAAGATGTAAACAGATGGAAAACCATACCATGCTCATGGATCAGCAGAATCAACATTGCTAAAATGTCTATACTACCCAACATTATCTACAGATTTAATGCAATCCTTATTAAAATGCCAACATCATTTTTCTCAGAGCTAGAAAAAATAATTCTATGATTTGTATGGAACCATAGAAGATCCCATATAGCAAAAGCAACCATAAGCAAAAAGAACAAATTGGGAGTCATCAATTGACTAGACTTCAAGCTATGCTACAAGGCTATAGTAACCAAAACAGCATGGTACTGGGACAAGAACAGAGACATAGACCAATGGAACAGAACTGAGAACCCAGATATAAAATCATCCTCATATAGCCATCTGATCTTTGACAAAGCAGACAACAATATACACTGGGGAAAAGAATCCTTATTCAATAAATGGTGCTGGGAAAATTGGATAGCACCATGTAGAAGACTGAAACAGGATCTGCACTTCTTACCTCTCACAAAAATCAACTGACAGTGGATAACAGACGTAAACCTAAGGCATGAAAGTATAAGAATTCTAGAAGAAAATGTTGGAAAAACTCTTATAGACATTGGCCTAGGCAAAGAATTTATGAGGAAGACCCCAAAAGCAATCATAGCAACAAGAAGAATAAATAAATGGGACCTGATCACATTAAAAAGCTTCTGCATAGCCAGAGAAACCTATCATTAAAGCAAATAGACAACCTACAGAATGAGAGAAAATATTTGCATGCTATACATCTGATAAAGGGCTGATAACTAGAATCTATATAGAACTCAGGAAAATCAGCAAGAAAAAAATCCAACACCCTTATTAAAAAGTGGGCAAAGGACATGAACAGAAACTTTTCAAAAGAAGATAGATTAATGGGCAAGAAGCATATGAAAAAATGCTCAGTATCTCTAATCATCATGGAATTGCAAATCAAAACCACAGTGAGATATCATTTAACTCCAGGGAGAATGGCTTTTATCAAAAAGTCTCAAAGCAACAAATGTTGGTGTGGATGTGGAGAGAGAGGAACACTCATACACTGCTGGTGGAACTTCAAACTACTATAACCTCTATGGAAAGTAGCATGGAGATACTTCAAAGAACTAAAAGTAGAGCTACCATTTGATCCAGCAATGCCACTGCTAGGTATCTTCCCAGAGGAAAAAAAGTCATTGTATAATAAGGACATCTGCACTCGAATGTTGATAGCAATACAATTCACAATTGCAAAGATGTGGAAACAACCCAAGTGCCCATCAGTACATAAGCAGATTAATAAAATGTGGCCTGTGTACTCTATGAAGTACTACTGATCCATAAAAAAAACGGTGCAGTACCTATTGTATTATCCTGAGTGGAGCTGGAGCCCAGGGAACAAACTATATGAGAGGCAATCTGAATTTGGCAGCAGAAGGACATAATGAAGTCTGGTTAATCCCACAGTTTCCTGACAAGACATGAAAGAGGAATTCAGATACATCTGAATGAAGTGTCTCAAGAATGGAAAAACAAACACCACATGTACTCACCATTAAATTGGTACTAATTGATCAACACTTATGTGCACATATGGTAGTAACATTCGCAGAGGGTTGGGCCAGTGGTAAGAGGAGGTGGGGTTGGGGAAATTCACACCTAAGGGATGCTGTGCATGTGGTGTGAGGGGTGGGCGTGCATGTAGCTCTGACTCAGGTGGTGCAAAAGCAATTTATGTAACCAAAGCATTTGTACCCCCATAATACTAGGAAAGTTTAAAAAAATGTAAACTTGTAACCATGGAAAAAAAGATTTCTTAGGAGAATGAAAGGTTCAGAAAGAAAAGTAATAGGAAATATTTGCCTTTTTTCACTTGAAAGATAAAAATAAAATTAAAAATAATCATTTTCTTTTCTGAGAAAATGGAGGGAAGCTACAAATAGTAAAACTTCAGCTTATTAATATCACTTGGCATTCATAATTTCCATGTATTTGACATAGTTGAGAGATAAAATGGTCCAAAGATGTAAAAATTGGAAAATAATAACTTTGTATAGATGCATATAGCTATCATGAGATTTGGGGAACACATGTTTAGGTACAGACTCAATTAGTTGGTTTCTACATTAAGACTGTCTAATTCTGGTTTTTTGTCTACCATTTCTGGGTTCACCTGGGTTTATTTAACAGAAATATAAGTTCTTAGCCCTGTGAACATGTGGGTAACCCAGGTGAGATAGAGTGACTAGGAACACAGTGGACAAAGAACTAATGTGGCCATTGAATGGTACTTTCATGGCAGAATTGAGAACGAGTTTGAATGGAAGAGAATGACTATAGTAATAAGGTGAAAGAGAAAATCCAGTTTAATCATTAAGAAATTAAACAAAGTAGAGGGAGCTGCTACTTATGTATTGTGATTTGAAGTCCACTGAGTTTTTGGTAGGATCCGTTAAGTGAAACTTATTTTTGCTTGTGGTACTGAAACTTTCTGAGGCAACGGAACACAGGACTGGTAAGTTTGGATGGCAGGACCGAGATCTGAATTAGAGGATACTATTAGAGAAAGCAGACCTGAGTGGCATATCATCCTGGAAGGCAGTTGGCAGAACATGAACATAACGGCCTATCAGGTGGATTTCCAAAGGGTCATGAGGTGCTGCAAGAGATTTGGAAGGAGGAGGTAATAGCCCTGCATTTTAGACTCTGCAAATTCTTTAGAACCAATCTCAGTTTCAACACATGTGTTATATGCTCCTTGGGCTGATCAAGAAATGCTTCAGTTTGCCTCATATGTTCCTGTAAAAAAATGATATGGCTGCATATTTTATTATGGGCATTACTCTGAATTATTCTTTTTAAATAGTGCCTTGAAAATGTGTCATGTAAAACTAAAACCAGATAGTTTTAACAAATGCATATTGACCTTTAGAGAATTTGTTTTGGCACCCAGATCAATTTTCTTTTTAATCACCTATTTTTGTTCCACTTCAAGATCTGCTGCTCTCTCTCTCTCTCTCTCTTTCACTTTAGTTCCTAACCAATAGATCCAGTGCTGGGTTTAAGTAGTCATACAGGAAATATTTGTTTTCTTATCTTTTCTAACAGATTACTTTTAATATAGAAGTAGATGTTGTATTTTTTTTCCACTAATCCATTCTTATCCCTGGAAACTCATTCTTTTATTCATACACTAAACAAACATTGATTGAACATCTTACAATACAATAAACATTGTGCTTGGAATAGGTGTACAAATAAGAAAAATACTCTCTGTGCTCATGGAATTCATAGTCAAATGGGCATATAGACAGTAAACTGAAAATCACAATTCAGTATGGTAAGTGCTATGCCAGAGGCTTTCATATGGTGCATTATGAGCATAGGGAAGAGCCCCATAACTTAGTTGAGGGAGGAAGATTAGAAAAGAAAAAGGTCTTGATTAAGCTGAATTCTTAAAGGATGAGGGATGTTAAGTTAAGCTGGAGAAGCCCAACAGGTTATTTTAGATCAATAGTAGAGCATTGGCAAAGGAATAGAGGCAATGACATGAGAAAAGGTCTTTATATGTGGCTGAAGCATTGGTGGAGCACAGGGGTGGGAGAAGATGAAATAGAAAGGAGTCATAATGTTGGCCTTGCATGCAAAAGAATGAAAACTTTAATTTGGAGGCAAGGGGGATGTGTAGGTGGGCATTGAAGCATTTTCGAGTAGGAGTGATGAGTTATTTGCACTTTAGAAAAATCACTCAGGTAGTATGTGTTCGTTGGGGTGAGAGGAAGCTCTTCCTTTGAGAAGATTAGTCATACAAAGTGCAGTAATCCAGCTGAGATAGCTAATGGAGATGGCGCATACTGTATGGGGGAAGGACATGCTTGTGGCCCTGGCTTGAGCGAGGCAAATGCATTTCATGTAACCAAAATATTTGTATCCCCATAATATCCTGAATTAAAAAAAAGTCCAAATAGCATATTAGTATATCTTTATGCATTCAGAAATAAAGTTAATGTTTATATGCCACACCTTACTAATTAAGTCAAGAATTTTCTGCTTTACTGTAACATTTTAATTTGCATGCTGTGCTGAATTTGAGAAGGAAGCAATGCTTTGGAAACACAGGATCTCTAAATATGTCCTTAGATTCCAACTCTAAAATAGATTGTGCACTTTTTTAAATTAAAAAAAAGAAGAAGATTTTGAGCCAAGGTCCTCACAATGAGTTGCAGATAAAGAGATAGGTGTAAGATTTGTTAATACTTAGGAGGAAGATTGTACAGGACCAGGTGGCCGATGACATAAGTGGGGAGAATATTTGAAAGATGGTGGAGTTAAGAATTATTTTTAGGTGTCTGGCTTGGACAAGCAGTGGTGCCATTACTAAGACAACAATATAGAAGAAAAGGATTAGGAATGCAAAATCATGAGTTTGTTGAATTTGAAGGATTATGGAGCATAACTAGAGATGTCCAGGAGGCAATTTATGTGGAGTGCAGAAGAGACATGTGAGCTGGAAAGAGATGGGAGGGTCCTCAGAGGAGAGGAGCTATCTTTAGCCATGGGTGTGATGGAGTCTCTGGAAAGAGTAGAGGACAGTTGAGAGAGCACTAACGCTCACATGTACATATTATCACCGACATATTATGTGATCATCCCCTAGGAGTGGAGCTTTGGTGGCATGTACAAATATTTTAACCCCCTTAGAATGACAAACAAACTTCTAGCTGATATTTAAATCAATTATCTTATTATGCCTATGTGCTCCTACTCTGTTTTGTGTTATTTTCCAAAATGATGAGACTAGCTGATCTGTACTTCCCTTGGTGATACCAAAGCACATATTACTGAATTAGCTTTATGGTTCTCTTCACTGCTAACTAACATCTACTTTTAAAATTCACTTGTCTTTAATGATTATTGTTGCCCCTTTTATTTCCATCATCTGATGTCTGTTTTTTCTACCCCTAGCAAAATGTGTCCATGTTCATTGCAACCTTATTCACAATATCCAAGATATTGGAAACAATCTAAATGTCCATCAATGGACAATGGACGAATGGAGAAGGAAATATATAAATAGTATATATGTATATATTTATATAATGGAAAATTATTCTGCCATAAAAAAGAAGAGAATCTTGCCATTTGAAACAATATGAATGAACCTGGAGGACATTATGCTAAGTGAAGTAAACCATACACAGAAAGACAAATACTGCATGATCTCATTTACATGTGGAATCCAAAATAGTAAAACTTACAGAAGCAGAGAGTAGAATGGTGGTCACCAGGGGCTAGGGGAGTGGGAAGTGGGTGACATTGGTCAATGGGTACAATGTTTCAGATATGTAGGATGAATAAATTCTGGGGATCTAATGTACAACACTGTGGCTGTAGTTACCAATACTGTATTGTATACTTGAAACCTGCTAAGAGGTAGATCTTAAGTGTTCTCACCTCAAAGAAAAAACTGTTAACTATGTGAGGTGATGGATATAGTAATCAGCTTGATTATGGTGATCATTTCACAATGTCTACATAATGTATATCTCAAGACATCAAGTTGTACACCTTCAATAAGTACAATTTTTATTTGTCAATATACCTCAATAAAGTTGTTTAAAAATGTGAGCATTGTGATTTAATAAAAATCCAAGTCAATGCCCAATGTAATTGAAAGCATTGTTCCCTGCAAAAATATTTGTTGAGTGCCTACATTTTCCAGACACTTTTCCAGGTCTAGGGATTCAGTGGTGTAAACCTTCAGACTTCGCACAGAGTCAGTGATAAGAAAGCCATGACCTTCAGTACTAGACAGCAGAAGAGGAGACAATGGGAGCATATGCAGTGGGCTGGAGGTGAGGAAGAACATGTGCATTTAGCTAGAAGGGAAGGCAGAACATGATTTTACTCTTTTCTTCTACTATATTATGTTAGTTGCAATTTTCTCTTACTTTGCCATCTATATATTCTTCCATAACTTTGGGCAGTACTCTGTTAACTCTTTTTATGCCAGTGCCTTTTGCATCTGTCTCTTACTGTTACTTGTTTTTCCCAGAGCCCCCATCCTGTCTCCAGTGACCCATTTTCCTAGATCTGTGAAGAGTACAGAATGCAATGTTCCTGTGGCTCATGCTGCTTGACACTGCAGCGTTTGACCTTTCCTGGTAGCATCTGCCTAAGTACCTCATGTGATTTGCTCCTCACATGTGTCCAGCTCCACAAATTGAAGATGTGAATAAAAAGGGGCACGAACTTGCTTCAAAACCACTTTCATAAGAAACACATACGTGTGCTTTCCTTCTAGATGAAAATGATCTCAGTGTGAGTCTCCATTAGTAAGACAGGGGCTTTGATTAATTTCCCTACTTGTAATGGTACATATGCATAGTTCTCCATATAAACTTGCCTTCTTTTCTCTTGGGACTAAAGGTGGTCATTTCTGTGCTGGGCAGCTGAGTGTAGCAGTTTGGGAACTTTGGGCAGAATCAAGCCATATGCTGCACGATAGGGTATGCCCAACTTCAAAGCCCTGCTCTTGGCCATACAGAGTCTGCTGGGTGGTTCTCCTCCACCCTTGGCTATTTTACCACTTCCTGGGGGCAGAGAAGATCTTCCTAATCTTGCCCTTTCATTCTAATATAAATCCAAGTCAATTCAACATAATAGGTAGAGCATCTGCTATGCATAATGGATGGTGCGAAGCGCCAGAGATAATATCCAAAAAGGGTTGCTGAGTGTTTTAGAGAGGCTTATCATTTCTTGTGAGATACAGTTATTTACACAAATGATCAATACATAAGCATTTTGAATCTTTGCTTTGCCTTTTTATTGTATTCTTCCTGGGAGCCTCTTCAATTTTATCCAGTGGAGAGAACCAAGTTCATTTCACTCTTTCATTGCAGGAAGGCCTTCCAGCCACTCTTTCTAAAATTGCAGTCTTCTGTGGACACACATTCTCTGATTCTCTGTCCCATTTCCCTGCTAAACTTTTCTTTTCAGTATTTATCATGTAACACAGTATGTATTGTACTTATTTTTCTTATCTGTTACCCGTCTTCTCCTGTGTCATGAAGACAAGCTTTATTTATTGCTGTATCCCCAGTGCCTCAGTAAATATTCATTGAGTGAATGAGTGAATGAATAGCTAAATGCATGTACCCATTCTTTGAACAAATACCTAGTGTGTGCCACGTACTTGGTATAAAATGGTGGATTAAATTTTCTAGAGGTGAAATGCCGAGGCAGGAGGATTGCTTGAGTTCAGGAATTTGAGGTCAGCCTGAGCAAAAGCAAGATCCTGTCTCTACTAAAAACAGGATAAATTAGCTGGGCACAGTGGCACATGCCTGTAATCCCAGCTACTCAGAAGGCTCAGGCAGGAGGATTGCTTGAGCCCAGGAGTTTGAGGTTGCTGTGAGCTAGGCTAATACCACAGCACTCTAGCCTGGGTGACAGAGTGAGCCTCTGTCTCAGAAAAACAAACAAACAAACAAAAAAAAAACAACTAAGTTAACAAGTAAAATAAAATAAAATAAAATAATCCTACCCTCATGTAGTTTACATTTAGTGGGAGAAACTGACGTTAATTAAATAGTCTCATAAATATGCAATTACAAATCCTATTTGTATATCCTGCCTCTATAAGTAATCAACAACTATGAATGACTTGCCTTTGCCCTGTGAACTTTAAATTGTCTAAATTTGTCTCTTAATCTACAAAGTAGAAAGATTTATCATCACCAGATTTGTAAAGACAGTAAAATTGAGCATTTCTTGGCAATGTTTAAGCATAATATAACACTATACTGCCCTCTTCCAGTCTGTCTAGTATGTGGAAAATTAATTTGACAAAGAAAGTTAGTATCCTACTTACATGATGATATTTTATTATCTGTTCAGAATATTTATTCAATGGGGTGCTACCCAGATTAAAGTGCTTAGAATGTGTGTGAGTACAGATATATTCTGAATTAATTTCTTTTCAGAGCAGTCTTTTATTTCAACAAATAAAGTTCGGGAAATTTTAGTGCTATGATAAGAATATTAGATTTTTCAACATCTATTTTGAATATTCTAACCCACTGAGTTTTATTGCTTCTTTAGTAAGATAAAACCCAATTTGAACTTTCCGTTTCAAAACACACATTTTTTTCAAGAAGTACCTTCAGTGTTTTACTCATTATTTTAAAGGTAACTATAACTTCTTTAATTTAAGATTGAGTTTTTAGGGGAAGATATAATATGAGTTTTGCAGAATTATTTAAAAGGGGTACTAATGAGCAACTGCTCAAGTTCCTCTTACATTCATTTGACAAGGAATATAAATCATATTTGAAATTTTCATCCGTGATTAGCCTCAATACTGTAATGGTGCTTCTTATTCAATCCCTGTAATAAGCAATCTTCCAAGTAATAGTTGGTAAATAAAGTTGTCATATATATTGACAGTAATAACTAAACTATCACTACCCATAGGCCCCCCTCCCTCCTCCAAATTTTAGGATTGCAGAATTAACATAGCACATTTTTTTTTAGATCTAAGTACATACCAGCTGCAGTCTTTTAAAGTCTCATATCATTTTGTTAGCACAATGCCTGCCTACGTGAGCAAAAACATGGGAACTGCATCCTAATGCTGTTGACAAGATTTTTTATTTTCATGATTACTTCTCTGCCTTTTTTTATTTTGCCTGCAGGCAAAGGTTGGCATACATGTCAAGAGAATGTTCTCCAGCTGGGGCCTGCAGTACAGAGAATTGTATATACCAGAGGGCTCATGGGACTCTAGGCAGATTATTATGGTAATATTGGAGGCTGTTGTCCTCTCCCTCCTACAGCTGGGCCGCCTCTCTCATTGTAAGTATTGAAGCAATATGTTTTGCAAATTATTCGTTGGGAACAACAGGGACCCAGTAAAGTGAGGAAAAAGAGAAACATTGCAAAATGTTGTCTTTAATATTATATTTTTCTTGTTCATCAAGCAAAATAAATTAAAGCTTTAATTTTTTTTAATTAAATGAGGATCATATATTGAAAAAGAGCTATAAGAGTAAAAACTTAATATTGATTTTATTGAGTGAGTTTTAAGAAAATATCGTTACAGAGAAATTAGACAGTAGCCTGATTCAAGAGAATCACGGTAAGATTACATAATAGCCTTTATTATGGATTTCAAAAATCCTTTTGAGTCCAATGAAGCTGGGTTAGCAAAAATTGCACAAAAAATATCATTTTAATTAGTGCTAATGTGATCTCGTCATGGTCCAGCTGTTTCATGCAGGATGAAAATGTGTTACTTTATTAGATCTGCATTTTAGAAAAATGTCACTTCTGATTTCAAACATTTGTTATTAAAGTACATTTTAATACAATAGTAGAGCAATATGATTGATTTATCGAAATGAGGCATTAGTGAAATTCAGGCAAAAAGGCTTAAAAGCCTTCTTAATTGAGGAAGAGATGTTTTCCTTCTGTCTAGCCTTCCTTTCTGGGAACATTAATAACAAAACAAGGGTCATATTTCTATTGTGCATTTTGAAGACATATTATGTAAGAGAGAGTTAAAATGTCACTAATTCACAAATTAGCACTTTTCTCTTATAGTGCATAAAGTTTCCTTTGTAATATAAAGTTGTAGGCTAATTTTAACAAATGCTATGCTGTTTCAGTTTTCAATAATGAATTTAAATTTATTCAACAACAAACATTTCCATGTTCCTCTTGATGGAGAATCTACAACTCATTCTTTTGGATTCAGCTTTCATTATTTCAGCCAGTCTTAACTTTTCCATTCAGATATGAAATCCTGTACCTCTAGAAAAAGAGCTACATTCTGATTAAAAAACTTAGGAGTACGGCTCAAATCCTTCCGTGAAATTCTTATTTGATTTAGCAAGATTGAGCCTTCTCACACAAGACAATAATATTAAGTACAGTACATTTATTTATAATATGTCTTCTATTCCTTAGCTGCAAACCTATAAAACATCTCACCATGTGAAATCCCGTGCCAGACTGATATATTTATCTACTCTATTTATTTGGTATCATGCCAGTATATTTTAGCTTGCTATTGATAAGGATGGTCACATATAATTTACTCCCCTCAGCTAGATATTCATTTAGGAGAAATTTAGTAAATAAAAGGCTGGTAGGAAGTGATGTTCTGCATAAATGCCAGCCTCTATGATCTTCTGCTGAATTATAGCTATCATTTGGAAGTGGTAGCAGAGAGGGGGGCAAAGCCAGCGGTTCTCTATTGTTTTTCAGCATTGTTTCTCATTATTCCAATCACTGTCTCAGTGTTTTAGTCAAAAAGAGCACAAGTACTCAACTTGATTGATGCTATCAGGGAACTTACTTGTCTGTTTCAAGATTCCACTGCGTGGTGCAGGACAGCTCTGTTTTACTTTCTTTGAACTCTTCTTGTCGCATGGAGTCAAGCAAATTTACTCCTTTGAAAATCTGATACTGAACAAAAACAACTTTTGATTTTATAGAATAGGCACTTTTCTCAAAAATTCTTTCCTGTGCATGCTTGGTATAAAAGAGCCTTTAGAGGTAACACAATTTTTTAATGAGCCTGTTTAAGCTGTTAAGTAACCAATCCTTTTGAATGGGGTCAGGAAAAATACATCCTTTTTCTGGAGATAATGTCACAGTGCATTGAATGGTGGTAATTAATATGAAGTTCTCCTGTGATTTTACTGGTGAGAGGATGTTGGCATGGTGAAGCAATGAGAAAGGAGTAGAGGCTTGCTTCCCTTTCTTTGGACATACTGATCCTTGTATTGCACACCCAGCATGTGCTCCCCTAATCATGGTGGGTGAAATAATATTCCGCATTAGATATACTCTTCTTATTTTTACTTTAAATTTTTAGTAATATTGAAGCATAATGTTTTCAGGATATTTTCCTGTATTGAAAATGTATCTGTCCAATTGCCAGTAATACTAGCCTCAAAGCCAAAGAAAATAAAGACCAATAATGGCTGCAGGATATTTTTCTCTCTTTCCACCACTACTTAGAGATATGTATGGATTAAAATGGATCCAGACCCAAGTTTGGATTTCTATCATAAAAATGATGGAAATCCCATAAGGCCAAGGTACTATCGAGAGCTTAGAGGGCAATGGAGGAGGGTCATAGTGGCTCTCAGTATTTGCAAAAGGGGACGGTGGCTCTGTGGGCTGCCAAGAAAACACCTGGTGGCTTTCAGGACTGGTATGGCACCTTTGGGGATATTCATGAAATTCAGTATGCTCAACTCCTATCAGTACATTTTTATTGAATGAATGCCTACTGCATACAAAGGTGTGGGTTACGCACCACAGGGGTCAGATGAAACTGAAGATACAGTTTTTGCCCTCAGAGGAGCTTATAATTTTTTTAGAGAGACAAATAGTCATAAATGAAATGAAGTGTAGGCTAAACATTGCGAGGTTTTGATTGAGTGGCACATGGACAGGGTGGTTACCATGGCAGGGATATCTAGACAGGTTTTGGGTGGAACAGCCAGATAGGAACATCCACTTCTGGGGAAGAGTGAATGAAGCTAGTTGAGGGGCTGATGTGGGAATGTGAGGAATTGTTTTCATGGAGAGTTTCTCAGCATCAAATACAGAATCTCTATCCAGTTGGTAATTTAAAGGGCAATTTGGTGATACATATTGGTGGGCACATTCTCCCAGAACATCATTTCTACAAGAATATTGAAATGTATAGATGGGCTGAAGGCTGATTTTCCAGGCCTAGGAAATTAACAATTCATTTGTATTTCAAATTATTTTAAAGTCTTGGGACAGTTTTTTTCCATGGCCAAATTTATCTGGAAAAATGTACTTGGCTCTGTGCAGACAGATTCAGAGAGTAGAGCTTGATGTTTTCTCCATCATTTATTCAATATAATTTCCTTTGACCAAAATAAAATATTTTCTTAATGAACACTGGTGACTTCCACATACATAGATCCTTTCACAGTCTAAGAAATACTGAAGAATGCTATAGCAGTTCAGAAAAACACCCAAGGAAATGCCAACAAAATTTTGCCAATAGTTCTTGCAGATAAAGGATCTACCTAACTGTTTTTAGAGACCTGCAAATATATGAGGTCATTAAATATGACATGTCTGATTTAAAATCAGAAGCATAGTTTATTATATCTCAAACAAGAAGCAGTACAATTAGTCTAGGTATGTGCCTAAACTATCCACACAGCTTTGCCATCTTAAGAGTAGCTTGTTTATGCCAACAGCAAAGAAGCCTGTAAAAATACAGTATAAAAGATAAAAAAAAGTTAGTACATCTGTATAGGACACTTACCATGAGTGGAGCTTGCAGGACTGGAAGTTGCTCTGGGTGATTCAGTGAGTGAGTGGTGAGTGACTGTGAAGGCTAGAACATTACTGTATACTACTTAATTGTAGATTTTATAAATACTATACATTTAGGCTACACTAAATTCATTAAAAACATTTTCTTTCTTCATTAATAAATCAGCCTTATCTTACTGTAACCTTTTTACTTTATAAACTTTGAAATTTAAAAAAAAATTTGACATTTTTATCATAACACTTAGTTTAAAACACAAACACATTGTATAGCCATAGCAAAACATTTTCTTTCTTTATATCCTCATTCTATAAGCTTTTATTCTATTTTTATTTTTTTATTTTTTTACTTTTTAAACTTTTTTGTTAAAAACTAAGACAAAAACACACACTAGTCTAGGCCTACACAGAGTCAGGATCATCAATATCACTCTCTTCCACCCCTATATCTTGTCCCATGGGTGCTAGGATCTTCTATACATATTGTTGCTTTTAGTTCCCGCAATACTGTTATGGAGGTTGCTGTCTTATTTTTCCATTCTGTGGATGGGTAAATAAACTCAAAGAGGTTTATGACTGTCTGGAGACCACTCAGGAGTTGAGTGACAGAGTGGAGATTGAAACCTCCACATCCCAGCTACCTCCATGGTGCCCCATGCTGGTTCTCTATGCTGCCCATTGAGATTCTCATGAAGCTTCCTCAATAATCAGTTGCTATGGCTTTAGGGAATCAAGTTATTTTTTTGCCAGTAACATAAGAGATACCTAATTAGGAAGAAAAGTCTACAGTGGCTAACCTTGTACAATACACTCAAGCTCCTTTTGAATTGCTCTCCCATTATTAGCATAGCTATGTAAAGGTTGAGTGGGTGTGTGCCAATAGATACATGTAGAGAAAAGCTTACACCACATTAAAGACATTGAAACTGGATCTACATCTAGTTTATGAAACTATAGAGAAGCCAAAGGCCAGTGTAAGGACCACAGTCAGGAACGTGTATGAGGGATGATGTCAGTGCTACCCATTCCAACCCTGCCAACCCCTACCAATAAAGCGTTAGTTTGCAATATAGGATAGTGGATAAAGAAATGGGCTATAGAATCAGGGTATCTGGATATAAATCTGCCTTTTTTCACTAAGAGATGTGTGACATCAGACAAGTTGTTTATATTTCCTGAGCCTTACTTTCCCCATCTGTAAAATGGGAATAATGATAGACTCATCCTGAAAGGGTTGTTGTGAAGATTAAATGCGATGGTTCATAAAAAAGTTTTAGGACAGTGCCTGGCACATGTTAGCTTTTGTTAGCATGTTTCATAAATGTTGGCCATGTTAAACAAAAACCAAGCTCAGCTGCTGCACACAGTAGCCCCTCAAAGACGTTAGCTGAACATCGGCTATATCATTCTTGTTTCCCTACCTTAGGAGGTACTGTGTCCTTTGATAGTTCCACTTTTGTTCTCTCTATCTGTTTAAAGATTGACCTGCATTAGTCATTTTACTACATAGATATTCTTTTTTAGAGACTGGGTAGATCCTGTCTTATGCATAGGAACTGTTGTTTGTTGGAGATAGGAGAATAGGTTGGGGGGAGGAAAAGAGAAGGAAGGAGGAGGAGGAGGATTCTTTCAATTGTAGTTCTAATGCCTGAGTGTGTGCTGTCTCATCTAACTGGTTCTCCTCACCTTCCCCCTCACCCTCACTCTCACCTTGGTGTTTGCTTTTTGCTTTAAGACACCCAGATGCTGGGGAACACTGTCTTTTGTCTTCTGCTCTCAGTCTCAGCTCACCCTGATTCAGTTCCTCTCACTCACCTCCCTACCATGCACACTGCTTTTTCCTTGGAAGTGTGTGTTAGTATGTGTATGTGGGGGGGTCCTTTTTAAACTTGGAACCTTTAAAAACCAAGGTGTAAATAAGTAAGTCAGCTAAAGCCAAAATTTATGTAGGTGGAAATTAGGACCTTTTGAACAGTGTTCTTTTCCTTCGAAAAGTAGGAACTTGAGGAAAGCTGCAGAGTGTTTGGGAGTCATCAGAATCCATATAGGGAGAGTTTTCAAAGCATATAGCCTTTGACCCCCTGATCTCCCAGCAATTATGATGACCCCTCACTTCCCCACCTTTTCCTTCACATTAAAAGAATAAGAGATAGAAATGATGGTGTGTGTGTGTATTTGAGTGTAAGTATGTGTACTTATGTGTGTATATTTTTAAAATAAGTATTTCTAATTCTTTCCATAAATTATTGAAAAATGACCTAATGATTTTTTTCCCTTTAAAACTGTGGTCTCCAATCCCTGGGCTGTGGACTGGTACCAGTCCATGACCTGTTAGGAACCAGGCTGCACAGCAGGAGGTGGGCGGCAGGTGTGTGAGCAACACTCCATCAGTATTTACAGCTGCTCCCCATTGCTCGTATCACTGCTTGAGCTCAGACCAGTGGTGACATTAGATTCTCACAGGAGCATGAACCCTACTGTAAACTGAGCATGCAAGGGATCTAGGTTGTGCGCTCCTTATGAGAATCTAATACCTGATGATCTGAAGTGGAACTGAGGGGGTGATGCTAGTGCTCGGGAGTGGCTGCAAATCCAGATTATCATTAGCAGAGAGGTTTGACTGCACAGAGACCATAATAAATCAATTGCTTGCAGACTCATATCAAAACCCTATCAGTGAGTGGCAAGTGACAATGTAATAATAGAAATAAAGTGCACAATAAATGTAATGTGCTTGAATCATCCAGAAATCATCCTCCCCCCTACCCACCTCCCCTCCCAGTCCAGGGAAAAATTGTCTTCCATGAAACCAATCCCGGTGCCAAAAGTTTGGGGACCACTACTTTAAATTTAGCTTTGTGTAATCAGGTTTTACTTTGAATTTAGCTTTGTGTAACCAGGTTTTGCTGTGTCAGAGGCTTTTCTGCAGGAAGAATTAGTAACAGGATTTCTTAATATCTTAAAATTATATTTTGAAATTGGTACCTGCAATACTTAGTATATTTGGATAATTTTTTTCTGTAGGTACTATTGTAAGAGAAAAAATTATTTGTTCTTTCACATTCATGAGAAGTCTGAGTATAGTCAGCATGGGATTAAATAAAAGAAGATTTCTAACTGCTCCAAAATTCCTTTTTATATGTGCTCTATGAAAAAGTTTCTTGAGGGACTTTTATTTGCTGATTCTTTATCAATTTTATTTCTCTATGTATTGTGTGGTGCATTACTGCTATTATTATTGTTTATTTCTACATCACCACTGAAGACAGTATTGCATTTTCTTTTGCTAGATTTTTTTTCTCTTGTCTAGCATGAACAGCATCAAAATTTAAATATTTATGGCAGAGATCATTTTAAGAGGTATTGTTCTTTTTCTCCTAACCATTTCTAACAGAAGATTTTACAGGAAAACAATATGAGAAAGTTAAGATAATATTTGTCTTTATTGGTGTTTTCATGCTGTTTTCTGGTTGATTTATATCATTATTTAATGCCAAAATGTGAGACCTGATAAAATAATAATGCAAAATGCTGTATTCTTGCTTGGCTTTTATTGTATCAATTTGTATTGAAAATACATAAAATATTTAAAAAATAATAATGCAAAAATTAATTAGGTCTGATGAACACTAGGGTGTTAATCTTGACAGTGCTTGAATAACTGTGTTTTGGTTCTGAGGAAAGTGTACTGTTGATTTGGAAAAAATGAAGACTTGGTTTAAGAAAGACTAAAATATCCACTGTCACCCCTCACCCCCAAGTGTTTTAATTTTTCTTCAAGAATCCCACAGAGGCTTTATGGGTTTGTCAAAGTGGTTGTTAGTAGGCAGAGATTAATCAACAAGTATTTATTGCAGACAATTTGCCAAGTGCTCGCATCTGCATTATCTATTAAATATGAAATGTCCGATTGCAAATCAACAGTGTAGTTTATTATATCTCAAACAAGAAGCAGTACAATTAATCTAAGTATGTGCCTAAACTATCAAAACAATTTTGCCATCTTAATAATAGCTTGTTTATGCCAGTAGCAAAACCTGGAGAGTGGGTGGAGATGAAATCACAAAAGGCATTTTCCACAGCCTGTTGAGATTTGAATATTTTTCCTTGCAAGAAGTGGTCCAAAGCCTGGAAGAAGCGGTAGTCAGTTAGTGCAAGATCTGGCGAATACAGTGGAGAACAGAGAGTTTCCAAGTCCAGCCTCTATAGTTTGAGTAGTGTTGTTTGTGTGACATGTGGTTGAGCATTGTCTTACAGTAGTATTGGTCTGTTTCTAGTGACCAATCTTGGCTGCTTAATCACAAGCATCCTCATCATTTCATCCAATTGGTTGCAGTAGAAATCCACTGTAATCGAGTGACCACGTTTCATGAAGCTGTAGTGGATAATACCAGCGCTGGACCACCAGACAGACATCATTAGTTTTTGTTGATGAATATTTGGTTTGGACTATGTTTCAGCACTTCATCTTTATCCAATCATTGTGCCAAATGCTTGTGACTGTCAAAAAGCATCCATTTTCATCACACGTAACAATACAGTGTAGAAATGGTTCACCTTTTATGTCATGACACCAAAGAAAGGCAAACTTTGACATGATTTTTCTTCTGATGCTCGTTTAATTCAAACAGTACCCATCTATCCAGCTTCCTTACCTTGCAAATTTGTTTCAGATGGTCAATATTGTTGGAATAATAATGTCAACCTTGCTGCTAATTCACGTATAGGTTTAGATGGATTCGCTTCCACTACAGCTTTCAGCTTATCATTATCCACCTTGGTCTACAGGTGAAAATGAACTCACGTGGCTCATTTTCAATATTAAAATCACCATAATGAAACTTCTCAAACCATTGACATAATTTGTGTTCATTAGCCACATCCTTCTCAAACGTATTTCAAGCTGTCTGCACTGCATTGGTTCCACAATGGAACTCATATTAGAAAATAACTCAAATTTTTTATTTATCCATGGTTTCACAAAACTTGCTCTTAAAAAATGTGAAAGATAATCACAAGCCAAAATATGCATTTGAAAGACTGAAGATGTACCTTCACAATAAAAATAAAACAAGAGGTGTCAAAGTGAAATGTCAGACATATCAACTGTCAAACTTAGTACTTAAGGAAATCAGACATTTCATGCTTAATAACCTAATACCACAGTCCTCACACCAACACTGAAGTTAGAACTGAGCTCACCTTAAGATGAGTACCCGTGAATCCCATGGCAAGTTAATAGCAGAGCCACATCGCAGATTCTGAAATGTCTCCTCCTACTTGGTAGCAAGGCTTGTGCTAACTGTTTATGAATATTGCCTATTATTTTATGGTACAGAATTGTCACGTCAATTCTGTAATGTGATGTTGCTATGCTTATTGAGAGATGATCAGATCAAAAATTAAAGTGGTCAAGAATCTTCCCTAACACCACACAGTTTGTGGTATAAGGGTTGAAACTGAGGCATGTCTGATTCTAAGACCAGCATTAAAATTTCATGCTGCCTCAGTGTCCTTTTCCACTGGCCCCTAAAATAAACCTTATATGCACCATCCATATTTAGTTCTTCCAGTCAGCCATTATATACCAACATTTCTCAGATCAACAGTAAGAATCATTAAAGGCATGTGAGATAGCACTTATCTTTTCATATAGGATAAAAGGCATTAGATTTGAGATGTTTTGAAAATTTATTTTTGCCTGTTAAAAAAATACCAAAGAAGTTCTTTCAAGATCTATGTAGTGAGGCATATTAGTAAGCATCTATAATGGTACATTTTCTCAGCTAAGGCAAAAGAAACACTTAGGCTGTGAAAGGAGAATGCAAATTAGTAATTACCACCATTTTTCCTGTGTCTGCAGGATACAGGCTAGGGACCAGGGAAGGCTACATAAAGAATGTAAGATAAAATCCTTGTCATTAATGGTACTTATAATCCAATTGAGTAAACTGAATCTATATGTGTGTTCACTGAATGTATCATATGGCACAATAGAAATCCTGCTCTTATTTGGGTATTTTATAATTGCCATCTCCTTGGTAGAATAATCGTATTGAATATCTATAATTAGGGAATTTTAAATAACCAAAAAATACTCTGATTTTAGCCAATATAGAGTAACAGGAATTGGATTTACCCTGTCACCTGATACCAAATAAACCAGATAAAATATTTGAAACAGCAAAGGACAATGATCCTTGAGAGACAGGAAACAAATAAGGTGAGCTCTACAATTTTTGCAGCTAACTGCATGGAGAGTTTCCAGGCTATGGCTCAAAAAAGAACTCAGGCTATAACTGGAAAACTCCCTGAATTGAGGAGATGGAGCTATAAGTCCAGGGAGAAGAAGGAAGCTGGAGTTCACAGGACAAAGTACTTGAGAAAGAACCCCAGAGATCTGGAGAAAGTCCCTCTTGAGTATTCAGCTGAAGGCTGATCATTACACGAATGCAAGGAAACTACACAGTTTCCACAGTTGAGGAAAAGTCCATCTGAAAGAATTAGAGAAAAGAATGCTTCACACCCACACAAGGGTTAATGTTAGTGCCTGTTACCATCAGTCAGACTAGAAAACATTTTAATTCATGGGACATTGGGTAGGTTACTCAGAAGGTATTTTTCTCAATAGTGGGGAATAATTAGTCCTACACTAAACAAAGCTCTGATCCCAACTAACAAATATTAAAAACAAGGCCTGAAAAGATCAGACTGTTTTCAGGTGACTTAACTGCATCCCAGAACAAATCTCAAGAATATTTAATATTTATAGAAATATAAAATATCCATAACTTAAACTGGTAAAATTTATAATGTCTGGCACCAGTCAAGTAAAGAAGTGAGAAAGTATGACCATTAAAGAGAAGAAAAATCAATAAATAAAAACAAACTCAGAACTCACATAAATGTTAGAATAACAGAAAAGGACATTAAAATAATTTTTATAACTGTATTTCATATTTTCAAAAACTTAGGGGGGACATGGAATATATAAAAAGGACTCAAATTGAACTTTTGGAGGTAAAAACTACAGTGTGTGAGATAAAAACTTGCTGGATTGGATTGATGGCAGGTTAGACATTGCAAAAGCAAAGATTGGTGAGGCCATAAAATTAGAAATTATACAAAAGGAAAACCAAAGAGAAAAATAAATTTAAAAAAATGAAATGAGTCTGGGCATGGTGGTTCAAGCCTGTAATCCTAGCACTCTGGGAGGTGGAAGCAGGAGGATCACTTGAGGGCAGGAGTTCAAGACCAGTCTGAGCAAGAGCAAGACCTCATCTGCACTAAACATAGAAAAAATTAGCCAGCCAACTAAAAATAGAAACAAAAAATTAGCAAGGCATGGTGGTGAGCACTTGTAGTCCCAGCTACTTGGGAGGCTGAGGCAGGAGGATCACTTGAGCCCAGGAGTTTGAGGTTGCTTTAAGCTAGGCTGATGCCATGGCATCTAGCCTAGACAGAGTGAGACTCTGTCTCAAAAAAAAAAAAAAAAAGGAAAGAAAGAAAGGAAGGAAGGAAGGAAGTTAGGAGTATCAAGGATCTAGAGACAATCCAAGTGACCTAATAGATATGTAATTCCCAAAAGAGAGGAGTAGAGTAGAAGAAATATTTGAAGAGAAAAACAGTTCTGTTGCATACAGAGGAACAATGTAAAAATAACAGCAGTGTTCTCTTAAGAAATAATGCAAATAAGAAGACAGTGAAGCCACATTTTTAAAGTGCCAGAAAAAAAACCTGTCAAACTAGAATTCTATACCCAGTGAAAATAATTTTCAGAAAAGAAAGTAAAATAAAGGCTTTTTCAGACATACAAACAGAAAGAAATCAGCAAGAGACTTTTACTACAAGAAATATTAGAGAAGGTCTTTCATACAGAACAAAATGGATACCAGACAAATTGACAATAGAAAGAAGAGCCCCAGAAATGCTCTTGTGGAAAATCTCCATTATCCAATATAATTCTTACACCAATTTTATGAAGTAGGAACTGAACCGCACAATGAAATGACTAACCATTAACTACATAGCTAGTTAATAGAGCAATATTCAATGAATTAGAAAATAGAAAAAATAAAATGGAGAAAAATCAAGGGAACTAAAATCTGTATCTTAAAAAGATTGATAAGATTGATAAACCTATAACCAAACTGATTAGGAAAAAGGAGAAAAGAAATGGATAGCCAATAGCAGAAATTATGTGGGTGACATCACTGCAGGTGCTACAGATATTAAAAAAATAATAAGGGAATATTAAGAACAATTTTATTCTAATAAAATTTTGCAAGTTAGATAAAATACACTTATTCTTTAAGGACACAAACTACCAAATTTCACTCATAAAGACATAGATAACATGAATAGTCAGTCCTCTATCTATTGAAGAAATTGAATTTATAGTTACAGACCTTCCCACAAATTAGATTTCAGGCTCAGATGGCTTTATTGGTAAATTCTACCAAACATTTAATGTAGAAATAATACCAATTCTACAAAAACTTTTCCAGAAAATATAAGAGAGGGAATAATTTCCAACTAATTCTACGAAGCCAACACAACCATGATTACAAAACCAGCCAAAGACATTACAAGAAAAGAAAATAACAAACCAATATTTCTGAAAAACAAAGATGCTAAGATTATAAACCAAATATTAGCAAGTTGAATCTAATAATATATAGAGAGTAATACATCATGACAAAGTGGGTTTTAACTCAAGAATGCAAAGTTGGTTTAGCTTTTGAAAATCAAGCAATGCAATTCTTCATATTAACAAATTTTTTAAAGTGACATATCATCTCAGGAATGACAGAAAAACACTTAAAAAAATCTAGCATCTATTCTTGATTTTAAAAACTCTCAGCAAACCAAAAATAGAAGGGAAATTCCTCAATCTGATAAGGGCATCTATAGAAACATCTACAAGCAACATCATACCTGATGGTGGAGACTGAGTGCTTTTCCCCTAAGATTGGGAACAAGGCAAGAATGTTTGCTCTTACCACTTCTACTGAACTGGAGCCTTTAGTCAGTACAATAAGGCAAGAAAAAGAAAACAATTCCATACTGGAACAGAAAAAGTAAAACTGTCTTTATTCACAAGTGGTCTATGTGTACCATGGAGTACTACTCAGCCATGAAAAAATGGTGAACTAATACCACTTGTACTATCCTGGATGGAGCTGGAGCTCATTCTTCTAAGTGAAGTATCACAGGACTGGAAAAACAAGGACCACATGTACTTGCCATTAAATTTGGTACTAATTGATCAACACTTATGTGTACATATGGAAGTAACATTCACAGGGTGCTGGGCAAGTGGGAAGGGGGAGGAGGGGATGGGTAAATTCACACCTAATGGGTACGGTGCATGATGTCTGAGGGTTGGGCATGTTTGTAGCTCTGACTTGGGCCATGCAAAGGCAATATATGTAACCAAAGCATTTATACCCCCATAACATTCTGAAAAAAAATAAAAATAATAAATAAATAAATAAAATTTACAAAAGTGAAATAAAATAGAGAGGAGTTCCCCCCTTCCCCCCTTTGGGGAGACAGGATGACTTCTCTAGCTCCGAGAATGGCCAATGCTAGACACAGTGGACTGAAGAAACAAAGTCTAATGAGGTGGAGACAACCAAAGATGAGGAGAAGGCCAATCTGTTTACCTAATCTAGCTAATGCTCAAACTGATGGAAATCGTAGAAGCAGGTACCAAGGTAGACTAAAGAAAAGGAAATAGATGCAAATCAAAGAGAAGACAAATTTATACCAACTGATAAAGGCAACTGGTAAGAACTATTTTGCTGGTTTCATTTGGTTCTACTCTGCCTACATTGAGGGACTAATTTCTCGCCTAGTATCCGTCCTGTCAGTTTAGAAGCAACTGTGCACAAGGATCTCAGAGGTGGAGAGTGAGCTTTTCCACATAAGTGAATTGCCCCAAGGATGGAAGCTCTTTTTCCAATAGTAGGACCTCTATTTACCATATTTTTACAATATTTATGTAAGTGTTTACAAAAAGTACCATATGCTTCCCTGCCTTATTAAACAGAATGTGCTGCACATTACTTAACCTTTTTCCTCAAGTTTTTTTGTTTGTTTTCACACTGAGAAAGTAAGTTATTGTCCTGAGTCTTTGTGCAGACTAGGCCCTTAGAACTGTTGAGGCATAATGTACTCTTGTTCCCTTGTCTTCTATTCCTTATATTTGCACCCTGCAAAAGTTTTACAAAGTACAATTATGTCTAAAAGAATAAATTATTCCTTTTTTTGTGCAAGTAGTTGTTTTCACAACAAATAAGTTTGTTGTTTTTGTACCAAACAAAAGAAAGAGTAAGTACAAATTATAAAATAGCAAAAAAATAAATAAAAATAAAAAGTCCAATGGAAGCTAAAATAAAGCTATTAGAAATAATATTATCAAGGTTGCAGCATACATGACCAATTTATAAATATTTAATTGTATTTCTATATACTAGCAAAACAATAAAAAATGGAATAAAAATGTCATTTATAAAAAAATCAAAAATGTAAAATACGTAGGGGTAAATCTGGTAAAAGATATGCATAACTTGTATAGTAAAAACCATAAAACATTGCTGAGAAAAATCAAAGACCTAAATATATGGAAGGTCATGCCTTATTCATGGGTTATAAGACTTAACAGGTTAATAAACTTATGGCCCACAGGCCAAATTTGGCCCAGGCTTAGTTTTGTAAATAAAGTTTTATTGGAACACAGCCATGCATCTACATTTGCATATTGTCTATGGGTGATTTTGTACTACAACAGCAAAGTAATAGAAACAGAGCCCTATGTCCTGCAAAGCCTAAAATGTTTGCTATCTTGCCCTTTACAGTCTACTGATCCCTGCTCAGTATTGTTAGAATGTCAAGTTTCCTCAAATTGATATATAAATTTAATGTAATTCCAATCAAAATCCTAGCATTTTTTGGTAGAAATTTATAAGCTCATTCTAAAATTCATATAGATTTGCAAAGGACATAGAATATTCAAGAGCATTTAAAAAGAAAAACAAATTTGTAGATTTGGAGAACTAACATTACCTGATTTTAAGACATAATATAAAGCTATAGTAATGAATGCCAAGATAACTAAACACATCAATGAAACAGAGTAGACAGTCCAGAAATAGACCCACATTGATTTTCACAAAGGTACAACAGCAATTACCTTTGTACATTTCTAAATGGAGAAACAGTCTTTTCAACAAATGATATGGGAAAAATTGGATATCCATATGCAAAAAAAATGAATTCATGCTTTGCGTCATATACAAAAATTAACTCAAGATAGATAATAAACCAAAATGTTAAACCTAAATTTATAAAACTTCTGGCAGAAAACCCAAGAGGAAATCTATGTGATCTTGACTTAGGAAAAGATTTCTTAGATATAATGCCAAAAATATGATCCATAAGAGGAAAAATTGATAATCTGGACTCTGTTAAAATTAAAAACTTCAGCTCCTCAAAAGATACTGTGAAGAGAATAACAAGAGAAACCACAGACTGAGAGAAAATATTTGCACAGCATATGTTTCCTAAAGGACTCGTACCCAAAAATATAAAAAGAACACTTAATATTAAAAGAACAATAAATTCATTAAAAAATTGGGCAAAAAATTGAACAGATCCTTCACCAAATAAGATACAGAGTTAGTAAGTAAACATGCTCATACCTTTAGTCATCAAGGAAAAGTAAATTAAAATATAATTTTTAAAAAAGCCTAATGAGATACCAATATACACCTATTTGAATGACTAAATTTAAAGAAATGGACCCTATCAAGTGTTGGTGAGAATGTGGAGGAATAGAAACTTCTATATACTGCTGATAATGTAAAATGGTATAACTATTTTGGAAGAGTGGCAATTTCTTTAAAAGTTAAACACCCACTTGCTATATGATCTAGTCATTCACCTCCTATATATTTACCCAAGAGAAAAGAAAGCATATGTTTACACAAAGACTTGTACACAAATGTTCATAATACCTTTATTTGCAATAGTAAAAACCTGGAAACAATCCAAATGTCCTTCAACAGATGAATTAATAAAGAAGTCATGGAACATATATATATGTATACACACACACACACACACACACACAATGAGCTACTACTCAACAAAGAATAGGAATAAATATGCAGCAAAATGGATGAATCTAGAAATAATTATGCAGAGTAAAAGAAGCCAACAAAAAAAGAGTACATACTATATGATTCCATGTTTTTAAAACTCTAGAAATTGCAAACTGATGTGTAATAACAAAAATCAGATTAATCATGTGAATTGCTTAATCATGAGGCATAATTATAACTGGCCGTGAGGAAACTTCTTTCCTCCCAGTTTGTAGTTTCTCTTGTCATTCTCTCCATAGTGTCTTTTGAAGAGCTGAAGTTTTTAATTTTAACAAAGTGCAGATTATCAATTTTTCTCTGAATTGATTGTGGCTATAGTTTCATGGTTGTATAGCTGTATCAAAACATCAAATTATAAATTTAAAATATGTGCACTCTATTATATAGCATTATACCTCAATAAGGCCATTAAACCCCTCCCCCAAAGCAAAACAAAGCAAAGTATAAATAAGGCTTAAAAATAACAAAAAAAGAACCATTTAAAAAAATCATAGTATTTTTAGCTGTTAGCACTTTTTAAGCTTATTCATATTTTCCCAGTTGAGCATCTTGTCCCCTTCTTAGCATTCCTTATTGTGATGCTTTCCATTTACAAAAGTTTTTTAATGACCTCCAATGTGCCTAGCCCTCTATAAGGCCCTCTAGATATATGATATTTGCCTTTTCTTTAATTTTCAGCTTTTAAGGTTCTTATTGATGGTGGTCATTCCCTATCTCATTTCTAGAACCTATTTGAACTTGTTCTAGGCCATTTCTTTCTTTTTGTTTTATTTTAGGTTTGTATATTGTCAAAAAAATCACCAGTGAAATATTTATATGTTTCCATATTTTAGGGCCATTTCTAATGTTTGGGTGTATGTGGTATATAGGATATATTCAATATATACTCATTATTAAAGTCATTGATCATATTAATTAGCAGATGGAGGTCAAGAACTCTACATACATTCCCTTAGGGCAAGAAAAGACCTATGAGAAAGGATGTAGAAAAATAGATTGGTTTGAAAAAGCCTTCAAGGTATGCAGAAAAATAAATATTACCATTTATATTAACTGATAAGAATAATATAAAGCAATGATTCTTAAACTTGGCTACATATTAAAATAGCTCAGGAAGATTTTTTAAAATACCTACCCATGGCTGAGCTTCAATTTATACGACTAGACTCAGAATTTTTGGTGCTGGGGATGATATTTTAAAAAATATCCCCAGATGATTCTAATTGTGCTGCCAGAGTTTTAAGAACTGTGGCTATATGTAGTTGTAAGGATCTTGGACGTTGGAGTAGAAAGACTGTCCTATTCCATTTTCAACCTGAATGACCATGGGCGATTTAATAAGAAAAGTGGTGCTCAACTTGCACATTGGATTCACCCATGGAGCTTTAAAATCTACTGCTGCCCGATGCCTGGGTCACGCCAACAAAGATTCTGATTTCAGTGGTCTGAAGGGCAGCCTAGGCATGGAGCTATGTGTTAAGAATCTCTTCAGGCGACTCTGATTGCAGCTGTGATTGAGAGCCACTGTTCTAAGATGAGCTTCCTCATCGATGGCATGGGGACAGCACCTCATAGTTATTTTTTGTTTGTTTTTTTGGTGATACTTTAATGAAATAATGTGTGTTAAGCCCTTAATATAGCTGTTTGGCTTATAGTAAGCAGCTGATAAAAGGTACTTGTCACTTTTGTGTTTTCCTAAACCCTTCAACTCTGGAAAAGTGGGTTCAACACAAGATAACTCCAAACACATGAAGGCTTTGCCAGTCTCTAGAAAAGTAGCATCTAATCTATATTTTTAAAGAGTCTAAACCCATGAAGGACTGTATAAGGGGGTGTTATTAATATTTTATGTAGAATGGGGCTGAGACATAATGAGGCTTTGCCAAAGTTTCAAAATAAATTTTATTTCCTTTGAAGAGAAATTTATCTTATGAGAAAAGTATTGGCTTGAAATGTGGTGAGTACAAGAGTTGAGGAAGACTAGTGGGCTTATTGCCATTCTCAGCCTCACTCAGGAGCTAGTTGAAATGCATTAGTTGATGGAAAAAACCCAACCCTAGTTTTTTTTTTAAAAGCAAGTCTTTCTCTTGATAAGTTATCTTATTTTGCTTGTTAAATATAATGTTTTCCTATTGTAAAAGAAAAGTCACTAAAAGCTAAAAAGACAAACTGTGCCTCATAAGTGCCCATGCTTGAACACATAGATAAAAGCCTCTGCCAAGTCTCCCTGGGAGTAACTTGGGTTGACTGCTCTAACACACTGTAATATAATAGCCGTATGCTATTATTCATGGACTGTTATCACCATCATCTTTTATGAATCCAGACCTTCACTACCACCAGATCAGTCCTTTTCCCTCTGGCCTCTACCCACCTCACCCTCTCCTATGGACAAGGTATAGTCTTCTCAAGGTATTGCTATGATATTATGACTCTCCTGAGACCCTATATTAACTTTCAGTTTGGTCCAAATAAAATTTCCATCTTGGGGTGTAAAACTAACCACGAGACTCCTTAATCTAATTGTCCTGCTTCCCAGAACACTCAACACCATCCTGGCATACCTGCTTGCTATTATCTGTGTCAGCTTTTTTCTCTCTCACCTGTGAAGGCACCTAGTGTCTCTTGAGCTCTTACTCTGTTCAGTGTTGATATTAGATATTGTCTTAGTCACTTTGGACTGCTATAAAAAATTCCGAAGACTAGGTGGCCTAAACAACAGAAATTGATTTCCCACAGTTCTGGAGGCTGGGAAGTCCAAGATCAAGGTGCCAGCAGATTCAGTTCCTGATGAGTGCTCTCTTCCTGACTTGCAGATGGCCATCTTCTTACTGTGTCCTCACATGGTAGAGAGCAGTGAGAGAGAAATTTTCCTGTCTCTTCTTATGAGGACAATCCCATTCTGAGGCCTCCACTCTCATGACCTACTTTTCTCCCCAAAGCCTTAACTCCAAATCCATCACATTGGGGATATGAGTTTCAACATATGAATTTGAGGGGGACACAAACATTCAGTCCATAGCAGGTATAATGTCATTATCTCCTTGTTACTACTGAGAAATTGAAGATCAGAGATGTTAAATAATTTGGCTCAGGGCACACAGGTAGTAAGTGGTAGACCTGCAGTTTATACCTGGCTTTGATTCCAAGGCTTATGGTTTTTCCACTGTTAGTATATCACACACTATAAATTTCTCCTTACCAAGCAGCATGACTTAAATTCTTTCAAATTCTATTAAAAATTTATTTTATGCTGCACTGACAAAATCTCCCTGATTATGGCCATAATAATCTATACAGGTGAGAGAGCCTTCTTTATTCTAATTCTCTAGTTCCCAGAATATATTGATTGGAACTTGTTGAAATTTCTTTTTTTCTTGACTTGAGGAATGATTTCTTAATCATTTCTGTTTAAGTTCCATGTATTAGGGTCTGTCTCAAGGAGAAGGATTGCTCTGTTGTCCTTCATAGAGTTTAGTAAAGATTTTGTGGTAAAAATATATCAGCTACTTTAAAAGCAGTGTGTTGTCAGTAAGTATCAGGCCACTTCTAGAATCCAGTCAAGTATGTCAGTATAATTGGAGACTCTACTATGTGTGTTCTATGAACATATAGAATGATGAATGGTCTCTGCCTTCAAGGGATTTATAATCTAGTGGTAACAAGAACATGTTGAAAATAAAGAGCAACAATAATTTCCTTTAAATTAATTCTCTGTATAAAAAATTAATTCTTTATTAATTGACTTGTCTAAGCCATTTACAACACAACAAGGACAGCTGCTGTAATTTGGATTTCTCCAGGGGGAAACCTGAACCTCAGAGTGGACAGGTGACCTGCTTCAGCCTCCTGGGTGGGAGCAGACTCAGGCTGACTGCTGCAGAGGCTGCTTGCTTTCTGGCAAGCTATGTAGTGATGCTGATACCTGCGTGCCTGGCTATGTCCCATTTGTGAGTGGGATCCAGGGGGGAATTATGAAATTTTTATTCCTAGGAGTGTTTATTGAGGATTGATGGATTTCTTGGGAATTTTCCCAAGTTTGACAATTACAGAAAATGACACAGTGAATGCAATAAAGTTTTTAAATGAATTATAACACCCTGCGCTTACAATTAAGTGACCAGGGTTTCCTTATATGACAGCCCAGACTAACTATTCTATATGGACTATATGGATAAGTGTTTCAAGTTAATCTCACAAAAGGGCATTATTGAGCAGTTCAGTAAGTATTTAATGAAGGCCCATAATGTGGTGTGAAAAAGATGGAGAAAATCTCTGATCTCATGGAGCTTCTATTCTAGTTGAGGTGGGGTGAGGTGGGGAAGATGACAATAACCAAGTAAACAATTAAGTGAAGATGCACTATAAAGAAAACAAAATAGGATGATGTGATACAAGATGAATAGGGGACTAATGTAGACAGAGCGGTCAGGGAAATCTTTACTTAGAGATGCCATGTGAGCTGAAGCCTGACTGGAGAAAGGAACCAGCCATGTGAAGATCTCAAGGCGGTCTTTTAGGTATTCAGAGCAGCAAATGCAAAGGCCCTGGGGCAGAAAGAATTTAGCAAGTACAGAACAAAAGCTCAGTGTGTCTGGTGCAAAGTGAGGGGAGAGTTGTAGGAGAAAAGACAAGAGGCACCATTAATGGAGGCAGTACAAAGATTTTGGCTCTTTCTCTGAGTGAAATAAAGAATAGGATTTAGTAGAAAAGGGTTTTGTTTTGAGAGTAGCTATGTTTTGAGAGGCTCACTCTGTCTCCTGTGTTGAGACTAGACTATGGAGGGTAAAGGGTAGCAAGAGTATAACATTTGTCATTTAGGAAACTACTGAAATAACCCAGGAGAGGGAAAGGTGGCTTGGATTGTGTGGTAACTGTGTTAAGGAGTGGTCAGAGTCTGGATGTGTTAGAATAACATCTTAATGTTAGAGAGAGATAGGAGTCAAAAAGGATTCCAAGGTTTCTGGGCTTGAACAATTGGAAGAGTGGTATTGCCATTCACTGAGAGTGGGAAGCTGCAAGTAGAACAGTTTGGAGGGGATGATCAGGAGTTTAGTTTGGGGCATATGAAGGATGTGGCGTCCGAGTGGAGAGATACCAAGTAAGCCATTGGATATAGAAGTGGGGAGTTTGGGGAGCCATCTATCCTAGAGATACACATTTGGGCACTGATAGCTAGTAGGTGGTATTTAAAGCTGTGAGACTGGATGAGATCTTCACGGGAATACTAGATCCTGGGGAAGGGATGGAGAACAGATAAAGGAGTGTGTCTCCATGGCGCTTGCTGTCTAGGCTGTGTTCAGGAAGATTCCTTGTGAGCTTCTCCTTTCCTCAAGGCCGATTGGGTTTGATTTCATCCATTTTTCCTGAACTAGTCTCTGGCTTTAGTGTCAGATGACAGTAATCACTGATTCCTAAAACTGCATGGGTAATTAGGATAATTAGGATAAATAGGATAAAGAAATGATCATACATAATTGGGACCCATCTATGAATTTGGAGGAATGACCTAAACTGAATAAGATGCATGTACAACGTCAAAGGACAAAATTATATCAGATTGTCTAAAGATCTCACTTGGCTTTATTGCAATTCTAGAATCAGGCAACACTTCATTTCATAAAATAGAAGAAATGTTCCAAAGAACTGAATAGAAGAGCTTGGCTTTATAGACAGAGAAGGCTGGAAGAAAGCAGAAACAGAGAACAAAAAACGATTGGTCATTTCAAAATTACATTCCCTGTAAGGTGGGGCAGGGAGACTGAACAACAGAAAAGTAACTGATTGGTTAACATCAGGTTAAGGATTAAAACAGAGAGAACTTCATTATCATGTCCACTGAAGTTTGAAACTGGCCAGTTTGGGAAATTGGCTGTTGCAGAAATCTCTGCTGATTTCTCTGAAGGTCAGATAACAGTTTAGGTTTGGTGACTCGGAACTTTAACATGGTGACTCCATTTTGATATTTAGTCTGGTCTGTTGGACCTCGTGCAGGACCAGCAAATTGGTTTCCCTGATCATCACCTAAGTGCACATTTGGGAATAACACCAATTGGGTGTCAGGCAGATGTGGGTGGGGGGATGGGCATATACCTACATAATGAGTGCCATACTCACTGTCTGGGGAATGGACACGCTTGAAGCTCTGATTGGGGGAGAGAGGCATGGGCAGTATACATAAGCTAAATTTTGTACTCCCATAATATGCTGAAATAACAACAAAAAATGGCCTTTGTTTAGTGGAACCAGAATGTCTCTTCTACTATGTTGTTAATGCAACGTTTTTGAACTAGTAGAATCTAGGAGTAAAAACAATTCTGCCATAACGTGCCTTCTTTGGCTTTGAAGTTGGTTTCTTGGCACTTTCAATTATGGAGTCCCCAGGCTGAAGCTTTACTTAGGCTTGGAAAATGGTAGCCACATACACAGAGAATTTTTTAATTAAAGGTTTGAATATTTCTATGCATTAGAATTGTGCTTTCTGGAAGTCAGTGAAAACAGGAATTATTTCTGATTTAACTGTCCAGTGACAGTGTAAGCACAAATACAAATTAAAATAAGAGGCTTAATTGTCTCTCTTAAAAATAAAGGGAAAGATTTCTCTCCCGTTTGAGTATTTACTGTAGAAAACTTGTAATTGTACATACTTGATTCCTCTTTGAAATGTATATAAATCCTTTTGAAGACTAGATTGGCATTTTGTCAGCTTTTTGACCAGGGAATGTCTGTCTTTCTCAGGACCCTGGAGCCATCCTTTGAAATGTAAACATCAAGGGAGATAGCACCCCATCTCCAGTTTCTGCAAGAGAGATCTCAACTGGCTTTATTGCAATTCTAGAATCAGGCAACACTTCATTTCATAAGATAGAAGAAATGTTCCAAAAAACTGAGTAGAAGCCTCAGTGAGGGAGAGGGAAGCAGAGTGGGGGTATGGTGTGGTGGTGGAATCTTGCTCCAAGTTGCAAAACTACCTTCTGTGACAAATATATGAGAAAGTTGTTTATGCTCTGGGTAAAGTCAATTAGCTAACACAGACGGTTGCCCTAATTACCAGGTAAAGTTAGAACGACCTGTCAAGTCCTCTTTCTTGAGGACTAGTTATTGTTTATCTTGATAACATGCATGTAATGGGTTGCATCTGCTTGGTTATATAAAAGATGACATTTCTTTCTGTCTTTGCAAGCTCTTAGTGGATTGCCTGTGACGTGCATCACGTTTGAGTTTAATACTTATTCAGTAATAACATTGTTTTTTTTTTTTCTTCTCCTCCATTTGTGGAGAGGATTTCTGGACTGGGAGATTTCGTTTTTAATTAGGTTTCTCCAACATTAGTTTATGGTACATATTCAAATTACTGAACATTTTGGTCCTCTAAAATCCCCTTTTAAACATTCATGGGTGATTCATTTCTGTTGGATATTTTAAATGACTTTTTTCCTCCCAAAAGTAGAATTAACATTTGAAGACTGGATTCTTCCTCTCTTAGGGATAATTCTAATCATTGTATTCTTCGCATAATTAATTTTGGGTTCTTTTAAAATGTTATACCCACTTTCTGAAAATAATCACTAAGCGAATTAGGGCCCTATTAAAGTTGTTCTGATGCTGTATATATTAATTTGTTAGTGCCATAACAAACTACCACGGACTGGGTGGTTTAAATAGCAGAAATTTATTTTCTCACAGTTTTGGGGGCTACAAGTCCAAGATCAAGGTGTCACCAGAGTTGGTTTCTTCTGAGCACTCTCTCTTTTTGATTTGTAGATGGCTGCCTTCTCCCTGCATCTTCTTCTCTTCCCATGGTCTTCCCTCTGAGCATGTTTGTGTCTTAATCTCCTCTTCTTACAAGAACACTAGTCATATTTGGTTAGGGCCCACCCTAATGACCTCATTTTAACTCAGTTACCTCTTTGAAGACCCTACCTCCAAATACAGTCGAATGCTGAGCTACTGGGGGTTAGGACTTCAACCTACTAATTTTTGGCAGACACAATTTAGTGTGTACATATTTAAGTTGTTATGCAATTATGTGTAAAGGTAGTTTTATCAAAATGCCCTGAAGACCAGAATATGACTGTCACTTAAAATAGTTTTTATAGGACTGGCATTCAGCATTTTATTTGTCTTAGTCACTAGAACCAATATCTCCAAAATGATACCCTGTATTTTGTTTTTTGTTTGTTTCTAAGAATATAGGATTGTTTTTGAATAATAATATGTGTTGCTGACTAGTTCCTTCAAAGGAATCACAAAGTGTTGTATGGAAAAACCCACCCCAAATCTTCTTAAAATGCACCCAAGTAATCTGAAAACATACCCCAAGTCTATTTTGTGGCCTCAAATTGGCATAGTAAGTTAGCTCTTTTCTTTGTAGGGATGGGGTGGGGGTGTCTTGCTATGTTGCCCAGGCTGGTCTCAAACTCCTGGCCTCAAGCAGTCCTCCTGCCTCAGCCTTCCAAAGTTCTGGGATTACAGGTGTTACCTCTTAAACACGGCAGAATAAAATGTCTTTATTGTCAACTCCACCCTAAATCATATGCATGTGAAGTTAGCCCCCAAATGGTATTTATAGCCACTAATTAAAACTCAATTCTCTGGATGTTCACTGTTGTATATATGGGGGAAGAGATAACAGATGTACACATTTTCTGACCTTTGCATGTACTTGCATTCATTAAGAAATTAGTGCTTCTCCCAGGCACATTTTGGTGACCTACAAAATGACTGGCCGCCAGGCCTGAGCCTTGGAGGAAGGAGAAGGATGAAGAAATGTTAAAATGTGGACATATTTTCTCCTCAGACATTATATTTGTCTCCTTCTATTAGATTTATTTTTGGCACACAGAAGAGCACATCCATATGGGGAGCATTTTAAAATTGCTTGTGAAGAACAGGCATATTTCCAAGAGGAAATGTAACCTTGCCTTCATCTGGAGTATCAGATCAATGTGCTGTAAAAGATCATGTTCAGTTACCTCATTTTTTTTGAATTAGAATTAATGGCTCATTAGTCTTGATCATATCAATATTATAACACCACTTACATTTGATAGAAAAGGGAAGAAGGCTGATGGAGTGCACTTACTCCCTCTTACTCTTAGTGAATAGATGTTGCACCAGCCTCAGGGAAAACCAGCAAGATCACGGAGGTGGCCCTTTCCAAACAGGCTCATTTAAGGCAAATGTGGACCCTTGCACAAGGCTCTTGGAAGAAGAGTTAAAAGGTTCTAAAGGTTTGGGTCACTTGGGACACATATCAGTGTTTCCTCCTCCTTTAGGCAGCTGGCCAGAGTGAAGGAACCAGACACTCTCAGTATTTCCTTGGCCACATGTTGGACCATATGTTAGAAACTGGAAAAAAAAAAAAAAAGACATTAAGAATCTCTTGAATGTCTCTTGTGTGAGGAATTCCATTGACAAAGAGGCATATATTTATGCAGAGCTCAGTGAGAGATGCAGTTTGACTCTTTTGGAATAGAAATAAGAAATATTATCAGATACAAGATGACATTATTTAAGATTTTTCTCCCTCTCCCTGTTCCTAAATTATGCCAAAAGGAAACAGTCACTAAAGGGGCTCTAAAATTAAAGCAAAGCAAAACAAAATAAAAGCTAACTATGAAAGAAAACACCAGACCAGGAGTCAGGAACTCTAGGTGTGTTGTTGACTGCCACTGTCTCACCGTGTGACTCTGGTGGTGAGTGTTCCTTACTTTTTTATCTGCTCAGCACGTTTTTTTCCTCTGGGAGCCATCTCCCTCCCCTATTCATTCACACACCTGACTGGGCTGTAAACCTACAGCACCTGAGTTAGCATCTGACCTCCCTGGCTTTAGGGATTGGCTCAAGGATGAATGACCTTCGTGCCAATTCAGGCCAGTTAGTGTCTTCCCTGGGATTTTGCTGGAACTATCAGGACACAGACACTTGCTTTCTACTGGGATTATGAATGGAAATGATAATCTAAATTGGTAGCTGCTAGTGTCCATCTTTGTCACACAAAGCCAACCTAGAGGAAGGCAGGACTGAGGAATGCCCAGAGAGAATGAGCTGGGTGACAAATATTTGAATTCTTGGATCCCACTAGGTCTGGAATTGATCATCCCTGGAGTTTCTTTCGATGCTAAGCAGCACACTCACCTAGTTTTGGTTGGGACTTTGTCCCTTGGAACCTAATGATTATACTTCGTATATTCAGATTCACCTCTCTGAGCTGCTTCTTTCTCATTTGTGAAGAAACGACCTTTAGTGGATTCCTACGTTTCCCTCTATCTCTGCACTTTTTAAGACTCTAAATATTTTGGCACATTGTACATAATAATTTATTGTGAGAATCTTTATCTTCAGACAGACAATAAGTCTCAGAAATCTCTTAAATTTCCCTCAAAAATTTCCTCTAATTATTGGAACTTATAATTATATGTGAAGTTAAATTTATCTTTATATTAACATATATATGAAATGAAAATGAATGAAATGTTTGTTGAGAAAATTGATAGTATAAACAGGATCAGAGAGTGATATTTAAAACTCTTTTAAGAATACAAACAGCTCTAACAAGAAAGGGAGATATGATGAAAATCTATCATCTACTCATTAAAGTATGTCTAAGTGTTAAATATAGATACTACATCTACTTAAAAGCAATAAAACTAAATATCTTCTAAAATATAATTAATTTTATAAATATAATAATTAATAATATCTACATATTAGATAAAATATTATTAATTACATAATTAATAATAATTTTCTAAAATATAATAATTAAGACTTGGCAATCCATCCAATTATTTCAACTCTCTACATCAGTCAACATACAAAGTCAAAGTTCCACTATGCAAATGTTCTAAAAAAATCCTTTTTCTTTCTTCAATGGCAAGACTACATGCTGGCAAAGAAATAGAATTTCAGTAGAGAACACACAATATGCCTTGTGAAAAGGCATTCAAGAACTTGGGGATGTTGGCAAAGATTAATCAACATGATTAAAAAAGTAAATAAAAGAAAATGTCCTGAGTTCAGCCTTCTTTTATTGATTCTTAGCCAGCTTTCTTAACTGTAGGCAGGAAGAAGACTGAATTAAGGAATAGTTGTGGTATATTTTAAAATAACTAAAAGAGTAGGATTGGAATGTTCTCAATACAAAGAAATTATAAATGTTTGAGGTGATGGATACTCCAATTATTCTGATTTGATTATTACACATTGTATGCCTATATCAAAATATCACATATGCCCTATAAATATATATAACTATTATATACCCATAATAATTAAAAATAAAAAATTTAAAAAAGAAGTAATTAATATAAATATTCTGCCCTCTCCTACTCCTTGGAGAGATTCACAAAATTTTACTAAGCTAATTTTTAAACAGAATTCGATGTGGATAGAAGTCATTTTGACAGCTCTGAAAATATGACATCTCTCTGCAAAACAGATTCAAAAGAACAGTAGTGCTTAGCATTCGTAGCATCTGAAAACTATCTGCTAGCAAACTTCACATCCCTTCATATGCCAGTGTGGATTGTAAAAGCAGGATAACGATAATCATAGTGGGGGAAAGAAGGCAGGAGTAAGCAGTACCACTTTTAAAACTCATAGCTTTTGATGATGTTATTGTAGGGTTGTCTCGGTTTGCCTGCTGGACAAATGACTCTCTGCTAGGAGAGGCCTCGTCTTTCATCCTTCCCTGGAGTTCTTACTTTCCTGTACAGTATGTTGGAGACTTACTGTTGTGTGGTGCCCTGTGAGTGCTTTGGCTGAGGTTTTGGAAGAATAGCCTTGCTTTAGTTGTGGGGTCTCTAATGTATCATCAGGAGCCAGAGGGAAAAGGATAATCTATTTTCTAATGCAGAAGTGACTTAGGAAATCCCTGATGGGTAAGTTCATCTCTGACTATTTTTGAGAGTGTTTTCCAGCACTAATTTATAAGAGTAGATTCTGTGGTTTGTGTGCCCCTGCAGATGATATCACAGATGAGGCATCGGAGGAGAGAATGGATACTTGTGCATTATCAACTTGGTGTGTCTGTGCAAGCGAGCAGACAAAAAATAAAGGTGACTACTGTGTTCGATTCCTAACAACATATATGGCAGGCTTCCTCTTCATGAGCAGAGAATGAATTCATCCAACGAGCATCTGTGAATTCCCTGTAGGATATATAGCCCTATGTAGGTTAGTAGTTCTCAAACTTTGTTGTGACAATCACCTGGGGAGTTTATTAAATTACAAATTCCTGGGTCCCATCCCCAGAAATACTGATTCAGCAAATCTGGGGCAGAGTTTAAGAATCTGATTTCCGTGCAAGGAGTTTGCAAACACACTTGGGTCTCACTGCTCTAAGTGCTGTGGGGACAGTATACATTCCTCACTGAGAACCACTGAGTCACAATGCCCAGATGGAGACCAGTGGCCCACAAAGCTGCATCATGCAATGGCAACCTCCCACAGAACGCCGGACAGTGCTACTGCTCAGGAACACATAGCTCCAGAAATTTTAGAGTATTGTGGTCTAGAGTTAGACATGAAGGAGTTTTAGGAGGATTCAAAGGACTTTTAAGGAAGTCAAATCTGATCCAACTGTTCACTTTTTTTAGCTGAGGAAAATGAGATGCAGAGAGGTTAAATGACTGGCCTATGGTCACTCAGCTAAGAGTCAAAGAGCGAGGACTGGAAGCAGAGTCTTCTAATTTTTTGTTCAAGAGTCCACTTGCTCAAGGCCTCTTGGGCGTGGCTCTGGGTCATGATCCTCAAATTTGGCTCAGAATAAATCTCTTTAAATTATTAAAAAAAATAACAATTTTGTGTCCAAGACACTTGATCCTACAAGCAGCCATTGGACAGTTTGCCCTGGATGCAATGCAATAGGGTACACAGAGTGGCATCTTATTAAAATGATATGGGAGAACACAGCTAAATATTAATATTGTTTTTAGATGTGGGTTGACAAAGTGGAAGAGATATGTTGATAATTTTTAGTGATATGCAGATAGTGTTCCTATGGAAGGAAGGGCTCTGCCAGGATTCTATTCTGTACATTTTCATCTCTGACATGGATAATATATTGATTAACAATTACTGAATGCTAGTAGCTTTTAACGTGTAAGTTCATTTAACCTTCTCAAAAAAAAAAAAAAAAAAAAGACCTACAAGGCAGGTAGTGTTATTCCTAATTTATAAATGAGAAAACTGAGACCCAGAAGGACTAAGAAATTTGTCCAAGTTTGCAAAGCTAGTAAGTGGTGAAGGGTGGATACAAATAAAAGCTGTCTGCCTTCCTAGCCCTCTTAAAGCACCACTTGCTACAGAAGCTTATAAATCTGCATATGATGGCTCCACGCTTGGAGAAGTGGCCAAATTATTGGATGACAGGATTGAGATTTTGAAAAGGTTCTGGTAGATTGAAATTAATGATGCAACTTAATAGGTATAAATGTGAAATTCTACATTTAAGTTAAAAAATCAGCTGTACACGTTAAGTTAGTGTATGGTTAGTAAATCTTGACTTAAATACAATTCGTATGAAAAAGACTTAGTGGTTTCAGCTGACTTTGCATTCATATAAACATATAATGTAAAGTGGCTGCCAAAAGCTTACGTAATCTCAGGCATAAGCCAAAACTAGGTAGATAAGAGTCCCAGCGCATTTTAGATATGTTAGATCCCACTTGGAGTTGGTTGGAAAATAAATAAATCAGTTTATTTTTTTAAAGAGATAGAGACAAACAAGTTGAGTTCAGAGCTGAAAGTCTTTTGAGTGATAAAGTAGAGATTTGTGAATTTTGGCAGCTCAGCATTTATTGTCTCATATTCTCTCTCTCTTTTCTTCTTCTCTGTAGTCCTGGTGGAACTGTAAATTATAGTGCCCTTGTGCCCTATGTTCCATTCCTGCCCCTTGGCCAAAGGGCAAGTCCATGGCTCAAACTGGGCCATACTTCATCTTTTGGGGACTTTTTTCCTTGAATAGAGTGATACATGAGTAAAGAGGAATGGAGCAGAATCGTTGTGACATTAGCATCTGCAGAAGGGTGTTTGTGTGCTCCTCACCAAAATTTTTGTATGCTGCCCTAATTCTTGTGTTTTCTGAAGCTGACAGCTCAACCTGAACCCAGGTACTTTTGCATGATCGTTCTTCATGAGCTGTCAGCCCATTTGTTGAAATGACATTAACATTTAGGGTGAAATCCTACAAATCCTGGTTTCTACTTCTTTTCTTTCTTCTCATCCTCCTCATCCTCCTTCTCTTCATCCTTCTCCTTCTTCAGAGAAACACTAGGTTCCAAACTTTTATGTAGGAATGAATATAAATATGGAAAGTAATTTCTTCTTAGAAAATTTAATAAAATGGAGTTGTGTTTCTGAACTGTTTCAGATATAGGAGGTCATGTGTCTGGCCCCAGATGGGTGATGGATTCAGTGAGAAAAGTCCAACTCACGTGCTAATTGAGTAATGAAAGAAAAAGTTGTCAAGGCAGACATAAGATTTTGGATAGGAAAAAAACCCACCCTAATTGAAAAGAAAGAACAAAGAAAAGGAGATAAAACTACAATAAGCTCTACAAAAAATAGAAAAAATTAGTCAGGTGTGGTGGTGTTGATGGGTAGTCCCAGCTACTCAGGAGAGTGAGGCAAGAGGGTTCCCTGAGCCTAGGAGTTCGAGGCTGCAGTGAGCTATGATCAGGCCACTGCACTTCTGTCTGGGTGATGTGAGACTCTGTCTCAAAAAAAAAAAGAAAAAAGAAAAAAGAAAAAAAGTCCCAGAGCTACGTGATTAACATGGCTAAATCACCCAGTTATGTCCTCCTATTTTCCTCCCTCTCTTCCTCCCAAACCCTGTCCTGTCCCCATCTTTCAGTCTCTCTGGGTGTGACTCTCTCTCTGCTAAAATTATTTTAGAAAACTTCCAATTTCCCCTTTCTTTCCTTCTTTGAGCATGCAATCTGCCTACCATCTTCTTTCACTCATGAGACAAATGTCCTATAGCAGATTACACTGTGCACACTCTTTCTCTCTCCTACTCTTGCTTTCCTATTATGTCTCCTGGGCCTGGTTTGCTATTCTTATAGGTTTACCGGGTGGAAAATCTGGAGTGTTCATAAACTGTACCACTTGTCAGTCTCTGAGGGCCCTCTCAGCCAACCAAAATGCAGGTGGCTGTATTCTGGCCAGGTCTGTGGTTCTCCGATACGGAGTCAAAATGTTGTTCTATTGAGCCTCTGTGATTGAGCTTTCAGAGGCTAAAAGAAAGGAAACATTTCTTAGTATTAGCTAGAGGTTTTTCTGAAAGCAAAAGGCCCAAGAAAAGAAACTGTGTTCTGAATGGAGTTTGTATTAAGTACCTGATTCCTGCTGTGAACAGTGAAATGTGGTTGTTTTATAAATTAGCCACATTTGAAATCTAAATCACTATAGGTGCGGCAGAGCCTTTGATATAAGACTAAGTTTATTTTACAACAAACAAAATAATTGCTCAGCATTGGTAATTTGGTGGGAGGCGGGAGGGGAGAGTCTGCTTTTTGAAGAACTATACCTACTACCCAGATAATATTCTCAACATCTGACAGTGCAAAATAATGGTATTGATAAGATGAATAAATCTGATCTTGGCTATTTTACGTCAAATTGGTAGAAGATAAATTTTCATGCAAGTATGCAGAAAAGTAATAAACCTGCTTAAGGAACTAATTTAATGGTTTCTAAGACTATATATTTTTAATAATTATTTATACTTTTAATGTAATACTATTATTTCTAGCAGGAAGCTTGTTTCAAGTTGTGGAGAGATTGGAGTAGAACTGAAGAATCAGAATTTTCCAAGAGGCAGTTTTCAAGGGAATTCAATATGAGTAGATACAATTCCTATGATGTTCAGCTCTTCTTTGTCTCAAAGATTTTTTTTTGTAATAAATCTTGAATAGACTTCAGTAGCTAGCTCTATCCCATTTCCCCTCAGGGATGTGGGATGTGAGAAGGGAGGAAGGATAGATACGATATGTCTTAGAGGATTTTTCTATAAATTATTTTTTGGTTTCTTACTAAAGGCATCTCCCCAATTCATGCTCATACATTTTAGCTCTAATTGAAGAAGTTAAAAACATCAAACCTTAACCTGATGGTATTTTCAAAAATCAAATGAGTATTTGGGAGCAGTCAGTAGAGTTGTTAGGAGAAGTTAAATAAGGCATCAAGCAATCAAGATAATTATGTCTGGCTGTTCTTTGGTTCATGAGAAATTAATTTGGGCTTGTCTAGCTGGACCATCACACCTTCCAATTCAAATCACCTCTCCTGGCCCTAAACCTAAAAGTCAAGAATTAAGCTTTACAAAGCAAGCTGGAAACCTGTTGGCAAGCCATTGTGGAAAACTCTGGCCGCCATTGCTTAGGTTTTGCCTCTTCTGGGGATATCTAAAACCCTCCGTCTCCAGGGTCGCCAAGTCAGCACTTTCCAGGAGCACTTAGAAATGATGGCATCCCCACCTCTCCATCAACAACAGCCAAAAGCCCTAACTACTAGTAATGGCATAAAGAGAAGCAAGGGGAAACTTTAGAAAGGGTCTCAGGAAATACTTTCCCAGAGCAAGTCAATACAAATGGGCGGTTGTCTTTCAGAGGAGCGGTAAAGCCCCGTCTTTGGGCATCTGCCTACTTAGGCTCTTAATACTGCTGCTGCTGCTCTCGCGGCTCTGCACGTTGCTCAAGCACCACTCCTGCATTAGGCTCCTGTGGAACAGACTTAGACAGAGTGTCTGCAAGACGGAGCACTCCAAAATGTTCTGCAGGAAACAACCCAGCGCTGACAGGGAGAGAGGAATGGATGGCCTCCTTCTCGAGTCTCTGTTTCTATTATAAATTAGATGCCTACTTAAAAAATGAGCCAAGTATAAATAATTTAGAACAAATCAAAGGCCTTTATTACCACCATCATACCCAGACTTCTGAAGCTAACTCATCTACCCCTGCACATTTATGTGTGCGTGCTCTGCTTTGCTCCACTCTATGTCTCTCGTAAGGACCTGTCTAGTATGAAAAACAAAAGCAAAACAAAACAAAAAGAAAGCAACAAAGAAAGAAAGAAAAACACTCAGTATGGTCTCCAGTCTAATCTTAAGTCTCAGGATGCAAGGGAGCCAGAGTTCATTCTTGAAACAGTCCACATCCAAAGTCTAATATAAGTCTGTCTCCCCTTTCCTCCCCAAAGGGAGGGGAGATCCCAGGACAAGCCACCAGGGATGTCCGGGGAAGCATTTGAAAGTGAATGTTCATTGACCCAGCTCTTCCCATCCACCCTGGTTACTGCTTCCAGCTCTGGTAGAGCTGCAACTTCACCTACCTCCTTTCCTTGTTTATGGTGATGACCACAACCCTGATTATCCTATTGATGGTATTTTGGTACTTAACTGTGTTTAAATTATGGTTGTTTTTGTGACAAAGTGATCTCTTTTATAAACAACATGCAAAGATTGTCTTTCACTGGGAGACATGGAATCCAATGGAGAATTAGTAAAAACTGGGGCAAAACATCTGCGTCTAATATTTAAAAATATTTCAGAAACTTAAATGAAATAGTAAGAATGGAAAACTGGAAGTAAGAGAGTATCTGAGTCATGAAAGGTTTGTAAAGGCTGCTGCTTTGTAAGGAAAAAACAAGATGAATTAGGGTAGGTACATTTGGGAGCTCTGCTGAGGCAAAATACTCTTAGTTTTCAAACTTAGCTGCACATCCTATCACTTGGGGTCCTTATTAAAAATGCAGGTTTCCTAGATTCAGACTGGGGATTCTACATCAGGAGATCTAGGGTGGGGCTCAAGAATGGGCACCTGGAGAATCACTACTCTAAGAAGCAATCCTGTGTTAGCTTGGTAGTTAACATTTGCACTGCAGCTATTAACACCCTGAAATAAACTAGATCAGATAAGACTAGAGCTCTAGTTAGCCAGGTGGCTGAAAGTAATTCCAGTGGTGGTTAGAAACTGAGATTTATTGCAGTTTCTGTGAACTGTAGTTATATTTTAATTTCTTTATAATAGTTCTGAAGAGTATAGAGAACAGCATTGTGTTTATTTGCCAAAGGATAGTCAGTTTGGAAACCAGATTACCAGAGTGAGGATGTCCCCACAATCCCCGGATGGCAGTTTTTGTAATTAATGTGTCTGAAGAATCTTAACCCCTTAGCCAGGATGAAATCTTGGCCTACATGGAATACAAAATAGATGCCATCCTTCTAGAACAGCAGATCTCAAACTTTTTGAAGATCCTTTTACATTCCCTCAAGAATCATTGAGGACCTCTAAAAGGCTTTTGCTTTGTTATGTTTTTTTAGATGGGTTATTTCTATTAATGATATTTTCAATTAAAATTGAGAAATTTTAAAATATATTGAATTGACTTAAATATAACATAATTAATTCATTATGTGTTAGCACAAATGATATTTTTAAAAAACCTTGTATTTTCCAAAACAAGAAAAATTGTGACATCATTTTACTTTCTGCCAATATTTTTAAAATGTCTGGCTTTACAAAAGGCCATTGTATTTCCATATGTATGCCAGCATTCAATGTATTGCAAGATGTCCTTGTAGTTAATTAGTTAATTTCTTTATTTATTTTTAGACAGGGTCTTACTCTGTTGCCTGGGCTAGAGTGCAGTGGTGTCATCATAGCTCACTGCAACCTCAGGCTCCTGGGCTCAATGGTTCTCCTTGCCTCAGCCCCCTAAGTAGCTGGGATTATAGGCGCGTGCCATCATGCCTGGCTAATTTTTTTATTTGTTGTAGAGATGAGGTCTTGCTGTTGCCCAGGCTGGTCTCAAACTCCTGTCCTCAAACGATCCTCCCCCCTTGGCCTCTCAAAGTACTTTTGATTGAAGTATATAAAGAAAATCTTGCTTCACATCAATACCTAGTTGGAGAAGGGAAGATCTTTCCAGTGTCTCAGGGACCTGGGCTCCACGGACCATACTTTGAGAACTGCTCTTGTACTGGTGAGCTAGAGTCATCAGCTGCAGACACATGGCCTCAAGGTCTGTGGTGGCTGATTCAAATCACGAGTGTCAGATCTAAAGATAAAGCATGTCTACATAATCCAGGTTGACCAGGAAGAAACAACCAAGAATAAAGAGGTGTGGGCCGTAGAATGAGGTGCAACCATTGACATTTATAGGGCAGAGGCTAGGTCTGGAGATGAAGGCTGCATCCAGAAGAGGAGTGTGAGGTGGTTGCTGAACAACCTTTCTCCTGCTTTATAATCTGAGGTAACTCAGGCCCACTGTTTTAGGCATTTAAAAAATTTTGTTTAGTCTCTCAGATGCTTCAATAAGTCTTGCTTAATGTTTCTGAGGTGATCCTTTTATTTAGTAGGTAAAGGATTCCGTATAAGCTTTATCCAGCTTTTTCTCTAAGGGATTTTTTCCCTTTTTTTTTTTTTTAGAAAGTTCATAACTTTCCCTATTTTTGAGCAGCCATTTCTTTTGTTCTCTTATCTCCATAGATGGGCCAATTCAGCAATCTGAGGAATAGTTTGTAGGTTCAGATCTTTTGAAGGTTTTCTCATTTCCCTGGGAATCCAACTGTAGGATTAATCTAATCTCATCAGTTCTGTGATACTTCTTCCTGGTGCCTGCTTTGGCCCTTCTTTAATCCAGTAATTAAAATGGCACCTGGTTCAGCAGCAGCGAAGTGTATTAAGGAAGGACTCCCCCTCTCCTCATGGAATGAGGCTCCAGAGCTTCCTTAAAGGTTTAAAATCCATCAGCCCTTATCTAAATTTTAAGTTCATAGTCCAGACTGGTCACAAAGTCACTTTGTAGCATGTGGCCAAAGACATTTCCCACGTCCCGGCTGGTTATTTGTAGAGGAACTCTGCACACAGGCATCATTGTCTTGTTTAACATGCCTTCGCTGTGAGCCCCAATGTCAGAATGTCAGCTCCATCACAGCGCCAAGGAAGCTTCCTTTTCTCTCCAACCATCTTCCCTTCTCTCTCTTCCCCTACTCACCCTGACCATGCAAATGGGAGTCCAGGAATGCCTTAGGCCAACTCCAACCTCAGTCTTTGCTTCTCAACTTTCACCTTCCTTGCAAGTCCCCTGTGGAGTTTCTAAAAACAGAGAAACTTTGGCCAGAGCAGGAGAGGTTGACTCTCTGTGGCAGCATATTCCTCCTCCACCCTTCATCCTGCCCTCCTCTCATCCATGCTCACTGACCTTCTCAGCAGGAAAGGAAATGTGTGTTTACTGAGTGCCTCCTGTGTTCCAGCCACTTCTAGGAGCATTATATATTTTATTTAATCTAAAATAACCCTACAAATCTTTACTTTTGTTGATGGATAAACTAATACTGCACAAGTATTAATTTATCCATCACCCGAGGGTCTGCCAGATGACAGCATTCATTCTCTTGGATCACTCCCTGCTGTGCTGCCTTCACACAGGAATCCCCTTAATTGTCTTCCTTCTAGAGACAGAGTGGGCCACATTTGAATCCTCTTTCTCATTTTCTCATTATGTGAAATAAACTGGTTTGTTAGTCCTGTCAATGCGACCGTGTCATGGTCCTCACAGTCGTTTCCCTGCACCATGGTTCTCCCTTAGTCATATTACTTCAAGCCCTTCAGTCTCAGCTGCCCTCCGGTGTGGCCTCCTCCGTGGGCCTCGCTCTCTGCTCTCATCTTCTGGAGCAGCAGACTGTGCGATTAGTGGTCAAGGGCATGGATGCTGCAGCCAGACTCCCATTTCATACCAAATAAAGACCAATCTCTTGAGCTTGGCCTTCAGTGCTCTGAGCTTGGCCTTCAGTGCCCTCAATTGTCTTCCTCCAACCTATTCTCCAAACTTCTGTTCCATGAGATTGCTACATACACCTCCCAACAACCAGTACTGCTGGTCATCTCCATCTCCTATTCTTGTTTCCATACCTTTATTCTTCTGCACATTCAACTTTCTACACATTAAAATTCCATTCATTCTTCAAGACTCAAAAACCAACGGCATCCTTTTTAAGAGGACTTCCCTGATCTTCTCAGCAGTAAGTAATCTGTTTACTTTGTGGACTCCCATAGCTCTTTATTAAGACTCTGTTTTAGAAATTAGATGTCATCATGTTTTATTATCCCTTACAGTTATTTATGCATCCATCTACCCAACTAGAATGTAAGCCCCTCCAAAGCAGAAAATGTGTTGTATTAATATTTGCATTCTGCTAAGTGTCTATACAGTGTCTTAGTCATAATGGATAATTCAATAAAAATTGTGTTTGAATGACTGGTATCTGAGTTTTATCTAATAGTAATAGCTACCTTTATTGAGCTCTTCCTCAATGCCAAGTTCTGTGGGGACAGCTTTATGTGTATTACCTCATTAAATCTTCACAATTCTATGAGGTACTTATTATTCTTCCCATTTTTCAGATGAGGGCATAGAGTCACAGCTAGATTAAGTAATTTGCCAAACATCACCCAGCTGATAAATGACATAACCTGGACTTGACTCCAGAGCTACTCAACTCCAAGCCCAAACTGCATTATAGTGCCTCTTCCATTGTCAAAGGAAGGCTGTGTGATACTAGATCAATGCTTGCTCGCTCTCTCTCTCTCTCTCTCTCTTTCTCTCTCTCGCGCGCGTGCGCGCACGCGCGTACACACACACACACACACACACACACACACACACACATTTACAGTCCTGTATCACTTGACAAAAGGGATACATTCTGAGAAATGCATTGTTAGGTGATTTCATCATTGTGTGAACTTCATAGAGTGTACTTACACAAACCTAAATGGTATAGCCTACTATACACCTAGGCTATATGGTATAGCCTATTGCTCCTAGGCTATAAACTTGTACAGCATGGTACTATTCTGAATACTGTAGGCAATTGTAACACAATGGTCAATATTTATATATATAAACATAAAAAAGGTACAGTAAATATACAGTATAAAAGATTAAAAAATGGTACACTTGTAAAATGTACTTACTATGAATGGAGATTAAAGGACTGGAAGTTGCTCTGGGTGAGTCAGTAAGTAAGTGGAGAGTGAATGTGAAAGCCTAGGACATCAGTGTACACCATCATAGACTTTATAAACACTGAACACTTAGGCCACACTAAATTTATTAAAAAGTTTCTTCAATAATAAATTAATCTTAGCTCACTATAACTTTTTTATTTTATAAACTTAATTTTTTAACTTTTTTGCTCTTTTGTAAGAACACTTAGCTTAAAACACAGACGTGCAACTGTACAAAAATATTTTCTTTCTTTATATCCTTATTCTATGTGCTTTTCTCTATTTCAAAATTCTTTTTTTTTTTTTTGTTTTACTTTTTAAACTTTTTTGTTAAAAACTAAGATACAAACATACACATTAGCCTGGGCCTACATGGGGTCAAGATCATTAAGATATCACAAGGCAATAGAACATTTTCAGCTCCATCATAATAATCTTAGGGGACCACCACAGCATATGTGGTCTTTTGTTGACCAAAATGTCGTTGTATGGTGCATGATTGTACTTACTGGTACCTAAATGGCCATCAGGCCTTCTGCCATCTCTGCAGTTGTATTCTGAGCACCCATAGCTCTATCTTACCTGAAACGTACTTCCTGCTTTTTGGGGAAGTTAAATTCTAAGAGCAGCCACAGGGAGACCCTCCTACCAGCTCTGCTCTCAGAGATAGGAATTGAGCTTTGCTAGGTGGACCAACTACAGAGAACTCTCCAAAGAATATGTCAGCATTTATACAAGGCTGATTAAAATGCAGCAAACAAATCATTCACTGCCTACTGTGCAATGCATTGCAGCTTATTTGATAGCATATTTATGCACACATCTTCAGAAACAATATTCTTGTAAATCGTGTATCAAACCCTTGGGGAGATATTGGTAGTAAGCAGGAAATCAGCAAACACATTGATCCTACATGCTCTGTGATGTTAGCAGTAGTCATGAAATTGGATTTCATCTTAACATATTAAAATCAATATACAGTGTTCAGTTTAATTTAGAATGTAAATACCATCAAGGGTTTTCAAGACAGAGAAAATAATAGTTCTTAACTCAGATATGTACGTATCATTACACAGACAACTTTCCATTAGTTAGAACAAGTATAACCCTGAAATCAAAGAAAAACAAAAACCTTACTCAGCCTATCAGAATAAACGAGAACTCAAGTCAATCAGCATCAGTGATTAAGAAGACGTTCTCATTGTAAACTTATATAGGGAGTTCAGCTATTTTTCTCCATAATTTTATTTTAAAATAAAATTTTGCCAAAATTGCTGTTATCACTTCTAATTCTCTAAACTGTGTGTTAGAGAGCATTGCCTTGTATAAAGGTCTGGTGGAAGAGTGCCAAGAAGACTTTTGCAGCATGTTACAAAACAAAATATTCTTTGCCATCACGGGGGATGTGGGCCCAAGTGATGCTTCTTATTTTGGGATATGGGTCTGTGAAGTTTAGAGCTTGAGGACTCCTATTTCTCTTGCAGTATTCTGCTTTATTATTCCACAACTGTCTAGTATAACGGATAAAACTGGGAATAGTCATAATTGTGATTACTACTGCATAATTATTGTATGTTCTTCAAAGACATAATCATATGCCAGGAATGACACTGAGTTCTTTAAATATGTGGTTTTGGTGAATACTCTTTCTATCCCCATGCTGTAGGCATCATTAGCATTTCTATTTTATTGATGAGAAATGAAGACTTAGAGGAGTAAAACGACTTGTCCATCACACAGTTTGTAAGTACAATCTAGATTTGAACCTGGGTTTGTGCAACTCCAGAACTCAGGCTGTTTACCGTGGCTGGCCTGGAGGAGATGCGGCTGCTCTCCTTGAGAGAATTTTATTCATCTTCAAACGAATAAAGCCTCACTTCTAGAGAGACTTGAAAAGAAATCAGAAGGTGAAATGATGGTCTCAGGACCTCATTGTGAAAATGTGTATTTCCCGAAGCACGGGGGTAAGGAAGAGCGTCAACACAGGTGCTATGAAGTGGCAGTGATGGCAGTGATTTTGTGGCTAACACATTCTTCCATTTTCATCGCGGCTACTGTCCTTGTGGCTACAGTGTTTCTGTAGGATCTCTTTTAAATGCCTGAAAGGCTAGATAGGAAATACGTAGCCTATTGGCTAGCTTTCCAAAGTGCACGGCTGTGCGAGCACATTCATCTTTTTTTCTCTCTCATACTGGCACATGTGATGTCCAAAGTGTACGTAATCATCCAGTCAAAAATGCTTATTGCCTGTATTACCTAAGCACTCTGAAAAAAATAAAAATAAAAAGCTCCTCAGTGGTATTTAAGTAGTCCCACTTTTATCCTTAAAAGAATATATATTACCCATTGGTTTCTAGATTTTTTGTGGTGATTGAGTAGAGCTGTACTTTTAGAAGCCACTTCTCAGGTTAGAATCACAAGGATGTTGTGAGGTAATGTCTGGAAAGCACTTTGCACTCCTTTGAGAAAGGTGCTACGTCAATATCATGTATTATTATTTATTATCGGCCCGAGAGAAAAGCACGGGCAGAAGATGCCTTTTGTTTCCTTCCCTGGATACAACGGGGCTGTGGCTTAGATAGATTTCAGTTGGGGGAATGTTCCAGCACCTGCAGTCCTTGAATGAAAAGACGCAGGCTGCCTCAGGAGCACTCTAGGGACAGGGGATCGGTTTAGTGCCGCAGATGAAGAGGGACAGAATGTGAAGTTGTGCAGGCCAATCACACCTTCTCTTAATGAGCAGAGGCGGGGTGCTCTCCTGTGTTGGGAATTCAATTCTCAGTGAGTGGGGATGGGAAGAGGGAGGGCATGGATATTGCATATCTGGCAATACTGAAGCACCCTTTAAAAAAATCAAAGTGTTCAATACAGTCTCATGTGAGCTTCGGTCCTGTCACTTCCTGCCCATTCTATTTGTAAAATGTACGCACTCCTGAGCTGACCAGCTTGAATTCAAGCAGTCCCCTCAGTGCCCTAAAATAGCCTCGTCCTTCTTGGCTGCTACAAAATTCAAGTCATCTTTTAAGTTTCAGCTCAGATGCCATGATTTCCTCTTTAAGCTTTTCTAGATAGCTATTATGGGCCGAACTGGGTCCACTCAACTCATGTGTTGAAGTCCTAACCCCCAGTAACTCAGAAGATGACTCTATGTAGAAAAAGTGTTTTTTAGAGAGGTAATGAAAGTTAAATGAGGTCCCTGGGTGTGGGACCCAGTATGACCAGGGTCCTTATGAGAAGAGGAGATTAGGACACAGACACACACTGAGGAAAGGTCATGTGAAGACAGACAAAATGACCATCTGCAAGCCAAGGAGAGAGATCTCAGAAAAAATTACCCTGCTGAAACTTTGATCTCAAACCTCTAGCCTCCAGAATTGCGAGAAAATAAATTTCTGTTGTTTAAGCCACCCAGTCTGTGGTACTTTGTTATGGCAGTCCTAGCAATCTAATACAATAACGAAAAAGTAATGAATGAAAAATATTATGTGCTGTAAAATTTTGCTACTCAAAATGTAGTCCTTAGGCCAACAGCACTGACAGCACTTTGGACCCAGTAAGAACTGCAGAATCTTAGGCCCCATCCAGACCTTTGGAATCAAAATCTGCCTTTTAACAAGATTTCCAGCTGATCTGTATGCACATGAAAGGTGTGAGAGAGCTGTCATTGAATGATTCAGCTTCAACAACAATTTATTATTTCTCGTGATTCTGTGTTAGCTAGGTGACCACTCGGCTGGTTTCATTGGGGCTCTTCTTGTGGCTGCATTTGCACAGCCTTTGCTAAACAATCTTATCTCATGGGACTTTTATGACCTTTTTTTTTTTGTTTTCATTGTATATGTTGGTATGGCTACCTTATATTTATGACCAGTTGTACTACTTTTCTATGTATGGTGGAAATGTAAAATTTCATTTTTAAATAAATACATTTTTTAGAAAAGGGAGTCAATGTAAAGAAAATTAAATCAATAATGTTATACCTTCTATGAGGCTATAGTAAAAATCATGAAGTCAGTATGTGAACTATTAAAGTTTGAGAAACTCTCTTAGTGCAAAAGTCAAAGACCCCACTGACTACTTTCAACATATGTAGGGATCTTTTGAGAAGATGGCAGGGAGATGGAAAGACATGGGGTCATTAAGATAATTCTTCCCTAGACCCCAGGAATCAAATTCAAGCTCAGGGTGCAGGTGAGAAAGCACCTCCCTATGCCACTTCTTACTGTGTTTCTTTTCACCGAGGATTATTATGGCAATATCAGCATCTGACATTTATGTGGGATTTTATGGTTTGAAAAGCTCTCACACATGCTTGATGTCATTTGATCTGTAAAGCATTTGATCTGTATGGCATTTTATCCTATATAGAAAGTGAACAGAGTGATCCTTTGTCTTTGAAGGGGAGGAAGGTCTGGCTATTGTTAGAATGGTTCTCCCAATAGGGAGAGAATGTCCCCTGTATGCATAGTTTTCTATAAAGCTGACCCGATTCCTTGGAGGCCAATGGTGCCTTTGGTTTTCTTGGAAATGCTGGATAAAGCAGAGTCAACATGAACTGCAAGTTTTCTGGGCAGAGGCATGGCCACTGGATTGAACAGTGTGGTGCACTGGTTGGCTCCAAATCCAGGACCACTGCTTTGCCATATTGGTGTTCTTTGCAGCCTTGTGTACTGGGCTTGGTAGACGCATTTGATAACTGATGATATTGGCACAAAGCTGTGTGCCATCTAAAGACCTCCTTGACCTCTAAGCCCTAATTTAAACCATAATTTCTTTCTCAGGTCCTTGGAGGTAGAATTTCTCTCTCCCTTTCCTTCAGTTTCATAGAAATTTTAAGGTTTCCGTATTAAAAAATGTGTCTTAAGCAGCTTTGTTTGGAATTATTTATGTTTGTGTCTACTTCTAGTACTAAAGAATGGATCCTTAAGAGCAAAAATGAGGTCTTACCAATGTTTATATCGACCACAGCTTTGCATGTGGTGGGTGTTAAACAAAGCTTTGTGGGCTTGAGATTAAAACATAAGACATAAAGTATTACCAAAAAAGAGAAAGATTTTGAGCATGTTGTTTTGCATCAATATCCTTTTGAGACTTTTATATTTTGTGAATTGTATTCTAGTATAAATTTTCATGGTCCATTTCACCTTTCTTTTATTTTCTATTATCCTTTCTAGATGTGAGAGTTAGGCCCATCTAGGAGCTATGGTGGGAAAAAGTGCTGCTATCTTGTGGTCTTTGGAGCAGATTTTTATTTTTTTATTTTTATCAATTTTAAAATGTGTGATCCCCACACTTCTACTAAGTTTTGAAAATTATAGGCACGTGTTTTGTGAAATATTCCTACTTTTCTTTAGTCATGTGTATATTAGTTATGGTTATTCAAACATTTATGTGTGAAAAATAAATCAGATAATACCACTTGAATATGATTTTTAACAGATAGAACTAACATCCTGTGGCAATATAATAATTTCCATGAGAATTAAGATTGGTTTAATATTCAAAATAAAGGCTATTTAAGCATGCAGAGAATTTACCAGTTGCTTTTTAAGTTTTTATATAACCAATAATTAAAATTATTAATGCTAGATATCCTTCAGTAACTCTACAGAGTAAGAGCTGGAATTCTCATGAACATTTGGTTATCATCTCTAATATTGAGGTTTGCCCTGGCTCATTTCATCCCAGGTCCTGAATTTTACTAAGGAAGAATGCCAAACATTTAAAGGCTAAACAGTGTTTCTGATGATGTGCTAAGCCCTGGGCATATTTTGTTTATTTGTGTAATTACTCCTCTTAGCTGTGAGAATTTGGAAGTGCAACTACAGGAACACAATCTGCACATGATATTACTTGTTCCATATTTTCCATTAAAAAAAAACCCACACATGTTCTATAGTAAGATGGTGACAAGTCCCTAATAATCTTTCCCAACTTTCCATGAAAATATCCACAGACAACATCTTTTAGAAAATACAGGCTCTTGGAAACTTCCAAAATGTCTCATGGAGGACTGAAAAGTACAGAGATAGGGAGAGCTACAGAAGAAAACAATTGTTGATTGACGATTTAAAAAGCAAGGGAAAGTGGGCCAAAATGCATATATTTTAAAATTAAAAGTAATTGATCAAAATTAAAAGTCTATTAAAGGGAATGAATATGAGAAGACTTGAACATTCCTGAAAACTAAAGCTAATATTTAACCATGTGGCAGAGTCCAAGGTAGGAAGGGGTTTGCCATCTGTGGTTGGAGGAGCCGGTTTGAAAAACCCAGCTGAAGCCCACATATGCATTTGAACCTGAACAGCGTGGCTGGCCGGCAAGCAGGATGGAGGATGCGTTGACTTATCAGCCAGCTTCTTGGATGTAGTTGTAGGGGCAGATAACTGGATAACTACCACCTGTTGTTTATGACATGTCTTCTACATTGGCCAACAAAGAAGCAGCTTCATTTTTGTATATACTATCATTTCCAGTCTCTAATCATCCTGAGTTGAATGGTGGGCTGATGCATCCTGAAATTCTGGAACATATTTTGTTACCAGGAAAAGATCAAGTCCAGACATAGAGAAACATGCACACACACCCCCAACGCATACATGGGTGTGCACATGTGCCCTTAGTAAAATTTTAGAGAATTTGGAAACTGTAATTTGCAAGGTTTTATAGGCAAAATTCTCTCACCATAGTATAGGATGCAAAAAAAATTTATTTAACATGAAGCTTGGACCTGTGATCCTAGCTCCAGAGGATCAATGGAGGCTAGAGTTTGAAATCAGCCTGGGCAACACAGCAAGACCCTGTCTCTTAAATAAATAAATTTAAATAGAAATGTTCAGGCCCTTAAGAGCTAAAAATGGTCTCCTAAAACTTTGTTAACATCTACCAACAATGCAGTGGTAGATTACTTTAAACATATATATATGAAAATATCATATATCAAAATGTATGGCATATTTAAAATTATACTAAGAAACATTAGTTACTAAAAGAGAGAGAATGTAAATCATTTAATTCTTAACTGAACAGTTGGAAAAAAAGAAAGAAACCCCTACAAAGGAGGCAAAAAGATGAAAACAATAAAACGAATTGCAGGAATTAGTGAACTAGAAAGTAAAATGTGTGATTGGAAAGTAAATCCACTTTAATTTTTTAAGAAATTCAAAAAGATAGACAAATGCTTAGCAAATCTAATGGATAATTAGGTAAAATATGAATACATGAAATTAGAAAGAAAAGTTATAATAACTGCTTATGTGAGCATACTATGTACAATTTTATATTAATAATTTGAATCTAAATGAAATGGATGATTATTTGGGGGAAAACTGAACATGCTTAAAACTAACTTAAACAATAGAAAATCTGCATAGATATTATTTAAAAGTTATTTTAAAAGGAGATAATATTTAAAAGTTATTTAAAAAGGAAAAACTTTACCAAGGTATTTGTACAGCCCATAATTTGAAAAATCTACAAAATTTACTGAGGAAAGAAAGTTGCAGTGCAGAAGTGACTTGCATTTGGACAGGTAGCAGGCTGGCTTCCTTGACCCTGGGAGCACACATGAAGGGTCTTCTGTCAGCCAGGGTCCCGAGTGGCTGTGATGAGCAGAGTCTCCTACTGACCCACACTGAGCATATAACTTGAATGAGAAATAAGCTCGTATTTTGTCAAGCCACTAACATCTTGAGGTTGTTTATTACTACCTAGTCTATCTTGTCTGATACTAACACTGATATAAAAATATATTCAACAGCATAGAAAAAATGCCTAGAAAACAGACTCATTATCTAAAAGAATATCATATGTAGTAAAGAAGCATCACAGCTCAGTGGGGAATGCACAAAGATAGCTAGTCAAGTGGAAAAATAGGAATTTTGATTCTCACATTATACTATAGAAGAAAATAAATTTCTCATGGATTAAACAGTTAAATTTGAGTTAAATGGAAGCCATAAAAAAATAATGACAGTGAATAATGAGACCCCAAAGAGGGTTCTATGCTTTTCAGGGGCTTGGAAAAAAAATCTGGAACCAAAAAATTTCTAGCTCCAAAGAAAGCTCCATGAAATTTTAATTTATAAATGATAAATTAAAAATTAAGAAACTATAACCTAGCCAACTGCCATTCAAATCATTTCTTATGCACACCACAAGGATAAAATCTAATAGTTTATTCTTTGCAAAACTCATGTTTTAGCTTATAAGATCTTATAGTCAACATTAAATTCATCTTCAAGAACTCTAGAGCATCATTGGCCAGTGTTAGGAGCTTGGACTCTCAACTTGATGCGAGCTCTGACAGTCACACAACCTCTCAGAGTTGCATTTTTTCTCTGTAAATGAAAGCATTGAACCAGATGATCTTTACGGTCCTTTTCAATTGCCAAATACTGTGATAGTGTAGCTATCCATAGTAATCAAAATAGTTTAAAATATCATTATAAGGAAATATTAAATAACAAAATAGACTGGCTTAAAAGAGAAAGTTTATGTTCATAAAAGTATAAATTAAGCAAGATAGTCTGATTTTTCTCTTGGGACTTGAAAATATGATGCATGTGTATATTTAGATAAGGTACAAAGAAGACGTGTGATTGTTACTGAAGCAAAACTTCAGAATTCCACAGTCATAAATTCAGCCACATGACCTGGTGACCTATTTTTGATGAGCAATTTTTTTTTTTTTTACAAATTATCCAGTAAGCAATCCAACCCACAAAGTACAAGGATAATATATCTTGAAAAGTATTTAGGTCATTTATTTTGAAATGTGAGGGTTGATGTTAATTATTTATATAATTTCATAGTGCAATAGTAAGTGTCTTGTGGTATTTTTCTAAAAAATAGTGAAGATGTCTAAATGTGAGTTCTCACTAGAGCTTTTTGCTGTGAAATTTTTACAGAAACAGTAATTTAGTGAAACATTGAATTTAAGATTAAATTACATTCAAATCAGTGAGGTTCTGATAAACTAAATATGTTTTAAACTTAAAAAATAAAAGAAAATAGATATGTCCTTAAGAGTAGGAAATGAAAACACCAAGTTGTAACTCTGACCTTTGCCCATGCAACTGCCCCTTCTCAAGACCATTCATGAGACTTTGGACTTGGGGATCCCAGGCTTTCCTGCCACACTCAAAAGGTTGTCAAAGGCAATGATACAGCAGATGAGATCAAAGTCTGTCATTGATGGGAACATGCTTGTCAACAAACATTTATGAAGCAGATCCTCTGGGCCAGGCATTGTACCACATTCCAGGAACATAAAGGTAAACACAACCCAGTTCTTACTTCTCCAAGAGTCTGCAGTCTAGTATGGAGATAAGCATGTGTGTCAGTAAGGGTAATGTACATTATGATCTGTAGCATGAAAACACCCAATGTTCTTATGACTTAATGCAATATAAATTTACTTCTTAACGGTGAGTGGCCTTCTGTGTTGTCATTCAGAGGTTTGGGCTTCTCCCACTGTTGGCTCACTTCCTCCTAGGGCTATGGGGTCCTCGGCTGGGTCCTTGTATCCAATCAGAAGTGAGAGCATGAAACAGTAAGAATAAGCTCCGGAGGAGTTGATGGGTAGGGACAGGGAATGACAGACATCACTTCTGCCCACATTCCACTGCTCAAAACCTGGTCGCAAAGTCATATTTAACTGCCAGGGAAGCTGGAGAATGTGGACAAGTTTTGTGCCCAGGAGGTGGCAGAACCGTGTTTTTAGGAACATGTTTGGAGTTGAAGAAAAAAGACTCCAATTAGTGCCTCGTCACAATAAGAGAGATGGAATACAATGCACAGTGGAGGCCAAAGGAAGGAAGGGTTGGCCCCACTGGGGTAAGTTCACACAGGATAGGAATTTGTTAATGGCAAATATCAAGCTGCTATTGCAATTATGGGCTCAATATATCCTTACTGAATAAAAAATTTAAACGTATTCCTAAATTAGGTTAAATGGAACCTCAGGTACTTTATAATACAAAACTATAGTGTTCTTTTAGTTGAAATTTTTAATATGATTGTTGATTTACACACAGTTGTAAGAAATAATACACAGTAATCTCTTGTACACCTTAGCCAGTTTCAGCTAATGGTAATATTTTGTAAAACAATGGCAGAATGTCATAACCAGAATATTGGCATTGATGCAATCCAATATTGATATGATCCCCGTCTAAATAAATCAAGTTATTCAGATTTCCTCAATTTTACTCGTAACTAATTTGTGTGTATGTGTGTATTTATTTATACCCATTTTATCACTTGCGTAGGTTCATGCATGCCCCACTGCAAGATACAGAGCAGTTCCATTACCACAAGGACCCCATTCCACATTGCTAGCCTCTGGTGACCCCTAATCTTTCCTCTGTTTCTAAAATTTTGTAATTAAAAAGTCATATAAATAGAATCAAACAATATGTAACTTTTGAGGGTAGGTTTTTTTTCTCAGCATAATTTTCTGCACAGTCATCTAAGTTCTTGTGTTTATCAATAATTCACTCTGTTTTATTGCATAGTTATTCATTCCATGGTATGAATAGACCACAGTTTGTTTAACCATTTGCCAGTTGGAGGACATTTGGATGATTCTAGTGTTTGACTATTACAAGTAAAGCTGCTATGAACATGTAGGTACAAGTTTTTGCAGGAACATAAGTTTCCATTTCTCTGGGATAAATGTCTAAAATAGAGAACAATTTGCTGGATTGTATCATATGGAAATCACATGTTTAATTTGATAAGAAACTACCAAACTCTTTTCCAAAGCTGCTGTACTATTTTACATTCTCACCAGTAATGTATGAGAGATCCAGTGTTTCTGCATCCTAGTCAGCATTTGGTGTTGTCATTATTTTTTTTATTTCAGTCATTCTCATAAGTGTGGTTCTAATTTTCATTTCGCTGATGGCTAATCATGTTGAACATCTTTGTGCTTATTTTTTATCTGTATATCAGAACCACAGTGGTTTTTATTTTAAATGGAATTTAGAATTTTCCAGTTCTTACAAATAACTTCCTCTTCTTTTTATTTTAACTTGAAAAAAAATTCTGGACAATTCCTATTGATCTTTTTACACTTCATCTAAACGTCCCATTTTCTTTAAAGCCTTCTTCAACTCCCAAGCCTGAGTTAATTAAACCTTGTCTGGCATTTCAAGCAAAATGAATATCTGCGTTTTCTAAGTTCCAGTTTGTTTTTCCTTCTATGATAGTAGTTATCAAAGCGTATTTTCATGAAGATGATTACCTGTTTGTGCTTCCCACTAACCTGTGTCCCTAGGGAAGGGACTGTCTTACACATTTTTGCCTCCTCAGCGCCTTGTATGCTGCCTGGTGCACGTAAATGCTTAATAAACATTTTCAGTGAGTTCGAGTACATCTTTAGGGTCTGCCTTTTCCCCCAAAGGATTTGAACATCTATTTTTTTGGCAGGCACTGTGCTGGACACTTTCACAAATGCTATCTCATTTAGTTCTCACAACCACCCTAAGGTATAGGGATTATTTCTGTTTTGCAGATAATGAAGCAGAAAACTGAGAGATGTAAGTAATTTACAGAAAGTTACCATCTCAAGTAAGCGGCAGATGACCCTTGGCGGTGGACCTTCTCGTTGCTATGCCATAGTTTCCCAGAGGGGGCGCAACTGAGTTGTGTTCACTCCTTCGCACCTTGTTGATGGCGCCCCGCGCCCGTCTCACTCGCTGCATGGAATTCGTTCGCGTCTTACTGACAGTCTGCCTCTCCCGCCCACCCCCTAAGAATGGGCGATGACCATTGCTACACTTCCCTTCCCTGTCTTACCTTGCTCTGAACACCTCCTTCCCCACTCGCCCGAGGCTTTAAGTTTCAATTAACCTCACCAACAACTGCCCGCATTTCCTCCTGGCTCTCCATTCTCTGTAGGGACCCCTGTGCCTGTCTGCCTTTGGGTTTTTCCTTTCCACTTCACTCTTCCCCTCCCCCGACCCTCTCATCCTTGTAGTCTTAGGCCGCCCGTTTCTCAAAGGAATTAAATTCCGTTTAATCGGTCCTTTTTGAGAGCCTATTATGTAAAAAGCAATACAGTAGGCTATTGACAGGTGTTTTGCACCAGCGTCTCTCAGTTTGGAAACCCAAGACATTGGTGCCCACCTCCCCACCTCTGAGAGTCCCTGCTGCCAGCAAGCAAGAAGAGAGGAATGGATTTGAATTGGGCACCATCATCACTTTCCTTGTGTTTGCACAGGCAGCACTGTCTGCATTTGTCCCTTTACCTAATCTTGTATCTCCTTACACATCTGAGGAATACAAGGATGAAGGCAGCGTCTCTAACTTTTAGATTACCATCTAACACAGGCGATAAGGAAAGTACAAAAAAATAAAACCCCTCTTCTTACTACATATGGCCACCATGGCATGGTCACTGTTCCTTTAGTTAACTTCCCTCTCAAATGCCCCCACATTTATGAAAATGAAAAGCCAAAGTGGACAGTACTCTGGGAGTAGCCTGACACCTGTCCATCACCAAGGCAAGATTATGTCCCACAGGGCTCCGTTCGAGGATACTGACCTCATTTTTTCCATAATAGTAAGTTTGGATACTGAAAGCTTAAATGATTTTTTTTTTCATGTGCAGGAAACACTGATGAAAAGAAGACTCCAGGCAGAAGAAATTAATCACATTTATTCATCAATTTAATAAAAAATATCTCACATAGTCAAAGCTTACAATACAGTACCAATAAAAGATAAACTCTAAAACATTATACCTTGAAACAACCTAAATAAAGGCAATGAAGTATTTTACCTCATTGCCAGCCACGTTCCATTCCTTTACTCTCTACGGCAATAACACCTCAGCAATTCTAAGATGCACTATTTTACGTTGGATATTGGGATGTGTCCTAGAGTTAATGGCATCGCATGGTTTAATTAGCACCATTTCTTCTTTCTCAAGTGGAACAAAAATGGTGCATTGTACAATTGATGGTGTCTTAGATTCAATGAAATGCAGTATCTGTTTGCCAGGTACTAAAGGAAATGAGAGCTATCCCCATCCTAATTGATCTTATGGGTTTAGTGGGGTAGACAGATGTGCAAGGAGATAAAAGATTAGGTAAAGGGACAAATGCAGACATGCGCTGGCTTTGTAAATGCAAGGGAAGTGATTGTGGTGTCCATTTCAAATCCATTCCTTTCTTCTTGCTTGGGGGCAACAGGGACTCTCAGGGGTGGGGAGGTGGGTACAAATGTCTTGGGCTTCCAAACGGAGAGAGGCTTGTGAAAAACACCTGTAAATATTTTTAGTCATTCATTTTAGCTGGGTGCCTTGCCCCCATTTAAAATTTTTATTTTTATTTATTTATTTTTAATAAGAGGTCAAATACATTCTCACAGCCATGGCCAGCAGATCACAATTTGATTTGAGTGTTTCCCCCGCCTCTTATGCTACCATCTGCTTATGGAGGGAGCTTCTCTCCAGCCCCCGAGGCACAAATCCTGATTAGCTGAGGCAATCAAAGCCATCTAATTCCCCTCCCAATGACTGGTCAAGGCCTGTATAGGTGACTCAGCCCTGGCCAAAGAGATGTGGAGGTGTCTATGGGAGGGTTTCTGATAAGTGTTTTGCTCACCGAAAAAAAAAAAAAAAGCTCAGGAAGAAACATTTTTTTTTTCTTAAACTTGCTTTGTGGTGTCTTCATATGGTACCTTAACCTGCACCAGCCCGTGAGATCAACCCTCACGGCAAAAGCCCAAGTGATGCAGATGGCAGAGGGAGAACTGGCAAGAGTCTTTGTCCTTTATCTCTGATGTGGTTACTTCGCCGCTGAGTTAACCTACCTGAAAGCCTGACTTCCTACCGTGTGAGGCTGTACATTTTCCTCATTATTAAAGTCCTTTTGAGTGGGTATTCTTCCTTTTTCTTTCTTTTTTTTTTGAAATAGAATCTCACTCTGTTGTCCAGGCTAGAGTGCAGTGCTGTCATCATAGCTCTCTGCAACCTCCAACTTCTGGGCTCAATTGATCCTCCTGACTCAGCCTCCCAAGTAGCTCAGACTATAGGCATGTGCCTCCGCACCCGACTATTTTTGTAGAGACAGGATCTTGCCATGTTGGCAAGGCTGGTCTTGAACCCCAAGCAAACCTCCCACCTCAGCCTCTCAAAGTGTTGGGATTACGGATGTGAGCCACGGTGCCTGGCCCTATTCTGTTCCTTGAAGCCTAAAATATCTTAACTAAGATTGTTGATTAACTGCCTAGGGGTGTTGGGGAAACACCGTTCAAAATGGTAAAATTTGAATTGGGTCTTGTAGAATAAGTAAAAAGGAGACGAGGAGAGGAAAGAGTATTTGCAAAGACAAGGCATTTGAATGACTCAGCTGTGTTGGTGTAAGAAATTTCCTTTTGCCATAGGATAGAGATAAGGCTGGGGATGCCATAAAGAGCCTTTTCCTTCTTTTTCTTTCTTTCTTTCTTTCTTTCCTTCCTTCCTTCCTTCTTTCTTTCCTTCCTTCTTTCTTTCTTCCTTTTGTATCATGTTGTGGAGTTTAGATTTTGTCCTGTAGGTAACATGGAACCAGTCGTACTTTAAAACAGGTGAATGAATTAAAAGTTATGTATGTCATAAAACTTTGGTGGCAGAGTGATGCATAGAGTGAGTAGAAGCTGATGGCAAAAAGATTAGAAGAGATCAAGACTTTTTGTGTTGTTTTTACAAATGGCAAAAATTGCTTCACATAGACTTAAGCAAAAAAAAAAATTGGCTTATGTAATTGAAAATCTAGATGTAGAACTTGCTATAGGGATGGCTGGATTCAAGTCCTCATGCAGTGCTGTCAGGAATCTTCCCCTCTCTGTCTTGCTCCTTTCACCTTGTGGCTCTGCTTCTCTCTGGGTTGGTTTTGTGCATAGCCAGCTCCCTGGCTGCATTAACTTTCCAACATTGTAAGAAATACATCCCAGAGAAAAGAGAACCTACTTCTCAACAGCTCCAGCAAAAGCCCTGGGATGGATTTTGTTGGCTTGAATTGGGCTCCCCAAACCAATTACTGTTGCCAGAGAGATGGAGCATTCTAATTGATCAGGTATAATCATATACCCACGCCTGGACTCAGGGGGAAGAATCATTGAATAACTTAGATTAAGAAAAGGACTGATTCCCCCAAAGTGAAGAAATGTAGACATGCAGAAAAAACCTAATTAGTAGTTATGCCCATTGAAGAGATTATGAATATTCCATGCCAACCCTCCCACCCCAGTTGATCTAGACGAAGGCATGGAACTAGGAATTGAGAAAATAGATTGACCTTCATCTTGGGAGGTGGTACTGTTTGTTGTAAATTTTACAGGTGAAGAAGTTGAGGCTTAAATAGTAAAAACAATTTGCCTGCAGTCCCGTAGCTTATAAATGGCTAATCTAGGATCCAAACAAGATCTGTGATACTCAAAAGTCGATGGTCCTAACCCATAGGCTACAAGGCCTCTCAGTGAACACCTGAAGAAGGAGAATGGAGTGAAAACCAATTCACAAGTATGCTCACTCCAGTTGCCTAAATGAGAAGGGAATGAAAAAGAGATTATGTGCTTATCTCTGTGACCAACAGTTCATCCTCAACAAGACTGAGGGAAGACAGAGAAGAAAGGTGTCCGCAGAGGCCTCATCCTAAACCAGGGTTCTTCAGCCTCAGCCCCATTGACGTATTAGGCCAGACTTTTTTTTTTATTGGGGTTAGGGGAAGCCATCTAGTGCATTGTGGGATATTTATCAACATCCCTGGCTTCTACGTACTAGAAGTTTGTAGCACCTTCTTCCTTTGAAACAGCCAAAAATGTTTCTAGAATTGTCACATGTCTCCTGGGAGCAAATTCTTCACCCCCTAACTGTATCTCCTCCCTTAGTCCCCACCCACCCCCCAAACAAACCTCTGTCTCAGTGGGAGGCTGAGGCCTGAGGCTTTCCTGGTTTCCCTGGGGCTGTAGTCTCCTCTACCCTGGTGGAGCCCTAGCCACACTGTGAGGCTCCAGTATTTTAAACCTTCATTTTCTTGCCAGAGGTGACTTAGAAAACACCTCCCTTCTCCACACTCCAAGTAAGTAAGGTGCACTGCATCTCTTTGCCTTTGCCTTTTGGAATTCTATGATTTCTAGGAAAGTTTTTGGGAAAGAAATTCATTGCTACTGGGATCCTGAGATCTCTTGTTTCTAAAGGACAAAGACCACATGGAAAGAGAAGAGCACATAGACAGTAGGTCAAAGGAAAGCTTAGGTCACTCATAATTGGTTAGTTCAATTGAATTTTTGCTATTAGATGGCCTACATTGTATTAGAGGCCATAGAATGAGGAGGAAACATCCCACTTTCACCATTTACAAGAATTTTGACCCAGGGCCACTCCGTTTCCCTCAGCCTCAGTTATCTACAACATGGAGCTGGTAAGATGCACACATGTCTGAGGCTGTGGTTTTCTAGAGCAGTAGTGCTGAGCAACCACAGTTCTGGCTCTGCCCCATCAAAACGCCAAATATTTAACACATACCGTTTCAGATTAAGAGGAGAGTTTAGGGCTGTGAAAGAAACTTCTAAAAATGTCCATCAAAAAAAATAAAAACAGGAAGGGGAAGATTAAAGTAAAACATTTCAATATGCTTCTGAAAAAATTCACTTCTAAAGAATATTTGTTAACCTATGTGGATTATATGAGATATTTTTCTATTTTGTTTCTGATCTTTTTGAATTCTAAAAGATGCCAAATTTGTAAGTTTTGGTATTATCTCTTATATAAGGAAAGTAAATATGGAAAAACAATCTCTTCCTTTTGCTGTTTGTATTTGAAGCACTTTGTTTTAGCTCCTGTTTGGGCCTCTGAACTCTCAAACTCAGCTGTAAAACAGAAGAAGGTGACTTTCTAAAATAGAAAAGGGGAGAGAAAAAGGGTAAAAATTTAAGTACTATTTTCCTTATGTCTAATTGGTAACATAAATATTTTCATGTTCTAAAACATCCTCTAAGTGTTAATGCTCTCATAAAATTAAATTTTAAATTTTAAATTATTTTAATATCAAGTAACAGACTAATACTTGATTGAAATTCTCTAACTTATTTTGTCAAACAGCAGACCAGCTCTTCCATTCTAGACCACATGGTTCTGGCTCTGAATGTTCCCTGGCTATTTTCTCGCTTGGAATCTGATAACTTTACCCCTCTACTGATCTAGTACAGCTTTCTTAAGTCCTTGTAAATCTCTGTGCCTTTGCCTTCTCTCACTCCTCTTTTTGTTCTGGTACAACACTGTGTGTTTTACAATTAGACTATGTTTATTTGGTATCACCAGAAGTGAGTTTTTATTCATAACAGAATTTTAAGAACACTATGACTTTAAAAAAAAACATACTATTGATGAAACCTTTGCAAACTATATCATGCATTCCCATGCCCTAGCTAACAATGAATTGACCCAATTTAAATTTTTCTTACAAAGCAGTCAGATGGAAATGTAGGGTTATAGCCCATAGAAATTGACTTTTGCAGGAGAAATTTACTATTATTTATGATTAATATTTCAATGAAGATTTATTGAGAAATCATTATGTTACGTACACTTTTCTGTGTCTTTGTATTATATTCTTCCTGATTGCCATAATATTGAGATTATAGAAAATTTTTAATACATAAGAATCAAGGAGTACACATTTTTACCCTATTTTAAACATTTTTTTTAATTTTCAGGAAGCAAGGGACAGAAAAATATAAAAAATGCAGTCAAAGTGCACTAAAATTCAACATATTTTTATGATACGTATTCAAGCCATTTTATCTGGTTTTCTCGGTTTCAGCAAATTTGACCTTTCCATGCGATCAAACACAGTTGCAAAACAGAAGAAAGTGGAAAATGTGTCTGAGTCTGATAAGAGTAATTGTAGAAAAGACCAAGAATATCACTCTAATGAGATGAAAAGAGCAATACCTTGGTTTTATTAAAATAGACTATAATTGATTAAATTTAAACACAGATGAGACTTTATACTTATACTTCACACTCTTCAGTTTCTGTGAGTAAACTAACAGCAGAGGCTACAGACAATGATAACAAGACAGGTGTGGTTAGTATGAATGCCAGGTAGGCTGAACGGCAAAAAAGCCCACTGATAGACTGCGGCAAGAATTAGCTGGAGTTGAACTCCCAGTTCTATTGATAAAGACTCCATTTTAATGTGAACTTTGAGAAATTGCAAAGAGCAAATGAAAAATCTTCAAACTATTATAAAATCCAACTAGAAAATAACTGGCCATTGATCACTGAATATGGCAAGGGTGCTGCATATACCAAAGGCTGAATGAGAGAGCAGTCTGGGGAACAGAAAGGGATTCCATATGATCAGGGAAACAGTACAGTTAAACCATGTGGCTAACAGGGATAAGCAAGAGCCAGATCAAAGAGCCTTCCTTATAAGCAACCTTATAGGAGGGTGATGAGAGCCACTGAAGGCTTAAGTAGAAGAATGACATGATCAGATTTGCATTTTGAAAAGATGATGGACAGTTGTGTGAGAGCAAAAAGGAGAGGGTGAGCTTAGAGGCAGAGGATATTTAAGAAAAACCAACTCATGCAATGGTGGCTGATGGCTTGAATGAGGGTGCTGGCTTTGGGAATGGAGAGAAGAGGACAGGTTTTAGGGACATTTGGGAGGTCAAAGCATTATAACTTGATGGTTGATTGGATATGGGGGGAGAGTTAAGAGATATGTCAAGAACAGTGCCTTAATGTTTCCCTTGGGTAACCAGGTAAAGGGTGGTACCATTCCTAGAGATGGGATAGTGAGAGAACAGGTTTGGGAAAGGGAGAGACGATGAATAATTTGGGACACAACTAATTAGAGAACATCCATATGGAGATGCCCAGGAACTGTACATAAGGGTTTGAAGTTCACTGGGGGAGAGATTTAGGCCAATGGTAAATATGCAAAAGCTATGAAATTTGAAACACTTCAGTGCAAGCTATCTTTCACCATATATATTTGTTTTTCTTTCTAATTTTGCTGCTCTTATGAAACTGTACAGAAAGCACTTACAGTTCCAGCTTGTCTCCCTGAAATTCAGTTGGATATGCACTGACTTGAAATATTGGTCAACATATTCAAATATCTGTTTCCTATCTGGAACCTTAAAAACCAGGCCTGAAATGTATAAAAATGTGTAGAACATATGGAAATTGACATCTGAGGCTTAAATTTAACTGCCATTTAATAGTCTTTTCATTAGCAGTTAGTCTGTATGGTGTTGATATTTTTGCATGTTATGGAAAAGTTATTTTTAAGAACTTAAAACTTTTCAAAAATTTTTTCTTTAGTTGAGAAATAGGTTGCTGGTAGCTACAACCTACATAATTGAGTTCACAAAGAAGTAATTTGATGATATTAATAAAGAAACTTAATGTTCTCTAGGCAATTGTGTGCTGCCAATGTGTTAAATCTTTGTCCATTAACTTATTAAATTATTGTTTTATGAATCTTCTGCAGGACTGTATCCAAATTGAATGTTTTGCCAATATCAATCCCCTACTGGTGGTTCTAACAAAGAATTCTCTTTCAGGGACAGGCCTTTTTCCTTGGGGAAGTAAATAGAGCCAGTGATTTACTGATAAATCCACCCAGTATATACATCATCTCTGTCCCATATATCAATGTCACGGGCAACAGCTTGCTTTACTAAGTGATTCTGCAGTGTCTTCTCAAAGACTATTTTGTTTAGTAATCAGATCAAAGTGCCAACATGAATACTTTTTAGCATCATATGAATTGTTTTTTTATCTTTAAGAGCACAGTTAGTTCTGAGACATATTTATGGAATGATTTCCACTGCTGATATTTTATCCCACCATACTAGTCTTCCTAAAAATTGTTAGTTTGTGTCTCACTCATGTGCACTTCAGCATGGATTATTTTCTACACACTGTATTTAAAACTGAAATGTTATTCTTGATACAAATTAGGAGAATTCTCATATTTTCAGCTCTTCCTAACTGACCAGTTTTTAATTTGGTGTTAATTATCTAAACAGTTTGGGAGACTAGATGGCCTCTCCGTTTCATGCTATTAAATGGCACTAAACATTCTCTCCAAACCCTTGCAAATGGATTGTGAAACAAATGAGTGATAGGTTTGTGAAAATTTACATGGGGGTGAACAGAAAACCATAAAGGAAAAGGGCCCCTTTGATGATGACTGACAGATAATGACAGAGCTTTCCATCTTGGTTTTGAAAAGGAGGTTTTACTGAGTAGTGGGTAGTTCGGTTTAACATCTTTGTAAGTTAATCCTGGAAAGGACTTTAGGAAGACAATCAGAAGGACACAGAATTTTTTGTTTTAAAATAAAACATTAAGACAAAGAAAAGTTTTAAAAAATGATATTTTAGAGACATATTATTGATTTCCTTCTTGTATTTGCGATGCAGACATTTTAACATGTTCCATTTCAAACTGTCTCTGTAGAAGTGTGTTGTGCTATGTACATAATCTTCGGTAAGGAATTCTACTTGCAGCATATTTTTCTTCAAAGGCTTTGCATTTCTGCATAAAAAGCTTATTAATTATTTGTAGCTGCTTGTCATCGTGTTCTGATAATAGAAGGCTGGTCAAGGATAATAATTACCACTTCACCTTTTTGGATCATATATATCCACTATTCCTAGTGCAATATTACCCAAAGCATCTCTTCTCTCCCTGTACACAGGACCAAAAGTGCAGGCACATCATTTATTGATAAGACAAAAAGAATGTAATGAAATTATCAATGTTCTTGAATTAATTATGAACATGATTAAGAAAGCTAAAATCTCAGGAGCCAGGATCTCATTACCCATTCAGTCTTAGGGATTGCTTTCATTCAGCTAGGCAAAAAGGCTTTGAGCAGCCCGGCAATTGCCTTTCTCTCATTTATTTGTGCTAGAATTAAGGTTTATTTGTTTTCTGTTTTCTTCTTCTTCAGAATGTTTCTCTGTCTTTATCCACTTAACAAACAGTTTCCTCCTCTGTCTCAGAAGGATGCACCTTCTAGGGCCTACATCTCTGTCTGCAGTCTGCATACCTTCTTCTTTTGAGTGCATTTCTCTCAACTCATTTTGCTGGAGCTCCTAAATATCTCTCAAGGTAAGTCTGAGAATGTAGCCAAAAAGTTCTTTCAGATTTATGTCTGCAGCTATACAACAGTTCTGTCTGAATCCCATTCAGCTAGGAGTCTTAATGACATCATTATTACGCTGTCTGTACTGGGCTAGATTTTACTTGGAGCCTTCACTGTATTATTACTTATCTTCCTTTCTGTGTGAATGTACGAATAATACTTTTTTAGGGTGGGAAAATGATTCAAATCTAAGAGGGAAATACATTTTTTACTCAAATCAGATTTTCAAGTGTAGTAGAAACAATAAACGAAAAGTAAATCCATTTTAAATTTATATTTGGTATAGAGATATTCTGTTGGCTCTCGAATTCCTACCCTTTCGTCCTTGATATTAACTAAATTGAAGACGGTCAACTGCAATGTAATACCACATTTGGGCTTATTTTAAAAATTTCCAAATGTTCCTTTTTTAAAAGGATTCTAAATTCTTAGTATTGTAATGTCCAGTGCAGAAGAATAGTGAATTGGTGTTTGTTAAAAAATGTCTTGGAATTATTCTAATGGTACCTGACCAAACCGATTTTTTTTTTTTCCAAAATTAACCAACAGTAGTTTGGCAGCAAACTTCTTTGAATTTGATAATAGGTCATTTATAAACAAGATTATTGGCAAAGCAGGTAAAATGCTGTCAGCATGCATTTTACAGTCACATACAGAGTGAGCACAAAGATCACATAGTTGGATGTTATTTTGGTTTAAATATATTAATATGGGTCTCATATTCTTCTACGAGCAAATTAAGTATTGCAAAGATAAGACAGGAGAGAAGAACTATACCTTTAGGCCATTGAATAAATACAGCATATGTGATACTAAATCCATTGATCCAGGTTTTCTTTAAAGTGGTGATTTCATAAGATTGCTAAAACATCCAGGAATCTGAATGGATAAAATCACTGAAACCCAAAGCATGCTGGAGCAATAAGTGACCAAATAATTTGACTATAGCACACAAAATATGAAAAGGTCCATCTCTCAAATCTTAGGAACAACCGTGACATTTGAAGATTTGTTAGAAAATGTGATTAACAGAGGGAGAAGGCTGTTAGAATCTTTCTGTAAACCTGCAGCCTGTGAAAACAATATTTAGATAATCATGTACGTTACATAAAAATGTTTATTTGTGTCATATTAGCTAAATATCCAAGACATTGAAATATACTGCTAGAATATTGTATGGTTTATGAATACAGTAAATTTGGGGACACATAGATTTTTGTCCTTGTATATTTCCTGCTGCCTTTTTTGAAATTCTATTGATTTAATAAGCAAATGGTTATTGGTGCTTACTAAAATTATAATTGCTAGGCATTGTTCTGCTTAGTTCTTATGTTCACTAAATTAATTGACATAGGCAATTTAATTTGAAAGTGTTAAAAATGCAAGACACCGAATCTTGTTTTTAGGCATCAAACAAGAATAGCAGTAGAAATAATTTTCTCACTTCCTGAACCCAGAAAAAAAAAGCATGTTTCTTAAGTAGAAGCTCCTTGTACTTCATCTCATTCTGAGAAAATGGAAATCTCTGAATTTCTTTTGATATTTCTTTCATATCTTATCAAAAAGGGAAAAATGAATCATAAAATATCCTGCATGCCGTTTCTACATGAAAGGAATGAACAGAAGTCCCATGTGGCTCTCTCAAGGGGAAGCCCGTTATTGTGCTTCCCTAGGTGGTCGCCTGCACTTCAGCGATTGGACATGATCAGGCAAAACAGTTTGGAAGCTGAAAGAGACACAAACAGCAGAGGCTGAGGTGAAGGAGAAGGAAGTGCATCTGCAGCAGAAAAGTTGGTAAAGAGCCCTTTTCTTGTATCAGTTTCTTGGTGTTTAAGTAGCAACACATTTCCAAACAACAAAATACAAACAAGAAAAGTCAATCATTAGCGCCATAGTGGACTAGATGCAACTAATTAATAGAGCCGTTAATAAACCTAAGAAAAGAAGTTGCATTAGTGAAAAGGATTTAAACGTTGATATCAGAAAATCAAAACGCATGCTTCCATTTTACAAAGTAACTGTCAGAAGCATTGTGGTTTGCTTGTTGTCATTAATGTCTATTGCGATAAAGTAGAATGACAATTCTGTGTGCCATGACTAATGTCACTGAGTTCAGAGAGTTTGAAAACTAACAGTCGTATAACAGTGGAGAAGTTTGAATATTTAGTCCATTTTTAGAAGGAAAAAAATAGGGATGCTATTCAAAATCATGCATAACTGGTACCAGATGTTTTTCTTTCTGAATTTATCTGACTTTGACACTTTACACTCCTGATACTGAGTGAAAAGGTGAATGTATTCAAATCTAATTGATATGGAAATAAAACTTCACCCAAAAGTCAATATAAGTAATCTTTAATATTTAATACATGAATTCTGTTTTTGTTCATAGTAGGAATTAGTTCTGAAATCCAGAAAGTGCTAAGATCTCTTTATATATGTGGAGTTATACATATTCACAAAGACTTCTGTTTTAAAGAAGCAAAGTACATTAGAAAAAGCATTAGCAGATGTTAGGAGACTTTAATTCTTCAATATCTATCTGTGACCTTGGATGAGTTATTGAACCTCACAAAGCCTCTGTTTTCTCTCTGTAAAATTAGTGGGATAAATGGATAATATTTAAGGCCTCTTCACACACTAAAATCTATTATTTTACATCTGTTTTTGTGTGTATATGTATTCATTCGACTTTAAGTAAGCCTGAAATCTATCTTTAGCATTTGTTTATCCAAGGGTTAAGAAATTAGAGAACACTTTTCATTTAGAACATATGAAACTCGAATATTGTATGCCTATATATTGCTGGTACTTTAGCATCTGATGTCCCTGCTAACTTAATTCCTGAAATGCAGGGCTTAATTTGCTCTTTAACATTTCCCCATTCACATTTATGCTGATCTGTGCCTATAAACAGTGGGACTTACTTCCCAGCAAATATGTCTTTAACAAAATTCCTCAAGTGTAGAAAGAGGGAGTTGTTTCATCTTCATATTCCTCACAGCAAGTTATTGGGTCTTTGCAAACTGCTAATGGGCTCATTAAGCTCCTGCTATGTACAACCAGTGAGTGAATACGGAATTGATAATTGTAACTAAAACTGAATTGAAATTGTTGGTCAGTAGCCTCCATTCTGCAGCCTTTCAGAGCAGCAAGATTTTAAAAAGATGCTTACTACAGAGGATAAGAAGTGGTGTTTTGCAGTTAGTTTCTTGCCTGGAAGTTTCAGGACAGGCAGCAGAGAGACTTTGAGGGTGCTCTGAGCCAGGGCTTAAGTCTGCTCCGAATGGGTTAAGGAGAACTACCTGCTTGAGATTGATTTAAATCAGTAATGGATCATCTCATAAAGCTGCTGTTACTAGATATTAGCCTGCTATCTCCATCCTCTGATAGCACAGATAAGAAGTGCTTACCGCAGAGAAGGTTCCTAGAGGACAGATATTGTTTCCTGTACCTCAGGGAGTAAAAAGCCATACTGCTGGATCAGTGACTTTTCCTAACAGCAAGTAAATTCAGGCCTTATCAAGTTACAGCACAAACTGCACTCATGTTTTATTATTCTCATTAGAGATTTAAGGACTAATTCCAGTTGTTAGCGCTTAGCAGTTTAATGTTTTCCATAGATAAGAATTAAGATTCTTCTGGGGGATTTTTTTATTTGCTAAAGCTTGCAAAATATAATGCGGTGATGCACTTACTGTGATGTAATGCGGTAGATTTTCTAAATGTCCTGAATGTTTTTAAGGCATACATTTTAAAAATTTAAATTTAATGACTGAATTTTTCTGAGTTGGACATGCACTCATTTCACTGAACATGCCTTTCTTTGTCTGGGAACCCAAATCAGCTCTTCCTCTGGCAACAGAACTGAAGAGGCTGAACTTCCATAGTTTGTCTTTATTGCTGTGTATTTTCTTAAAGTAAATTCATTTAATTGAGACTAAGTGTAGGATCTGATTCCAAAGAAAATCTTGAACAAGACCTATTTTGTAAGTAAACTTGGCTTTAAATTATCTTCTTGAAGTGAAACTGACTTTGCTTTCCCAACTAGGTGGAGAAAAGCTGCAAGTGTCATGATCATTCTATTTCTGTTTTCAAAGAGATTATAGAGTTTGAACTTAGAAGTAAAACTCCAGGCTCACTGTCAGCTTGGATATCAACGTTAAATCAATGCTTTAGTGACTTTTCGGTAGTGGGCATCTGCTGTCGCCAAAAGTTACTCTTCCTAACATTCTTAAAGGGGGGATAAATCATTTATGAATAGAAAAGTGTAATCTAAATTGCAATCTGATAACATTATTACTGGCATTAAAGCTCAATGATTAATGACATATTTTCTGGTTATGTTTATTGAAATTCTTCTTTTTGTACAAACTCTAGCTTGAAAAACATTATTTCCTCCCCTCTTTGTTTTCTTGGGTTTATCTTTAAATCTTTCATTACATATGGTATGTGGCTGTAAGGTATTTTCAGAGTTGGCTGAATTTTGATAATGTAAGTCATGGATACTATAGTTACAAAGTTTTGGGGTTGGGTCTTTTAGAAGAAAATGTGCTACATTGAAATGAAAGTTGTTACCATTATGAGGCATTCATTGGCTGACACTTTGATATCCATTCTTGGAAAACTATTTTCCTAAGGTAAAACAGTTCTAGCAGCAATGCTAGAAGTATGGACTACATTGTGGCAGTTCAGGAACCCTGAATATGCCTTGTAGGTAGGATTCATCATATAATAATAAAAATAGAAGCTACCTTTTAGTATGTGCTAGGAACTGTAATAGGTGTTTTTAATGCTGGGTCTTATGTACCAATGGTTTTCAAGAAAATTCTCAATGTGTTAAATTTACCTTTTTAATTTTTTAAGACAGAGAGACCTATTCTAGTTAATGTTTCTATTATTCCTGGTGTTGTAGGCTTTGTGCCTGTTTATGCCCCAGATTGTTTTTCCCTTTTAGCCAGTGATATGCTATCTGCAGTGATACTCTATCTGCCAGAAAAATTTAACATGCTTGTTCCAGTTACGTTACTGGGTGCAATCCTCTCTTATACAGGAAATAAATTTATTATGAAGAACTCCCAGTAGAAGCCTTGGAAAACTTACACAGAGCTGTGCTGTGTCCAAAATGCTGTTCAGTAGGTTTTCCAAAGCACCCAGGTAACAGCTGGTGCAGGCCATGTGCCAGCTCTGACAGCCCATATGCTCTCTTTAGTGCAGTAATTATCTCAACACAAAACTCTGATAGCCTAGTCTACTGGGTCCAGTTTCCCTAGGTTAAATTGACTCAGTGGCTTTGTTAGTAAGTTCCTTTGGCACAGTAAGAACTTCATCAAGAGTTTAAGTATTGGGATAGGCTTCAAAGACCAATATGACTGCTGCTTTCAAGACAGGTGGCTTATTAACCCTAAGAGATTCTAGGTGGTGGTTTGTTAGGCTGTGACCCAGCAGCAGCGATCTAGTTTAAGGTCTGTCATTGTTTCTACCGGCTATCTGGCTTAGGGGTGCTGGTTAATGCATCTGTTTTGGTAATAGGCTAAGAGTAATTTTTATATTTCAATTCTAAAGCAGACGCCGGCATTTCTTCTGTATTTCAGAGGTGGTGTTGGGGGTAGAAGGGTTCCAGTGAGAAATTTTAGGATAAGAGAAGTGGTGAAGAAAAGTAAGCTAGACCAAAATGGATATAAGCTTTCTTATTTAGAGCATCACAGAGGAAACTTACAAAGAAATATTCCTGTGGCCCCTGAGATGTTAACAATCCCTCTGCATGTGTAAAATTCATGTGTTAGAGGCTTGGAGTTCATATTCCTAAGCTCCTTCCTTCCTTTCAGTCTCCCCTCTTTCCTCCCTCCCTCTGTTTCATCATTCCTTCCCTCCTTTCCTCTTTCCCTCTTTCCTTTGTTCCTGTTCCTTCCCCCCCCTTTTCTTCCTTCCTTTTTTCTTTTCTTTTGAGAAATGCAAACATCCTAAGGACCAGTTGCAATAAAACTATAGATGCAAACCTGCAGTTTTAGTACAGACAAAGCTAAATTGTACTATATCGAGTAGCTGTAATCTTGAAAGATGTTGCCTGTTATGGAATTATAGAATTCAGCCACAGATGTTTAAAACTAAACAAAGGTGATATGGTATTATCATTTTAGCTTCTCTTCTGTTCGTAGCACAGACCTTAAATGATGACTGTATTTGTCCTGACATGATTATGCCAGGCATAAGTTTAAACCTCACTTCTGATCTATTTATAAAATGATACCAGGCTCATAATCTTAACAAGAAGATTGAGCTACTAGATCTTTTGGCCAAGATCAACCTTCATTGTGCTGATATTTTCTACTAAGATTGTGGAAGCAACACAAATGGCTACTTCTCCAATGGATCTTGTGTAGGGGACAGTTTCAGATACCCATAGTTTCAGATACCCATGGCTCTCTGCCTCATTTTAATCACTAAGTGGCATAAAATAATTCGATTATCTTCATTATTCCTGCTTTGTCAGTATGGCTTTAATTTCTTGAGTTGAAATGGAATTCTGAGGTAGAGAAGAATGCACCAAAATAAATGGACTGTAAGTTCCAAAAGAGACTGGGTCATACTTTCTAATTTTATGGCATCTGATTTCTTCAATTTTTTTTTAACCTATACAGGCTAATCTGGTTGTGGGCAGACTTTACCAGTCTTTTTCACTACTGTAACTTCAGAGGGTATAATAGTGCCTGGCACATAGTTGGTACCTGGTAAATAGCTGATAAATGAATGAACAAATGACTAGACATGACCACTTTTTTAATGGAAATGACTCCAGCTGTAAGTGAAGGTGTACAGTCTGGGCTGGGTAGTTGAGATGGAGGGGGTAATGTGGTCCTCAGTGTTGTTCCTCATGCATGTAGGTGAGGAGATCTGACTCTCTTGTAGACAATTCCTGGTTTAAAAGATCCTAGGGGACCTCAATGTCCAGTGGTAGGAACAATCACCAGAACTGGATTATTTCAAGTTGGACTCTAGGTTAAAATTGATTCACTAATACTATAAAGTCATTGCATTATCGAGCTTTCAATGTAATAAAGCAAATTATAACTCCAAAGAGCTTCTATAGAAAGCTAGATCAGCTAGTTCATAAAAACCCAAACACGGACCCTTGTTATTTAGTTTTCAACTACAGGTAGTTATACTTCTAAAGTCATTATTTATATGTTGTCAGGAGTACCCACCAAATTTATTGACTTGTACATTATTCTTTGCAAATAAGTTCTGGCTGCTCTCTGCATATTATAATTAAAACGACAGGGACTTTAATCATTTATGAAATTTTAAACTACATACTGAATATAAATGTATCATTCAATGTGATAGAATGAATTAAATTCATCACTGTCAAATAACTGTATAAAAGATGAAATATCTCTCATCCCACATCATTAACTTATATAAAAAAGAGAGCCAGATTTGCAAGCATTGTAATAGTACTTTTATGGTCTTTTAAGGACACTTTGAAAACTGAGACATTTGGCATATACAAGAAAAATGCTTTTGATGAAAAAGTTCACTTCTAATTTTATCTATAAAAGTTCTAATCTGAATTTCGTGATGAAAAATAACTTTTGCCTAAATAGAATCAAATAATCAAGTTTAAAACTCTTCTATATGAACATAAAACATTTTTATTATCATGACATAAATATGTGTACACTGATAAAATAGATTTTTGGTAATCCAAATCATTAAGGGAAAAATTCTTTCTGTAGGTTGAAAGGATAATTTGGGACAGGAGGGTAATTGAAATATTTGTCTGGAGCAGGTGAGTAGCTGACATTTGATCATTTCTCAATCTTTTGTGCATGTCTAGACACAATGTCAACACCTAGATTTCTAAGGAAAACAAAATACATTTGGGAAACAATGATTCTGATCATTATTTTTATTTTTTAATTTGCTATAATCACATTACTATTTTCAGCTAATAACTATACCTGTTAAACACTGTATACTATTTTACTAGAGTATTTTATATTAAAACTATTTTTAAGATGTGAAAATTCCTACTTACTTTTTATTGATTATTTCAGGAAAATATGTACTGAATAGGCTTTTCTTTTACCCTCCCCCAAATCTTCTGAGTCTTTTCAAATTTCAATTATTTCATTTATGTTTCTTGGTTTCCATCCCTTGTTGGGCAGAACACTCATTCACTAACTAAACTTTTATTAACTCAGGCAAGAGGTGGGGGCCGGGCACTTGGTTGGGGAGCAGGATGTGACTCTAAGTCTCTCCTCTCAAGGACTTTAATTCAGCTACACTGAAATAGGCAGTGCTTTCACAAACTTATGAACTAATTGTAATTTGGGGAAAAAGAGTATAAATTAATTAAGGCACTTATAGCTATCTTTCCACATCTCAATTTGTTTAATTCAGTTCATGGTCATACAACTTCGTGCAATTTTTCCAGCCAAATGTAAAGAAACATGACAAGAATGGAAAGAAATGGTTTGTTGTGGTGGTCTAGGATATAAAATGTATTTTCATATAAATTAATATAGGGAGAAAATCTCAAGCCCAGACAAGATATGTTACTGTGGAAACCCAATCCATGAGTTTTTACAACAATCAACATTATCATCAGTGATTTTTTTTTATCTTGTCAAGAATTTTAGATTGTTTATTTTGGGAGTGTAGTTAATGGTATGAAATTCCTTCTATTCTCTGTTCTACTGAATTCTTGTCACATAACATCAAAAACCAAGAAAAACAATGCAGATATATATATATATATAATTTAGAATTTTATATATTGTCATATTAGCTATATGATAGCTGATTGACCTATACTTATATGAAGAATATTTTTTAAAAGTAAAAATTATTTTGGGGAGAGAGGCCGAATGAGGAAGTGTGTATAAGACTTGAGAATGTATAGCAAAAATATTGGCATTGATTGACATTTCCTGTGCTGATACTACTTGTTAAAAGCTAACTAGCAACTAATGCAGCTTAGTTTTTATTTTATGAGATTAGCTATACCTCTATTTTAATCAACAAGTTTGAATAACAATGGCACTACCAAAACGACTGTAGTAATTAAAAAGAAAACACACATACATACAAAACCCCAAAATTGTAATGAATAATTTAAAGAAATATTTTAGGTTAAAAAATATGTTATAGAAGATGATTTTATTATAGTATGCACTATTTTCCCCCCCCCCCGAACACATAGATTCCTATCTGTGAAATGTATTCCATATACATTTTCCCTGCTTTTAAAAATAGCATTACTGCTTCCTTTATACTCTTTCTTATTCATACTTTGTTTGTGTGTGTTTGTTTTCACAAAGCAGTGCTTCCTTATTAGCCTGTGTGAGCAACTCATAATAGACAAGTTTTAATACTTACTCTATCATTAAGAACCTGATATGAAAATTATCAGTCTGTTTGAAAGCAAGAAGCCCTGCTGAAATGCTTGCCCAAGACTTCTAACAGGGCACAGCTACATTATGGATTTGTGACTGTATATGGTGGTAGTTGGTATGAAGTAACAAAGCATGATGCAAGATAAAAAGACGCTTGCAATTTAAGCAACTCTTTCGAATAGCTTTATGATAGGACTCTTTATATTGAGAGATTTTATTAGGTTTAAAATATAATTTTCACAAAGTTGCCACAGAGTCGGAGTAAAATGCATTTGTTAAACCTTTTACATTTTTTCCCCCTGCTTCTCAGTATTGTTTCGGAATAGAAGGTGAAACTGTATTCCTTGGTGTGCAGTTTAAAGTCAAGAGCAGCAATATTTAGCACATGCTTGGGCAACCTTGTTTGAAATCCATGCCGCCCCTCTCTGGTGTTCTGATGTGCCTTTAGGGGATGCTTGCCTGTTTGTAGTTTGTTTTCTTTTGTTTAAGGTTTCAGCTACTGCATTGACTAATGATTATATAGCAGTAAACTCTCGTCCCTGCTAAATTCAGTAGTGATGCCTCAAAAGCATTTTTCCCTTGTGTGACATAAAACAATAAAAGAACTAGACAAACCCCTTTTGAGGAAGAATAATCCTTTGTTTAAAGAAAATAAAAGAAAAGAAAAGGCAGCTCCTTGACGCCAGAGGGTGGAGAATTCAAATCAAAGGCTTAGCTAATTGATAAAAAATAAAACAAGTGTTAATCTGAAAATTTTTTGTAGTAAGTTACTATTTGTGAAAAATCATTAATAATATAACATTTTTATCTATGCATATTCTTTATGATATCAACTACACAATATTTATTTAACACATAATTACTTGATTGACACCTTCTGCTCTTGAGTGTAAACTCTAATGACTTTGTTCAGAATGCTGTCACTAGCATAATTTATTAATAGAATTTTGCTCAGTTATATTTTATTTCTTTGAAGATAACTTATTTATTTCTTTGAAGCATATCATTTTCCCCTCCATTTGTTCTTTAATAAAAATTAAAATAGTCTGTTTTAAAATGTAACTTATATGTTACAAATTTAATGAAAAAATGTAAAGCAATTACTATATTTACATAGTGCATATTTTTAGCCGTTAGAGTCACCAATGCCAAGTCCAAAGAATTTGAGCATGCCATTTAATTGTTCTCCCTGCAATTTTTTATGTGAGACTTGTGGCCATGATTCCAAGTGATAAATTCTTCTTGATTTGCCTCTAGTTGTCACTGGCCAAACCTTAGGGATTGAAAGATTAGTTATGGTTACAAAAGACTTATTATTTTAAACTGAGAATTTTTAATGTTCTTAACTCAATTAAGCAGGAAGTAAAGAAACTATCAATATTGTTGTCAGTATGTTAGGGGGAAAAATCCTTCAAATTTTAATTTAACTACGGATGATGTTCAATTTCTGCCTTTAACTTCTAATAGAATAAGATTGTATTAAATTAGAGTTGACGCTGGTACCTAAATGTTGCATCCTTAACAGGAAAATCGCTTTGTGATTTAAACAAAGATTTCGATCAATGAGCAGGATTTCAGCCCTCATCCAATTTTTAATAGAATTTTATCACCCAAGTCCTTGAATAATGTAAGCAAGCTACACAACACTTTGCATATGCTTGGTTCGATAGTGAGACTGATCTGTGTATTCATAACTCAATTTTTTTGTCCCCAAATTTTGAAACGCCAAGGAAAAAAAAAGTTTTCTTGTTAAGTAATGAATCTGAGAGACCATATTCAGGCCACAAAATAGTCCAAGTTGGCCCCAAACACAGGTGCTCCCAGTTTGAACATTGTGCCTGGCTTTTCTGCAGAGAAACTAAATGAAAGAGCAACTTCAAACACAGGTGCAAAATCCCGCATCTGTGAGGGACAGCCCGAAACCATGGCTTTCCCCTGACCGTTTTCGGCTTGTAAACTTCATCCTCCATGGAGCACCTGTGTCAGAACCAATCAGGGATGTGTATAAATGTTATCAACACCTACACATCATTACTTATTCATCAACATCAGCACCAAATATTGATGAAACATGCAAGGGTGTTTTTTGTTTTTGTTTTTTTCCTATGGAGCTGCTCTTTTCTGAAGTTTACGTCCGTTTGCTTGATGGCTGATGTGAAGAAGTAGAACACACAGATAAGAAAACCTGGAATGTTCCAGATTCTAAACCCCTATGATCCTGGGAGTTTGTATCACTTTTTAATCTTTAAGTCTAATACCTTCAGTGGGAAAAAATGGAAAGCACACAAAAGGTTCAAACGCATTGATTGCCTAAAGGCCTAATTGTAACAATTTCATACTTTGCGGTATACTTTTGTGCAGCCACCTCCTTTGTAGTAGTCTGTTGCCTTCTCACTGTTTGATTAGCACTCAAAGAACCTACATTTGAAGCTATATAAGATTTTGCTTTTCAATAGCAGTAGCAAGCGGCAGAGACAACAGGATCTGGCTTTCTGGCAAACTCCACAGGCATTTGGGTTGGTGGCTTTGTATTTGCCTCTGGGCCTTTCCTGCATAGGGCTGAGGAGGGGCTTATCAGGCTGTTAGAAGCTTTGGAAACCGTTTCTTCGTTGACAATTTAAATTTATGTGGTTTTTAATTGTCTGTAAACAAAGCCTTTTAAATCTAGCACTAAATCTCCACCCAAGGTCAGCTGGCATCCAAAGGGGTGGTTGCTGATTTAGTTTGTCTGCTTTTCTTTTCCTAAAAACCCCTCTCAATCAGTTTATTGTCCTCCAATAGAGATACAAAAAACACACAAATCACTTGGCCCCTCCCCCCCACTTTGAATGAATAGATAAAAATCCATCTGTTTTTTATCTGCATGTTCCGAGGGCCAAATTTATGTCCTTTGTAAAAAATGGCCCCAGCAATGCAGTTTCCTAGCAAGCAGCTAGGAGAATTGACCAACGCTTGGGTTTTAAGTCAGCAATGGCTATAGTGGAGAAACTTTCAGTATAGTTTTGGCTCTAAATGGTCATTAGATCTATTCCGTTTATGCTGTGAATAATTAAAAGATGACATTGTAATGTAATAAATATGTATTGGTTATCATGTTCACGGTTACACTAGTGAATACATTTTTTATTTTTATAAAATAAAAAATATAACAAAATATTGGGAAAAAGGGTAGTGTAGTGTAAATGTTTGGTTTTCTATAGACTGTCATACAACTGACTATATAGTCTTTCAAAAACATGGTTTAAGGCACAGACAGATAAATGCCTGGTTGCAGGTCCCTGGCTCCCATGAGCTCCAGAAAATCCTGGACAGGCTTCCTGTTTGCAGCACGTTGAGCCCTGGCTGGGGCTGCTCTTCTGCCTGCAGAGTCAGCCTCGCAGTTCCCCATTTCTCTGAGAGCCAGTTCTCTCTGTCTCTGCCGCAAGTGAGAAAAAAAAATGGACCATTCCAAATGAGGAGAGACGTAGAGTTCTTAGGAAAAAAAGGAATATAGAACCCACAGAGTTTAAATAAAAGCTGTCATTACTAAGTGAACTGAAGACTCAAACTCTGCCACAGGATTCCTTTCCTAAGCACCCCTGGCTCAGTGAGGGAGAAAGAGAGAAGAGCTTTTCAATACTTATTTGTTTCCTATGAGCCTTCTGTTCCTGCTTCGAAAAAGAACCATAAAGCCAAAAAGAAATATTTTCGGTTTCTTTTTGTAAGTATATCTGTATATGGGAGATGTTACTGTATATGGGAGATGTTACTGTATATGGAGAATTGATTTTTTTCTTCCAAGTCTCTTTCTAATTTTCAGTGATGCTAGGTAAAAAGGAACATGCCTGTATTTTTAGAACAGAGTGGATTGGTTCCTGACTTTGCTAGTTATTAATATTAATATATGGTCTTGATAAATTACTTAATTTGGGGGGCCACTTTTTTGCATCTGTAGAATGAGAATAATCATACTTACCATGTGAAGTTGAAGTATGGATTAAAATAAGATAATTGAAAACATATTTTTTTACATTACCTGCAATATATTTGCATCCAATACATTGTTGGCCAAGGAACAATTTGATAACAAAACAATGAAAAGAAAAGCAAAAAGCTCATGTAAATAAGAAGAATACCCAGAGAGGGAACCCCTAAAATATAAAAATATGGGAATTAAGTTAAAAGTTTAAAAAGCCAGAGATTAAAATAAAAACATAAAAAAGTGGGAAAAAGGATAGGGTAGTGTAAATGTTTGGTTAAAATGTCAGCATATCATGGCATTGTTGATTTAGATAAAGTGGATGGAATTTGATGTTTTAAAAATAGTTCATAGCTTATTGCAGCTTCAAATCCCTGAGCTTGAATGATCCTCCCACCTCAACCTCCTAGTAGTTGGGACTACAGGTGCATGCCACTGTGCCTGGTTAATTTTTTTCATTTCTTTTTAGAGATAGGGTCTCACTATGTTGCCCAGGCTGGTCTTAACTCCTGGCCTCAAGCAATCCTCTGGCCCCAAGATTAAAGTTTTGAATGTGAGACCTGAAACTATAAAAATCCTAGAGGAAGACCTAGAAAAAACTCTTCTGGACATTGGCCTAAGCAAAGAATTTATGACTAAGACCTCAAAAGCAAATGTAATAAAAATAAAAATAGACAAATGGGACTTAATTAAACTAAAAAGCTTCTGCACAGCAAAAGAAATAATCAGCAGAGTATACATACAACCTACAGAATGGAGGAAAATATTTGCAAACTATGCATCTGACAGATAACTAAGATCCAGAATACAAAGACCTCAAATAACTCAACAAGAAAAAAACAAATAACCCCATCAAAAAGTGGGCAAAGGGCATGAACAGACATTTTCCAAAAGAAGACATATAAGCAGCCAGCAAACATGAAAAAATGCTCAACATCACTAATCATCAGGGAAATGCAAATTAAAACCACAAAGAGTTGCCATCTTAACACCAGTCAGAATGGCTATTATTGAAAAGTCAAGAAACTACAAATGGTAGCTAGGATGCAGAGAAAAGGGAACACTTTTATACTGTTAGTGGGAAGGTAAATTAGTACAACCTCTATGGAAAACAGTATGGAGATTTCTCAGAGAGCTAAAAATAGAACTGCCATTTGACCCAGCAGTCCAACTACTGGGTATCTACCCAAAGGAAAACAAATCATTACATAAAAAAGTCACCTGCACTTGTGTGTTTGTTGTAGCACTATATACAATGGAAAAGTCATGGGATCAACATAAGTATCCATCAACGGAGAATTGGATAAAGAAAATCTGATAGACACACATACACCTGCGCATGTGTATGCACACTATAGAATACTACTGAGTGATAAAAAAGAATGAAATTATGCCTTTTGCAGCAACATGGATGGAAATGGAGGCCATTATCCTAAGTGACATAACTCACAAACAGAAAGTCAAATACCGTATGTTCTCACTTATCACTGGGAGCTAAAAAATGGGTACACATGGACATACAGAGTGGAAATTAGAAGAATCCTAAAGACAGGAGGGCAAAAGGAGGGGAGGGATGAAAAATTACCTATTGGGTACAATGTACACTATTTGTGTGATGGGTAAACTAAAAGCCTACACTTCACCACTACATAATATATCCATGTAACAAAACTGCATGTGTACCCCCTAAATCTAGAGACAAAATAGTTCATTATGGAGAGCAGATGTTTGAAATGGAATAGAGAGACTGGCTTCCTGATGCAGGAATGAAAAAGTTTGATGTGTGAAAATTGTGCTGAATAGAAGCTGAAAGGTTGAGCAGCTCTGGTCACCCTGGGGGCACTGGGCATTGGTTCATACCGGTGTGGCTCCTGCAGTGTCTTGGGAGGGAGAATGTGGTGGGGTCTACATCTCCTCCACATATTCTTCATCCTATGTCAGCCAGGCCTTGCTGATGCTTGAGCAGCTCTATTTTGTGGGTTGACATGCAAACCAAGTGAGTCACGGGCTCAGCTGACTTTGAAGGTTCATGGCTGTTAGTTGAACTGATCAGCAATAAAGTCACTGTTGCTAAAATTTTGAGTTTATTCAGAATGAAATTGTTGGGAAAACCATAACCTACACCCTTATCACAGGATCTTGATGCAGTTTTGCTAGTTCATTTTTCATTCATTCATTTGTTCATTTATTCAGCTAACTTGTACTGAATGTCTACTGAGTGCCAGACCCTGTGCTAGGTTCTGGAGATGTAACAGTCAACCACAGAGGCATGTTCCCTGTCATCTAAAGGATGTAAGTATTTGCGGTGGTCTGACCCAACCCTGTCAGCATCCCTCCACAGTAGCTTTTGGGGCCTTCTCTATTGATCAATATGTACCCAGCTGCCTTTGCACAAGGCTGCAGCATGCTAAAGTCACCCACGGATTTGCATTAGGATATTTGCTAAATTTAATAAATCATGTAGTCTTTGTCTAGATCTTGTGAAGAAGTAACTGGATCAGACCCAACAGGGTTAACCTGAGATCTAAAGTCAAATATCAAAGCAGGGTATCCAAACAATAAATAATAAAGGTGAAATAAATTAGTGGAAAGATTGATGGACAAATAGAACATGAAATGTACATTTCATATTCTTGATCACTCTTCTCTCTGATTGCAAACCTTTCTGGCTTCACTTTATTCTGGTCTGTTGGGGTAGTAAATAATAGTTAATATTTAATGGTGGTTGACTATGTGCCAGATAATGTGCTAAATTTATCTCATTTAATTCTCACCTCAAAGAGATAGATGTTATTACCATTTTGCAGATATGAAAACTGAGACAATTAAGCAAACCTCTAAGAGCATGTAATAGAGTAAATGGCGGGACTATGATTCACGGGCAGGAGTTTGTCTCCAGGGCTGATTTTGACTCTATATTTCATCTCCTTCAACCATCCTGCCTTTCTTTATTTGACCAGATTTAGTTGGTGTATTGACTTCCGTCTTTTATGTTCTTGATCTGGGATTCTCTCTTTTAACTTTTTCTTAAAGAAAATTCCAAACAAACAAAAGCAGAGAGAAAAATATAAAAAAAAAACCCATATATGCATCAATCTAGGATTCTCTTTGCTTTCACCCTGTGTCATGATCAATCACATTGAAGTCTTGCAGGTAAACCCTAAATTTCTACCTCCCTGCTGATTCGATGATTTGATGATGGTGTTCTTGATACTTTACTGTACTCAGACAACTGTGGTGGCTCAGAAGGAATGGTCTAAGGATTTTTCTATGATACTTTAGTCACCTCCAAGGCCTAAATTATCAATCATGTGATTCCAAGGCTTTCTATCTGCTTAACTCTGTAGTGCCACATATGGATGTATCAGTGTGTCAGTTGAAAAAGGTAGACTCTTAACAAATATTTTTTAATGAAGCAATTGACTTAAATAGGGTAAAATGCTTTAAAAATTGTGACATAGGACAAAATATATGGGCATGCTTTTAATTTTTGTGGTGTGGACAGAAGAGCTTGCACTTTTTCTTTCTTGCACCAGGGGATTTTCTAAAAAGTTTTCTTATCTTTGTGAGAGATAAAGTTGTTCATAACCTGTTCCTATAGAACTGAGACTCCCAAGAAGAGAATTTTTATGACAGCACTTGTTACAACGTTGATAAAGAAGGGTCAGGAAGGATTCCACTAGACTTAGATTAGGTGGGATAAAATGCTGGCAGGTCACAACCTGGGTAAAATACTAGAGCAGGGAAGCATTTTCTTTGAAGTAGCCATCTCTTCCACTTTTGTTGGATGCTGTCTGAAGTTTGGTGTTTCCTGAGGCTCCTTTCAAGTTTCATTTCCCTTCAGACTCTTCACATTGACCTTGAAAGTCCCACCCACTCTTATGGACTAAATTAACCAATATATGGAGTTGATTCTTAAATGTCTAATTCCAGTCCTACCTCTCAACTCCAGACACATTAATCCAACTGGCTGTTGGAAACTGCCACTTCGATGTTCTCACATTTTCCTCAAATCTAGGATGTCTGAAATAGAATTCATCATCTTCCTATTAACCACTCCTCCTCCCATTTTTCCTACAATACAAGATGACATGTCCCAATTGCCTAAGCCAAAAACCTGGACTGCGCTCTGTCTCTTCCTCTCCACTTGCCATTAATCACCATGTCCTGTTGAACCAGCTTTCTAAATATATCTCCAATCTGTCACCTCTCTTCATCCCCACTGCTGCATACTAAGCCTCTGTCATCTCTAGACTAGAATACTGTAAGAGTCTCCTAATTACATCCTTTTCTCTAGTCTTCTCATTCATCTTCCTCCTTCCCACCAAAGCAGTTCTTCTGAAATGCAAATCTACCTGTGTATGGCCAATTTAAAACTCTTCGAAGAGCCTACATTGCCTAAAGTTCCAAATTTTTAGCTTAGCAAACTTCTCCGTTATCTTTTTTCTGTATCTTCCTTTGCACTCAGGATTTCGGCAATACTGATGTGTTGGTAGCTCCCAGGACACATTGATGGTTCCCTCATTTTGTGCTTTTGCTCCTAATCTTCCTTCCAAAAGAAAGTCTTCACCCTTTCTCCTTTCCCATACCCTCACTAATGACAGCCTACTTATCCTTCAAGCCTTTTCAGACACAGCTCAAGGGTTTCCTCCTCTGTAAAGCCTTTTCTGAACCACTCTCTACTTTCTGCAAGGCTAGAATTGACCATACTCATTTGGGTTTCTACTGTACTCATTAGAACCCAAAACACATCTAACTTTTTATCTCACTTGCACTTTAATGTATCTGTACCTCTTTATGAACAGTTTTTTGTTTCCTTCACACCTAGTACCAGTTTCTGGTATAGAGTATACCAAATATATTTTGGCTTATATGTTTGAGTGACTGAGTGAATAAATAAATGTATATCCCTGAAGAATTTTTTTCTTATTACCTTGAGTAGGTTCTTATATTTTGTTTTCCTTTTCACTATTGTAAGTCTTTCCTGCTAGATAGTGTTAATGGAGTTAATGCTTTACAAGGAATAATTATCTGTTTTATGTTCTTTCCTATCCTTTTTTAAGCCTTCCAGATTTATTTACTTCAATTTGTGACTTAGATAACACCTCAATAATGTTAGAATTTCAATTATAACTTTTAAAGGAATACTTATGGTTTTTGCTATTATCATCTTTAAAATATCTTGTTTTACTTTATTTAGGCACCATTACCATTACTTGATAATTATAGTAAGTATGTGGAGTCAACCTCTTATCACTTCTAATTTGATAATTTTATTTGGGTCCTTTGGGCACCGTTATTAGAAACTGATATGGGTCGTAGATTTGGCAGATTTGATTGCTTATTTCAAGGTGAAATCTTCTTTACCCCTTACTTTCGAAATTTCATTCAGAATGTATTGAGAGCCGAGCTTTTTCTAAGCAGGTAGGAATATGAGATGACTAAGGAGAGCTGCTTACCTGAAGTAGTTTATAATATTGAAGGAAGATAAAACAGTTGCACAGAGAGCTGTAACATAAAGATGGGATAAATTCCAGGAGAAATATACAAAGTGCTGGGGGAAGAGAGAAAAGAGACTTATTTCCAATAAGAGACTAAGGTATGCTTCATGGAAGAAGGGTTTGTTTTTTTTTTTTAAATGGATTTTGAAAATTGTGTAGGATTTCAACAGGTGAAGATTGGGGGAGGACATTGTATACTGAAAAACGTGAATGGTTGGTTGAGGTGGAAAACACATATGGTGTGTGGGAAACGGGTCCAAAGTGCCCAGGAGGCAGGGTGGCACTTCTATAGGATATTGAAAACTGGAGGGATAGCCATGTTAAGGAAGCCCTTGGATGCCTCACTATCCATTGAGACCCACAGGAGGCTATTTTTTTTTTTTATATAGTTGATATTTTATTTTATTTATTTATTTTTTATTTCAGCTTATTATGGGGGTACAAAAGCTCAGGTTATATATATTGCCCATGTCCCGCCCATCCCCCTGAGTCAGAGCCTCAAGCGTGTCCATTCTCCAGACAGTGCGCCCGGCACTCACCGTGTAGTCATTCCTCCATCCCCTCCCCCCACCCCCCTACCTCCCCGAGGCTTTTGAACAGGGCAATAAACCTTCTTTCCTTCTGCTGGTAGCTACCCACAGTAGCGTTTCATGATTGCCTTATCTTTTAAGCTCTGCATTTGCAAAGAAATTGCCATAATAACACTTCTGTTTGGAGACCTTCTTCTCTAAGCACTTTAAAATCATGCTTCACCCCTCTCCCTACACCCACATCCCCTTACTCAATCTTTTGCCACAATGTTTTGCTATTTGAACTACAGCCTTACTTTTTTTTGTTGTTCCTTTGGGGGCACTGTTATTAGAAACTACCTGATACAGAGTATAGATTGTTCTGCATGTATACTCACTGTAATAACGACGCTTATCAAAACTTTCTAGTTCTCAACCTGTTATTTGATTTAAATATTATACTCTCCACTTAATATCTGTTGTGTCATATTAATGATTAACAAGAAATGCGCTCTTGAGACTATCATATTACTTATTTTACCTTACTCTTTTTAAATTCAGAGATTCAGATTTCACTCACTTTTTGGGGGGTGGAGTACAAGTCCTGTTAGACATATAGATAGTGCTCTCAGTCTGTGTCTTGCTGTTTCATTTATCTTAATAAAAATATTTTTTAAATCAGCTTTAATTAGATATGATTTATATGCCATAAATTCACCCACTTTAACTGTCTATTTCAATAAATTTTTAGTATATTTAAAGATTGTGCAACCATCACCACAATGTAATTTTAGAATATTTTCATTGCTCTAAAAAGAAACCTTGTACCTAATTATAATTATTTCCCATTCTCACTCCCAGTCCTAGGCAACCATTAATCTACTTTGTCTCTCTTATTACTTGCTTTGTTGGAGGACATTTTCTATAAGTGAAATTATACAATGTGTTCTTTTGTGTATATGTTTCATTTAACATAATGTTTTTGAGGTTCATCCATGTTGTAACATCTTTCAGAATTTCTTTTCTTTTTTTATTGCTGATAGTATTCCATTGCATGGATGTAATACATTTTGTTTATCTATATGCTAATTGATGGACATTTGGGTCATTTCCAGGTTTTGGCTATGGTGAATAATACTGCTATGAACATTTGTGTACCAATTTTTGTGTGGACATGTTTTCTCTTAGTTTGGGTAGATTCCTAGGAGTGGAATTGTTGGGTGATCTGATAAAATTATTTTTAACCTTTTAAGAAAGTGCCAAAATATTTTTCAGATAGATGCACTATCTTACATTACTACCAGAAGTATATAAGGACTCCAGTTTCTCTGCATCGTTTTCAACACTTATAATTATGTGTCTTTTTGACTATAGCCATTGTAGTGGATGTGATGGTATCTCATTGTGGCTTTGATTTGCATTGCGCTAATGAATAATGCTATTGAACATCTGATCATGTGTTTATTGCCCATTTATATATTCTACAAAAAAATGTGAATTCAAATCCTTTGATCATTTTTAATTGTCTTATTTATCTTTTTATTATTTAGTTGTTAAAGTTTTACATATACTCTGGATACAAGTCCCTTATCAGATATATAACTTGCAAATATTTTCTCCCATTCTGTGGGTTTTATTTTTAATCTCTTGATGGTGTCATTTGACATCTCAAATTTTTAAAATTTTGACAAAATCCAATTCATCCATTTTTTTCTTTTATTGCTGTGCTTTCAGCATTCACTCACTTTTTTTGAAGTGTGAGTCAGATTAACTTATGAAAACTCTATTTGCTACATTTAAGATGATATAACAAATGGAGGTCTCTATCACTTTAATTGCAAGGTGGTCAGGTCTGCTTCCCCCAAAACATCAGTTGATCTACTGTGGATTTCTTTAAATCTGAGCAGTGAATTAGAAATTATTTTCAGTGTTGGGGGTTCATTGCCTCCACAAACTATCTCATTTTTCTCCTTATTATCCTGTCCTTACCCGTGAAGCAGTAAGAGATCTCAGTCCTGAGAGACTCAGAGCATATTATTCTCCCAGCTCCCGGATGGTTCTAGGGTATCACCTACGGTATATTCAAAGATAATCCATTATCCTGGTAGTGTTGGAAGCAGACTATTTCAAATCTGCCCTCCTTGACTTTGTCCAGGTCTCCAGAACTCAAAGCAGCAAAATTAAGTTGTGAAAGAGCCTGTGCTAGGAGCCAGAAGACCTGGGTTCTAATCTTGAATCTGCATTTTCCTTACTTTCTTTCTTTTCTTTTGCTTTCTTTCTTTCCCTTTCTTTCTTTCTTTCTTTCTTTCTTTCTTTCTTTCTTTCTTTCTTTCTTTCTTTCTTTCTCTCTCTCTCTCTCTCTCTCTCTCTCTCTCTTCTTTCTTTCTTCTTTCTTTTTTTTTTGTTGTTGTTGAGACAGGGTCTTGCTCTGTTGCCCAAGCTGGAGTGCAGTGGCATCATAGCTCACCACAGCCTTGAAATCCTGGGCTCAAGCGATCCTCTTGTCTCAGCCTCCTGAGTAGCTGAGACTAAAAGCATGCCACCATGCCTGTCAAATTTTTCTATTTTTTGTAGAGATGAGGTCTTGTTCTTGCTCAGGCTGGTCTCAAGTGATCCTCTTGCCTTGGCCTCCCAAAGTGCTAGGATTATAGTTGTGAGCCACCAGCATTGTGTCTTCCTTGCTTTCTGACTTAGACCAAGTTACTTAATCTTACTGTAATTTAACTTTCTCATTTAGGAAATGAGGTTTTGGATGTCTAATGTTTCTCCTTTAAAGTAGTGGTTCTCAGTGGAAGGTGATTCCTCCCTCTCCTTTTGTTCCTCCAACCTCCTACCCTCACTGCTCCGGGGACATTGTAATGTCTAGACATACTTTAGGTCATTACAAGGAGGGGTTGCTATTCACAGAGTGGATAGAGACTAGAAATGCTGCTAAACATCCTCTAATGCATAGGACAGCGCTCAACAACAAAGGATTGTCGGGCCCCAGGTGTCAATAGAGCTGAGCTTTAGAAACCCTACTTGGAAGCATAATTTTAATTAATATTTTGTTAGGAAATTCTCCTATTTTGCTTTATCCAAATAATTTGTTTTTCCCACAGCTCAGCTCTACAGTGGAACCTTCTTTGTCCATCCTAATTCATAGTAATTAATTTTTTTAATTTTCTGAATTCCTCTGGTATTTATTGTTATGTCATTAATAAGTATAGGATAATAAAAATAAAAATATAAATGTAGACACTTTTTAAAATAAGAAGTATATATTTATAGGCAAGTCAATTAGAATATTACAATTTATAAGATTTTCATCTTTGTCATCAAAGTAATTCTGGACATTATAAACATTCTCTATCTCAGCTGGTCTCCTTGAGATACCTGTAGTACCCATCACAGCTAAAATAATGTGGAGGCTACAGATTTCGCCCATTTACATGTCAGGGTCATCTGAGGATCTTTCCCAGGCCCACTGCATTCCGAGCTGTTCACTGGGACCAAATCCAGCAAAAAGAAAAAGTCTCAGCTGGTTCCACTCAGGGGAATAGAGAACCTACCCAGGCTTACTTAGGGACAGGTCAGTCAAAGACACAGAGGCAGGGCTGAGTGGAGATTTCATGGCAAGATTCTTCCGTGGTATATATGGGGAATTCATTTTCTAAATTAAATTTCTTTACGCTTTGTCTCTGTGTATCACCCTCTTCTAACATCTCCCTATCACTCCACCATATCATATAGATTATAAATTATTATCTTTGCCAAAATATGAGCTGGGTTAAGAAACACAATCTAGAGGTCATCATTGGAGTCATTTGTGAAAGCATTAAACAGCACCAGGTGCAGGACTGACCCCTTGAGGACCACTGTTCAATATGCCCCCAAGGCTGACATTTAACCATTGATGACTTCTGAGTAGAGCCCTCTGACCAATATTACATCAATCAATAGTGTTCTTCCAAACCCACGTCCCCAGAATCACTTCCTCTCTTTGGAGCTGTCCCCACTTATTCTCATTAGTTGTTTGACTCAGATAGAATAGCTAAAATTTAAAGGTAACTCCAAATGACTGATAAAGAGTATGAGTATATACTTATATGTGACTTGGGTATATACCTACATGTGACTTAGGCTGACTTGTAAAGAGTTTAGACTCAACTGCATGACAGGCATCAGCTGGTGAGCAAATATTAAAAATATGATTTTTCAGTTTTCATTTTACCTTAACAAGTTACTGAAAGAATCTCTGTCCTCCCCCTTTTGTGGAAACTTCTTTCCTAATTGTCTTCATTGAGCCTTAATTTGACCCTACAGACTCTGTGTGTATGTATACAAAGAGATTAATCTGTGCAATTAGTATTCAGATATGATAATCTCCCTGTGGAATATCCACTACTCAATATTATAATTTTACCAAATAAATCCAACTGGAAGATTTTCCACTTTACTCATTTATTTAATTGTAATTTGATAGAATATTTTTAAGAATCAATCAAAAGATGTTGTTATTAATACATTTTATTTTTTAGAGTAGTTACAGGTTTACAGAAAATTGGAATAGGAAGTGCAGAGAGTTGCTACAGGCTCTCCATTTTTCCTCCTCCCCAGTTTCCCCTATTAAAAATATTACTATCTTGCACTGCTATGGCACATTTGTTACAACAGATAAACCAGTATACATTATTACTGACTGATGTCCATAGTTTACAGTAGAGTTCACTCTTTTTGTTGAATGATTCTATGGGTTTTGCAAATACATAAAGTTTTGTATCCAACAATATAGTGTTAGACAAAATACAGATATACCTTGGAGATATTGCGAATTTGGTTCCAGACACCAAAATAAAGTGAATATCACAACAAAGGGAGTGACAAGAATTTTTTGGTTTCCTAGTATATATAAAAGTTATGTTTACACTATACCATAGCCTACTGAGTGTGCAATACCATTATGCCTCTAAAAACAATGTACATTCCTTAGTTAAAAAATACTTCATTGCTAAAAAATGCTGACAATCATCTGAGCCTTCAGCAAGTTGTACTCTTTTTGCTGCTGGAGGGTCTTGGCTCAGTGTTGATGGCTGCTGACTGATCAGCATGGTGGTTGCCAAAGGTTGGTGTGCCTGTGGCAATTTCTTAAAATAAGACGACAATGAAGTTTGCTACATCTATTGACTCTTCGTTTCATGAAATATTTCTGTATAGCATGAAATGCTGTTTGATACCATTTTACCAGCAGGGAAACTTTGTTCAAAATTGGAGTTAATCCTCTCAAACCCTGCTGATGCTTTATCAACTAAGTTTATGTAATATTCTCAATTTCTTTTTGTCATTTGAACAAGGTTCACAGCATCTTCACCAGTAGAATCCACTTCAAGAAACCACTTTATTTGCTCACCTGTAAGAAGCAACTCCTCACCCCTTGAATTTCAATCATGAGATTGCAGCTATTCAGTCCCACTTCAGTCTCCACTTCTAATTCCAGTCCTCTTGGTAGTTCCATCATATCTGCAGTTACTTCCTCCAGGGAATTCTTGGGTCTTTCAATGGCGTCCATGAGGATTGAAATCAGCTTCTTCCAAATTCCTGTTAATGTTGATATTTTGACCTATTCCTATGATTCAAGAATATTCTTAATGGCATCTAGAATGGTGAAACTTTTTCAGAAAGTTTCAGTTTATTCTGCCAAGTGTCATCAGAAGAATCACTCACTATGGTCGATATAGCCTTACAAAGTGTATTTCTTAAACAATAAGATTTGAAAGTTAAAATTTCTCCTTGATCCATGGGCTACAGAATGGATGTATTAACAGGCATGAAAAAACTTTAATCTCTTTGTATATTGCCATCAGAGCTCTTGGATTATCAGGTGCATTGTAAATGAACAATGATATTTTCAAAGGAATATTTTTTTTTCTGAAGAGTAGGTCTCAACAAAGGGCTCAATATATTTAGTAAACTATGCTGTAAACACATGTGCTGTCATCAGACTTTGTTGTTCCGTTTCTAGAGCATAGGCAGAGTATATCTGATGTAATTCTTAAGGACTCTAGGATTTTCACACTGGTAAATAAGCATTAGCTTCAGGTTAAAGTCACCAGTTGCATTAATCCCTAATAAGAGAGTCAGCCTGTCTTTTGAAATTTTGATGCCAAGCATTGACTTCTCCTCTCTAGCTATGAAAGTCTTAGATGGCCCCTCTTCCAATAGAAGGTTGTTTCATTTTCACTGAAAGTCTGTTGTTTAGTGTAGCCACCTTCATCAATGATCTTAGGTAAGTCTTCTGGATAATTTGCTAGAGCTTCTTCATCAGCACTTGCTGCTTCATCTTGCACTTTTATGTTATGGAGGCAGTTTCTTTTCTTAAAACTCATGAACCAACCTCTCCTAGCTTCAAACGTTTCTTCAGTAGTTTGTGCAGCTCTCACCTCTCTTGGCCTTCATAGAATTGAAGAGAGTTCGGGCATTGCTCTGTATTAGGCTTCGGCTTAAGGGAACTTTATGGCTGGTTTGATCTTCTATCCAGACCACACAAACTTTCTCTGTCTTAACATGGAGGCTGTTTCACTTTCTTATCATTCATGTGTTCACTGGAGTATCACTTTTAATTTCCTTCAAGAACTTTTTCTTTGCATTCATAAGTGGCTGTTTGGCTCATGAAGCCTAGCTTTTGGCTGATCTTGGCTTTTGATATGTCTTCCATGCTAAGCTTAATCATAGAAGCTTTGTTACTATAGCTTTGTAGTATATTTTGAATTCATCTAGTGTGAATCTGCCAACTTTGTTTTTTTTGGTCAGGATTGCTTTGGCCAACATGCTCCTCAACAACCAATGGCTCAATAAAAAAAAATTAAGAAGGAAATTTTTAAAAATTTTGAAACAAATGAAAATAGAATCATAACATACCAGAACCTGTGTAACACAGCAAAAGTGGTACTAAGAGGAAAATTTATAGCAATAAATACCTACATCAAAAAAAAAACAAAAAAAACAAGAAAGACTCCAAATAAACAACCAATGATGCAAGGAACTAGTAAAGCAAGAACAAACCACATCCATAATTAGTAGAAGGAATGAAATAATAAAGCTCAAAGCAGAAATAAAAGTAATTGAGACTAAAAAAACCCTACAGATAAACAAAAAAAAAATTTGTTTTTGAAAAGATAAACAAAATTGACAAATCTTTAGCTAGACTAAGAAAAAAGAGAGAAGACTAAAATAAAAAATGAAAAAGAAGATATTACAACTGATGCCACAGAGAAACAAAGTATCATTAGGAACTATTATGAACAACTATATGCCAACACATTGGAAAACCTAGAAGAAACAGATACATACAACCTACCAAGATTGAACCATGGAGAAATAGAAAACCTGAACAGACCAATAATGAGAAATGGCATTGGATCAATAATAAAAAATATCCCATCAAAGAAAAGCCCAGGACCTGACAGATTGACTGCTGAAGTCTACTAAACACTTAAAAAAGAACTAATACCAATTTTGTTCAAACTATTTCAAAAATTTAAAAGGAGAGAATACTTTTAAACTCATTCTATAAAGGATATCGTAACTCAGATACCAGAAAAAGACACAACAAAAGAAAGAAAATTATGGGCCAATATCCCTGATGAAAATTGTTACAAAAATTCTCAATAAAGTACTAGTAAACAGAACTCAACACACATTAAAAAATAGTTCACCATAAACAAGCGAGATTCATCCTAGGGATGCCAGGATGGTTCAACATACACAAATCAACAAATATGATACAACACATCAACAGAATCAAGGACAAAAACCATATAATCATTTCAATAGGAGCAGAAAAAGCATTTAATAAAATTCGACATCACTTCATGACAGAAGTCCTCAACTAATTGGGACATATCTCAACACAATAAAGGCCAAATGTGACAATCTCACGGATAATATCATATTCAATTGCGAAAAATTAAAAGCTTTTCTTCTATAATCAGAAACAAGAAAAGGATGCCCACTCTTATCACCTCTTCATTTTATTTTAATAGATTTAGAGGGTACAAGTGAATTCCATTGCATGTATATATTGTATAGTGGTGGAGTCTGGGATTTTGGTGTACCCATCACACTTTGTCACTTCTACTTGACAATATACTGGAAGGCCTAACCAGATCTATTGGGCAAGAGAAAGAAATGAAGGTCATCCAAATTGTAAAAGGAGAGTAAAATTTATATGGTATAGACATTTTAACAATATTAATTCTTACAATCCATGAGCATGGAATATCTTCCCGTTTTTTTGTGTCCCCTTCAAGTTCTTCCTCAGTGTTTTATAGTTTTCCTTATAGAGCACTTTCACTACTTCAATTAAATTTATTCTGGTTATTTTATTTTTGTGGTTATTGTAAAGGGGATTGTTTTCTTTATTTCTTTTTCAGATTGATCACTGTTAGCATATAGAAACACTACAGATTTTATATGTTGATTTTGTATCCTGCAACTTCATTAAATTCATTTATCAATTCTGAGAGTTTTGTGGCCAATATTACCCAAAGCAATCTAAAAATTCAAAGCAATTCCTTTCAAAATACCAATGATATTATAGAAAAAATAGAAAAAAAAATCCTAAAATTCATATGGAGTCACAAAAGACCGTGAATATCTAAAGCAATTCTGAGCAAAAAGAATGAAGCTGGAGGCATCACACTACCTTATTTGAAATTATGTTTCAGAGCTATAGTAACCTACACAGCATGATACTGGCACAAAAACTAGACACATAGAACAATGGAACAGAATAGAAAAGTCAGAAATAAATCCATGCACTTGCAGCCAACTCATTTTTGACAAATGTGCCAAGAATATAAACATGTCCTGGTGAAAGGACAATCTCTTTGATAAATGCTGCTGGGAAAACTGTATATCCATATGCAGAAGAATGAAACTAGATCCCCACATTTTACCATATACAAAAATCAGCTAAAAATGGATTGGAGACATAAATCTAAGACCCAAATCTATGAAACTACTAGAAAAAAAAACATTGGGGAAATGCTATAGGTCATTGGTCTGGGCAAAGATTTATTGGGTAAGGTCTTGAAAGCACAGGCAACAAAAGCAAAAATAGACACATAGGATTTAATCAAACTAAAAAGTTTCTTCACAACAAAGTAAATAATTAACAAAACAAAGAGACAACCTATGTAATAGGAGAAAATATTTGTGGACTATCCATCAGACAAGGGATTAATAAACAGAATATCTAAGGATCCTCAAACAACTCAATAACAAAAAACAACAAATAATCTGATTAAAAATGGACAAAAGACCTGAAAAGACATTTCTCAAAAGAAGACATACAAATGGCCAACAGGTATGTGAAAAAATGCTCAGCATCACTAATCATTAGAAAAATGCAAGTCAAAACCACAATTAGATATCATCATCTCACCCTAGTTAGAAGGGCTCTTATCAAAAACATACACACAAAAAAACAAATGCTGCCAAGGATGTGGAGAAAGGGGAATGCTTGTACTTTGTTGGTAGAAATGTAAAGTAGTACAGCCATTATGGAAAATGGTAGGGAAGTTCCTCAAAACATTAAATAGCACTACCATATGATTCAGCAATCTCACTACTGGGTATATATGCAAAGGAAATAAAATCAGTATGTGAAAGAGAGAGATGCACTCCAATGTTTATTGCACCGTTATCCATGGTAGCCAAGATATGAAATCAATTTAAGTGTTCATAAAGGGATGAATGGATAAAAAAATGTGATGTGTAATACACAATGGAATACTATTCAGTCTTAAAAAAGAAGGAAAGTCTGTTGCAACAGCATAGATGAACTTGGAGGACATGTGGAGTGAAATAAGTCAGGCACATAAAGAGAAATACTGCATGATCACACCTCTATGTGGAGTTTAAAAAATTTAATCTTATGGAAATAGAGAGTAGAATAGTGGTCACCTGAACCTGGGAAGGGAAAGAGACACAGCCGAATGAAGAGAAGATGGTTAATGGGCAAAAAAACAATAGTAATTTAAAATAAGTTCTAGTATTCAATAGCACACTACAGAAATTATAATAATAATTTATTGTATATTTTAAAATAGCTAGAAGAAAATAATTGCAGTATTCACAACACAAAGAAAAGATACATGTTTGAGGTTATGGATATCTGAATTACCGAGATTTGATCATTACATATTGTATACATGTACCAAAATGTCTCTTGTACCCCCAAAATATGTACAACAATGATATATCAATAAGAAATGCAACAGAAAGATTGTGTTGACTATTAAGGGTCATCTGTGGTTTCATATGAATTTTCAAATTGTTTTCTCTATTTCTGTGAAGAATGTCTTTGGTAGTTTGACAAGGATTGCATTGAATCTGTAGATTTCCATGGGCAATATGCAAATTTAAACAATATTAATTCTTCCAATCCATGAGCATGAAATATCTTTCCATTTATTTGTGTCTTTTTCCATTTCTTTCATCAATGTTTTGTAGTTTTTAGTGTAGAGATATTTCACCTCCTTGTTAAATTTAAGTATTTTATCTTTTTTGTAACTATTGCAAATGAGATTGTTTTCTTGGTTTCTTTTTCAGATAGTTCACATTTAGTGTATAGAAATTCTGCTAATTTTGCATGTTGATTTTGTATCCTGAAACCTTACTAGATTTGTTTATTAGTTCTAACAGTTTTTTGGTGTTTAGATTTTTCTATATAAAAGATCATGTCTGTAAACAGAAACATTTTCCTTTCCAAATTGGATGCCTTTTATTTCTTTCTCTTACCTAACAGCTCTGGCTAGGACTTCCAGTACAATGTTGAATAGAAGAGTCAAGAGTGGGCATGCTTGTTTCTATTCTTAGAGGAAAAGCTTTCACTTTTTCCCTATGAAAGTGATATTAGCTGTGGGATTTTCATATATGGTCTTTACTGAGTTGAGGTACATTCCTTCTATAGTTAATTTGTTGAGTGTGAGTGTTTTTATCATGAGAGGATGTTGAATTTTGTCAGATGCTTTCTCTGCATCTCTTGACATAATCATATGGTTTTTGTTCTTCATTCTGTTAATGTGATGTATCAAGTTTATTAATTTGCACATGTTTAACCAGTCTTACATCCCTGGGACAAATCCTATTTGATCATGGTGGATTATCTTACTAATATGCTGTTGAATTTAGTTTACTAGTATTTTGTTGAGGATTTTTGCATCTATGCTCATCAGGGATATTGTTCTGTAGTTTTCTTTTTGTGTTGTGTCCTTTCCTGGTTTTGGTATCGGGGTTTTGTTGGCTTCATAGAATGTGTTGGGGAGGATTCCTTCCTTCTCATGTTGTGGAATAATTTCTGCAGGATAGGCACCAGTTCTTCTTTGTAGGTCTGGTAAAATTCAGGTGTGAAACCATCTGGTCGGAGGCTTTTCTTTTTAGGAAGGTTTTTTATTGCTGTTTCAATTTTTCTGCCATGAGACTACTGGTTACAAAATCAATGTACAGAAATCAATAGCATTCTTATATGTCAACAACAGTCAAACTGAGAACCAAATCAAAGATTCAATACCCTTCACAATAGCAACAAAGAAAATAAAGTACCTAGGAATATATTTAACTAAGGAGGTAAAAGAACTCTACAGGGAGAACTGTGAAACACTGAGGAAGTAAATAGCAGAGGATGTAAACAGGTGGAAAACCATACCCTGCTCATGGCTTGGCAGAATTAACATTGTTAAAATGTCTATACTACCCAAAGTGATCTACAGATTCAATGAAATCCCTATTAAAATACCAACATCATTTTTCACAGATATAAAAAAAATAATTTTACACTTCATATGGAACCAGAGAAGACCCCATATAGCAAAAGCAATCCTATGCAAAAAGAACAAAATGTGAGGCATCAAATTACCAGACTTCAAACTATACTACAAGGATATGGTAACCAAAACAGCATGGTACTGGCACAAGAACAGAGACACAAACCAATGGAACAGAACTGAGAACGCAGATATAAAACCATCCTCATATAGCCATCTAATCTTTGACAAAGAAGACAAAAACATACACTGGGAAAAATAATCCTTATTCAATAAATGGTGCTGGGAAAACTGGATAGCCACATGTAGAAGACTGAAACAGGATCTGCACCTTTCATCTCTCACAAAAAATCAACTCATGATGGATAACAGACTTAAACCTAAGGCATGAAACTATAAGAATTCTAGAAGAAAACATTGGAAATACTCTTCTAGACATTGGTCTGGGCAAAGAATTTATGAAGACCCCAAAGGCAATCACAGCAACAATAAAAATAAATAAATGGGACCTGATCAAATTAAAAAGCTTCTGCACAGCCAAAGAAACTGTCACAAGAGCAAACAGACAACCTACAGAATAGGAGAAAATATTTGCATGTCACACATATGATAAAGGGCTGATAACTGGAATCTATTTAGAACTCAGGAAAATCAGCAAGAAAAAAATCAAACAACCGTATCAAAAAATGGGCAAAGGACATGAACAGAAACTTTTCAAAACAAGACAGACTAATGGCCAACAAACATATGAAAAAATGCTCAACATCTCTAATCATCAGCGAAATGGAAATCAAAACCATAATGAGATACCGCTTATCCCCAGTGAGAATGGCCTTTATCAAAAAGTCCCAAAACAATAAATGTTGGCGTGGATGCAGAGAGACAGGAACACTCATACAGTACTGGTGGGACTGCAAAGTAGTACAACCTCTGTGGAAAGCAATATGGAGATACCTTGGAGAGATACAAGTAGATCTACCATTTGATCCAGCAATCCCATTACTGGGCTTCTACCCCAAAGAACAAAAGACATTCTATAAAAAAGACATCTGCACTTGAATGTTTATAGCAGCACAATTCATAATTGCAAAGATGTGGAAACAACCCAAGTGCCTATCAATACATGAGTGGATTAATAAAATGTGGTGTATATATATACCATGGAGTACTATTCAGCTACAAGAAACAATGGTGATCTAGCACCTCTTCTATTATCCTGGATAGAGCTGGAAGCCATTCTATTAAGTGAAGTATCCCAAGAATGGAAAAATAAGCACCACACGTACTCATCATCAAATTGGTTTTAACTGATCAACACCTAAGTGCACATATAGGAATAACATTCATCTGGTGTCCGGCAGATGAGAGAGGGGAGGATGGGATGGGTATATACATACATAATGAGTGCGATGCACACCATCTGGGGGATGGACACACTTGAAGCTCTGACTTGGGATGGGGGCAGGGGCAATATATGTAACCTAAACATTTGTACCCCCATAATATACTAAAGTAAAAAGAAAAAGAGAGAGAAAGAAACAGTAAGTCAACTGAAGAAACAGCTGGGCTCTTGGGCTATGAAACATTATTACACTTTAGCACATTGACTGCAAAATGCAGAGCCTTAATGGTCTTTTTCCTGATACTTTCCTAAAATATATGCACTCTGAGACCATGCTTTAATATAGGACCTTATTTAGCCATTTAAAACTTCAAAGCAGTGAATGCCCTCTTGGTTAATCTTTCTTTCCTTCTCACAATCTCTTATGGGTTTCTACCCACTCCTAGTCCCTCTCTTACAAAAAGCGCCCTAATACTTCTTTCTTCCACAGGGTGGCTTGGTGGCCACTAGTCCCCAGAGTCCCAAGACCCAAGACTTTAGCAAGATGAAACTGTGCTCTCCTACATATTTCATTTCCTTGTCAGTAGGGCAGAGATGTTAATATATGAGTTTGGACTCAGGCTAACATGGACTCAAAACCTTCTGCTCCACCTTATATCCACTGCACAACTGTAGGTGCACTATTTACCCCTCCAGCCTCCGTTTCCTCATTTGTCTAGTGGAAATAATAGTATGACATCTACCTCAGAGAGATGTTATGAAGATTAGGAGGATAATATATGTAAGCATGCAATTCCTGCACAAAATGACCCTGATACACAGTGGATATAGGTGATACTGTTTCTGTTATATGACTGAGTTATGCTGGATTTCTTGGAGGTGGTAGAGGGTAGGTCTTGATCCTATTGTATTTTTAGGAACATGCTATGTTTTAGTATGCAAAGACAAAATTTTAGTCACTGGCTCAGTTATCCCCTCAAGAAACATCTATTAATGCCACTTATGTGCCCACTATGATGCTAGGAAATGGAGATGGAGGAATGAATTAGACATTTGGCTCTCTTCCAAGAAGGAAGTGGAGAGACATTTATGTAAAGGGATTATTATAAAGCAATGTACGTAGGTCCTATGCTAGAGATAGAAGCTGATTGCTAGGGAAGCTGGGAGAATCAACACTCTCCTGGGATAGTTACAGAAGGCATCAAAGGGAAGGTGACTTTTTATGCAATAATATAACTAATGCTATCTTCTATGGTCCATGAACTGTACTAAAAGTTTTGCACATTTCATTGAATTTGCTCTTCATTATGATATGTTGCCTCTCACCTTATGACCCTCTATGGGAAGTTGCAATATAAGCAAATCCCCTAATACACCATTCAGAAAAAGTGAAGGCACAGGCTTCTCCAAGTGTATTCTATGGGAAGCTACTCCTTACAGATGCTACCCAAAAGGGATTCTACAGTGAAATATACTTGAGAGATAAGTAATGCTTTTGCCTCTTAGACTGTTGGAATGTATGGTGATATTTACAGGTTCTGAGAAGACTTGTTGAGATCTTTTAACTCAGACTTTTCCCAAATAGCAACCACAACTGAAAAAAAAAAAAAAACTATAAATACCTTGAGGAAGTAAGGTTTGTGGAACTCTGTGGAGGTGGTCATTTAGGCTATATCTTTTACCTTCTAAGCAAATATCTGTATCCTTTATGGAGTAGTTTTTTTAATAGGAAGAGGCATGGAGGGATGATGACATCTGCTATGAATTTTGGAATATTTCTGATGAAAATGACACAAGCTTGGCATAGTGGAAATGGTAGCAGGAGAAGCTGAGAAGCTGGTGAAGTAGTATATAGTGTAGAACCAGAAAACAGCAAGGCCGTCAAAGATTGTATTGTTTAGATAAGAGGGTAACCACTGAAAGTTTAGGTTAAACCCTTGTAAAGGTTCAGGAAGATGGTATCATTACAAAGTTTTTAGAAAAGATGTACACAATTATCATTATGCTAATATTAAATAATTCACGCAGTTTGTATTATTTTGCTTGGTTTTACTCTATCATTAACCTAATTAAAATTTCCCTTAGTAATTATTTATATTCGCCCAATATTCTAAAATTTGGCTGTACAATATTACCTGCCTAGGAATAAGTCTTTTGAAATCACTAAAAACAATTTTAAGCAGTACGCAGTGTTTAATTGCATGATTGGTTTTCGATGATACTGTGGTCATGACCTGAATTTTCTTATCAAGTGTAATGAATCTTTTCTGATGTCTGCTTAATTATTGCAATTTGATGAATATCTGTTTAAGGTAATGAAATTGAAGTAATTATAACACGTTCTACATAATGTAAACACTCTACGTTTACATTAAAGTAGATGTAATATTAAAGTGTGATGTAATATTCTAGAAGATGGTTAAACAATAAAAAGACATTATTTGGGGGATGTCTCTCCCTGTCCTGATGCCAGCTCTTTTGCACTTGGGCTTTTTAAGTTTTCTAATTGTCATGAAATCAGATTTTCCAGGAGGTGGTAAATGCTCCATTGGATGATGATGCACCCATCAAAACTTTAGTCAATAGCTCAAACATGCTGCCCCTCAAAGGAAAATATCAAAGGTCAGAATGGGGAGCGATGGGATTTGACAGCATAGTTGCACGATGTGTTCCAGGGCTGAGCACCAGGTGTGGTCTGGGATCCTTTAGCGTCGGGACAAGCATGGTGGGACACAGAGAGAGGACGCCCAGGCACTGATGAGTACTGTGCCTCCACTGGGAGGGGAGGGCGCTGGGGACAGCCAGGGTCAGAAGTGTTCAGGATATCTGCTTTCTTTTCCTCTCTACCGCCAACCCAGATTTTACAGTGCACGCCTCCTGTTTTCCTATACTACAGTAACGAAAAAAGAAAAATTAACTAAGGTTTACTTTTTAATTAAATGTAGTACCACTTAGGAAGATGTATGCTAATCTGAGGCCAAATCTGCCGGCCTCAGCTTTACAAGATGCTGGCCCCAGCAGAGCCTGTAAAGCCCTCGATAAGAGAGGTGAGGAGCAAGGTGCAGGTCCCTCAGCGATAACCTCCTGACTCCGACATTATGGGTCTTTCTGCTGGAATTGAGTTCTACATCTTACTCGATGGGTTATTGTCACGGATGAGTAATGAACGCCCCCTGCCCGAGTCCCAGGGTACGGAGAGGCGGTGGGTCAGGCCACGGGGAGGCCCAGCTGCAGGCCCGGGCTGGGCAGATAAAGGGAAGGCAGTTAAAGGCACAGGGACACTGGTGACCGCTCAGGACTAGCTGTGGGGAGCAGCCACAGGACGGGCCTGTGGGCTGGGTCCCGGAGTGGTGCATTAATCACAATGTTCCCTGGGCTAATGGGCAGTGCGGAGAGAGGAGAACAAAGGCAGAACATGATGAAGAGGGTCCCTCCGCCAGTTGGGACTTTACAGGGTTGGTTTTGGGAAGGTGAAATAAAATAAATGACAGTTACCCACAAACATAAACTGCAGGCAGAAGGCATGAATAGGTAGTACGCTCAGGGTAGTCTGTTTTTATTCCTTCCAATGTTCCTTTGCAAAACAGACCTGGACTTCTCTCACTTGGATGTCTGATTTCTTTGCAGCCTCCTAAGGAGCTCAGCCTGAGGGCGAAAGGCATCCTTTCTGAGGAACAACGCTGCAGGCTTGATATGAGTCCTATTAAGTGTCTGGTTATAATTTCAAAAGTATTATTTGAGCTGACTCTCAAGATATAACAGGAGACATAATTAACTATGATTTTTAAAAATTACAATTGATTTATTGAAATGATCTTCATGAAAAAAAGAAAAAAAGAACTTGACCAAAGTATCTATAGTGAATTCTGACTGATGCTCCACTTGAATTCTGATGAACCACTTGACAGTTCCCTCCTGAGTTTCCTGGGGGTGGGGCGTGAGGAGAGGGAGAGAGAGAAAGGAGGAGGAAGAGGAGGAGGAGGAGGAGGAGGAGAAGGAGGAGGGGGAGAGGGAGGAGGCGGAGGAGGAGGAGGAGGAGGAGGAGGAGGAGGAGGAGGAGGAGGAGGGGGAGAAGGGGAAGGGGGAGAGGGAGGAGGAGGGGGAGGAGGAGGGGGAGGAGGAAACGTTCCTCTAGCCAAACAGCAAAACTTTAAGAGCAGAAATTGAAAATATGTGACCCAACTATTTCTCTGAGCTTAAGATACTGCACAGTTTTTAGGAATAATGATTTAGAGGAAGATGAACCAATTGACATTAAACAAAATATTTTTATAGCAATTGTATGGCAACCGATCTATAAGATGAGGTGATTTATTCGTAATCCTTTTTATTCAGAAAGATTTGTATAATCTCCTTCACATTTTGCCAAATAATAGCTCTGATGCTTGTTTAGAAAAAGTTTTAAGTTAGAAATTCTTGGAGAAAAAGGAGGGGCAAGGGTAGAACCTAGTAGTAAGTAGTAAGTAATTAGTTGCAGCTGGGCAAACTAGGAGGGCTAAGGTTTCTTTTCTGTCAAACCAAGAACAACTCCTGAGGGCGTCAGGGCTGAGTGACACAGTGTGATGTGCTTTCCATCTAGCCAGTCACTCAGACCTGAATAGGAACAGTCTTCTGCATTTCTTTTTCTTTGCAATGATGAAATTGTATTAGAGATATCTAGTGGTCTGAGAGAGCCATGTTTTCATTTTGTGATCCAGTTTCCATTTTTAAAATTACTTTGCTTCTATTTTTATTTTTAGTAACTGTAGTATAATAATATCCCAGCCCTCCCCCCCCCCCCAAATTCTGTGCTGATAAGAGAGACAGCATGCTAGAGGCATCAAACTACTTGTCAGCAGACCTAAGAATCTAGTTTTGCTTTGCCAATTACCAATTGCTTGGCCTTTGGCAAGTGGTTTCAGTTGGGTATAGTAGGAACCTCCTTTTTCTCATCTGTAAAATGTAGACTTGGTAATGGGATTTCATTGATTCTTTGCTAATTCCCCTCAAACGCAATTAAACTACAAAATGTACATATGTCTCCACTTGCCTTTGAACAAGGGATTCAGAAATGTAGATTAAATATTTACCATGAATTAAATATGCCACCCATTCCAATAATAACAGCTATACTAAACTCATATATATAGTATATGAGACGAAGTACCCTAGTGCCTTAAATATAGGAAAAATCTTAGGTTTTTAGATGACAGAGCATTTCAGCAACTGCAAAATTAAAACATCAATTATGGCCCCTAATTTGCAGAGCTGTCCTCCTGTGATTTCTTCTTGAAGCCTGTCTGGATGATTCTTGCTCACTTCCTGACTGCAGGTGGACCCTCACCCATCATTATAAGATAGTGACCTAAGTCCAAAGCAGATCTGCCTCCATCACAACTGTGGTCCATGAATTAGAACTACCTGGGCCTTTGTGGGGTTGCAGGAGTCTCCTAATTCCTGGGTCATCATCAGGATAAATATATTTGGTTTCCGTGGTCCTAGAAATAAAGGAGGTGAACCACAGAACTCATAGCTGCTCTCGTTTCAGAAAAGTTGACTGTCTCATTGTTCAGAGTAAATCAGGGAATCCTATTTTGAGCCAGGAAAGAGGTGATTGGAGGAGTACATCATGATTTGGAAAATCAATTCTGTTAGTTAACCTTCAACCCTCAGCAGAACCCCAATAAGCTTAGGTCAAATGAGTATTAATGAATGTTTTTCCTAATGTGTGATTCTAATGGGTAGGGTCATCATAGTATTATCATCTTACACTAAAATTTTAGGTTTTACAAATGGATGAATTGGCTTAAAAAATGTACAAAATGTATAATTTCCAAAAGAAAGAAAAAGCCCTCACAAGTAGAAGACTAAGCTTAAGACTGTATGTACTCTTAAAAGTCTAATTTAGTCTAAAGATATTGATTGTGCATGAGAATCAGAAAATCTTACTTAGCTACATAACACATCAAATAATATGTGTGTTTGTGTGTTCCTATGTTAAAATTTGCTCAAATGGTGTTCATTTTCAATCCTGCAGAAGTAGCGAGAAGCAAACTGTTTAATGAATTAAAGACTGATAGAACAGATGTATGATAATAATGGAAGCAAACTTCATCATGCATTACAGACTATTAAGACAGTTATAATGATGAAACCCATAAGTGATTGTTTATTCCTTGCTATGTAAAGGTTATATTGGTGAAAAAAGTCTCCTGTAGTGAAAATAATTCCAGTGCTCATTCTTCCAAAATGGGATTCTCTTTTTAGAGTTTGCTATGGCCTGTGCCATTACACATTTTAATGCATTTGAAGTGCTGCTAAAAAGAAACTAAGTTCTTAGAATTTAAAACACAAGGATCCATTTCTGCCTAACAGTCTTGTAGTTGTGCATTCCCTGAAGTGTATCCCATCTGCTTTTGGGAGCTCTCATTGCAATATGCAGTGATTGCAGGATAAGCACACCATTTTCCTGTCAATACTTTCCTATTAGCCTCCTGGATCCATACATCATCATCTTGCTGGCCTGCAGTTTGCTTATCTTTGTCTCTGAGGCTGCCTTTGATTTATCTAACACCCAAGCTAATGAGGCATGGAGCCCAGGGTGGCTCCAAGGATAATGCACTTCTGTATAAAAATGCTTAAGGAAGGATCAAGTGATAATCCATTCTAGACTAAAAGGCCTAGCCCTTCAACAAATGTTGTATTTCTTAATCGCTAAACTAAGAGTATAATAGCTCCCCCTTAAGCTACTACCATCAGTAAAACTATACACACTAACTACATGCAATTTACCAAAAGAACTGAAAATTGGATTTTAATTTGTGCTTCCAAAAAAAAAAGCCAAAAAATAGTTTTTATCTTAGCAACAGTTATCACCATTATTTGACAGTGTTCTTATGCAAGAATAAGTTAGCTTTAATATTTAATTTACAGTAATAGTTTTATATTCCCTCACTGGGACCTATGTTTTTCTAAAGACAAAAATAACAGAAGCTACAATGTTACTGTGATATGGATAAATCAAGCCAACCATTTCAATAATGGAGGTAATTACAAAAGTGTACATATCTGAAATGTACTGAGTGGTTAGGGGTTGTTTAATTAACATAAAAATTTCAATATTATTGTCAAGTGTGCTGGTATCACAAAAGCATTGTTAAAAATGTATTTTAAAATAGTAATGATTTTAACTATTTCAGTTATACACAGTTTAGCTGTAGCAACACTTTTTACTGATACACAGTGGATTCTACCTTACTGCAGCAATACAGTGCAATATAAAAAAGCAAGTGATTTAATTTGGTCCTAGAATTGTAAGCCCAAAATATTTCTCTTAGAAATAGCATTCAAATAGGATATCTATACTAATCTACATACCTAGATAATTCCCAAGTATCTACGCCTCCTATTTATTTTTTTCCGTGTAAGCAACCTTAAATTCACTGTACAGAGATTTTCTTAAAATGCTTTACTTTTTCTATTAGTCATTTTCAATGACAAGTAGGATGCAGAAGATTCTTCCCTTTGTGAATCTTTTGCCAATACCAGGATCAAAACTAACCTAAACATTTGTACCCCCATAATATTCTGAAAAGAAAAATATATTAAAGAATAAAATAAAAAAATAAAAACAAATATGGAAGGAAAGAAGAGAGGAAGAAAGGAAAAGGAGAGAGAGAGAGAGAGAAAAGAAGAAAAGAGGGAAAAGAGGGAGGGAAGGGAAGAAAAAGCAGCCATTCTGCAACTAAATTGTAGCAAAAGTCCCAAGAGAAGAAGAGTTCACTCAGTATCATGGTGCAGCAAGAAAACCCTTCACCCACTGGTTCACTGTGAGCCCCTGAGGACCTGACCAAGGTAATAAGTCCCTTTCTTGGTCACTCACCAATGTTATTGAGAACCAGGGTGGAATTTAATGATGTGGCGTTATTAGGAATTGTTATTGAGATGTAAATGATCTTCAGTTGGTTTATTTAAGTCACATAAAGAAACTAGTTTAGAATGAAAATTACTTATTGATTATTAGAGCAATTAACAGAATAAATTTTAGTGCTGGTATTAACATTTTCCTAAAGTCCAAAACTGTTGCTGCTTAAACTCAGCAGAACACTTAATTGGTCTGGGACTCAAAGATTATCTTCTTTGGGAGATTTACTTTGAAAGGATTTTTTTAAAAAACAAGAAATCAATTGTCAAAAATCATTCTAAAATATTTGAAGTTCTTCAATTTTGACTTTTAGTGGGAGGAAAAACATGTATAAGATGGAGTTGCATAAACTTAATTGCATAAGTAAAGAAATGGAATACACTATTTTTTGCTATATTAAAAAACTTTGAAGTCAATTGAAGTGTTATCTGTAATGTAGATTTTCTTATTTTTTCCCCTTTTGTTAGTGTCTATCAGTCAGTCAGCATCATTCATCATTTTGTGGGTTGACTTTTCTTAGCTGTAATTCTTTCATTAGTCTTTATTTTAAAGATGAGATCAAGGCAGGATTTTAGAATAAGGCTTTTGTCAGAACTTATCTTCTCTATGACTTTTATGAAATGATAATAGTGTGTATATTTACATACACAAAGGTGTTGTCTAAAGTTAATGGGACGCATAATTCAACACCCAAATCTTTGAAAATTGCTTGAATTATTTTGATGTCATTGGCAAAAGTTGCTTTTCTTTTTTAACTCTGTATTATTGCAATTAGCCTCGTCCTAGTGCACCTACTGTGGTGCTGTGCTGGATACTTTTCAAAGGGAATTTTTAATTTGCCTAATCTGCTAACAGACATCATGGTTATGTCATCTTAAAAGATATACTAAAGCCTGAGTGAGAATTTGGGCTAAATTATTGTATTAGTTTCTTGTGCTGCCATAACAAAGTGGCTTAAAACAATAGGAACTTATTTTCTCCTACTTCTGTAAGCTAGAATTCCAAAGTCAAGGTGTCAGCAGAGCTGTGCTCACTCTGGAGGCTCTAGGGAAGAATTCTTCCTTGCTTCCTCCTAGCTTCTGGTCGCTACCAGAAATCCTTGACATTCTTGAGCTTGTAGCTGCATCACTCCGATCTGTCTTCACATGGCCTTCTCTCTGTGTCTCTAGCTCTCTCTGTGTCCTCTTCCTTTCTTGTAAAATACCAGTCATTGGATTGGGGGCCCACCTTAATCTGCTACAACCTCATTTTAACTTGGTTACATCTACAAAGACCCTATTTCCAAATAAATTCACATTCTTGGGTATTGGGGATTGGAACTTTTTCCTGTCTCTTTGGGGGACACAATTCAATCCACTGCAGTCATATAAATAATAATCCTCATCTTCTGCCTGCTTTATTAGTAATAGCTCCTATTTCGTGAATACCTAGCAAGAGCCAGACCCTTTGAAAGCTTTTTAAAAAATATGCAAAAGGGAACTATAATTCCAATTCTGTACAAAGAAACTGAACTTTAGGTACGATATTACCCAAGATCACAAAGCTTGTGAATGGTGGAGTCAGTATTTAAATTGTGATCTTTCGTATTCCAAATCCCACGCACTTTCCGCTATGGGGTCTTCAAGAATTAAAGGGAACATAAAGTGCTTGTACTTGATTTTGTAGTAAACTCACTCTTTTAATAAAGATGAGTTAAATAGATATGTAAAACTTCATATTTAAGAGAAAAAATCAATGTTTAGTCAAACCTGTAAATGAGCACCGCACTCTGGGTACAGACCCTAAACTTGGAGGAACCCTGAAAGATTAAGAGTATTACCACGTGTTACATGAAGGTTCCATCCAACGTTCACTTTTGCGGTTCCAAAGTTACCATATATTTGGGGAGAGGTATCTGTTAAAGAACACTTACAAAGCAAACTTGTGAAATGTTTTAAGAGATTGAAATAGCTGAACAGATAGCACTTTGGAGAGGTCTTACAGGGATAATTTTAAAAGTAGGCACTCCTTTTATATTAATATACGTGTTAAATTTTCACATTGCTTTAGTGTAAAATTTCTAATTCAAGGTTATTCATTGCTAAAGCTTAAAGTACTTTATAAAAAACCAGAGTTAATTCTATCTCCAAGTGAAAAAAGGAGAATGAGTTTTAAACATTATTTTATTATTTCTTTATTACAATTGCTACAGATAATAAAATATTATTCTTATAAGATTTTGCATTTGTTTGATTATTATTAGTGAAAACAAGCATTTAAAATTATATTTGTTGGCCATTTATAATGAATTTTTGCATGTTTATATTCTTAGCTCTTGGTGTGATGTGTGTGTGTTCAGGGATGAGTGTTTTATCTCCTCAGTGTGTTTGCAAGATCTCTTTCTATACTAAAGATATTAACCATTTTTTATACCATACCTGTTGCTTATTACTTTTTCCTGCTAACCTATTTCTCTTTAACTTTGTTTATAGTGCTTTTATCTTAACTGTCCCTTTCATCTTAATTCTCAGGTAATCAAAGTTATTGCTTTGTTTTTTTATGGTCACATTTAAAAAGTCATTTCATACCTCAAGATTATGTAAATATTTTCCTAGTATTTTAATGGTTTTTATCCTCCTCCTCATCATATTTATGATTATTGTTATTTTACATTTTAATATTTAATCTATGTGATGATTTTTGGCCCAAGTCTTGATTGTCATGAAGTACCAGGAAGAAATACTGTTCTCCTTAAATACAGTGACAACTATGATATGCCAGACTGGAGAAAGACGCTCCTTGCCAAGGGAGTTGCTGCAGAGTATCACTGAATCTCAGGTTCTTTAGCCTTCATTTAGTAACCTGAGCTAAAACCCATCTGCTGTCAAATTGCTTCCCTCGTCCCTATCTCAGTTTCTCCATTATTGAACTGTGGAGTGTTGCACTTGTCTCTAATTCTTCAGAAGTTCTTGCCCATCACATAATTGCTCTTTGATTGTGCCATTCATTAGTTAAGAGTACCAGGCCATGTTTAATACAAAAGACGAGGAGAAATTACACGTGATCAGCATAGCCTCTCCGAGGCTGTTTGCTAATGCATAAACTGAAAATAACGATGATACTTAGTCTAGGGTTGAAATGAGGAATAAATAAAATGATTCGTGCAAAGCAAGGAAGTGCTATTAGAATTACTGTTAGTGTTATTAATGTGACTAATATTTCTTCAAGTCTGATAAAAGATTTGGCTTTGGGGAGTTTTTAATATCCACTAAGTTGGAGCTTATTTTTGAATTTCAATTACCTGTGTTAATGCTGCTCCTATTGGAGGGTTAATATAGAGCATGTGGGACATTGTTATATAACCCAAGGAAATATGAATGCCTTTAGAATAATTAAATAAAGAATGGCATGGTGAAAAAAATTAAACCTTTTAAAATGTACTTTTTAGGGTTCAGCTTACTAAATATTATTGTCTAAAAATTATTGAAACAGGGAAGTGGAAAAATAATGGCCTAAAAATTTGAAAACATCGCCAGGGGATACTTAGGGAAATATTGAATACATTTTATTTTGCAGTATTTAGTGTTGTACAACAATATTCTTTGCATTCCTGTGTTGCAAAAGATATAACGCAGATAGCCTTACAGTATGTATCTTACCGATTTTTATTTTTTAAGAACTAAATTGCAAGATTGAACCAGACTACTTAATCATCTTGTTAAAGATTAATAACAAAATAGACAAGCCAGGTGGAGAATATACACTATTTCATTCACTGGTGCATATACAAATTCTTAATTTTAACGGAAATTTCATTTGAGTCAGCAAAAACATACATGGGCTTTGTTCTCTGAACCAATCTAAGCACATTAGGGTCAATAGCAAACAATTGAGCAACTGTCACTCTCCTGTAACTACATCCATCAGAAAAAAAAAAAGCTGTAATTACAAACTTCGATAGCACTTATTTAGTGTTCTAAAACTACAGTAATTATTAAAGGACATTGTCAGAAGTGAATAGGGTTTAGTTACTTACCTTATTTACCAACAGGCTTCATTGCCTTTCACAATACTTCATAATAAAAATTGTCTTAGATCAAATTTATTCACTACACCAAGGAAACCTTAATTTCATGACCCATGCGTGCATGTTTATGTGTTTCTGTGTGTTTTAACCACTGAAGATATGTTTGTTTCTTCTATTCCATAAAACCAAGTGTGTTTTCAGATGTTTATATTTTTTCATTCTACATAATACCCTGTATTAGATAAAAATTGTTCCATGTTAATCATAGCCATTATTAATTAAAAACCACATGCTTAGTAATTAGCCTGTAGGGTTTGTCCTCCTGCCAGGACAGGGAAGACTCCCTGGATAGAGGATGTCATGCTGACTAAGCTGATGCTGTGCTTGCTCTTAGCCAAAAGGCCAAGAAGCAAGGCAGCCAATTGGCTGGAACTGAGCAGTCAGTCAAATGGTTTGGTCCCTGCTGGATGTAAAGCAATGGACCGGGTGCCATGCGGGCTCTCTGATGAAGTAGCAGACGCAACAAGGGGTCCAAAATCTAATGAGGAGAGAGGAACATTGAAAATGGAAGTAAAGGATATTATAACGAACAGAAATGATGAATAAAGGATATTTTTTAGTGATTAAGTATCCCAAACTATGCAATTGGTAAGCATTATAAACACAACAGAATTTGTGTTATTAAAAATTCTTCTCTGGATGGTTTTTTGCTTTAGAACTAAAAGCTAGGCTGCTTTGGGCCATCTTTAATGGATACCGCCAATCGCATGCTCCGTGGCAGCTCCTCTCTTCCTCCCACCAAACAGGATCCCAGTTCTGTTCAGGCAGCCACCCCTCCCCCCGCAGCCCATGGCACTCGGGGGACGCTGACTCCACCTGCAGCTCGAGGAGCTCTCTGCGAAGGCAGGGAGCACCTGGCGTTTCGTGGGTGACTGGCATTGGTCCAGCTGTGGTGGCCATGTGACCCAGTTAGACCAATCAGATGAAGGGGAGCTTTTGATTCCCCCTAGAGAAATATGCTCTCTCTTTCAGCTGGACAGGAATGAGGAAGTGTGTGTCCCAGCTGCCGCTGGTAGCCCTCTCGTAACCAATAGGAAAGCCAGTCTGAAAACAAAGCTCATAGTATAGAAGGCATAGGGCCAAGAGAAATGCCAAAAGGTGGAGTTGTAGTAATGCCCTGAGGTTGCCCTACCTAAGGCTCCCTGTTATGTGAGATGACGTATGTCCAGTTTTAAAAGCCAGTTGGAGTTGACATTTCTGAAAGGATCCTAACTTCCATATCATCTTATAAGGAAAGGATTATCATTGAAGGCAAGTATGTGCTGCATTTTACATAGTGTTTGAACTCATTGTGTGTATGATTCTTATATTACACTACCTCTCCGAAAGCTGCCTGAGGTAGCAAGCCTGCAGTCCATCAAAGACAGTGAAGCTTCTAGACTTTGTGGGAGCTGAGCTTATTCCACCACACACATCAGTTTTAAACTTGTTTTAATTAGCTTTGCTTTTTCATTTCTCTCAGCCATAAAATGGAGTTTATAATTCTTTCACAAAGATGCACAGGCAAATAACAAGCGATCTCTATATTTTAAGTTTTTCCTTTTTAAAAAGCAAATGTAAATGCACTATAATGTCGTTTAATTATATATTGTTTTTACTTATCGGGGAGCCACATTCAACACATAAGAAGAATATGTCTTTTCTATCATATACTTGATTTTCATAGAGTACCTGGGCTTCAGTTTATGGCTGATATTATCCTTCAAATCTAAGAGGAAAATTCTGCAACCATTCTGATTAGTTCTTTCTTCTCAGTCGAAGTCTTACGTAGATCATGTTGAGTCAGGTAAAACGTGAGATCCTTAGCTATGCACCAGGCTAGAAAAATTGCTCCGGCCAAAAAGATTGAAAAGGCATCCCGTGGCTGAAAGGCACGCCAGAGCAGAAGCCTGCCTGGTTCAGAATTCATTTGCATGAATCTTTGTTTCCCAGGGAGCGATCCCAGCCACCAGCAGAGTAAGCTCCTTTCTCTGTGGATTCTGTGACTTCCTCCAAAGGTTGACCTTTTCTTATCGCAAATCCAGCATCCATATTCCATAATTTGTATAGTACAGTAAACTGGAGATCATTCACTTGTGTGAGGTTATGGTGTACTCTTTGTCCTTGAGTTAGGACTCATCAGATACACACTGCCCGTGTCTGAAGCTGTGATTCAGTCACTTGCTTGTAAAAGGGATGTTTCTCTGCAATTAGGCAAAAGAGAAGAGAAATTAAATGTGAAACATCCCATTCAGAAGGAAAGTAGACTATTATTTTCTGTATCCATTGTGAGGGTACTTCCAGCAATATATGCCAATTTCTTTGAGTAACTCAGGAAAAAGTGAATATGTTATTGGTCCACATCTTTAGAAATAAACCTTCAGATTATCTTAATTCATTAACTCCACCTTTAAAGATTTATTGAGGATCTACTTTATGTCCTGCATTATGCCAGGAGCTGGAGATATGGAAAGCTACAGTTGTGATCCTTGTTCTCACGGTGCTTACCATCTGGTGGGGAGAGCTGACAAAAATTAGATGAGCATGCAGGTGAGGGTAATACTAGCTCTGCTAAGTGCCGTAACAGAAAAGTTATTTAGTGCTGGGGGAGGACAGAGAGTTAGAGAGAAATTGATTTAAGTCAGAGAAAGCTTCCAAGGGAGTTAACAAGGATAAAGGAAAGGGAAGAGTACCAGAAAATGAAATGTCCTGTGCAAAGGCCCAGTGGCAGGAAGGAGGAATTCTGTTTGAGGAACTGAAAGAAAGCAGGGTGTCTGGAGGGCAGTGGGTGAGAGGTGTAAGGTGCAAAGGAGGCTGCCACCCAGATCATGCAGGTTTTCCTGGGACAGGTTAAGAATGCCCTATCCTAGGAGCATTGGTCATTGAGACATTTTCAGATGGGAGTGGGGATGTGTGAAATTCAAATTTATTTAGAAAAGATCACTAAAGATGCAGAATGAAATGAAGGTAAAAAAGAGTGGAATTCCAGACCTTTTTTAAATATTAAAAATTATTTTATTTTGTTGTTTAGAGATAGGGGCTCACTCTGTAGGCCAGCCTGGAGTGCAGTGGCATGATCACAGCTCACAGCAACCTCAAACTCCCGGACTCAAGAGATCCTCCTGCTTCAGCCTCCTGAGTAGCTAGGACTACAGGCAGATGCCACATGCCCAGCTAATTTTTTTATTTTGTTTTGGAGCTTTCTTTGTCTGTACTCTCTGAATTCAGGTCAAATCCTGCTTCTGGTCAGTCCAGTATGGACTCATGACTCTCTTTCCCCAGAAAGAAATCCAAAAGAAAAGTATAATGACAGATAGAGGAAATCCTCTTTCAAGTGTAATTCCCTGAGAACATGCCTGGGAATCACTGGGGCAGGTGTGGTAGTGGAGGCAGTAGAGGGGCAGGTAGCGCTGTGGAGAGAGGCTTGTTAAAGATGCAGATTTGGGGTTCTGGTCCAGATCTCCATGTCAGAACCGGGGGGCTGGGGGAAGACTGCAACAAAGAGAACCTGCAGCCTTACCAAACTTCCTTAGAAATTCTCATACCAAAATCTGAAAGCTAGTACATTCTCTGACTGAAAGGTGAGAATTGACCTTCTCTTTCCTGAGGCCGCCTAGTCTGGGGCACTGTCCACGGTGACAGAGATGGTTTTACAGCTCAAAGACAGAAAAATCCAGAGACTTACCCCAGGGGTCCTGTCTCCGTTGGGCGGTTTCTGCTTCTGAACTAAATTACCCACACAGTCTAATCTTAATATCCAGGAAGTTAGAGGTAGGATTTCTGTATTTCTGGATGAAACAAACTTTAAGAGATACAGCCATGACTGCCCTGAGTTGATGTCTCTATAATTTTGTTTAGCTGACTGCAGAACCTGGAAAAGCTGTTGCTGCTATTGATGTATAACATGCTGCTATTATTGGTCTTTTTTATATAAATACACACACACACACACACACACACACACATATGAAATCTGAATTTTTGGAAACTTTATGCTGTCAACTTTGGAAAAAGCATCCCAGTTTACCACATTGAGTTGGCATCGTATAGAAATTAATGGCCATATTGGTTTAGAAAGGTTTTTTTCCATTTGTACGGAGGTAACACACTGTATTAAATATGTAAGGTCTTATCTACATGGGTTTGATTACAGAAACTAAGAAAGTATTCTCTAAATAATAATAATGATAATACTAAAAAGAATGGTTTATAGCTGGTAAAGATTTAAGGACTAGAAAATAGGACTGTCCGATTAACAGAGCCAGAACATTTGCACTAGAAATGAAGAGAGGAGCTGGCTGTGGTCTGATAGTAGGATTTACCCTGGAAATGATAAACCTGTGACGATAGCTGCTCCCCCTGCCCCCAATCCGTGGGAAGAACAGACCAAAGAAACTGATTGAAAACTATGGCAACATGAGTTTGAGTTCAATGTAATGTGTATTTTCCAAATAATGACATTTAAAAATGCTAAGTTGTTCTTTCTAGAGAGGGAAGTTTTAGAGTCTTTTTCAGTTAACATCTTTAAAAGGGGATCGATATGAACTTGTCTGGGGTGTTTTGAGAGGAAGGCAGGCACATGGGCTCCATTATATTTCCAGTCCTGTCTGGTCCCTAACTTTATCATTTGAAATATTTCCATAGTAATATTTCACAGATAATGTGATGACAAACAAGGTCTATACAGACAAGTGAGTAGAAATTCAATGAATAAAGTAAAATTCCAGTACGAGTCATATGGGAATTTGCATTCTCTAAGTTGCAAGGAAAAAAATGAATTTTAGGTTTTATATGGCTCTGCTTCATTAACTTGATCATGGGCAAAATGAGATTTCTGATTTCCACCTACAAAGTGGCATATGAGGTAGCAGTTAATTATTTATATTTCCTATTATTATCAGATTAACACAGCAGGTATATGCAATAAGCAAATGGATGACTCTTTTTTTCCAAGTTTGCTCTGACAGTCTGGAAGCAGATTCATTTTATGGCTTTCCTCCTGCTTTCTGGGATTTTTATATGAGATAGCATTTAATAAACAGTATCATACTAAAAATCTAAAGTGTTAGTGAATAGAGGACTTGATCTACAAAAATGGGAGCAATGACAGGAGACACGTGGATTTAAAAATTTTTATCTTCTTAGAAAAATATTTACAAATTTTTCATTTCAATGACAAATTTTTCCAATCCATTATGAAGTTTGCATTTTTACTTTAATACAATTTAACATGGTCAATTTTAAATTTGAGAAGCCATTTAAACATATACCTGTTATGTAATTTCAAAACCATTCGTTTGCAGTACTTTGGTAGTTGTGTATAACTCTCAACCAAATGCTGTCTTTTTCTGGAAACAACCCACATACCTCATTTTGAAAACCCTTCAGATGTATGTGTGTCCAGGTGAGATGTATAGTCATCTGCCTTTGTAAATCATGTTTCCAATTCCAAGTTGTGTCAGAAGCACACTCTCATTTACAAGGCCTATGGCTGATCCTTGTGGACTGTTGAGACACAGCTTTAAGGGGAGAATTCCAGGGACCTCCAACCAAACTCTGAGAGCATGTGGTTTTTATGCAGCCACCAGCCTCTTTAGAACTTGGCTTCCAGCTGAGTTCCTGTGTAAGATAAAATCCTAGTGCAGTGTCTCTCCTCTCAAATTTCTGGCAGGTGTGTGCTAGATCCTGACTACTAAATACTTTGTAATTAGAATGCCTTGGGCAATCACTGTCATCCTACATCTGTAAGGGAGCGAGGGCAGTGTTAGCATGACTGTGCTCATTTCTTTAACATCCCATGCCTATAGACCCAAACACAGCTGCCTGAAGGGCCTGTGTTTGATGCATGAACTATAGGAGGACCTCAGAAATGAGTCTAATTATATCAGTATCTGAATGCTTTGTGGAAGCAAGATGCGTTATTCATAATCAAGACTGAACCTCTATATAGGGAAAAATAGTCCAACATAGGTACTGTACTTTTTAAACAGCACTTTAAATTTTTGTTTTTATTATGTTTATTACCTGCTTTCCCAACACTTGGAATGTCAGTTGCCAGAAGGCAAAGGAATTTTTTTCTGTTCTGGTTAGCAATGTAGGCATAGCTGTTTGAACAATGTATGGCACAAAGTTAGGTATCAATGAATAAATGAATGAATATTAGCTCTTAATACTAAATATTAACCATTAAATTAGGATAGTTATAGGCAAACAATGTGTGTTTAAACTATTTTATCTAATGTAATCAAGTGAGGGACGTATTTTCTTCCTAAACTGTGTACGGAATATATTAGTATCAGATAATCAAATGTGATCAAGAAAGTGAAGTGAGAAAGACAAAATACCATCTATGGAAGCTGTTTATCTAAAGGACTATAAACTCCTGAAAGGGAATTGAATTTTAAGATGCCCAGCCTGGAGTATGTGTACAATCTTAGTGATTAATGTATTAGAGAAATAATTAATGATGAAATAAAGTTTTATCAATATGATGCCACTTCCTAAGGACACCATTGCTAACCTCAGTCTGTGATTATTTTTATAGTTAATATTGCCATGTCATATCTACAATGTTAGCCTGTCATTTTTTTTCATGTAGATATCAGGTAGAATTTTGGTTTATAACTTTGGTTTATGCCCATTTAGATTTTTATTACTGCAACTAAGAACCCAAAATGTCCTAAACTTTCTCAGAGAATGGCCTGGGCATTATCTCTATTTTAACATAATTTGGGGTTAAACTTATTGTTATCAGTGTTTCAGACTATTTGTCATGTATGCAAATAAGTCAGTTTTCTGAATAAAATAGAATAAAAAGGAAATATCTCCCCTGTCTTACAAATATAATACTTGTAATCTCATAACCATAAACAATTTAAATTTGTTCATTGTTTGACTTCAGATTTTACCTTTGTAGTCAAACAGTGAACAACATATATTGCATACTAATTTGTCCTTCAATTTTATTTTTCATTTTCTCTAGTCTGTACCTCATTCTCCTATACACTTAGAGGACGATTAAAAAACTTACACAGTCTTAAAGGCTCAAAAGACACAGGAATTATTTGAAATACTGATGAGACCTTAACATCAATTCAGACTAGTTATTTTAATTTAAAGAAACTAGAGGCCAGAGAAATGATCTGCCAACGGTTACACAGTTACTCCATGATAAGGTGGGCCGGAGGTTTCCCCATTCCTTGGCAAAGGCTAATTTCCTTTGCTTTTCTTTTTGTGACCCACCTCGGCATTTAGCTGAAAATAATGAGGAGAGCTTAGTTAGTACTGGTTAGTTTACATTGAACTGAGTCAGAATAAATTCCTTTACCTTTTACATAGAATTAAAAATAATCAACCTGTTTCTTATTAGCAGTCTGAAAAACATCTTTAGAGAACATGTATGGAAGTCAAATTAAGTATAGATATAGCGTGATTAAGGAACAAATATTTATTGCTAGATAAACTGCTGAAGGATAGATATCAATGCATTTTCCCAGTTAATTAGTGACAGTCAGAAACAATTACAGGAGATAGACGATGAGGCTCAGAGGGGGGGCATGGGATAAATGGATTATAAGAATCACAAACAGTGACCCTAGAACTGCTAAGCCAGCCAGCAGAGATTTATAAGAGATTAGTAATTTGAATGAAGTTGAAGGAGAACGGTTTTAATATTTACTCCTAATCTTTTACATAAGTGAGTTGATATGCTTGCTTTTAAAAATCTATTCCCTTAGACTTCCTTCCAGTCTGTTCCAGCAATGCACCAGCTTTGCAATTTTATTTCTTTGTACTTTCAAGCTGTAAGTGTACATTTTAAACTCCTTTGAAATTGAGTAATTATTTGCATTATATATTTATATATTATTTCAAGATTTATAAAGCAATGAGGGATTTGGAGGCTTGTCTGGTGACATTTATATCCCTTTTTAAAACAAAAAAATATAGATGACAAAATCTTTGTTTCTTTTAGCTTCACACACAGGCCAATGCAAATTGGAAATGCGTTGTGTAAAGAGGTTTTTCCTAACTTCAGTTGCATCTGTCTGGTGAGGATCTGATGGAGTGAGGGAAAGGGAATAGCTCCCCAGCTCATCTGAATCCCCAGCGACAGCTCAGCTTGCATCTAGGAGGTCGAAACTCCTTGATGGTCCGATTGTGACCTGACGCAGGAGGCTAATGAAGAAAGGGCAAGGTGATTGGCCGAAGGTCTGGGACACAGCTCAGGACATTCCTCCTAACTTATAAAATACAAGAAAATATCACTTTATTTGCTTTAAACCTTACTGTATTCAACACCGTGCCAAGAAATGAAGGTGATATTTGTCAGACTTTTTATGCATAAACAACTGCTCAGAATTATTTTCTAGTAGCTTTATTTTCTAATTTGAACGAAAGTTCTAACAGAGTATTTGATGGCAGCTGCTTTGAAATATAATTTGTTTGGGAATTGGAGGATTTGGTAGAATTTATTCACTTAACAAATACTTTTTGCATGTATTTACTATGAAGAGTAACTAAAGAGACATAGAAATGAATGAGATCGCATTCTTACAAAGAGATTTCGCCGTAATGCTATATGTAGTGTTTTAGAACATAGTTGATATTGTAAAGGAATGGAACTGATAATATTGGTGCTGAAATGTCTTTGTGACAATGAGATAAATTTTCATGTAACATTTTAAACTAAACCATGAAAGAGAACACAATGCTTGGAATATTGTTCACATTTATTCCTTCCTTTCCTTTCTTCTTTACCTTGCCTTTCTTCCCTGCTTGCTTGTAGCTCTAGCTTTTAAGCCATCTTTAATTCCTTCTACTTTGTGCTCTTGGGAGGACCTGCACTTTGAAAATACTTGACATTCAGAAAATACACTTTATATGTTAAAAATCAATGGTGACACAATATTTACAGCCCAAAGGCCAAACATTTGGAGTTTCTTTATAGAGAGTAAGTGCTCAGAGACCAGCTTTGTGCTACTAAGCTGTAGACATCAAAGAATAATAATACAGCAGTTTTCAACTTGATGGCCCGAATGGGCTTCAGCCCAGTGAAGTGCAGTATCGAGCTGTTTCACAGATCTGTAATAGAGAGCCGGTGTGGGAATCTTTATTTTATCTTAATTACTAAGGAGCCCTTCATGTCTCAGAAGTCCCCATGTTTTGTTTCAAAACTTCTATCTGGAGAATGAGTTTATAGACTTGTGTCTACAAAAGAATGACAATACTTTGAATTAGGTTTTAAGAAGATTCAAAGTGCAGCCAGGAGGGGAATTCTTTTGCTAGTCTCTGCTACATTGCAGAGTTTCAAAGAAAGCTTATGGTAGGTCTATGATTTAGTAGAAAGAAAAGAAAATGTAGTCGGTGACTCCCCTGCCACCTAGCAAGTTTAATTTTCTTGGGTTAAGCACACATCCGCAAACACAAGCACACACACACACACACACCCCAAAGCATTTATTAGCTCATTAGAAACTGCATTATTTGTCTGGGCAAGGAGTATCATTTGGTTTGTACATTTGACCCCTCATTGTTATTAGTTGCTCTTTTCTAAATCAGCAGAAAGAGAGAGGATGGCAATAACTATTACTAAGCTAATAATAATTATCAGGACCAAACATGGTTATTGATGGCTCCTCTGTCCTTTCATGTGTTTGCTCCCAGTGATACTGATGCGTTGCCTCTGTTATTGGGCATGAACTTTCTGTGACCTATCATTTATCATCAGATGAAGTTCTGCCTAGCCTAATAGTTATATTACGTAACAGCTTTCTGATGGTGAAAGGAATCCGCTTAAACCACCGATGTGCTAGGGTTTCATACGGGGTATAGAGTATTCATTCTCTTTACTTGTAAAAGAGACTCAGAAGGAGTTATCTGACATTCACCTTGAAGAAAACTCTGGATGAAGCCAGACAGGGCTGATAAAGGATCACTTTGGGAATGGCTCCAAGCCTGCTAAACACAGGATTTAAGAAAGAGGAACTCCTCAAAGTACCAGGAATATAGTTATTAGACTTTCCCCTCATTTTCTGGGTGATGAGGTTGATGTCTAGACTCAAGGTCACACATCTTATTTATGACTTTTTTCCTACCATACTACAATGCTTCTCAGGGATAAAAGATAGGAAGGACATGACCTATGATCAATGTCTCTGGGTTATAATTGCCACTAAGATCTCTGCTAAGCAAAGAAGCATATATTTTAGGTCCTTCCCTGAAATGATAGCGGAGAGTATATTAGCAAGGAGGCAGCTGGCTCTGGTGTGAGGCGAGGGGGACTGCTTCCCAGGGATGCAGAGCAATAGCATATGGGGATCCCGGATTGGCCCTACCACAAAGCCATCAGCTGCTGTGTCCCACTTTCTGTGGAGATAGATGGTGCATTGTCCCCAGAAGACCTATCGAAACTATCGAAATCATGCATATAGGAAGATAGTTTTTTGGTTGGTGGCTGGAGACACTGAGGACAAGGCTTTGCGTGGTTTCCCCGGGTGCTGCTATCAGGCTATGCTTCTGAACCTGAGCAGGTTCTTTTATCCCAGCAGGCTTTGAACATTATAGGTCCCTGAAGACAGAGGGCCAGAAGCATTTGCCAATGGGTAATTATGAGTACTTGCTGTGCACAAGCAAAAAAGGTAGCCAAGAATTCATAGGTCGCTGTGCAGAAGGCAAAGCGTCTGTAGCCGTGGGGTTCATCTTTAAAAGCCTCCTGAAGGCACTCCTGAGGAGTTTGGAAGGCAGAGAGAGGGCCGCTGAAGGATCTATTACCTGAGAGTCAGACAGCCCAGCGGTGAGACTGCACCAGTTTCCTAGGCCTGCTCTAACAAACTGGGTGGCTTAAACAGCAGAAATAAATGTATTTATTTTTCATTGACAAGTAGTAATTGTATATATTTATGGGGTCTAATGTGATGTGTTGGTATATGCTTACATTGTGAAATGATTAAATTAAGGAAATTAACATATATCCATCACCTCATATATTTTTTTTTTTTGTGATGAGAACATTTAAAATCTACTGTTTTAGCCATTTTGAAGTATACGCTACGTTGTTATTAAGTATTGGCACCATGCTGAACAGCAGGTCTCTAAAACTTATCCCTCCTATCTAACTGAAACTTTGTGCCGTTTGAACATCTTCCCGTCCTTCCCTCATGTCTGGTAACCCCCACTCTACTCTCTACTTCTATGAGTTTGACTTTTTTAGATTCCACGTGTGAGTGAGATCATGCAGTATTTGCCTTTTTGTGCCTGGCTTATCTCACTTAATATAATATCCTCCAGGTTCATCCATGAAACAACAGAAATTCATTGTCTCACCTTCTGCAGGCTGGAAGTCTGCGATCAAGGTGTCAGGAGAGCTGGTTCCTTCTGTGGGCTACGAGGGAAGGATGCATTCTAGGCCTCTCTCCTTGGCGTGGAGAAAACCATCTCCTCCCTGTGTCTCTTCACATCATCTGCCCTCTATGCACGTCTGTCTCTGTGTCCAAATTTACCCTTTTTCTAAGAACAGTTATTTGAGATTAGAGCGCTCATGACTGCATTTTAATTTGATTACTTACCTCTTTGAAGCCCTTATGTCCAAATAAGGTCACATTCTAAGGTACTGAGGGCTAGGATTTCAAAATATTTGGGGGAAACACAATTCAACCCATAATAAGGACTTTGTCTTGGTCTCTCTGAGATTCATTTCTATGGCTGATGGCCAGAACTTGTGTTTGAATGCCAGGTAAATTTTTGAATTGTGTGTGTGTGTGTGTGTGTGTGTGTGTGTGTGTGTGTGTGCACGTGCACTGGTTGACTTCCTCAGGATGGAAGTTTCTTCCACAGTTTTCAACCATCTGAAAGTTAATCAAATTTCCTCTTTTGAAATGGAAAACGTCCCTTCTTTCTTTATGCCCTCGTCCTTTTCCCGCTACTACCTGTCTTAGTCCATTCGGGTTGCTATAACAAACTGCTATAAACTGGGTAGCTCGTACACAGCAGAATTTTATTTCTCGTGGTCTGGAGGCTGGGAAGTTCATGATCAGGGTGCCAGCAGATTCTGGGTCTGGCAAGGGCCCACTTCTTGGTCCCTAGGTGGTGCCTTCTTATGTGTCATCACATGGTAGGAGGGGCTGTCTAGCTCTCTGGGGTCTCTTTTATAAGGTCACTAATGCCATTCATACCCTAATCACCTCCCCAAAGCTCCACCTCCTGATACCATCAACCTGGGGATTGTGATTTCAACATATGAACTCTGGGCCTGGGGGGGGGGGCATAAAATTCAGACCATAGGACCACCTCTCCCTTTACTTCTCTCACTTACTTTTTAATATATTTAATATATTTACATTGTGCTGTTTGTTTTTTGATTCTCTCACTGTCCCTCATGATCCTTCTTCCCTCATAATCACAATTAATTTTTAAATGTTTTGTTTCTTCATTTCTTAACATTACATTCCTTTTGACTTATATGAGTTCCTTCTGATTTCAGCTGCTTTTAAGGATTTTTCTTTTCCTCCATGGGTCTCAGAAAGACTGAAGCAAAGACATGAAAAATGTTTATTCATTTCTATTATTGGATTATGAGATTTTTATTATTCTTTCTACTGGAGTATTGTTTGTCCTAGCTTTTAACTATCCAGAGTAACCTTGCACCATGTATAGATTATCCTTTAACAAATGCATTTGGTTGTCAGTGATTTGAAGACTTATTTGGGGAATTTGGAAAGAAGCTTAAAAGAAGTTTAGAATGAGGATGTTTTATCCTGAGATTTTTACTTGCGTTCACTCACAACTAGAGTTGAAAACATAGATACCATAGTCTTTCTTAGCTTCCAGAGAAAGGCTACCATTATTTCATAATATTATTAGAAGAAAGCAGGACTAATTGTTGGATATTTTCCTCCATTATTTTCCCTCCTGTCTCCCCTCTTTAGCTCCAAAAGCCAGTGTTCTGTGATACATTGCTGGTAAATATTTAATTGCCATTCTCAGAAATGTGTTTTGCATTTTCACATTACCCTCCTCCTCATGGTGATGAAAGACAAGATGGGTAATATATATGTGTGTGTGTCAGTATGTACTCTGGGTATTGTCTTTATAATAAAAGATAATATATACATTAGATTTCCTGTAATGGAGAACTTCGTCGCCTGCTTCTTAATGAGAGGTGCTGATGTGAAATGACCCTAGCTTTCCTAAACACACAGCAATCTAATTTGAACCTGTACGCCAATTACAGGCCTCTGTGGAGCACTTTATGGTGAAACAATCACGTCACAATAGGATTACAACACTATGCCCCAGGACCACAAGGGAAGCCAGCACGGGCATAACTGCAGGTTTATTCCTCTAAATTGTCTGTAAACAGCATTGATAGCCACCTTGGTGCCACCTTGGTATTGTTTCTATAAATCCTCCATAGAAACAATCTAAAATGAATAGACAACGAGTCAGTAATGGCCTGTTAGTTCCCAACACAGGGTTGCGCCACTGATCTGCCTCATGAATACCATTCACTCATAGGAATGGGTCCTAGATAAACAGTCACAAACCGCAGAACAGACGGGCTTTATGGCCACAATCAGGTTAGATATTCCGAGAAATCATTGTGAATAATTGTGCCTTCTCTCGTTGTGAATTAGCTTCAGAGCTGAGTCATTTCGGTTCTCTTAGTAAGTTTTTGCAGTCACATACTTTCCATACTTACTTCCATTTCAATAAGAATATTTTTGCAGTTACCTGACAATGTCAACTGTCTCTGACTAATGTAAGGAAAGCCGAAATTGTTATGTTTTGATCACTAGGGCAGGTTTGAAGAAGATGAGACAAGCAAAGTCAAGCCACTGAAATGAAAAGTAACTGCTAGGTTGTGCCAGTAGGTTGAAGTAATTGTGTGATGTGCAGTAGAGGATCATTGTAACATGGCAATATTTTAGGGTCAACCATATACTCATAAATTAAGACCAAATAGTGTAAAATTATGCCATTAAACTGCAGAGAAGTATTGGATTTTTCCCCAATAGAGTATAAAATTATTGATATTAAACCTCACTTCTTTGATACGTAGAAATAAAGGTAAAATATTTTCATTTGCTCTGCCATATTGTTTAATATTTGTCTTCATTTGGGCAATTTATAGGCAGTCAATTTTTTTTGTCTCAATGGGCTAAAATAGTTCTGTAAAATAGAGCTACTGTTCTATATTTGTTAGTGAGCTACATAAAACCATTTCTGTGTTGTTTATTTGGTGATGTTGGTTGACTGCAACAAGTGTTTTTAATGAGAAAAGTATCAAAGGATGAATATAGCATGTTTGAAAAAAAATCACATTACGTGTTTCCTATGTTGGTGTCATTTGGGTCTCTGAGGAAGACAAGAAGTGGTTAAGAGCATCTCCGCTCAAGTTTAGATTTAGTAGTTTCCTACTACCCATGCACAGAAAGAAATACTCATTCACTCAGAAAAAGAAACTTTTGAGTGTCCTCTGTGTGGCAGTCACCATGGTAGACTAGCTAGGTTCTACTCCCAAAACCCTACAAGGTATTGACCAGTGGCGAGTGGAGAGGATTTAGTTTATTAAAAACAAAAGTAAGAATACACACAAAAAAACATGTTTGCTACTTGAGAGAAAAAGTAGAGTTTGGGTTGGAGTGATAATTTAGCTTGCAGTTTGGTAAACTTCTTACTGCCCTGTATAGAAACATGCATGTTTTAACCTGGGTTGCCATAACAAAATACCATAGATGGGGTAGCTTAAACAACAGAAATTTATTTTCTCACAACTCTGGAAGCTGCAATTCTGAGAGCTGGGTACCAACATAGTGGAGCTCTGGTAAGGGATCTCTTTCTGGCTTTTAGATAGCCACCCTCTTGCTGCTTCCTCATGTGACCTTTCCTTGGTGTGTGTGCTAGGAGCAAGAAAGTAACCTCTCTCTCTCTCTTCCTATTCTGATAATACCCCATAGGATTACATTCTCACCCTTACGACCTTATTTAAACTTAATTACCTCTTAAAGGCCCTATCTCCAAATACAGTCACATTGGGGGTTAGGACTTCAACATATGAATTTTGGGGGGGGCACAATTCAATCCATAGAAATGTATTACTTATTTCAAAGTACAGGTGAAATTTATTTCAATAGAAGATTTCAGACTGGAGCCAACCATTCATGCATTGTGTCTAGATAATCCCAAAGACTTCACCAAGAGACTCCTGGAATTGGATAAACAAATTCAGCAAAGTCTCAGGTTTCAAAATCAATGTACACAAATCAGTAGCATTTCTATACGCCAACAACAGTCAAACTGAAAGTCAAATCAAAGACTCAGTACCATTCACAATAGCTACAAAGAAAATAAAATACTTAGGAATATAGTTAACTAAGGAGATAAAATATCTCTACCAGGAGAACTATGAAACACAGGAAAGAGATTGCAGATGACACAAACAAATGGAAAAACATATCATGCTCATGGATCAGTAGAACCAACATTGTTAAAATGTCCATACTGCCCAAAGTGCTTTCCAGATTCAACACAATTCTCATCAAAATACCACTGTCATATTTCACAGATCTAGAAAAAATAATTCTATGCTTCTTTGGAACCAAAAAGGACTGAATAGCCAAAGCAATCTTAAGCAAAAAGAACAAATCTGGAGGCATCACATTACCAGACTTCAAACTATACTACAAGGCTGTAGTAACAAAAACAGCATGGTATTGGTACAAAAATAGAGACATAGACCAATGGAACAGAACAGAGAAACCAGATATAAAACCATCTTCATATAGCCAATTGATCTTTGACGAAGCAGACAACGATATACAATGGAGAAAAGAAGCCCTGTTCAATAAATGGTACTAGGAAATTTGGATTGCCACATATAGAAGAATGAAACAGGATCCAGATCTCTCACCACTCACAAAAATTAATTCAAGATGGATAAAACATAAGGCATGAAACCATGAGACTTCTAGAAGAAAATGTAGGAAAAACTTTTCTGGGTATCAGCCTAGGCAAAGAATTTATGACTCAGAATAAGGAGGCTATTGTGTCCTAAAAATAGCACTCAGTCAGAGGTGAACAATCTGAATTTGAGGACTGGTTGGCCATTTGCCAGCTGGGTAAAGTTGGGCATTCTATGCCCAGGACATTCAAAATAGACACATGTACACTTCTTTCACGTAATAATGAGCACACTGTTTCTCAACCGCTGAGATAGAAAACTTTTACCATCCACCCTCTTCCTTCTGCAAGCCTGAATTCACTCAGTTGCCATGTCCTGTTGGTTCTACGTGTGACAGATATTCTCCATCTACCACTTTTACTCCCCGCTTCCACCTACTGCCTCTACTTTATCACAGGCTAGTAATCTCTCAAACCAGGTGATAATGGCATCCTCACATCCTGCCACCAAGCCTTTCCCACAGCTCTGAGCATGTCCTTCCCTATTCAAAATATCCATCAGTTCCCCATTGACATATAGGACAAAGTTCAAACCTGACATTCCAGGCCTTCTAATAGCCATTCCCAGTTCAGATTCTTCATATGGTCTTTATAGCTGCTCTTTGTACTGCTATTGTCCCAGCAAATTAAGCTTATCACCACTCAATACACTGCCCTCACCCCTCCTCATAGCTTTCACGGTTTACCATTGTTGTATTTATTCTCACTCTAGTCAATCAACACTCAACAAATACGTGGCAGTGTGATGTTTGGGTTTCTGTCTTAGGTGTTGAGGATATACAAAGGGAATAAGACCTGCTTCTGGCTTTCAGACTTCATTGTCTAGAGAAATAGACATGTAAACCAATAGTTACAATTTAATAGGATAGATAAGTGCTCAAAGCTGTAATACTTGTCACACTCATCTCCACATATCTGTGTCTTATTTATCCAATCCTAGCTCACATGCTACTTAATCTTTTACTCCCTTCTCTTATTTCCATGGTGCTTTATCTGTGCTTCTTGTCTCTATGACTTTTGTCATATTTTAACTGCATGTGTTCTCATGTCTTGTTTTTCTCAGACTGTAAGCTTCTTGCAAGCAATATCCAGTCCATATCAAACCTTGTGTTCCTGTAGTGCCTAATACAGCCTTTGATCCAGGATTCAGGAATGTGCTGACAAAAATATTTCCTACATTTGTGGAACCACAAATTAAGACAGTAGAGCCTTTAAATGAAACTATTTCCTTTGAATAATATTGAAAACCTTTGTGATTTTTATCAGGTTTTAGTTTACTAATTTAGTTAAATAAGAACCTGATTAGAGGTTTAGGAACATGTATTTCAAAATTAATTCCAAAGGTTGAACATTACATACAAAAAGTATACATGAAACACTAATTATTACTAATATGTTCTAAGCATTAAAAATAGATTTGATTATGATACTCTTTGAAGTGCTTCGGGAGAGTATATAAGAAAAATCAGAGACTCTGGAGGCAAAGTCATATTCATTAAATATATAAAAAAAGGAAATATAACTTTTAACAAATATTTCCAACATTAAAGAAATGTAAGCCCTTAGGAGTTTTTGTGGTTTTTACTTGCAAATGTTATTCACTTTGTATTTTAAATTAGAATTTTTCCTTTATAAAATCCTTTGCAAAAAAAGGAAAAGGTTAATGTATACTCTGGGAAAGAAATATAAAATTATTGTTTATTACTTGTTTTACTGATATTGTAATAACTGTGAAGAAAATCTCAGTGAACTGGCACTAATTTCTTTTTTTTTTCGTTTTTGCAGAAAGACAGCATATATTCAAAACATTTCCATTTCATTCAGATAACTGACATAGCCTCTCATAACAACCCAAACAATAACCTATATAATTGCCATAGTTTTCTTACATCTGGATTTAATCTCTTTAGCAGCAAAAAGAAAAAGGGGTATATATAGTCAATTTTGGAACTCACAAAGTTATTGTAAAGCTTAGATGTGCTACATTTAGAAAATTGGAAATATAAAAAATTTTAACTATGTGGAAAACATCACCCATAATCCCACTGTATAGAAAGATTTAAAGTATTGGCACAATGCCTGTCTTTTTTTCCTATGCATTTTTAAAAATTACATAATGACTTTTGTCTTCCTTAATCTTGTCTTCCTTAATTTTGCCTTCAATATTTATTGGTGGCTTAGCTACTATATGGAATAGTAAAGAGGTGTAGATGTCTGGAACACAGTATAAAGAAACCATGCAATGCGCTTCACTGGTCTTTCTTTCCTACTCCCTCGTACTTGGTGATGTTCTCCAGGCTTCTGTGTTTGACCAATGTCTGTGAAGAGAAATGTATGTGCTCAACTCTGTGCCTATCTCTAGATCTAGAATAATAAAACAATGTCTCTGCATTCAAGAACCTTAAAGAACTGTCAAAAATTGAGTTCCATGGTCAACACTCTTTCTAAAGGTTAGAATATGGCAGAGCAGGTACACAGAGGAAGAAGTGGTCAGTCATTTTGATTCCAGATCATATTTTGGTCTCATGGGATCTGAGCCATCTCATCTCTTTGCTTAAGTTCAAAGCTTTTTGTTAACATTTACTTCCCATTTGAGCCAACAGTAATGTTCCAAAGTGTGAAACAAATTACACAATTTTTAACTGACAATCTCAGTTAAAATACACTTGGGCCTGTTCCTGAAGGTGACATATCATAGGACATAACTGTCCTTATTCTCCTACCCAGGCACAAACTCATGGGCATTCGATGAACTCAGGTCCCAAACTCAGAGACTGAGGAGGCATAAATACCTCTTATTTATGAAATATACTCATCAGGAATTACAAATGATTCTTCCTCTGACAGAATGTATGTCATACACTGTATCATTCCTTTTCCTTCTGCCACTCTTACGAGAAGCTGATAACAACTGAGGGTAGGTACTATGTCTTGTTTATCATGTGCTCCTTACCCCTTGCCCAATACGTATTTGTTGACTTGGATGAAATTTACCTATATTAATCTGAATGTTTAAAATGTCATCCATGCTGAATATCTGGTAATGTAAGTCTAAGCATGGAACTGAAACCATTTCACTTTAAATGATTGTAGTATAACTTTTTTGAATCCTTTGAGGATAGAAGCTGTGTCCTGCTCAACTTTGCATTCTCAGTGACCAAAATATTATCAAGTGCACAGTGGGCACTTACTTAATGCTCATTGAACTGAATTAAATAGAATTGCATTTCCTTTGCTGGCCTGTAACAAATCATTGCTATCTGGGCAGGCTTTTACCTCATGCAAACTATCTGCAACTCTACACTGTCCATTTTCCCATTTTTAGAAGAAAGCAAACAAATTCACTATGAAGTCATTTCCTCAGTTTTCCCCATCTAACCCATTAGGTGACTTCTTCTTAATATGCCTCATTCTCAGCATCACCACAAGTCTTTTCTTACCTTGTTATCATTCTTGGAGTTTGAGTTTTAAAGTATTTTAAGAGGAGTGAAATATTTATCTTAATAGAAATATTTTTGGAAACGAAGGGGACTCTCACTCACAGAACAAGGAGTTAACCCCCCACCAGATGCAAACACAAACATCTCTCAGACAGAACTTAGCTGAAAGCTCTGTCGATGAGCTTTAAGGGAATTTGAAAATTGGCATAACAAAATCACACCCCTGAGTTTTGCAGGAATGATTGCTGCACTGTAATATGTATTGTACTTAGATACTTAGATTAAAGATCTATTTTTATTTTGTTATCAATTATGCATTCAGAAGAGAAATTCTATTACTAATGGAACCATTGAAATAGATACCTAGAGGAATGGATGCATCACTTTATTTCTTGTCAGGTTCTATTTTAGGCTTTCCAAAGCCCATTTGAGTATTTATCTACTATTGTTATTGTTGTGGAGGAGTGTACCTAGGGGAAATCTGTAAGTAGAATGAATAGGCCTGAATTCTATATCTGATTCTACCTTTTCTTGCTATATATTTTTAGATAAGTAGCTTTATACCAGTACCGGATTCATAACAGTGAAAGACCTTACTTAGATTTTCATATCTAAATTATTATCTTTTACAGTAAAAACTATCTGATTCTTTTAAGTAGGAGTATAATTTTATCTTCAAGTAACTTACTGAGCTGGACATAATATCTTTATAGATGAGAAAATAGAGGTGTGTTTTGCTCAAGGCTTAAAAGGTATGGAATGGTAGAACTGGCATTAATAATTGGCTTTGCAACATTTGTAGTCAAGGTATTTTCTCTTGCTTTGTAATTAAGCAACTTGAGATTTATGAGTGGATGAAATACCCAACTTCTGGAAGGGCTCAAGATCTGATTTCAAAAGAAATGATTTCAAAACATTTTAACTCTTGAAAAGGAAAATTAATAACTAGGGTTGTGGTTCTCGAAGTGTGGTCTCCAGATCAACAGCATCAGCATTCCCTGGCAACTGGGAAGAAGTGCCACTTCTCTGTCCCCAGTCCAGACCTTCTGAATCAGAACCTCTCAGGGTAAGCCCTCCAGCTCTCCAGGTAATTCTGATGCATGCTCAAGTTTGAGGAACAGTGCTAGACTTAGATGCTGTAAAAAGATAAAAGTCCTTTAGAATTTATTTTCAGTCTTGTGATGACCAGGGTAGAGGTCAGGTATGCAGGAGAATATCACCCCCAGGCTCAGACCCAGGCCAAAAGTGGGTTGGGGCTTCTGGGCACCAGCAGCCATTTGGGTGCTCTAGGGCCAGGAAAGAGCAGGGAGCTTTTGTGAGAAATGTGAGGGCACTGGGGATGTTCAGGATGTATACCTCAACTTCCCAGTATGAATGTGGAAGTGATGCTACAACCACAGAGAGTCTGGTTTGGGTTGGAAGCTGTCTGAGATTTTATATTTCTCGTCTGTGTATTCTGAGGCCAAGAAAGGGACCTGCTTCAACCAGGGTTCTCACTAAACATGTTGGTAAATGCACTCAACTTATAGTGCAAGTTCAGCACAGTTTCCTCGGGCAACTTTGGTGCACCTTTTTGAGCTGTCATTTTCCCTAACTGTAAAGTGGGTTTAATGATAATATGTATTTGCAGAATAGCTTCAAGTTTAAAATCAGAAAATGTCTGTGAACTCACTTTCTGAGTTGTAAAGTATTTTACAAACATACTATTTGAATGAGTAGAGGTGTACCACGAGTTGCTACCTTTCAAATAGGATTGGATGGTAACATTTTCATAGCTTTAAAAGCGGTGCCATTGGTTTATCGACATTCTTCTGTTTACTAAAACAGTACTCTTAATTATGGCAATATTTAGAAATGATTCCATTTGATGTAAGGAAACTATTTTCACTTTGAATTAAGAAAAATGCAGCTTGAATATATTTTATTTTCTGAATTCATGCAAAAAGGCTCATTCAGCACTTTGGGGGACCATTTTAATTGGAAATGAAGGATTCTGTTAGATGCTGTGTGAGAGGAGACATGGTGGTGACGTTTTGCTCAGTGCCCACAATAAGAAGCTGACTGTTAGGTAAGAAGGCAACTCTTCGGGAGCACTTGAGTCCAGAGGAAAGTAGTGGCAAGGAAAAGATGTCCAAGAAAAATGGACATTAAGGCAGCACCTGAAGGGAGAATTCTATGTTCATATTCTTAACTGAGATGAGTAACCCTTGAGTCTGCTGTGAATTTAAGCTGGGTGCACTGCTAAGAAACAGGGTGAAAGAATTGACAGCCTTATTTCTATTCTAGCTTGTTAGAAATTAAGAAGGTGTCTCATGTAGAAAAAATAAAAAGAAATTAACCAGTAAATAAGCTGGAAAATTTAAGAGTCTAAAGGGCAGGTTAAAATCAATACTACTAGGTAGCAAATATGAGAAGAGAAAAGGCTGATTGTTAATTGGAGTTTATTAAAAAAAAATTCTATGATAAAATATTTGGGGAGAGGGAACGTCAGCAAGGTAGCAAAATAGGACTTTCTAGCACCTGTCCCCTTGCAGAAACGGCAATAGGAACAAGTATCCACACAGGAAAATACCTTCACAGGTGCTAAGGAAACCAAGTGAGAAACAATAACATCTGGATGTAGCAATAGAAATAAGAAAAGACACATTGAACAGTATAGGAAGGACAGTTTTCCATTACCCTTGTTACCCCTCCTCCTACCTCAAGCAATACAGCATAGAGAGAGATACTCTCCACCTAGGAGAAAGAGAAGGAAGGAGCACAGGACTTTGCCACAGAACCCCAAACTTGGCCCTCCTTAGTAAATCCCAGCACTGGTTAGGCTCCCATACCCCTAGACTTCAGATCTGTACCCAAGGACTAAGCCTTCAGGCCTACCTTAGAGCCAGACTGGATTCTCTTTTCCCAGGCTACAGGCCTGTGGGGACAGTTGATTTCCAGACTGTGCCACCCCCAGCCTGACCTGAGCAACCTTAGGCTCTGAACCACCATCAGCAGTGGAGTGGTCGCCATGGCCCCAGGCTTCAGGCCTGCTCCAGTACCAGGCTGACTCCTGCAATCCTAGTCATCAGACCAGCACCTGCAGATCCAACTTCTATGATAGCCCCTGTGATTCCACACTATCAGGGTCCAGGCCTATCCCAGTAGACCCCAGCACTGAACTGGCTCTTCTGAACCTAGGCTCCAGGAAAGCCCCTGTATACCCAAATGCCAGGACATCCCCAAGTTCTCAAGACCCAGGGCAGCTTCATAAACCTGCCTTCTAGGCAAGCATCTGCACACCCAGCCTTCAGGCCAACACTAGTGGCCACAGAGTCCAGGCCAGCCTCAGTGTCTAAGGTACCAGAACAGCATCTGCAATCCTAGGCTCCAGACCAGCCCCCTGGACCTAGGCTTCATGCCAGCCACAGCACTGGGCCATTCCCAAGTGCTAGGCTGGCTCCTGTGGCCCTAGGGTCCAGAGGACCCAGAGGCCAGCACTGCACAAGCAGATGCAGAGTCCAGGCCTACTGCAGTAGACCCTGGTGCCAAGCTCACCCCCATAGACTAAGGCTCCAAGACCACCCTTGAAGGCACAAGTTCTAGGCCAGCCCTCATGGACCCAAGACCTAAACCTACTCCCACAGACTCAGGTTCCAGGCCCACCCCAGCACTGGGCCAGCCCTCATGGACTCAAGCTCCAAGCCTATTCCAGTGCAAGGTCAGCCCCTGTGGATCCAGGGTTCATGTCCAGTTCTGCAGGCCCAGGCACCAAGCCTGCCCACCTCCTGACCCAAGTACCAAGCCAGCCTGTCTAAGGACTATAGCAGGAAGTGCACTCTCAAACCATGCCAGATGGCCTGCCCGGAATCTCTTGACAAGATGACTGGTGAAGGGCTTTCCCACATGAAGTCAGCCTACAAAGACTAGAAAAAGTGCCTACATTTTCAGATGTGAAGATGTCAATGTATGGCAACAGCAAACACGGAAAACCAAGGAGATTTAACAAAATTAAAGTACACGCCAAAGAACAGTCTCCTAATAGCTCACTCCAAAGAAATAAAGATGTACGAACTTTCTGACAAAGCCTTCAAAATAATTGTTTTAAGGAAGATCAGCAAACTTTAAGAAAATACAGAGAAACAATTCAATGAAATCAGGAAAACCATAAATGACCAAAATTAAAAATTTAACAGAGAAGGCAAAAATTGTATATTTAAAAAAATGCATAGGAATTCTGGAGCTGAAAAGTAACAGTGAATGAAATGAAAAATGCAATAGTGAATATCAACAGTCGAAGTGATAGAGCAGAAGAAAGAATCTGTAATTTTGAAGACAGGCTATATAGTCAGAGAAGAAAAATAGAATGACAAGTAATGAAGAAATATTATAAGATTTATGGGACAGCATCAAAAGAGCAAACGTTCAAGTTATAGGAGTTTGTGAAGGAGATGAGAAAGAAAAAGGAGTAGAAAGCTTATTTAAAGAGCTAATGGCAGAAAACTTTCCAAATTGGGGCAAGATAAAATACCCAGGTACAGGAAATTCAAAGGTCTCTGATCAGATTCAATTCAAACAAGAATGCAGCAAGACACAATAAAATAAAGCTGTCAAAACTCAAGAACAGAGAGAGGATCCTGAAAACATCAAGAGAATATAAGTAAATAGCATATAAGCTGATACATGTAGCAGTGAATTTCTCCTCAGAGGTGTTACAAGCTAGGAAATATTTAAGGTTCTGAAAAGAAAAACCCTGCCAGTTAGGATACTGTAACTGAAAAGGTGTCCTTCAGAAATAAAGAAGAGATAAAGACTTTCTCAGATAAACAAAAGCTGAGGAAGTTTATCCACATCGGACCTGTCTTACATAAAATGCTAAAAGGAGTTCCTCAAAATGAAAGAAAGGATGCTAACGAGTAACACCAAAACATCTGAAAGTTTAAAACTCACTAGTAAAAGTAAGTACACAGTCAAATTCAAAATACTCTAATACTTTAATGATGTGTAAATCACTTATATCTTTGGTATGAAGGTTAAAAGATAAAATTATTAAAAAAATAGTTAAGGTATAAAAAATATAAAATATATAAATTATAGTATCAAAATTTTCAAATGCATAAGGGAGGTGGAGTAAAAGTGTAGAGTTTTTTATGCAAAGTTAAGTTTTTGTCAGTTTAAAATAGCCTGTAATAAAAATACAATTTTTTTGTAACCTCCATTTTAACCACAAAGCAAAAACCTATAGTAGATACACAAAATACTCTAGAGAAAATCACCTAATCACAAACGAAGACAGCAAGAGAGGAAAATAGGAATAAAGGATCTACAAAATAAACATAAAACAAATAACAAATGGCAGCAGTAAGTCTTTATATGTCAATAATTACTTTAAATATAAATGGATTAGACTCTCCAATTAAAAGACATAGAATAGGTGAGTGGATAAAAAACAAGACCTAACTGTATGGTGACTACAAGAGATTCACTTCACATGTAAGAACACATGGACTGAAAGTGAAGAGATGGAAAAAGATATTCCATGTGAATGGGAACTAACAGAAAGCAGGAATAGGTGTATATTTATGACAGATAAAATAGATTTGTAAGTCAAAAACTGTAAAAAGAGACAAAAACCATCATTATATAATGACCAAAGGGTCAACCTACCAAGAGGATACAAAAATTGTAAACATATACGTATAAAATTGTAAACACCCCACACTAAAGCACCTAAATATTTAAAGAAATTATTAGTAGATTTGAAGAAAGAGAGACTGCAATACAATAATGGTAGGGGACTTTAATAACCCACTTTCAGCAAAAGAGAGAACATTCACACAGAAAATCAAGAAGGAAACATCAGACTTAAACTATACTTTATACATATATAGAACACCCAACAGCTATAGAGTACATATTCTTCTCAAGTACACATGGAACATTCTCTGGGATAGATCATGTTAGATCACACAGTAAGTCTTAACAAATTTAAAAAGATTGAAATCATATCAAGCATCTATTCTAACCACAATGGTATAAAACTAGAAATCAATAATTTCTAGGAAATTCAGAAAATTGACAAATACACAGAAATCAAATAATATGCTTCTAAACAACCAATGGATCAATGAAGAAATTAAAAGGGGAATTTAAAAATATATTGAGACAAAGGAAAATGGAAACACAAAATGTCGACTTAAGGGATGCAGCAAAAGCATTTCTAGGAAGGAAGTTTATAGCCTCCATCGTAAAAGAAGAATGATCTTAAATAAACAACCCAATGTTACACCTCATGGGACTAGAGAAACAAGAGCAAGCTAAGCCCAAAGTTAGCAGAAGGGAGGAAAAAATAAAACTCAGAGTAGAAATAAATGAAATGGAGACTAGAAAAACAATAGAAAGGATCAATAAAACTAAGAGTTGTTTTCTTGAAAAGATCAACAAAATTGACAAACCTTTAGCTAGACTAAGAAGGAAGATAGAATATTCAAATAAATAAAATCAGAAATGAAAAAGAAGTCATTAAACTAATACAAGAAAATTACAAAGTGTCATAAGAGACTACCATGAACAACTAGATGCCGACAAATTAGATAACCCGGAGGAATGGATAAATTCCTAGACACATAACAACCTACCAAGACTGAATCATGAAGATGTAGAAAATCTGAACAGACCAATACCAAGTAAGGAGATTGAATCAGTAAAGAAAGTCTCCCATCAAAGCAAGGCTCGTGATCTGATGGCTTCACGGGCAAATCCTATCAAACATTTAAAGAAGACCTAATACTCACCTGTCTCAAACTGCTGAAAACATTGAAGCAGAAGGAATATTGCCAAACTCATTTTTTGAGGCCAGCATTATTCTGGTATCAAAGCCAGCCAGGGACACTACAAGAAAAAAAAATTACAAAGCAATATCCCTGATGAACATAGATGTAGGAGCAGGAGCTGTGACCTGGCTGTTTCCTTGATGCTGAACGCGTATGGACGAGGGAAAGCCAAGTTCAACCTGGCAGAAAGGCGTCTGGTCAGCAGCCTGAGTTGAAGTTGAAATTGAAGTAAACAGCCATGTCTCCAGTGACTGCAGTCATATAAGAGGTCTGGGAATGTTCTTTGAACAGAGCATTCTCAAAATCTAGAGATTAGGGAGTAAATGGCCATCTGTTTCCTGCCCTTGAGTTCCCTCTTGAGTTGTGCAAATAAAAGTAATGTGCACACCAAGGACGGGGCTCTTTGCTCTTAGAGTGTTGAGTCCCCCGCATCCATTTGTCCTGATAATTGGCTCTTTTGTCTTTATTTCTGCAGCGCCATTTGGTTTTGGGTTACCTGTGCTGAGCTAGACTCAGCACATAGATACAAAAATCTTCAACAAAATACTAGTAAACAGAATTCAACAGTACATTAAAAGGATCCATGATCATGGTGCTTATCAGGGGCTGAGCATGAGGTGGAGGTTGGAAAGATGTTTGGTCAAAGGATAAAATATTACAGTTAGATAGGAGGAATAAGTTCAAGTGATCTATTGTACTATATTGACATAGTCAGTAACAATGTATTTTATTGCTGAAAATTGCTAAGAGTAGATTTTAAGTGTTCTCACTACAAAAAAAAATGATAAGCATGTGAGGTAATGCATGTGCTAATGAGCTCAATTTAGTCATTCCACAATATATACATATTTCAAAACAACATGTCCGCAATAAATATAGACAGTTTTATGTGTCAATTATTTTTCTAGATGCAACACATTTCAAAGCTAGGAATTATTTGTCAATTTTTAAAATAAAAGCTAAGTTTGGGAAATTCTGGTTTAAACAGACTTTAACAGGACTGTTTCCTACAGGATTTTTCATAGCCTTTAAGATTCTAATGCATTTTGTAACTTTTTAACAGGGCTCCAGTAAGTAGTTCTTTTCATATGGAGAACTTTGAGAGTCTAGTGTCCCACAGAACACGCTGTATGGATGTTACGTAATGCCATTGGACAAGCATAAAATCAGAGACTTTGTCCAGTGGAGGCTGGTTATTAAGCTTCTGAATTTAATTCTAAAATTCTAAATTCTAATTCTAATTCTCTTTTAATTCTAAAATTCAATGCTTATTAATAGGCTCCCTCATCTCTCACAGCCTAGGAAATTGACAAGTGATAAGTGAAATACTCTGATTCCATCACTTACAAAAACATAGAAATCCATGGCATACTTTTTCTATTACTTTCTCAAGCTTTCAAAATATATTGCTACATAGGAGGGCATTAAAACTATAACATTTGCTTGTAACAGACATTCATATTAAAAGAAGGATGAACATATAAACATATGCTATGAACACAAATTGCTTGTATGAAAAACACCACAATCCTTAGGATGCCTAAGGAAACTCAGGATCTGTTACCAACCTTCTTTTCCATTTTTATCTGCTCCTACTCATGCTCCCACTTAGTGGACGTCCCATCATGCTTTTGTATTTCAACATAATGCCTCTGCTTGTTACATACTTCTTTACCTTCTCACATCTGCTGAACTAAAGGTGCCCTTCAAAACCCAGCTTTCAAGTCATTTTCTCTATACCTTGTCCCAGTGTTGGAGTCAGCCCAACTTTTCCTAATGCTGCCATGGTACTACACAGGTATTTCTGTTAGAGCCTACGCCACCTTTTATTGCGAGTATTTATTAATGTGTCTCTCTTCTAACCTTATCCTAGAACTTTTTCTCATGTGTCTGGAAAATAGCAAGTATGGATGAGTAAGTAAAGTAAGATTACCCTTTATGCAAATTTTTGGACAGACTATTAAAACCTCTAAATGCTTAACATCATAACAATAAAACCTATAGATTTTGGATTGCATTTTAAGTCTGTGTGTGTGTGTGTGTGTGTGTGTGTATGTACACACATATGCATAAATCACTTGACTAGTTGACTTAGTTTCTTTGCCTATGAAATGGGAGATTGTGGGCATATGCCCTTTTCATAAAGGTATTAAGATTAGTGAGCTAAGATCTATAAAATGGTTTGATATCCTCAAATAAAAGAACTTGGATCATTACAATACATATTATTATTAACAATAGTTAACATAATAAATTATGACATCTGTGATAATAAGCAAAAGTGATTTATGAGACTATAATAATTCTTGCAAGGCATCCTGAGGGGTCATAAAAACCACAATAGTAAAGCTTGAGTGCTTGTGATCACATGCACCTAAAATAGAATTATTGCCTCATAATTCAAAATCCCTATGCCTTTTAGTCTCTCTAGTTATAAACTGCCCAGGGGATCCAGTTGGCTCTTCAAATCCTAACCAACCCAATTTAATTGGTAGACCCTAAGTCTGTATGACTGACAGTATCCTTGCTTCAAATAATCATGGTCTTGGAATACTAGAGTTGAGAGCAACCATAGAGATCCTCTAATCCAGGGTTTCTCAAGTCTGGCTATACATAAGAATCACCTAGGCAGTTTTGAAAATTACCAATGCCTAAGGTGCCATTACACAGCCTAACAAAAACCCCTGGAAATTTGAGCTTAGGCATCGGCCTTTCTTTGAAGGCTACACTAAATTCTAATGTGAAAGTCTATGATCTTGTCCAAGCATCTGTGTTACAAGATGACTCATGCAGATGTAGAGAGGTGATGAGAGGGGACCAAATAGCTGGCTTTGCGACACCTGTGCTCCTCTCATTGCACTAGAGATGACAATGAGTGTTCAGCTCATATGCTTGCTCTGGTCTATTGGTGGTGGCTTCCTGCAATGCTCTGATGAGAAAGTTTCTGCGGCTGAATGTGGCTTGGCAGGAAAGAATGTGTTGATTGATAGCAATGTTCATCATGGAGTTAGGACCCAAGGGTGGTGTCAAGAGTTTGTCATATCTGTAAACTTTGCTGCAAATTCTCAACAGCTCCATCCACTTACCTATTGTAATCCTTTTCACTCTTAGAGCTTTTCTGTTTAATGTAAGCAGAGGATACAAGTGCCTATCTTTAGCATATAGTGCTTAAACATTGAAAGAGAGAAAAGAGGGTCTAGAAAGGAGAGGTAGACATCCTAACTTTTTTTGGAATCTTATATGATCATCCTAAGTACCCACGACAGATCCTTGGTCAGCCTCTATGTATTTCTTTCAGTTTGTGGGCTTTGGTTCATTGCCAAAATATTTGTAATATTGATAGAAATAGACCTTGTCATAAAAACATTGATTTAACCCCAGGATATTGGAGGCTTTTTATTGGCCTCCTAAAGCATTCTCAAGCTCTCTGTGATGAAAGATCATTTTTATTCTTAAAAAAAATCCCAATCTTTTGTGGATTGATGCTTTTGTAAAACACAATAAAAAAGATCACTGGAAAAATGAAGTTGAAAACCCAAAGATATACATATAAGGCAAGCTTCAATTTTTAAAATGATTATAATCAACAGATATAATTAGTTTGTCAACTGCTATACTAATTTCTAAATATTTTCTCTCAGTTTTAGTAATCATCCTATTACAGACTGGCTAGAAACAGTTCATAGACCAGCATTGGTCCCTGGACCAATCTTTGAGTAGCACTAGTCTAGAGCTTGTTTTGCTTCTGCTACAGCCATGACTAACCCTCCTCATGGCCTAAGTCCTAAGGAAATCCTGGCATCTAGAATATATAATTGATATGTATTAATAGAGTCTATTCAAATCTAGACTTTTATGAATATTAATTAAAATATATCTTTGAAAATAAAATTCAATATATGCATGGTCTTCTTAGGTGCTTTTGTTCTCTTTCTTTGTTTTAAGTATTCTCTCTCTATATGGATAACTTCACATAATTAGAGATAGTTGATATTATTATTTTACTTCTGTGCACAGGAATACACACAACATTTGGCACAGACTAGAGAAGATGGCTCATTTAAGAATCAACCACCTGGAGTGTTGAACAATTGTGTTCTACAGACTTCAGTTCTTTCCAGTGACTTTAGGAGGGTTGACTGTCCTCTGGGAGGTACAACTGTTTCTCTCAGGGGTCTGCAAACTTTCCCTGTAAAAGGCCAAATAGTAAATAGTGTAGGTTTTGCTGTCCAAATATAGTCTCTGTTACATATTGTTTTGTTTTGATTTGTTTTTTTACAACTCTTTAAAAATGTGAAAACAATTTTTATTTTGGGAACTATACCAAAAAAAAAAAAAAAAACAAAAAAAAAATGCTGTGGGGTGGATTTGGCTCACAAGCCATAGCTTACCAAACCCTGATTTACCCCCTGCTAAAATTGGAAACCTGGCTCTTATGAGTCAATATTATTGATACTGGCTAACTATTGCCATGTAAAAAATTATCCCAAAATGTAGCAGCTTAAAACAGCATTTATTATCTTACAGTTCTATGAACCAGAAATCTAGGTGCAGGTTACGTGTGTCCCTCTAGTTCTAGGTTGCTCAAGAGGTTCAGTTGAGCTGACAGCTTCGGCTGCTGTCCCATCTGAAGTTTTGACTGGTGGGGAGGATCCACTTCCAAGATCACTCATATGGTTTTTGGTAGGCTTTGGTCTCTTGTCATGTGGACTTCCTATGTGCCTGCCTCATGACATAGCAGCTGACTTTCCTCCGAGTGAGTGACCTGAGAGAGTGATAAAAATTGAGCAAGACAGAAGCTACAGTGTTTTAATCACCTAATCTCAGAAGCAAGATCCCATCACTTCTGTTGTAGAAACTAACCAATCAGTTCAGCCCATACCCAAAGGGAAGAGATTTTGCAAGGGCTTGAATACCAGAAGGCAGTTGTCATCATGGGTCATCTTGGAGTTTGCTTGGCCTATTTCAGCAGCCAAGCAAGTCTCTTTTCATCAGTTCCAACAGAATCTGCATCTTTCAGTTACAATCTTATAATACCCTCTGTTTTCTACTGTAGACTTATTGTACAGTTATTGCACTTAGCATTATGACATCATAAAATTTGAAAAGCACGAGAATTTTTTATTTTTGGATAGCCAAGTTTTATGCAAAAATGCTTTCTAAATAAAAAAAAAGTGTAAGAAATTATGTCTCTATGCAGAAGGCTTAAGAGATGTTCATGGAAGTTACAGTAACACTGACTGAGAAGTAAGTGTTTGGACCAGTTTTAAGATCAACATTTATTACTAGGTGCCTTCAATAGTTTTCTGTGTTTTCCTTATATAATCTAATTTAATCCTCACAACCACTCTTTGAGATAGTTAAATTTGATCCTTACTTATAGAAGGAGAAATTGAGGCAGGCAGTTAAGGTAACTTAGTCTAAATTATACAGGTAATAGGCAATGGAGCCAGGACTCAGAAATGGGTATTCTAACCCCAGAGCCCTCACTCTCCTTGAGATACAAGCACAGTCACGTGATCTAAATATGAATTGACATTTGGAAATAGTCCTTATAATAAGTCAATACACTCACTGCTTAGAATATCACATTAGGGCTTTTTCTGAAAAATAATTTAAGGTAGACACTGACCTCAGTGACAGGAAATAAATCAAAATAGTCACCACTTTAATATTATTGGTTTTCTACTTAATATCATGGAGAGAAAAAAGTCAATGAAAATTTATTTCTCCTTCTTTAAAGGTGCTTTTCTAGGAAGGTGCCCACTTTTTCTGATTCTGAATCTATAACCCTTATGTAGACGAGACTCTTATTGACTGTTGTGGTCCCAAGAGGATTCTCTCTGTATAAAGCAAGAAGGATTCCAGTAGCTAATGTGTCTGAAAATGCACAATCTCATTTTCAAAGTTGATAAACATTTTATGGAACTGTGTTATCACATGAGTTCTTAATATTACTGGATGGTATTACTGATGATGACTGACATCAAAAAAGAGTTATTCTAGGATAACACAGATTTTATGTCATTAAAACAGATTTAGAAAACATATTCTTAATTTTTTACTATAATTCCAAGGATCTTTTTGACTACAAAAAGTCTTATTCTTTGATCGAATTTATTTTCATTTAAGAAAATAATCCATGTAAACTTGTTTGCCTAAGTAACAAGGCTCTTTTAGTTACATTGTTGATGTGATAAGGATAGTAGCGGTTATTGTTTAATTTTATTGAAATTTAGGTAAGATCATCAGAGGCAACAGTCAGAAAAAATCTTAAGACAAAAGGCATTATGATAGTGGGATCAAAAGCATTTAGGAGAACTTGTTGGTCCTGGAGTCAATCCCAGTGGCAGCAGCATCTTAGTGTGTAAAAGATACAGAGGCATCACAAATGGAATAAAGAAATACTTTATTTCATTTGGCATACATATACTGGCATCTGACATACAGCAGACATTTCATGAGCATTTTTAAAATGAAAGACTAAATAAATAACAAGACAAAATTGCAGGTGGGGAGTGACTACATGAATAGTATGTATTAGATCATGACTTTAAGAATAAATTCCAGGCTAAATACCAATCTCTTCTTTTGGGCTTTTTGACTCCATAGTATAAGAAAAGATGATTCAGGACTCCGGAGTCCTAGATTGGACCTCTATACCTAGACAAATTTATTTAAGTTTTTTCAAGCTCAACTTTCTCATTTATAACCTGAAGATAATAGCCACAATCCAAGTTAATGGGAGAATTAAAGGAGAGAGTATATGGCACACAATAGTCACTCAGTTAAGTTAGTTTCTTCTTCTAAATTTTGTTTTAGCAAAGAGCTTTAGATTTTTGTCTATAATCATGTGCAACCTCTGTTATCTTGACCCAGCTTGGTACCATTCATGGTATACCTAGGATCACTATAAGATTTTCTTCTGCTTCCAACATATTGCTCAGAAATTCAGCCAAAAATGGCCTAAAATTCCTGAACTCCCAGGGATGAGTAAAGTAAGATCACACCCAGGACCTCAAGAGTCACATCACCAGAAAGAAGAGGCCTCCACCTCACAGTGAGGTGGGTTAACCTCATGGGTTAGTGCTGAGATGTGGTGGAAATATAGATGCCACACAGGGAGAAAGAAAAGAGGGGCTCAAGTTGCCACACAGGGCATTCAGTTTTGCTGGAACTTCCCTGCCTGATGGGATCAGGTTGAAGTTCAGCCAGTCCAATTCTGTCTTTCTTTTCCTGCTACCCAGAATCAAAGCCACAGAAAGGACATTAGCCCCCACTCCAGCTCTCCCAGTCACAGCTAAAGCAGCTGAGGCCCATCTAGGAAAATGCTCAGAATCATAAAATTAAGATGAAAACTCAGGCTTTCCACTTCCCCCAAATTGCCTCTTTTCAAATTTGAATGTCTGATTTCCTGTCCTAATTGAATTAATTGCATGATAAATTCAGCAATTTGCTTTTGGTGTTATATAATCACAGTTTCCCAACTATCTGTTTCCCAAGTACCAAAAGAAGTGTGCAGTAAATCACGGAGGTACCTGTAAGAAAATGCAAATGCAATAGTCCTGTTTGGACAGGACAATTATGGGCACTCCTTAACTGCTAGCTGAGAACACTATCCACTCAGGCCCTCTCTGTGCATCAACTTCTTGCCACAGACCTTTCATTTCTTTCCTAATGGCTTTTGCACAGTAAGAAGTACACTCATCAATAATGCACATTTTTCAAGCATAGTAAAAATGTTTGTGAAAGCCTATTAATGCAAAAGCAAAATGCTCACATTGCAAACACTAATCCCCCATTTATTTAAACATTTTTTCTTTGAAAATACTTAAATCTAAGTCTGCATTAAAAAAATCCAATAGAAAAAGGTCAGTGGAAAGACTAGCAAAAGGGCACCCATTTGAGAGCCTTAGGAGTTCAGGAATTTGTCCAATAGATAATATTGGTTTCTTTGATTTTAAAAATCACACAGCTAATTTCCTTTGGAATTGACATGAAGGATGATAAGCTAAGATCCAGCACAAAAAGTTTTTCTAAAAAAATACATTTTTACTGTGAAGTTGTAAAACCCCAGAAAAGTGGAATGTATAATGGGAAAAGTGACAGAACCTTAACACGATAGTGGGGATGATACCATTATAATGAGAGAAACTATTGCTTGGAACCAGAACAGCTATATTCTTCTCTCAGCTTCCACAGTCCCCACACCCCTGGAGTACCATTCAAGACAGTGATGAACTGTGGTCTCAATTCCCTTATTAGCTGTAAGACCTAAAAATTATATGTGCAATTAAAAGGCAAAATGCTGATATTACTCATAGGAAGCCCTTTGTACATTAGCAAGGTACAAAAGTCTGCTGACACTTTGCAACAGAGATAGTCAGCAGGGCAGAAGATTAATAGAGCCTCATAAATTTGCAGGGTGAATACAGTAGATGGGGCAGAATAAGCATGTTGTGTTAGAGATAAATAAAGGGCATGGTCAGCTTGACAAAACATTTAACAAGGAACACAACCAGTCCTTTTACGCAATTTGCTTGGCTGGCATTTGTCCATTTTATATAACTGCACATAATTACCCCATAGCAGTTGCTGCTCATGTCACAAAGGCCTCCAGCATGACCCAGAGAAGGAGCACTGGGAAAGCCACCAATTCTGATGGGTTATGCATTGTGTCACGCTGCCCTGTCTGGTTACTTTTCTCAATCAAAGGCTTTGATGGCAAAGGTGGCGTCTCATCATAGGCCAGTGTTCTCCTGGGATTAACATGCTGCAGTCTCATTTCTTTGTGTTTGGATCACTTGAATGAAAGCAAGGAAGAATACTAACATTCCAAGGCAAAACAGTACAGGAAATATCTTGTTAAGCTACTTACCGTTATTATTTCTGGGATTTCTGGGATAGAAACTGGTTTCATTTTTTAAAAAACAAACATGTCTAATGAGTTAATTAAATGAGCTTTTTTTTATTTTGTGATTGCCAGCTTAGGAAATGCCATTTTTTTTCCTATGATATGTTGATTAGATTTGAGGGAATCTCAAAGGATTTATAATTTACTTTCTCTTTGAAATGATTCCCAAGGGAAGCAGCTTATTTTAATGTCTATATGTGAAAACTGATACAAGAATTCCTCTTGGGAAAAACCTGTCTTGCAAGGAATTTACTGTTTCTCAGTTTCAATAGAGCTTGTCTCCTAAATTGCAGATTGTGCATTCACTGAACAAAGGCCTAAACCCTGACTACATGCCATGTTCACAAAACCTCCGGAAAGGTCCATTGCTATGTTGAACATGAAGTAGCCACAAGGGAAAATTTAGCTTCTAAGTAGCTAGATGAGTCCGAGGACAATGGTCATGTGGAATGACAACTGCCAAATCAGTCCAGGATTTTCCTATATGGCAATATGGCACCTAAGACTGGGAGATCACCAGGGACAATAGTATTCTGCTGCAGAATACTATTTAAGTTTTAGGGAAGTTGGCCTCTTACCGAACCACTCACTCATTTGTGTTCCAGTCCCTATTTTGGAAGAGGAGTTCAGCTAAAGGTTAACAAATATGGTAGAGCTTTGCAAAATTTGGTAGTATTAGGACTAGTCAAGAAGCTTGTTAACTATGCAGGCATTTGGGAGATTTAGGGGTGGTCTAACTCCTTTTCTTTCCTCTGATAGAACTGGTAGATGTAGATATATGGTGGTCTTCCCTGGGGTCAACTTGCTTGCCATTTGAGTTTAATAAGCCCCAGTGTACCATAAACTTCTTGTATGCTAAGCAACAGGTTCTTTTCCTTCTCTGTGAAGAACACTATGGGCCTTCATCTTAGAAAGTAGAGCACTGTTCATTCAAAGAAAAACCCTCCATATGTGCCCTATGGCAGTGATTTGTAAGAACCAATTGTCCTTCTAAATTTAGGAGCTGTATTGAAGCCCTAGCAAGAGTTTGGTAACTTAAGAATAAAAGTGAGGAGACTGAAAGACTAAGGAAGAAATGGAATATGACATGAAAAGGTATCTATTTTTTAAAGCTTACTTTAGATCTCTCAGCAAGATACTTTAAAGAAAGGATGAGTCCAGATATGAAAATCCAATGGCACATTTATTTAGCCCCAAGTGCATCTTTTATAGTGCAGCAGATGAACCTTCCAGAACCTTCCTCTATAGTGACAAAGAATTACAGCCACACAAAACTCCCTGCTTATAGATTGCTCCTCATACATACTCATAAGCATCCCCACCACCTACCCAGGGGGTTGTTTTTCATGACATGATTTTCTCCACTGCAATGGTCTAATACAGTAGCAATCACTTGCTTTGTTTGTACTTGATATTCTATCTTCTCTTTTCTCCTGGGTGTGTTGGGAATAACCTGCTAAAATGATTGGTCTTTGGGCTCTGACTTCTGTATGAGCATATTTGGATCTAGGAAATGTTGCAAAGTAGTTGTCAGTGAAAACTCTTTAAGAGACCTTGAGTTGGAAATATATTTTGGTGCCCTACTTAACAAGAACTATAATAGAACTCTTACTTTCAACTTTCATGTTTTGTTATTAGTAAACAAGCCTGAATTCTTTGAAAGGTTTTTTTCCCCTCTTTTAAATTTATGAACTAAATAATGTACCCACACTAAGGGAATAGGCTTGCCACAGACTTATTGCAAGTGACATTAAGGAACCACAGCCATTCACATGTTTAAATAAAGCTGCTAATCAGACTGTACATTGTTCACCATGTCCTGGATCCTCTTGGCAAAAGCCTTATCTAAAAATAACATGACATTCCATTTATAGAAGTCTGGGCACTTGCTACTTCAAGATGAATGGCACTTCAAGATTCAAGTCCCTTGTTAACCCTCGTAATCTGCTGCAAATGTAACCCTTTTGACCAAGTATTTGGAAAGAATAAAAATAAATCTCTACTGACATTCAATCCCATAGAGATTACCAGTGTTCTCTCTCTCTGTCTCTCCCCCTCCCTCATGTTTATATACATGTATATACACACAAGCATGTACACATCCAAACTGTAAACAAAACTAAAATTAATTTTAATAAGTGAGATTAGAAGTAGAAGAAAAAAGTAAATAAAATGTGAAAAATTTAATTAAGAAATATAAGGAAAATGTATATTATGTACTACTGTACAATACGAAGCCTGGAAGACATAGACTTTAAAACTGAAAATTAAAATTATTACATCAAACTTGTTTTTTATCATTGATATCATAAAAAGTGAGTTTCGTTGATTACTATTAGAAACAAATAATAGAATTTTGATCTTGAGATTGACCTTATATAAAGTTAGTTATCTTTCTGTCCACTATTGGGACACCTTTTAAAAAATTCCACAAAAGTAGGTTGTCTGGTTTTTGGTTGGAATCTCCAGTGATAGGGAATTCACTATCTTACAAAGCAGCCCTTCACATTGTTAACAAGCTCTGCCACGAATCCTTTGCTTAGACCACAGATTTTTCTCACCAATTATTACACTTAGACAGATTATTGTGTGAAATTTTAAAAGCTGCCTCTTTAAATTGGGAGCAAAGGCTCAAATGATTAGGCACGTGAAAGAATGATTCTTCCAAAGAGCAGGGCTTGTGAACCATCACGTTTGCAGGATTTGGATATCAAATGGGATCTTGAATTCATCTTGTCCCAGTCTCCTTAATGAGAAGATGAGACTCCACTTTCTTCAACTCTTGAGGCTCCCTCAATGTATGTCCTCTTTCTTCTAGCCCTTTGCACTTTGTTAGCACTACTTTAGTAGCAGATATCTAACTTGGTATTATAATTATAAAAAATATGTTACCTTCAATATGATTCCTTACAGGCAAGAATTGTAGTTTGTTCACTACAGTATCTAACATGTTTCTACATTTATTTAACAACAAATTATTGAGCACCCCACCAGGCTCTGAGGGCATAGAGAAAAATAGATCCTGCCCTCAACAAATTTACTTTCTAATAGTGGAAATAACCAAGTAAATTGATTATTACAGTACGATATGCTAAGGACTATGATACTGCGATATACAAGATTCAGTGGGAATGCAGATAAATGCTAATCTAAACTTAAATCTAAATCAAATTTCAGGGAGCATTTTTTGAAGATGAACAGGACTAGATTACATTTATCTCAGAATCCTTTTAATATGGTCTATTAATATCTCACAGTGAGTTTTCATCAGCATGCAGTCAGGAGATGAAGGGCTAGAAAAGTAGGCAGAGTCCTAGAAATTAGGTGTTTTGTATGCTTCAAATTTACCACTAATATGTCAAATATTATTAAATGATTTTATGCAGGGAAATAAAGTAACTTTGGTACATTGAAAAATAATGTTCTGAGATCTGTGCTGAGAGTTGGTATCATCTAGAAAAGAAGTGAGGAGGCCCTGAATTAAGGTGCCAGCAGTGGGAATAGCTATGGGGGAAAGATTTGAGAAATATGTAGGGGGGAGCCACAGGCCTCGGTAACTGGTTGAATGTTGCCGGGTAGCTGGTGAGAAGGAGCCCCTGCCAGTGCTCTCATTTGAGGGGCTGGGAGGATCCCAAGATGGGGTGAGCTGGAGGAGAGACATGTTTGTGGGAGATGAGCTGGCAAGTTCAAGTTTGGGCCTGTTGAGTCAAAGGTACTTACCTATATGACACTTAGGTAGAGAGGCCAAGCAAGCAGTTGGATAAACATGCTTAATAGAATGGCTCAGGCTATGGGAATAGACTTGAGAGTCCGAAATGGCTAATGAAGCCACACATTTGGATGAAGTCACCAAGAGCAAAGTGTTCAGGGAAGAAAGGTCATAGGACTGAGAACAAAGTCCCACGGAACTAAGATTTAAGCAGCAAGTAGAGAAAGAATGGCTTACTGTTGAGCACCAAAGAAGGGGCAGTGAAACCAGGAAAAAATAACATCATTGGAGTTTAAATGGTGGGGAAGCTTAGGACTTTCTGCCTGTTTTCCACAGAACTCTTCAAAGTGATCGTCTGTCATGGCTCACTGTGGAGGGAATCAGTCCCAGGAGTTTCATCATCCACATACACAGATGACTATGTTCTGGGTCATGTGGTCTTTCATCCAAGGGCAGCCAATGTGGAGGCTGGCCTAGGTTCTGAGAGGAAGTCTGGTATGAGAAGCTTGCCCAAACGAGTCAGCAATGGCCAAGTAGATCAGTAGGGCTCTTTTTACCAGGAAACTGGAGTTATACAGACAGAGGTACCAGCAGGTGGTATTACGGGTTTTACTGTGTCCCACCTAATTTCATATGTTGAAGTCCTAATCTCCAGCACCTCAGAATGTGCTCTTATTGGGAAATAGGTCATTGAGATTGCAATTAGCTAAGTTAGGAAGAGGTCACACTGAAGTAGGGCCTTTAATCCAATGTGACGACTGGTGGCCTCATATAAAGGGGAATTGAACACAGACACACACACAAAGGAGCACCACATTAAGATGAAGACAGACATCAGGGTAATGCTTCTACAAGCCAAGGAATGCCAAAGATTCCATCAAACCAGAGGACTCCAGGAAGGGACATGGAACAGACCCTGCCTCATAGCTCTCGGGAGGAATCAGTCCTGCTGACACTTTGATCTTGGACTTCTAGCCTCCAGAACGGTGAGACAATAAGTTTCCATTTAAACAACACAGTGTTCATGGCATTTTGTTATGGCAGCCCTAGAAAACTTATACAGGTGTAGATGCTGACACACATATAAAGAGAAAGCAGGCAGCAGGGGCCAAGAGGTAACAAAAACATGTGCAAGCAGAAGTCATGAGAAAGAAAAGGTGGTGAGGTTGTTGCTTGGCAACAAAAGGAGCTGCAAAGGCAGAAGTGAGTTTCTACCATGGTGGAACATCAGGGTAGGAGTGAACAGATTTCAGCTGCTGAAGTGGGGAAGAGATGACCTAATAAATTAGGGGTGAGTTAAATCCTGAAACATATTATGGTCCCTAAACTGTGTTTTGATCTTTGAGGCTCTGTGATGACCTGCTTTTCCTGTTCTTGTTAAAAGACTTTATGATTTACTTTTTAACTGTGAGGACTTATTACACAATCAAGAGTCCTAGCTTCCTCATGTCTACATATATCCTCTTTATGACCACCTGTATCAGGTAGTTCTTGCTGCGTAACAAATGACCCCCAAACTTAATGGCTTAAAACAGCAAACACTTATTATCTCATAGTTTCTGTGGGTTAGGAATCTGGGTGCAATGTAGCTGGGTGCATTTGCCTCAAGTTCTCATGAGGCTAAAATCCAGGTATTGGTCAGGGCTATGGCTCATCTTAAGGTTCAATTGGGGAAAGACCTAATTCCAAGATCATTCATGTTATTATTGGCAGAATTCAGTTCCTTCAAGGCTGTTGCACTGAGAGCCCCAGTCTCACTATGGCTGTTGGCCAAAGGGATCCATCAATCCAGAAGCACTGCATCTTCACTGTATTTCTCTCTGACCTGTGCTTCCAACATCACATCTCTTCCTCTGACTCTAATCTTCCTGCCTTTTAACAAGGACCATTGTGTTAGATTGGGACCACCTGGATAATCCAGAATAACCTATCTCAAGTTCCTTAAATTAATCACATAGCAAAGTCCCTTTTGACATGTAAAGTAACACAGTCACAGTTTCTGAGAATAAGGACATAGATGTCTTAGGGAGCTATTTTTCTGTTTACCACAGTTAATGAGAGTAGGAAGAAAGAGGATAATACCTGAAAGCTCAGAGTTCAGGAAAAGCATTTTGTAAGCTGCATAAATTTGTCCATTTTATCATGTAACAGGCTCTGTGGACACACAGGTATACAATTCAATCTCTCTTGTGATTAGCTCAGCACTAGTAAGGGTCCTATAAATGTTCAACGGAACTGGATAATGTCTAATTTGCTTACCTTTTTCAAACACTCTGAAATAATAAGTGTAAAATTGTGTACTGATGTTTGATGGTCGATTGGGAGAGCAGACTTCCCAAATGAATATTTGTTCTCCTTTCTGTACAGCTGAACAACTGGCTTTTGATATTTTGCTTAAATAATAGAAATCTATGTTTTTAAATCAATGCATGGATAGTCAGTTGCAAAATTCAGTTCACATGACTGCAGATAGCAGAGCATTGATAGGAAATGGATATTTTATTTATATAACGTTAAATCTGGATGTTGGTAGGCAGTAAAACTGTCTTTGGATATTATTACCTATTTATAAAATATGCCATTTTCATTTTAGGCTTACTGAGCCTATTCTTCTACTGTAGTAAAATGAATACTTTCTACTCTAAGAATGAAACTCATGTTCATGGGATAAATTGAAATATTTAATAGAAACATGCAAACACAGTAGACTGCCATTACTATATAATGAATAACCTCATGGATAAAAAAATAGTCAAAGAAGTGCATTCTACAGGAGCTAAAATATTATCTTATTAAAATCAAGTGCATTGATTAATAAGGAAATTATTTTTAAAAATGTTTTTAAGTACCTGATGATTAATGACAAACCCTTTGCCTATACAGCAACTGAGTTATTTCAAAAAGGCTCATAAGACACAAAAGAAAACAGAGAGAGTATGTGTTGACCATTCACAGGGTAAATAGAAGTAGATGTCACCTCTGTTCTTATTAAGGAAATTTTAAGTTAATTATGGAGGCTAGAGAGACTGACATAAGTAATTACAGATATATTTGATAATTATAAAAGAATTCACCATAGGGCTGAAGAATGGCTAATGGAAAGAGGGAACACATTTCAACTGCATTAAGACATAGACTATAAGAAGAAAGTTCCTAACTGATATTTTTCTAAGGAAGGAAGTTAAATACTCCCCTCCTGTGCTTTATTCACCAAAATTTTTAAATGAAAATTTTCAAACATAATATTGAAAGAATTGTTATTATTTTACTATACTTGCTTTATCTATCCATCTACCCATCTACCAATGCTCCAAAGCTTTAAGGAGAATGTGTGATTTCACTCTGGAGATGATCAAATTGGTAGTGCAGATGCCTTAGATCATGAGAAGAGAGAGCAGTGAGGGGCATAGAAGGGTCCCATTTGCCTCCCCTCCCCTGAGTGACGGTCACTGATACTGATGTTTGTGTGTTGGGACAGCAAAACCATGAAAATAGCTGCTGGACTGCATGATGTTTTAGTCTCTCTACTAATCCTCTAATTCCGTGCAAATATTCAATTGTCTTTTGCTCCTGGCCTCCCTAACTCATATCCGCTTTTCTAATCAGTACACCTACGTTATCAAGTCAAGAAAAGGCCAACTTCATTTGTGCCTTTACTCTCTTTTTGCTTTTGCCTGGGAAAACTATTTTCTTCTCCTCCTATATTGATATGACCTACTTCTTTAACACTATGCTCAGAAACCTCCTCTCTTTGAGGTCTTTCCTGACTATGTGTTCTTGTTGCTCTGCTGTGTCTGGGAATTTCCTTTATGTGTGTGGGTGTGTGTAAATTTTAAGTCCAGAGTTTATACAATAAAGTGGAGCACTTCACTTTGTAAAGTCTTACCTAGTTCAACATTTTATTTGTGAGATGATATTTAAACACCTCACCTTCCCCACCCCAGCACACTGTAAACCTTTAGTCAGAACTTGTCTGACTGATAGGCAGAATTACATTTACACAAGTCTAGGAACTCATAATGGACAAAGAGTTGTCATTGGGAGGTAGATCAACCCTCTATTCCTTAACTCCATGTCACAATCTTTCACCATGAGTATAGATTATCTATATTAGGAGGCAGTTCAGGGAAAGAAAACTACAAATCAGATTATTGCCCTCCTACCCATTTATAAGGGTTTATTCTGATGGAGAGCATAACTGTGTCAGTTGTTTACCAGTTTGTTCTCAGATTCATTTCTCTATCTTTGCTGTTCTGCCCTGCATTTTAGAAGACTAATCCTGAAAACTACATTCCCCAGCATCCCATGTCCTGGCTTCCTGCCAGATGTGGCCAGTGGGAGGAAGCACTGGTGGGAAATTGGAGTGTGGGAGAAACAAAAAATGCCTCCCTGACTCTGCCCAACTCTTACTTGAGTAGCATCTCTGACAGAGGGATGTGTCTCCCCCATGGCTTCAATTCTTGTCAAAACCATTTCTCTCTATGGTTTCGGCTTCAGCTGAACAGATTCCATCTTGTTTCAGACTCCCACCACAATGAATGGCCTCTGGATCTGGTCACACCTTCTCATCCCCATATCTTTTCAGCCTCTGTGACTGTGGCAGCTTTTTGCTGTTGATAATCTCTGGGTTGCCTCACAGTCTTCTGTTTGGTCTTTTAGTTCTTCCAACACCTCTATATCTAATTCCACATATCAAATTTCCTCTGTTGAATTACCCAACACAGGGTCTGTTTTCCTGACTGAACTATGACTGGAACAATATCAGGGTCTCATATCTCTTCTTCCCCAAGAAGACATTGGTGCGTCTAGGAGAGATATACAAATGTGCTTAAAAGGTAAAGGAACTTAAGATTTTGTGCTGGATGGAAGGGAATATTTACATGTACTTAATGAATGTCCATATGCTGAATTTACAATGTGTCCAATAGTTTCACCTGAAAATTTTTTTTGTTCACATCATTAATCTAAGGTTCTTCCAACTCTGAAACAGATGTGGTTTTCTCACTTTTGTTTTGATTGTATTTCTGCATCTTGCACAATAATGTGATGTTTACCTTAACATAGTTGACACAAAAACCAGATGCCCACCACCATCAAAAAATGTCTTTCTGTTCTTCCTTGGCTCCAAAGAGCAGTTAACAGTAAATAAGCTCACTCAGGGAAACAGGAACTCTAAGTTAAAGGATCTATGGACAGGAAGGGAAAGAGAGAAATAAAAGGATCGAGTCCAGAGACTGGGCTAATACAAGACATGATAATCAGACAAACTCTCCCCAGTATCTCCTCCTTGGCTTCGTTTGGAAATTCTATATTTTCTCAGTCACCGATCCTACATGTGGGCTTTCAGCAGTTGGCAGCTCTCCAATTTAGCACTTCATTTCACACAACAGCTCTAATTTTCAAATATTGACTTGAGAACTTAGTCTCCCTGGTGCCAGCTCAATTCCTAAACATTATTGCATTTAAAGCTTTGATTATTAGGATGTACTATTAGGGGGTTCCAGTTATCAGACTAAATTCATCTTTATGGAATTTCTTTTATTGCAGCTCACCAAAGGTACCACACTTGTATGTAGCCTCACATGAAGGACACCAAATCTGTTCTTAAATATACAGTTATGCAAAAATGTGTATGTAAAATGTACTTGAACTATATACATTATTTATTAAGAATGATGAATGTTATGTAACTGGACACATTGTAAACAAAAGTGTATGCTGCCAATTTCAAATGCAAAATAGTCTGCTTTTAGTATTTTAGAGGCAGAGCATTTTCATTAGCCTGACATCAGAAGGCATACTCTGCATTTGATCAGGGCTCTTGGGTGAGGTGTAGTACATGGCAAAAGGAAAATAAGATTAATATTTATAAGTTGGTAATTGTTTTTCATAAGAAGAAATACTATATTACCACATTCCTTAAATGCGAAAACAACTGATAATTACCACAGAGAATAGTACATTTAATAATATTTTTAAGACCCAGTGATAGAAGTACTAGAATTTACACCCTAGAATCAAGAAAATCAAGGAGAACTTATCGTGACATAGGTTATATAGAACAAAATTAAACTTAATGACTGTTGTTTCTTATTTCTTTCCCATTTTACTTTTAGGTAATCCTGAGAATAAATTGTTGAGGAGATTATTTAGTGGCCTTATTAATAAAAGCCATGTATTTGATGATTAAAAAATAAAGTTGGGCAAAGTGGACAAGTATTGGGGAAGGGCATTGAAAGCAGTTGAAACATTACACACAAAGTCTTAAAAATACGGGGCAACATATCCCCTTCAGAGATTACAATAGATCTCTTACCGCTGGAGGGGACATATCCAGGGAAGGCCAGCAGCGGGTAAGGCAGGTGTAAGAGGCTGGATTCTGGAGCCAAGGATTTCTGGTGCCCTGTTTAGAAGATAGCCTTTTTCCATAGGCAGAGAGGAGCCATTAGCGTGTTTTAACTGGTGACTTGCTGTGCCATCTCTGTCATACTGGTAGTACTGAGGAAGATGGACTGAAAGGTAGAGGGTGTGGAGAAAACAACACCAATTCAGAAGCTATTGTAGTGATTTAGGGAGAAATTGATGGGGCCTGAATTATGAGAGAGACAGTGGAGACAGAAGGGGTAAATGGAGGTGTGGAAGAAGAGACTTAATAAATATTTAAGAATGAAAATTGATGAATATTATATGCGTTCCTCTTAATACCCTTCCATATACAGCTGGTTTTAATGTTGTATCAGTAGAAGCAAAACATGGATAAATGTGTGTAGGCAGCAACTGAAAATCTTTCAATCCTATATTTGAGTCCTATTAGAAAACAGGTGTACTTAATGCAAATAAAGGATCTTATAGTCAGAAAAGACATTAGCAATATTTCAGTCTCATTTCTTCTACCTATTCACAAATCTGACAGATGATCATTTAGTCTTGGTTTGCTTCTTCAAGACACTATCACCTCTCTCTGAAGGGAGCCCTTCCATGATTGTACAGCCCACATTATTAGTCATTTCCCCCTTATGTTAATCAGAAATTGATGCTGGTCAAATTTCCACCCACTGGTCCTTGTTCTTTATTCTGTGATACCAAGAAAGAATCTAAATTCCTTTTTGTCTTACTGTTCTTCAGACATTTAAAGATGCTTCTAATTTCCCCGTTAAATTTTCTTTGGATCCTCATCCATAGCTCCTTCACTTGTACCTTCAAACTCTTCTCATTCACGTTTTCCTTCTCCGACGTCAATGCCCTTCTTTGAATACAGTGCTCTGAATTTCACAGCATTTTGGATGTGGTCAGATCAGGGCAAGGATGAGGATCCCTGGACAATAAATCAGAATTCATAAGTATATCCCAAAGCCTTTCTCATTTGTTCTTCAAGTCAGCTACCAACATCCTGCCTTTCCTTTACCCAACTTCTCCATATTTCTATCACATGGTCCCTGTCTCCTTCAAAATTTCATAGAATTATTATTAGTGATAGAAGAACTTGGATTATTATTAGAAATATTTCATTTTTGTTAGCATTTAAATGATCTCAAATCTTTGGAGAATAGAAAAGAAGGACTCTCACAAAATCTTGGGTAATGCTTTGACTCCTATGAATCACAGTAAATGACTCCTCATGGAGCAATTAAAGTAACATTGGGGCAAGGGAATTCAATTGTGGAGAGGGGGAAAACTTCTCAGTTAATCTCAAAATATATGGCTCCAGAGGTAGTAGCTGTCTGACTCAACAGCCTATCAACAACTAAGCAATTTGCTGTTTGATGCATACACCTCTCATTTATCATGGGTCATTCCTACTTTCATTCTTGTTTAGCCAGCACATAACTGATTCCCTCTGTCCTCTAACCATTCACTCATTTTTATTGTTTTATTTTGAACTCCCTCCAAGTTGTCTTTATATTTCCATCTGAATGCTCTAAACTGTTATAAAATTAACCAGAGGGGAATATCTGATAATTTTTTGACGAACATATTGTTAATATTAAACACTACCTGATCTTTATCATGTTAAACTCTGCACATGACCTTCAAAAACTTTTAGTTCTCACTCTCCAGAAGTTTCCATTCTAGTAGGCTAAGTACACAAATGTGCATGCTGATTTTGGATCACATCTCATGCCTTTCCTAAGAAATTCTGAAATAATTTTTTAAGGCAACAATATTAGCTTAGAAGGAGTGTAATGAGGATAGTAGCAAATGAACCACGGCCTATGTGAAACTGGCACAGAAAGATTTAACAGTGTTTTTAGGGCTGTTGCTGTCTAGCGGGTATTTGCTGATCCTATTTAGTAACTAAGATAGCATTGTCCAAATATGGGATGAGTTTTAAGTTCAGACACTATTCTGGGGAAAATATTCCCTTCAAGAGCCATTACAGCTACCCACCTCCCATGATAGTGCCAAATGGAATAGACTATTCAAGTAGAAACCAGCCGCCAGCAAGACTCCAGCTACAATACACTTAAGTAGAGACAGCACTGCAGCATTTTGCAGAACATCCTAGAAGAAAGCCAAGTTTGTCACAGGAATCAGGGATAAAAGGCTTTATTTTTTTAAAGCTTGTACTTTGAGCAGCTGCTTGAGAGAAATCAAGATTCAGTAATAAGGGTCCAGAAGCAAGAAATAGACTTTATAGCACACACTGGAGCAGTGCTGAGAAAACATGGGGCATGCTGACTGATTTGAATTCTCCTCTTTCTGGTTAATGACCAAAAATTTTTTAGTGCCCTGTCCTTCCTATGGCACTAAAATTAAGTGTGGAGAGCAGGGTCTCTCAACTTTAGCACTATTGACAATTTGGACAAATAATTGTTTATCATAGGGATTATCTTATGCATTAAAGAATGTTTAGCAGAATCCTTGGCCTCTACCTACTAGATGCCAGTAGCACCACCCATACAGCCTTGGGTAAATTACTTAGTTTCTCCAAGACTCAGTTTTCTCTTGTGTAAGTTGGGGATAATAATAGTGTTTGCTTCATAGAGCTGATGTGAGAATTACAGATGCTATATGAAATCAATTAGCAGAGCACCTACCATACAACAAATCCGGAATATATCTAACCTATTTTTCATTTGGTTTCTATGTAGTTCACATTACAGAGCAGGGGTTCAGAACTTCTCAACGTCTTCATTGGTCAATTTCCCAAGTCAGAGACTCCTTTCAAATATTGTTAAAATTGAAACATGAATTTTATGGAATTGTGTAATTATTCAACTCCATACTTTTTATCTAAAAGAAGACAATCCGGAAAAATGACTCAGGTAAGACAGATTGCTGTCATTATGGGACTTTTTCCTTTCCAGTGTGCAATATTTTACTCAAGATGGAAAGAAAAAGAAGGTATAGAGGTCCAGTTGAAGAAAGAGAAAGAGCAACGTTGTTCAAAAAGGATTGTTTATAGAGTATCCTAGATTATAAATTCTAAAGAACAAAGATAAATGTCTATATGCAATTTGTATCTGCCTTGCACTAGCTTTTGATGCTAATGAAGAATATCAGAACATTGTGGTTTAAAGAAAATACCCTATAATTTTATTTGTTTTCTTTCATATTCATTCCAGAAACTTTTGTTGAACCAACCTGTTAAGTTTGTTCTCAGGACAAATCATTTCAGTTAAAGAGCAATCCCATGTGGATTTGTATCTTTGAGTTTTGAATCTACCAAACAGATTATATTTCTTCTTTCTCTTCATCACTTCCCATTCCCACACACAAACACCTGGAGTCTCTGAGGCTGCCAGTAATTCCTTCTGTCTTAAGGTTTATCAACATACAAGGGGAAAAACCTAATTAGAGTAAATAATTTAAGAGTATATTGGCTAGAAAATTAATTCATGGTAGCTGGGAAATGAATGATAACAGTGGTTTGGAATGTGATTGGAGCCCTGCTTAGGGCAAAACAAAAGAAGGGTAGAAAGAAATCTGTGATCATGACACATAGCAGCTTACCCATTTTAAAGAAGTCATTGAAAAACATGCCAGAAAGATCAGTATTAAGTCACATCTTAGGGTCTGCTATCGTCTACGTGTTTCTGTCCCCCTAAATTCATGTGCTGAAACCCTAAGCCTCAAGGTGATGGTACTACGATGTGGAACCCTTGATAGGTTCCAGTTTGTGCCACTTTGGGAATAATGTTCTTATAAAAGAGACCACAGAGAGCTCCTCTACCCCTTTCACTTATATGAAGTTACAATGAAAAGTCGATCCAAGCAGAGTCTCACCAGACATTCAATCTACCAGCACCTTGATCTTAGACTTTCTAGCCTCCAGAACTGCAAGAAATAAATGTTTGTTTCTTATAAGCCACCAGTTTATGGTACTTTGTTGTAGCAGCCTGAATGGACTAAGACAGGATCTTAACTGGACATATTGGAAGTATCACAAACAGAGCACCAATTATTAATAAATTGTAAATTGTATTAATTGGATAGGTACCATGAACACAAGAGACAGTAAAGAAATGGGACAAAAGTACTTGTGAAAAATAGCAATATCAAGAAATAAAGAATGTCAAAATGGGAAGATGAAGTCTAATATATTTGGAAGCAAGTTCATTTTAAAACCCCTATATTTAATTCTATTCCATTAATAATGCAGCACATCTGGGAAGAAGCATTTGGAAGATAATAGTATTTAAAGAGATTTAAATATGATCATGATTAAACCCTAAAAGTAGATACGATTTTGCAATGTGAGCTAGGCTGCAGACTCTGCCATTCATTGTCATGTAGAAGGTGTAAACTATTTTTTTTTTTTTTGAGTGTTCTAGAGTGACAGTTGCCCTTACGAGGACCTTGTTCAAAAATTGAAATGAATTGGAACAGCGCCCAATAAAACTATTGATAGATACATTGAAGAACAAGGCAAATAAATATAAACTAAAACATGATTGCTAATGAATAAGATGACCCTTTAAAACTTATCAATTCAGTTTAAGGTGTTGTACTAGGCATTGCAGTTATAAAGATCAACAATAGTAAAGGCAGGATGAATAAGTTACAGTTATTTTCCATACAGAGATTAAAATTTAGGAAGTAAAACAGGTATTTACACAAAGCAGTATAAGTGTGTGTGTGTGTGTGTGTGTGTGTGTGTGTGTGTGTGTGTGTAACATTCTTTGGAGGTACAGAGTAGCAAGGTATTCAATAATTCTAGGGAAATATTAGAAAAAGCAGCAGACAGGGGCGTTTGAATAGGTCACTGACAGATAAAGAGCATTTGGAAAGATAGGTAAGAGAGCTATAGGCAGACTAAGGAAACAGAATGGGTGATGGGTGGAGGACAGACCGTGCAAAAAGGGCAGGATTGAGGAAAGGTGGAGGTCTAGCTGGACCAAGGGAGCAGGATGGCAATGGGCAGACACCCTCTCTGAGGGAAAATGTCATAAAAAATGAGTTCTCACAGGAAATATTAGTTCTTTCAATAAGAGCGTCAACATTCTCATAGCAAAACAGTGATTTCAACTTGGAGATGCATGTGTTTAGAATGACCGATTAGGTAGAAATAATAGTGTTTTCTAAATTTTGCAATTTCAAATTTTATAACTCAGGTGATAGCAATTGAGAAAGCATGTTAATATGAAGGCACAGTAGACTTAGTAGAGAAGGGGCACAGGTTTAGAGTAAGACGTGAGTGAATCCTGGCTCTGTAACTTTCTACCTATTGACCATAGGGAACTTAATTAGACTTTCTGAGCTTAAGTTTTGTTTCTTCTAAAAATAGAAAAAATAATTCCTACTTCTTAGGTGATGTTGCAGCTATGTTTTAGTGAAGTAGCATTTGTGAATCTTTTGCCACACGTCTACTAACATAGTAAGTGCTCAATTAGTACCCATGGTATTATCATCATCATTTTTTTTCTTACTACATAATAGTGGGGTTTAATAAATGTTAGCTATGAAAAGTTAAGAATCTTAATTATATTTTATTATTGTGTTGATTTCCTTATTCTTTTACGTTTACTCCCTTGTCACAAACCAAAAAACTAAGAAAGAAAGCATTTATCCTTTGAAACTACTATGACTGCAACCATATCATGAACATATTAATAGTTGCAGCAGCCCCTTAGAAATCTGGGAACATTTATCTCTTCCTCCATATTCTTACTTAAGGCCAGCAGGTGACTTAGACCTTAGGAAGAAATACACATTATATAATAAGTTTAACATCACATAGATTATTATGAATTAGTTGCATCTTCCAAATACTTGGGTTTCATTCCTTTGTAAAGGAAATGATTACTAATTGACATTCATTGGCCATGTTGGTATGAATAGCATTGAATTAGATGCCACGGTACATTGAAAATACTTGAACCTATCAGAAGTATCTTGAAAAATTAATTTTTTTTCAGTAAATAATTTAACAGGTTGAAACAACTTTTAATTTTATTTTATTTTAATTTCCATGTTTAATTTCTCTTTGCTACCAGCCATTCTTTTCTGATATGTCCAATCCTTAACTCCCATTTAACATGCCCCTTAAATGCATCCCCATCCTCTTTCAACTTATGCTGAACTCCTCATTACCACACACTAGAGCTCTTCAAAAACATACTAACTCTCCTTCCTTATGTCATCTCTTTCTCCCTTGATCCATCTTGTGACATCACTATGGTGTAAAACCCACACCACCTCTGCACCTTAAGCACATTTACTGAATTCCCATTTCCTCTAGGAAATAAATTATTGACCTCCTCACCCTACATTAAAGACTATGTGTAATCCAACCTATCCAATTTTATCACTCTTCCTCAACTCCAATCAGGGTTGTCTCTGCAGCGATCATCAAATATTTCATATGTGTTTCTACTCCAAGTCTTGTTTTTACCATGGTTCTCTTCCCAGTCAAGAGGTCCTCCCCTATCAACTAAATCCCACCTATCCTTTAGGTCCAACAATGTCCAAAAACCAACAGCAGTTTAGTGTTTTATAGAAGAGACCCTGGAGTGCCCCAGACCTGAATTTGAGGTCTGGTTCCACTATCTACTTCAACATCAATCTTGGGGAATTACTTAACTTCAATTACTCTCATCTATAAAATGACTAAAATAATGTTACCTTCCTCATAGTGCTACTTTGAGGGTTAAATAAGATAATGCAATCATACCAGTTCCTGGCATAAAAAATAAGTGAATGTTTGCTATTATATTTTTTTCTTTGACCATTTCAGTCCCTTTCCTAAATTTATATTTGATAAAAGTTAGCTATTCGATATCACCACAACTAGGTAAAAATATGTGTTTTAAGAAAAAATTACAAAGATACACCCTAAAATATTAACAGCTGACATAGTTTTGGTGAAATTATGAGTAATTTTGCTTTTTATCTAATTCTATATGCCTTTAAAATTTGTGCAGTTGAAATGCTTTGTTATAATTATTGAAATAATTTTTCCTTAAAAAATATTTAAATTAAAATGACAGACAATAACAAGTGTTGGCATGGATGTGGAGAAATTAGAACCCTCACTCACTGCTGGTGGGAATGTAACATAGTGCAGCCACTTGGAAAACAGTTTGGCAGTCTCTCAAAATGTGAAACTAAGAGAGTTACTGTATGACCCTTCAATTCCACTCCTAGGTATTTATTAAAGGGAAGGGAAACACATGTCCATACAGGAATTGTACACAAATGTTTGTAGAAGCTTTATTCATTATGGCCAGAAAGTGAAAACAACCCAAATGTTCATCAACTGAAGAATAAACACATCAGATGTAATATGTCCATATAAGTAATATGTCCATATGAGTACCAGATGTAGTATGTCCATAGTACTCATATGGATATATAATAAATATGTGTCGATAAATAAATAAAGTGTCGATTCATGCTACAATATAGATGAACTTCAAAAACATTATGCTGCTAGAAAGGAGCCAGCCACAAATGATTGCATTTATATGAAAGTCCAGAATGGGCAAATCTGTAGCGACAAATTAGGGTCTGCCTAGGGCTGGGGTTGGGTGGGGAGGAGTAGGGTGGGGGAATTCAGAGTGATTGCTAATGTTTTTTGGGCATGATGAAAATGTTTTAACATTAGATAGTGGTGATGGCTGCAAATATAAAATGGTTAAGCAACTTTAGAAAACAGCTTGGCAATTTCTCACAATGTTAAACCTAGAGTTACCATGTTACCCAGCAATCTCATCCCTAGGTATCTAGTGAACATATATATCCCCTTAAGGATTTGTATACAAATGTTCACATCAGGATTATGAATGACAGCTGAAAAGTGGAAACAACTCACATGTCCATCAACTGATGGATGAATAAATAAAATGAGAATGTATTAAAACCTACAGAATTATACAATTAACACTGTTGAATTTTATGATATGTAAATTATACTTCAATATAGCTGTTTTTAAAAAATGATTTAGATTTAATTTTATAAGCAATGAGAAACCACTTAAGTTTGTAGGTTACAGAAACTATTGACAACAATTGCCAATAGTTATTAAGAGTTATTCAAATTAAAATTTAGAAACTGCATTTAAAAAAATTGACATAGCATTTTGAAGCTACATAACTTATTTTTGGAATTTAATAGCAATAACTACGATTTTTAGTATTAACCATGTCCCAGCGTTCACACCAGCTATGTTAGCCCTAATCATGCCAACAACACAGAAAGGTAGGTAGATACGTATCATTAGCACCCTTTTGCACATAAGCAAAACAGAGAAAATAAATAACTTGGCCAAGGTCACAGAGATAGTGAGTGGCTAGGAAGGATGTAAGCCTGGTCTTTCTGATTTTAAAACCCATATTCTTTCCAAACCTCTAAACCACCTTGCAGTGTTACCTTATTTTCCTCTCTGTCTCCTCCTACCCCTTCTCAATTTGCCTAACTCATTACCAGGCCTCAGCTTGGATCCCTCCCCAGTCACATCTTAAATTGGATTAGAAGCTGGTCCCTAAGGCCCCTTAATATTATCTCTGCTTATCACAGAGTATATTATTTCTGTGTTTACTTGCCTTTGTCCTCCAGAGCCCCAAAGCTGCAGCCTTTTGTCACTGCAACTTCAGCACCTAACACTATATTCAGTGCATAGTACATACTTGGTGAATTTTTGTTAAATGCATTAGTAAATGAATGAATGAATAAATGAATAGTGTTGATTAATTTATTATGGCAAGAAATAGAAGTGGTTAAAGACTGTATAACTAAATCACTTTAGTTATAATTTACCAAATATATATTGAGCATTTATTTTATCTAAGTCTTTGTCAAGTGCTAAGGATCCAAAGATGAATAAGGCCCAGTTTCTTTTCTTAAAACTCACAATATAGTCCTTTAATATAGGTGTATATTTGAGTGACATAATATAGTATTTTAAGTTTCATGTTATTCACATTAGCAATAACAACTAGGTGCTGAGTGACTGCAATGAAGAGAATAATTATATGTATAAGAGGTTTTGATGTTTTATTTTTCTTAAGGAAACTCATAAAATGTTTAATTTTGTTATGTTCTTGGACTACCTCTCATATATTCTATTTGGGACCTTATCAAAAGTTTTTATAAGCTTGAGGTCCTTACAAAGAATCAAGTACTTCCTGATGGCACCATTGTTTCTTAGGATGCTGCCAGAAAGGTCCCTACTCAAATTTAAACTATTTGAAGAAACAGATTTCTTTGTTTCTGTAAATACTTGAAGTATCATCAAATTAACCTGAGGCAGACAAGCTCTAATACTCAAGTATAATCTTCATTTCTTTCATGTCACTCTGATTTCCCTCACTTGAGGTAAATGTGGTCTGACATATTGATTATCCATTCTTGGCCATGGCGGGGTGGCTTTTACTCTCATATTGATCTAACTGTTTAGTTTAGGGGAGTTTGTTTATATAGATGTCATATGATGCTTCAGAAAGGTTGTGGTTCAAAACGACATGTAACCCCATTAAACTGAGCACTGCTGTACTGTCACAGCTGCGTGTTCAGTGGGAATAGACCTAGTGCTCAGTCTACCCTGGAAGGGCAGCACCCTCCTGATCCCTCTGCTGTGGGCATTAAGAGTTTGATGGCAAATGCCAGGTGTCTTCAGTTGAGGTAGCTCTCCTTAAAAATACTTGTTGGAATATTTAACTAACTTTATTAAATTTAATAAGTGTATGATTTATGCATTTTAAAATTCATTTAAGTTTACAATTCAGCAATTTTTAGTAAGTTTACTGAATTGTGTAACCATCACCATAATGCAGTTTTGGAACATTTTTATTACTCCGGTGGGATCCTCTGTGCTCATTTATGGTTTATCCCCATTCCTTCCTCCAGCCCTGGGCAGTCACTGATCTACTTTCTGTCTCCTGATAGTTGTCTTTTGTGATGTGTCATATAAGTGGAAACATATAATACGTAGTTTTTTACATCTGGCTTCTTTCAGTTAGCACGATGATTTTACATTTTATCCACGTTCTCTATATATCAGTAGTCCATTCTATTTTGTTGCTGAATAATATTCATTGTATGATAGCCCACATTTTGTTTCTCTATTCACCATTTCATGGACATTTGGGTTGTTTTCACTTTTTGGCTATTATTCATAATGCTGCTGTGAATGTTGTGCTCAAGTCCTTTTGTTGGCACGTATTTTCACTCCCTTTGAATAGATACCTAGGAAGGAAATTGCTGGGTCATATGGTAACTCTAGGCTTAATTTTAAGAAACTACCAAACTGTTTTCAAAGTAGCTGCACTATTTTATATTCCCATCAGTAATGTATGAAAGTCCTCATTTTTTCACATCCCTGTCAACATTTATTATTGTCTTTTTGATTATAGCCTTTCTAATGGGTGTAAAATAATAAATCATCGTGATTTTAGTTTGTGTTTCCCTCATGACTAATAATGTTGAGCATCTTTTTATGCACCTATTAGCCATTTGTGTATCTTTTTTGGTTAAACGTCTATTCAGATCATTTGTCTATTTCAAAATTGAATTATTTTTCTTTTTGTTGTTGAGTTGTAAAACTTCTTTGTATTTTTTTTATTTCAGCATATTACAGGGGTATAAATGTTTAGGTTACATATTCTTTATATATCAGGTAAATGATTTACAAATATTTTATCCCATTCTGTGGTTAAATTTAATTTTTGAAGGTGTCTTTCGAAGTGTGTAAGTTGTTAATTTTGATGAAGTCTAATTATTCTTTTATGGTGTCATATCATGATTTTGGTGTCATATCTAAGAAATCTTTGCATGACTCAAGGACATTTTTCTTATGTTTTATTCTAAAATATGTATAATTTTAGCTCTTGCATTTAGGTCCTCATTCATTTTGAGTTAATTTTTCCATAGGATGTGAGATGGTCTAAGTTCATCTTTTTATTTATGACCATTCAATTGTTTCAGTATCATTTGTTGAAAAGACTATAATTTCCCCCCACTGAATTACCTGGACCCCTTGGTTGAATATTCATTGACCATAAATATAAGAGTTTGTTTCTGGACTCTCAATTCTGTTCCATTGGCTTCTCTGTCTATCTTTATGCCAGCACTACACTGCTTTAATACATAAGTTTTAAAAGTTGATGGAAACTTTTAATCCAAGAGATTACTTGGAAATGACTGAATCTACCCTGCATTTAAAAAAAAAGTCATCCCATTAATACATATTGCAAGAAACAACTAAATATAAGTGGATGAGGAAAATATAAGGAAAATGAGAGTAGAAAAAAATAAAGCAAACAGGACTATTACACAAAATCCATACCACATGTCTTCTACATTGCTGGCTGTGATGATTATTGTGACTCTAAGTTTGCTAACAATCAAGAATGAAATGGGAACATATACATGAAGTGTGTTTAATAAAATAATACAATTCAATTTTTTAGTAAAAACACAACTATTTTTAGTTTTTGGACTAGAGGAAATTTTATCCTGTGTATGTTCATAAAAAGGAGATTGTATAATGTTATAAACAGCATCCTTACCAGAACCCTTGCTTTGAGTAAAGCAAGAAGTTTCAGATTTTTCTTACTATGTTCTGCAATATAGACCAACTGCAATTAGTAAATTCAAGTCCTTGCAGAGGTCAGATAAAGGAGGTTTGACCTGATTTGGTCAATCCTGGGACAGATATTTTACTACTTATGTCTTTCTTCTGTAAATATTGTTTCTTTTGACCAAACTTTTTGACACATAGGGTAGCAAAGAATTCAGAGATTTACTTCTGAGAAGAATTTAAAGTGCAGTGACATTGTGTTGTAAGTTAAGATCAAAACTCCATATTTTAATAATAAACTTGAGCAAGGAATTGTATTAATGTGTTTTTGTGAAAGGGGAGACGCCTGATGAGGATGTTTAACTCATCAAGATAATTAACCCTATTCCCCTCTGCAGAGATGGGGTGAGAGAAAATCTGTTCCTCCAAGGCAGGGCCAAATTAACCTCAAGCATAAATTCCCTGAATTTTGCATATATAGAGTTTGCAAATATAGCCATACTTCTTTTTCCCCCTAAAATTAAGAGAGATAATATGGATGAGTATTATTAATATCAGTCTACATTATTTAGGTATGGATGATGACATAATGTGAAATAATATTTAGATGTTTATCCTAAAAGTTAGGTCCCTTTTCGTTAACTCATATTAAAATTCTAACCAAAATATAAACATATTAGGGATCTTAACTTGATAACACTGTTCCATTACATTTCCAAAGAGGACTGTTGGTAGCTAGGAGGTGTGAATCTCCCAGGTATAAAGAAGGTATAACCTTATTGTGCTCCTTAACACCAGGTGAAGTCACTCTTCCCACTGGTGCTGCTTACCTTGTGTCTGAAAAATCAAGATCGATAGGAGAAAAATAGTTCTAGAAGTGGGTAGATTTTTCTTGATTGACTGGTGAATAAGCAAATGCAGGGTATTATCAAGCACTGTGTCTGGGGAGAGTATTGTCCAACCATGGACTAGGCCAGCTTGAAGGCCAGTCCACCTGTCAGGAAAGAGCTAGGAAAGATGCCTTTTCCTGAGCTTGGGTAGAATGTACTATCACCATGTTGTGTAAAACCGGAGCAGGAGTCATCCATCATGGGGTGACATCTGAACTTGAACAGGTTATAAGAGAAGACCTGAGAAAAGTGCAAAAAAAATGCTTTTACAATTATGGCCTGGGTTTGATGATTAATTAAATCACTTTTGAGAAATAATAATCTTCCAGTAACTCTACTGTACTCACATTTGGGAAGCTGAACTCAGTTACTTCTAAGTATATCAAGAATTTTCCTGGAGTACATAAACCAGGCATTGTTGTGCCTCCTCTTCTGTTTTGGTTCCAATTTATTGGGCAGGACTGTGTTGTCCAATCTGGATTCTGTCAAAATAAGAAAGTTTTTATGCTGAGGAGAAGTAAGAAGGAACAATCTAGAAATAAATTCATCTGAAGTAGGCTGATGGCCAACATTGCCAGAAGCCTGGCTCTCAGTTGTGTCTCCTCTAATGGGTGCCTATCGGCAGTTTCATAATCACCTGTCTCTTCACTAAGATTAGGCCAAGGCATAGAAAACCTTCTTTAGGAATAACCTTCTCTTTGCTATCCTATCCTAAGTGTGCTTTGAGCACAGTTTCCCCACATCCTTGGCTTATGTATCCTTGAGGCTATGGATTTTAAAATGTACCCCTGGGAGTGTAAGGAAGTGATTCTCAAAGCATGGTCCATGGACTGGCAACATCAGCGGCACCTACGAAACTTCAATAGAAATGCAGTCTCAAATGGTAGTTCTACTTGTAGCTCTTTGCGGTATCTCCATATTACTTTCCACAGAGGTTGTACTAGTTTGCAGTCCCACCAGCAGTGTGTGAGTGTTCCCATCTCTCCACATCCAAACCAACATTTATTGTTTTGATCCAGCAATCCCATTACTGGGCATCTACCCAAAAGAACAAAAGACATTCTATAAAAAAGACATCTGCACTTGAATGTTTATAGCAGCACAATTCACAATTGCAAAGATGTGCATCAATACATGAGTGGATTAATAAAATGTGGCATAGGTATACTATGGAGTTCTACTCAGCCACAAAAAACAGGTGATCTAGCACTTCTTGTATTATCCTGGATAGAGCTGGAGCCCATTCTGCTAAGTGAAGTATCACAAGAATGGAAAAACAAGCACCACATGCACTCACCATCAAATTGGGATTAACTGATCAACACTTAAGTGCACATTCAGTGGGTGTCAGGCAGATGGGAGGGGGGAGTAGGGATGGGTATATAGGGGTGTGGTGCGCACCATCTGAGGGATGGACACTCTTGAAGCTCTGACTTGGTGGGGCAAAAGCAATATACGTAACCTAAGCATTTGTACCCCTGTAATATGCTCAAAGAAAAAAAAATAAATTTAAAAAATTTAAAAAAAAAGAAATGCAGTCTCAGGCCCCATCCAAGATCCAATAAATCTGGAATTCTGAGAGTGACCCCTTGCATTTTTAACAGGCCCTTAAGATGATTCAGGTGTACTAATGTTGAAGAAACACTTTTGTAAGGCATCAGGAGTGTCTCTGATTTAGTAAACATATTGATCTTTGTATACAAAAAGACTTAAAACCCTGGAATAAGATCATGATGTGGATTTATGAAGTCTTCCAGGTTTATATTTTGTATCATTGCAAAGTCTGGGGCAGAAAATCAGTAAATATATGGTTGACATGAATAGCACCATCAATCAACTGCCTCTGATATTTATAGAACACTTCATCCAACACCATAATACACATTTTTCTCAAACACACATGGAGCATTCACCAAGATAGACCACATTTGGGGTCATAAAACACACTTTAATCAATTTAACAGATAAAAACTATGCTTTCACACCATGATGTAAGTAAACTAAAAATCAGTTATAGAAATCAATAATAGAAAGGTACTTGAATAAATATTAGGGGATTAAACAGGACGCTTCTAGAGAACACATGAATCAAAAAGAAATCTCAAGAGAATTTCTTTTAATTTCAAACTAAATTAAAATAAAAAATACAACTTATCAAAAGTTGTAGGATGCAGTGAAAGCAGTGCTTAGAGGGAAATTTATAGTGTTGAATGCATATATTAGAAAGAATAAACATCTAAAATCAATAATCTAAACTTCTACCTTAGAAAACTAGAAAAATAAGAGAAAATTAAATCCAAAGTAAATAAAAGAAAAGAAATAATAAAATCAGAGCAGAAATCAATAAAATTTAAAACAGGAAAATTATAGAGAAAATCAATGTAACCAAAGCCCATTCATTGAAAAGATCAATGAAATCGATAATCCTCTAGCTAGACTAACCAAGAAAAAAAAAGAAAGAAGACCCAAATAGCTAAAATCAGAAATTAAACAAGAGTCATTACTGCTGATTCTATCGACATTAAAAGGATAATAAGGGAACACTATGAGCAATTCTATGCCCACAAATTCGATTACTTAGATGAAATGGAACAATTCCCTGAAGAAAAACAATCAACCAAAACTTACCCAAGGAGAAATAGATATCCAAAAAGACCTGTATCTATTACATAAGTTGAACTAATAATTAATAAATTTCCAAAACAGGAAGCATCAAGACTAGATGGTTTCACTGGTGAATTCTACCAAATATTTAAGAAATAAATGATATCTACAATCTTTTCCAGAAAATAGACCTAGAGAAACCACTACTTCCTAACTCATTCTATAAGCCCAAACTTTAATACCAAAACCAGACAAACACCTTCCAGGAATGGAAAACTACCGACCAATATCGCTCATGAACACAGATGCAAAAATACTAAACAACAACACCAAAAACAGTAGGCTGTGGGAGATTTTAAAGCAATTTAGTGCACATGCCATTGGAGTTCCTGAAGTAGGGGGAGGACAGAAAAATATTTGATAAATTAATGATCAAAAATATTCCAAATTTGATGAAAACCATAAACTCACATATCCAAGAAGCTCAACAAACTTGAAGCACAAGAAACATGAAGAAAATAACATTGCAGCAGATCATACTTAAGTTGTTAACCAAAGATAGTAAAAGGAAAATATTAAAAGCAGCAGCATTAAAAGATACAAACAGAATGAAAGAGATCAAGATGATAGCATATCTCTTATTGGAAAGAGGTCAAATGAATAGACAGGAGAGCCACATTTTCAATGTACTACTAGAAGAAAAAATTGTCAACCTAGAATTCTATAACCAGAAAAAATATCCTTCAAAAACAAAGGTAGAATAAATAAAGATGTTTTTAGTCATAAAAATGTTGAAAGAATTATCACCAAAAAACCTTGCTATGAAAAATGTTCAAGTAAGTTCTTCAGGCAAAAAAAAAAAAAAGATACCAGATAGAAATATGGATCTATACAATGCAGTGATGAACACTGGAAATGATAACTACATGAATAAATATATACTACTTTTTCCTATTATTTAAATCAATCTACAAGGTAATTGACTATTTGAACAAAACAATAATATGAAATGAGGTTTATACCATAGGTATAAATAAAATGTATGACAATAGTACTAAGGTTGGAGAAGAGAAACGGAAGTATATTGTCCTAAGATACTTACGTCATCAGTAAATTGTTATAATACCACTCGAAGGTTCACTGATAAGTCAAAGATGTATACTTTAAACCATAATGTAACCAGTAAAATAATAAAACAGTTATAGCAAGTAAGCCAACAAAGTAGATAAAACTGAAATCATAATAGGAAACTCACTTCATCCAGTGGGGGCTGAAAAAGAGAAAAGGAAAGAACAGGTGGGACAAGAGGAAAACAATAGCAAGACAATCATTTTAAACATAACCATAGTAATAATTACATTATATGTTAAAGGTTTAAATAACTCAATTTTTAATTGGCTGATTGTCAGACTGGATAAAAAAAGTCAGATATAATGCATGCTACCTACAAAGAATACAACTTGAAAATAGATATAAATAGATTGAAAGTCAAGTATTAATAGTTGTAGGGAGGTTTAGAATTAGAATATGTATACATATAGTGCTTAGTAGTGTGTTCAATATTCAGTGGGTTCTTTTTAAAAAGAGTTCTTAATAGGTTTCCTGTTGTTTAGTTGGGCAAGCTTCATACGGCTTATGCGATAATTGAGTATCTCTTATGATGTCCAACATCTTTAGTATGTTAGGCTCACTTACTCTGTAATGATTACAGAGTAAAGCATTTTGGTTTATTGTCTATCAGGTGGGTTATTTGAATGTGAATTCATGCAACAGTATAGGTAGCTTAAAGGTGTGAATGGGAATACTTTTCTCTAATATACTAACAGGTTTATCTGAGGATTGACATGAAGGAGGTAACAAGGTGATCAGAACAGCTGGCTACAATTTGGTTTAAAAGGATAGTTCTTTAGCATTTAGCAAGCCAAAGGGAGGCATTTCTCATACAGTCCTTCACCCCAATCAAAATTCTATAGTCCCATCAGTCTCAGTTCTCACAGGAGTAAGAAAAACAAAGGAGGAAGTAGATTCAAAACACATACATAATGGTCATGATATTCAGCTTTTAAAAAGTGATTATAAAGTTAATGAATGGTGACTGAGTTTTCAAAAGAAACTTGAATAGTATTATGAATTCTACAAATTTTGACATTCCCAATATGTGTCTAGAAATTAACATAGGATTTTGGAGGGTAATTCTCATATCCTTTTTGATAGACTCTAAAATCATTATATATCTAATAGTTGAACTACTTTTGCTTCTTCAAATTTTCAATACTTTTGCCCATCACAAAAGATGCAAAAAAGAAAATAACCATAACAAATTTCTCCTCAAATATTTATTTGATGTCAAATAGTTCTCTCTTTGCTGTATTTTATTGGACTTCTCATAGAGGTCTTGAGAGGACATCTGATTGTTTCATTGTAAGTTTGTGTGTGTGTGTGTGTGTGTGCGTGCACCTATATAATCATGTTTATTGACTGCTGCATACCACACTTTATTTTCATTCCATCTTCCTTCTTATATGACTCTCCCTTTGTTTTATCTGATATTTTGGTTGAATTTTTTATCTTGCAAATTGCTATGTTATTAAACCTAGATATGAGTTAGTGTGCAGTCCTTTGTGTCTAGTTCTCAATAAGGAAAATGCTTTTAGTTTGCTTTTTTAATTGTATAAGAGCATATCAATTCATTTACTCATTTTCTTTCCCAGGGCTGACTGAGGTGGTTGATGAGACTAAGGGCTCAGATGATGGCCCTTGTATAGAACAAAACTGATACACAATGACTACACATGTAATCTTTATCTTACTGGTCCCTATGTCTAATTATTGTTGTCAAATTCAGAGCTAGAGATTAAGTTGTCATTGTTCTTAGTATGCCTTGGCGTGAAGAGGTAAAAGGCTCGTATTACAGAAAGCTTCCTCATACTAAAATTTGCAATCTCAGATCTTGTGTTTTCCCAAACATGGGTTCTACTGTCTTACCGTATTCCAAACTTGCCCCTCACACTTTTTGAATCACTGCTACAATTGTGACTTCAGACAAAGTCACAATACACCCATACTTAATGTTAAGAAGCAGATTAACAAATGTTAAAGACAGCCACCTTACTGACAATTGCTTTGTGAAGAATAAGAGTATTTAAAAAGAGAATGCTTCATAGAGGAAAACAGGGCAAATATTTAAAGAAAGCGTATGCTTCTCTTGTGGAAACCTATGTAGTTTCCCATATGAATGCCATATTTTCAAAACCTTTTCTTTTATAATGAGCACCTTAAACAGAGGTTCCTATTCTTGTGTACATGGATGTTCTTCAGGGGTAGAGCTACCTAAAGTGTGTACAATTTGTGCACGTGTGTGCATGCTTGCATTTTCCTAAGTGATGGCTGCATAGTTCTCACCATATTTTTAAAAGGTCAATATATCAAACACCCATTGTGTGCCCTTCCAAATCTCCTCAGCCCTGCCTTGTACCCCACCACTGCTCTAGTCATCACCTCTGCGTGTGTTTTGACCAGTTTTTTGCTTGTGCAACCTGAAAGCACTTCATCACCTTAGGTCACACCTCTCTGCCTTTAATTCTTCCCTGGGCCTTCCCTGCCACCATCAGTACCCATCTGGCATTCAGACCCATAAGCCATTGCTGACCAGTAGGTGCCAGGGACCAATAGAATGATGCTTCCTTGTTTTATCTCCAAAGGAAAAAGTCTGACTTCCACTTCATAATGCTCCTTGGAAGTTCCCTTAGGCCTCGTGCAGTGAGGAGAGGCTCCAACTGTGCCCAGACTCCTGACCCACAGAAACTAGGAGATAATAAATGTGTGTTGTTTCAAGCCATTAAGTTTAAGGCAATTTGTTATACAGCAATAGAAAACTAATTAATAGCACTTGTCACATAATTTTGGTTTACATTAATGCTTCCCTGGTAGATAAAACATTCCTAAAGGGCAGTGACTATGTTCTTTCCATCTTGGTTTCGCCAATATCTAGTGAAATGCTTTGTATAGAGCAAGTATTTAATAAACCTTTGTTGAATAAATGACTGATGATCAACATTCTGAAAATGAAAATTATAAAGATAACCTTTTAGGACATTTGTAGTGCCTTTCCATATTACCTCTTTGAAATTTCAAATCTCAGCATGTCTTGGCAAAATTTATAAAGTCCTTTTAGTTTCCAAAATTCTTTCATGTATATAATGTTATTTGAGCTCTGCTCATATTACCCATGACAAACGAAGGTGCTATATCGATGAAGGCCTTGACAATTTCTAGAAACATCCCCTGGCCATGCTTTACTTCTATAGTATCACTCACCAAAATTAATGGAGAAGATCTTCACAGAAATCCTGGAGTCTGGTGTGACCTTGCCAAATTAGTGTCAGGTGCTTAGGATGGAAAACTAAAGGAAATTTAAATGTTGAACATAAATTTCTTAGTCTTAAAAAAAGTAAGAAAATAGCATATATAAGTCCACCATACTAAATTTTCCAGATATTAATGCTTAATGTTTATCTCTTTGTATCGCTCAGGAACCACTGGCAAAATTAATATTTCTAATGTACCTAAAGTACTTTGATTAAAATGTTAGAAACATACAAAAATCTGAACCTCGTAATAAGACGATGACAGAACTGTCTAAAAAATGAAGAGCGTTAAATAGGTAAGAATATTCATCAAGTGAGAGTATAGAAATTTTTTAAAAATAGCATAGATATGATTTTATGAGGGCAGACTTTTTATTTTTAAAGTCATTTACCAAAATTTGTTGCTAGGAATTAGTTGAATTTTAAGGCATCCTTTTAATAAATACAATGAGTTCAGAATCAGAAACTATACCCTTGGATATAACAGGTTCCATATTTGATCTTTTCTTAATTTTAATAAATATATTTGAAATTACTCTTTGATACATTAATGTGGCTATGATTTCAGGATTACCTACTTAGAAAATAACTATCTTATCGGTTTTGAAAGCTTGTCATTTTTGTTGTGCTGAAGCCTCAAACCCCTGGACTTAAATGCAATACTGAGATCAGAGTTAAAATTCTCAAAAGAAAAAACAAAAGCTATTTTGTAAGTGAGAGGTAAAAAGTCATTACAGACTAACCCTTTCTCATGTCAATTTCTTAAATGTGAAAAATATCCAATGAACCCATTAAATACATTTTGACAGAGTAACAGCAGGAGGCTTGTTGACCTTTCACCTCGTATTGATTTCCCCTTCAGTCATTTTCCTTGGTGATTTCCACTTTTCCTGCATATATTTTGCCTCCCAGTCCACTCTCCACATGCCACTTCTGTAATCACGTTCTATGGAAACCCACGCAAAGCCTGGAGCTGCACCGACACTTTGGGAGAACCTTGAAAATAAAGCAGCCACATTACTCATGTCTATCAATAAGTTCCTCGATCGGCAAGTGTCTTTATAAAACACAGACACTCTTGCCATCTCAATAATGCAGCTGAGCAGATAAACACTTGGGTGAGTCAAATGGTCATTAATTATTATTTATTCATATGCTCATCAATTCCACTAGCATTGATTAATGGGACAATCTAGGCATGACACCAAAATGGAGACCCAAGGAATGGGAAAGGAAGGGCAGGGCAACCCTCTTTCAATATAATTGTAGAAAAATTGTATATATATTGAAGAGCCAGGGAAAAAAGATCTCATGGTGAGAAATAAGCAATCAGGATGGCATTTACAGGTGGTGGGTCATTGAAATTAAGTGGGGAATCTGTATGAACTAACTTAATCTCAAAGGAGTCAACAAACAAACTAGCAGGATCTAGAGATGTTCTGATTTTGCTTTTTGAAAAGCATTATGATGTGTCACATCCATTGTCATTAAGGAATAGGGGATATCAGCAGTAGGTGTTACTACTCAGACTCAGCTGCAACTGAAGCTTTGGTGAAAGGCAGAGGTGGAGGGTTGGGGAGGAGAGTACCTGTAAGTTGCAGAAGTACTTTAAAATAATCTCTGTCTGTTATCTGCAAGGTAGAGCAAATCTCCAAAAGGAGCAGTAGTCAAAATTAAATATTTGGGGCCTTGTGGAAATCATGTTGAAATTTTGCACCGCTGTTAATTTTTGTGTGTTATCTTGTGTTTGCAGTTGTGGGCACTTGAATGTCTGCAACATATGACTATCTTCCTCTGGTTTCCTTCATGCACTGATTTTAAAACAAGGCTCACCAGCCACCCCCGCCCCACCTCCAGAAAAAAAAAAAATTGCTCCACATAATGTTCATGAGCACTGCATGTTTGGTTGAAGATTTCTTATGGAGAAGGAAGCACATGTTTACATCAGAAAGTAACTGATACAAATTCTGAGGCATTGATATTCTTCCACATACCCCTCTTAGGCTACCAGCTACAGGGCTTCTTCTCTCCCTTCCTTTCATCTGGGCAGTGCCCACGGCTTCCTTACATCTGCTTCCTGGCTCATGGGTCTTCTCCCTGATTCTCTATTCTCTGTCCTCTTTCTATGAGGTCTACCTCAGCTCTGATTCAACTCCAGACTGTCACGGCAACCTGCCTTACCTGCTATCAAATAAAGAACTCTCCAGTAATCAGGATACACCTACTGTCTAAGTCAATGGGTGATTCTACATTAAGGATAATGATCGCACCCAAATATTTTCCTACTACATAAAGTTTGGAATCATGGAGAGAACAAAGTAATTTAGCCTTAATACAGAAAAAAATTGGACGGAACATGTTCTTTTTTTTTCTTTTCTTTTTTTTTTTTTGTGCTCTGAATCAGTTCCCTATCCCATTTGTTCAACAAACACACCAAAGTTTCCCTTTCCTCCACAGACCCCTGCTATGAACTGAATGTTTGTGTCTTCCCCAAATTCATATGTTGAAGCCCTAATCCTCAATATGACTCTATTTGGAGATAGCGCCTGTGAGGGGGTGATAAAGGTTAATGAGGTCATAAGGTGAGACCATAATCCCATAGGGCTGAAGTCCTTATTAAGAAGAGGCAGAGACACCAGAGCTCTCTGTCTGTCTGCCAGTAAGAAAGCGGGCATCTGCAAGAGACCGTTCATCAGAAATCAAATCGACTGGCACTATAATCATGGGTTTCTGGCCTCCAGAACTGTGAGAAAATAAAATTTCTGTTCAGGAAGCCACCCAGTTTAAGGTATTTTGTTATGGCAGACTGAGCAGACTAATATTAATACAATCCTGTACTCCACAAATCTCCCCATTCACTCTTAGCAGATAATCTTGACTCTAGCTTCACTGAGAAAATTGTAATCCTTAAGTATTAACTCCTTTGACTTCCTCCTATACTGTCTACAAGTATCTTCACTTCCACGTATTCTTTCCTGTTGCCCCCATCTCAGTGGAAGAGTTAACAGTGTGCCTGTTCTAGACACATTGTCCCACTTTGCACTGAGATTCATTCCCTCTCGCCTTGGAGCAGATAGCTCTCCTCTCCTGAAAGCCCTCCCGTGGCTGCCCATTGCTCCTTAAATAAAATTCAAATTTGTCATTGTGGACTGTAAGGTGCTATGACTTGACTCTCAAACCATCTCTCTAACATCATCTCCTACCACAATGGAGTTCCTGGGTCACTGAGGCTTCTTTCTGTTTCCGTGAAGCTCAAGCCCACCCTAGATGCACACACCGGTTATTCATCCTATCTGGAATGCTCTTATCCACAGCATCCATGGCTAGCTCCCTGTTTTCATTCAAGTCTCAGCTCAAATTTTAGCTCTCTAAAAAGAATATCCAATGCAACGCCCCCCTCCTCTGCAACAAGAAAAAAAAAAAAGACCTTCCATGCTCATCATGTCAATATCTGAAATTATAATACCTTAACATGCCTATTCTCCTTGTTTATTCTCTGTTTTCACCCAATAGTGTGTAAACTCCATGAGAACAGGGATCTTGTCTTTCTATGTCCTCATTTCTTAAGGCAATGCCTGATTCCACTATCATTTCGAAAATTGCTGTTCAACTCACTATTGTCTTCCTCACATATTCCCAGCTGATCATCCCTGTAGTTATTTTTTTCTCAGCATAAAAACATACCACATATTTCCCCTTGTCAAAGCAAAAACTCCCATCTGACCACACATCTCCCATTTGTTGCCTGTCTCTTTTCTTCAGTTCAGAGCCATGCTTCCTGAAAGAGGACCCCAACCCATCTATCCCCACCTTCCCAATACCCTTTCACATTTCATCCCACTGTCATCTGACTTTGCTATTCACCCACCACTCCAATATCTTTTACTAAGATTATAAGTGACCACCAGATGGCCATGTCCAATTGAGTATGTTCTCTCCTCATCTTACTTCACCATCTGTGCCATTTGGTATGGGTGGCCATCCCCTTTTTCCTGAGACTCTCTCCTTCTTCAACTTTAATGAAACCAAATTCTCCTAGTATTTCTTTTTTAAATTTATCTTTACTGATTTTTTTCTTTTCCAACATGGGTTTACCTTCTTCCATCCTCTTTAGAGGATGCAGTTCTAGTACCCAAAGGACCCAGCAGGAAATGTACAGTGTGAAGGGTCTGTAGGTAATTAACAGGGGGGGTTGGGGATTGTGAGAGTGCAGAGTGCTCCCTGTCCCTTCCAGAAGGCATTCAGATCTGACTTTTTAAAAATGCTGTGCTTGCCAGATGACTTGTATCTATGGGCAAATAGAGACTACTAATTTGTAGCCTGTGTATTAAATGTTGGTATTCCTTGGGACTCTTCCATGGGCTCTTCTTTCTACTACTTATACTTTAATTTGGTGGCCTCACCCACAACTCCAATTTCTACTACCATTGATGCTTTGCTGATTCCAGAGCCCCTATTTTGCCAGTCCTGTATAGTATAGGGATTAGGACACAGGTACAGGGTCAGAAAGATTTGAATTTGTGTTCCTTCTCAGCCATATACCAGCTCTATGGCCTTGGGCAAAGAACTTCCCTCTTTGAGCCTCAGTTTCCTTATATGTAAAATGAAAATGATGATAGATATTCTTACAAGTCTTTTGAAGATGAAATTGATGCATGTAAAATGCTTGGCACAGTATCTAGCCATTATGTGCTCATTGAAAGTTAGCTCTTTGGTTGAACATCTTTATGGAGAAGGCCAACGACATTTCAAGTCTGAATTCAGCATCTGTCTCACACTGCCTGATCCCTGTGTTACATGCACCACCATCTGTGCAGGTATCCAGGCTGGAAGTCAAGAATCAGTTGAGAAACCCTTTCCACGTCTGTCCCACCCTCACACACTATTACCCGATCCACCCAGAGATTTGTCTCCAAATTTGGTTGTTTTACAGCTAATTGAGTCCATACCCTTTCCTTTCCTTTAGTTCTACCATAGTCTTTTTGGTTTTTTCTAGCTTTACTGAGGCATAATTGACAAATAAAAATTGTATGTGTTTATCGTGTACATGTTTTGATATATGTATACATTGTGAAATGATTGCCATAATCAAGCTAATTAACATATCTATCACTTCATGTAGTTATCCTTTTTGTTCATTTGTGATGAGAGCATTTAAGATATACTCCTTTAGCAATTTTCAAGTATACAATGCATTAGTATTTAGTGTAGTCACATATACTGTACAAGAGATCTCCAGAATTTATTCATCCTAACTGGAACTTTGAACCCTTTGAGCAACATCTCCCTATGCCCCCACCTCTGGCCCCCAGAAACCACCATTCTATTCTCTGCTTCTGGAAGTTTGACTTTTTCAGATTGCACACATTTGTGATACCATGCCGTATTTATCTTTCTCTTATTTCCCTTAGGCTAGTGTCCTCCAGATTCATTTTATACATGTTGTAGCCAATGACAAAATTTCCTTCTTTTTTTAAGTCTGAATAATATTGCATTTTATAGATAGATAGATAGTTACCACATTTTCTTGATCCATTCATCTGTTGATAGACACTTAGGTTGATTCTGTATCCTGTCTATTGTGAATAATGCAATGAATATGGGAATGCAGATATTATATCTCTTCAGCATAATGATATCATTCCCATTGGTTATATATATCCCCAGTATAATGTTGTTGGATCATATGGTAGTGCTATTTTTAATTTTTTGAAGAAACTCCATGCTGTTTTCCATAATGGCTGTACTCATTATGCAGTTTACATACTCATATGCAAGAGTTTCCTTTTCTCCATATCCTTGGTAGCACTTTTTATCTTTTGTCCTTTCGATTTAGCCATTCTTACAGATGTGAGATCTTATCTTGTTGTGGTCTGAGTTTGCATTTTCCTGATGACTACTGTTGTTGAGCATATTTTCATGTATAGTCATGTGCCACATAACGATGTTTTAGTCAACAATGGACTGCTTATGACAGTGGTCCCATGAGATTATAATGGAGCTGAAAAATTCCTATTGCCTAGTGACTCATAACTGTCATCGTAGAGCAGCTCGTTACGTGTTTGTGGTGATGCTGGCATAAACAAACCTACTGCAATGCCAGTCATATATAAGTATAGCACATTAAATTTTGTAAACTACTTAATAATGATAATAAACAACTGTTACTGGTTTATGTATTTATTATACTATACTTTTATTGTTATTTTAGAGCGTATACTTTCTACTTATAAAAAAAGTTCACTGTAAAACAGCCTCAGGCAGGTCCTTCAGGAGGCATTCCAGAAGAATGCCAGAAGAAGGCATTGTTAATCATAGGGGATGACAGCTCCGTGCGTGTTATTACTCCTGAAGACCTTGCAGTGGGACAAGATGTGGAGGTAGAAGACAGTGATATTAACGATCCTGACCCTATGTAGGCCTACAATAATGTTTGTGTTTGTGTTTTTGTTTAAAAAACAATAAAAAGCAAAAAAAAAAATACAATAGAAAAAAGCTTATAGAATAAGGATGTGAAAAAGAAAATATTTCTCTATAGCTGAACAAAATGTGTTTAAGTATTATTATGAGTCAAAAAGTTAAAAAAAATTAAGTTTATAATGTTAAAAAGTTACAGTAAGCTAGGATTAATTTATTATTGAAGAAAGACAAATTTTTTTAAATTTTTTTTTAATTTAGCATAGCCTAAGTGCTTAGAGTTTATAAAGTCTACTGTAGTATACACTAATGTCCTAGGCCTTCACACTTAATCACCACTCACTCATTGACTCACTCAGAGCAACTTCCAGTCCAGCAAGCTCAATTCATGGCAAGTGCCTCATACAAGTATACCATTTTTTTAATCTTTTGTACCATATTTTTAACATACCTTTTCTATGTTTAGGCATGTTTATATATACAAATACCATTGTGTTATAATTGCCTACAGTATTTAGTATGGTAACATACTATACAGATTTGTAGCCTAAAAGCAATAGGCTATACCATATAGCATAAGTATGTAGTAGGCTGTACCATCTAAGTTTGTGTAAATACACACTATAATGGTCACATACTGATAAAATCACCTAAGGACACATTTCTCAGAATATATCTACATGTTAAGGGACACAAGACTCGTATGAAAGATTTGTAATATTTGTTTGTCTTTGTCTTAGTTTTTTTGTACTGCTATAACAAAATACCACAGACTGGGCAATTTATAAAGAACAGAAATTTATTTCTCAGAGTACTGGAATCTGGGAAGTTCAAGATCAAGGGACCAGTAGGTTTCATGTCTGGTGAGGGTTTTGTCTCCACTTCCAAGATGACGCCTTGTTGCTGCACCCTCTGGAGGAGATGAATGCTATGTCCTCATACGGCAGAAGGGACAGAAGGGCAAGAAAGTGTTCCCTCCAAACTTGAGACCTCTTATTAATATAAGAGTGCTAGTCTATTCATGAGGTCTCCATCCTCATGATTTAATCAACTCCCAAATGCCACCTCTTAATACTGTTGCATTGGGAATTAAGTTTCAACATGAGTTTTGGAGAAGACAAAACCTAAGCAATCTTACTTTAAAAAATGCCTATTCAGGTCTTTTGCTTATTTTAAAATCAGGTGATTTGTTTTCTTGCTATTGAGTTGTTTGAGTTCCTTATATATTTTGCATATTAACCCCTTATCAGATATATGGCTTGCAAATATATTCTCCCATTCTGTAGGTTGTCTCTTCACTCTGTTCATTGTTTCCTTGACTGTGCAGAAAGTTTTTAGTTTGATGCAATCCCTTTTGCCTATTTTTGCTTTTCTTGCCTGTGCTTTTGGAGTAAAATCCAAAAATTCAACTTATAGACTAATGTCATAAAGTTTTTGCCTTATGTTTTGACCTAGCAGTTTTATGGTTTCAGGTTTTACGTTTAATCTTTAATCCATTTTGAGTTGAGTTTTGTATATAGTGTGAGAAAGGATCCAATTGCATTCTTTTGCATGTAAATATCCATTTTTCCCAGCATTATCTATGAAAGAGACTTTCCTTTTTCCATTGTATGTTCTTGGCATCTTTGCTGAAGATTGTTTGACTGTAAATGTATGACTTTATTACTAGGCTCTCTATCCTGTTCAACTGGTCTGAAATCTGTTTTTATGCCAGTACCATGTTGTTTTGATTACCATAGCTTTGTAGTAGACTTTGAAATCAGGTACTGTGATGCCTCCAGTTTTGTTCTAAAATTTACTCAATATTGCCTTGGTTATTCATAGTCTTTTGTGGTTCCTTATAAACTTTAGGATTGTTTTTTCTATTACTATGAACAATTCCACTGGAATTTTGATAGAGATTGTATTGAATCTGTAGATTGCTTTGGGTAGTATGGACATTTTAACAATATTCTTCAATGTCTTTCATCAGTGTTTTATAGTTTTCAGTATACAGATCTTCTAATTTCTTGGCTAGATTTATTCCTAAGTTTTTGTTTTTTATGCTATTGTAAATGAGATTGTTTTCTTGATTTCTTTTTGAATAGTTTATTATTAGTGTATAGAAATACTACTGTTTTTTGTATGTTGTTTTGTATCCTACAGCTTTACTGAATTCATTTATTAGTTATAACTATTTTGGGTAGAGGCATTAGAGCTTCATATGTGCGTGTGTGTGTGTGTGTGTGTGTGTATAATATGTCATCTGCAAACAGAGACAATTTTACTTCTTCCTTTCCAATTTGGATTCCTTTTATTTCTTTCACTTGCCTAATTGCTCTGACTAGGCCTTCTGATAATATATTGCATAGAAGAGGTGATAGTGGGCATCCTTGTCTTATTCATGAACTTAGAGGAAAAGCTTTCAGATTTTCATTGTTGAGTGTGATATTATTATAGCTATAGGCTAAGAGATATGACATTCTTTTATGATGACAGAGAGTGAGAAAAATGAAATCACTGAGTAATAAGTATGCAGATGAAAGATCTAACTGGATGATTTTGGTGAAATATGCTTGTCATTTGCAAAAAATACACCAAAAATAATATTTTAAAACTAATAAACATGTAATATCTAAATCATATCTGAAAAAAATTGATGTGTTAGGCTGATATGCAGAGACTTTCAAATGACCCACCCACATGCTTAACAACACAGACTTTGGGAACTGAAGAAAACCTATCAGAGTAAGTCACAGGGAAAACTTAGGCAGTTAGAATTCATAAGGGTTAGAGAGGTTACTTAGGTTAGTTAAAATATCTTTATGTTAAGAGGCAAGCTAAGCTCTATGAAACAATAAAAATGCATACTACCACTTTAACATTAATATGGTTTAACTCAACTATATGATTAAAAGATATATTTAAACATACTTCAAGATTTCTCAGGAACTTAAGGAAGTTATTACCGCATCTGTAAAATTTTACATAGACACTTGGATCTGACGTACACATTTGTGGATATATACAGACTTAGATGTATCACACACATACACATTTGTATTAATATATAAATACAAAATACATTTTACTATTTTTCTGTATTTTTTTATTTAAAAGTATTAAGAGGGGACAAATGTTTTTGGTTACATGAATTACTTTTAAAATGCTTGAGTCACAGCTATAAGTGTGCCCATCACCCAAATACTGTTCATTGTACCTGTTAGGTAGATTTTTGCCCCTCTCTATCCTCCCCCCACTTGATTGTTACTGAGTTTTACATTCCTCTGTGCACATGTGTGCTCATTGGTTAGTTCCAATTTAATAGTTAATACCTGTGGTGTTTGTTTTTCCATTCTTGGGAAAACCCAAATTGTTGCAAAAGACATTAATTCATCCTTTTTTATGACTAACTAGTATACATATACCACATTTTGTTAATCCACTCATGAATTGATAGGCACTTGGGTTGATTCCACTCCTTTTCAATTGTGAATTGTGCTGCAATAAATAAGAAAATGCTGTATCCAGTAGTGCAATATTTCTCAAACTGTGAGTCTCCATTTGTTAGTGGCTCAAAAAGTCAACTTAGTGGGTTTTGACCAAAATTTTTAAAAATAAATAAAAATTCAATAGATAAGAAAACGTCAGAGGAAAACATAACAAGGAAAGTATTATGTTTCCAAACATGAGTGATATTCAACATGTTTGAAGAGAACTGCATTAGAGAGGCTTGGAGAAAAAATACATTCAGAGCATCTGGCCTCTGAGGTCTCTTAGTTCTGATCCAGTGTTGAAAGCTGCTTGGAAACACCAGGCCTCTGTCAAGTCTACACATAAGACACCCTTAATGACAGGCAGGCATTTTTCTACTTCTGTCTGTGGGTACAGAGTGAAAGCAAACTTTGATCCTCCTGGCAAACTGGAACACCTTTTACCATTTGGCAATGAGAACTCTACAATCTGTTTGCCTTCTTTTCTCTTCCAGTTACTAAAAGTAAGAATTAAATTACTAAATTCAACACACTTTTGAGTTTTCCACAGCTACGTGTCCTCCTTATTATTACCTTGATTGTCCTCACCCCCTTACTTTTCTCCAAAACACACTGCCTTATTTAATTCCTGTTTTGTCTCCACTTAGTTTTTAATCCTCTGATTTTATTACAAGGGCCTTAAAAACATTTCTTGAAGTTAGTGCTTCTAAATAATTTATGAGATAGAGACATCCATTCATTCTTCAATTTATCAGCTACCGTACAAAACCATGAAAATAACCATGTACAAAAAAAAATTAGGATACCATTTCTTATTTTTATGGGTCACTTGCAGGAAAATATATAGGTGCAACTTTATAGTCATGAGAATATTTACGCCTTTAATCTACATAAATTTCAATTGGCATAATTACAATTGTCAAAAAATTGGACAATTTTAGCTCTCTGTTTTAGCTGAAAACAGTCAAAAAGGGACAATCTGAATTTTATTCTTGTGCTTTAGTAGAGTGCCTCTTTCATTTCACTCATTTGAGGTGGCAGTTAAATAAAAGCTGAATCCATTACTTTTATTTGCTTTTTATTAAAAAGAACTTATAATGCATTTCCTATGAAAATTCTCAGCTGTGATGGCAGTGAGAATTGCAAATTTCTTTGTAATCCTTAAGGATGTTAGATCTTAAATATATGCTAAGGACCTAGGGATCTTCTTTAGAGTTCTAACAGTAATTTTGAATACTAGCTTATTATACAAAACCATAAATCATGGGTCATGTTTACCAGATTTTCACATTCTCCTCATCACCACCAGACCTTCATGGAAATCATTACCAGGCCTGAATTGATTACTAGTCCTGAAAGCATCATGTCTTAATGGAGATAATGGAGGTGGATATTTCCAGATTCATACAATTCTAATCAGAAGGCAGTAGAATCTGAGCTAGTCCTAAGGGGTTTATCAAGCCACTACTACACCTGATATCTTTGTCCAGGTTTTAATTAAGGCTGCTAATTATGCAGAATAGTGTCCTCTCCCTATGTTTTTAAATAATGTAAACGACAAGAAGCTGATCTGAGACCAACATCTCATGACCTGCCTCAGACAGAGTCATGAGAACACTAATCTATGTGGAAATAATTAGATTCCAATTAGCTCTGTAACAACAGCATTGCTTTTTAAAAAACAATCAAAGAAATGTCAAAATGAGACAATGTAAACAGTAACCATTACTCCAATTAATCATCCTGGGTAGAATTAGAATCTGGAGCTTCCAAGAGTTTCAGTTTAATGTCTTGTAAAAAGGGAAATTGTGTTTCGGTTCTTCCAAAGCACCTTGGACACTTATTTCCAGGCATCTTCAAATGAAATAGCAATGTGGCTGAAGAATTCCAAATAATTTCAAGCAGGTATGTGGTTTAATATATATCTATTATTGTGAGTACAGTTGGTCTGATGACTGGATATGTCACCTCCCCTTTCACAGTGTCAGGGATGATAGGGAGAAATATCAAGTTCCACAGAGGCCAAAAGGGGCAGAGCTGTTTACTTCGTGAAGTTAATTGAGTATGGTGAGATCACTGTGATTGAGGGTCATGGAGCAGCTCATCTCTTCAGGAAGGGCTGCCAGGTTTAGCAAATAAAAATATAGGATGACATTTAAATTCAAATTTCAGAAATCCAATGAATAATATTTTAGTATAAGCATGTACCAAATACTGCATATTATTGCAATTATTTGCTGCTTATCTGAAATTCTAATTTAACTAGGTGTTCTGTATTTTATCTGGCAACCTTATTTTGGAAGGTGAATAGAGTTTCTAATACAATTAACCATTTTGGGCTTCTTTCAGTCTAATGTAAATTTTTATGGAAAATATTTCAGGCTGCAAGAATCTCTACTTGCCAGTAAAATATGAGCACACACATGGAGACACAGGCAGCTCCCACCTTCCTCTTGGTACCAGCAGAGTGGTTAGATAGAAGAATGAGGCATGGGTTTGATTTTCCTCTGTAATTCTTCATGTATTAAAAGTATTGATAGTCCTTGATAAATAGTCCAAAGAGATAATATTTTAAAGGTCTCTAATTCTAAAAAGAAATCAATGCTTTTTGTTTAATGATAATTTTTATGAAAGAAGTTGTAGTGTCAACTCATGCTCCATGTTCTACTTGTATTAAAAACATATGTATAATCTCAAAAGATTTATGTGTGTGGCATTTAAACATGTGTATACAAGCACATATAGTCATTTGGCCTAGGGTCTTTGGTTCAGACTATTAATATTTTAAAGTTTCCCAACTGCTTGATCTTAAAATAGCTAGCCTAGGATTATACTCTTACACAGTTATGAAAACTATAGGAATTTTGTTCTAAAAGTTAATTTTTTGTATTGTTATTTCTCACCATGATAATACTTCACAATTTACAGTGTCCAGGCACTTTGCATGCGTTATTTTGGCTCATGCTCTCAGGACCTTGTGAGGTTGATACTGTTACCTTCTTAGAGAAGAGGAAACTCAAGCTCAGGCTAAGCATCTTGCCTAAGCTCATTGGACAAGGAGGTGACAGAGGCAGGAAAACCCCTCAGGTCATCTGACCCCAGCACATTGTTCTTTCTGTTAGGTCAAGCTATGGTCTCAGTAATGAGTCTAAAATTTAAACCTTGGATATTATCTGAGAATGTACCACTGGGAAAGATACAGGCATCCTTTCCAAATGTCCGAAGACAATAATGCTTGATTAATTGACATCTTCCACAACTGGATCTCATTGGAGGAGGTTTTATTTAAGATGAAAACTGCCCCAGCTCCTGTGCATATCAGAGACTGGAGGTGCATTGATTACCTCCTAGCTGCCCCTTCTCAGCCTTCCAGGTACCCTTCCTTCCCCCTTCACCTTGCTCCCCACTCTGCTGTGCTTTGGTTCCAATTCTGTCCTCATAGGCCTTACGCAAATGCAGTAGCAGGGCATGAAGAAAGGGAAGACAAGTCAGAAGAAGGAAGATGAGAGAGGCTGTGTTTCCTTCCTCCCTAGTGTCTGAGGGATGCACAGGTGTAAGTCATCTCTGTGCCTTTAGTCCTCATTTGACTTTGTCAGAACCCCTCTTCCTTTTGTACTGTTCTTCACTCCAGACCCCTTATCTTATCCCAGTACTCCTAGGGAAATATACAAGGTAGCTTGAGCCTTGGTGTTTTTCTGAAATGCAGATTAATAATATTTCATTTCTGCACATCCCCTAAAATTCTTTATTAGCGTCTGGGTGGAGCTTTGTCTCTCTCAGTAAATTTTAAAAACCCAAATCAAAAATGGTACTATATAATAGTTAAGTTTTTACTATCCTATCCCTTTGTTAAAAGAGGCAAAAAACTACCTAACTTCAAAATATACTACAATGCTATAGTAATCAAAACATCATGGTACTGGCTAAAAACAGACACATAGACCAATAGAACAGACTAGAGAGACCAGAAATAAATGCATGCATTTATTATGATCAATTGACTTTCAAAAAAGGTGCCATGAACACACAATGGGGAAGGAAAAATCTCTTTAGTGAATACTGTTGGGGATACTGGATATTCACATTTGGAAGAATGAAATTAAACCTTCATCTCACACCATATACAAAATCAACTCAAAATGGATTAAAGACATATATGTAAGACCTGAAACTGTAAAAGTACTAGAAGAAAATATAATGGAAAACCTCCATGATATTGGTTTGGGTAGTGATTTTTTCGATATGACCCCAAAAGCACAGGCGATAAAAGTGAAAGTAGACACACGGGATTATATCAAGCTAAAAAGCTTCTGCACACCAAAGAAGGCAATCAACAGGGTGAAGAGACAACTTAAGGAATGGGAGAAAATATTTGCAAATCATACATCCAATAAGTAGTTAGTATCCAAAATATATAAGGAACTCAACACAACAGCAAGAAAAAAAATAACCAGATTAAAAAATGGACAAAGGACCTGAACAGGCATTTCTGAAAAGGAGACATACAAATGACCAACAGGTATATAAAAAAAAGGTACAACATCACTAATCATCAGAGAAATAAAATGAAAACCACAATAAGACATTACCTCACACATGTAAGAATGGCTACAATCAAAAAGACAAAATATAACACACATTCATAAGGATGTGGAGAAAAAGGAATTTTTGTACACTGTTGGTGGAAGTGTAAATTAATACAGTTACTATGGAAAACAGTATGGAGTTCCTCAAAAAAGTAAAACTAGATCTCCTGTAGGATCCAGCAATCCCATTACTAGGTATGTATTCAAAGGGAGTGAAGTCAGTATGTTGAAGAGATATCTGCACTCCTATATGTTCATGGCAGCATTATTCACAACAGCCAAGATATGGAATCAACCTAAATGTTCATCAACAGATGAATGAATTGAGAAAATGTGGTCTATAATACACAGTGACATACTATTCAGACTGAAAAAAAGAAGAAAATCCTGTCATTTTTGACAACATGGATGAACTGAAGGACATTATGTTATGTCAAATAAGCCAGGCACAGAAAGACAAATATTAATACTACATGATATCACTTACATGTGAGATCTAAAAAAGTTTGGACTCATAGAAGTAGAGAGTAGACTGGTGGTTACCAGGGGCTGGGAACGGGGGTTGAAGAGATATTGATCAACGGATATAAAATTTGTTAGAAGGAATAATTTCAAGAGCTCTGTTGTATAGCATGGTGACTATAGTAAATAACAATGTATTGTATACCTGAAAATCACTAAGAGAGTAGAGTTTACATGTTGTCACCACAAAAATAAGTATGTGAGATAATGAATATATTAATTAGCTAGATTAAACCATTCCACAATGTATACATATTTCAAAACATCATGTAGTATACCATAAATATAAACAATTTTTATTTGTAATTTTAAAAAATAAAGAGTAGCAAAAATTCTTTAATTATTCCCACTTTCCAAATGGTTGTGCTTTCCCCTAGAGGCAGGAGAGTTGAGGAAAAGCTGTTAGATCGAGTGCAGATCCTATGGTCAGTGGACAAGGAAGGCCATTCTGGTGCAAAAACTGGGACTATTAATGACAGTTAAGAAGGCAGGTAAGTGGAAAGGAAAAACCAGCAAGCCATTTCAATGATAAACCCCTTGATGCATTCATCAATCCTGTTCCTAGTTCCACTCTCGAATGCCCGTCTTATCTTTACAGGTGTCTCCAGCTTCTGTTGACAAAGTCCCTTCCCCCACGTTAATATTAACCTAATGCTTACTGTGTACCAACTGCTGGGTATAGGATTTAATTTTATCCTACTTAAAAGCTCATAATTTAGCCTGTTACTCTTTCATGGACGCTGGCAGAAAACAGAAGACTTGTAGGTCAGAGACAAAGATTTTATTACTCACAGCAGAGCAAGGAACACCACGTTTGTATCAGTTCCACTTCCTGTCCCTACTCCCCAAGACCCAAGGGTGATGCGTAGGAGTCCAGATGGCTGCCTGCACCTGCAGTTGGTTGCATTACAGCAGAGGAGCACTGGGCTTGAGGAACCAACCCCTTTATAGCAGGCAGTAACCAAGTCTGCTCTTTGTCTCAGAAGGAGACATTGCATCGTCTCTCAAAGTTGTTGGCTGTAAACACAACCCTAAAAATGTCTCAGATAAAGAGCAATCAGGGCCTTACATTCTTGGCATCTCCAGCAAGAATGTGCAGGGATGCTCAGAGAGAGTGGTGGATTGCCTCTCCTGTCACCAGGTACTGCCATAAGGACTTTACGTTGATTAGGTCGTACATTCTTCAGAATGATCCTATGAGATATTTTTATAATCCTCATTTTACACATGAGGGAATTGAGGCACAGTGAGGTTTAAGTAACTTAGCTAGGGTTCTACTGCTAGTCAGATGAAATGTCAGGCCCTCTGGCTCCAGAATCTGCCTTCTTTTCCAATGCACTGTCATTTTCATTGCCAAGTCAGTAAAGATAAAATACATGCTGACCAACTAGGACATGTGCTCTTAGCCATTCAAGTAAGAGCTCTGGGCCTGTGTAGCTCCATGCCACCTGTTCACATTTCATGCTTTGCTCATGTGTTTCGTTACTATAGTTCCTCCCACCCCACCCCCACTGTCCCCACTTCCTGCTGCTCTACATTTTCAAAGTTCTACTGACCCACTGTACATTTTAAATCAAGTGTATTCACTTTCTGTGTCCTAAATTTATCAGTATGTCCTGGGCTTCTATTTTTCAAAGGGAGGAATATCACAGTTATATTTTTCTGGCTAAGTGCTAATCTATGGCCCTTTACCTACTTTGCCTGTTTTCATACTAACATGGGTTAGACGGGGAAATGTTGGTCAAAGGATGCAAAGTTTTAGTTAGATGGGAGTTCTCGAGCTCTATTGTACACGATGGTGACTATAGTAAATAATGCATTATATACTTGAAAATTGCTAATAGAGTAGATCTTACATGTTCTCTCCACCAAAAATAATATATGAGGTGATGGATATGTTAATTCACTTACTTTAATCATTTCATAATGTATACATATATCAAATCATACAATTTTACTTGTTAATTGTACCTTAATACATCTGAGGAAAAAAAGAGAACTATTTCTAAAAATGTGGATCTACCATTGAGCAGAAGTACGGGCAACATATTTTCTGGGGAACACTAATAAACATCTTGCTTGTTTGCAGTATAATGGAAGTGTTCTCGTTTCACCATTTTATGCCCCTATTATGGAAGCTACACTTTTGTAAACATATATATTCTTCATTTTGACCTACCTTATATGATGTTGTATTATATTATATATTTATTAATGTGTCTGTATCTCTAACTGGACTACGAACACTTTAAGAACATGAACCTATCTTACTAATTTTTTTTTATCTCTCCAGCAACTAGCCCAATGCTGGGTCCATAGCATGCACTTAATACATGTTTATGGGATGACAACATGCATAAATTGATTACATAGCCGTTAGGTCTGGTACTATAGTCCTATATCCTAATACTTCCTGGTTTAAATGGAGTTTGAAGGGGAAAATGACTTAGAAACTTATTGACCCAGTATGGCTATGTAACTATGATAAAATATTTTATAAATTTTCAACAAATGTTAACAACTGTCTTCATGATACGACCCTTTTTAGAGGAATGTTTTACTTATGAAGGTAAATATCACTTGTATAAAAAATAAGCCTAGTTGGTTAAAAATGAAGCACATTAATTACTAAGCTGCAGGTTGATTTTCTTCCAAGTGTTCACCCAGAATGCGTCACCAGCACGTCGTGTACGTGACACTTGGCTTGCAACACTGAATGCAAGTAACTGACAAGCAAAGCCCGTCTCACGGTGAGAACACCTGCACAACTGAACTGCCCTTATTTACCTGCCGTTTGTGTTGAAAGCATTTAACATGTAGTCTATATGCTACTCTGCAGAGCTGTTTTGTCTCAAATGTTTTATAAATTTCAGGGAAATTAATCATTAGAACTTGCCTATGAAATATATAGAGATTATCAAATTATCATACTTTTTTTTTTTTTTTTTTTTTTTTTGAGACAGAGTCTCACTTTGTTGCCCGGGCTAGAGTGAGTGCCGTGGCGTCAGCCTAGCTCACAGCAACCTCAGACTCCTGGGCTTAAGCGATCCTACTGCCTCAGCCTCCCGAGTAGCTGGGACTACAGGCATGAGCCACCATGCCCGGCTAATTTTTTTATATATATATTTTTAGTTGGCCAGATAATTTCTTTCTATTTTTAGTAGAGACGGGGTCTCACTCTTGCTCAGGCTGGTCTCGAACTCCTGACCTCGAGCGATCCACCCGCCTCGGCCTCCCAGAGCTAGGATTACAGGCGTGAGCCACCGCGCCCGGCCTCAAATTATCATACTTTTGATCTGATAAATATTTACTGTCACTTCCTAAGCTAGTGGCAGAGATAGGGTAGGCTCAAGGCTTCTTCTAGAATCCCAAGCTCTCCCCCTTTCTCCTTTCTGGCTCTTGCCATTAGCTCGCATCGTACCCTTTCTTACACTGCGTCTCTTTCCAACTCACAGCCGCTGCCTGCTGTCCATCGCCCTTGCAGAACCTTTCCTACAGTTCTCATCTGCCTTCCACTCCTGGGCCCTGGAGTACAGCTCTACCCTTCTGTTAGTGACTATAACTAGAATGGGGGTAATGATTTCTTCTGTACTAACAGTAAGTAAGTGTTACATCCAGTAAATAAGGAACAACAGTAATTTATTAACAACAAGTAAACAACAGAAATTTATTCTTTCACAGAATCCAGAATCAAGGTGTCAGCTGGGCGATATTCCCTTGGAGGCTTAAGGGAAGAATTCTTCCTTGACTTTTGCAGCTTCCAGTGGCCACTGGCATTTCTCTCCTTGTGGCTTCATAGCTCCAATCTTCACATGGCCTTCTATTCTGTGTTTGCTTATCCTCTGTGTCTTTTAGAAGGACATTTGTCACGGGAGTTGGGGACCACCCAGACGATTTAGGATGGCCTCATCATCTCAAGATCATTAATTTGATTACATCTGAAAATATCTTTTTTTCCAAATTAAGCTTATATTCACAGGTCCCAGGCATTACAACATGGACATATATATTTTAGGAGGATAAAATTCAACCTACTGCCGTAAACTTTCCCTTACATTATGACATTTGATTCTTATACCAAAATGATGCCCAGGGGAGAAGATTTTATTACGCCCATTTTGAGGATGAAGAAACTGTTGCCCAGAGAGTTTAAATGAATGGTCTTAAGTAATATAGGCTTTTACGTGACAGAACTGTTGAGATACAGGCCTACCTCATTTTATTGTGCTTCACTTCATTGCCCTTCACAGATATTGTGTTTTTCACAAATTGAAGATTTGTGGCAACCGTACATCCAGCAAATCTGTTGGTGTCATTTTCCCAACAGCATGTGCTCACTTTGTGTCTCTGTGTTGCATTTTGGTAATTCTCTCAGTATTTCAAACTTTTCGTTATTATCATATCTGTTATAGTGGTCTGTGATCAGTGATCTTAGATGTTACTATTGTAATAGTTTTGGGGCACCACGAAACTGTGCCCATATAAGATCATGAACTCAATCAATAAAAGTGTGTACTCTGACTGCTTCACCAACAGTCACTCTCCCTCTCCTCAGTCCTCTCTATCCTCTGAGACACAATATGGTAATTAGGCCAATTAGTAACCCTCCAATGTCCTTTAAAATTTCAAATGAAAGGAAGAGTTGCACATCTCTCACTTTAAATAAAAAACTAGAAGTGATTAAGCTTAGTGAGGAAGGCATGTCAAAGGTCAAGATAGACAGAAAACTAGGCTTCTTGCATCAAGCAATTAGCCAAGTTGTGAATGCAAAGGGAAAGTTCTTGAAGGAAATTAAAAGGACTGCTCTAGAAAACACACAAATGATAAAAAAGTCAAACAAACTTACTGCAGATACAGAGAAAGTTTGAGTGGCCTGGATAGAAGATCAAACCAATCACATTTCCTTAAGCCAAAACCTAATCCAGAGCAAGACTCTAACTCTCTCCAATTCTATGAAGGCTGAGAGAGGTGAGGAAGGTGTAGAAGAAATGCTTGAAGCTAGTAGAGGTTGGTTCACGTAGTTTAAGGAAGAAACAACAGAAAAATGCAAGGTGAGGCCACAAGTGGTAATGGAAAAGCTGTAACAAGTTATCCATAACATATACCTAAGATCATGGATAAAGGTGGCTACACTACACAGATTTTCAGTGGAGATTAGACAGCCTTCTATTGGAAGAAGATGCCATCTAAGACTTTCATAGCTAGAAAGGAAAAGTTCATGCCTGGCTTCAAAGCTTCAAAGGACAAGCTGACTCTCTTGTTAGGGGCTAATGCAGCTAGTGACTTTAAGTTGAAGCCAAATCTCATTTTCCATTCTGAAAATCCTAGAGCCCTAAAGAATTATGCTAAATCTACTCTACCTGTGCTCTATCATTGGTAAAACAAAATCTGAATGGCAGCACATCTGTTTACAGCATTGTTTACTGAATATTTTAAGCCCACTATTGAGACATACTGCTCAGAAAAAAAAGATTCCTTTCAAAATATTACTGTTCATTGATAATGCATCTGTTACCCAAGAGCTCTGATGGAGATGTATAAAGAGATTAATGTCATTTTCATACCCACTAATGCAACACTTACTCTGCAGCCCATGGATTGAGTCATTTTGACTTTCAAGCCTTGTTATTTAAGAAATAGATTTTATGAGGCTATATCTGCCATATATAGTGATTCCTCTTATGAATTTTGGAAAAGTAAATTTAAAACTTCTTGGAAAGTATTCACCATTTTAGATGCCCTGGGAGGAGGTAAAAATATCAAAATTAACAAGAGATTAGAAAAATTTGATTCCAGCCTTCATGGATGACTTGGAGGGGTTTAAAACTTCAGTGGAGCAAGTAACTTCAGATGTGGTACAGATAACAACCTAACTAGAATTAGAAGAAGAGCCTGAAGTGTGACTGAATTGCTACAATCTTATAAAACTTCAACAGATGAGAAGTTACTTCCTATGATGAGCAAAGAAAGTGGTTTCTTGAGATGGAGTCTACTCTTTGTGAATATGCTATGAACATCGTTGAAGTGACAACAGTGTCTATAGTCTAAACCAGCGGTCCCCAACCTTTTTGGCACCAGGGACCGGTTTCATGGAAGACAATTTTTCTGTGGACCGTGGGTTGCAGGGTGGGGAGTGGGGCGGGGGATGGTTTAGGGATGATTCAAGCGCTTTACATTTATTATGCACTTTATTTCTATTAACATTATTATTACATTGTAATATATAATGAAATAATTATACACGTCCCCATAATGCAGAATCAGTGGGACCCCTGAGCTTGTTTTCCTACAATTAATGCCACCGTTGCTCTGAAAGGAGGTGGAGCTCCCGCAGTGATGCAGGTGATGGGGTGTGGCTGTAAATACAGATGAAGCTTCGCTCAGCTTGCCTGCCGCTCACCTCCTGCTCTGTGGCCCGGTTCCTAACAGGCCATGGACTGGTACTGGTCCACAGCCTAGGGTTTTGGGACCGCAGGTCTAAAGGACTTAGACCATTCCATAAACTTTAGTTGATAATGTACAGGCAGGTATGAAAGGAAGAGTGAATCAATGGGGCAAACAGCATTGTTGTCTTATTTTAAGAAATTGCCACAGCTACTCCAACCTCCCTCAACCACTATCCCAATCAGTCAGCAGCCATCAACCTTGAAACAAGCCCCTGCACCAGCAATAAGATTAGGACTCACTGAAGGCTCTGCTGATCATAAACATTTTTTAGCAATATTAATTAAGGTATGTACATTGTATTTTAAAACATACAACGACTGCAAGCTTAACAGACTATAGTATAGTGTAAACATAATTTTTATAAGCACTGGGAATCCAAAAAGTTTGTTTGACTCATTTTATTGAGATTGTCCCTTTATTGAGGTAGTCTGGAACAAAACCCATAATATCTCTGAGGTATGCCTATATTGTTATCTATTGCTTTCTAACACTGTGTAAAACCATTTGGAAGAGAAATCACTGATGTCCAGTCCTGAAGAAAGCTGATTCTAGAACTCACAGATTTTATTTTCTGCTCTTGCCACTTTGCAGTGCCCATTATGTTTCCAAGTTTTGCTGTGGTGGTTGTACTAGCATCTCTTGGGTTCTGCTTATAAATTGGTGAACACACAGCTAAACCCACTTCCTGTCCTAAGCCCACAAATAAAAGCTATGATCTCTTCTGACAAAAATAGTTCTTCCATATTAAGCAATGGAAAGGTTGTAATAGCTTTTCATCTTAAAGAACAAAGAAGATACAGTGAAATGTATGGTTATCTGACCTGGGGCATCTAAGGTCCATATCTCATTAATTGTCTGTTTGATGAGGAGATAGAGTAGCCTTCCTGAAATATTAACTGAGAGTGTGCTTTCCCTTGTGGTTTTAATTCTCAAAATGTAAAAGATGCTGTAACCTTTCTGGCCATCTATGTGGCACTGCAGAGAGGTCCACCTGCCTATATTGATCACTGAGAAGAAACGGAAATGACCATGGCTGAAAAGTTCCAGGGCAGAAGGGGAAATCCATGCTCCGCATTGCAATAGGGCACCATGCTTATTTAAACTAAACGTAAACCGAGGGCTTGGTGTTGTAGCCAGTCCTTTCCCAGCCTCAGAAACATGGCATTAGTGAAATGTCAGCTTACGTTAAGATCATCAGTGGCCTTTGCTGTGCACATTCTTCCATGTTTCTGCACAAAGATAGCAGAACACAGCCATGCCTCTGCTCCGGGGATCGATCTGCCTTCATGTCTGGTATTACCTTACATCGCCGGGGCCAGGCGGGTGTGAGAGAGGGGGGCAGAAGGACAGTGTTTACTCACTGAACCTTGAGGTAGAGCTTTAGCAAGTGACCAGGCGGCTTTGAGTCACTGAACTGACTGCAATTGGGGCCCCCTTTTAGGGTTTGCAGTGATAAGAGCAGATCTCTGAGGAGTTGGATGTCTGCGTGATCTAAAACCAGGGCAGTCAAGCTGAAGAGGATGTGTGCACTAACCTGTTTGCACTGAATACTCTCCATAAATAATTTACAGACATGACTGCTGGCTATTATTACAAAAATACTGGATTGCATTTTGACACATGCATCCAGCTTGTAAGTCAATAGATACAGTTTCACCTAGTGTGTGCAGACTTGGCTTTAGTCACCCATCCAAGTGTGTTTTCCAACAATGTAATTTAGCACTCCCAAACCAGAGGGAGAAGAGCTTTCTGATAAGCCTTTGCCTTCAACAAAACAATCGTTTGTCCTTCCAAGTTCTTATTTTATTACTCCTTAATAGGCTTCTGCTTTTCTCCTTCTCCTCTGCATAAAATTCTTGTGAATTTCAAGTCATGTGCAGCTAATTTTAAAGTGAAATTGTTTGGGTATGAGAACTATTTTTCTGCTTTACTAATTCAAAGGACATCTTCTATGCCAATGCTTGGTGTTTTCTCGGAGATGCACTTGAACCACCAGGAAGCTACTGGTTCATTCTAACCCTCTTCCCTACCCCTCCAAAATAGCAGCGTGGCTTTCTTCAGATTGGCATTTTCCCCAAAGATGAGAGTATTGCTCCACAAAGACAAAACCCGTGACTTTGTAAATTCTCTTCAGGAAGCAGAAAAGCAGTTTCTGCTCTCTGTTGTCTCAGAAATATGTAATAAAGCAGCCTAGTAAATATGTAAGCAAGGAGCCACATTAGAGCTCCTTATGGTGGTCAGTAAAGTTACACGACTCTTTCAGTTGTTTTTGGTTTTCGTTTTTTAAAGAAAGCCTGAGAACACCATTCAGATATTACTGTCTTTATGACTAATCGATAGCAGAGTTGCAGGGTCTCCCTCATTCTTTGATGAAGTACATTTATATGCAACGAGGGATTGCATGTATATTTAATAAGAAACTCCATTATGTGTGCACATGGCGGGAGAAAGGGAAAAAGAAGATGTTTGTGCTGGCTGTGGTAATGCTATAATAAGAAATGCCTCTAAAAATTACTTGCTACAGATTTAAAACGATAATCTTGAGTGGAGGAAAGGCAGGTAGGAAATAGTGGTTCCAGGCGAAGATGGTTTTTAAATATTCACGTGCCTTAAGTAGAAAGCATCTGACAGTGAGCTGTTGATAACACACAATATTCTCTCATTAGAAACCAGCTATTCTACTAGGGTAAAATGCTTGGAATTTTGAAAAAGGAAACTTGTGGCATGGGCAGAATTTGCTGTCAGAATGATATTTTTCTTCATCTACTCACATGTAAACATAGACAAAAATATTAGCAGTCTTTTCATTAAAGGCTTTGTTTCTTGAGAGGATTATTCAGTAGCAGTTGCCCAGGGTTGGATGAGTTGTCTCTCTTGCAGATATATCTGAAGTTCAACTCAAAGAAGTAATTTTGGAACGCTTAACACTTTAAATCACTTGAAGTTGGCAGCATGTCTGGGAAAGTATAAACTCTTTCAAACTTATAAACTCTCTCAAAGCTGGAACTTCAAAAAAATCATTGTCAACACATACCATCCAATAGCATTTATTCAATTGTAAGAAAGTTCTATAAAGTGAATTACATATTTACTAAGGTTTGATTAGCCTACTACGCTAATTAGAGAAAATTCAGCATACATATGATAGAAGAGAGTATCTTTAAATTATTTTTAAAATAAGGTGTTAATAATATTACCTCTGTGGATTTTCATACGTCTGTTATCTACCTCAAGTTCTGCTGTCTCTTCCTTGTATCTTGCATTCATTCACCCTTACATTCTATTTCCATTTTCATCTTCTTTCCATCTAGCAAAAGATCTTACCTAATGAACAGGTTTCTGGATGCTTGCCTTGACTCTGGACACTCTGTTCTTTCATCAGTCTCCTGCGCAGATGTCTCTGTCAACCAGCCTTCCCCACGTGCTTAGTCCCTTCCTGCACAGGGACTCACAGGCTCTCCTGATTGCCTGTCAGCCCTATCTTGTCTTCGCCTACGCTGCCAGGGCTTCGTAGGAGTATCTTGTTGGCTCGTTTGCTCCTACAGTAGCTTTAGGGTAAATCAGTCTTCACAGGGGACCCCCAGAGTGCTTACGGCTTATCTCTGTGCCAGCCTGCAGGGGTCGCTGTCTCTGGATCTGCTCAAGCCCAGTTCCCAGGAATTTTCAACACTCACTCATCTCACCTTTCCCAGAAGGAATTTTCCTGCTCACTTGAACTCACCCCATTACTACCTTATATGTACAAGTTTTATACACATATATAGTCTCTTAGCCTTTCAACTATGATTTCATCTGCCTGGAATAAACCCCTCTCTTTTTTCTCCTCCATCGTTGCTTTTCATTTATCTCTTAAGATTCAATTTGAACAGTTCTTCTGGGAAGACTCCAAGGACTCCCTGAGATGGGAGTTCAAATACCAAGTACCTGGTGCCAGTGTGTGAGATGTTTTCTGAGGTCTATGATGAACTGAGAACAAAACTTATTTTCACAAAATTATATGTAATCTATTTAACACATTGACTGCCACCGTAGAAAAAAAAATTTTTTTCCTTGGGGTCATGGTGTTTTATTACAAAAATAGAATAAAAACATCAAAAACAAAACGATACTTTCTAATTTAATGAAAAATGTGTTATATTTTTATTGTTTTCTGCACATGAGTTATATGCAACTTGAAAAATGGTTCCTGCAGCTCCCAAGGTGAAGAGATGTGTGAGTTACATGTGCTTCACAAGGCCTCAGGCTCAAAACTAGTATGAGTTAAATACAACTCAGTTCATGTGTTAAAAGATTGTCCTTTATTCCAAAATTATACGTTTCTTCTTTTGGGGTCATAACTTTTTTTGAAATGAGGGTAACAGTAGAACTTTTTTTAATGGACTGATTTGAGATAAACATTTGACGGTCATATCAGTGGCCCAATATTTGTTTTGAAAATTTTTGGTAAATGTAATCATGAATCTGAAAACCACTCCCCTAAGGTAGTGACCTACCTGTACAACTACAATAACAATTACCATATGTATTATAATTATTAACTTCTTTTTGGTGTCTCTAAACTGTGAGTACTTATATGATATTCATAATGTCCTCAGCATCCAGCACAGTAAATACTCAGTTGAAGGAAATAGCAGGAAAATATTTAGCATTTTATTGTACCAAGGATATTAGTCTATTTCTTTTACCAAGTGGTTCCTACCCTGAGTTCTGTGGACCCATAGGCAGGTCCATGGAAGAGCTTCAAAAGGCCCAAGAACAGCCTAAAATATTACGCAAAATTTTTATGTACAATATATATCTACTTTTTTTTGGTCTGAGGAGAGAATCTATAGCATTTCAAAGAAGTGATGGCCCTCAAAGATTAATGATCACACTGCAGGAACTATGTCATTCACTATGTCATTCATTCATTTAGTACTTCCAGAATAATTGAGATATGTAAGACCTTCTACTGACAATGGAGCTTCAAAAATCCATAACATGCAGTTCATCCCTTCAAAGAACTCATTCACAGTTAGGCTGGCCCCATAGAGCAGGCAAATAAAAACTGCTAGTGGCAAAGGCTGCAATAAACGTATGTGGTTATATGGGACCACGTAGGATACAGCCTGGTGCAGGGAAAGGCTAGCCAGAGTAAGTGTTGTTTAAGTCGGGCCTCAAAGAATTAATGATTTATGAAGCAGCAAATGAAAGAGATAGGAAGGATATTCCAACTATCTAACTTAGAGTCAAAAGTAAGCAAAAGCAAGAAGAAAACTGCCAAGTGTGCCCAGGTACACATATCTGTGCAATGCAAATAAACACACGTGCCCAAAATTCTTTCTTTTTTCCATTCCTAATGGCATGTAACCTAGTGCTAGCCACACTACAGTTACTGCTTCAAACTCGGGAGGCTACAGAATATAGATAAATCATGCCATGGTATAATAACAAATTCAGGTCATCAGAAGTAGTTTCAAATATAAAGAAAACATATGAACTTCTTATACTTCTCCAAACTAGTTGAAATTAGGAGATGGGATGGCTTATTTGCAGCCCATTCCTACTAATGACCGGGAAGAGCCATGCTGTTAGGAAGGCAGGAGGGTATCAAGAAGGATGAAGGCTGAATTGGTCCCCTAAGCTTGTTTCGTGTGTATCCGGCTGTGCACAGGGCAACCAGCAGCCCATCTGGTGCCTTTGGGCAGGTTCGATTTGAGTGCCCCTTCCTGAGTGTATTCAGCCTCGTGCCAGCGCACATAGATTGATGAGTAAAATGTGGGCTGGAATCCAGCCCCCACTCACCTCCCAGCTGGGTGCTTTGAATTTTTAAGTCCTAAAGATGTAACGGAGACAGTACAAATGGCATATTTTACCGAATTTCAGGATATGTTGAGCTGGTCTGTGTTGAGCTGACCTTGGAATGGTAAATAGCTAGAGGAGGTCCCCAAAACCCTCTTTCTTGTCTTAGTTAAAGTGTGTGTACAAAGCAGTGAGCAGTAGTGGCTGCTTAAACTACAGAAAGACAACTGTGTACTGTGAACCTTTAAATCTTGCCACATTCTGACAGGCACAGTACACTGTGATAGGAATAAAGAGCTAAACTTGGCACATGTTAGGATACAAGGCTCCAGAGAAGGGTGATTCTAAAGGAAAAAAAAAATAATCATTTGCTTTGTCTACTGGTTAAAAGGAAAATTTCAGGGTTAATAGCAGACTATGGATTTCCAATCAGAACAGCATTATATTGAATGAAAAATGGTGCTAGCTGTACTCGTAATGTAATGCTGTGGGGTTTTTTCATAACATTTCAACTATCTGCTCCTCTAATGAGTCCCAGTAAGTATCGAGAACTCTAAAGCAGACATGACTTCAACTAGTTCAACATATAAAATACAAATACACTGAATATATAATATGTATCATTTATATAAATAGGTAGAATCAAATGTAGGTCCTTCCATTTCTTTGTGGCGGAAATTCTGAACCTCAGGGAAGATGGTACTCTAACACCAGCCCACGATACTGTCTCCAGAAGTCAGCTGTAAACTTTCTCTGCTGCCTCGAAGGACACAGGAAGCCTTCGGGGTATTTTCTTAATTCCAAAGTTAACATAGATCAATGTATTATGTCTTCTATTTGTCTAAAAGACACAAAGTTCCCAGCTTAGAGAATGGGAAGAAGGCATAGATCAGTATATTTCAAAATGAAAATAAAATGAGGATATGTGAGTTTGGTGTCCCCAGACAGACTATAAACCCTTTGAGTGCCGTGTCTTTTGCCTGTACCCAAATAGTAAGTGTTCTATTAGTATTTGCTGAATGACCGTCTTGGAAGAAGAGAGGAAAAGCCCTGGAGAGCATAATGACTTGTGCAGATTCTAAAAAAATTTTCTGGGCCCTCCTAGAAGAAGATATTCACATTTTTCATATGTTAAGTTTAATCCATATTTTTCATTGACAATTTCCTTTTCTATTTTTAAATGGGTCTTAAGTGACTTGGGGTAAACATCTGAACCCTTGTTTTCAAGTGGTCCTTAACTTAGGGTTGCACATTGCATCCGCTGCTTCTCTTGGCCCTTCCACAGTGGGTGGGCAATACTGTTTACCTAATGAATGCTGAACGAATGACTGTAGCAAAGTCGTGCTCTAGAGAGCAAACCAGATCCTAATGAATGGAATGTTTATTAAGCTGTCATTGTTATATCTTGTTTTTTAACATTGGAGGGTCATCAAGACAACACATTTGTTCCATATCTGTGAGGCAATCCACCTCATTTACTCCCGGGTTTATGCCTACTTCAACACGTGTGTTTCCTTTGACCCACAAAGGCATTGTTGTTTGTGTAGTAGTACCCTTGGCACACATAGCAAATCATTTACCGCAAAATCAACAAACTCAAAGACACAAGATCAGGTACACTAGATCCCACTGCCTCAGTTCCTGAATGTCTTTATTCCATTTTCTCACTTCTTTCTTTTTTTTCCTCTCATTTTCCTTCTACTTTTCAATCTCAGTAGGTGAGCTGTTGGCAGCATTCTGAAATAAGTAGAAATCCTTTCAGATTCTCAGCTACTCTGTGGGGGACACAAGAGAACTGTTTTGCTGGATGCAACCTGCACTTAATTGCTGCCAAATTTGGAACCACAGACATGGCCTTGATCATCCATAGGCATAGGTGATGGATAGCTACTCCAGCAGTCTGCTAAGCCATCCATCTCTGTAGGAAAACGACAGTGAGAGCTGCAGAGAGTAGAGCTGACATCAGCAGAAATGACCACAAAGAGTCAGATGAAAAGGCAGCAAAGGAGGGGAATTGGTCTTTAATCTGTTCTCTGAGGCCCTTTGTGAACAAGGGCAATTCTAGTCACTTTGGTCCAGATACTGCACATCTTTCAGTGCGAAGAAAATGGCATATCTTTAGGTGCAGGCAGTTGTAAAAGTTTAGCAAAACCGGTAGATCAAGCATATTTTTCATCTAACTTTCCTTGCATTCTGAAAGATGGAAACTTAAACCAATATAAACTGTATACACACCAATCCATCAGACGCTTGAGTCTGTGTTATGGATTGGAACATTATTATTGAATAAAGCTTCCACTGTGTCTAAGTGGCAAAGCCAATGAAAGTGACACAGCGCTTACCTTCTGGAACATACAACCTTGATATAATTTTGCTTTGAACATAACGTTAAAGTAAAAATGTGGGTAACAGTCCCAGGTAACTTATGTAATTTATAAAAGTGTTGCTTTGTTGACAATAGATTATCATAAAAATGTAATTCTATGATGAGTGTAATTCTATATGAGGGTGATAGTTTTAAGCAAATGGGATCTTATAGTGCTACTTATATCAGGTTTTAATGGTAGAAACAGTACCAACATTATGTATATTTATATTATTACAGTGGGTTAAGTAGTGTCCCTCAAAATATATGTCCACCTGGAAGCTCAGATTGTGCTTTTATTTGGAATAAGGGTCATTGCAGATGTATTTAATTTAAGGATTTTGAGATGAGATCATCCTGGCTTAGGATGGACCCTAATAGTAGGTGTCCTTGTAAGTCATAAAAAAGGAGAAGACACACAGAGAGACACAGGGGAGAAGGCCAAGTGAAGACAGAGGCAGGGATCTGAATGATGCATCTGCAAGTCAAGGGATACCAAGGGTTGCCTGCAGCCACGAGAAACTGGGAAAGGCACAGTAGGTATTCTCCCTCAGAGCCTCCTGAAGGAATTAACACTGGGGCCACCTTGATGTCAGATTTCTGGCCTCTAGAACTGTTCGAGGAATAAGTATCTGTTCTTTTAGGCCATGAAGTTTGTGATGGAAACCCTAGGAAACTAATATAGTTATATAACATCATAATTTTATAGTAATTATATCAGTCCAGAGTTGTACCCTACTTCTTACCTAAGCTCCAGACTCATATATCCAACTGTCCACTGGTTGTTGTATTAGTCAGGGTTTTCCAGAGAAACAGAATCAACAGTTGTTTGGTCAAAATATGAGAGATCTCCTACACACGCACATATGAAAGATTTATTTAAAAGGAATTGGCTCATGTGATATGAGAGCTGGCAAGTTTGAAATCTATAGGGCAAGCTGGCAGGCTGGAGATACAGGAGGAATTGATGTTGCAGTCTGGTGGCTGAATTTCTCCTTCTTTGGGAAACCTCTGTCTTTGCTCTTAAGACCTTCAGCTGATTGGATGAAGCTCACCCTCAATGGGGAGACTGATTTGCTTTACTTAAAGTCAACTCATTGTAAATGTTAATCATACCTAAAACAAAATATCTTTACAGCAACATCTAGACCAGTATTTGAACAAACAACTGGTCACCATAGTCCAGCCAAGTTGACACATAAAATTAACCATCACAGTTGTCTAATAGACACCTAAAACTTAAAAGAAGCCCTGACTAGTCCTTCAGAACAATAGCTTTCCCTCAGTATTTTCTATTATCTGTTATTCAGGCTAAAAATAAGATTCAAGTCATCTTAGGTTGCTTTTTGTCACTCAACATGATAAATAAACTATCAGCAAGTCTTGCTTCAGGCAAGATATCACAGATCTGACCTGTGCTTACCACCTTCTTGGCTACCATCTTAGCCAACTCTTCTCCCACCTGCATTTCTACAGTAGCCTCCTAACTAATATTCCACACACACACACACACACATATATATATATATACACATATATATATAAAATTCTCAGCTCTGTGATGTATTTATCAGATCATATCCCCTCCTAGCATAAGACCTTACAGTGGTGTCCCATTGCTACCAGAATAATATCCATTTTCCTCACTCTGGCCTACCAGGCCCTATGTGATCTGATTCTTGCCTACTTTTCAAGTTCAGTTTGTACCATTCTCCCTAGCATTCAGTGCACTCAGGTTGCCAGTGCTTTGGGTCTTCTATTCTTTCATTCCATTTCCTGAGGAGGTTCTTGTTCCAAGGTCTTTACACTTACTCTTTGCTTTCCCTGAAATGTTCTTCACTCAAATATTCTAATGTTTCTTTCTAAGATTTTTGCTTACTCCTTTAACAGAGTGGTTATCAGACCAAACTTCTGACTGAGAACTTTAAAAAAGCCAAGTAAAATACAAAAACACACCAAAATAATTGAAGAATCAGAGAACAACCAAGGCAGCCAGGATTTTAGGAACCAAGATCTCAGATAAGAAGGAATGGCATGAGGAGGATATCTTGGTTTGCTTAGACTTCCATGACAAAATATCAGTGAGACTGGGTGGCTTAAACACCAGAAATTTATTTCTCACAATTCTGGAAACCGGGAAGTCTGGAATCAAAGTGCAGGCCAATTCAACTCCTGTTGAGGGTGCTTTTCCTGACTTGCAGGTGGCTACTTTCTTGCAATGTCCTCACAGGACAGGGATAAAGACAGAGAGAGGTGGGAAGAAGTCTTATAAAGCCACCAGTCCTATCAGATTGGGGCCTCACCCTTCTGACCTCATGTAAACTTAACTATCTCTTAAAAACTGATCTCCAAATACATTGTGGATTAGGGCATCAGAATTTGAATTGGCAGTAGGGGGCACAATTCAGTCCCTGGCAGAAGGCAGTAATTTCTTCTGCCTTTTTCCTTGAAACATTTGCTGATTTGTGGCATAAGTTCAAAAGACTAAGTAAAAAGAAGAGACTTGGGGGATTTACCAGTATCATGGGACTTGGAAGATAAAAACTATAGTTCAGGGGTACCAGGGCCACCAGAAATAAGACACATAGGTCATGAAGAAAAGAAAATTTCAGAGAAGTGAGCTATTTTTTCCTCAACATATTTGCAAATTCTTAAATTGCAATGGTTGAGAGTCTTGGAAAAGCCAACAATAAACTATAAATTGAGAGTAAAAATCTGAGAAGAACTTTTGAGAGTTTCACTGTGCTGGGAAGATAAAAATTAGGTTTCAGGGCCTTCCAACATGGAGGAGTCCTATGAAACACCCCAGGCTTTTAGTTGAAACCCCTAAAAGGACATGACCTAGAAGTAAAGGCAAACTAGAAATAGAACAGCTCTGTAAAGACTGACACTCAGTCTTCAGTCATCTCACCCCTCATTGGATCAAGTTGGTCTGCTCCTACCCTAAACTCCTCCCAGAAGAGAATTAAATCACCTCTGAAGGAAGATAGCATAATATAGAACAGCTATATTTTTCATACATAATTTCTGGCATTCTAACAAAAAACACCAGATTGTCAGCATACAGAACCAAATGCTGAAAATGAAAAGAGAAAGAGGAAAAAAAGATAATAACATACCACAGGGAGTCGAGATATTGACATTATCTGATGCAGATTTTTAAATAATTATAATTAATGTGTTCAAGAAAATAAATGACAAAATGGAGAGTTTTATCAAAGAACTGGAATTAACAGAATCAAGTGATAATTTTAGGAATAAAATATAATAACTCCAAATGATAATAAAATATAATAACTCCAGCAGCAGATTAGAAACACAGTAGAAGAGATTAGTGAACTGGAAGACAGGTCAGCTCAAAATATCTAAACTAAAGCACAAAGAATAAGAAGGGCAGAAGACATAGAAAAGAACATACAAAACATATAGGACATGGTGAGAAAGACTAATAATATGAAGAGTCACAAAAGAGAGAAAAAAGAGAATGGAACAGAGCCAATACTGAGAAGATGCTGACCAAGAATTTTCCAAGACTAATGAAACATTACTGAGGATCAGATTCAAGAATCTCTACAAACTCCAAGTAGGATAAATACAAAGATACCCAGAACTAGACACACCATAATAAAACTGCTAAAAATGAAAGATGAGAGAAAAACTTAGTCAACAACAATGCTAACAATGGACATTTCAATAGCAGAGGCAGATGACAATGCAATAGCATCTTTAAAATTCTGAAAGAAATAGCTAACCAACCTAAAGGTCTTTATTCAGTACAAACAAATATGACATAAGGTGTTTCCAAGATGTGCATAAAATAAAGATATCTTCAGATAAACAGAAGCTGAGAGCATTTTTACCAGCAGCCTAAACTGAAAGAGAAGCTAGAAGGAGTTCTTCATTTGGAGGGAGAACGATTCTGGAAGGAAGCCTAAAAATACAGGAAGAAATGAAGAGTAATGGAAAGGAAAAATAGGTGAGCAAGTCTAAATGAATATTGATCACATACTCATACAATAATAGTAACATCATGTAGAGTTTTAAATAAATGATATATACTCCTAATAATATAGACTGAAAATTTATAAAGGCTGTTTTCCTTGTCACCATTCAGGTCTCTCCTCAAACATCACCTACTCTGAGGTCTTCCCCAGCTACCCCATGAAAATAGCCTTTCCTCTCTCCCTTCATCAGTTTCCATACCAGCAGAGGATTCTGGTTCTCACCTTCACTTCAGGGATCCTCACATTCCTTCAGAATTTCTTCCCCTAATTCTGTACTTTCATTTGGTAACTCCTTGTGTGTGTGCTGTAGTAGGCACTGCATGTAACAGCCAAGATGAATCCTTGGCCACAGGAGTATACAACATGGAATGAACAATGGCATCTTACTGAGACTTGTTTAGAATGTGCAATAAATATGTTAGTTAACTACTTAATTTTTAAGCAAAAGGTAAACTTAGTGGAAATAGCAAAATTTCAAAAATCAGGAAGACCCTATAACACCATGATAGAATGTACAGCACCAAGAGGATCAGAATATGGACTTTTTATTCCTGCATTGAATTCTCTTCGTGTCAGTTCTACCTCACATCTAAAGTTCAGGAGTCCTAAAGTACAGGAATCAATTCTCATTCTGCTATTAGCCCATAAATCCAAGAAAAACACATTGAGAGAAATTCTACACTATTGTTATTATTGTTAATTTCCTCAAACCTTGAGGCTCTTTTTCTGCTTGAGGCTTGATAAAACAATAATGCAATAAACTAGTATTACACTTTGCTATTTATAATATTTTTTTACATTTTCTCACCTCATTGGATCCAAAAACTGCCCTTATAGATGTACTGGGTGAGTTTTGTATGAATGAGAAAAGTGAGGTCAGAGAGGTTAAGGGACTTGCTCAAGGTTGAATGGTATGTAAATATCAGGTTTGAGATTTCTTATCACTCACTCTACTTTTGGATCATAATATCTAATATTTACATATTATGTTATGGTTTATGTAATATGTGTTTACAGATATATGTGTGTACGTATATTACAATTGATATGCAGGTCCTTTACCATAGTAAAGTAGTAGTCCTTTACAAGTAAAGTATAGTAGTGAATAAACTGCCTGAATCAGCTGGAAGATTTGAAAGGTTTAAAATATGAAAAGGAGGTGGTAGGGAAAGAAGTCAACTGGACGGTTTCTCATTTGTTGACTCTGTGAAAAAGCTGCTGGGCATTCTACCACTTGAGCCAAAGCATCTGTCTTGGCAGACTTGCCACCTGGGACCCTGGGAGTTGGGCTCTGGTCATTGAACCCAGCTAATCTGGCTGAGTTGTGGGATAGTTTAGAACTCTCGGGTTCATTCTCCACCTAAGACTAAGTAGTAGAATGCCCAAAATAGCCTACGGTTGACTTTTTAGATCAAGTGTCACTTTGGACAACATTAGTCTGAAGCAGTGGCCCACAACTAGGGGTTATTTGGCAATATCCTCAGACGTTTTTGGTCGTTATACCTGGAAGAGGGAGGCTACTGGTAGCTAGTGGGTGGAGACCAGCGGTATTGTTAAACATCCCAGAATGCACAGGACAGCTCCTCACAACAAAGAATTGTCCAGCCCAAAATTTCAGTAGTGCTGAGAGTGAGAAACCCTAAACTAAAGTAGTTAAGGTCTCTTGAGGTGTAGAAGTACCTCAATTTCTTCCTCATACCACCCCTACTGCACCCTGACTCTATTTAATCAACTAGAAACTCCAATTTGCTGAAGCTCCAAACTAAGCCTGAACTTAGTGAAATTAAATCTGTACCACTAAAGTGCAGTGGCAAAACCATAAAGAAAATCAAGAAGAAAATAGCTGTAAAATACTCCCAGGGTGGCTGGTAATGTTTTATGTCTTGATTTGGGTGGTGGTTACTCTGAGATTCACTTTGTAATAATTCATTAAGCTGTTCTTTATAGTTTATACACTTATTGTGATATGAGTTATAGTCACAATAATAAAAGGTTTTCAAAAAAACACACCTCAGTGATTTTCTTCTGTTCTGAAATAACTAAGCTAAAGAAATATTACTGAAATTTATATTGAATAACACAGAAAATGGTAGAAACTCAGTCCTTAAACTAGAAACCCTGGTAGCACTTTAAGCTCTATTTTCTTCTTGGTTCCCAAATCTGGTTAGTTACTGACTTGTATATACGCATGTAGGTATGTGGACATACACACACACACACACACACACACACACACAACTTGAGTACTGAACTATGAATAGGCATTGCAAAATAACTCTCAAAGACCAAATCCCCAGCGGCTAATGATCAGTACATTACTTCCTACAGCGTAGTAATTCCCAGCCAGAAGAGGTGAAAGCAGAGACAGTTTGGAAGGATATAGCAAAATTACCTGTTAATATTTCTCTATTTTAAAAATTTAATTTATTATTAGTTACATCAAAATAATGCATGCATATGGCTTTTTATTTTCATTTTTTTTTTTCCAGACAGAGTCTCACTGTGTCACCCTGGCTGGAGTGCAGTGGTGTGATCATAGCTCACTGCAACCTTAAACTCCTGGGCTCCAGCAGTCCTCCTGCCTCAGCTTCCTGAGTAACTGAGACTATAGGAGTGTGCCACCATGCCCAGCTAATTTTTTCCTTTTTTTTTTTTTTCTCTCTCTCTTTTTTTTTCTTTTAGTAGAGATGATGTCTCATTTTTGCTCAGGCTGGGCTCGAACTCTTGAGTGATCCTCCCACCCCGGCCTCTCAGAGTGCTAGGATTACAGGCTTGAGCCACCATGCCCGAAATTGCATATAGATTTTTTAAAAATCATGGATTGCCAGAAGACTTATAATGAAAAGTATCCCCTGCCATACTTCCACCATTCCCCAGGATATATCATCCCAGAGGCCACTACTGTTAACTCTTTTAGGTATTTACTATTTATCCCCATATTTCTAAATAACATGCTCATATTGCCTATTCCTTACTTATCAAACATTACCTGCTTAACTTCCTCTTATGGTAGAAGACAAGTTTTCTGACTTCTCTATCTTTACCACAGATTTGTAACATTTTTGTTAAAAATCCTTAAGCAATGTTTACTTTAACATGAAATATGAATACTTTTCATTTCTGAGCCAAGGAGTATACTTTATAATGTTTTTTTTCTAGTTCGACTTTTATTTTTCCTTGAGTAAAAATTGCATCATTTTTCATTTGCTTAGTTTTCTACAAATGCAGTGCTTATTTATTTTTATCAGGTGTTCCAATGTATCTATCTAGTGTCTATTAATATAGTTTCAAAGTAGTCAAATAGATGATGTATTGGTTTCATTTTTTTTCCCTTGGAGACCTCACTCTTACAGCTTTTTCTCTCTTCCACCTCTGGCATTGCTGCAAAGCTGTTGCTTGTAATTTCTCTTTTCCTCATTCTGCAAAAATTCTGATGTCCTTTTTGTATGTTCGATCTTAATTTACTTCCTCACTTAGCTGGGGAACATTTTCCAGTATCTTATTAAGAAACTCTGGTCACATCTAAAAGCATCTTTAGTTTATGCTCAAACATGAATAGTTAAAAAAATTCTGATTTTGAAATCATTTTCCATCAGAATTTTGAAAGCATTGTTCTATTAGCTTTTTGGTTGCTCTAGAGAAGTCTAATACAGTGTTAATTGTTAATCCTGTTTAGATTCTCTCTCTTTTTCTCTCTCAACATTTTTAATATTACTTCTTTATCCCTAGGGTTCTGAAATTCCATGGTGATAGATCTCAGTTAGGATGTTTTTCCATTTTTTTGTGTTGGAGAATTGGTAGGCCCTTTCAATGTAGAAATTCATGTTTAACAGACTTGAAAAAAAGTTGCTTTATTATTAATTTTACAATTTCCTCTGCTCCATGTTTTCTTATTTTTCTTATTTTTGAACTTCTCTATGTAACATGTTGCTAATTTTCTAATTTTCTTATTAATTTTCTCATATTTTCCATGTATTTGTCTATCTTCTAACCCTTCTAGTACATTTCTCATGTTGGCTATTTAATTTTTAATTTCCAGTAACTCTTCCTTATTATCTGGGAGTTTTATTTCATGAGTGCAATATTTTCTTACCTCCCTGAGAACACTAACTTAAGTTTCTTCTTCTCCTTACCTTGATAGGCATTGTCCAGATTATCTTGTTCTGTTTGTTTTGCATTTATTTTTGCCTTTTCATTTTGAAGGAATTACTCAACACCCATTTATTCATAATTATTAGGCGGAACTACAATTCCAAAGTAGCTGACTGGAAGCTCTGTCTGCATGAGTGAATTTTCTCAGCTTTACCATACGGTGACAAGGCAGCGGTCTGGCTCTCCATGTCAGTATCTGGAAGCTCTGTCTTTCTGATATTTCAGGCTCTCCAGATAAAAATATAGAAATTTGGGTAGGGTGTGGGGTAAGAGGGAGAGAGCAGACCCCTGGAAATAGGACTGTAGAGCAGGGTGAGGAGGTGGGGAATTCTGCCACTGATTGTGCAGAATTCCACTTAGTTCTCATCTTTCCAGCTCTCGGCTTTACCCATTTCTGTACCCTCAATTCTGAAGCTTTTCCGACTGGATTTGTTTAGTGACTAAACTTCCAATTTTTTTCTTGGGATGGTGAAAAGAAATAGTGATTTTGTTTTGTAGGGAAGGGGCAGGGATCCAGGATTGCAACCCCACTACCTACAGGCTTTCAAACAATATTGATTTTTTTCATCCAAATCTTACCTCCACTTCCCACAGGACTTGGTGTCCCTGGGCCAGTTCTGCTAGGCAAGTTGGGTTTTTGTTGTCGTTGTTGTTGCAGTATACACAGGCATAGTGCAGAGATATTGTGGGTTCAGTTCCAGACCACCACAATGAAGTTAATATAGCAATAAAATGAGTCATACAAATTTTTTGGTTTCCCAGTGCATATAAAAATTATGTTTACACTCTACTGTAGTCTATTAAGTGTGTAATAAAATTATGTCTAAAAATGTACATACCTTAATTTTAAAATACTTTATCGCTAAAAATTGCCAACAATCATCTGACCCATCAGTGAGTTGTAATCTTTTTGCTGGTGAAGGGTCTTGTCTCAATGTTGGTGGCTGCTGACTGATCAGGATGGTGGTTGTTGAAGGTTGGGGTGGCTGTGACAATTTCTTAAAATAAGACATCAGTGAAGTCTGCTGCATAAATTGACTGTTTCTTCATGAAAGATTTCTCCATAGCATGCAATGCTGTTTGATAGCATTTTACTTAGAGAACTTCTTTCAGAATTGGAGTCCATCCTCTCAAACACTGCCACTGCTTTATCAACTATGTTTATGCAATATTTGAAATCTTTTTGTGTCAATTCAACCCACCAATCCCACTACTGGGTACCTACACAAAGGAAAAGAAGTCATTTTATCAAAAAGACACCTGCACTCGACTGTTTATAGCAGCACAATTCACAATTGCAAAGATCTGGAATCAACCTAAGTGCCCATCAACTGATAAGTGGGTAAAGAAAATGTGGCATGCACACACACACACACACACACACACACACACACTGTGGAGTACTACTAAGCCATAAAAAGGAATGAAATAATGTCTTTTGCAGCAACTTGGACGAAACTGAAGATCATTATCCTAAGTGAAGTATCTTAGGAATGGAAAAATGGATACCACGTGTTCTCACTTATAAGTAGAAGTTAAATGAAGGATATACATGGTCATAAAGAGCTGTAATGGACATCGGAAACTAAGAAGGGTGGTGAGTGGGAGGGGGTGAGGGATAAAAATCTACCTATTGAATACAGTGTACACTATTCTGGTGACAGGTACACTGAAAACCCTGACTTCAGCAAGATAAAATTTACCCACATAGTGAAAAACACTTGTACCCCCTAAATTTTTTGAAATAAAAAAAGACCAAAGTAAAATTTTTATACTGTGCAAAATAAAAAAAATCTCAATAAAAAGCTAAAAATATAAATCTTTTGGAGTCATTTCAACACTGTTCATAGCATCTTCACCAGGAGTAGATTCCATCTCAAGAAACCACTTTTTTTGCTCATTCCTAAGAACCAACTCCTCACCCATGCAGGTTTTATCATGAGATTGCAACAATTTAGTCTCATCTTTAAGCTCCACTTCTAATTCTAGTTTTCTTGCTATTTCCACCATATCTTCAGTTACTTCCTTCATTGAAGTCTTGAACTCCTCCAAGTCATTGAAGAGGATTAGAATCAACATCTTCCAAACTCCTATTAATGTTGATATTTTGAGTGTTCTTAAGGGCATCTAGAATGATAAATCCTTGCCAGAATGTTTTTAGTTTACCCAAATCCATGAGAAAAATTGCCATCTATAGTGATGACAGCCTCATGAAATATATTTCTTAAATTATAAAACTTAAAGGTCTTTGATCTATGGGCTGCAGAATGGATGCTGTGTTGACAGGCATAAAAACATTAATCTCCTTGCATATATCCACCAAAGCTATTGGATGACTAGGTGCATTGTGAGTGAGCAGTAATATTTTAAAAGAAACCTTTTTTTTTTTTTTCTGAACAGTATGTCTCAACAGTGGGCTTAAAATATTCAGTAAATCATGCTAAAAACAGATATGCTGTCATCCAGACTTTGTTGTTTCATTTATAAAGCACAGGCAGAGTAACTTTAGCATAATTCGTAAATGCCCTAGGATTTTCAGAATGGGAAATGAGCACTGGCTTCAACTTAAAGTCACCAACTGCCTTAGCCCCTAACAAGAGAGTCAGCCTGTCATTTGAAGCTTTGAAGCCAGGCATTGACTTCTCCTCTCTGGCTATGAAACTTCTAGATAGCATCTTCTTCCTGTTTCATTTCCATTGAAAATCTGTTGTTTAGTGGAGCCACCCTCATCAATGATCTTAGGCAGGTCTCTTGGAGAACTTGCTCTGGTTTCTACATCACCACTTGCTGCTTCACCTTGCACTTTTATGTCATGGAGATGGCTTCTTTCCTTAAACTTCATGAACCAATGTCTGCTAGCTTCCAGCTTTTCCTCTGCAGCTTCCTCACCTCTCTCAGCCTTCAGAAAATTGAAGAGAGTTAGGGCCTTGCTCTGGGTTAGGCTTTGGCTTCAGGGCATGTTGTGGCTGGTTTGATCTTCTACCGAAACCACTCAAACTTTCTCCATATCAGCAATAAGGCTGTTTCGCTTTCTTATTCGTGTGTTCACTGGTGTAACAATTTAAATTTCCTTCAAAAACTCTTCCTTTGCATTCACAAGGTGACTTACTGTTTGGAGCAAGAATCCTAGATCTCAGCCTGTCTCGAACTTCAACATGCCTTCCTCCCTAAGTTTAATCAATTCTAGTTTTTGATTTAAAGTAAGAAATGTGTGACTTTCTTTCACTTGAACACTTAGAAGCCATTGTAGGATTATTAATAAGCCTAATTTTAATATTTTTGTGTCTCAGGAAATAGAAAGGTCTGAGGACAAGGAGAGAGATGGGAGAATGGTTAGTCTATGGAGTAGTCAGAACACACACTAAGTTTATTCATTAAGTTTGTCATTGTATATTGGTGCAGTTTGTGAGGCCTAAACATAATTATACTGGTAACATCAAAGATCACTTATCACAGATAACATAATAATAAAAGTTTGAAATTATGCAAGAATACCCAAAATGTGGCAAAGAGTCATGAAGTAAACACATGCTGTCGGGAAAGTGGCACCAATAGACTTGCTCAACGCAGGGTTACCACAAACCTTGGGTTTGTAAAAAGCACAGTATCTGTGAAGCACAATAAAGTGATGCACAATAAAACAAGGTATGCCTGTATAGATTTTGTGTCTCTTAGTATATTAATCATGGGCTTTAAAAAGGTTTTCTTTTGATCCCTGCATGTACTTTGGGTTTTTGCCTCTTTCAGTCTTTCAAAAATTTCTTAAAATCTCTTGTCCTCCACTGCCCCTTCTCCCTTTACTCTTTGTCCTGTTGGCTATACAGCTTTTTAAAATATCATTACTGTCACATTAGATCTATTCTAGTAATACACGAGAAGTAATAAGTGTGTAGTCAATCCATCATTTCCCCCCATTCATCCTTTAAAGTAATATCTGTGAAATGATGAGAGGCAACTTGCTTCAATGAGAAGATCCTGAATTTGCAGTTAAACCTGCCAGTTTTAAATTCCAGCTCTGTAACTTAGTGAGTGTGTGGTTTTCTGCCTGTCATTCAACTGTCCTGCCAACTCCAGCAAAGTCGCCTAGGAAAACATTGACTGAAAAGCATCCACTGAATTGGGTAATATGAAGGTCACTGGTGACCTTCATCACAAAAGGTTCCACAGGGTGATAAGGGCAGAAGCCAGGCTGCAGTGGGATTTATTCATTAATTACGCTTCTGTCCCCGTCTGCTGTGCAAGTCTTCTCCAGCACAGTTTCTAGCAAAGCTGTGAGTTGCCTGCGCCTTTTGGTCCCTGCTTACTTTACCAGATGCTTTAGCACTTCAAATGTGCTGCCACGTGTATGCATGCTTGTCCTCCAAGGCTCATATAAGCCAGCTGTTGCAACAAGCTTCAAAATGCTCCCTGCAAACTGGCAGGAGTCTGAATGCCCTTAGAACTCCGAAGGGACCAGGTACAAGCAGTGTAGCAGGAAAATGGCTTTGGGAGGGCAATGTGGGAGAGGTCTAAGGCAGGAGCAGCTCAGTACAGAAAAAAGACAAAAGACCTCTTGCCAAAATAGTGGTGAGCAAAAAGCTGGAAAACTTGGATAAACAATATGACAGCAAGAGAATAGCAGAAAAAGACTCAGTCTTCTTTGACGTGCTAGACTGCCAAATCTGATGTAATTAGCTCAGGTCTTCTAACATAACTGTAGCCCAAAGCAGAGAAGCTGATGGGTAAAGATGTGTATAGATGGAAGGCAGAAATGAAGAAAGTGGATCATTTTGGATTATTACGTTTAACTTTCCTAGGCAGAAATGTGTTCTGACCTCTTCAAGAAAAAACATTTTGTAAATTTTCATTTCAGGAAGGTTTAGATTGCTAGGTTTTATAAATAGTCCCAAAGCTCCTTTTCAGGGCCCTAAGTTCTAGTCAGTGTTATGTTACCTCAATTGCAATGTTGTTTGTTTGTTTGGTGGTTTTACTACACAACCCATTTTCATAAACTGTTGCCCAGCTGCACACACTGGTGGAAAACTAGCTGAAACAAAAATGCCGTTATTTATTCTGTTCAGAAACAGATTTAAAATTCTATAGACTGGGGAATAGTAAAATGAGAAGCTAAAAAAAATACTTCTCAGTACCGAAGTTCAATGCCAATTTTGGGATCTTTGTACCTGAGGAATAATTCTTACGAATCTTTTGTTTTAATAGGGAGAGGACTCCTATATAACATGGTCTAATTGAAGTTTATCCTACTGACTTTTAAAAATAATTCTTAATATTGCTTATACAATTCTCCTAGAAAGTGCTCATTTTAATCATCAGTCAGCATTTTATTATATTATAATCCTTAATTGATTGACGTTTAATCACAGTCTTTGTATTTTACTATCCCTTGTCTCATAAGAGGCAATTTTCTCTTTACTGTAGTTTAACAGCTGATGAAAAAGATTTAAGGAAACCTATAAACTTAAGATTGGTTAATGGTCCCTTATAAAAGAATATTACACTTCGAGGATCCATTGCACAGATGTGATACTCAATTGTAGAAATGTGCATGGGGTTTATTAAATTACAGCACAAATCTTCAGTCTTCTGAGTTATTGTCCATGTTGGTATTGTTAGGCAAATGGGGAGACACATTATTGCTTCCAGTTGTTCACATTACTGTGGTGTAATGCAGTCAGAGACAGCTGGCACATCGCTCTAGGCAAATGCAGAGCTGCAGCAGCTGCCGAGAATTGGGCCCCAAGTGAAGGTCCAGCTCCGCTGAGTCAGTGCTGGGCGCCTCATCAGAGGTGTCCAGAACGTGGAAAATAAATAAATGAACCAAGTTGGATGTCATAGAGGGAGGAAGGGGGGAGGGGAAGAGAGAGAGAGATTATATATGTGTGGGTATTTACACATGTATGTGTGTGTATTTATCTATATAACTACTCTCCGGGTTGTATTACTCCTTGCATACCCTGAGAACTTTTGCAGAACTGATGGTTTAAAAAAACAGCCTCTGAACTTCTGTCCTTGATTCTGCTTGGTGCTGTGTTTTACCCAAGTTAAGAAGGCGCTGTTGTGCTGTGTTTTGTTTTGCTTTGTTTCTGTTTGTTTGTTTTTTGTACGTGTGGTATTGCTATATTTAAATATAATGGAAGTTGGAAACTCTTGGACTTTAAGGTCTGAAAGAATGAAATCCCCTCCTAACTACCAATTATCTCTGTGATATTGGGCAACATGCATAACTTCCCAGAGCCTCATTTTTCTCATCGTATGTAAGGATAGTGATATATATCCTACAAGGATCAGAGGTAAAAGATATAAGTGCCTAGCACAGTGTATGGGGTTCAATAAGTGCACAGTAACTGATAGTTCTGTCACTATTATTGGAACTGTGATTTTTGGGTAAATAAAAGTGAAGTTCATAACAGTTAGAACAGGGACTTGAGCGAAGAGTTCCTCTGCCTACATCATTATAAACTGTATCCCAAAGTTCTATCTAAAGGCAGAAGAGCACAGTGGCAAAAGTCACATTCATGAGTCTCACATGGATTTAAATCAGTGTAACCTTCGGCAAGTTTAAATTTTCTCTAAGCCTTAGTTTTCTCATCTATCGAATGGAAATAATAACATTACTCACCTAAGAAGATTATTCTGAAAACAAGTTCATGTACGTAACGATATCATTTAGCACACTATCTATCAAACAATAGGCATTTAATAAATGTTAGTCAATCTTTTCACAGTAATAAATCTCAGTTTATGAATTCAATCCCTAAAAGCAAGAAGTCTAAACTTTGCTCTTTTATGTCTCTCAACTATTAATTTCTTATTGTATTTTCCAAGGCCTAGCTAGCTCTGTTAGAAAAATCTCTTTTCTATTAATATATGCTCTCAACTTAGGCTGTTCTTCAATTTGGTCTGAAAATTTTAGCTAATTATAGGGGGAAAAAAGATAAATATTGTTATCTGATAAATTTTCATTCATGCAATATTTATTTTAACTGAATGACTGCTATATTCTAGAAACAATGTTGGGTTCTGAGCATACAAAAATGAATATGACAAAGCCCCTGCATTCAAGGAATGCATGGTCCAGGAAGGGAGGAGGTATCCATGTAAGTAAATCCATGCTGCAACATGTCGTTGCCGTGGAAGATGCTTCTAGAAGATATAATGGGGTCCAAAAATGAAATTCAAATCTACATGAGCTGGAGTAGAGGACCAGAAAATTCATATATTCAGTCCACACTTATGAAATGCCTACTACGTATTAGGCAGTAGAGATACAAAAATGGTACAAAGATGAATGAATCAGGCAGCCTGTCTTTTTATTCTCTTCATTCTCGCTCCAGAAGGGCATTTGTTCCCACCCTCCTATTGAAATATCTTGATTAAGGTCCCCAGTGACTTCCTCCTAGCCCAGGCTCACACACAGGCTAGAGATGGTAAGATTGATAACTCCTTTCTTCTTGAAACACTTCCTTTCTAGAATGTTCTTACCTAATGGGCAGTTCTCCTCAGCTTCCTCTGAAGCCTCTGCACCCTCCGCTTCACCTCTAAATGACTGATGACTATATCACAGCACTTGATATTTGAAATCACCAGTTCGTTTATTTGTTTACTTGTTTCCTATTTCCTCTCTTTAACCTTGTATTTCTTGTACTTAGAATATTGGCTGGCACAAAATTGCTCAATGAATATGAGTTGAATTTATGAGGGAATACAAGGGCGCCACTGTTGGGAAGTCAGTTACATATATAGATAATTATAATACAATAATTACAATAAATTCCAGAGACTCAGAGAAAGGTTTTCTGAGCTGAGACTTGAATTAAGTGGCTAAACAGAGGCTTTGGTGTAGAGCAGTGGAAGGATTTCTAGAGCAAGGGAGCATGAGAGAGCATGAATCAGGGTGCCTCAGGAGGAAACCCATGAGAAGGCAGGGGTTGCAGCCAAGTGGGCCACATTATTTCTTATTTTAAATTTTTAATTTTATTCTTAAATTCTTAAGTTATTCTCAGGTCTACTTCTAGTGGTCTCCCTTGACATTATAAAATGTAGATGCCATCACTATAAGTTAATGGGCATATCTCATAAACCTCTTTGAGTTAAGTGTGTGTAAACCTCCAACACCAATATGTATTCAGATGCATGCAAATCCTATGTGACAGCTCTCACTTTTTCCTTCTCCTCTCCCAGTCGGTCGCTGCATTCTCCGCAGAGGAGAAGGTGATGGCAAAGACCTTCGGGCATTCGCTCTACTCCTTTATATTGCTCAGCAAACATCTCACCTCCAAACTGCTACCTGTCTTTGTGTGTTAGGGACGAGGAATTGAAATAAAAGAGGCAGAAACAACTTGGCCAATTGAGTCATTTTATTTGAAAGATCAATCAGTTCCCTACGAAAAATTTTCTGGGATGGGAACCAAAGTACCTGGGATCCAAAAGCAGCATCTCCACCACCGCCTCTGACGGTGAGGCTCCATTAGCTGTCAGCAGTAATCACACTTACATCCTCTTTCCAGGCCTCCAGCTATGAGGGATGCCATTACACTCTCCCAGTCTAGTTGCAAAGCACTCAACAATAAACACACACACGGACCAAGCTGAGTGACGCTGTGAACATGTCCCTGGCACCAGGACCTCTCCAGCAGGTGTGCAGTGACTCACCCGTGCTGTGCTTGGCACAGGCCATCCGGACCCATAATTGGGCGCCCCCGTGCGGAACTTGTCTCCATCTGGATCTGAAGTGCAACCTCCACTTCAGGACAGCAAGCCTCTGCTGGAACTGGAGAAATCTCTCAATTAGCTAATGGCAGGACTATCTGCTACCTCTGCTTCTGTTTAGGTGACCAGCCAAGATTCTTAAGAATGGCTACTTCGCCTTAGCCTTTCTAAGGAATGTACTGGTTTGAAAAACACACATGTACATACACATAAGGTGTGTACATGTGTGCTTTTTGCTGGTGCTTTTTGCTTCTCTCCTTTAAATATTTCAGTGACCTAGCAAAGCATTCATTCATAATAAACCCCCTCAAGGAAGCATGGAAGAGCTCAGAACATGTTGGGTTAACTAGTTTTCCTTAGGCTTTTGATTTATGGAATTTATCTTCTCTCCTCATTTTCAAATGAGAGGGGCTATGGCTTTGCGCTGAGCCTTGAGCACTAACTCCTTATTAAAAAAGACTTCTAGGTATCTCTGGGCTTTAGGAAGGCCTCAGGCCAGAGTAATTAAACTGTAGCCTGGAACAACATGGCCATATGATATGTGGCCCCATGATGAGAGATTCCCAATTTATTTCAATTACAGAAAAAAAGGCATACATTTCCAAAATGATAAGTTGCCTTAGACTCTGCATTTTAGTGAATGGATGAATTAATTTTCATCTGGAAAACTCCTATTCATTCTTCAATACCCTTTTCTGTTATTATCTAATTTGTGAAGTCTTTCCAGTCAGAGTTTATCACTTTTTCATTTTTACTCCTATTACATTTTAAGTTTCTTTGTAATTATTGCCAAGCATGTAGAAACAGTCTCTCGGCTCCCCTTTCCAAAATATGCACTTTCCTATTTGTTTTGAAAGAGGTAGTGCTCTTTGTCCTTCTTGCAATTTCTTACCTTTGATTTTAACATGAAATTGGAGAACACGTCTTTTACTGTATGAAAAGAACCGTCCAAGTGTAATGACTACTGAGGATATGAAAGGGAGTCATGGAAATTGTGGAGATATGGAGAAGACATGACCCAACAAAAAGTAGCAGCTGCTAGGAGCATCAGAAAATTGTTACTGTATTTAAGTGTGAGTGAAGTCATCCATTTATTTAAGAAAAGACAAAAATGAAGATGAAAAGCCAAAATGAAGATTTTTTTTTAAATGTCCAAACTACTAATCATTAAATGTTGGCTCAAGTTTATTTGTGTAGTACTGTGCCGACCAAACGCAGCCCATCTGCAAGCACAATTTGACCCCCAGACTGCCAGTTTGCAGGCCCTAATTTTCACTGTTTATCTCCACTCTCACTCAGTCCCCTTCGTCACCGGCATCATGTGTGGCACCATGGAGCAGAAAGGTGGAAGGATATCTAAGAAAAAAAGTATACACTGCTACCCCAAGCACCACTGGGCCATTGTAAGTCTTGGGATCTGTCTGGTCTTCCTCACCTCCCTCACATTTGCACATCTTGTTTCCTATGCCTGAGAAGACCCCAACTTCATCTGATCTCCCAGTCTTGAAACAACATACAAATGTCCAAGATGCTTAGCTCTTTCTCCTCTGCTACTCTTTTAGCCCTTTGTTAAGATCTACATTTCAGCGCTTGAACTGCTAAAGTATTCACTTTTATCAATATTTCCAAATGTCCATGTGCATCAGCATCACCCGGAGGACTTGTTAAAACAGACTGCTGGGCTCCACTGCTAGAGTTTCTCATTCAGTGTGAATGGTCTGAAGTGAGGCCCAAGAATTTGCATTTCCATTAATAATAAGTTGCCAGATGCTGGAGACCATAATTGAGGAATGCCTGGCTTATACTACGGGCTAGGTGTGGCTTATCTTTGGATCTCCAGAGCTGGTATAGTTAATAATCTTTTTATTAATGAAACTAACAATAGTCACTTTGGCTTCCCTATCAAACCAATCTAATGAACATTTATCTAATGTCAATGGGAAAGTAGTGGCTGATCCATATACCCCCTTGTAGGAAACTTCCATACATTTACAGAACCAAAGAGCTTGAAGAGTCCTTCATGGTCATGGTCATCTAGTTAAATCTGAATATTTTATAAATGGAGAAACTGAGGCTGTTTATCTTAGCTCAGCCCCTTCATTTTCCACTTACACCCTATTTTCTAAGATCTGCTTTCTAATACCAGCTAAATTCCTGTTTTTTTCCTATAAAAGACAGAAAAGGCACAATAAGTTTTAGAAACTTTCTCTCAAAATACGTGGACTTGGTTAAAATGCTGAACACTGCACAGAACAAAATATTTTGTAACATTTATTGCATTAGCTATATATTTACATTTTTTTCCCCTGTCACTAATTTCACATGCCTAGGAACCATGTCATATCTGAAACAGAAAAAGTGAAAAATATACCTAATTATGTCTGCTTAAGCTGCTTACATTTATCTTTTAATAGTGCAACATTTTCCTTGCAAAACCGAGGATGACACAAATGATACTTGCAAACCCCGTTAATGGGTTGCTTTGACCTCCAGCTCTAAGATCAAATATACAGCATATTTTAATATAGATTCTTTACAAAAATTTTTTAAATGCAGCAGCAATTCTTAGCATATTATATTTCAGTCTTTTGTCCCAAATAGCAAAATTATCCTTTGTTCAGCTCATCAGGTGACATCAGCACCTCACTCCCACCCTGACTCCCACCATTATCCCAAAGGCTTTTAGCTGATTCAACAGATACAACAAGTATTTACCAAGTTTCTATTGTACAGTGAGTACTGTTTTTTGAGTTATGGATATGATAGTAAAGCAAAATAGTTTTAAAGTCTTGCCTTTGAAGAGTTTCTGGTTTAGTGTGGGCATGGGGTGTGGAACCTGCAGCCTTAAAGCCACATGTGGCTGTCTAGGTTCTTAAGTGTGGCCTTTTGACTGAACCCAAATTTTACAGAAAAAATCCTTTTATTAAAAGGGGTGCAGCAAAGAAAGATGAAGATTTGCTTGCCTCCTGTGGTGCTTAAAAAAGAACAAACTTGAAATCAGAAGGCTGCAGTTTCCCCACCCCATAGCAATGAAAGGAGGAAGGTCTTTTCCCACAGAAGGTCAAAGAGGTGACATTTGAACTTGACCTGTGTGAGATGGAGAAGGTGTGTGGAGATCTGGGCAGAGAACAGCGAGTGTATCAGCCTTGATGTGGGAATGAGCATGCTGTTTTTATGAAATGGCAAGAGGCCAGTGAGGACAAGGAGGAGGGAAAGAGGAGGAGATTGCTATGGCAAATGTGGAAGGGATGGGCAGGGTCAGATTACAGAGGCCTGTGTAAAATAGAATGGACCAGGGTCCTGCTGGAAATGGCAAGCTTTTGAAGGTTTCTAGCAGAAAAGTAATGCAAACTGATTTGTGTTTTATGAAGTTCATTTTGTCACGTGCAGAATTGACTCTAGAAGGTATAAGTGATGAGCAAGAAGACCACAGGCGGGAGGAAAGTCCTGGAGGCTGCATGGTGATCCTGGAGAGAGAGTTGGTAGCATGAGTTAGGTACTCGAGTGGAAGACAGGAGCAAAGGCCCGGCTGGCGATACAGTTTGAAGGCATTTCAGCTGTGCTCAATAGTTAGTGTAGGAAGGGAGGGTCAGAGGACCGCACTGATCTGAGGGTGGAAGGAGGTTGATTTCAGGACAGATACAAGGAAGGAAATGGAGTAAGAGATTTGTGGATGCCAAGGAAGAGAGATTGAAATGAAAGACCTGTGTTCAGGGTACAAACAAAACAAGAGCTGTCAAAATGGGCTGAACAATTAGGAACAATTGCTGGGAACGAAATTGATGGGATTAAAAGGATGATGGAGATGAACAGCAAATATAAGAAGAGTAAAGGATAGTAGATCATAGCAAGAGAGTGGAACATTGGGGTTTAATTTGGATTTGCAGCAATTGTAAGTTGCTGGTTCCAGTCTATTATTTGTAAGTATCCATCCTCACTCTGTGAGTTGTACAGTAGTTTATGTAAAAGTAATGACCAACTAGATTCCCACTGATTTAGACTTTGTACCTCCTTACTTGTCCTGCTTCACTCCCCCCTGCATGGTTTTATACTCCTGATCTGATTTATTACAATCATTTAAATCATCATCAATTTATGTTTCCATCTAAGCACCGCCAGTTTGATGACCGATTAATTTCCTTCTAAGGAACCCATGTCTCCTTATTAACTACTGCTTTCTTCTTTTGTCTACAATGCTGTGATCCTCTGAATAACCTTGAAGGTAATATTTCTCTGTCTTGATCTAACCTCTAGTACCTCTAATCCTTAGGTTGTCCCCAGGTAGTCCTACTTCATCCTCTGTGACAGGACTCACACCTGGAGAATCACTAAGTACAGAATGTAGACACAGCAGTGGACTATAGACATGAGTCGGAGGCAAAATCCATTAGAGGGCAGGAAAGCAAGAAATTATTGAGCTAGTAGATCAGGTTCAGGTTAGCACAACATACTGTAAGTGGGCCCCCCACACTGCTTCTTGACCATACAATTTTTCACTAGAAAGTGAAATTTCTTTCTTACCAAGATGATTCTTGCACATTCCTCTTCTTGAAACTCCTCCCCTTCTGATTCTCAGCTGATAACTTACACATTATGTCACTGAGAGAAATAGAAAATCAAAGATAATTATATTATCTTACCACTGGCAAATCTACCGAGTTTTGTCTTTGGGCACATACTCTATCTTCCCTCCTTTTATGATGTTTCTCAATCTTCATCCTCCTTCATTATTGCCCTTTTCCTAACCTTTCTTCACAACCAAACTTACTAGTCTACACCCATCCCCACTTTTCCACTCCCATTCACCTCTCACCCCACTGCAGGCCTGTTTCTGACCATATGCTCCACTGAATATGTGTAAACTTCAAATAATTTCCAAAGAGCCAGGTCAAATAAATAATTGCAGGCTTTCGATTTTACTTAAGGTTTCTCTTGGTATTTATGAGCTCCTTCTTGATACTTCCACTGCAGCCAAGATGGAGTGAGCCCGCTAAAGTCTATCCCACTGAGCACGGCTAAAGTCTCTATTCAAAACACAAAAAGCTACAGCCTGAGGGCTCTGAAAAATAAACAAAAGCAGGTAGATGGGGTGGGAAGTGAAGACATAGAAAAATGACATATATGAGAGTAGTTTCCTTTTTATTTTCTCTCCTTTTGCTCATGGACTTACACCAAGACAGGCTTCCAGTGGACCTGACACATCAGCACTATGGGTATCTAACACGTTGAGATAAGTTCTATCCTTCTGTCTAGAAAGTTGGCATATAAGCCTCTATGAGCCAGAGAATATGGAGGGAAATCACTATTTTTTTCTCTTGTAGCTTCACAAGGGTGGGCTTCCAGTGGAGCCCGTGTTGGGGGCAATAATATGAAAACTTCAATAGAAACAATATCCTTTGGCCTGATGTATTGGGTAAGGAGACCCCTGCAATCAGAAGAGTACTTGGGGGAGTCCTATCTTCTTTCTCTCTTTTTCCTCCCCAGTTTGCCTGAGGTGGCCACAATCACAGGAGTTACTCAGTATGCAGTGGCAGCATGACAAATATGCTCCAAGATAAACTTCCTCTTTTTGTTCAGAGGACAAGAGAAAGGGGGTCTCTTCCAACTGGATGGTGTGAGGGAAATCCTGGAGATAAAAGATTTGAAGAAAGTAATCTGTTAATTCTGTGAATAAACCAGTATAACCTCTGGTCTTACTTGTGAGCTATACTCGTGCAGGATAGACCCAAAACACCATAGCAATAGGTTTGTGAATGAAACTTTAATTTTAAAATATCACCCAGGTCTCAGATTAGCCCCTGAGTGATACATGCTCACAACAGACCCCAAATAGCATAGCAAAGGGTTTGTCAATTGAACTGACATTGGGACCATCACCTCCAGAAAACGAGACAGAAATTGCAATCTGAACGTTACTTGGGTGAGTGCTAAACAACACCAATGACAATAATCAATACTTTCCTCAGGATTCTAACAGGACCCAGAACCTAAATAGCAGAATATTTAAAATGTCTAGGATACACTAAAAAATTACCAGAAAAATGTGACTAATTTCACATGGAAAAACCAATAATAAGTGCCACTCTTGAGATGATTCAAACGTTAGAATTATCAAAGACTTTAAAGAAGCTATTATAAATATAATCCATAAGGTAAAGGCAAACACTATTGAAATGAATGGAAATGTAAAAGTTCTCAGCAATAGAAATTATAAATAAAAAATTTAGATCTGAAATATATTTTATAACTTATTTTTTAAAACCCCACACTGCCTTCTACTCTGCAACTCCTTTCACATTTTCAATCTGAATCTGATGAATCATTCTCTTTCTCACTGTCTTTTCCTATTCTACCTATCCCTCACCTTTGTCCTTGGATTTCTCCTCTTTTTACTACATACTTTCATGTGTAAGCTTATCCACAATTTATCTACTCTTACGGTCTCTTTCTCGTCACCTGCCGCTCATTCTTTACACTATTGCTTTCAAGCTTTTGCTCTCAACAATCCACAGAAATCTCTACTATTTAGTTAGTCTTTGAACCTCTTATGGATAAATGTAATGGACAATTTTTAGTTCACATTATTGATACTCTCCTCTGAGTATGTCTCTGTGGGCCATAGTCTGGGAAGAGTAGATGCTCAACATATTTGTTATTTAAATAAATGAATGACTACTTACCTTAGCTTTCATGTGAATAGAATTTTTCTCTTAAAAAAAATAACTTTGGCCATTTTTCTAGGTTTCCTATATGGGTTCCTCTTCCTTTCCTCACCCATTAATTGCTGGTACTCACCAGAACTTTATCCTCAGCCCACTGGGCTTCCTTCTCAACCAACACATGCTCCTGGAGATTACTTACTTTCCTAATGCTGCTTTCCAAATTATTTATCTATAGCTCTAAATTTCTCCCAACCTCCATTTGAATATCTCCATTTGAAGGCTTACAAATACAGCACCAATACCCCCGAACTTGACTCTTCCCTTGCATTCTAAAATGCACAGTTGCTGGTACTATCATCCCCCTGGGACCCAAGGAAGAAACTTAAGAGAATCTTCCTCTCCCCCTTCCCTTCCTATCCATATCTAATCACAAAGATTTGCTGGTTTTACTTCCTAAGTGTTTTTCAAGTCCACTGTCTCTGCTCTATCCTACTATTATTGCTTAATTCAGTTTTAATCCATTGCTGACACACAAAACTGCAGTATATCCCTAATTCAGCTTCCATTCTTTCTCCCCTATAACTCCAAATAGCTCCTGGAAAGAGTCTTAAAAACAAAAATATAATCATCGTTTCTTTTCTTAAAACCCATAAATAGCTGCTACTGTGTGAAATAATTTCCAGCACCGTGTTATTTCTTCTCTGGAAGTCTCTCCAGAGAGTCTTTTATTGCCACTCCCTGCCTCACACTTTAAGCTCTAGCAGTAGTAAACTTCTTGTAGCTATCCAAGCAATTCTGCTGTTATCATTTCATAAACATTTGTTTTCCCATATCTGTTGTCTGTAATATCCTTCTCCCATCCTGTCTCTACAAATAATAATTGTAATAATAGTTGATGTTTACTGAACATTTATTATGTGTCTGGACAGTACCTTGATCTTGATATGTACCACTGTATTTAATCCTCAGAACTATCTTGAGATAGGTGTTGTAAAACTAATGCAGTCATCATTTTAGAGATTAGAAAACCAAGGAACATACAGGTTTAAGTGACACGCACAAGAAAATAATGAAGCCAGGATCTAAATCCAGGAATTATAACTCCAGAAACTGAAAACTACCATGCTTCGTTATATCCAACTTTCCACACTCAGTTCAGACATCGCCTCCAAGAAAACCTACTTGAATAGCGAATGTTATCATCCTTCTAAGCTTGGTTAGCAACCTCTCTGCTGGTCTTCCAGAGCACCCTGCACATCTATAATGTGGGCCATCTTTCAGGACAAGTATCTGTTGATGTGTGTTTTTCTCACTAAATGTAACTCCACAGTGACAGTGGCATGGATTATGTTGTATTTACCTTTGTAAACAAAGCTCCTTATAAGTGCTTCATATAGTGCTCACTCAATAAATAGTTGTTCAACTAAATGTAAATGGCTCTCTCCAGCCCAGGCCTCTGTGTCTAATCTACTGGACATTCTGGTTTAGATCTCTCATCAGTGCTCAAGTACAACTTGGATAAAATTGAATTCACACATTCTCCCTTCTATTGCCCAAGATTGTTTTTAACACTGTGATTCCTTTCTTGATTAATATATCAATATCTGTCCAATTAACCAAATCAAAACCCTGGGAAGCATCCAAGATTTGTCTCTCATGCCCAGTAACTAATTGGGCACCAAGTACTCTCAGTTGTACCCTCTATACATTTCTTAAACCCTTCCTCTTTCCTATGATCCTGTTGCTTCTGGTTTTCCTGCATTCCAGCAATTATTAAAAGACATTGGGATTATTATATATATATTATCATTACCTCTTTATCTCTTTACCTCTTTCCCTGCCACTGGCCTGCACAATTCTTGAGAAAAAGGATAATCTTTTCATCTTTTTACTTCTCAGTCATGCCTCCTCTTAAGTGATGACTTTGGGCATGGATCAAATGACCCATCTCATTGGCTGATAGTTATTAGCTTATACTTTGCAGTAACCTAAAGAGAAAATGTCTCTCAACAGGGATTTTGCCTGTGATAGCCACTAGAGCTGTTCATAGATATTCCAGTTCTTCTCTCCTTCTAGGTACATTGTAGGATTGCACTGTCTTGCCCATTTCAAAGTTAAGTTGGCATGACTTGCTTTAGTCAATGAAATAGAAGTTATTGGATATCTCTGGACAGAAGCTTTAAGAAACAGTACATGATTTGACATATCCAATTCCCCTTGCTACAAAGATTAGGAAAGTATGCCTGAATGAAAACTTCATCACATAAAGTGGGAGTGAAAAATAAACTTTTGTTAGATTAAGCCACTAAGGTTTTAGGATGATTTGTTACAGCAACATAACTTAGCCTACCCTGACCTGTATAATATCCTTGGGTACCAGCATTATTTCCCTTCTGGAGGAGTGGTATTTGGGGCAAATCATGTGCGTGTTCCTTTCTTGTCCCACAGACATTTTTATCCAGATGAATTCAAGTTAAAATTAGCATCAAGGGAAGCCTTGAGATGAAACTCAAGTCCCAATTTGGCAATATTCAACCTAAGAATTATGTGTGGAATGAAAAGGGTAATCATATTTGCTTTGAAGGATAATTATGAGCTAATTGTGTGCAAGAATAATGTAACCACTTCTAGTCATAAGTCTTCTTTTCTCTCTGCTGAGTATGTATCACACAGGCCGATCCAGTCAGGAATAATATGCCTTCGGGAACACTGGCAGAGTGACCAAAGGATAAATGCCACAAATATTTGATTAGGGCTATATAAGTAGGAGATGCCAAAAATATTTGATTAGGGCTACATAAGCAGGAGATGAAGTAAAGTTTGTCCCCGAAATAGCTCAACATGGGAGACAGTGATAACATGATAACATTATAACCACATGTATTAAGCATTTGGAGTTTGCCGTACACCACCAGTTATAAATAGTCTACGTCTTAGGACAAAAGCTACATAGGTATTAATATTTTTGATCACCAATTCTTCTTTTTCAGAAGAGGTAGACAGTTGAATCTGAGTCCCCCTTTGTTAACCACAATGCCCACCCTTCCTCTGCAAGTAACTAAATGTCCAGATAATACAAGAGTCTTAAGGCATTGCTGAACATGATTATGAACTCACTTCTCATTTTCTAAATTTCCTCTCTTGTACATGTTCAGTTTCCTGGAGCTTTTATCCTTTTACACTTTATTTTCATTTTTAAAAATTATTCTCCATTGCCTCAGCACTACTTCTCAGTTTTTGTCCACCGTGTCCTTGCTTTCTGCTTTCACTTATAGAGGGTGGAACTATTTTCCTCCCCAAAGAAAACCTCCATCGATCCGATAAAGCTTGGCTCTGTGCTTCAAATGATCTCTTTCCCCCAGGGGAAAAAAAAAACAAATTTTCTATGGTTCTTTAGCTTTGGGGATCACAGAACACACCCAGCTTTAGTGCCAGCTCCTTCATTAAGCCTCCCTTGATTCTCTCAGACAAAACTACCTCCTATATTAGACAGCATTTTATTTCCTCTATAGTAACACCACACTGCTGTACTATGACCTACCCTTTTAAAGGTCTTTCTCCTACACCATGCATGAAACTCCCTAAAAGCAGAAAATATTTTATTCATCTTTACACCTCTAGTTGTTCAGAGCCTGGCACGTTATTTCTAGACTAGAGCCCATTTAGTCACATCCAATGTTATAGAACGGAAGTTTCAAATTGCAGTCTTGGGGCCAGTTGGGACCAGCAGGCATATTCTGCTTGGCCCACAAAAAAAATTGCTCAGGACAGGGCTTAAATATTTTTAATTATTTGTCAATTTTAGGAATTGAGAGATTTACGATTTTTAAAAATCCAGACTTCTCAATATTAAACAAACAGGAAAACACACACACACACACACAACTAGAAGATTAGCGAACGTGGAGCTCACATTCCAAAATGGAGGCAACTGCTATGGCTGAGTGATGGCCACCATGTCTGGAGTGGACACCATGGCTCCAGTTCTCCCCAGTTCACCACAGTTTGCCACAAATGCCATGTGCAGCCCATAAGTCATCAGGACAGCACCTGCACATGGCAGGCTCTCAGAAACAATTTTCAGGTGAGTGATTTCAGGACAGAGAAGTCTCCTGAACGCCAGACCAAAGATGAGGAATTAATGTTGACACAGGTGGGGACCTCCAGCCCGAGAAGCCCTGGACTTGCTTCCTCTGGTCTTCAGGGTGATACTGCTTTGGTAATGGCTGCTTCAGACCAGAGCATACTTTGCACACTACTCTGAGGTTCTGGGAAATCTACTCAGAGTTCAGCTTCCAGATTTAGGGTGTGAGGATTAAAATAACAAGACAGCAAAGTGATAACCTCGTTACTCGTTAATACAGATGACTTGTGAAGTCCAGGGCCTCAGTGAACTTGGGGCATGACTCCAAAACATTACTCACATAAAAGCATTCAGTGTCTCAGTGTCTGCCTCTGTGGCTTTTTCTCTTTCCTTCCCAGCTCTTCTTTTTCCATCCCATGCCTCATATTTAAATGTATGTCTGCCCTAGTCATGGTAGTGATCTCTAGTAATTTTCTCATCATCCCAATATTCAATCTTATTCACTTTTATTTTTTTGTCTCTACCTATCTTTTATATATTAAAGTATGTGGAGTTAGAAAAAGGAAGAACACAAAAAAATCAATACGTTTTTAAATTATGAAGGTAAGACATGTTTCCTTTGGAATTTTCAGAAAATAAAAAAAGCAAAAGAAAATCAGAATGATCTCGTTTCCTACCTACCCTTACTCTGTAATTATGTTTCATAATGTAAATCATGTTGCACAGTTATATTAACCTTATGATCCTTTTCCAAAATTATTTAAAAAACAATATTTTAGTAGAAATATAATATTTCACCTATGAATGGATAAAAATTATCATCTATGTATAAACATTGAAATCACATCTAGCTTATTTTTCATTTTATAAATATTTGACATAAAATTCAATTAGTTCTTTGGAGTTGGTTTCTCAAAGTGAAAGCACTGGCTCAAATATTAAGAATATTAAAAACAAAATCTTATGACATGTATTACCAAATTGCTTTCAGAGAAGCCATTCCTGTTGCTTTCTTGCCTGCTGAGCATTAGAACACATGGCTATCTCACCTACATTATGAAATTTTAAAATCTTTAATAACTGATAGTTGAAAAAAATCATTTTAATTTGTATTTATTTGATTACTACTGAGTAATTTTTCATATCTTTATTGTCCATTGTATTAATTCTTTCATATCTGAATTATTAGTTGTTGCCCACTGTTCTATTGGCACACTGAGGATTTTTTACGTAGCCTCAAAAATTCCTTATTCATTTAGGATAGTAGTTCTATGTCTGTTATAGTCACGGCAAATATTTCTCCCAATTTGTCAATGGCCTTTTTTTTTTTTATGATTTTTTACATATAAAATTTATTTAGTTTTACTTAACATAAACTGTCAATTTTCCTTTCTCTTCCTTTTGTGTTTAAAAGCCCTTTACATACTTGAGATCAATTAAACAGCCACCTATATTTTCTTAGCTTTTTTTGGTTTCAGGTTTTCCATTTAAATCACCAATCCATTTCACACTTATTATGGTTCATAGTGGCAGTTGAGTATTAAACGAAAATGATTTCATCTGTAAAAGGCTAACTGAGAACAAACTCAGGTGGGACCTCAGACAGGAAAGAGCGTGCCACACCAGTGAAGCTCAATCTCCTCACCTACAAACGGAAAGACATGGCTACCTGACAGTGGGGGAGAAGTGAGACTTCATACAATGTTTGGCATATAGTAAATGACCAAAAAAGGGCACCAAGATATTGCCACAGAATTATTTTAAATGCTATTTTCTATGTGACACTTCCTTATTGCAAAAGAAGTTATACTAGGCCCTCTGAAAGACTATATATTCAATTTGCTAATTTTCCTGTAATTCTTCCTTTACTGCTGCTGTTTTATTAATCTTGTTTTATAACAAGTAAAGAAGTCCCCTGAATCTTTTTTTTCCTTTTTAAAATATTCTTAATTATTTATTTTATTCCTTTGAATTAATTTAATAATTTTAGTGATTTCTCTCCCTTCAAATCTCCCTAGGATCGTTGTTCTAATTTTGTTAAATATAAAAATTAATTTGTGAAAATATGGCATCTTTATAATACTAATTTGCCCATAGGAAAAAAATAATGGCTACCCTCTGTGAGGGCTTGCCATATGCCATGTGCCAATCCAAGGTATTTTCACCTACTGACTCATATAATCTCCACAACAGTTTTCAGAAGAAGGTACACATGGACAAATGAGGAGACACTCATTTGCATGTTCACCCTCACCAACACTTCCAGAAAGGGAAATCTGTGACTTCTGATGCAGACACTGGAGATACATAGAAAACCAGAATCTATAACATGTGAGGAAGAGAGAAGAGGGAACGGAAGGGAGGGTTTCAGGATTTACCATGTTTAATTTCATGGAAACTGAGAGTTTATTTCCTCTCTTTTAAATTATTGAGCACCTACTGTATACCAGAAAGAGAATCCTGAGACTTTATTCTTTCTCTATTAGAACCCCTATGGGGTTAGGCAGTCAGGGCGAGGAAAACTTCCTGGGTCCTAAAGCAACCCAGGCTATGCCAGGGAGGAGTGGGGAATCCATCTCCACTTTTCCCAACACAACAGTCTTCACTTTACCATTTACCCTAAAGCAAAAGAGGCTATAGTTTAAGATTCACATGAGAGGATGACAATTCAGCTCAATTAATATCAATTCTTAAAACATTTCCAGGTTAAAGTAACTATTTTCAGCCTTCCATGGACTGGACTTTCATCCCCAGAGGACCTCCTAGGATTCAATTCTGGCCCTTGAGACCAATACCAGATCTAAGCCTGGCTAGGGTACCTGAAACCTCAGCACGCCCCAGTGTAACATGCAGGCTCTTGGCCATATGGTGTCCCCTGGGCCTGCTGGTCTCTGATCTATGCCAGAATGGGCATATGCTGGGATATTTCAGGACCCTGAGGGGAGAGTCAAAATGTCATAGAGCCAGTATGAGGTTAAGCTTCCATTTCTCTTGTTTATGGCATAAGTACAAATGGAACCGGGAAGAAGTAGAAAAATGCCATTATTGGTTCTAAAGCATAGAAGGTTGAGCTTAGAACATATAAAATAAAACTTCTGGGCTTTCTGAGGTATGACCTATTTATACATACAAAATAAGCTTTAAAAATGTCTAAATGAAAACAGCTTCTATATTTATAAATTCCATCCACTTGGCTTTTTCTTAAGCTTATTTTCTATGTACTCCTAGCAGAGAAAGATCTAAAATCTTGTTGATTGGTGATTTTTTTTTTTTTTTTGAGGCAGACTTGGAGGGGATGCCCATGAGAATGAGTCATTGCTTCAAGATTTATGCTATTATTAAAAAATAAATAAATATAGACTTTGTGTTGCTGTTTGAACTCCACATGACCAAGTAGCAGTTCAGTTCAATTAATGTTACATGCTGCCTATTATGCAAGGCTAAATAAGCTTCCAGTCAGAGAGGGTCACCCCTCCCAGTAAGCATTCTTGACAGGCGGATTGGGAAGAAGGGGAGAGGAAATCGCATGCAGACACACGGTGGAGATGCCTTGAGGGCTAAGTGAAAGGAAGAGCTTACAGAGAAATCCCCATCTGAGGAGACAGTGTGAGCGTGGATGCATGAAGAGGTGGTAAGTGAGGGGAGCTGCAGAGAATATTGGAAAACAGGAGGTCTATTTTCAATCTAGACCTTCCACCTAAGTGACTAAGAAGGAAATAAATGCAAGAATGAACATCAAGGAAATTGCTGTTATTCACAATGGAAGGGTGATGAATTTTAGAGAGTTCACTCAGTGGCCTTGAGAAAGGTACTTTCCTGAGTCTCAAAATAGTGCCCACTTGCCAGCACTCACAAGTTGCCATGAAATATTGCTGACTTATTTAAACATTGTTTGTCTTGACTGTTAAGGGCTCTGATGAATCTTAGTAAAGTCAGTTTCATGAAATACAAAGGCATGTTCTCTTTTCTCTTAATGAAAGAAAAATACTAGTGAATTCATGGCCTTTTCCCTTCTTTATAATGGAATCTGCAATATAAATCCAGTGTTTAACACGTCTGAAATGTAGAATGTCCTTTTAAATTATACACATGCACACCACTCCACATGAGTAATTCATTTTGCTAATTTTGACCAAAGAATTAATTACCATTTCAACTAAACTCTTCTAATGAATGAATATAAAATTAAGGTCATCTTCATAGGATGGAAATTGGTTACAAATAAGACATAAGCAAGATTCAAATCATGGGGCTCTATTTAGATTTCAATTAACCAAGTTCTTCTAACAGGAAAATAAGTACAGAGCAATATTCAAGTCCTCTAAAGCATAAAGCAAAACAATGTTAACTTAAAAACGGGGTGGGAGAGGAATAAAAAGAAAATGGAAACAAGCAAAGAGTTCTCCATTTCCAGGCACAAGAAGGGATTGTTTGTATGTAGTGGTGGACAGACACAAATGCATAAATGAACGTACACAGTACACGAAGCAGTTACCTTCACAAATAAATCTGCTCGGATTCAGCAGTGGAACTGACAGCCCTTGGTCAATGTTAAGACCGTGCCACCTTCTGGTTGCCATGTGTATGGCAGGTGCTCATGTTGTTTACAAACTGAAGCATTTCTGTTTTATGCAAAACTTATATTGAAGGGAAACAGCAGACGCATTCCTTGTGCTGTTCGCTCTTTCCCCTGGGGACTGTATTGGAATAAGAACACGATCCATAAATGTACTCCAGTGACTTCTCGGCTTGAAAATCTGAGTTTGCTTTTTAAGCTCGATCAACTGTAATGGTGTATGATAGACCAGACACAAGCACAGACAATACTGCAATTTGGAGAGCAAGAGGATTTGGTTGCCTGTCTTTTCCCTGGTTGCCACTTTCTGAACCTCTTAGAATTGGAGAAATGGAGCTCCAGCAATCGAAACAAGGCTTTTGCCAGTCAGAGAAAGCAGATATGGGAATATATTAGATCATCGTGCCTGCAAAGCTGCAAAATAACAAACATGTAAGCTAATTTCTGGACAACTGTTAACATGCGATTGTGACCAAACGATGATTTGAGGAATTCTATTCTGCTTAAATTCCTCCATAGTTTCAGTCAGATAGGTTTGGGTATCATGGCCTTTGGAGTCCTAGCTGGATAATAACATGCCTTTCCTACCAAACTGAGCATCTTAGCTGGAGGACTTCTGGAGCACCCATGATCACCTGTTTTGTGCAGTGTCTGCTGTAGTTAGCAAATGAAACTCTAGTGTTTGCAAAGGTAGTCACAAAGGAGAGGCATTTCATGTGCATTGCTTAGGGGGGGTTGTATGTCTTCATCAAAATTAGCCCTAGAAACCTTGAAATCCTATAATATTTGTAAGTATACCTGTAGAGGCAAATATATTTATAGAGACAGCATAAGCTTAATTGAGTAACTGTTCTTTGTACTTTGTCAGTGTAGGCTGCTAACCTTCCTGAGTAGGCAGCCCTTGCCACACTACGCTTCCTCGTTCTATCTGCTGCCCACCTTCCTTACCTGCACGTACACTCTCAGTCCTGAAACAGAAAACCAACAATACTTTGGCTCCCAGAAGTAAGTGGGACTTTACTGCAATGATCTTATGATTTATTCAACTTTCTATTTCACCTTGCCTATGTTGATTAAAACTCAAATTTTTTGCAAATTGAACCATTTCACAATCTACAAATAAAGTGACTGTGAAGAGAGTAATTAGGAAAAAAATGAAAAATGCAGGTTTATTTACAAACACTAAATTGAGCTGCTGTGATTGTCCTAAATCATTGCCCCAAATTGATACGAGGATTTACTCAATGTAAAATTTGATTATGAAGAATAAAATCTTCAAAGATAATTTTTTAAAGAGTATCTCAATTGTTAATTACTTGCTATGATAACATTCTTCACTGCAGGGCACACATAGCTGCTTTGTAGTAAATATCTCCTGCAAAACTAAAAGAACAAGATCAAAGTGTGAGATTGATAGGGATGTGAATGCATGATGCAAGCAGAGCCACCTGAAAATGGATTAAAAATCTGGGAGACTAGGGAACCAGCTTGAGGGACTCCCACCAGGCAAATCTGGGGCCATTTGCAATCAAAATAAATAATGAGAGTAAAAATTTGTAACCCACTAGGGTAAAACTCCATGAGTTCATGCTAATATAAACACATAACCCAATGCATGAAAAGGAAGAGCTTTTTCTTACAATAGAAAGGCAACTAATATATGTGAAAGAAATTATGAAATTAGAAAAATCACCACGTGGCAGCCGTCATAATAGTTAATTCAGGGAAGTATCATTAATTGGCACTACAACTTGTCAGTGAAAGTTTGAGGATTGTTTATATAATCTCATTGTATCTCTCCACAAAATAAAGACTTGAACGTGGAGCAGTGTGGTTAAATCTTCTCTTAACCAAGTGATCAAAGTTAACATCCCCAGCAAATGCACAAATTTAGTTTGTACTTTCTGACATAAAGCACTGAGAAGAATTAAATATCACTTCTGTGATATTCCTGCCAAAATCCCAAAACCTAAATCTAAATTCATGACAAAACACTAGAAAAACCCAAAATGAGAGGCACTCTGTAATATAATTGGCTTACATTCTTAAAAAATATTAGCGTCATGAAATACAAGGAAAGAGTATAACACTGTTCCAGATTTTAAAGAGACTGAATGGCTAAGCATAGCACATGACCTTGTATTTTCTTTCTTATAAAAGACATCAAGTCAATTGGCAAAACCTGCATAAAGGTCTTTTGTTTAGATAGGTGTATCGTCTCAATGTTAGCCCCCTGATTGTGTTAATTGTATCGTGGTTACATCAGAGCAACTCTTGTTTTCAGGAAATACAAACTGAAGTATTTAGAGGGAAAGGGGCTTCATCCCTACAGTTAACTCTTAAATTATTCTGTAAAAAAATATGGTAAACATTGATAATAGGACAATGTGTGTATAAGAATTCTTTTTATCATTTCTGCAACCTTTCAACAAATCTAACATTTTTAAAAGGAAAAAAATCAATAAAAAATTGACAAAGCTGCCACATCTTTGGGTCATAACAAGTAACTGTTACTTTGCCAATAATAGGTAACTGATTTTTTTTTAATTTAAAAAGCAAGTTGTTTTAGTCTCCTGTAGACCCAACTTGAGGCATTGAAGGTAGAATTTGGAAACCATGTCTTCCCAGAGTACCCTCTTTGCATACCCAGCTGCAAACCGATTCCTTTCCTATTTGAGCCTCAAATTTCTCTTCTCTTCTTTCCAGCACTTTCTTCCTTCTGTGCATTCACTCAAAAAACTTTTGTTGTGGCCCATTTACAATGAAGCCATGTGAATTGCTGGGAATTCAAAGATTTTTGAGACTCAGCTCCCAGTCTAAGCTGCACATAACTAATTCTAATAGAGTATACTTCCTAAGTGTAACAAAAGAAGAAAAACGAAAGGGAAAATATGGTAACCCGGGTGACCTTAAGGAGTGTTGACAAGGGAGCACAAGTGTACCATGCAGGCAAAAGGAGGGGGGGCAGTGTTGAAAACACTGAGGGGTAACAGGTGGGCAGTTTGCGGAGGCATCTCCCAAGGACCCATTAGCTATTGCTGGGGCACCAGGTCAACAGCGAGGGACGTAGGTGCACAGAGGCAAGGGCTGGGTCACAACCTGTTTGCCCCACTATGGAATTTGAATTCCATTATTGGGGATGAGGAGCCACTGAAGGTTTTAACCAAGGCAATGATGTGCTTAGATTTGCATAGTACAAGGATCCTTGCTGCTCAGCATCCTTTTCTAATTCTTTTATTTATTTATTGACTGTTTGCTCACTGAATGACTGTTTTAGGTCAGATGCTGTGCTAGTTTGAGGCACACATGACAAAAAAAAAGGCACACATGGTTTTTGTCCTTATAGAGCAACTCCATTCTGAGGTCTTTGTGGTTTTTTTCCTCTTGTTTCTAACACTGGAATTTGGGCCATGTTTAAGCTGTAGTTGGTCTGCCCTTTATTTATTTGTGTTTCTTAACCTCTCCCTGGAACTCCTAAACCTGCTGTCTTTATTAAGCTAACAGAAGGAGAAAGTCCTTGAAATAAACTACAGTGTGATGTAAGGCAAACTTTGCCTTTCTCTAGCCAACCTGGAGCAGCCAGTTTAAACTACACTCAAAGCTTTATGCTCAAATCCAGCAGGTAATATTGAGATTACAGGATTCCCTAAAAGTCATCTTTTTAATTCATTTACTTAAAAATATTCCTGTCACCTTAACATTTATAAAATAAAATAATTGTATCATTTGTATAATTCTGAAATGTGGTTAGCCGTTATTTTCAATTATTTTTTCACAATATAGTACAATCATTTATATTTCCTGCTTAGTATACTAATTAGGTTAATAGCCTCTAGTTCTAAGTACTGTAGTATTTTATTTCATGGTGTTTGAAAGCTATCTTGTATGGAATATAATTTTCACTGTATAAATTCACATATCATTATTTTTTAGAGTATATTTTTATTGTAAGGGTCAGCAAGGGGAACATATACTCAGGTACAGTCATGTGCCACATAATGAATGCCATTTCAGTCAACCAAGGACTATATAAACAACAGTGGCCCCATAGGATTGTAACAGAGCTGAAAAATTTCTTTCACATAGTGACACTGTATCATCACAAAGCATCGTAATGTACAATGCATTACCTTTTCTATGTTTAGATACACACATACTTACCATTGTGTTACAATTGCCTACAGTACTCAGTACAATAACATGCTGCACAGGTTTGTGGCATAGGAGCAATAGGCTGTACCGTATAGCCTAGGTGTGTCGTAGGCTGTGCCATCTAGGACTCTAAGTACACTCTGATATTCAAACAACATGCAGTCGCCTAACAACTCATTTCTCAGAACCATCGTTCTGCCCTTAAGCAACACATAACTGGTTTAGATTTTTCTCAAGAAACAACCTATTTCATTCAACCCAAGCACCTCCTGTGGATCAAACATTTGGTTAGGTGCTCTCAGATACTAAAGAAAGAGAAGTGGCTGGGGAGAAGTGAGAATAGAGGTAGCTTCCCTAGAAAAATGTATTTGTTAATTAGAGAAATGATACAGGTTTCCCTAATAGATACATCGATAAGCTTTGGACTTGAATTTGAATCCCCACACTGTAAGTTCAGGCAAGGTACTTAACCACCGTGAGGCTCAGTTCTTTGTAAAATGTAGATCACAATGACACCTCAGTGCCTCTTTATCTTCTTCTGTTCACTCCTAGGCTCAAAAAACAACAGAGATCAAAAAAGTTGCAGAAAAGGGAACACACTGTCCTAGCTGTAGCTCTGGCTTTTTATGCCTGTGGCAGTTCATGGACTTTTCCTTCCCCTTTAATCCAGTCACCGGAAGCCTCTGCTCTTCTTGGAATTTCATTTAACATTTCAGAGATTCTCCCAGTCACTTTCAAATAGCTTCCACTAACGTATCATATTTCTGCTTTAACTGTCAGTGCATAAAATAGTGATAGTGGTTAAGTTATGACTAGTATTCCATGAGATTTTCAGATAAGCCATTGGTTTTAAAATCCAAGTTTTGGCCACATCACTGGTATCAGAGATGCTTTACTAGCAAATAGGGAAAATTTAAATTGAGCCCATTTGAATTTTTCTCCTCTCCTGTTACATCTTCTCATGTTAATACTATGGAATGGTAGATTGACTAAAGATTTCTCATCAGGAGAAAAAAAGTTGGGGAAGGAGTGACAATGCCTCATATGCTGGCTCCATGGTGGCAGATGGTGGGGACAGGACTCAGTCTTTCTTGTCATAGTTGCAAGTCATGCCCAAGGCACTGAGGAAAGGGTCCTGTTGAGCCCTCCTCTGGAGAACCCAAAGCATCCTGGCATTTTGTGCATGTATGTAATCCTGACATAGTGTACATGGTACCCTACTGTATTACAGATGTGCTGGTGTGAGCCAACTTGGGACTGGTGCCACCCTTCTCATCCCAGTTAATTTGTCCAGGTCATTAACCACTTGTGTATTTGGGCCTCCAAATTAGAGAAGAAAGTTCCAATCCTAATTTAGCATTTACACAATCACAGTGAAGAAGCTGTTTTCAGTGGTCCCAGCCTAGAGTCAGACAATCAGCATCTGATGTAGCATCAAGACCCTGGCCCCTCCACTATTCTCCTTCCTTGCTGTGTGACCTTAGGAAAGTTAACCTGCCTCCCTGAGCTTTGGCTTCCACATTTGTCAAGTTAGGAATGACACGATTTATTTTGGAATATCATTGTGAGAGTTTTGGTAATAATATTTTATTGAGGACCTGCAAGTAGTAGCTCTTTAATAAATGCCAATTCATAATTTTAAATAGGTTTAATATTATGCCAAATAGAACTCTTTCTAGTCATGCATTTTAGCAATCTTCTTCTAACCCATGTAAGAAATTAATGACATGACTTTTTCCCAATTTTAAATACAAGTGGCACTATTGAGTCCACATGCATTTTAGAAAAATTGATTTTCAAGGTAATTCCTTCACTGGGCTGATAACAATGAAGTGGAAATTGCTGTTTGTTTAGCTATGTAGAATACCGCCAGAGGGAGTATTGTGAAATATCAAAATGATCAGAAAGGAACAGCAAGTGGATATTGAAGTCTTTTTTCCACCAGAATATTTTTCTTTTCTCCAAAAGAAAGATGTATTTTGCATGTTTAGGGTTTTAACTTTTCCTGTACAGAGTTTTTGGGGATCCGTTATATACCAGACTCTGGGAATAACAAATGACTGAGCCTCAGCTCCTACTCGGGAAACATTTTTAATCTGGTAGAGGAAACACATAGTATATTTATTATATTATATTATACTATATTATTATATCAATTAATATTATATTTTAATATGATGAGTTCTAGCACAGTGTAGCCATACCCGAGGGCAGAAGGATGAATCTAATGATCCCTTGACTTCTGTTCCAAGTGAATGTTTCTGTAATAAGGAATAACATCAGGGTACCATGATTTTTGGAGATTATTCCCTGCTACCCCAGCACTGTGTGCTGATGAGGATGTGATGACTAGAATTGTTAAGCACTTCCATTTTTGCAAGGGGGTAGTGTTGTGAATATTTCCACTTTTCAATGGATCGTTATTCCTCAGACAATGAAAAATTTTTCATTCTTTGTAGTCTGCTTTTTCCTGCTATGGAAATTATGATCACGAATTCCCATCCATTTATGTAAAAAAAAAAAACACAGGCAGGTAACCTAGAAAAGCTACTTTCTGATATTTGTATCTCCTCCCTGGTGGAAACGGGGGTGTGGGCTGTCACGTAGGCTGAATCTAAGGGACTTAAACGAAGAGGATTTGGGAGCCACCACCAAAGGCAGCCTCTGAAGTGGAGAGGCAGGTCTTTTACATCCTGCCAAAACTGGATCTGTTCTCGAGCTGTTTAACTTGTGATTATTTTCTCTTGTTGCCTTTTCTTTGAAAATTAATTGCAGATGTGAAATGGCCATGTTTAAATAATTCATAAAAAAATAAATCCAGAGGAAAGTGGAAAAGGTAAAGAGAAACCCAGTGAAGTACAAAGCAGGGGTCGAGTCTGTTGTAGTTTTCTGAGAGCTTTTCTTACTCTGGAGTGCTTAATTAGGCCTAGCTGCCTGTTTGGCCCTGGGTTGGTTTTGTTCTTTCAAGAGAGCTGTTGACCTAACACTACATTAAAACACACTAAGCAGTAGCTTCTCACGGTTCATGAAAACATTTGTAAGTACTGTTATTTTGGCATTGGGGAAAAAAAGAATTCAGTATCTTCTGACTGAGAGAAACTCATACATTTATAATTGTATTTTTTAATGTTATGGAATAGCCTTTGAGCTCTACCAGTTAGGCAAACCAGATAGACAACATTGTTTAATGTCAGCGACTAAATGCCCAGAAGATCCTTAACTGTAAAAACAAGAGCTTCTGTAAGTTTTAGAGATTCTTCTGAGCAGACAGTTAATTGAACTAACTGAGCAGTGCCTTTGTAAGGTTTATAGCTCCTGGAACTATTGGTATGCTTACAGAAGCATTTTAAATATTACATCCTCACAACTTCTAGATCAATTAGTTTGTGATAGAAGGCGGTCTCTAGGTCTAAAATTACTTTTTTTGTGCTGATATATCATTTTAAGTAATCATTTTAAGCTTTTTTTTAGAAAAGTACTAATTAATGACTCATATCCTGGAGAAGGTGCATGAGATTGGTTGGACTTTCACCCTCATGCTTCAAGGGAACTTTTGTTATGTTCATCATAGCCCACCCCCCCTCAAATGTGAGTAGCTAGAATGGTAGAAAAAAAGTGACTATACGGTGCTATAAGAAGGGGAATTAGGTTTCTAGCATCTATTAAGTTTGCCAAACACTCCAAGATTTTAAAACCAAAGCTGTTCAAATATGTACTGCTTCAATTATTCAATATGCCCATTTTAATTTCCCTTTAAAAAATACCGTGGTATTCCCCCTTTCACATAGTGCAAAATGTATTTCTTTCTAATGTTCTGTTATGGAAAAAGAGGTCTTCAAAGTTAATGTTCAAAAATATCCATCTGGCTACTTAAATGCTATCATGTCTCTTTTTGTTTCCCTGGTCTCTGATGAGGAGATGTTTGTCATTTAATTGCTGCCGAGGATCACAGATGATGGTTTATAGGTTTAGGCAAATTGTGGGCAGCACTTTGTTAACAAACGGAAGAACACGCTGGTACTTCATAATTATCCTAGAGAGCTCAATTGGCCCTTAACGGCGCCTGCCCGAACAGCATCAGGGAGCCTTGTTTCAACACAAAAGCTCCTTCTTGTTAATTAATCTGTGTGCACTTGTTACAAATAAAATCTATTTGTTTCCAGTTAATATATTTGCTGTTGCTTTAAATATTCGTTTATTATTATGCTTGTTAAGTGACAGAGTGGAGAAGAATAGCTTGCATGACTTCCATCACATACACTGAGCTTTAAGAGATCAACAAATAGACTTCGTATGTCAATTGTGTTGCTGTGTGCTCAGTGGTCCCCCCAAATCTGCTTAAGAAAAATGAGTATCTTCCAACCATGAAAGCAATACAGGGGGCAATTGAGAAGCAAAGTATCCATGACAGTAATCAGTGAATTTTCATTAGAGAAGAATTTTTCATGCAATTTGTGGGAAGCTTGATTTCATTTCTCAATCTTACGGCTATTTTGTGTGCAAGTGCCAAAAACACTGGACACATGCAAGTAGATGTGTCTTGATTTTCCCTTCAGTTGGCTTCAACTCAATCAAAAAGAAATCATTTGCTTGCTCTTTGTGACACTTTAAGCAGAAGTAACTGGAGCATTATAAAGAAATTGAAGTATAGATACATAATACATTGGGAGTATGGTAATTGAAAAAGCAGTAGAAACAATAAACATGAAGTTACTTAGCATATTTTATGTAACATATAGAAGTAAAGTAGTGATTCTTTTTAAGGTTGACAAAATTGTCATTCAAAATTTTACATTCTTAAAGTTTGTGTTCCTACATTCTTCTTTTACATTCTTAAAGTTTTGCCAGTCTAAAATTGGTCTTACATATTTGTCATTGTTCTTGAAAACTCAAGTTGGAAATATTTCTAAAATACATTTTTCTAAATAGAGAAATAGTTTACAAATTATTTAGAAGATAAAAAATTGTTTTATACTAATGTAAACAAGGATTTTTAATTTTTATTTGAATGAAATATTAGAGAGATACGGCTTTAAAGATAGCTCTTCAGAATATTTTTTCTGATTTTGTTGTGTCAAAAATCATGCTTATATGACTTCAATTAGGTTTGCTTAACTGCATACAGAGAATTCAAAATACACATAAATATTGATGAAAGAACATTCCCACAGCCACCAATCAATTACTTTGATTCTTCTGTTTTAAAATTGGTCCGATAATGCATTTTAGAATAGGTCAATACTGCCTGCTATATAGAGTAACATGTCTAATTTGTTTCTGTTCATCATAATCATGTAGTTAAGAACAATATGCTTAAAATCTCAACTTGTCACTGGGAAGAATGATATATAAAATTGACAGAAGAATTTATAAAATTGCTATTGGGCATAATATTTGTAAAAGATGTAACACATTCTTGCATCCTGTTTTTCCCATGGACATGTAATGCCTTGGATATAGTATTCATTTGTATTAATTTGATTGATCAGCACACTTGCACACCCACATTCTATATTTACCAACACAAAAGAGACTGTCTCTCATGCCCAGGCTGAAAAATTTCTCACTGCCCCCTCAGCATCATTCAGAAAAAGTAGTTATGAGAGAAGAGAATGAATTTCATTCATGCATTACCAAATCACTTTTCTTTGGAATATAAATTCTTCATTAGCATCACCAGAAAATACTTACTGAGTTCTGTATGTGAAAAGTGTTGTGAAGATGCTACCAGAAGGACTGTAATTCCATGCACTATCATCATGCTATTTGAAGTTTGACTATCACCTCTTAGAGACAGTTAGCAGACAGGGGACCCAGAGGGGGAAACATAGAGGTATATCTTCCTCCTGCCAATGTCCTCCATGTACCTTACCCATTAGAAAACTTAAATTCATTCTGTAACATCCTAAAGAAGAAAACACTGATCTGGAAATCAGGAAACCTGCCTGTGTTTCCTTTGTGAAAGTAACAAACATCTTTCTGCCTCGGTCTATCCTGCTATTCCTTCTCACTTAGCAGAGCTGGAGAGCCCAGGACAAAAACCAAACAGATTATTTTCATTTGAGCCCTCATATATATTGGACTTACATGGGAATTCTTTCATTATTTTAGAGCACTAGGACTGTATTTATAATCAGTGTAAAATTATTCACTCTCATATTAAGTGGGCATTTGGAAAAAGTTCTTATATCCTTAGGAGTTGCTTTAGTAGTAGGAAAGAACTTTAGATCCATAGTGTTCTACCACTTATCTAAACTCCTGTATTACTTATTGTTTATATCATTCTGATAAACAGTACATATGCTGCCTTAAATTGCTACACACAATTGTATTTACTTATATAATACATGTAGTTAGTATATATTATTGATGCATATTTCCTATCACCCACTAATAGAAATAAATGATATAAATCCAGAACATATAAACCAAGCAATAGTATAGCAGTATTAATGATAAAATTATAACACTTAAGTCCCTTTGCATTTTATTAATATTCTTTTTGTGGTCTAAGCCTATTTGAGCATTCACAATTATTGGGTTCTTCTGAGTAGATACATATAACTTCTGATAGTTAGAAGTAGGTGCAGGCTAGAAGTTTTCTCCCTCAAAACATTGCTACTTGATGGTATGTTACAATGAAAGCAAGTCTGAGAATGACTCTTGCAACACGTCAATAACTATCAGTTAAGCAAAGACAAAAATAGACACACAATCGGTTCTGTAAGAACATTCTTATATAATTTATTATATAAATAAATATGTGCCTACTAATTCAAGTATCACCTATTGTGCATTTTACCATAGAAAAGGTAGAATATGTTACCTGATTCAGGTGCATGAGAGTTCACCATAGGTTGTGGGGGTGGAGGAAACAAATAAAAAAGAAGCTAAACTCGAGCCAGACTCCCAAGGAAAGTCAGTTCTCGGGTGGATGGAGTGGGATAAAGTCACTGTAAGTGGGGAGGAACAAACAAAAGTTCAGAGATGAAAGTACCTTAGGCAGGCTCATGTGTTCATGGAGTTGCACTTTTCCTTATTCAAGCTGTCAAAGTTGGAACAACATTTTGAACATAAGGAATATTATCATCAAATGATAGGTGTTTTAATAGCCCTACCTCCATAATTAATCTATTGTAATAGTCCACCCAGGCATAAAGATTGTAGATTTTCTATTTTTTATAGGCAACTTTTCAGTTAGAATATTTTATAATCTATTCCCTAAAACAGAAAGGGCTGTGAAAACACCACCTCTAATCCCATTAGCAGTTCAGTATGTTACTGCTACTAATAATGCCACAAAGGCAAGTCTTTTGCCCAGGTTCATTCATTCATTCATGCATGCATTTAATCTGCAATCTGGACTAAGCACCTACTATGCATCATGCCTTGTGCTAAGCCATAAGCAGTTCCAGTGAGTTGAGGGGAAGGCTGCTTAGTATTCCTTACCACCTAGTGACTATGACGATATTAATGGACTAAGGCAATTGTCCAAGGTGATCACCAGAGAGTAGTGGATAATGGTGACAGTTATTAGGAGATAGCAGAAGGCATTACTGACCAAAGATTAGCCTCTACGAAGCCCCTTAACCTGAAAAGATTGTTAAATGTTTTCCCATTTGTAATCTGGGAGGCTAAGACTGCCTTTAGGGGCAGCCAGAGTCCTGGCTCCCTTGGACAATCTCTAGAAGGTAGGCTTCTCTAGCAACTCTCAAACTGAATTTAAAGTTGGGTTCTGATGTATGAAATATAAGGTCAATGAGGTGACTCTCTCAGTATATACTATTTACTTTCAAAGGGCCTTTGGAGACCTGGCAAGGATTGCCTACTGTTCTCCTGTCTGCACCATGAGAGAGCTGAGCTTCCCACCTTTGAGGTACTTCACTAGGGTGACTATACGTCCAGATTTGCCTTGGACAGTTCCAGTGTTCGTCAGATGTCCAGGTGTAGAATTATTAGTAGCACCTAATTTTCTTCTTAAAAGGGTCCCACTGGTACAGTAAATTATATGGTCACATTAATACTAGCTGACTTCAGCATTGAATAATAGGCATCTAAGCCCAACAACAATTTGGGAAAAAAGGCTTCTGATAGGTTAAAATACTTCTAGCCAAAGAAAACTGCTAGAACGGTTTCTTGAGCTAGTTACATGATACTAAAAACCTAGTCACCCTATGAATGCTACTTCCATATGTGCACATAAGTGTTTATCAATCAGTCGGGTGGGTAGGAGGGGGCAAGAGGGGATGGGTTAATTCACACCTGGTGGGTGCAGTGTGGGATGTCTGAGGGCGGGGCACACTTGCAGCTCTGGCTTTGGCAGTACAAAGGCAATATATGTAACCAAAGCATTTGCACCCCGATAATATTCTGAAATTAAAAAAATAAAAATAAATAAATAAAAACCTAGTCAGTTTGGCCAACAGAGCTAGACAACTATTGTCCAAGAAATGAATCATCATAGCCTGGGGGTCAAGAGAACAGGCCCCAGGGTCAAGCTGTCAGGTTCACATCCCAGTTCTGCCACTTTCTGCTCATGTGACTTGATCCTCCCTAGTCTCAGTTTCCTCATCTGTAAAATGGGATGATAAGAGTACCTACCTCATACTTCCATAGGGTTGCAATGAGGATTATATGAATTAATATGTGTAAAATGCCTAGAACAGTACCTGGCACACTGTCAGTCATGTATTAATAATAAAGGCTTGTTCTCACTCCAGCGTCAATCAAAAAGGTAGGCATGGATGAGTTAACAGTCCCAGTATAGAAGCAGCCTTAACTGAGCAATGTCAAACATGACTTCAGCAGACCACAGAAAATTTAATAGACTATAAAACAAATGGCAGGTTGCTATAAGCTGTAATTAAGATATTTAAGATGTATGTTATATTAAAAACAAAAGTTTTGTTTACAATAACACTTTGAACTTATGGAAAGTGAAACTTTTTGTCTTTTTTTTTAATCTCACTGGCCACTACAGAAGTGTTACTTGCTCTTTATTACTCTCAAGATATAAAAGATTCTATTAGTATCTTAATGTTACAGCATATTACAATTTTTTATCTTCTAATATTATAATATTTTAAACCCTTATTGAATATAAACTCCATTTATGTCTCCCCAGCTCTATGTAAAAGGTATCATATATATTTTTGATTTGGATATGCCACTAAACCGGATAAATTCCATTGCATACATTAGAGACAATATATGTGTAACCTGAAAAAGAATCACTGATTAATAACAGGATACATTAAACTGATAATACTTGACTGTTGGCTATTAAACTGGGGATTAAGATATCAGACAGTTCCCAAAAGTAAATACCTTGATAGGATGATCACAATGGAATTTAGAAATTAAATACAAAAGACTATGTTAATGTGGTATAAATGGGAACATGAGAAAATATCAAAGTTGAAGTTTTTGTTGGAAATTGAATTTGAAATGATCTCTTATGCATATGCAACTTTTTAATACATACTCTCTGAGGTACATTTGCACTCACATTTAGAAGTCTAATTAGTAATAAAAAGGGAAGAGTTTGTAATGATAGCACCCTGCTCTTAGGGTTCATATTATAGATTCTGAAAACAAATTCATTAATATCTTAATCTACATGATGTCATTTTCTGTACTTAAATACTTCAGCCTGGAAAATGTAAGCCTTATTTTACATTTAACCTGTAAGTTTGAGACTGGGGGGCTTGTGTCTTTCAAAATCAGGCTTTTGACATTTTTTGCCTGCAAAACAAAAGATTTAAAAAAGAAGTAGCCAAAATGCTTTGAAATATGTGCCTTTCTCTAATGTGTACTGTTTCTTGAGAAGGCTAACAGGCATTTAGATAGTGAACCATCAAAAACATCACTTCCAACGCTTCTCTTTTAGGCTATTACTGGTAGAATGCCTCGTAACCCTTGAGGCAACTCAACAATTGAGTTAAGGAGATTTTCATGTATCGGTTTTGCCTGTCATATGGTTGACTTAACTTCAGGATATACTTTGCAGCTGAAGGTTCATTTCCCTCAATTTGTTAAGTGGCTAATTATAAAGGTTCACAAAAGAATTGACACCAGGGAAAGAGAAGGCCTTGGCTTCTATCAGCTGCCCCCAGAGGCCTGTACAAGTGTCATTTGTAAAAACAGAGCACAAATTAAACAATGGCCTTAATAAGCTGCCAGTAACAGGGCTATATTGAAAGGGGAATTCTTATGTAGATGCAAAGCAGGCACTAAATGGTTGGAAATTTTGTTTATTTTTTTTACATTGAAAATTAGGTTCTAATGTAAGTAATTTGTATTTAAGCTTCTACTGCAAAAATAAAATTTTAAACCTAAGTTACCAAAACAAGGGGGGAAAAAAGACTATTTATTTTGTACCTGCAGCTGAGATAAACAGTTTTATTTTTCTTTCTATGTTATATTGAAAATACTCTTGAAATCCAATAAAAATCTGGCCTTATTTTCTGAATAAGCAGATATTTTAATTAGTTATTAGAAATAATGACCAGAAATATGTGTATGAGATGAAGAATATTTGTATTAAGAAACAAGTATTTTCCATCATATAACAACCAAGTTTCCTGTTTATAACCAGTACCATGAATTCTAAATATCAGCCTTTTTAACATTTGTAAAAGCATAAACAACAAAGAAAACTCCTTCTGTTTGGAACTATGATAGCTAATGAAACAAAATGAAAATTGCTGCATTGTTTCTACCTTTCATCAAAATATCTCTATGCATAGTATTTGCATCATTATGTAAGACATTTGCAAATATGTATAATGCTTTTGCCTGTGGGAAAACTCTCCTGCTCTAATATATTCCTGAAAGATGAATGAACAATTCTTTAGGTATGATAAAAAGATGTAGAGGGTTAGATGGAGCATTGATATTAAAACCACAAGCTCATCATTTAAGTTTTTTTTTTTTTAATGTCAACACTGCAGGTCTGTGTTTTACTTAATTTTTTTTTCTCTGCAAGCTCACTACTTCTTTTCCAGTTTCTTTTCTGATTCAAGATCCACAATTTGCTGGAGCTACCTGCTTTGATACTTCAGTAAGGATCTTGTAAAGTAAGAACTCAGATCTGGATTCTTGCCTAAGCTTTGAATTTTCAGTTGCCTCTGAAGCAATGGCTAAAATTTGGACATCAACATAACTCATCCCATTGAATTATCTATCCATCGAATTTAGTAACCAGAGTAAGACCTGATTTTTTAGAGCATATGTTCCACTGAGATTGAAATTGTAAAAATGTGAAGAGAGTTTTTATCAGATTTTGAAAGATGGAAAGCATATGGAGGGGTGGTAATGGATTTAGCCAAGGGATAGTGATGGATTTAGCAGGGTGGAAGAAACAAAGACATAAATGCTGGCAGAGATGGGGCAGCGACACAGGTGTGCTAGGCTGTCCCATAAACCCCTGAGCGGTTCTGCACTGGAAACATCAGGTGTGCCAAAAAGACATAGTTGGGCTAAAATTCCATGCACAGTCATTGAATCTCCCAAGAAGTCTAGAGTTGTATTTTCTGAGAGAAAATGAGCAGAGTTTCCAAATTCAGGGTTGAGGTGTGGAGCTGAAAACAGAGTGCTTCCATTAAGAGAAAGAAGACTCATAGAATGCCCCCACCAACCCACGTGCATGGAACTGAAGGAATTTTCTCTGGAGAAACTGAACTGATTTTTAAAGATCTTCCAATGAAAAGGTCACCTCACTTCTTGATGGGTCCACAGCGAAGGCCTTCAGTGAACAAGTCCCTTCCACACAGGTGGAGCCTCCAATCTATTTTTATTTTTTATTTTATTTTTATTTTTTTGAGACAGAGTCTCACTCTGTTGCCCAGGCTAGAGTGCCATGGCGTCAGCCTAGCTCACAGCAACCTCAAACTCCTGGGCTCAAGCGATCCTCCTGCCTCAGCCTCCCGAGTAGCTGGGACTACAAGCGCTTGCCACCATGCCTGGCTAATTTTTTCTATATATATTTTTAGTTGTCCAGCTAATTTCTTTCTATTTTTAGTAGAGACGGGGTCTCGCTCTTGCTCAAGCTGGTCTTGAACTCCTGACCTCGAGCAATCCTCCCACCTCGACCTCCCAGAGTGCTAAGATTACAGGTGTGAGCCACCACGCCCGGCCTCCAATCTATTTTTAGTGCCTCATTCATAAAGACTTACAAGCAACAAGTAGTCATCAGGCATTTGGTTAAGCCTCCACTGTGAAACAGATTATAAAAATAATCAGATAAACAGAGGAATTTAGAGCAGGCGAACAATGATAACACAGAAGAAACTTTAAAAAACTAAAAAAAAAAAACCGATATCCTTGGAGAGTCAAGAAAAGGTATTGTGTTAAGAAAAAGAAACAAGGTGCTGTGAAAAGGAGCAATATCAGAGAACAAGAAAGAGCTATTATAGATTAAGAATAGGATCAACAAAATGACAATGCAACAGAAACATTGATGAATAAAGACAAGAAAATGTCCCCCAAAATATATCAAAAAGACAAAGAAATTGAAAGTGGACAAATAAAAAACATAGTCAATTGAGAAACAATATTTTATATTAATAGAAGGTCTAGAGAGACTAGGTGGAACAAAGCAAATGAAATTACCTAAGAAATAACACAAGAAAAACATTCAGAACCGAAAAATATTTGTCTCCAAGTTAGAAGAATACTAAGTACTCAGCCCAATAAACAATAAAGAGAGACCAAACCAAGGCACAGCCAGAGCACATTATCATGAATTTTCAGAACATCAAGGATAAACACAAATGTTAAATACTTCAAGAAAGGAAGAAAGGAAAGAAAAAAGAGATTAAGAAAAAAGCAAAAGACAAAAAAAAATGGATCCTATATCAAGAACACAATCAAAATGGCATCAGATTTCTCAAAAGCAACATTGAAAACTAGAAGAGGAAAAATTGCTTTTAAAAATCTAAGGCAAAATGACTGTAAACCCCAAATTTTATATTATAAACATTCTCAACTTGGCCTGATAGTAGAACAGATATATATTTAAACATATTAGGACTCCAAAAATGTTACCCAGCATCACTATTTTTCAGAAACCCACTGCCGGTTATTTTTCAGAAAAAGTAAGGAATGAATCAAGAAGAGAGATCCAGAATATAAACACTCTAATATTAGGGTGGAAAGATGTCCTTGTTTGTTTGAACAGTCTTGATTTAGCTCTATTGTTTGGTATAATTGTTAGTAAGACTCTTTTATTCTCAAAAGTGTCCTACTTATTTTTAAAAGGTATATATCTAATTTTATATTTTATGACATTTAAGATTCTTAACCAAGTTTCCCAATTTGTGTTCAATGTCAAAAAAACATGGTGAAACCAGTGGATCGACTTACATACATTCTGGAAAATGTATCATAAAATATATAAATGATTATCTTGAAGCTATGAGATAATTATGCCGTGAGTAAACCTCTCATTAACAGATGCAACTTTCCTCCAAGTAAAGTCAATGATTTTAAAAAGAATATATAAAAATAAGTTTTCAATACCCATAAACTTTATTCAGATGTTTAACTCACTTTTGCTACTCATATAGGTCAATAGAAAATGTTTATCCAAAAAGATTGCTTTCATAATAGAGGGCATTTATGAGGGTGATCATGAGATACTAATATGTCAATCCCAAGGATGTACTTTTCAAGTTCTTTGGACTTACCTTCAGTTGCTTTTCAGCAGTTAAGACATCAAATGCCCAAAATGAAATGGCTAAAGTGCATATATTTAAAGATAGCCTAAACATAGATATTAACTTGTTCAGAGATTTGATGCACACGCCCATCCCAGGCAATGTGCTAAGTGCTTTCCACACACTCTGGGAGACGGTTACTTTCACCGGCTCCCGAAGGTCTGGTTGAGAGTGATTCAAATTATGGTTCTGCCTCTTATTTGCTGTATGACCTTTGGGAAACTTGCAAAACCGCTCTATGCCTTTAGTTTCCTCTGTGCTTTGGATCAAAACATTTTTGCCAGTCTCTGTTTTGTTATATGAATGTTTCCGAAATTCATATGACAACTAAGCCTTTGCTGGAGTCATGTGAGTAGGTTAGTCTTCTTTCCCCCAAAAACTGGACAATGCTATACTACATACTTTAAAAAATGAGTGTATGTTGTAACATTATCACAACCAACAGTTATGAATGTGCTAGACCTATGTGATTGTCACCACTCTTCCCTATCCCTGTCTATTTAAAGCATGGACAAACAGTAAACTTGTCAACAACTTTACTAGGCTGCTGGAAGAAACCATGGAATCCAGATCTTTTTCTGTAGAAAGAATCAAGTATAACAATCAAAAAGACCAAGAACCTACAAAATGTGAGAAGGAGAAATAACTCGACTGGGACATTATGATTATAGTTGGTACCTGTTGGTTCTGAAACCATCTACAAGAAGAAATATGGCCAAACAGCAAGACTGAGTTGTGTAACCAGATAATAGGTTTATGTTGTCAAGTTTCTGTGTAAAGGTAAAATAATAACTAACTTCCTAAATAGTTATCAACATCTTTAAAACATGTAGCTATATGATCATGTAGGCATAATTTTGTTGACATTATCTTTTAAGATAAAAATATATGGTCTGTTTTCTGGGGAGTTTTTTTTTTTTCTTTTTCTTTTCCTTTTTTTTTTTAATATGAAGCAAGTGATGATTAAAGAATTGAAGTTTTCTGGTGAATGAAACAGCCAGACCACTTTTCATGACAAAGTTGGTAATTAGAAGGCCAATTTAATGGTGAATCAGGCAGAAATATTCAAACCATGACAAATGACTTTAATAATGCAGCTTGCAATGCTTGAACAGAAATAAATTTCACTTCCTCAAACTCTCGCCTTTTCCTGCCTGCCTGGAAGATAGAACTGTCCAGGAGGTATTTTGTACCCTTTATTCAGTAAAGCTTTTACTAGATTTTAAGCGACCAAATAGCTTGCAAATGCAAAACATCATTCAACTTCTTATGATTTTTTTTTTCCTGAAGGTAGACCGTGTTCAGAATTCTGAGTAAGTCAAGATTTATTTTTTCTTCTGTTCTGCTTAGCCCTGCAATAGTGTTTTATTGTTGCCACTCTGACTTGAGGTATTAAAGGGAGCGACATTGGCCTCAAAATTGAAAGCTAATTTTGGTGTTTGTCATAAGTTTGTTAAGACCACATGCATTCCACAGTTTGAAAAATTTCATTATTCTGTCCATGCTGGGGCTTCGTAATTGGATAGTAAGGATGTTCAAAGACTAATTTAGTGAATTGCACAATATTTTAAATGGAATTATGCAGGTTTATGGGTCCTTGGGGGATTCAGCTAGGAGCCTCTCGAGAAAATCTGTTTATCAGTAAATGATATTAGCAGCTTTCACCTAGCTTTTGTCTTCATTAAATTGCTGCTCTCCCAATTGAGGGTCACATCTGAGGCCTGCTTTGATAATTTGTCATTATTGTCTTGTTTATTGGAGCATAAAGTTGATACAGGCTGGGCTATGCTGTTTATACGCGATGTGCAAAGAAGTTTTTATTAACAATTCCACCAGTGCTAAATCAAGGTGGAATTTTTTAGGGTTCAAGAAAGGAAATCATTTGTAGCATTGTAATTTCCTCTAAAACTCCCTGAGTATATGCTATGCCCCCTTCTCTAGTATATATAACACATAATGGCATTGCTAGAGCCAATCCTCCACAGACTTTTTTTTTCAAATCGATTTTTATCTTTAAAAATAAAGTTGAAATTTGAAATTCCTTTCCTAGTATTGACCTGTCAGATAAAACCAAATTCAAGCAACAGACCTCCCTTAAAGTATAACATTTACAAATAATCACCATTAACTATTTATCTTAAGAGGCTTGAGATACAGTGGAGATATGAAAATTATTAGGAAACATACTATGTATTGTAGCACAATCAAGCATACTTTTCATTGCACTTATGTTCTAAGTAATAAAGGGGAACTCCTTTAAAGCTTGTTCCTGTTGCATTTGAAAGTATGAATATGTTTAAAATCACACACACACACACACACACACACACACACACACACACACACACACAATTTGTTTCCCACTGTGCTTTACATGTGGATTTCCATGATGTGTTCTTTCCCAATGATGATATGGGATCCAGAACTGGGAAACAAGACAAGAAGACTTTATTTCCAATCAAGCCTATAATTCAATTAGCACATCTGAGCAAACTGCACATCTCATGACTGCCTCTGCTTCCTAGTAGAATCATTTGGTGGACACTGATCCTCCCTCTGCACATGAGCTGAGGTTCATTCTACTCACTGATAGGTTCAGACCTATCTCCCTCTCCACTTCCATCTTCTATGCCTCCACTCTCCATTCTCAATCTCTTACCCCCTCCCCCACGAAACAATAATACTTATTTCTCTAAGAGAGATTGGGCCTAGTATGAAGGAGAACGAAGGAGAACAGAATTTCAGCAGTTGATGCACACCATGTTTTTTGTGATACAAGTCAGGAGAAAAGAACGCCGATCCCCAGCAACATAGGTGATGGGGATGTGGGGCGGTGGATACTCCTTGGAGTCCACATAGGCTCCCACTCTGCAGGGGTTTTATTATGCACAACTGGCCTTGGGATCTCCCTGGGAGAGAGGTCAAGAAGAGCCAGTGCTCATCTGCAGCATTTGCAGACTCAACTATACCCCACGCAATGCCCACTGGGGTGGCTGAGATGGCCGAAAGGAAGCAGCCAACCCTTCAAGTGTAAGAACAAGTAGAAATAAGTAAGTTCCACACTCTCAAGGGCTCAGAATGATGGCTCAGGCTTTCCTTTTGAAAGTTCTCACTCGGGCCAGCAGCCTGGCCAACCTCATTTCGATATACTATTACCTCGCACATCCACAGCTCTCAAAGATTTATGGTTATTATCGCCATCTACTCACCCTCAGAATCACTGGCTTTTCACTTTAAAATGGTTAAAAATTGTTTCATAGATTGCAGATCATTAATGTAAATTAGACTATTTCTATATTTGATTTCTTAATTTTTAAAAGGAAAAGAACAGCTCTCACACACACACTCTCTCTCTCTCTTTTACTTGAAAATTTTAAATGGCTCTCCAGACACCTCTTTCAATAACTCTTACCATCCAAAGCTGGGCTGCCTTTTAATTTCACTTTAAAATAGCTACATTGGGACCATAATATGATTAGAACTAATGAATATTGTGGAGAGAAGCAAAAAAATTTTATTTAAAATCTTTAAAAAGTATAAATACTTCATGTGAGTACGGACCTGTGGTCTATCTCAGCCCAGTCAAGGACTCGATTTTGATGCTGAGGATTAATCACTGAGCTCATCAGGCCTCACCTTCCTCTTCTGCTCAAAAGGATCATGACTCCAGAGGCTCCTGCACAGAATGGTAGGAAGCAATTGTATTAAAATAAGTTGCCATCTCTAAATAATAATTATAATAACAATAATGAAAATGTTCTAGGTGCTAAGGAAGTCGAAACCACTTGCGTACTGGATCTAATAAAATCTTGCCCATTTTCTTTTAAAGGAGCTCTGGACATAGAGAACATTAGCAGAATGGCATCAGATATAAACTGTATAAAATTATCAACTTACTAATGATTATTCTAAATTTACCCAGAAAGTTTATGCTTTTGGAAGAGTTCTTTATTCTTGACTAGTTTCTTCTTTTTAAACTGATGTCTCAAATTTAACTGGGGCCATTTGGAATCTGCTTGGGAGCCTCTGAAATCTGAGATGGTTTTATCACAAAGAGTTGGACACCAGGAATCTGTAGTTCTTAAAGAAATTCCCTTTGGAATTAACTGTCACTCCTGAAACATAGGTCCATTTCCCTAAGACCTTTGCAAGCTTTAACAACCCCTCCTGCTGTGGAGATATTCCTTTTAAGCCTAGGGCATTGTTCCCAGCTCCTTTGTTATAAGACAAGAGGCAACTTCTCTGTGCTTTCCTCTCACCACCCGTATCCTTAGCATTTTGTGGCTGATTTCTCCATGAAACACTTTAAGATTGTTTGGTGAGGTATTTTGAATAGAGACAACAAGAATCCTCTTTCTGAAAATCAGCATGATGAGTACCCTCTGGGAAGTTTTGAGAGGCATCCTCAGGAAGGGCCATGAGCATCACAGCTAGTCAAGATGTCAGGGACCCGAAGGCTGATTTTGACCCTGCAACCTTGGGTAAGTATCCTGATACCTTGGCCTCATTCCCTCTGCCATGGAGTATGATAAGGTGAAACAGAGGCTTTGTTTTACTTGCTCTTTGCCATGACGGCTTATGAGCTATCTCAGATGTTCAGTGAGAAAGATAGCTGACATTTCCCCCATTAGGTGGACGAAGTAGCTGCGCTCAGCTCCAAAGCAGTTCAGCAACTGGGACTGGAGACTCCAATGCAACCACTGGAAGCACCAGGCTTCCTAAGGAACACTCTGACCTTAACAGAGCACCACAAACTGGCTTGTCAGCAGAAACAAGCTAAGTTATATTCATTTTTCTCCTTCTAGCTTCAGTGTTCTTATTTGCTGCTTAGTCTTGAGCTTATTTAATTCTGCTATAGAATTGTAAAAGCTCGGCATTTCTGTGGCAGTTCTTATATTTGGTGAGAAATGATGAATGCACAAAATGCTTCTGGCTTTAAAAACATTCTATGTTTTGAAGTGGCAGTATATATTGATAGATAGAATCCTGAATTTGGGGCAAAGAACATCTACAAACTCTGTTTCTTAGCCTATAAAACAGGAAAATTAGTATTTACTTCATTTTCATAAGACTTGTTGCAACTTAAGAATTTATTCTTCATTGTATTGAATACCACAAAGAAGTTTTGGAGAAGACATTTATATTCAACTAGATAAATAAAAAACCCACAATAATCGACTTAGTTATAAAATTCAGAAATATAGACATTTATGCATAAATGCTAGTAAACACAACTTTGAAGTATTACTTGCACTTTGATATAATCATGTTTCAAATGGAATTTTATATAATTTAGGCAAAAATGTATATTTTCTGACATTATTTTATCTACGGTTTGTTTTTAGTTGCTAATGCATATCAGCTTCATTTTCAGAAACCTAGCCATTGAAAAGTTTCTCTGCAAATAAGAGCACATGATTCCTATGATACAAGGTCTTTATTCCCCCGAGAAGTAGAAAATGCCTCATTGAATCTTTCTCATCTTCTTTGAGTCAGCTTGCACTTTAAAAGTATATATGTTTTTTGTCTTTTTGGTTGGAGATCTATCTATCTGTATTCTTGTTAGTGTGATGCTTTCAGGTACTTTCGTTACCAATCCATTGATGCTGTGTGTCAGGGGCTGGAAGCAGGGGCAGGAAGATCAGGGAAGTCTAGGAACAGAAATTACGGACAGAAAGAAGCCAAGGACTAGAAGATAGCTGACATGGTCACTGTTAAGAGAGGCTTAAAAAAATAAATAAAATTATAAATATTTAAATAAATAATAAGATAGATTCTATTGTGCTATTGAGCATTTTAATTATGTGGCTTTCCAAGTTATTCGTGTTAACCTAAAAATGATAAGGAAGTACAATTTATATGCACATTTCCTATACCCAGGTAAACCATGCTAATGAGAATGCTGAGTGGTCATGAATGTATACGCATGACCCAGCGAGAAGAGGTCTTTCTGGGGCTACAGATGCTCTCTGCAGGGTAAAGGACCGTCTAACCAGGATGAGGCCCCTGTGGCTACATTTCATCCCTGGTGAGCTTCCTCTTCGTGCCAACTTGCAATTCCCAGGACTGCTTTTTCATAGGAGAATGAAAATTCTAAGACTGTCATGTTCCTCCCAACTTTCACAGATGTGGAAGCATCTCTCAATCTCTTGTCACCCCTGAAAGCTGATCAGGGAAGCTGTGGGAGGTGAGGGGGGCAGGAGGCAGTTATACCTGTTTTCCCTTGAATTTCTGTACGCCACTTTGAAATTTTTCCCGAACTACTCCAGGGTGGCAGTTCACATTGAATTTTTCCTTTTTTATGTTGCTGCCATCCTAATTATATTTTTGTAGTAGGTTCATATGGTAGGCATTGCAGATCATTTTTAAGGACTGCATCCATTTAAAATTGAAGCAATTAAATGGTTTGGCCAAGTATCCTCCCTAGAACATCAGTCCCACAAAATTCTCCTAGATTAAAAGTAATAATTTGAACAAATAATTTGGTTAAATGCCACATATTATCTATCCCTCTTGGTTAGCTTCCATGCACATTAGTAAATTAAAACCCTGAAAAGTCCTGTAGAAAAGTACGTATTTCACTGCCTTTAGTCCAGAATTTCCCAAACAACTTAATTTCATGCTTTGGAGTAGTACCTATTTGCATGCTGTGTGCATGCTATTTGCACCAGTTTTGTGAGGCATACTCTTTGGCAAAGCCTGTCTGAGTTACTCCAGAAATGAAAGGAACTCACATTTGAGATGGAATAGACTAGAGCAGCAAATAAGGCCTAGACACATTGGGACAAAATTGGCAACAAATGTTCAACTTAAAGATGTTTTGCAGCAACTAGAATTTGCACTAGAATTTTCCCAGGCTACCTATCCCTTAGATCAGGCAGTAGAATTTATTATATTATATCATCATTTCAAAAGTCACTGCAACTCAAATTATTATTAATATTTTTAAAGCTAATGAAAGATATTTCAGAGGTTGTCAAGTTAACTAGTCACATATTATAGTATGTTCCAAATTGACCTCATCCTTAGGGTTCATACTCCATGCTTTGGTTTCTTACAAGAACAAAATTATAAAACTCCCATATCAGTGATATGACATACCAATGTTTTTGTTTTTAAATCAAATCCTTCTGGCCAGGGAGATTCATTGGTGAGTGTTTTATAAACAGTCACACCCTTCATGCACCACACACCCAGTAAGGCTGGAGAGGTTGCCGGAAAACATAGATATTTTTAGACCTGCATTACCACTGAAGACTTGACCACACAATGACTTTCTATTCTGTGAGACTGAATTTTCTTTCTTTTTCAAAGCTACCTTGCTTAGTGAAATTGGACAATTTATCACACGATGGCCTGCAGCAAATTTAGTATATGCAAGTGATTAGTTTGTCTCTTCCCCAAGCAGCTTTGATGCAGTTGGATAAGAGTGGCAGCAGAAAGGGAAGGTCACTTATAACACAAACTCTCTGGGGAACTGCTAATGGGCTATTGACCCTTGCCTACTTCAGGTCGATGTGTCATATTTGATTCCGGTTTCTTGAGATGTAATTTCCAAGTGGTGACGTTTCAAAGTCTACATGAGATGGGTTGTTCTATCAAGTTTTAAGCATGGTATTATTCACACTGTGAATGGCAGGTGCCAGGTGATTGAACTGGAGATAATTTTACCATTTCCAGCTAGCCCCAAGGCAAAAGGGAAATACACTATTGACAACATTGGTTAAGTTAACAACCAAGTGTAAATTATATCTTCACCCTTGTACTTAACACTCTCCTCCTTAGCCTATTTCCATGAGGTCTAGAAAACAAAGTCAACATTTTTGGTATGGTGTGTCACTTGGATCTATTATTTAAAGAAAATTTAATAGCTCTCCTTTCTGCCAACTAATAGCTTTTATTACATTGCCATCAAAAGTCTGTGAAGGATGTAAAATTATTTCAGATAAAATGCTAGGTTCAGTCAATAATCCCTGAAGATGCAGATAATCCAAAATGCCAAATGGGCCAATTGGACCTACTGTTTAATTTACAGTGTGATTTTCTTTTTTATCCCTAGTAGATTTTCCTTTATAATTATACACTTCAAGTATAAGTATTAAACTTGATAAGCATTTGGGAGGCACCCTCAAACCACTCAATCCATGTAGGTCATTTCTTCTACAGTGGAGGAGAAACCAAAGAAATCTCTGGGATCCTGGAGGAAGCCAGTGCTTTTCTTGGGTCAGCTGTACACTGATAATTAAGAAATTGTTAGGGGTGGGGGGTAATTTTTTGATGTGTAATGGTTAGAGGTTGGGGAAAAGGAAGAGGGAGAAATAGTAGATGAAGAGAGCAAAGTAGGTGAAAGCAAGAGCCTCAATGGTCCAACAAATGTGGAATGACACCTTGTTCCCCACACTGCACTGCATGCAGCAGAGGTCACAAAAGAAGCAGATTTTTCTCGTGCTCTCACAACGTGTGCTATATAGCTGTGGAAGCATGACCTGCCGACACAAGGGCATGGAAGTGGGAGAACAGCAATAAGAGTTGGTAATCAAAAGTTTCCTCAAATTTTCACAACCTCAGGCCACGGTAGTAAATTGAGAAAGCAGGTGTATAGCGAGCTCTCCATTTCTTATGGTAGTAAACTTATTACTTACTGTGAAATCATCAATTTAAAAAGAAAAAGAGGTTTGAGCTCTCCAAGACCCACCAAATTAACGAACCAGACCAATTTATGATTTTCCATGTGTTGCTGCAAAGAAAATTCTCCCTGCAGGTAAACTGTCTATCTAGAGCCAGAGATAATAGAAGCAATTTTATGAGCAGGATCATTAATTATGACCTATGAAATTTTAATAGGTGCCTTCTTCGGATCTCTTGTAGGAGCAGAGATCAAAGTGGCTCCAAACCATTGACACAAACTTGGGTATCAGGAAGTCTGATGAGCTTTCAAGGATTTGAAATCTCTATGCACTATTTTATTTCCTTTCCTGATGTTTTGTTAAAGGCCACACACACACACACACACACACACACACACACACACACATATAATTAGGTCACACAGAGTTTCATGTATTTAATCAAAGTAGCAGACCTCATTTATTTTATATATTTGTATTTCTAAGGGGTCCTACTTGTTTTTCTTAATTATAATTAAGAAAAGGCATGGTGTAGTTGAAAGACAAATGAACATGAAATGACCCACATTTATCCCAGGTCTGTCATATACCAAAAGTATGCCCTTGGGCAACAGACCTAAGTGGTCTGGACCACAGTGTCTTATTCTTTCGAGACACTGGTGTCCCATTCATTTTTATTTGTGTGAGACACTGGTGTGGCATAGGAGCTAATCGGAAAACACGACAACATGTTTGTTAACATGTTTGTCTTTCAGCTCTAAAATTCTGTTGATGCATGTTTTTCTCAATTCCAGGAAAATGGGAATAATACCTACCGCATAAATTTGCTGTGAAGTCAGAGAACATAATCCTTGCACAGCACCTTAAAGAGTACCTAGGACGCAGCACACCTTCATAAGTGTTTATTCTTGTCTTACCATCGTTAGTTCTGCTAAAAGGGGAAAACAACGCACTTATGAAGAAAATCTTTTTCAAAATTCTCTAAAAATGGAAGTAAAGTTAAAGATCAATTATCTGGTGTATTGGGTGCTTCTAAAGCCATATAGTGACTCTACTAGATGCTGTAGGTGTTACAGCTGTGTAAGAACTTGCTCCTATTTTTCTAGAATTTATGCTTTTTTCTGTTCTGTATGCTTGGAGAGTGGAAGCTCTCCAGGTAAACAGAAATCAAGGACAAAAAACAAACAAACAAACAAATCAGTTGTTCCTGAATACTCCTCCCAAGGCCCTATCAAAATTGACTGACAGAATGTAAGGACTTCCGAGAGAAATTGAAATCACTGGACTAGCCTGGCCAGTTCTCCAAGATCAGGCCTGTTAGATGAACACCCAAATAAACTGCCTATATGTAACAGAAGTAATTAAAAATTTTCTTGCTATTCATGTACTTCCTGAGTCTGCCTTGGAAAATGGCACTTTTCCTGCTGTTTATCTAGGAAAATTTTCCTATGCTTAAATCCTGCTAAAATTACAAATTACTATCGAAATTCTTTAGGTGTCTGGTTAAAACTACTTTAGGCTTTTATGTGTGTGCGTGCGCGTGTGTGTTTTGTTTGTTTTTTAACAAAAGGCCTTCCAGTCAAAGCATTGTTTTCCAGCTACCTTTTTCACATCTCAGTAGTGTGCCAAATAGATGACTTGTATATTCTGTCAGACTGGGCTTTCCAGTCTGGCTCAAATTCTACCCTGCACCAGGTGCCATGATGTTCAATCCCTGTCTTCTCTAGACACCACCGGTATCAGGAGGTCAACAGCAGTCTCAGCCCACAGTGGCAGGGAAGGGATCCTGCTTCCATAGAGTTCATTTCCATTATTTTTTTTCCCCTGTTCTCCTCTCCTTTGGCATAGTTCACAAACAGGACTGCTGCCTTGATTTTCCTTCAGGGCTCCAGTTGCAGCTGGAATTAAAGCTTTATTCTAATCCCTGAGCTGCTTGGATGAATCTCCACATCTCAGCCAGTGGCTGGGCGCTGGCTATGAATGAACTCCTCAGCCAACTGCCAGGCTTTGATATCACTCACTCCCTGAAGAACAAGTGCAGGTCTGTATGTCTGGACTTACTCAGCTACAGGCCAAGCTCAAGGTCGCCACACCCCTTGGTATCCCTTATATAAGGACTAGTCTCTGAAGCCAGTTTCATTTCTCCAAGCTCATTTCTTACCTTGTCCAGGTTCTTCCTCACTTCAAGGCAGGGCTACTGATGCCTCCACAGCCTCATGAGTCAGATAACTAAGGAATATCCATGTGTGAACCTTTTGCTTCTTCTGCATACCATATAAATCACCACTGCCAGGCATTAAGATATCACCAACTGCAGCTCTCCTTCATTTCTGCAGCACAACAGAAATCTCCAAGAACTCACTCTTTTATCCTTTTTACTCTCTATGCTCACTTCTCTTTATGGGCATAGTCCCACCTTGGTCATACCATATTCCTTCCCTGAGGATGCTTTTATGACCCTGCTGTCTATCCCACACAGCCCCTTGGAAAGGCAGTCCAGGGAAAATGGGATGTCAAGTGGGTGACAAGTACATGGCATTTCATGGATTTCTTGGATGAACTGAATCAATGAATATTCGCGGATGGTATTTCATAGCTGTCTATATTTTCATGTATAGGAAGGGTCTTTGACTTGCTTATGCAGGCTATTGAGTGGAGCAAATAAGATTAAGTACATAAAACCACTTGTTGACTCTCAAGTGCCATACAGTTACTCAATATGGTTGAGCAATGTTCATTCATTACTGCTTTTAGGTTCTAATATGATATTGGATTTGCTTATTCTGCTTATACAGTGGATACAAATTTCTCAGAATTTAGGTATACAAAAAAAAAAAATGAAGAAGGAAGGAGATGTAACTTTTTTTCCCTACAATTCAACCTAGTGGTTGCTTTGAGCCCATTCTACATGGTAGCAGAGAACTTAATTTTTGTCAACTTAAATTTTGTCAAAATGTCAGTGATTTCTGACATTTCAGGATTCTCCCTTTTCCATTCTCCACAGAGTTCAAGTTCTAGGAGACTTAAATCACAGCTAGGCTACTGGGAGAGAGGGCAGGAGACAGACTCCGGGTTCTCTGCTGACACAGCTGTTTGGGTTCTGCACCCACAGCTGACACCTGTGGTTCCATCAGCCTCTAGCTGATATCAGTGCTCCTGTGCCCTGACTCCAGGCCCACAGGTACTCTCTCCGGCACTCCCTTCTTTTTTGAAGTAATGGGAAGTTTTTGGATGCCCTCACACACCACTCCTGGGCCTGCTAGAGATTTGAGAAACTGGTCCTCTGGACCAAAAACATATCACTTTTTCTACCATCCTCCTGCTCTGTAACACTGGAGCTAACTAGCTAAATCTTAGTTTTCTGACTTGCCTTCATCTCTACAGCCCAAGAAATTCTTAAGCAAGACTAAGAGAGGAAAAAATTCCCATAGAAAGCTCATCCAGCATTCTTCCCAAGCCTTTTGTTTGGCTAACTAGAATTTTGGCTTCCAAACCTTTGAGCCAAAATCCCTTCTGAAACCAATACCCTCTGTTAAGATTTACAAAACTCTATTTATTTATTTTTCATTATTTTTTTTATTTCAGAATATTACGGGGGGACAAATGTTTAGGTTACAATATAAATATATTGCCTTTGTTCCTTTTCTCAAAGCAGCTACTATGTCTCCTCCAGATGCTGCCTGCAATGAGTGAAAAGGTCCTAAATTAAAAGAAAATGTTCTATATCTGGATTGTGTGGGAGTTACATAGGGGCATATATTTTCAAAACTCTTTGAACTCTATACTTAACATATGTACATTTTCTTATGTGTAAATTATACCCCAGTCAAGTTGATTAAAATTATTCGAACTCATGCATGCACATGCACACACACACATACACACTCACACATAGGATGCCATTGAAATATTATTCTCATTACACTTACCTATCTGATCAGCTTTTCCTTCTTTTCTAATCAGCATTAGGAAACTACATTATACACATTAGAAGAAGCTTTTTCCAACCTGAAGATTTTTTTTCCTTATGATATTCCTTTAATTCTTGCTTTTTCGTTTTTTGTTTTTTTTTTCTTTACTTTAACACCACATCAAATCCACTCTCCTCATAACCCAATTTTCATTTCCACAATTTTTGATTCTGTTAGTTTATATTAGCTACTTTCTTTCTGCTGTGAGTATGAAGTACATGCTGCTGTAGTTTATTCCATAGACATTTGTGCTGAGCAGGATGAATGACAGTGTACTCTGGAGACTGTGGAAATATTCCAAATGTAATAATCAAGATCCTTGGACCAAAGAAGAAAGCGACTAAACAGCTCTGTATCTCTCTGCCTAACACCACACAGGCATCAGCTGCTTAGTTTTCTATGGCAATGGCTGTTTCTCCATGTATATGCCTTTTTTTCCATTCAAAATGTATTAATAACTCAGATTCTTGCAAGAGTTGTTCACAAAATACATTAAAATGTAATTTTATCCTCAAATGACTTAACCGCCAAGAACATGAAATATAAAATGGGTCTCTATTTCTGGTTTGTCAGAGATGAAGTATTGAGTATCTATCTGTGTTCACTATTGAAATGATGGATTCTTAGGTCCTACTCTATTTTTAATTCCATGATTTTGAATTGAGAAGAAGTGGACCAAAGTGTCATCACAGAAAAGTATTATTTTTTTCACATATAACTTTGTGAGTTCTCAATGCATCTGTATTAAATATACAAAGGCATAGACATTTATTTAGAGTCAAATCATTGAAAGGTCATTTTATATCTTCTTTGTTGCTAGTGCTTTTGCAGTGGCACTGGTTGCCAATGAGGTCAATCATTCTTTAGGGAGTTTGAGAGTATGCAGCCTTCTGGGAGTAACTGATAACACCAGAAAGATATGAGGGTGCAAACTGCCAAAGTTGACTTTAAAAGTGGTGACACTCATCACAAGCAAAACTGACATTGTTATCATAAAAATCACTTATTAAAGAGCCAACTGAGCATGATGTTTGGCTTCTATCCACCAAGAGAAACTTTTGTCAATAACCAGCTTCTCAACTTGATCATCCTTGGTGATTGGAATCCCCCCCTGGCTACAGAGGGATGTCTGAATTTGATGAAGTATATTGGACTCCTGACATTATATGTCATCAACACATTACAGTATTAATGGTTTTCTTTTGCCACTTTCAAGTCAAAATTATACTTAAGGGTCTGGAGCTGAAGAATCCAATGATTCCTATTGACCTTAACCTACCACTGGAAAAAAAGTTATTCTCAAAATATAAATATATTTGTTGTTTTATATCATTACAGATAGTGATACCTATTATTGCTACTACTACTTTAATTTTATATTGAAATCCTAAGTCAACCAGAATTAACTAAATCAAAGACATCACATAATCAGCATTTACTTTCATCATTATAATAGTTTTATGAACATGAGTCTAAGAACAAGAACCCAACCAGTGTTGGGATCTAGGGGTGGTGAGCGTGATGGTCAACAGAGCTGCAGCCAAATTCTATTTCTTCACAGAGTAAGAATTTATCTCTATGATAACCACATCACAATTTTGAAAAATCCCAAATTATTTTCCATGTAGTTTTGAAAGATTATCAAGTCAAGGATGAAAGAATAATAGACTTAATTTGTAGGTTAGCCTTGTAACTAATCTTAATATTCCACATTCCAGAGACCAAATATTATGATTGATTTTCACTTTATATTTGTAAAAATACAGGTGAAATAAGGAGACATCATATCACAAAACATAATTCTTTCTCTTTTATAACATATCGGATGCCTAACTACTCAGAAAAACTTAAGCCAATCTCTAAAAAAAAAGAGAAAAGAAAAGAAAAAGAAGTTAGATCGTAGAGATTGTTTTCAGTCTTAAATTCTTAAGATTACTGAGGGAGAATTTTTAAAAATAAAAAAAACCTCCTCCAACTGATTTCAGTTAATTTAAAATCATAGAATATGAACGAGAATAAGTGCTTTGCTAGATTCAAATAATAAATGGAGAATTATGAGATGTGGTTTCCATTATGGAATCCATTTTTATAGCTGAATATTAAACTGTATTTCCTCTACATAGGATTTCATCACGAGGCATACACATTCTGATTTCACGAGGCATACACATTCTGATTTCCTTCATTCTACGGAACTTTGTAATGCCCAAGGCTTTTTTCAAGTACATATCTTTGAAACAAAAGAAGAAAAAAGACTTCAAATATAACTTTGGCTTGAAATAACCTTAAAATTTTGGTAGCCAAACAAAATGTAAATCCTGAAAGAAAGAATTGAAATTTGACCCATTTAACCATAAGATCACAACACTACATTCGAGGCTAGTTGAAACACTGGGTGATTCTGTGGTATTCCCAAAGAAACTAAAAGAGAAATTGATTAGGTTATGCACGGCCAATGCACTCCCAAGTAGTTCATTGCAAAGTAATGCATATTGGAAAAGATCGTTTAAAGTTCCCACACACTAATGGGTCTGATGGGCTCTGAATTAGCTGGCACCTCTCACAAAAAAGATCTAGGCGTCATTATGAACAACTCAATTAAGATGTCTGCTCAATCGGCTACATCAGGCCAAAAAGCAAATAGACTGCCTGGATGAATTAATAAAGGGAGAGATAATGTGGAAATATTGTAAAGGCCTTGCATAAACCTTGATGAGTGGAGGTAGTTTCAATGCCTTCTGCCTAAATTTAGACAAATAAATCAGCCTCTCCCATCATGGATCATTTGACTCATTTCCAAAGCAACTCTCTGGGTACAGTTTTCCTGAAGCTGGGAGCAGTAGCCAGGTGCCTTATAACATCCAAACCATCACTCTTACCACATCTGTTTGGCTGCTGATGTTTTTGGATGGAATCTGTTCACCTTTTTTATTCAGAGTCAGCTTAGGCAAACTTCTGGGCTATTTGTAGAATACAAATTGGGAAGAGAAGATGTGATGGCACACAAAAGCCTAACACCCCAAGAGCAATATATTTATAAACATTTCATGGATTTATAAC